>NC_044319.2:62851498-64085935 GCF_007474595.2 Lynx canadensis | reverse complement strand
CTTCTTCATGAGAAAGAGAGGGTTAAAACAGTCGTTGGCTTTTTATGTGCTAGTTTAAGCACGGGATGGAAAATACTCTTCCAAGTGTCGGAAAGGACGGGGCGGGAGGAGGTCAGCCTTCAGAAAACCATTACGGCGTTAGTGGACAAGCGGTCGCGGAAGGTTCTAGGGAGGTATTAGAAGACCGTGTCCATCGTAGAAAGATCTTGGGGAACAGTTATCACTGCACCAGCTTTCCAGTTTCTCTGTAGGCTGCAGATGGCGTGTATCCCTCATTGCCAAGGGCAGGGTAGACATTAAATCCTAAGAACTCCTAATAATAATTGCCAAACTGAAGGATGTGCGGAAAAGTCGGAGAGATAAATAAAACATTGTCCCTTCCTCCAGTGCCAAGGACTTTGGCCAGTAAAACTGCAGACATTTTAGTACTTTGCTGTTGGCAACCCAGGGAAGCAAGCTCTACCTACAGGCGGTAAGTACCCCTGGGCAAGGGACACGCTGAAGCCAACACTTGGGGACAGCGGTGAGCGTGATCGGTGAGCTGTTTGATGTGTGTTTTTCAGTGGTGACTGGAAAAGAGCCGTCTGCACCCTCTGGTAATCCTGTCACGAGGACAACTTTGGTTGAACAAAGGAGAATTAGATCTTCAGTTGTGTCCTGTCCTCTCTGCTTGCCTTGTGGGCACAGTTAGCCCAATCTGCTGGCTTCGCCCAGGACAGATAATGTGATTCAAAGGGAAAGTGCAGACTTTCAGGAATTACAGGCAGTGAAATCGCTCTGTGTGACGCGATGGCTGTGGGTACATGTCATTCTGAACGTGACCAGACCCATAGAGTGTACAACATCAAGAGTAAAACCTGATGTCAACTGTGGACT
Organism: Lynx canadensis; assembly: GCF_007474595.2. NCBI lineage: Eukaryota > Metazoa > Chordata > Mammalia > Carnivora > Felidae > Lynx > Lynx canadensis. The sequence goes on along the minus strand of NC_044319.2, from coordinate 64,085,059 downwards.
TTGGGTAATGACGATGTGCCCGTGTGGGCTCATCACTTGTAACGAATGTAGCACTCGGGTGGGGGGTGTGGATGTGCGGGGAGGCTCTACACGTGTTAGGGGTGGCGTGCATTTGGGAACTCTCTGTGCCTTCTGCTCAATGTTGTTGTTAACTTTAAAAATAAAACAGCCGAGGGGCCCCTGGGTGGCTCAGTCGGTTAAGCGCGTGGCTCTTGATTTCGGCTCAGGTTATGCTCTCACAGTTTGTGAGTTCGAGCCCCGCACCGGGCTCTGCGCTGACCTTGCAGAGCCTGCTTCCGATTCCCTGTCTCCCTCTTTCTCTGCCCCTCCCCCAATCGCTCTCTCTCAAAAACAAATAAATGTTAAAAAAACCCTGCCAGGTATTTTATCAGCAAAAGATGAGACTATTTGAAAATAGCAGAGAATTGCAGTCCAGGACAAGCAAGCTACGGCAAAAACCACAGGCAAGTCCCGAGAAGCAAAGAATACGAACATTATTTTATGGAGAAGGAGGAGGAAGTTGGGAGGGGTTGTTTTGAACAAAAGTCCCCTCTGGAGAAGCAAGGGTTTAGGATAATGACAGTTTCTCATCGGCTGAGTTGCAAGGGTTGTGGATTTCTTGTAGGAGATGAAAGGCCAGTTGGGGCCTGTAATTGATGATTCTTTCCTGTAAGATTCTTCTGTTAGGGTCTGTGATTGATCATTCTTCCTGTAATTGACATCGAATGGTAGGACTCCCCTTACCAGAACTTCTTCTAGCCCCCCGGAGTCTGCTGTGAGATTTCGCTTCATTAAATTTCACACTGTGAATCTTTCAACTGCTCTAAAAAAATAAAGTCTGGTCAAAAGGTAAAACTTCCAGTTACAAGTTACATAAGTCCCGAGGATATAATTACAACATGGTGACCATAATTAACGCTGCCGTATGATGTATTTGAAAGTTGTTAAGGGAGGAGATTCTAAAAGTTTTCACCACAAGGGGAAAAAAAAAACCCATTTTTCTTTTTTTCTTCCTCTTTTCTTCTTTTTCTTGTATCTGTATGAGATGATGATGGATGTCAACCAAACTCACTGTGGTCATCATTTCACAGCACTTAGTAGGTCTAGTAATTCTGCTGTGCACGTTAAACTTTTCCATAGGCCATTTGTCAACTAGAGCTCAGTAAAACTGAAACAAAAAGAATGAAGCCTGCTAAAAAAAATAAACCCAAACCGAGCATGACCTTACTTGGTTGTAGACAGAGATCCAGTAATGAAAGTTAACAGTACAGGCACTTGTGAAAGTGTATGCTGTTTCCCCCAGACCCCCGAAAGGGAGTCATGGAACTTGGAACTGATAAAACCCCCAGAAAAGGAGAGTCTGGTGGTCCATCGGTGCCGTTACATCTAGAAATTTGCATGAACGGGCTTGAACGTGTCAAGAGAGAGGCGGTTTCACTTAGGTGCTGTTTTCACTTCTTTCAAGTTCCTGTTGGTGTTTGTTCTGTTTGACATAGGGATGTGTGATTTTAGGGTGACGTTGGCTGAGATAGTTTTTACTGCAGTAAGAAAGGATTGCTGGAGATACAAGCTTTCTGTTGCAAGATGAGTGAGCCGCGGGGGTCTGCCGGGGAGCGTGGGGACCATAGTGAATGACGCTGTGTTGTGTACCATTGAATTTGCCAAGAGAGTAGACCTTCCGTGTTCTCACTGCACACACACACACACACACACACGCGTGCGCATCACACACAAGGTGACTATGTGAGGTGACAGATGTGTTAATTACCCTGACCGTGGTAACATAGTCTCACAAAGCATACGTGTGCCAAACGCGGTACACTTAAACTGTGTAAAATGTTCTTTGACAGTTACACTTCGAGAAAGTGGAAAACAGCCCAGCGGTCGAAGGTCTTGTCTTCTGCCTGTGGACCCTCATCCTAACGTGCAGCCTCAGACCCCAAAGATGAAGCCCCGTTGCCCAGGAAGCTGACCCCGACGATTTCATTTTCAAGGACCGGTCGGCAGTTCCGCACTTTGGGGAGCCTCTTGAAGAGTTTGACACCGGGGAACCGGTCTCCTGGGATTGGAAGGATCAGGTGGTTTTTATTCTGTCTTGAAGCACGTTCTGATTCTGATGCAACAGGCTTGGGATACGGCCTGAGAGTCAGCATTCCTCACAAGCTCCCCGGTGTCTGAGACACTCAGGTTACCGTCAAAATAAAAAAGACCGTAGACCGGGTGGCTTAAACAACAGAAATGTATCTTCTGGGAGTTCTCAAGGCTGGAAGCCCCAGATGGAGGTTTTGGCACCGTTGGGTTCTGGTAAGGACTCTCTTCCTGGCTGGCAGACCGCTGCCCCCTCACTATAGCCTCACTTGGCAGCGACAGAAAGTTCTAGTCTCCTTGTCTTCTTAGGAGGACACTAATCTCATGGCCTCATCTAAACCCGATCACCTCCCGAAGGTCCCGCCTCCAAAACCATCACAGAGGCTTCAACGTAGGTGTTTGGGGCAGGACACAATTCAGTCCACAGCACAGTTGTCGCCGTCACTGTTCTGTAAAACTTACTCGGAGCGGCAAGACCCTAAAAGAAGCTTTTGTATTCCTGTGACATTTCGAGGGGCCCAAACTTGCCTTACTTACCACTAAGATACATCATTTGTCGGATTCTTGTAGGTTGGCCTGATGTGTAGAATTTATGCAAAAGCTTACTGATTCAATGAGACATTCGTAATGACCTAAAAAAGAGCCAAGCAGGGGTGCCTGGGTCGGTTAAGCGTCTGACTCTTGGTTTCGGCTCAGGTCATGATCGCACAGCTTGTGAGTTCGAGCCCCGCATCGGGCTCTGTGCTGACAGTGTGGGGCCTGAGTGGGATTCTCTCGTTCCCTCTCTCTCTGCCCCTCCCCTGCTCACTGTGTCTCTCTCTCAAAAATAAATAAGTACACTTAAAAAATTAAAAAAAAAAAAAGAGCCAAGCTGGTGAGATTTTATTATTAAAGGCCTTAGAAATTAAAGGACCAGCTTCCAATATAAATTATCGCTGACCACAAATTTCTTGCCAACATGATCAATAGAACAGAAGAAATTCAGTTTTACCAAGTGTGGAATTTCAGATAAGATGCCTTAATGTGTTTCAGTATTTATCTTAATTGCAACAGGTACAGAATGAAATATGTATCCATAATTTAGAAATACCTTTTTAAAATTATTACTCTTACGGTTATTTATTTTTTATTTTACTTTATTTTTTTAATTAAAAAAATCTTTAATGTGTATTTATTTTTGACAGAGAGAGAGAGAGAGAGACAGAGCATGAGCGGGGGAAGGGCAGAGAGAGAGGGAGACACAGAATCCAAAGCAGGCTCCAGGCTCTGACCTGTCAGCACAGAGCCCGATGCGGGGCTCGAACTCACAGACCGCAAGATCGTGACCTGAGCCGAAGTCGGATGCTTAACCGACTGAGCCACCCAGGTGCCCCAATTAAAGAAAATTTTTTAATGTTTATTCATTTTTGAGAGTCAGAGAGACACATAGCATGAGCAGGGGAGGGGCAGAGAGAGAAGGAGACACAGAATCCGAAGCAGGCTCCAAGCTCTGAGCTGTTAGCACAAAGCCCGACGTGGGGCTCAAACCCACAAACCATGAGATCGTGACCTGAGCTGAAGTCGGATGCTTAACTGACTGAGCCACCCAGGCGCCCCTATGGTTATTTATTTTTAAAGTTAATTTGTTTATTTTGCGAGAGAAAGAGAGAGAGAGAGAGAGAGAGAGCAGGGGAGGGGCAGAGAGAGAAAGAGAAACCCAGGCAGATTCTGAGGTATTAGCTTGGAGCCTGATGTGGGGCTCAAACTCACGAACCGTGAGACCATGACTTGAGTGGAAATCAAGAGTCAGACACTTAACCCACTGAGCCACCCAGGTGCCCCTAGAGATACCTTCTCAAGTTTCTTTGTCAAAATCGTTGTGATCGCTACACAGGCTTCAAGATCATTATGACCTATGGCTGAGGTTGCTGGGAGCTGCCTCATCTGTGTCCCGTGCTTTCCTCGTTTAGTCATTCAACAAACACTTGTTGAGCCCTTCTCTGTGCCCAGAGCTGTGCTAGGTATGAGCTGTGCTAGGTATACGGCAGGGAAGAATACAGATGCGGTCTTTGTTCACAAACAGATATGGCAACCGAAATAAAAGTTACAAATGAATCCTTCGTTCTAAGAGTAAACTAAAGGGGCGCCTGGGGGGCTCGGTGGGTTAAGCGTCCGACTGCGGCTCAGGTCACCATCTCGCGGTTCATGAGTTCGAGCCCCGCGTCGGGCTCTGTGCTGACAGCTCGGAGCCTGGAGCCTGCTTCGGATTCTGTGTCTCCCTCTCTCTCTGCCCCTCCCCCCCTCAAAAATAAATAAACGTTAAAAACATTTTTTTTTTTAAAGAATAAAATAAAAGGAGGGAGAGAGGAAGAGTTGGAGCATCTAACATGTCCTGCTGATACACATACCCATTATTCAGTACTAAAGAAAGGAGGAACTTTGTGGAAATCCCTGATGGTTAGATCACACAGCCCATGCCTGGTGCTTGCTCAAGGGCCATGGTTCTTCCCGAGGGGAGTCTCTGAGTTGCCAAAGCTTGTGCATAGTTGCTGAAACAGTATATATCGTTTGAGGAAAATTCTGAGTTAAGCATTTTCAGTTCAGAATTTTATTTCCCCTTGAATTCTTCAGTAAGCCACATAGAAACTCTGCTTTCCAGAATTCCTGGCATGGCACATATTGTAGGTAAAGAGAGGCCCAGGAAAGCCTGCTGGGTGCTTCTGGTAGGCTCCCACAGAGTGTTGGCATCCCGGAAGGTCGTGGCGGGTCCAGATGTTACATTTTTATCAATTAATTAAAGGGAAATAATGTTTGGGGGATAGAATCAAACCAGCCGTATATACGAGAGAGTAATTACAGGTAAGAATGATACTCTGTTCATTGGATCTGGTTTGGGAAGTGGGGTTCGTCATCTGTATGGGCACATTTTTGAGGAGACGGATCAAATGGAAAAATTAACATCTTGTCTGATAAGTACAAAAGCAAACAGGGAATTGGGAGCTCCAAAGAGACATTACTGATGTGGCTGTTCTCTGTGTCCTTGTTATCTACACGCCGTCCCTGGGGAACCTCATCTGGTCCCCTGGCCTTGTTTATTTTTTTTTGGAAATTTATTTACTTACTTATTTAGATTTTAGAGAGAGAGCAAGCAGGGGGAAGAGCAGAGGGAGAGAGAGAGAATCTTAAGCAGGCTCCACACTGAGCACAGAGCCCAACCTGGGACTCGATCCCCATGACCCCGGGATCGTGACCTGAACCGAAATTAAGAGTCGGATGCTCAACTGACAGAGCCACCCAGGTGCCTCTGGTCCCGTGGCTTTTAAATGCCATCGTGCTCCAGGTAGCACAGCCAAACGGTAATGAACTTGGGCTCTGGTGTCAGCCTGCCTGGGATTTTCTTCTGGCTTTACCACTCCTGGCTGAAGAACCATGGGGAAATTTTCTGTTCCCTCATCATTGAAATGAAGATAATAGTACAGGGCCAACCCCACAGGGATTGTGAGAATATAACTAAGGAAATATTCATAAATTGCTCAGCGAGTGCTTGGGACATTGGAAGCACCTGATGAATGTTAATCGTATGCCAAGTACTCCCAAGTCTCTCTTCCTTGTCCTGATTTCTACCCAGAACCTGGATCCAAGAAGAAATCCAATTGCTTTCTTCACAAAGACATCTAGGAGTCATGTCAAACTCAATACGGCCCAACAGAACCGATTCCCTGTTTACATTGGCTTCTTCCCTGGTGATCATGTTTCATTAAACGCATCACTGTCCACCTCCTGGCTCAAACTAAAAACATGGGAATTATCCTTAATTCCTGCCCTGCCTTCTTTCCCCACATTCAGTGCTTCTGTCTGTTCCGGAACATGCCATGCTCATTTTCAGCCAAGGACCTTTGCATCAGGCATTCTCCGCCTGGAATGCTTACCATTTGATCTTCACTTACCAGGCTCTCGTCATTCAGATGTCAGCTTAATGTCACCTCACAGAGAGGCTTTCTATAAACAACTGTCATAGCCTTGGAAGATAAAGATCGTGTTTCTCTCTGGGGCAGATGGCAGTGACTTAACCAGATCCTTGAGTGCGGCTCTGTGTCAGGAAGCAAGGCTTTGCACTCTCTTTTCAGTGTCAAGTGACCGCTGGTGGCCCAGGCTCAACTAGACAGACTTCTGGTTTTGTCTAGCCCCAACTCTATTTCTCAGCCCCTGATGCTGCGGAAAATGTTGGGGTTCGGAGCCGATGGCCGAGAAAGAATTCTTGAGACACCTTCGGTACGAAAAGGTGGTTTATTAAAGCACGGGGACAGGATCTGGGGGGCAGAAAGAGCTGTACTGGGGTTGTGAGGAGTGACCTTCAAGCTGGGACGGGGTTAGCGGTAGAAGTCTCTAAGGTATTTTGGAAACAAGGTTTCCAGGACCTTGAGGGGGCTAGCTGTTGCTGGGAACAGGCCATTTACTACTGTTCAGTAAAAATTGTCGTGAGCCCCTTCAGATGTGTATCAGGAGGGCGTAAGCTTGGACTGTCATTATCAGCATGTGTCTGGGGTGGCGGGGGGGGGGGGGGGGGGGGGGGGGTGGAGGGTTTCCAAAGGAATTCCAAAAATTCCAAAGGAACTTTTCTACGTTCAAGCTGACTTACAGGAACCTGGGGGGGTGGGGGGCTGGGCTGAGATTGCCTTTTGCCCTTAGCGACGTGTCAACAGCGAGGCAGCTGACACCTCCCAGACGAAGGTCCCTCAGCCTGTCTCAAGGACTTGTCGATGGGCTGTAGGCAGTAGGGACATTTCACTTTTCGTTTGCCTGTGGTTCCCACATCGCCGACACCACGCGTGTTAGCTCTGGGGGTATCTTGACTAATTGGCCGCTGCCGTGGGGCTCACTGGTACACCTGTCGGCCGGACACCCCTTCCCCCTCCCACTCCGGAAGACGAATAGCAGCCGAACACCACTGGACAGCTCGCTTCAATCTTAACTCTCACCCCTCGGCCTCACTGACAGGTGGAACAGTGGGGACCCTTGCTCCCCACCTCTTGCCCGTTACTTGGATGAGAGCATTTACTACCAGATCCCAGGCAGCCTCTCCTGTCTCCCAACCCAGCCCACAAAGGGCCCTCGCACTTCCTCTTCCAGAAAGCCGTGTTTCTGTCAGCATCTCATTCTCATTGTCCACACTGTTAACAGCTGTCAAGGATCTGAGATTTGTGTCCCACTTGCAGGCTAACAAGCTTGCCTGCCACCGTTTCCTGGACGCTGACAGAAGACACGAGAGCCCCGGGTCAGAGACAAAGGACTTTATCGCTCGTGGCCCAGCAGGCGGCCAGAGTTCATGTTTGCCTTGGCTCGCCTTGCCTCCAGCTCCCACTGGCTGATGCTGAGAAGCCCGGTGAATGTTCTGCACGTAGCAGTTTTGTGTCACAGCTGAGGAACCCCGGTACTTTAAAGAACACTTACATGGGGCACAAATACCTTCACCCTCTGGCCATTTCACATAGTTCTTCCCTAGACTTTCCTTTTACCTGTCTTCACGTTTTGTTTTTTCTTTTAAGTCTCTGGTCAGTCGGCCAGCCTGTTAGATGTGGCTCACGAGCCGCGCAGATATGTACCTCAGGCAATCTCCTTCCAACCAAAGTGGACGATTCGGTGTGTTCCTTGGGGTGCTTCCTACTGGAGAGATTTTCGCTCATCCCTGACTTGGAAGCCACCACTGAGTGGGCTGTAGGGGAGAGGCCATTCTCTTCCCTTTAGAGCTGGGCCGGAGCACAGACCCAAGACCGTACATTTTCTTCCTCTGTTAATGGTTCAGAGGGAACCCACCAGGAGGCTGTAGGCGTGGGGGTGAGGGAAAGAGATGGGAAAGTGTGGAGCCGTCTCTAAGCCACCGCACCCGCTTCTGCAGGTGTATCCTTGGTGGTTCAGACAACACCCCGTTCATGCTGGGCCATTTGTGCGACACTCAGGTGTCCCATGGTAACTAACACTCAGGGTCCACCAGCTCCCAGAAGCAAACCAGGAACTGCTCTTCAAATGGAGAAAGGATAGCAGCACGAGGGGCATGAGGTTACAGCGAATCTCTAGGGATCTCAGACTCCTAAGGGGGAAAACATCAATCTAAACTTGATTACGGATTCATCAAGAGACTTCGGGCCCAACTGTTTATTTTGTAAAACAGGCAAAAATGACAAAAAGGCTTATTTGTCCTTTAAGTGGTTCGGAGAAGTTCTTTTCTACCAAGCTCTACCAAATTTTGGTATTACTTGCTAAAATAAACACAAGAGAGCTGAACTTAAATTCAGTTTTACTTACGCTTCTAATTAAAACGACCCTTGCGACAAATAAAATTATTTTGTGACTGTGGGGGTTAAATGATGGCTACTTTTTTTCTCGTGTGTTCGCCACAGCATGAAACTCACATACAAACGCAGCAGTTAGCCAGCTCAAATCTTTTGTTTCTATTTTCACAAAAAATTGGATTGTATGCAACTATCTAAATTTCTTATACTTGTCTTATAGGTCAAATCCTTATTCTATTGTTTAAAAGTATGTAAATATAAGCATAGTTATATGCCACCACATTGAATTATAACTTAAATATGTACTATCCGTCTATATTGGTTCCTTTAAAAAAACTTTTTTTAAGGGAACCTGGACAGCTCAGTCGGTTGAGTCTCCGACTCTTGGTTTCAGCTCATGTCATGATCTCATGGCTACATGGGTTTGAGCCCCGCATCTGGCTCTGGGCTGACAGTGCAGGGCCTGTTTGGGAATTTCTCTCTCCCTCTCTCTCTCTGCCCCTCCCCCACTAGCGCTGTCTCTGTCTCTCTTAAAATAATAAATAAACAAGAATTTAAAAATGTTTTATTTTTGAGAGGAAGAGAGAAAGAGACAGAGTATGAGCAGGGGAGGGGCAGAGAGAGAGGGAGACACAGAATCGGAAGCAGGCTCCAGGCTCCGAGCTGTCAGCACAGAGCCCGACGCAGGGTTCAAACTCACCAACTGTGAGATCGTGACCTGAACTGAAGTCGGACACTTAACCAACTGAGCCACCCAGGCGCCCTTAGGTCGGTCCTTTTTTTTAACTTTAGGCAATGTTGCACATTGCACGGCCCTATAGAGTTAACCCAGGTTTATCATCTGTGTAAAGTTTTAAGAAATGACTGTATTTCTGGTAATTTCTTAATATTAAGTTATTGTATTGCATCCGAATATTAATTATCTTTTCTCGGGTTCTTAATTGACTTCGCGCTATAATACTGAATTTGTTAGTTAATATATCTTTGTTGGTTATAGAGGGAGAGAGCCCGCAAGCATGCTCGTGAGTCGGGGAGGGGAAGAGAGAGAGGGAGAGAGAGAATCCCAAGCTGGCTCTGCACTGTCAGGGTGCACAAGATCCGAGGCTTGAATTCACACTGCGAGGTCGTGATCTGAGCTGAAGTCGGGCGCTGAACCGACTGAGCCACCCAGGCAACCATTAAAGAACTTGAGAGAGACTAAAAAACGAGTGCCTAGGCCAGCACACCGTGCTCATGTGTGTTTTTAACCTCTACATTCTTGTCTACATAGAAGCACTTTCTTCTGCAGAACCTCCGCGTTAAGATAATAAAATCAGTGGTTTCTTTTTTTTTTTTTTTCAACGTTTATTTATTTTTGGGACAGAGAGAGACAGAGCATGAACGGCGGAGGGGCAGAGAGAGAGGGAGACACAGAATCGGAAACAGGCTCCAGGCTCCGAGCCATCAGCCCAGAGCCCGACGCGGGGCTCGAACTCCCGGACCGCGAGATCGTGACCTGGCTGAAGTCGGACGCTTAACCGACTGCGCCACCCAGGTGCCCCAATCAGTGTAGTTTCTTATAAAATACTTGATGAGATTGTGTTTCGGAAGGGACAGTTTGAAAGGCTTAAATAACTACTGTCATTAAAAATATTGTTTTGACTGTCAAATAATGTGAATGTCATACCAACGCTGTGAAATAATAGAAAAAAAATGTGTATATATTCATTGGTCTCTGCCCCTCCCATCCCTGTTCTTGGCACAGAGTTCCTGAAATTCCTTGTAATTTCTTAAGTAGTAAGAACACCAGGGGCCTGCCTTCTTCTGATATTTGCTCTTTGACTCTGGTTCCTGGCACCGGGCTCCCAAGTCCCCTGGAGTGTCCTGGGTGACAGAAGTGCCTTTGGTTCTAATGAGGTGACTCTGGGTGGGCTCCTGGATGGGGGCCGGTCACCAGAAAGACAGAGCCCTGATTAGAAGCTTGGAATTTCAGCACCATCCCCATTCTCTAGAAAGGGAGGAGGGGCTGGAAATGGAGTTAATGACTGATCATGCCTACGTGATGAAGCCTCTATAAAAATCCCCAAAGAGGGGCGCCTGGGCGGCGCAGTCGGTTAAGCGTCCGACTTCAGCCAGGTCACGATCTCGCGGTCCGTGTGTTCGAGCCCCGCATCATGCTCTGGCCTGATGGCTCGGAGCCTGGAGCCTGTTTCCGATTCTGTGTCTCCCTCTCTCTCTGCCCCTCTCCCGTTCATGCTCTGTCTCTCTCTGTCCCAAAATAAATAAAAAAACGTTGAAAAAAAATTAAAAAAAAAATCCCCAAAGTACAGGGTTCACAGAGCTTCTGGGTTCATGAACCCATTCATGGTGCACCCCAACTCTGCGGGGACAAGAGCTCTTGTGCTCAGGACCCTCCCAGACCTCGCCCCCCCATATATCTCTTCATCGGGCTGCTCATCTGTATCCTTTATGGTATCCTATATTACATAATAAAGTGGTAAACGTAGTCAAGTGTTGCTCTGAGTCCTGTGTGTCTTTCTATAGAGCAAATTACTAAACCCAAAGAAGGAGTCATGGGAACCCTGATTTCTAGGTGATTGGCCAGAAGCACAGGTGCAAACGTGGGCTTGTGATTGGTGCCTGATGTGAGGACAATCTTGGGGACGCAGCCCCTAACATGCAGAATCCACTGCTAACCCCAGGTTCGTGTCGGTCCTGAACTGGTGGGTTGTTTTGAACCGCTGATGTCTCAGAGGATTGCTCGACGGGTGGAAAACCCACACAACCGGTGTCAGAAGGGAAGTCTCGTGGAGTGTGGTGGTCATGTGAGTAACACAGACAGTAGGAGTGGGTTTTTCCTTTACACAGTACATTGAATTTTTTTTAAGTTTATTTATTTTGAGAGAGAGAGAGAGAGAGAGCAAGGGAGGGGCAGAGAGAGAGGGAGAAAAAGAGGGAGAGAGAGAGAGTCCCAAGTGGGCTCAGCGCCGTCAGCACAGAGCCCCGCACGGGGCTTGAACCCATGAACCGTGAGATCACGACCCAAGTGGAAATCAAGAGCTAGAAGCTTAACCCACAGCCACCCAGGCACGCCGACCCCCACTTGTTTAATCTTAATGTTAATTAAAAAATGTTTTCACTTATTTTTGAGAGAGAGAGAATGAGAATGAGTCGGGGAGGGGCAGAGAGCGGATCCAAAGCAGGCCCTGAGCCGTCAGCACAGAGCCCGACGCGGGGCTCGAACTCGCAGACCATGAGATAGTGACCTGAGCTGAAGTCAGACGCTTAACTCACTGAGCCGCCCAGGCCCCCACCCTTTTTTTAATGTGTAGACTTGATTGGAGAGAACTAGAGGACGAGGAAGTGAAAATTCGCCTCTGGCTGGCAGTCTCTGCTCACCGTGCAGCGGTTAAGAGTCTTTTTGTTGGTTTGTTTCTGCATATTCTGCCCGGGGAGCAAAAACACCGCCTCATCAGAGCCGGGGCTCTTGAGACCGACTCCAGCTATGGTTTGGGGTACCTCCTGAATTCTAAAAACAAGCGTTTCTCACTTCTGAACCAACGAGCATTTCCCAGGTTCTTTTCTTACTTTCTGTTTTGGTTGTTATAAAACGGTTAGCTTGGTCCATGACACCTCCGGGGCTGTGGCCATTTCTGTAAACAGTTCTCTTCACTCTTACATTAACATCTCACTCTATTCCCCTGGCCATTCTATCACTTACCACTCTTCTCCAAAATCAAATCCCGCGTTCAGAGTTCTTGGAGGCTGACGTGCTGTTTTGTTTTGTTTGTTTGTTTCGCACCCATATCATCTTTGAGGCACCTTGGCGGCTGCTGGGTGACACCAAGCTTGGGTAGCTTATCGCATCTGTGAACAAACGAAGGGTTCCACGAATTATTAGGGCTGGCTGGTTTGCTCCGTGTGTCCAGAGTTGTTTGATGCGATGGTATGCACTTCTCTGCTATCAGGAGAGGGTTAAGAAGGCATAGCCTTTCCTCATGGGGGCTTTGCTAACTACTTGGGTTGATTTTATACAAGCAAAGTGTTGTTTACCTACTTGTGCTTTAGTGACCGTGTAAACGCTTACATCTTTCTGGCGAGTTCATAAGTAACTGCTTGTGACTGGTGACGGTCGGCAAATGACTTCTGAAAGACGTTATCTCTTCGTTTGCAATATCTTTGTCTATGAGTAGTAATCAAGGCACATATTTTATGGGAGAGGTTATAAAATTTGCAAACCTCGCTATGCCTTCACTGCCTCGGGATTCAATGCTTTCCCTGTCCATTTCTTAAAGGGAGGCGATAAAACACCCACATAGACTTTGAAGAAACCAAGTTGGCCGAGGGTTATGCCAGTCTATTTATCCAAACTACAGTGGCCAGATGTGCTGTCCTTCATTGTAATGAACACGAGCGTTAGAGCAGACAGAACACAAGGACTCTTCCCACATGAAATATGAATCGGTAGGCTCTTGAGAGGTCTGGTCACTAACGCCCAGGTACTGGTGAAGCATCCACGGGGTGGATAACGTTTGTGGTAACTTATTGTAAGTGTTAAAGGCAATTCATCCACAGGTTCAGGAAACCGCGATTCCGTGCGTTCACATCAAGGTGGGTTCCCAGACGACATTGAGCCTTGCAGAGAGGGGTCTAACCAAGTCAAGCTGTTCACCAGGCCTCTGTGTCAGATCCGTGCGTGTCAAGGTAAGGCAATATCATCCCTACCCGTCTGAGCAACCACTTGTTATTAATCTCCATTTTTCCTTAGACATTGATTGAGACTTAACAACCAGCCCACCCCTTCCCTGGGGTTCAGGCTCATGGGCAACTTACACAAAGCTGGAATGGTCTCCTGAGGCCTAAGGACGGCTGGGAGACCCTCTACGGTAATCCTGACTATAGAATCCAAACACTTCCCAGACCCGCTGCAGGGAAGTTCCGTGCTGTGACCCCTGGCGAAGGCAATTTCCGGCGGGACGGTACTCACCCCGCCCATTTGTTTACAAGAAAGTCTTGCTTCTGTCTTCATCTCCTTGGACCTAAGTTTGTAATCCGGAGTTCAAGAATCAGTTTTGTGCTAGGAGGTTGGGGTTAGGAGGAGCACGGTTGAATTCCTTGTGGAGAAACACAAGTGTTGTGATCACGTCGGATGTGTGTGAAAGGCAGTGCTGATTCTCTCCTAACTCCCGGTGGTCGTGGTGATGGTGCTACCTTTGTGATAAATGAGAACAGACTAAAGTTCTCGGGCGTTAGTCTGAGAACAGACTCCTAGAGGATCAAAAATAGCCGCGGGGCTTTGCACAGAATCGTGTGCATTTCCAGAACGTGCTCGCATAAGTTTTTCTTTGGTACCTTTCTGAAACTCGTGAAGGAATGTGAGGGAAGAGAATGAGACCAAATGACGGGACTACCATTGATCAGTTATTTACAAGGCATTGTACTGGGGCGCCTGGGTGGCTCAGTCGGTGAAGCGTCCGTCGTGAGTTTGAGCCCCCGCCTCGGGCTCTGTGCCGACAGCTCGGAGCCTGGAGCCTGCTTCGGATTCTGTGTCTTCCTCTCTCTCTCTGCCCTCCCTTGCTCACACTCTCTGTCTCGCAATAACAAAAAACAAAACACAAGGCATTGTTCTAAGCTAGCTACACACGGTTACAGCTGCTTCATTTAAATTTACACATGCACTTGACAATAACTCTATAGGTACAACTACCACAGCGGCTTTACAGATGAGGTCGATGGCTCGGTAAATTAATTAATCGAGTCACTGAGATGCAGCTTCTAAGTGGCAAGGCTAGGATTCAAACCCAGAGCTGCCTGTCCCCAGGGCCCTTGCACATAATCACTGCCCTACACTGCTTCTCTGTAGAAACAGAGGTAAAGAGCTCTGTGTGGTCTTAGAACGCAGTTTGGAACCCAGTTAGTCACCTTAGAAACCTAGGTTTCCTGATTCCTATTCAATACTTCTTTCTTTCCTTCTTCTTTTCATTTTTTTTTTAAATTGGGAAGTGTAGCACGCACAGATCATACTGTGTCAACACACACATATATTTTATATCAAACCATTTGAAGTTGTCAGTATTTGCTCGGATTTGACACATAGAAACGACGGTTTCCTGATTTCCCATGCTACGTGCTGTTCAATGAACTGGTGAAGTTAAGGCAAACGCTAGTGTGAACACCCGCCAGGTCAAAGAACAGAGTATGGCCTCCCCACGCGCCTCCCCGTGACATGTCCCTCCTGCCCCTCTGAGTAACACCACCCTGAGTTTTGTGGTACTCATTCCTTTTCCTTATGTTGGCATCCCTAAAGGATAGAGCTCATTTTTGCTCGTTTGTGTCTTTATATAAATGGATCACACCGCACTTGTTCTTTTGTGAGTTGCTTTTCTTATTCATTACTATCTTGGTGCGATTGAGCTAGATTGATCTCCCAGTAACAGTTTTGGGGGGGTGTTGTATAATAGTACACGATTTGAAGAAATCACTGTTTATTTATCCATTCTACTATTGAAGAGCGTTCGGGCTGTTCCTGGGTTTGAGCTAACAAGCACGGGGTTTCTGTGAACGTTCTTGCCTGTCTCCTGGCGCACTTGACTGGAACCCCTTCAAGTGTAGGGTATGCACCTATGGGTGGAATTGCTGAGGGCAAGAAAAGACCAACTTGCCAAACGACTCTGCACTTGGCAAGCATAACTTACATTGAATTTCCTTTGCTCCACGTTCTCTCTTACATTTTTGTTATCTCTTTTATTTTTGTTATCTGAGGGTGTGCAATGGTACGTCCTTGTGGTTTTAATGTGCATTTCTCTGGTTATTAAAGAGGTTGAGCAATTTCGCGTGTCTTTATTCACTATGTGGATTTCCCCTTTGCCCTTTGGGAAATGCCTGTTCATGTCTTTGCCACTATTTTATTTTATTTTATTTTATTTTATTTTTTTCCATCTCTCTTTATGTGCATATGTGTTCACAGGAATTCATGAAATGTTTCTGGATATTATTCTTTTGTCAGTTATGCATCACATATATATGGGTTTTAGTTCATGGCCTGGCCTTTCACTTTCTTTTTTTTTTTTTTTTTTTCAACGTTTATTTATTTTTGGGACAGAGAGAGACAGAGCATGAACGGGGGAGGGGCAGAGAGAGAGGGAGACACAGAATAGGAAACAGGCTCCAGGCTCTGAGCCATCAGCCCAGAGCCTGACGCGGGGCTCGAACTCACAGACCGCGAGATCGTGACCTGGCCGAAGTCGGACGCTTAACCGACTGCGCCACCCAGGCGCCCCTCACTTTCTTTATAATGTCTTTAGGTGAACAGACTTAAAAATGTTTAACACATGAGTACTGTTCATGCTTTTCGTGTCCTTTCCTACACTGAGATCACGAAGGTTTTCTACTACATTGTCTTATAAGATCTTTATATTTTTGCCTCTTGCATCCGGGTCTTTAATAATCAAGGAACTGAGTTTTGGGGTAGTGGGGGTGTGGTTGCTCCATTGTGATTTATTTCATTTTATTGTTGGTTGTTTTTATTATTTATTTTTTATGTTTATTTTTACTTTTGAGAGAGAGAAAACAAGTGGAGGAGGGGCAGAGAGAGATGGAGACAGAGAATCGGCACAAAAACCAACATGGGGCTCGAACTCACGAGCTGTAAGATCATGACCTGAGCCGAAGTCAGATGCTCAACCGACTGAGCCACTGGGGTGCCCCTGAGAACAATGGAATTGTTGACTCCGGATAGCCATTCTTTCATCTTCCCATTGATGGTTTCCATGTGGTTATTTTACCTTGTGGTATTATGAAAATACTAAAGTACAATCAGTATTGAGTATTCCTTGAGTCAGTCCTAAGCAGACTGCCACATTCGTGCCTTGTAAGTTCCCTGGGATGCCGTGGCCCCAGCTGCTGCCTTGCTCAAGTCACACAGTTCAGGGCCACCTGTGGGTGACCGCCCCCAATACTTGCCTCTCAAGGTTTTGATACTTTGAGGGAAGAGAAGGATAATTCAAGTCATGGAGAATGAACCATAGGAGCTCTACCCAGAAGCAAGAAGGCCCAAGTCTTTTCTGTTACTGCGTCCTGGGGGACCCCAGGCTGACTTGTGTTCTGATTTGTTGGACTACCGGCATCCTCTGCTACAATTCGGTGGGACTCCACCGCCATCTTTCTATGTGACCATACATATCACACATACGTGGATTTTAGTCTCTTTTCCTCTGGGTCCAGGGTTTCTTTCAGTGACCATTTGGACGGATGCAGTGCTTAATAGACAACTGATTTCTTACCCTGGAGGAGGAACCGGAAAGAAGGTCTCCCATGTGGGGAGAGCTGGTGAAAAGGTGATGAGGAGGGGTGAAGGCCCATCCAGTCTGCACACGCCCCTCCCCGTCCTCATCACTCTACCGCTCTGTAAGGATATCTGTGCCCCTTCGAAATGGTTTCCTTCACTTGCGAACGAGGATACAATACCTACCTCATTTACTTTCTAGACGTGTTGGGAAGGTCAAATGAAATAGAAATAATGAAGTATTTTAAAAGCGGAAGCAGTTAGATGTGCATTCACTGGGTACCTACTCTGAGCCTGCGAACAAGGAACACGTAATCAGCGCCCGTCCTCACAGAGCTCACGGTCCAGAACTTCCAGAGACAACGGCGCGAAGCCCGCTTCCCGGTAAATCCACTTGTGTGACTTTGGACAAGTCCTGTAACTCCTCTGAGCCCGAGCTTTTTATTTGTGGAAGGAGGTGCGGAAAGATAAATTACACAGCAGATAAGATCTCTTCTAAAAGTCCCCGGTTCTGTGCCCTTGGACAGACTACAACTAACTAATGACCTCATTTTTTTGCCTCCTTGAAAGAGTCATTGTCACGGTCAAGCGGGATGTGCAGGAGGCCGTGGAAATCCTAAGGGGCCGCGGGACTGTGACGTGTGCCTATTATGTCTCCCCTGACCTCACTCCTGGGGTGAGTGGGTTTCAGGACAAGCTGTGTAGTTTATGTGGCCCGTCGCAAGATGAAACCTGGGCCCCCTGTTAAAAAATTATTAAGAATTGCGAGAGGGGAGGTGCCTGGGTGGC
Organism: Lynx canadensis; assembly: GCF_007474595.2. Classification (NCBI taxonomy): domain Eukaryota; kingdom Metazoa; phylum Chordata; class Mammalia; order Carnivora; family Felidae; genus Lynx; species Lynx canadensis. Next base: position 64,067,650 of record NC_044319.2, on the reverse strand, counting down.
TCAGTCGGTTGAGCGTCCGACTTTGGCTCAAGTCATGATCTCGCAGTCTGTGAGTTTGAGCCCCACGTCGGCTCTGTGCTGACAGCTCAGAGCCTGGAGCCTGCTTCGGATCCTCTGTCCCCCTCTCTCTGCCCCTCCACCACTCATCCTCTCTCTCTCTCTCCCCAAAATAAGTAAACATTAAAAAAAAAATTTCAAGAGGGCAACATCAGAGCATGGAACCAAGTGCAGGGACCATCTGGGTGCGTGGCCTTGTGTGATGGCACAGATTCCCAGCCCACGGAGCCAAGCCCTGGTGGTTTTGTGACTTCCCAGGCTGCCAGCGCACCTGCTCTCCTGGCATTCCACGGAGGTCTGTAGGATTGTGACCTCCCCATTGTTCTTTTTACTCGTCCAGCGCAATCCACGGGGGGACCAGTCACGCAGGCTTTACCCACTCAGGAAGCAGGGAGCTCGTGGAATGGGGCAACATACCAAAATATAAATGATCTTTGTTTTAGTTTCACTTTTAATTGGATAGTCATGTTTTTGGTCTACTTTCCTGATGGGTCCTCTCGACTTGACCGACTTCAAATTTCTGCCTCGAGCGGTTCTGAACAGTCCCTGGGGCCCTCCGTGGGTGTGAGCTGACTTCTCGCTCTGCGGGCCGCATCCTGTGTGCCCATCCCTTCTCCCTGCCCGCCACGGTTTGGACCTTGAGTGCTTAAGAACCATTCCTTTAGACTCTTCCGGGTACCTTCCTTGGATACTAATTTATTTCTCAGTCCCTAAGATTCCCAGCTTGTCCCTAGAACAGAGATACTTTCCTAAGACGGCTGGAATTGGGGTTTCCCAACATTCAGCCGCAGGTTAGGGCACACGGCAGGCGGTGGCAGGGGGAGGTGTGTGAGGCTTCAAGGCTTTGAAGGAAGGACTGACTGCAATAAATAGGCCTGGCTGAAGGATGAAATGGGCCAAGGATGAAATGGGTTGTAAAATTAGTCACTGCATGCTGTCTAACCGGGCTCACTAACCATCCATCAGACGTGTTAGAGAGGCATTTGAATGTGGGTGCAGGTTTGAGCTAGTCTGTCTTAAGAGCTTTACGACTCTGAGATCCGGTGATTCTGTGTTTGCAAATTATTATCAGATTGGTTCCTCCTTTACCACTGTTTGAAAATCTCTTAAACTGTGAATGGGTGTAAAGGGACGTTTGGGGGTGATGGAATGTTCTAGAATTGGATATTGGTGATGGTTGCACGGTTTTGCAAGTTTACCCCAAATCATTGAACTGTATGCCTAAAATAGATGAATTTATGGTGTATATATTATACCTCAATAGATCCGTTTCTTCAAAGTCTCTTATTCAAAGTTTCTTATTCAAAGTGTCATATTTTAAAAATAACGGATTTATTTTACATTATACGTTAAATGGTTTAAAGTATATGCTAAAGGGGCGCCTGGGTGGCTCAGTCGGCTAAGCGTCCCACTTCAGCTCAGGTCACGATCTCGCAGCCAGTGAGTTCGAGCCCCGCGTCGGGCTCTGGGCTGACAGCTCAGAGCCTGGAGCCTGTTTCGGATTCTGTGTCTCCCTCTCTCTCTGACCCACCCCGTTCATGCTCTGTCTCTCTCTGTCTCAAAAATAAATAGACGTTAAAAAAAAAATTAAAAAAAAAAGTATATGCTAAGAATTGGGTTGTTTTGAAGAGACTTTAAGAGATTTTAGGATTCAAATATGAAGTGAAATGTAATTGCTTAGAAAATTATTTAGTATCTATTAAAACGATGTAAACTTTTTAAAATTTATTTTTAATTAATTTATTTTTTAACGTTTATTCATTTTTGAGAGAGAGAGAGACAGAGCATGAATGAGGGAAGGTCAGAGAGAGAGGGAGACACAGAATCGGAAACAGGCTCCAGGCTCTGAGCCGTCAGCACAGAGCCCGATGCGGGGCTCGAACTCACGGACCGCGAGATCATGACCTGAGCCGAAGTCGGATGCCCAACCGACTGAGCCACCCAGGCGCCCCTAAAATGATGTAAACTTTAAACAACATGAATCAACTTGGGACTAATAGCTTATTCTTTTAGAAATCACTTAATTTAAAGTTTATTTATTTAGAGAGAGAGAGCACGAGAGGAGCGAAGCGAGAGGGAGAGAAAGAGAATCCCAAGCACAAGCACACCCTGCACTGTCAGTACGGAGCCTGATGCGGGGCTCAAACCCATGAACCATAAGATCATGACCTGCGCCCAAATCAAGAGTCGGATGCCCAACTGACTGAACCACCCAGGCCCCAGAAATTACTTAGTTTTAAATGAACAAACAGCAAAATTCATTTTGAGGGTGTATCATTCTGTAGGTTTTCACACATGAATACAATCATGGAAACACCACTGTGATCAAGATAGGAAACATTTCCGTCGCTCCTGCAGCTCCCCCCGTGCTACTCAAGTACAGTCAACTCCTCTCGCCACCTGCGGACCTTGGCAATCATTGACTTGGTCTCCGTGCCTTTGCAAGGACATTATATGATATATAAATTTTGGAAAGATTTTCCAACATAACCATTATCCACTTTACTTTGTAAAGTTGAGATATGATTGACAGATCACATCATATTAGTTTCAGGTGTACAACATAATGGTCTGATATTTGCATGTATTGTGAAATGATCACCTCAGCATGTTGATAACATCCATCACTTCACAGTCATACCTATATCTATCTAATAGATAGATAGATAGATAGATAGATACAAATTTTTTTCCCCTCAGGATGAACACTTTTAAGATCCACTCTCTTAGCAACTTTCAAAAATACAATTAACCATTGTCACCATGCTGCACAGCACACCCCCGTAACTTATTTATTTGATAGCAGCGTTTTGACCTTTGGGCCCCTTCACCCATTTTGCCCACCCTCGTCTCTGGCAACCGCTGATCTGCTCTCTCTATCCATCGGCTTGTCTGTTTTGTTTCGTTTTGTTTAGATTTCACATTAAGTGAAATCAGATGGTATTTGTCTTTCTCTGTCCCACTTATTTTACTGAGCATATTCCCTCAAGGTCCATCTGCGTTGTGGGCTTTACATTTTTGAATTATAAAAATAATGCCCACTTTGGGGTGGCAGGAATTTCCCTGCTGATAACGAGTCAGATTGAGAAGGGCCAGGCAGTCACAGACAGGATGAGACTTGTCTGAGTTCAGCCACACGTATCGGCTCCCAGGCAGTTAGAACCGGAAGGAACTTCTGGGTCATTTGACCAAAATCTTAATTGTAGATAGGAAGAAACTGAGGTCGCGAAGGGAAGAGTGGGTCTCGAGTCTGTGTAACCACCTGCTCTATGGACCTAGCACTCAGTTTCTTAGGAGTCAGCCTCAGTGTGTTTGCAGTTCCTCTGTACTGTGCCTGCTTTTGTTGGCTTTGTCTGACTGTCAGTTCTAGCACAGACCCTGCCTCTTTGCCACACCCCTGATGGCTGATGATCAAAATAATACCGGTATATATCACTAATATCAGAAGAAAGGATGTTTTTGGGTAATCACCTCATTAAGTTCATTCTGACTCTTTGCATCACAAAACTATGACACACTCACTAACATTTATCTGATGGCTGTTCCTTCTGCTATTAGGGAAAGTACCCAGGAGGACACACAATCCAGAATCAAGTCATTTTAAAAGGTGAGAACTGGAAGGGCTCTTAGAAATCATTGGAGGTGGTTCTGAGTCATCTCCAGAGTCCCCAGCTGGGGCATCTCAGTAGAGCGATAAGGGGTAAAGTCTATCATTATCATTCTACTTGAAGGGCTTTCTTTAACGTTTCTTACAGTGATGGTCTGCTCAGCTTTTGCATGCCTGATACATTCTTCATGTCAGCTTTGTTTTTGAAGGCTATTTTCACTAGGTATAGAATCCCAGGTAGACGGTTTTTGTTCCTCACTCTCAAGATGTCGTGGCATTGTCTGCTGGCTGGCACTGTCTCCACTGAGAAGCCTGTTATCATTTTATCTTTATTCCTTTGTATATAATGTGTCTTTTATATCTGGCTACTTAAAAAAATGTTTATTTATTTTGAGAGAGAGAGAAAGAGCGAGAGGGAGCACAAGTGAGGGAGGGGCACAGAAAGGGGGAGAGAGAGAGAATCCCAAGCAGGCTCCTACTTGGGGCTCGAACCCACAAACCGTGAGATCACGGCCTGAGCCGAAATCAAGAGTCAGTTGCTTAACTGACTGAGGCACCCGGGCACCCTCTCTGACTGCCTTTAAGCTCTTCTCTTTATCACTGGTTTTAAGCAACTTGGTTACGATGGATCTCGGCGTCATTTTCTCAAGTTTCTTGTGGCTGGGATTTATGGAGCTTCTTGGATCTGTCTTTTAAAATTTCATTAAACTTGGAAAATTTGACCATTAGTGTTTCAAATCTTTTGCCCCTCTCCTCCCTTTTTCTGGACTCCAGTTACATGTATATTGGTCCATGTGAACTTGCCCTGAAAGTAAGTGATTCCTAGTTATTTTTTTCCCAGTTTTTCTTTATGTGTCATTTTGGACGGTTTTTAGTGCTGTGTCTTCCAGTTCATGTCTTTTTTTTTTTAAACTTTTTTTAAAAACACTACAGTGTTTAATCAGTTCTTAATTCTACCAAGTGTATTTTTTGATGCCAGACATTATATTTTTTATCTTTAGAAGTTCAGTTTGGGCTGTTTTATATTTTCCATGCTTCTCCTTAATATACTTGTGTTTTCTTCTGGCTTCTTGAACATACAGAATGTTTTTATAATCACTGGTTAAGTAGGCTCTATATCCAACATGGGGCTTGAACTCACTACCCAGGAATCAAGAGTTGGATGTTCTACTGACTGAGCCAGCCAGGCATCTTCCTACCCCCAACCACTGTTTAAATGTCTTTTTCTACCAGTTCTGTCATCTGGATCATTTAAAAATTCTATTTATATTTAATTTGCTTTTGTCTTCATTATGGGTCACATTTTCCACCCTCTTTGCAGTATCTGGTAATTTTTTATTGGGTTCCAGATACAGTGAATTTTAGGTTATTGGAATTCTTTGAATTCTTTTAAATAATTTTGAGTTGTGTGCGAGGTTAATTTACTTGGGAATTGCTTGATGTTTTGAGGCATGCTTTCAAGTTTCGTTAGGTGAGGTGAGAGCCATTCTTCTTTATTCCTTTGTGTGTATCCAGGTCTCCATCTGGAATCTTTGTATTTAGACTTAAGAACGTCTTTTTAAATTTGTTATTTATTTTATTTTAGAGAGAGAGCGAGAGGGAGCAGGAGCAGGGGAGAGGGGCAGAGGGAGAGAGAATCTCAAGCAGGCTCCATGCACAGAGCCCAAAATGGGGCTCAACCCCCATGTGACCCTAGGATCATGACTTGATCTGAAATGAAGAGTTGGACACTCAACTGACTGAGCCATCCAAGTGCCCCAAGAACTTCTTTTAATATTTCTTGTTGTTGGGGTACCCGGGCGGCTCACTCAGTTAAGCATCTGACTTGGCTCAGGTCATGATCTCGTGGTTCATGGGTTCGGGCCCCGTGTAGGGCTCTGTGTTGACAGCTCAGAGCCTGGAGCCTGCTTTCGATTCTGTGTCTCCCTCTCTCTCTGCCCCCACCCTGCTCATGCTCATGCTCTGTCTCTGTCTCTCTCTCAAAAATAAATAAACATTTAAAGTAAAAAAAAGATATTTCTTGTTGTTTAGTTCTTCCAGCCATGAATTCTTCTAACCTTTTTATTCTTCCTAAAAAGTCTATATTTTGCTTTCTTTTCTGAACTGTATTTTTCTCAGGATAGAGGTCTAGATTTAGTGTTTTTGTTTTGTTTTGTTTTGTTTTGGGACACTTTAAAGATGTTGTTTGTTGGCTTGCATTTCAAAAAAAATTTTTTTTTACTGGAAGACTGCGATAATTCTTATCTTTTTTTTCTTGTTTGTAATGTTCCTTTTTCTTTGTGTACATTTTGTATTTTCTTTTTATCACTGGCTTCCAACAATTTGGTTATGAAATTACTTGGGTGGTTTTTATGTTTCTCTTGCTTGTGGTTCATTGAGCTTCTTGGATTCTGTGAGTTGATCGTTGTAGCAAATGTGGAGTATTTTAGATCATTTTCCTTGGAATATTTCTCAGCCATCCCCTTCTATTCGTGCTGTGCTGCTTAACAGCCACACTTCACTGAGGCGCTTCCTTCTCCCCCCGCCCCTCTCTTTTTTTAAAAGAGTATTTTCTCTCTCCTCTTTGGTTTGCATGGTTTCTCCTACTAGGCCACCAAGTTTGCCGATCGTTTCTTTTACACCTGTCAGGCCCAGCTAGTGAATTGTCCAATCAGATATTGTATTTTTCAACTCCATAGCTTCCCATCTGGTTCTTTCCTGTATCTCCCATTTATTTCCACGTAAATACAATAAGGAGAGAAGTGGAAGATAGAGAAAAGAACCAAATGCAACTTCTGTTTAAATTTTTTTTTTCCTTTGGAGGGAGCCATGGAAGCACACACTCAGATCTTTTGTTGTAGAAAGCCTAATTGATAGATGACTCCAGCAGCGTGCTCTGAACACAACATCGTGTTCGTCCTAAAGCCCCCCTTTTCATGGGCTGATGGGCTGCCCCTAGCCATGGACTGAATGTGATATGAATGCTAATGGAGGTGCAGATACCTCTGATGGGTGACTTTGGCCTGAGGACTCATCAGCCCGGATGGAACTTTCATAGAACTGCATAGCAGTCTGAGACTCTACTCAGTCCTTCTTCCTTTCTTCTCTTTTTCCCAAGGGTCAGATCTGCATCATGGCCTGGAGAGTATATATCTTTGGCACCTTGATTCTCGAAGCATTTGAACTAATGTGTTGATTATGATTATGATTATGATTATATTTTGCTTTTATTTGCAATCAGTATACGATTTCATTTATTTTTTTATTTTTTTTCCTTCTTTCTTTTTTTTTTTAATATATATGAAATTTATTGACAAATTAGTTTCCATACAACACTCAGTGCTCATCCCAAAAGGTGCCCTCCTCAATACCCATCACCCACCCTCCCCTCCCTCCCACCCCCCATCAACCCTCAGTTTGTTCTCAGTTTTTAACAGTCTCTTATGCTTTGGCTCTCTCCCACTCTATCCTCTTTTTTTTTTCCTTCCCCTCCCCCATGGGTTCCTGTTAAGTTTCTCAGGATCCACATAAGAGTGAAACCATATGGTATCTGTCTTTCTCTGTATGGCTTATTTCACTTAGCATCACACTCTCCAGTTCCATCCACGTTGCTACAAAAGGCCATATTTCATTTTTTCTCATTGCCATGTAGTATTCCATTGTGTATATATACCACAATTTCTTTATCCATTCATCAGTTGATGGACATTTAGGCTCTTTCCATAATTTGGCTATTGTTGAGAGTGCTGCTATGAACATTGGGGTACAAGTGCCCCTATGCATCAGCACTCCTGTATCCCTTGGATAAATTCCTAGCAGTGCTATTGCTGGGTCATAGGGTAGGTCTATTTTTAATTTTCTGAGGAACCTCCACACTGCTTTCCAGAGCGGCTGCACCAATTTGCATTCCCACCAACAGTGCAAGAGGGTTCCCGTTTCTCCACATCCTCTCCAGCATCTATAGTCTCCTGATTTGTTCATTTTGGCCACTCTGACTGGCGTGAGGTGATACCTGAGTGTGGTTTTGATTTGTATTTCCCTGATAAGGAGCGACGCTGAACATCTTTTCATGTGCCTGTTGGCCATCTGGATGTCTTCTTTAGAGAAGTGTCTATTCATGTTTTCTGCCCATTTCTTCACTGGGTTATTTGTTTTTCAGGTGTGGAGTTTGGTGAGCTCTTTATAGATTTTAGATACTAGCCCTTTGTCCGATATGTCATTTGCAAATATCTTTTCCCATTCCGTTGGTTGCCTTTTAGTTTTGTTGGTTGTTTCCTTTGCTGTGCAGAAGCTTTTTATCTTCATAAGGTCCCAGTAATTCACTTTTGCTTTTAATTCCCTTGCCTTTGGGGATGTGTCGAGTAAGAGATTGCTACGGCTGAGGTCAGAGAGGTCTTTTCCTGCTTTCTCCTCTAAGGTTCTGATGGTTTCCTGTCTCACATTTAGGTCCTTTATCCATTTTAAGTTTATTTTTGTAAATGGTGTGAGAAAGTGGTCTAGTTTCAACCTTCTGCATGTTGCTGTCCAGTTCTCCCAGCACCATTTGTTAAAGAGACGATTTCATTTAAAGAAGAAGTTCCAGATTGAAAAGTGTTTGAGAACTGGTGGTCTGTCTTACGTCGTTTATAGTTGAGGGACCGTAGCTGGGAGGTGCCTTCTGAACACTGAATGTGCAAACCTAAACCAGCCTATGTTATGACCCTTGTCAAAGTCATAAGGGCTTGTTCTTTTGCCTGGTGACCTGGGGCCCTGGACAATGAATCAGGAGCCCTGATAACACTACTAACTTCTTTTTGGTACTGGATGAGTTACTTAACTTCTCTAAGTTTATTAAAGGGGTTAGGATAGCTCAACTGTATGGCCTCTTTAGCTCTGACATGTAATTTTGTAGATGAGAAGACTTAAGTAATTTACCTGGCCAATTGTCCAAAAAGTTGTTACGGAATATCTGATTTGGATTTTTTCCTAATAGCCAACAAATGGCCCAAGTCTCTATGCGTGTGTGTGTGTGTGTGTGTGTTGAACTGTATTTAGGAAAATACCTTGATAAACCACTTAGGGTAAAGGATATGATCTGAGGATATGGATTTCAGGACCGAATGAAATGAAATGAAAAATGTGGTCGAACTGTTTGGCCTACAAAAAGGAAGGAATTTACTTTTGGTTCTAGGAGGCAACAGAAATGAGAAGGCAGAAGGGGAAGAGCAAGGAAAGGGAGTGGAGCGATAAGAAATGTACAAAACTGAGACCTGCATGGCGTGAACATTCTGGGGGTGGAGTAGGAAAAGGGCTTTTTAAGGCCCAAGATACCCAGCGTTTAATTGGAAGGTTTTTGCTGTTTTCATTAGGCTTCTTATGTTTGAAGGTGACACAAATCCAATTCAAAGAAGCTTAAATTTAAAAAGGGATCTTAGGGGCGCCCGGGTGGCTCAGTCGGTTAAGCGTCCGACTTCGGCTCGGGTCATGATCTCTCAGTCTGTGAGTTCGAGCCCCGCGTCGGGCTCTGTGCTGATGGCTCAGAGCCTGGAGCCTGTTTCCGATTCTGTGTCTCCCTCTCTCTGACCCTCCCCCGTTCATGCTCTGTTCTCTCTGTCTCAAAAATAAATAAACGTTAAAAAAAATTGTTTTTAAAAAGGGATCTTAGTGGGTTGCAGAGTTTGGAAAGATACTAGGTGGGTTTGTAGCAACTAAGGAACAATGGCGGAAACCAGTGCTGCAGAGAATTAAGCAGAATCTTGGGTTAACGGTACCTGATCTTTCTCTCTCTTTCTCTCTCTCTCTTTTTGTCCTTCTCCCCTTCCTTCTTTTCCGGCCTTGCTCCTCCCTTTGACTCTCTTCCTCTTTGAATTCCTTCTTTCCTACTGCAGACAGGACTTGACCATGTGGCAAGAAGACTGGTTGTGCCAGACCCAACTCAGCAACCATAAAGAGAGAGCTTTTTGTGGGGAAGGGGGTCCCAGCATGCATGTAACAATTCCAGGGACAAGTTCTAATTAGCCTTGTTTGGATTCTATGTCCATTCCTTGTGCCAATCATCGGTACCAGTGGAATAGGGCGCCGATCATCCAACGCAGGTCATGTGACTACATTTTTGCCTAGGGTAGGGGAAGGGTCTATTACCAGAAGAACGGGGATAGAAATGCTTTCTGGGAAGATAAAAATAATAGCTGAGTCTGTTGCTTCAGTGTAAGCCAACCTTTCTTCCCAAATCCTTTCTTTTTAAAAAGATTTTATCGGGGCGCCTGGGTGGCGCAGTCAGTTAAGCGTCCGACTTCAGCCAGGTCACGATCTCGCGGTCCGTGAGTTCGAGCCCCGCGTCAGGCTCCGCGCTGATGGCTCGGAGCCTGGAGCCTGTTTCCGATTCTGTGTCTCCCTCTCACTCTGCCCCTCCCCCGTTCATCCTCTGTCTCTCTCTGTCCCAAAAATAAATAAACATTGAAAAAAAAATTAAAAAAAAAAGATTTTATCTATCTATCTATCTATTTAATGTGTATTTATTTTTGAGAGAGAGACAGAGCATGAGTGGGGAAGGGGCAAAGAGAGAGGACAACAGAGGATCTGAAGCAGGTTCTAGGCTCTGAGCTGTCAGCACAGAGCCCGACGCGGGGCTTAAACTCATTAGCCATGAGATCATGACCTGAACTGAAGTCTGGTGCTTAACCGACTGAGCCAACCAGGTGCCCCAAAGATTTATTTTTTTTAAAGTAATCTCTACACCTCACGTGGGGCTCAAACTTACAACCCCGAGATCAAGAGTTGCACGCTCCACCAAATGAGTCAGCCAGGCCCCTCACCCCCTAAAACCTTCCTTACAGTGAAAATGTTCTATCCATGCAACAGCTTTGTGTAAGTGGGGCTCTGTAGGCAGACATTCTGGAAATGATCCGGATCTTTTCTGGGTTTAAGGTGGTAGGGAATAGGGAAATACACACGGCTGCTCCAACGATTCATAAAGTGCACTAAGTTAGCAGGAGCAAGAGTTTAGAGCCAAAGGTGACCATAAGGACAATGCAGCGAAAGAGGGCATTGTATTGACAAAGGGTGTAGGATAGAGGTTGGAGCCCATCTTTCTATCCCTGTGACCCGGATTGGGGCAGATTGACATTACTGACTATTCTGTAAAGCCCTCCAAGATTCCCCTGCTGGGAATCTTTTACCTGTAATTCCTAGGATGCTGTGGGTGATGCCTCTTATCTGATTGGCTGGTTTGAACTTCAACTCTCAGGGCTGAGCCTCCCAAAGTTGGTCATGGGGGACCTCTGTGGAGGGATGAGCTTTCTTTCTTATTTCCTTAATGTTTATTTATTTTTGACAGACACACACACACACACACACACACACAGAGCGTGAGCAGGGGAGGGGCAGAAAGAGAGAGGGAGATGCAGAATCTGAAGCAGGCTCCAGGCTCTGAGCTGTCAGCCCAGAGCCCGACGCGGGGCTCGAACCCACGAGCCATGAAGTCGGGTGCTTAACAGAGCCAACCAGGTGCCCCAATGTGATGAGCTTTCAAGCTGGCTCCAGGTCAACACCACCTCCGGGAGCTGATGTCTTGTCTGAGGAAACGCTCCTACATTTGTGCCACCATCTGCGGGTGGTCAGTCCTGTGCTCTGTGGCCTTAGGCTCACCTAACCTCAACCTCTCTTCACAGTCCTTACACACTCCAAACTCTCGAGGACACGTGTCACTCTAAAGGATCTGCCACGTACGGTTCCGTGGAGGCCATCCAACCGGCTTGAGGTGAGGGCACGTCGTCTGTCCCATGCTGTGAAGAACGTGGGCTCTTTGCAGAAGTTCTTTTCTTTTCTTCCTCTTCGGTGTCGGCTCCCGATAGGAGTGAGGTGCTAAGGGCCACAAAGCCAGCCTCTGCGCGTCGTCTTTGTAGGTTCCCGAAAAAGTGGGCCAGCTCTGTAACGTGTGCCGAGTTTAGCAACTATTGTTTTATTTACGCTTCTTGGAGACTTAGCCCACATTGAAAAAGAAAGAATCCCCATTTTAAGTTCTTTTCACACATACGTGATCCCACTGAAACATTGAGGCACACTGGTCCCATTGCCCAGGTGGGGAAACAGGTTTAGTGAGGTTATGTGACTTGTTCACGGCCATACAGATAGGAAGTGACAGGGATAGAGTCTGAACGCAGATTTTTCCGACTCCCAAGTCTGTGCTCTTTCCACTTTAAAACTGTTAACTGACTACCAGGGAGGCCTCGAGTCTTGCCATCAGTGGTCTGAGTTGGGTGTGAGGAGCCGTGGTCAGGTGTCGGCGTGTCTGAGTCACCATTGGTGCTCTTAGCCCACTCACCTCTGGGTCTCTGCTTTCCGTTACGGAAGCTGCGGAACATCATGGTAATATATTACGTATATTTTTTACTGCTTCCTAACAGAACTGTGTTGGTGAAAATGTTTGGGGGTGGCTGGGTAGGAAAAGAATCGACGGAGCTAAAATTTATTGAACGTCCACACTTGGCTCCAGTCGGTCCTTTATGCGCACTGTCGAATCGGGATCGACTAGACTCATTCAGCAAGGGACGCCACACAGTCAGCCATCAATCAGGACCACGCCGGCCACTGACAGCCCGAATGCGGGGGCCTTGAGGACACCGGCTTGGCAGCCCACGCGGGTCACACAGCCTGCGAGGGGGCCGGCCCCCCCCCCCAGTGTGGTCCCACAACAAAGCCCAAGCTTTTTCCAGCTACTGCAAAGAACACTTCAAAAGAAAGCAGCCACACAGCGGCAGAACTATTATTCTTCTCAGATGCCAGTACTCTGATGTTATTTTGGAAAAAGGTAAACAGGGCCGTAAGTTTCGTTTTTACATTTCCTCTTTCAAAGGAACAGTGTTTTTCTCCTTTGTCTTATCTGTGTCTTTCCCACACCTCCCAGGACGAGCGGTAGTTCGGTTAGGAGCCTCAAAATCGCATGTTCAGACTCCTTTTTTCTCTCCTTGTGATAGAACCCTCCCCCCCCCCATCGAGGTGCATCTGCAGTACTGAGAGCAATGGCCCAGCAAAAAGGAAAAAAGCAGGCAGTGGGGGAGGGGCACAGGTCAGGAAGAGAGAGGGAGAGGCAGGGAAAGGAAGAGGGGAAGACAGAGAGAAGGAAGGAAGAAAGGAGAGAGAGGGAGATGGAGACAGAGAGAGAGAGAGAGAGAGAGAGAGAGACAGAAGGTGTCCAGGCTGGGGCTGATCTGGAGCCCGTATCTCCACGTTCGATCAAATAGAGGCTCACAGCCACCGGAAAGTTTGCAAACTGAGAAGTCATTTCTGCACTCCCCACCCCCCCCAGTAGCTCTGAACATCAAAGTGCCTCAGAGTCCCCAGCTCTTTGCCGATCACCAGGACTGTGTTGATCGTGCCCTGGGAGGTGAGGTGATGGTGCAAGGTCAAGCCTCAACGGTTACTTGCGGAAAAACCAAGGACAAACAGGAAGAATTCAAACAGGAAATGACTCATAAACCATAGACTGGGGCGCTCCCCTCCCTCTTACTCTCCCCCTCACAGAGAGCCGTGTTTCCATTCGCTTTGCTTTTAGGATTCCCCCTCCCCCCCCAGCAACAACAACAACACAGTCCCCTCCCGACTCCCTCCTGTGAGGGAGATTCAGTTTTTCCAAAGTCCTGACACGCTTCCCGGCGGTCTTCTCTCACGCGTTTCTCGCAAGCCGTCTTGAAACCGAATGCTTGTGTTCTGTGTTTGCTGCGAGGAGACAGGATTCATCAAAGATTCGTAAACGCACCGTGTAGACAACCCTCGGTGGCAGGTGCAAACGTTACGGACGGAAAAATCGATCTGAGAGGTGGAAGTTCCTCCCGCTCCTCGGAGCTCCTCGGGAGGCCGCCTGTGTTCAGCTCTGGGCCCTGGTGGCTGCTCTGAAAAGGGAACTTGGGTCAAGAGGAGCTTAAATTGGGCTGCAGTTGGAATCACAGGTGTGTTCCAGGGAGCAGGGAGGGGGGAGGAGGGGAGGGGGTGCCAGGAAGTTTAACAACCACCTGTCCAATAACAACAACAACAACAAACACCCCCCACCCAGCCCTGGCCCCTGGTAGCCTTTGCGTAAACACGCGCACCTTTCTACGCTATTTCCACCCTACGGGTACCATAGACGTAAGTCAGCGCCGGGCCATAGAGCGGCAACGTGTAGCCAAATAATTAGGAAGCGATGCCCTTTGAGTACTTACGACCTTTTCAAAAACGAATGTATTTAAATGCCAGCTGGTACCTTTCGGTCGCTCACAGCGGTTGTGTTGAGCAACGGGTTTGCAAAATTCCCGAAATTTTACCGGTTGACTTATGTGAATCTGTACGAGCAGCTTCTGGCTTGTGGGCTCTGGGACTTTGTGAGGGGAGCGGGGAGAGACTGAGTCAGAGCTCCCAAGAAGGCCACTTTCCAAGAAGTCAGAGCTCCCAAGAAGACACTAGAGCCTAAGGAGAACGTCACCAGGGAGAAAGTCTCCACGGATGGCCGAGGGATTCCGAGGGCAGTGATTTGAAGGACTCAATGTTATTTTATTTTATTTTATTTATTTTATTTTATTTTATTAGTTATTTTTTTTAAATATAATTTATTGTCAAGTTGGCTGACATAGAGTGTATACAGGGTGCTCTTGGTTTCGGGAGTAGATTCCCGTGATTCGTCGCTTACCTACGACACCCAGTGCTCATCCCGACAAGTGCCCTCCTCAGTGCCCATCACCCATTTCCCCTCCCCCCACCCCCCATCAACCCTCAGTTTGTTCTCTGTATTAAGAGTCTCTTATGGTTTGCTTCCCTCCCTCTCTGTTTGACACTATTTTTTCCCCCTTCCCTTCCCCCATGGTCTTCTGTTAAGTTTCTCAAATTCCCCGTATGAGTGAAAACATATGATATCTGTCCTTCTCTGACTGACTTATTTCACTTAGCAGAATACCATCCAGTTCCATCCACATTGTTGCAAATAGCAGGATTTCATTCTTTCTCGCCGCTGAGTAGTATTCCATTGTATGTATAAACCACATCTTCTTTATGCATTCATGTTGATGGGCATTTAGGCTCTTTCCATAATTTGGCTATTGTTGAAAGTGCTGCTATAAACATGGGGGTGCATGTGCCCCTATGCATCAGCACTCCTGGACCCCTTGGGTGAATTCCTAGCAGTGCTATTGTGGGGTCTTAGGGTAGTTCTATTTTTCATTTTTTGAGGAACCTCCACACTGTTTTCCAGAGCGGCTGCACCAGTTTGCATTCCCACCAACAGTGCAAGAGGGTTCCTGTTTCTCCATATCCTCGCCAGCATCTATAGTCTCCTGACTTGTTCATTTTGGCCACTCTGACTGGCATGAGGTGATATCTGAGTGTGGTTTTGATTTGTATTTCCCTGATGAGGAGTGAGGTTGAGCATCTTTTCATGTATCTGTTGGCCATCTGGATGTCGTCTTGGGGAAAATATCTATTCATGTCTTCTGCCCATTTCTTCCCTGGATTATTTGTTTCTCAGGTGTTGAGTTTGAGAAGTTCTTTATAGATTTTGGATACTAACCCTTTATCCGATATGTCACTTGCAAATATCTTTTCCCGCTCTGTCGGTTGCCTTTTAGTTTTGTCGATTGTTTCCTTCGCTGTGCAGCAGCTTTTTATCTTGGTGAGGTCCCAACAGTTCATTTTTGCTTTTGCTTTTAATTCCCTTGCCTTTGAGACACGTCGAGCAAGAAATTGCTGCGGCTGAGGTCAAAGAGGTTGTTGCCTGCTTTCTCCTCGAGGGTTTTGATGGTTTCCTGTCTCACATTTAGGTCTTTCACCCAGTTTGAGTTTATTTTTGTGTCTGGTGTAAGAAAGTGGCCCAGTTCCATTCTTCTGCATGTTGCTGTCCAGTTCTCCCAGCACCATTTGCTAAAGAGACTGTCTTTTTTCCATTGGACGCTCTCCCCTGCTTTGTCAAAGATTAGTTGGCCATAGATTTGCGGGTCCGATTCCGGGTTCTCTGTTCTATTCCTTTGGTCTACGTGTCTACGTGTCTGTTACTGTCTTGATGATCACAGCTCTGTAGTACAAGCTAAGGTTGAAGGACTCAGTTTTAATTTGTTTCTTATTCTGTGCTGTTCTGTGGACTCTGGCCCTTTCCCTCAAATCTTTAAGTGTTTTTTTTTTTAATTTTTTAATTTTTTTAAGGCTTATTTATTTTGACAGAGAGAGCGAGAGAGCACTAGTGGTGGAGGGGCAGAGAGACAGGGAGAGAGAATCCTACGCAGGCCCTGTGCTTTCAGGGCAGAGCCAGATGCGGGGCTCAATCCCATGAACTGCGAGATCACGACCTGAGCTGAAACCAAGAGTCAGGCTGCTTAACCCAATGAGCCACCCAGGAGCCCCAAATCATTAAGTGTTTTAAAAAACGGTTAAAAAGACCATTGCAAGGAGACAAACAAACGTTATCGAACATTTCATGAAGCGGGCAGTCTCCGTTCGGAGCCCTGCAAAATGGGGTGGGAGGCAGGATGCCTTTATAGGATAAAGAATGAGGAGCGAGAAAACTGGCCCAGAGCCCAGGGGTGGCCTGGGGATGGGGCTCGGGTGACTGGACACGCTGTGGAGCATTTCCAGGGACGTGAGCCTCGTCTCCTTCGGCTGGCCGATGTGGTGCGGGGGTGGGGGTGCGGGGGGTGGCAGGGCGGCCGCCTCAGGCCTCGACGGTTATTCCAACATGCGAGGGAGTGATAGTCACACAGACTCGTGTTTGGTGGCGCTTCGAGGGTCAGGGGCCACGCTGGTGACCAAGTGGCGGGGAGAGGGACACAGCTATTGGAGGGGAGGTGACACTAGGGGTGGGGACTCCAAAGCCCCAGCTCCAAGCCCCTCCCAGCCCATCAGGGGCTCCCTGCCTCCCCGCCCTCCTCACAAAGAGGGGTAGTCTGCAGAGGGTAGGATGGGCTTGTCCTATTTCGACAGTAAATAAAAGGGTGACCCTAGAAGGCTACAGGACTTAGAGACATTTGGTTAAGGCATTTAAAAAACACTTCATTGTAAAAATAGTTTAAATGAATCAGCATGACACAAAGAGATGAATGAAGCTTGATGATTTTCTTTGGAGACTGGATACATGAAGAGCTATTCCAATTTAGAGATCCTCATTTCTCTCTCGATAACAGGGATGCCCGACAATGTGTACTGATGCAGTTGGTTTGTGTGGCAGGACCCACAAAATGAGTGCCCCCCGCCCCCTTCCCAGTGGCCTGGCCCACGTCACAAATCTAAACCCAAGTCAGCCTGCGCCTTTGGGAAACACCTGTCAAGGAAACCTCGCATACACCAATCGAGATCCTCTAATTCAGCTTTGGCTAGCTTACCTGACTCTAGAAAAGAGGACCATTAGCTTTATTGGGAAGTCTCAGACCTCCTAGCCAATCATGCCTGTTTCCACGTTGCCTTTTCTAACGCTCTATAAAACTCACTCTGGCCAAAATCCCTCAGGAAGAGTCTCCAACTGCTCCCCCATCCCTGGACCACTTGCCTTTGAACAAAGGACATCCAACCCGTTTTTAGTTTTAGTTTTGTCATGTGACAGTGCTAAAAGCAAGTTCCCAAAGTTATGCCAGCAAAAAGTGTTATGGAAGATCGCCAGCTTACCAGAAACTTCCAACAACCGATTACCAGGCCAGGAGAAACTGGACGCAGAGAGGAGCTAACCCATCAAAATGGCAGCCACCATGTCTTTGTCCCAAAGCCCGGGGTGGGAGGTCAACCATCAGAGCCACCAACTCTTAATTCATATGAACTGATGGTAATTGTATTTCTCAGACCACAGCAAAAATGCAACAACAGATTAGAAGGGACCGGTTGATAAGAGACAGGCTCTACGACACAAGAAGTAACTACTGTTCCTCCCGGAGGTTAGGAGATTATAGAAGAACTGAAGAGACTACTGTAATTCATAGCTATAATGACCAACATGATTAATCAAGAGGTGGTGAAATGATAGTTACTATCGTCTATTTAAGAGGAAGGGTGCCAATGAAATATTCTAGACTTATTTCTGTAAAAAATGTTTATAACAAAAAAGTTACTTGACGATGTAAACTTCAGTTATCTGGAAAAAAATGCGTCGATGCAAATCACTTTGTTCCTTAAGTTAGGATTTACTATCTCATTTTTAGTTAATAAAAACCCATCTGTAACCACTCTCCTCATTTGTCAGAGTTGTGTGTTTGAATATTAACAACAAGTTAATTATGCCTCTGGCTACTCTTTGTCACTGAATGTTCTGCTTTCATCTAATGCTCAACTTATCTACAACCAAACTCATAGATTCTCCTGTGAAATGGCAGAAAATACATACATATATGTGTCTCTTCCCTCAGTTCCTGACACACAGTTCCTAAATCCGTGTGGTTTCCTAAGTGTGGAGAGCACTGGGAACATCTTTTGTTGTCATATTTGGTCTTTGATCCCAGTTCCTGACAGAGGGCTCCTGAGTCCTGGAATTTCCTGGGTGATAGGGTTGGTTTTTGGTCCTAATTACTCTGGGTGGGCTTCTGGATAGCTTCAGGATGGGGGATGGTCACCAGAAAGACCAAGCCTTGATTAGAAACTTGGACTTTTCAGCCCCACCACCAACCTCCAAGAGTGGGGCAGGGGCTGGAGAGTGAATTAATGACCTATCGTTCCTATGTAGTGAAGTTTCCATAAAAACCTCCCAAGTATGGGGTTTGGAGAGCTTTCGTGCCGCTGAACACATGGAGTGCTGGGAAGACAGCACACAAGGTGAGGGCATGGAACCTTCACGTCCTTTCCGCCACATCTCCTTGCCCTCATGTATCTCCCCTGTCTGGAAGTCCATCTGTATTCCTATAATAAGTAATATATATATATTTTTTTAATTTTTTTTTCAACGTTTTTATTTATTTTTGGGACAGAGAGAGACAGAGCATGAACTGGGGAGGGGCAGAGAGAGAGGGAGACACAGAATCGGAAACAGGCTCCAGGCTCCGAGCCATCAGCCCAGAGCCTGACGCGGGGCTCGAACTCACGGACGGCGAGATCGTGACCTGGCTGAAGTCGGACGCTTAACCGACTGCGCCACCCAGGCGCCCCAGTAATATATTTTTATAATAACCCAGCAAATGTAACTAAGTTTCTCTGAGTTCTGTGAGCCATTTTAGCAAATTATGAAACTCAGTGAGGGCGGCGTGGGCACCTCAACTGATAGTCAATTGGTCAGAAGTACGGGTGACAAGCTGGGGCTTTCAATTGGCATCTGGAGTTGGGGTGGGGACAGTTCTGTGGGACTGAGCCCTTACCCTGTGGGATGTGACGCGAACTTCGGGTAGTGCCAGGACTGAATCGCATTGTGGGGCTCCCAGCTGGTGTCCCAGAATTGCTTGGTGTGTGGAAAGCGCCCCTACGAAGCTCGTGTCAAGGGTGTGGCCAATGTGGTAGTGGAGGGAGTAAAGGAGAAACACCGTTAGTCTCTCAAGCTGACTTCTCCAACCTACCAAGTTTCTACCTCAATGTCACAATCACCAAGCATGAGATGAGGCCTTGGATTCCTCTCTGAAGAACCCTTATTTCCCATGTGTCATCAGTTTTAAAGTTCTGCCCAGTGTTTCCTTGGTAAGGCTCTGTGCCTCCATTTTTACCCTCCTGGTTAGCCCCAGTCCTCTTACACCTAAGTTATTCCTTAGCTCTCTCACCATAACGATTTCTGGCGTCCCGACCCTTTCTCCAGACCATCCCATACACTGACTGTCGTCACCTGAGGCTTTTGAAACCCACTGCTTTCTGCTACGTACTGATGGAAAGCGTGGGATTTGCTTTCGTCTCGGATTTTAGGCCTAACGCTACCTCTCTCTTTTGTGGGACCTTGAGCAGGAAATTTAGTT
Organism: Lynx canadensis; assembly: GCF_007474595.2. NCBI lineage: Eukaryota > Metazoa > Chordata > Mammalia > Carnivora > Felidae > Lynx > Lynx canadensis. The sequence goes on along the minus strand of NC_044319.2, from coordinate 64,048,159 downwards.
CCTAAGCTTCCGTTTCTTCATCCGTAAAGGGTAAACAACAATAGTGCCTAAACCACAGAGCTGTTGTAAGGATTAAGTGAGATAATTTGTGTATAACAGGAGTCCGATGCCTGGCACGTAAATGGTTTCTCTCCCGCCTATCTGACGGCTCCTTGTCAGACTCCTTTATTATGTCTTCCTCTTCCAGAGGCAACAGTCTGCTTTGCCTCTCCTCTGTTCAATCTATACTAACTCTCCACGGGACCACATTTTGTCTCATGCCTTAAAGTATTACCCATGTGTTGGTGATTTCCAGGTATAAGTTGCCTATACCCACTGGCTTGTTTAGGTTGCTGACTTCTTCAGCTCCAAGTTTGGGATATATGAACGAAAATTAAAACCCAGGAAACTCACCTCTGAGTTGTTCCTTGGGTCCTGGGTTCCCTAGCCTGTCTGCCTTCTTCTCTCCACCTTCAGCATCTTAGGTTTGTTTTATATATGACGTCTCAGGTTTTACATTGTACTCAGTGGGAAGAATAGAAAAGTAGGCCAACTTCATCTTGGTGGACATGTCTATTGAATTTTTATTTTTTAAAAGTGTTTGTCATTAAAAAAATTAAAAAAATAAAAATAAATAAAATACATTCAAATAAGGAAAAAACCGCTTTTTTTTTTTTAATTTTGAGAGAGAGAGAGAGAGAGAGAGAAAGAGCATGCCTGAGTAGGAGAGGGAGAGAGAGAGGGAGAAAAGAATCCAAAGCAGACTCCACACGGTCAGAACAGAGCTTGACAGGGGGCTGGATCCCGTGAACTGAGAGATCATGACCTGAGCTGATATCAAGACTCGAATGCTCAGGGGCGCCTGGGTGTCTCAGTCAGTTAAGTGTCTGACTTCAGCTCAGGTCATGATCTTGCAGCCCATGAGTTCGAGCCCCACGTCGGGCTCTGGGCTGACGGCTCGGAGCCTGGAGCCTGCTTCGGATTCTGTGTCTCCCTCTCTCTCTGCCCCTCCCCACTCATGCTCTGTCTCTCTCTGTCTCTCAAAAAATGAATAAACGTTTAAAAGAAATTAAAAAAAAAAAAGACACTTTCAACCAACTGAGCCACCCAGGAGCACCTGAGGTTTTTTTTTTTTTTAATTTTTTTAAGTTTATTCATTTTTGAGAGAGAGAGAGACAGAGCATGAGTGGGGGAGGAGCAGAGAGAGAGGGAGACACAGAATCCAAAGCAGGCTCCAGGTTCCGAGCTGTCAGCACAGAGCCTGATGCGGGGCTCGAACTCACGAACCGTGAGATCATGACCTGAGCCAAAGTCAGATGCTTAACCGACTGAGCCACCCAGGCGCTCCATGGCTATTTTTTTTCTTTAAATAAATTTTAAATTGTAATAAAAATACATAATATAAAATGTACCCTCTTAACCCTTTTAAAGTATACACCTCAGGAGTGTTCACTATATTCACATTGTTGTATAACAGATCTCTAGACCTATTTCATCTTGCAAAATTGAAACTATACTCATTGACAAACAACTTCCCATGTTTCCTTTGATGGGAAATTCAAAGCACACAAGGGAGCAATTCATTATGAGTAAAATTCAGCATACTTAAAACGGGAAAATCTGAACCCTCAAGCACTTAAAATAATAGGTTGACATCCTATAACAGATCGTAAAATATTTATACGTCAATCATTAAAAACATAAAGTAAAACAAAAGGCAAGATTTCATAAAATTTAATTTCCAGACACGAGGCATACGATCACCGAAATGAAAAACTCAGTGGATACGCAGCCTTAACAAGGTAGGAAATTCTGTCATAAGCTACAACGGGGTTGAGCCCAGGGGGAATCTGTTACATAAGAATATGTAATTAACACAGGTACCGTAAATATTTTACTAGTTTAAGGCCTTAAGATATAAATCTATCCTTGATAATCTTGATTCTTGATCTACGACCTTAATGTCGTCGACTCAGATCTTTTTTTTTTTTTTCCGACTCAGATCTTTATTTCTATCACCATCTTCTACTACTTTCTACTACGCACACCTTGCCAATTATCATCTAGGACTGTTCTACCTGTCTGAAATACTGAACGTCTGTATCTTACTGTGTGACCACAAGTTTTTATCGTTCCAACTCCTGTGTCATTTCTCCATACAAATTAGAAGCCTTGTCAATCGCTCTAGTCCAATAACCCACTCATTTTTTTTCCCCCAGTTTATTCGTCTCCTTCCCGGCCTCACTTTGTTTTTCCGCCATAGTTGGCCCATTGCTTCTTAGTGTGCTGAACACCTGTATCTTTTGGGAACTCTTCTTCCATTCCACATGGTACTGGTGGGGCTGTTGGTCATGTAGCCTAACCACCTCCACCATATAGACGTGGGCCCCTGACCCAGGCCGTCCAAGCAATGCTTGTTGGGGATTGATACGGACACTGTCAGAGAAAGGGTCGGGGTCAGCTTATGGGGTCATGAGCTCTAAGGAATGTGTAAAAACAGAGCTGCTGGAAGTTGTTGTGCATACTTGGAGAGATTTGGGAACGAATCGAGTCAAACAGAGGCAAGCAGAGCTGAGAGATGAAGGGAGATAATTTTTCTCATGATATTATTTGAGCTATGGATCCTCCTGGACCTGAAGCCAATTCTATCTCTTGGCTGTTGCAGCCATATGACTCATTAAATCCTCCCCCACTTCTTTCCCCTTATATTATTTTATAATATCCCTCCCTACCCCCACCCCCATCCCGAGTTTGGCTTCATTTTGCAGTACGGAAATCATTTGGAGCCATCTTGAGACAGACATCATTGACGTAGCGGCTCTCTCCAGTCAATACTGAATTGCAGCTTGGTCTGTTTTGTATCCCACACCTGGGATACGAAAGAAGCTTCCACATTTACCTAATGTTTTTCATAACCAAGAGCATAGTGACTAACACACTTACCTAGCCTGGTACTTACCTAGCCTGGTACTTACCTAACCTTCAGTTATGAACCCGTTGGGTTGCAAATGACCAGAAAACATACCACCCATGTCCTACATAAATAAGGGTTTATTTGTTCCGCATAGGCAACAGAGCTGATAACAGCAGCTCTGAACGCCATCAGGAACCCATGTTCCTTCCCCCTCTCTGCCCTGACGTCCTTACTATGCTGTATTTATGCACCTTCTTGTGGCCTCAAGATCACCAAATGGCTGCTGCCTCTCTAGGCCTCATGACTGTGCTGGTGACACTAGAAAGGAAAACAGAAGGGCATCGTGTGTAGACTTCTGCCATGTCTCATCGACGCATGGCTTCCCCTAGCTGTAGGGGAGCTGGGGCATTAAGTGTTTGGCATTTATTGTCTCTCTATTAGAGGCAGATGGGTTGGAAATACACAACTCAGCTGGCTGTTTCCGGGATCTTAGCACTACACCTGACCTCTTTCCCTGCCCCGGAAGCCACCAACCACCTGCTGGTTCTACAAACCATTCTGTACTTGAGTGCTGAGGGTTAGTGGATAAAAATGACACGGTTGGAGAGAATGGATCCTCTACGAGTTAATGGCAGTCAGTTTCATGTAGGCATTCGGAGCTGCTTGATCTTTCTTTTCCTCCTGGTTTCATTAGCTTCCTCTCCTATTCCCTTTAATTATTATCGTGGATCTTTGACCTGAAATACCTTCTTTACGCCCCGTTCTCACCTTCCCCTCACTGACAACAGACTGCAGTCTCTTGCATGCTGAGAAAAGAGAGGCTGTAAAAATAATGAAGTTTCTCAACTTCCTATAAGCAATCCTTTCCTCCTTTCTTTGTTCCTTTCAGCTTTAAAACCAGAATCTACAGTTGTGGTTTTAACCTTGCTCACATCCATTTGTGCCGCTTGATGTTGATTTCATGCGTCATCATATCTTAACACAGCATCATTTAGTAGTATTTGTTGGATGCTATCGAATCTTCTTTGCAGGACTGGGCTGGATCGATGATCCTCTACCGGACCTTTCACTTCTCCCTCTACTACCTCCTTTTAGCCTATAAACAAATTCAAGCTCCCCACCCCCACCTATCAACACAGAAATCCCAGAAGAACAAAAATCTTCCTTCTCATGTCCCTGCATCTACGCCCTAGCTACCGTCTGATTTCTCTCTTTCTCTACTGAGTCGAGCTTCTTGAAATAGTAGCCACAAATCTCAGTCTTTATTTCCACATTTTCCAAACATTTCTCAACTACCTTCTCACTCGTTTCAACCCATCGTGTCAAGGAAACTGCCCCTGCTAAGGTCCCTGATGATGTCTTACTCACCACACTCATTCTAGGGAGCGGAAATAGCCAAGTGTAAAGGCCCCACGTAGGAGTGTTTGGTATGTTTTCCGGAACGCCAGTGTGGCTGGAGCTGAGAGTGAGGGGAAAGATGAAAAGGAGTTGAGGTCAGAGAAGTAATGGAGAGGAGGAGGGTCAAGTCACGTCAAGCCTTTTAGACTATCTTAATGGCCCCAACTTCTGTGAGTAAACTGAAAAACTGTTGGAAGGGTTTGAGCAGAGGAGTGATACGTTCTGTCTGAAATTTTAAAAGGATCACTCTGGGGGTCCCTGGGTGGCTCAGTCAGTTAAGCCTCCAACTTCGGTTCAGGTCACGATCTCAGGGTTTGTCGGTTTGATCCCCGTGTCAGGCTCTGTGCTGACAGCTCAGCGCCTGGAACCTGCTTCAGATTCCGTCTCTGTCTCTGTCAAAAATAAATGAAATGGGTTTAAAAATAAGATAAAAAGGATCCCCCTGTGTCGAGAATAGATTGAAAAGAGCAAGAAAGGAAGCAGGGCCTGCCTAGTTAGGAAGCTGTTGCAATAATTCAGATGATAGATGATGGTGACCTAGATCAGGGAGGTAGCAGTGAAGTACCTGTTATGGATCTATTTCGAAGGAAGAACCGATAACCCATGATAAGAGGTGGGATGTGTGGTCTGAGAAATAAGGACGCAGAGATTTTTGTCCTGAGGAACCGAAGGACGGAGCTGCCGTTTACCGAGCTGGGGAGTACCCTGGGAAAAGTAGGTTGGGGGGAGAGATTAAGGGAGAGGGTTTGGCGCGCTTCTCTCCAACCCGGGCTTGGCTCCCGCAAAGAAGGGTGGCGAGAAGAAGAAGGGCCGTTCTGCCATCCACGAGGTAGTGACCCGAGAACGCACCATCAGCATTCACAAACGCATCCATGGAGTGGGTTTCAAGAAGCGTGCCCCTCGGGCACTCGAAGAGATCCGGAAATTTGCTATGAAGGAGATGGGAACTCCAAATGTGCGCCTCGACCCCAGGCTCAACAAAGCTGTCTGGGCCCTTGGGGTGCCTGGGTAGCTCAGTGGGCTGAGCATCTGACTTCGGCTCAGGTCATGATCTCATGGTTCGTGGGTTCGAGCCCCACATCAGGCTCCGTGCTGATGGCTCAGAGCCTGGAGCCTGCTTCAGATTCTGTGTCTCCTTCTTTCTCTGCTTTTTCATGCTCTGTCTCTCTCTCTCTCTCTCTCCAAAATAAACATCAAAAAAAATTAAAAAAAAAAAAGCTGTCTGGGCCAAAGGAATAAGGAATGTTCCACACCATATCCATGTGTGATTGTTCAGAAAATGTAATGAGGATGGAGATTCATCAAATAAACTCTATACCTTGGTTATCTATGTACCTGTCACCACTTTCAAAATCTACAGACTGTTAATGTGGACGAGAACTAATTGCTGACTGTCGGACAAAGGTATAAAGCTGCAAAAAAAAAAAAAAAAAAAACCACAAAGAAAGAGAGATAGGGTTTGTACCAATGAAATATAAGATGGTGATTAGAAGACATTCAGTTGTAGATGAAGTCTTGAGGGAACTGGATAAAGGATGGAGTTTAGCTGTCGAGGGGACTGGAGATAGGCATTTGGGAGTCGACATCCTGCGGGTGGATGTAAACTTATGAGGATGGATGAGATCATCATTGGAATGAGATTAAATGGAAAAGAGAAGTGTTCTAAGAGCTGGACCTTGGAGTAATTTAATGTTAATGGGCCAAGAAGATGAGCATGAACCAGTGAGGGAGCTGGGAGAGCGGGAAGGAAGTGGGAAGAAAATCAGGAGAGTGTGGTGTCCCGGGAGATGACTTCAGAAATATGTCAAGAAGGAGAGAGGGATGGACCAAATCGAATGATGCTGATAGGTCATGTACTTCGAGGACGGAATATTTCAATGGGTCAAGAGAGTGGGAGGAGAAAAGTATGAATTTTGCTGTAAATGAAGAGAGAAATAGAACAGTAGCTAGGGAGAGAAGTAGGATCAGAAGAGTTTTGTTTTGTTTATTAGTCGGGAGAAATAATGTGTTTGTAATCTGATGGGGATGATCTAGCAGAGAGGGAATTTGTGAGAGCAGATTCAAAAGGGAAGAACTGCATTGCTCCTTGGCCTTTTGGTTGAGGTCAAGTGTAAACGGGAAGAATTACCGGGGCAATGTCCTCGAGCAGGTGAGAGGAGCTAGGCTCTAGTGCATAAGTAGAGAAGCTGTCCCTTACTTGACACAGTTCAATTCGTCCAGAGTAACAGGAGAATGGAGAAAGATGCAGAGAGGAAGAGAAAACAGAGCAGGACACAAAGGAAGGGAGGTGGATAGATGTTACAATGGAAGCATGAGGAAATACTTTTCAGATGGCATCTGTCTTTTCAGTGAGGAAACTGAGAGTGAGGACAGTGGAAGAAGTATTGAAAGGCAATGCCCTCTACAGCTTGTCTGCTCTCACCTCCTGATCGTTCAGGAGAGTAAGAGAATGAACGAGAGAAATAAAGTTATAATTGCCTGGCAGCATTGGAGTTAAGGATCATACATTTAAGTGAGACTGGTCATAGCATGGTTGCATGCTTTTTTCCAGCTAGTGGTGCAAATTCAGGTACAAATGAGCCCCAGTTGGAATTAAGCAGTATTGATTTTTTAAATTGGCTTTTGGCCAGGCAGTACAATTCAAAATGGAACAAGGGAGGTGAGGGCGTATCGGAGGGAGTGGTGGTAATGACTTACTATGGACATTAAACTGGGTAAGGAGACGAGTGTTGCCACAAGGGTCAGGAGAGATAGTGAGAGGTAGTTGGATCAATGGATTATTGGTTGGGGCACGGAGGTGAAGGGATTGTTGGAGTTGGGGTAAAAGAAGGAGTGAAATGGAAAGATAGAAGATGGCGATTAGAGAGAGTGGGATGCTTAAAACTAAGATTACGGAAAGATTGTAGAGTTTGGCATTAGAGCATGACTATAGGAGATGTCTAATCAGCTATGTCTAGAGAAACAAATCAGCCTGAGGGGCAGGAATCGCACACAAGAGGAACCAAGCCAAGGAGCGGTAAAAGGGAACCAGGAAGACAGAGGAGAAAACCAAGATGGAGGAACCGAAAGGCTAATGGACTGAAAGGAGTGGAAGACAAGCTCATTGGAGGTGAAGAGGTCAGAGACCTGCAGAGTGAGGCTAATGGAAGGACCATGTACATGGATGTAAGTTCAAGGGGAGTAGGGTCGGAGAGCGTACAAGTCAGCCAGGAGCTGAACTCTTCAAGAAGTTGGGGGGCAGTGACCCGAGGATAGCAGGTGACTCTAATAGGAAGGATGACAGCGTTCCAGTCTTACAACATTAGATTCGAAGCTAAAATTACTCATTGTCCGGTCATGCATGATCTCCTGTTTACCCAACTTTTATCTTAAGTTTTCTGCAGAATTTGTCATCGCTTCCACTTTTTTGAACTTCTTTTATCTTGAACTGTTGTGACTCTGAGATCTCTTGGTTCTCCCGTCTCTCTCTGTCAATTCCTTCTGCTGTCATCTCTTGGATTTTCCGTCTCAGTTACCCAGGGCTCCCAATGTGTCCTCCTCTGTTCTCATTGTACATACATTTCCTGGGTGGCCCCCCACCCCCCAATCCCATGGCTTTGGCCGCCACCCAAAGGCTTCTGGATCTGTAGCTCCAGCCCTGACTATGCTCTCTTGTTCTAGTCCTTGATTTCTGACTGTTCACTGAAGAGACTTCGGATGTCCTTCGGACAGCTTAAATTCATCCAAGACTAAATTAATCATCTTCTCCAAACTTCCTTCCCTTTGTTTTTGAATTTCAATCAATCACTGATGTATTTGACTCATCACGGTCATGTTTCTCTTCCTCGTCTCCCATATATAGGCAAGTCACCAATTCCGTGAATTCTATTTCTGAACTCTGAATTCTAAATCTGATTTGTCAACCCTGATTGAGTCTGACTCTTTGCCTCCTTCAAACCTATATCTGTGCAATGAAAAGTTGGTGAAGAAAAACAGAGAGGCACTTCCCAGCTTCATGGAAGTCTAGAACATCTAGTTGATTAGAGGTTCCCTTTCTATAGCACAGGTAGGAAAATCAGAGAAAACCTCCTTGTAATGAATAGTGAGAAAGGGCTGGCCACGCCAGGACCTGGGGATAAAGACGTGCATGGAGAGAGTAGCAGGTGTAAAGGCCCTGAGGTGGTAGAGCCTGGTGGGCTCAACGATACCGCCAGTACCTCTGAAGGACTCGTTTATAGCACTTACCACGGAGGTAATCGTGTATTTGTGTTTATCTACCTGAATCTACTATACATTTGTTTAGCGCCTGTTATCCCCGCGATTCCCGAGGACTGAGGCCCCGTCTTGTTAAAGGTTAGCACCTAGTACCTGGCCCACAGGGAAGAGGGAAGTTTACTGAATGAATGAATAACTAGGTAACAACTGCTTAGTAAATATGATCATCTATAGGATTAGCTGTTGAAGAGGTGCATTTTGTTTTCGGAATGTAAACCCTGAATGTAATACTGACTACACCTTTTCAAACTAGCATATCCTGCCCTCTGTCAGGAGCAGGCTCCTTTCCTGCACGCTTCTTCTCTCAACAATCTCTGTTGTGAGAGCTTCAACATTTAAGGTACCTTCCCCTCTGTTTTAGATGGCCATGAACTCATCCTATGATTGGGATTGTTATCAGATCCCGAGAGGGGCTTTGATAGGGATTTTCTCCTTTCTTGGAGTTACCAGGAGTATTTATGATATATAGTCTATGGAAACAAAGGGAGGGAGAGAAGCAGAATTTAAGGTGATTGTTGGACATCCAGGAAGTATCCAGTCAGCAGGATCTAGGGAAACAAATTTATTTATGAGACAAGAATTGTAAAGGAAGCCAAGCCAAGGAGAGGTGAGAAGGAGCCAGAAAGACAGAGGAGAGGGCTAGCATGGCAAGATATACTGAGAGCCAAAGAGAGAAACTTTAGGGGTGGAGGGGACTCTGTAATGTCAAATGCCACAGGGGGCACCAGCATGTACCTGGACATTGGTGCTTTTAAGAGGGAAACTTCAGAAGAGTGTTGGACCAAGTAGGAGGAAGTGAAAGCTTTGGGCATAGTCACTTATGCTATGGTCTGGTGGTCAGAGGTCAGTAACAATGTCCCCTTCCTTCTTCCCCACAGGAAGTGTCTTTAGGTAATCTCTGGGAAGAGGGAAATCAGGGGTTCAGACTTTCTCTCTCTCTCTCTCTAGTTGAGAAGTCACTTCTCAGCTCATTCTCATCACTGTGAAATTTAAAATTTTTTGAAATATTTATTTATTTTGAAGGAGAGAGAGACAGAGTGTGAGCAGGGGAGGGGCAGAGAGAGAGGGAGACACAGAATCCGAAGCAGGCTCCGGGCTCTGAGCTGTCAGCACAGAGCCCGACGCGGGGCTCGAACCCGTGAGCTATGAGTTCAGGACCTGAGCCGAAGCTGGACGCTTAACTGACAGAGCCACCCAGGTGCCCCTCATCACTGTGAAGTTTAGAATGAGATGTCTGCCTTGAGACTCTGGAGCAAAGTTGCCTTCTCTCTGTTCTGCGTCCATCTGTGGCGATCTTCCTCCTATCGACAGATACAGTAGACCCTGGGGGACGTTCAGTGGTTCTTTACTAAGAGCTTTAGAAAAACGTTTAGAAGAGCTGCACAGGGTCCAACTGTTGGTTTGGGGGGGATGGGAGTGGGCAAGGGAGATCAGGCATTATGACTTTGCCTGACTTGCTGATTTACTTCTTTGACCAATATGGAATGGGGCAAAGCTTCATGGCTTAGGCCAGCGTTTGAAAGCTTAGATGTTTCTAGATATCAGGCAGATCAAATAAACGACTGAGGTAGGCAGGCCAGGCCAAGGATGAAGTGTAGAGTGTGGGCCCCGTTTAGAACAGGACAAATGTCCCTCAGCACCGGACATTGTTGCCCTGTAGGCATGTGGTCCCAATGTAGTCAGGTATCTGGAAAACATTTTTAAGGAAGAGTGAGAAATGAGGATCTCCAGGTAAATTGCCTCAATTTCTCATGTTACTAATTTTAAAATTAAGGTGGAGGGGAGTGGGAGATACAGGCCTCCAGCTGTGGATTGACTACGTCATGGGGATGAAGGGGGTGGCATAGAGCATATGGTCAATTGCGCTGTAATGGCGCTCTACGGTGACAAATGGTGGCTACCCTTGTGGTGAGCACAGCACGGCAATAACAACGACAACAAAATTAGAGCACTGTGGGGCCAAATATCTGTAGATAGGATCCTGGTCTCCAGCAGCCAGTTTGTGATTTCTGGTGTAGGACTTAAGAAAATATGCCGAGGTCTACTTTCCTCCTTCCTTGCTCCATTACTGACTCCTCCCCAGCCCCCAACACCCCCGTCATGGTTCCCATGCTCACTTTTCTCAACCCTTCACCGACTGAGATCGTTTTCTCCTCCTCTCTGTTGTGCTGGCTCTGAGGGAGAGAGCAAGTGGGCAGTGGCCTATGGACCTCTAGCTCAGTCTCTCAAGTCCGCAAGCATGCCTTTGGCGTTCTCTTAGAATACCTGAAGATCAACACGTTACCTCCCCAGGAGGATCACTCTCCTCTCAAAGACAGCCCCATGTAGTCTCCATGCACAGGAAAATGTTTCTGCTATTAAGTAGACTGGAGTCACCCAGAGAGTTAAAAAACAAACAAACAAACTGCTTACCTGCATCCCAGTCTAGAATAATTAGATCAGTATCTCTGGAAGTTCCTGCACTGGTGGTTTTCAAAGCTCCTCATGAGGTTCTAGTGAGCGGTCAAGGGTTAAGCACCACTGGACGGGTGAATACTGAAAATATTCACCTAAGCACCTAACCACTGGATAGGTGAATACTGAAGGTTGGGGGAGTTTGGATTCGCTGGGGGAGTAAAAGCATCACTGAGTAGAGCCAAGGTCCAAAGAGGAATTGTGTGGATTTGTGATGTGCTGCATGGTTCATGGGCTTTCTCCCATGGGCTTTGCGGGTTGCACCGCGGAATCAAGATGGAGGACAGGCAATCCTTTGGATTGGATGCTGGCCCAGCAATATGGAAAGCTAAGGAAGAGAGCACATAGAGTGTTGACAATGACTTTATTGATCTGTGGACAGGGAATGAAGGCTATTCAGATAGGGACCAAGGGTCTTGGTGACTCACAATGAGTGAAGCGGGGAGGAAACACCAGTGAGTGCAGGGGAAATATAAGGACAAGGAAGAGTGGTGATTTCAAATTTCAGATCTCAGAGGCAGATCAGGGCATTGTGACGAGAGACATTGGGGTTTGTCATCCTGGCGTGGCTTGACTGGAGAGCTGTCCCTCTGTATACAAGGAACCCCCTCTGGTGTTTCCAGCATTCGCCTAAATTCGTTGTATTCTAACAATTGTTTTGAAGTTTATTTATTTATTTTGAGAAAGAGTGCAAGCTGGGGAGGGGCAGAAAGAGAGACAGAGAACCTAAAGCAGGCTCCACGCTGCCAGCATGGAACCCGATGTGGGGCTCGAACCCACGAACAGTGAGATCATGATCTGAGTTGAAATCAAGAGGCTTACAGTTAACTGACTGATTTACCCAGTATCAGAATCGCCCTGTATTCTAACAATCTTACTGTCATTCATTCTGTACCCTGGTCCTTCCTCTAGTCTTTCTGTTTAATGTTTATTTATTTATTTTGAGAGAGAGAGAGAGAGAGAGGGAGAATGCGTAAGTGAGGGACAGGCAGAGAGAGAGGGAAAGAGAGAATCCCAAGCAGGCTTCACATTGCCAACACAGAGCCTGATGCAGGACTTGAACCCATGAACCGTGAGATCATGACCTGAGCTGAAATCAAGAGTCAGACACTCAACTGACTGAGTCACCCAGGTGCCCCTCCTTCCTCTAGCCTTTAAATTCCCTCCTCCACCCCCAGCCACCAAATTACTTCCGATCTATTGTTTGCTTGTTTATTCAACAACTGTTTAGTGAATGTCTACTTCGATAGATTCGGGACCATATGAGGTTCCTGGGACACAGTCACCATTCTCTTGGAACTTTGAATGCAATGAGATCTATCAGATGCATCAAACACAAAATTACGTAAATGCTCATAAAATTTGAATTTGTACCAACGGTTGGAGAAACACACGGGGCTCTGAGACCACATCACGGGAATAGCGACGGAGAATATGTCAGAGAAGGCTTCTCTGGAGACATGATGTAGAAGCGGAGTCCTGAAGGATGCCTAGGAGCTGGCTTGTGTGTGTGCGTGCGCATGCGTGCGTTCGCAGACTAGTAGAGGGAACTGAATGTGCAAAGGCACAGAGGCAAGAAAGAGGGTTGGCGTTAGTCCAGGAGCGGATGAAAGCCAGTGTGGCTGAGATGCTGCGAAAGGGTGGAGAGGCTCTCGCAGGTCACGCCAAAGGTGTGGGACTGCCGGTGGGTGTGACTGGAGGGGGGGGGGGGCTGCTCAAAAGGGGGGAGTGTTTCTTTTCCCTTCCGTTATCTTCCCGGGACAGCCAATCACAGACTTCTTCCCTCAGCGAAAGCAGTTGAACTGCGGTGCCCTTTCCTCCATTCTACAATGAAAACATTGAGGAACAAGCTTACTTTCCGGACAAAGGAAGATGTTTGTTTTCCTTTTGTAGGAATCATGCACGCATTGCCTGGTTCCCCCACCCCGCTGCAAAATGCGTTTTCTATCCCTTGGGAATGGGGCACCCAGGTCTTAATGTGTTTACCTTCATAACAATGGATTACTTACAGTTGGCTAATTCTTTTTGTTTCCCACCAGAAAGGAAAAAAAAAAAAAGATTAATTCTATGGTGAGCGTTGGGTGGTCTCCGGGCCTGTAGAGGAGACCTGACCGTGTCCCACAACAATGGTGCCATTTACTGATATGGGAAAGAGTGGTGGAAGAAAAGCCTTGGAGAAGGAAATCCGATGCTTTTCTTTTTCTTTGCTTTTTGGCATCCTGAACTTGAGATGTGTGGTGGACATCTAAGGGGAGGTGCCAAGTAGGCAGTTGGTGACATAAGCCCGCAGGCCAGGGCTAGAGATAGAAATTTGGGAACCGCTGGCATATAAATAGTATTAGGACAATGGGCTTGGTTGACATTGTACAAGAACATGTCGACGGAAGAGTGAAAGGGGCCCAGGTCTGAGCCTCAGCTCCAGTGTTTACTGGTCCCACAGAGGAGAAGGAGGTTCAGAAGGAAACTGAGAAGCAGCTGGTAAAGAAGGAGGAAAACTAGGTGGAACGTGGTGTCACAGAAGCCAAGAGAAGAGAGGGTGGCACCGATAATAAATATGAGGATGTTTAAAAGGTTTAAGGAAACATAAGAATCAAGAAGTCTATATTTTATTACCTGGTCTATAGTGAAATGTAAGCTTAATTTTTCTCAAAATTTTTTTAAATTTTTGCTTTTGAGAGAGAGGAGACAGTGCAAGTAGGGGAGGGGCAGAGAGAGAGGGAGACATAGAATCTGAAGCAGGCTCCAGGCTCCGAGCTGTCAGCACAGAGCCCGACGTGGGGCTCGAACCCACGAACTGTGAGATCATGACCTGCGCTGAAGTCAGACGCTTAACCAACTGAGCCACCCGAGTGCTCCAGCTTAATTTTTCTTATAAGCTCTTTTCTCACTCACCTGTCAGACATTCGTGGACACATTTCTAATTCTTGTTTTGGTAGGTGACCCTCCTCAGTGCTGTCCTGACTCAAGGGTAGATTCTCGTAGATTTTCTGCTCTGGATGGATTAGCGTCCCTGCCATGACACGATCTCTAATTTTCTGACTGGGCTTTGGCATCCTAGATGTTGAAAAACATTTCTCTACCTGCCCTGACGTCACAGATTATTCCTTCTTCCCCTCTGAAGGCCCTTAGAAGTCTTACTTTTTTTGATTGATACCCTTTGGTGCCCAAAGAGATTTCCTCTGAGCTTGAGGCCATCTTGCATGGGCATGGTAGTAACCCTCTTCTCTTTGCTTTCATGCCTCCACAACTCTGTTCCTAGAAGTTCTTCCTTCTTCCTGATCAATTTTTTTCTCCAGTCCTGTCCTATTCCACTGTTAATGTAATTGATAGCCACTATGTGAGATTAGTTTAACTTTGATGAATTTTGCTTGGCTCATCTGTTGTTTGCAGCCATCATCTCTGTTATTCCCCATTTGGACTCCCCCACCCATCCCCACTGAATCTTGAGGTCTTAAAAGCTGGTCTCCATTACATAGTTTCTAGCACATGGGCTCTCTTCAATAGTCACGGTCTGTTTAAAATTTTGCATATAACTTTAAAATTAATCAATTTTTTAAAATGTTTACTTATTGTTGAGAGAGAGAGAGAGAGAGAAACAGAGTGAGGGAGCTGAGGGGCAGAGACAGAGGGAGACACAGAATCTGAAGCAGGCTCCAGGCTCTGAGCTGTCAGCCCAGAGCCTGATGTGGGGCTCAAACTCATGAACCGTGCAATCATGACCTGAGCCAAAGTCGGATGCTCAACCAACTGAGCCACCCAGGTGCCCCCAAATTTTGCATGTAACTTTAAAAATGGACTGAGGGGCGCCTGGGTGGCTCAGTCGGTTAAGCCGCCAACTTCAGCTCAGGTCATGATCTCACGGTCTGTGAGTTCGAGCCCCGCATCGGGCTCTGGGCTGACAGCTCAGAGCCTGGAGCCTGTTTCAGATTCTGTGTCTCCCTCTCTCTGACCCTCCCCCATTCATGCTCTGTCTCTCTCTGTCTCAAAAATAAATAAACGTTAAAAAAAATTAAAAAAAATAAAAATGGATTGAAAATTTTAGAAGAATTGAATTGGTTTAAAATTACAAAACAATACACTATTCCTGTTGCTACTTAAATAATTCAGAAATGCATAAGGAAATCATAGGGTACAAAAGCTGGACCATCTCACAGAGGAGACAGGTAAAGCGTTGTCAAAGGTGACAGTGAGGGAGTCCCAGGACAATAGCTCTGTGTCAGGCATAGAAAATAACCAGCTCAGGGTAGAATATGGGGTCAGATGCTCCAACAGGCACGCCTCTAGAAGAATGTAAAGCCGATAAATTATTTAACAGATTTAACTAAGTGGAAAATTATATTGAGAATCACATTGACAGAGATAATGGAGGGCATGGGAATATAGATGTTCAATGAAAACAAAGCAAAGAGGAAAATGAGGAAATTAACTCTAAGAAAAACTAAATATTGTGCAAGAAGGGAAATGCAATCATAGTCACTTCTTGGCTCAGTAATCAGCAGTATTTTACAGTCATAATGATGAAAGCATCTGAATATGTGTTTAGCCAAAATTGAGATGCCTTCATATTAGGAGGATGGATTAAGGAAAGAATGAATCTAAACAGATAAGATGTCAGTAGATAATGTGGGGCGTGTGTGTGTGTGTGTGTGTGTGTGTGTGTAGAAAGGACAGTATGGGAGAGGCAGATATAAGGCGAGAGACTGTAGTTAGTTGTCACATGCATGTAAAAAAATTTTTACGTTTATTTATTTTGAGAGAGAGAGAGTGCGTGCGTGAGAGAGCGAGCGCACAAGCAGGGGAGGGGCAGAGAGAAGGAGAGACAAGATCCCAAGCCGACTCTATGCCATCAGCACAGAGCCCGATGTTGGGCTCGAACTCACCACCTGTGAGATCATGATCTGAGCTGAGGTCAAGAGTCGGACGCTTAACGGACTGCACCACCCAGCCACCCCAGTTGTTATGTGCATTTTAAAGCACTATTTGAACTATTTGTAGATAAAACTAATGAAAATTAATCAAAAGCAAAAAAAAAAATGTAGCACAACTACATGTTCTGACATTGGCGAGTTGTTTAAGAGATACTCTTTCTTTAAAAACTGTTTATTTTTATTTTTTAAGTAATCTTTACACCCAGTGTGGGGCTCGAACCCACAACCCCAAGATCAAGAGCTGCACGCTAAGAGTGCCTGGGTGGCTCAGTCGGGTAAGCGTCTGACTCTTGATTTTGGCTCACGTCATGATCTCAGACTTTGTGAGATCGAGCTCCACCTGGGGCTTTGTCTCTGTCACTGTCAGCGTAGAGCCTGCTTAGGATTCTTTCACTCCTCTCTCTCTCTCTTTCTCTCTCTAAATAAATAAATAAATAAACAAATAAATAAATACAAAGAGTTTCATGCTCTAACACCTGAGCCAGCCAGGGACCCCTGAAGAGATATTCTTAAGCAGAAAAATTGTAAAAAATATTTCATTTTGGTAAAAAGCTTATACCTTTGATAGGGAACGATTTGTGGTAGTTATGTTGGGGATTGTATGGAATTTCTGTTTATGGAATGTTTGAATCATTTATAATGAGCATGTATTTATTATTTTTGTGATCAGAAGGAGACACGTTGAAAAATGGTGTATTAGAGTGACATCAGCTAGATGGTGGCTACGAGGGCCTTAGCCCTGGTCCTCCCAGGGGAACCCTGATTTAACAGCCATTCCTGGACAAATACACTTTTACGAGAGCTCCGGGGTCCTGTTGAGAGGTCCTAGCGCCTGAGTGGAGCACAGAATCCGAGAACAGACACATTGCAAAGGGTGAGAACAATTTCACTTTCCTCACATCACCCCAAGCTGGCACAGCTCAGTGCTTAGACTCCCTCAGTCTGGTTCCTCCCACAGGAGACCCCGTGAAATGAGCATCCTCCTTCCCCAGCCTTTCGCAATGGGCCCGGGAGGCTTGCTTCTGTCCCCCGGAACGCAGAGGGACGTTGCATTTCTGTCTCACTGGGGGGCGGCTAAGAACAAAGCAAGGGGGCTGGGGCCCACGGCAACTGACGTGTGGATCGCCGGAACCAGCCTAGGGGCCCTGCCAGTGAGCTGGTCCACCAGTGGACCCCCACAGCAGGCCCGCATCCACCCCTGCAGGCGGTCCCCCATAGTGGGGAGCCACACGACTCGCACGCACAGCTCGGCAGCCAGTCTGGATCCCAGCAGTTGGCTTTGGCTCTACAGGAGGGGGAGAAAGCACCTTACCCCCAACTGCTCCTTCACCAGGGAAGGAGAGGTAGGAGTTGGCACCCATTATCCTGGCACATCTGTGTGCTGCTCTGGGGAAGATAGACCCGGTGCCTCGGCACTTGGCGTGGCTCCGCAGAGTTGGGAGAAAGGGGATAAAATTTCAGTTATGCGCGAGGAATGAGTCCTAGAGAGATTCACCGTACATCCTAGGGCCTATAATTGACAATATCGTACTTAACATTTTTCTAATCGGGTAGGTCTTAGGTTAAGTGTTCGAGGCCCACCAAAAACTAAAAATTGAAAGTAAAAGAGGCTAGAGGACACTTCTCATGGTGCCAGTTATGTTTATAGTCCCGACTGTGGTCAGTTTCACAAATGCATACTTCTCTCCAGACTCATCGAGTTGTGTGCCATCAAGGACGTCCAGCTTCTTGTATGGCGATTACACCTCCATAGAGCGTTGTAAAAAAAAAATTTATCTTGAAGATCTCAAACGCACAAAAACATCAGAGAATTCTGCTCTGGGGATAAAAGAATGAAGTTTTAAAATCTGAGCCGAATAGACTGGTAGGGAATGATGTAAACTGGCAAACCGGTAGGGAAGCGGGTCCCAGACAATGTATCCCTTCTCCTTTCTTGTGGTGAGGGTTTGTGAGAAGACTGTAAGAACTCAGGAGGATGCAATTTAACAACAGGAATCGTAACAATGCAACACTGACGCTCACGTTTATCGGGCTCTGTGAATACACCAAGGGCTGCAGGCACATTGTCTTTAATTCTTCCAGGACTCCACTAGAGGCTCATTTATCTATTTAAAAAGTATCATTGAACACTGTTTTCAACGTTGGTTTATTTTTGAGAGACACAGAGAGAGCATGAGCAGGGGGTGGGGGGTGCAGAGAGAGGGGGAGACACAGACTCCGAAGCAGGCTCCAGGCTCCGAGCTGTCCGCGCAGAGCCCGCCGCGGGGCTCGAACTCACGGACCGCGAGATCATGACCTGAACCGAAGTCAGTCGCTTAGCCGACCGAGCCACCCAGGAGCTCGGTTGAACATTTTCTAGGTGCTAGATCTTGTGCTAGGTGGTCAGGATACTGAGATGAAATCATTGGGGTCCTTGCTCCCCGAGAGCGTATGGAGTAGTCGGAGAAAGAGACATTAAATATAATAAATAGTCGATGGCATGTGATAGGCGACATGGAAAGTGTGACAGAATACAAGGGGATGCACTTCAGATAGAATGGTCTGAGGGTCTCTCTTGGAGAGTGACATGTATGCACCGACACCTATAGAATGAGGAGGAAGGAGGCAGGCAGAGAAGGGTCTGGAGGCAGATGTGAGCAAACTCCTCCGAGGAGCTGAAAGAGAATCAGAGAGGCCAAATCAGAGAGGGAGGGGTGAGTGGTGACGGCCGAGGTTGTAGATGCGCCAGGCCATCCAGAGCCACGGAGACTCAGTTTCTTTCTGAGTGACCGGGAAGTCCCGCAGGGTTCGTCTTAAGCAGACAAGTGAAGGGTCTGATTTATATTAAAGATATTACTCCAGCTGTCTTGTGGAGAATGGACCGGAGGGAGATAAGAGCAAACCTGGGGGACATTTGTTTGGAGTTTACTGTTGTAGCCCAGGTTGGAGATGATGGTGGGTTAATACAGGATGGAGGTTGAAGGTTTGGAGACAAGCGGGTTGATCTGACATACATGTGTGGAGGTAGAGTCCAAAGGGCCTGGTGACGAAACAGCTGAAGTCAAGGATAACTCCGGTTCCCGGTTTGAGTAACAGTCTGATCCCCATTTTTCAGTCTAGCAGACCAGAGCTCAAGAGGTTCCGTCACGGGTCCCGGGAGGTATGTCTAGTAAACGATGCGTGAGGGTTTGGGGATGGGTCCGTCCGATTCCGGAGACAACATACGTAACACACAGTACACTCTCCCAGCGAATCGCAGTCCTGCTGCTCTCTACAAGGAGAGAAGTCGTTGTCTTCTGAATTACCAGTCCCTGTCAACCGCAACCCCATCCGTTGCCAAAGAGAAAGTCAATATCCAGGCTTGTTCGCCGAGGCGTGTTTTGACCCGGAGC
Organism: Lynx canadensis; assembly: GCF_007474595.2. NCBI lineage: Eukaryota > Metazoa > Chordata > Mammalia > Carnivora > Felidae > Lynx > Lynx canadensis. The sequence goes on along the minus strand of NC_044319.2, from coordinate 64,028,861 downwards.
ACATTAGAAAATGTTATTTGGGTCCCATGTTGGAAATGATGCCATTCCTTCGATATTTGACGTAGGCGAACAGGTTCCGGTCCTCAGAACTGGAAGTGATGATCCTAGATATTCAAGTTCTCCAGGCAGAAACCACGCTGTGTTTGTTCTCTCCCAAGGGATCGGGAGAAGCCATGTGCTTCCTGCCTTCCTGCTGAGACCCCTCAGCCACTTGGATGACGTTGCCGAGGGCAGTCGTCCGGGGAGAAATGGGCTTACTCTAATGGCAAAAAGGAAAATCAAGCAGGTTAATGGGGACCAGTGTCTCGGGCTATCTCTCGTGGCTATAGAGGAGGTCTGGAAAGCACTAAGTGACAGATAGGAATACGGAGCTAAGGCAAAACTGACTTAAAATTTTAATTGAAACAATTTAACTGAATTCAGGTAGGTTGGAAACTCAGTGATGGGTGACGGGCCTCATACAAGATAACTTCTACATTTTGGTGATGCCCTGAGACCTTCTACATTCCGCTGGTGTCTGTGCCATCTATCCCGTGGCCCCCTTTACTTTTACTTCCCTTATAAAGTTCTAAGTCTAAGGAGAGAGGTAAGCTGTGAGAACAGGGCACACTCACGGGCTCACCTCTTTGGACTGATGAACCGTGGAGTAAATTGTGGAGGAATCAGTGCTTTTCATAGGCGTTGGGTTACTTGTTTGCTGTAAAAAAATAATCATAGACATTCGGCTCACAGACAAAGACATATTTGTGCAGAGAAAGACAACGCAACACAGAGGGGCGATGTCAACATCCTCCAGGAGGAAAGGGTAAGAGAGTGTGTAGCAAGAGGGGCTGGCGACCAAACACCACGCGCTCTCAAGCCAGAGAAAGTTGAGTGACATTCCCCGAGGCCCACACAAGAAGCACAACCAGTGGGCTCGAGAGCCAGAGAGGGACAGAAGGGCAACTTTGTTGGCGGGTGTGTGAAGAAAGGGAAGCGTTCTTTCCTGCATCGGACTCTGCTGTCCTTCGTCCACCTTATGCCAGAGCGTATAGGAGTATTGTGTCTTTTGTCTTAGCTCCTTCGGCAGAAGTCCCCCATGCTCATGGGTTTTGACATTTAAAATGAACTAAGGAATATTTAGGGCATGGAGAAAACCTCTGAAACTCTCCAGAGTGCGATTTTTTTTTTTTTCTGAAGAAGTGAGCAAGTTGGCTGGAGAGCCGTTTATTGGGTTGTTGAGGGTGATGCATCTTGTCCCCAAGAGAGAATTAGAAAGGCAGCAGAGATATTTGGACCAGGGGGAGTACCCTTCTTGTCACCTCCCTTCGAGGAGCCTACCTTGGAAATACCACGAGGAGCTGTGTGAAGGGACATTTGCTTGGGGAACCTAAGATTTCTAGCGGGATCATCGCTTCCATCAGTGGGTGAGTGCTGAGTTATCTTGGCTTACTTTTCAGAAGGTGGATGGTGCTATTTAGAAGGGCCGACCTGCGGATGCTTTACTTTGGGGGTGGTGGGAAATTGCTGATGTGTGGCAAAGGAGTTCCTGGTGGCTGCCCAAGGCCATCTGCTGTGTTGCAGAGGGGAGGGGAGCGTTGAAAGCCGCTCACGCCTTTACCGTCTTCTACTGTTGTGAATCCTTGCCCCACCTCCCCCCCTTGAGAGAGGGTTTCTCAGTTCCTCTATTTCTACTCCATCCATGGCAAGAAACCCCCCTGCCACACAGTTGTGTTCTCTGGAAACTCTCAAATTTCATTGAATTCCGATCTATTCAGCAAGTGTTCACTGGGAACCGTGCTCAGGGAACAGAGAGGAAAACATCATTTTCACTTCCAGGCAGCTCGTAATTGAGCTGCCAAGGGACAAGACTTACTGATGCGTCACACAGTTAGAGGACCATGTAAAGTAGGGCGTGAGCGAACACATCATGGGGCGAGAGCCCTGGGGGCTGGCAAGGTCCCCCATGCAACGTCGTCGCTGCTGCCACTGCCTCTCCTCTCCTCCACAGTGGGGGTCATTGGATTAAAGAGATGACTGTGGTGACAAGTTTGCGTACGAAGACTCTAAAAACCGTGCCAATGATGGAATATAAAGCTGAAGGGACTCACCCTCTTTGGATGAGTGACATGAGCATACACGGTGTTCCCCGAAGAGATGGAGACATACTCTAAGTTATTCATGTTCTCTGCTGTTAACACAGGAAGGCACAGTCAGTATCCCGCTCTCTCAGTGTCCCACTCCACGGCACTTTGTGGCCCCAAAGAGGCAGTTGGTCGAGGCAATGCCCTTCCTTAGGGTTCATTCATTTTTGACACTCTTTGAAGTTCTGGGTTGAACTAGAACCTTCTCAGCCATGTGCTCTATTTCTGACCTCATCTCTTGGGGGGACGTGGTCTTGAGGTGTCCTAAAGCTTCAGCGTCTCCCTCTAGATTCACATGTGGACCAGTGAGCTCCCGGGACCAAAGAGCACTGCCTCCACAGGGGCCAGGGAACGCCATTGGCAAGCTTAATGGAGCCGGGTTATGTCACATATAAAGTATTAGGAAACTTCTCAGATTCTATTACAGATGGTTGTACTATGGATAGTTATATTATATTATATTTATTATTACTGATGAGAAACCGGAGGCTCAGGAAGTTCAATTAACTTGGCACAAAGTCAAAGAGGAAGTGATGGAACAGGAACTCGGATGCCTGCCTTCTGACTCTGAACCTCACGTTCGTCCTCTACACACGATGTCATGTATCTCTGACCCCTGAAATGAGACTCACAGCCAGTCTGAGTCCAGAGCCTGTGTTCCTGTCTCTGTATCGCACTTTTCTTTTTGGACTGGGTCTCCTCAGTGTTCAAATCCCCTGGCTGAAAGAGTGACAGGGTCAGGCAATTTGTCTTTGGACCTTTGATGCTCTAACCCTGTCCCTGCCCTGGACTTGCTGGTTGATAATGGACAGTGAGCCTTTCACCGGTACCTGGTTTCTCATCAACGGGGTGGGGAGCCACGCTCATCCCAACGCCTGAGATCCTTCAGGGACAGACATGCATAGTTACGGGTCACCTCTCTTTCACCATCTGGTCCCCCTGAGTAATGGTATTCTGACTCCCTCCTCTCTCATTACCCAGCCTCTGACTGGCCCCTTTCCTCCTTCACTAGGACCCCCCTCTGTCTTAGGATTGGGAGCTAAGAGTCTACAAGCTCACCAGAAGTCTGGGTTTGCTGAGCAGAGAAATGAAAGATGCCTGGAAAATAAAATCAGGGAAATGGAAATTTGTGAGTGCAGTGTAGAGGCCCCCACGCCCTACCCCTCGCCCACAGGTGTCTCTCTAGAGGATGTGGTGCAGGGGGACCCGAAGGGGAAGGGCAGCCAGGTCTTGAGGCTTGGTCATGCATTTTCTGGGGAAAATTAGCACGTGTGCGGTCACATCCCAGGGGCCGTCCCAGTGGACCTTCCTCCCTCCCTTTACCTCTCTTGCACAAACAGTATTTCTTCCTCCAAACAACAAGTAACACGATGACTGGACATATCAAAATAATAGTCACAAGTGCAATCCATAGGGTACCAATGGATTCATCATTCAAAAAATCTGAAAAAAGAAAAAGAGAAGAGCGTCTTTCTTCTGAAAAGACCCCTCCTGAGGGTCTCTGCTGAGCCTCCTCTGGGCCACCTTTGGGGGCTGGGTGGGTTCCGGCTCTGGGCAGCCTTTCTGGGAGTGGGAGTCCCTGTGGTGGACGGGGCAGGAGCCTGGTAGAGCCGGTGTGGGGAGCAGTTCCGACTTCCCAAGGACTTGGCCCCGGGGCCCTGAGTGGGCTGGAGGACTAGGGGGAGGGAGGGAGGAGAGGCCTCTGGAGGCAATGAGAGGTACGGAGCTGCGGGGGGGTGTTAGTTCTATCCCAGCAGTGTTGGGTGGCCTCCCCCTGAGCCCCTGTTTTGGGAAGTCACCTTGGGCAGGAGGGACATACCACATCCCACAGCTGCTCAAGGCTCTCGGGGAGACCTGAGACCGACTGTTACCTTTGCAGAGACTCTGGGTGGAAACAGAGAAGGACAGTTGGCTGACAGGATTCTCAGCTATGCAGGTGTACTTCTCTTCGCTGGAGTTCTTGGGGTCCCAGGACAGAGTGAGGTTGGCTTCTCTTATAGATATGCTTCCTGCGACCTCCCACCTTACTAGGTTGTCGTCATTCATATTCTCCACAGAGCAGGTCAGGTGGATCTCACAGGTCCCATTCTCGGATCGCCAAGTGTGGTTGGCCACTTCTAAGTTCCTCAGTGGTCCTGCACGCGGGGAAAAGGCCCGGCCTGAGACCAAATGGCTTGGTGTTCAGGCCATTGTGAAAAATACCCTTCCCACCGCAAAATGCTTCTGTATTCCTCCCAACACTCTACTGTATGCTATGGCCTGTCTACTCTGTAAGTAACTTGGCTTGTATTGCCTAAAGGATGGTGTCAGGGTCTGGGGTGACCAGTGATGAGGGACATCAGCATGAGACAGAGCAGCCAGGGGGAGAAGTGAGTGGGGACACACGACGGCCATCACCAACTAGTTGCGTGATTCTGGGCTGCTCAATTTACTTTCTGGGCCCCAGTGTATTCCTGGCATCCTTTCCAGTCTTGTACACTGGCCTTGTGTGAAGACGTTGGGGAATTCAACTGAGGGCCAACTGGCCCTTAGTCAGGGCAGAAGCCAGTAAACCAGACTCAAGAGCCCTATTCTCTCCACCATCAGAGTTCCCTAGCTGGGGTGGAAGATAAAAGCTCGGTGTCCTTGGGGACTTGTACTTCTCATGAATCTGCAGGAATGCCGGTCCTCATTGTATCGGATGCTGGCTCCAGCGAGGACAAAGAGATCCTGATGCGGAATGTCAGCAAGACAGAAAGGGAAATGTCGAGAGCCAAAAAACTAGAGAAAGAAGTGAGGGAATTGAACGAGCAAGTAATTCTGGAGAACCAAGAAGTACAATATATCCAGGCATTTGAGAAATTTCTAAGAGCAAAGATCAGAAAATATTGGCTATTGAGACGCCAGTAGTGCGGTGCCTGGGTGGTTCAGTCGGACTTCGGCTCAGGTCACGATCTTGTGGTTCGTGAGTTCGAGCCCCGCATCAGACTCTGTGCTGACAGCTCAGAGCCTGGAGCCTGCTTCACATTCCGTGTCTCCCTCTCTCTCTCTCTGCCCCCGCCCCCCGATTTGGGCTCTGTCTCTTTTTCTCAAAAATAAATAAACATTAAAAGATATCTTTAACAAATGTCTGGAGCTGTGAATCAGTAGGGATGTGGGAGTGGTACAGAAAAAGGCCACTGAGCGGGGCTTGGCCTGAGGTAACGATGACCCAGTAAAGAACGGAATGACCCCGACTGTCTGGTGGGAAGATAATTGAGGAATGCTCTAAGCTTAGAGGAGTAGAGGTGGGACATATTCTGACAGAAAGGAATTTCATGGAATGGAGAGTGTTGGATTTGGAGTTAGGAAGAACTTGGCCAGACTTACGGCTTTGTCATTTCCTGGTTATGTGACCGTGGAGACATTTTTAAATCTCTCCACGCCTTACACAAACTTACATGTGAGTTTCCTTATACGTAAAATCGGGCAACAATACCAACTTGTCAGGTCAACATGAGGATTAAATGAGACAGTGCCCAGTACAGCAATGGCAAATATTTGGCGTGAATATCACATTTCCCTCAACCCGTGTCCATGGCTAACCTCAAAAATCTCTCTTGTTACCTTTTCCCACTTAATGAATATAAAACTGCCTACCTGACGTTTCCACTTGGATATAATGTGTCTCTCAAACTGCACATGTTCAAAAGCATTCCTGGTTTCCTCTCCCGAACCTGGTCAGTCCATAGCCTCCCACACCTTGGTTGATAATCACGCCTTTCCAGTCGCTGAGGCCAAAAGCCCTGAAGCCACCCCTGACTTACCTCTTCATCTCACGCCACCACATCAGGATACCCTGGTGGCTTTACCTCCAAAGTATATCCAGAATCCAAGCACTTCACAAAACCCTCTGATGGTTCTCAGTCTCACCAAGAGTAGAGACCAAAGCCCCTGTGAAGGCTCTCAGAGCCATACGTGATGTGGCCTCTATTTCCATACTGACCTTGTTTCTTGTTCCTCTCCCCTCACTCTGACCCTTGGTCTTTGACCTCTTTGGCGTTCCTTGAGCCTGCCAGGCACAGGGGAGGCCTCTCCATTCAACTATCTGCATGGCTCACTCCCTCACCTCCAACAGGTCTTGGCTCAAATGCTATCTTCTCAGTCTATTATCACCACTCCATTTATTAAAATTTTTTTAAATAATTATTTATTTTTGAGACAGAGAGAGAGAGAGAGGCAGACTGCAAATGGGGGAGGGGCAGAGAGAGGGAGGCACAGAATCTGAAGCAGGCTCCAGGCTCTGAGCTGTTAGCACAGAGCGCGACGCGGGGCTCCAACTCATGAACCGCGAGATCGTGACCTGAGTCAAAGTCGGAGTCTCAACTGACCGAGCCACTCAGGTACCCCATGACCACTCCATTTAACAATGACTTCTGTTCCTTGTCACTCCTGATGCCAAAAGGTCCTGAGAAGGGTTTGGTGTTGAACCTCATGAGTATGGTTATTGCAGAAGTCATGCTTTGTCTTCTGACCAGTGGCTAAAGAACATTGTCTCAACAGTGTGATGGAGACTGATACGGGGTCTGTTCTCAGACTTTCCACCGGATGTCTCTCTTCTCTCCAGGGTCCTAGCACTGACTTGATGACCTCTGGTCACCCAGAGTGATTCTGCCTGTAGTGGGTTGAATGATGACACCCTCCCAAAAGATATCTCCGCATCCTAATTCCCAGAATCTTATTCAGAAAAGGGTCTTTGCAGATGTAATTAAGTGAGATGAAGAGATGATTCTGGATTATCTGGGTGGGCCTTAAATCCAGTGATAAGTGTCCTTGCAAGAGGAGAGCAGAGAGATATTTGAGACAGAAGAGGAGATAACATAGGGAAAGGAGGAGGCGATGTGACAGGGAGGCAGAGACTCGTGTGACACAGACACAGGCCAACAAACATTAAGGAGTGCCAGCAGCATTCCAGCAGAAACTGGAAGAGGCCAAGAACAGATTGCCCTCTAGGGCCTCCAGAGGGACGGTGGCCCTGCCCACACCTTGATTTTGGACTTTGGGCCTCCAGAATTGTGAGAGAATAAAATTTCTGATGTTAGCCACCGACTTTGTGGTGATTTGTTTAACAGCTTCAAGATATCAATAGACTGTCCCAGGGTGATTTTGCCCATTTGGTTGGAATTCCTGTGGCAGACTTTTCTAGACAACCTCTCTTTCCTATCATATTTACCTGTTCTGTGTCCTGTTCTTTTAGGGACATGACTTTGACCAATCTAACACGGTACATCTGCCAAATATTTAGGGGAATATAAAGGTTCACAAGTAACCTATTTGTGGTGACATCTTACTTTAACTGAAGTGCTTTTTTGGACTCCACGTCTTAACCCAAAGGGCTCTGGGTGAGTTTTAGACACCGTAGGCTCTCGGGTAGATGAGACGTACGGAATCTCGGTGACCTTCAAAGTTGCCAGTTCAAGCTTGAATCTCCTATACAACATTCCTGCTAAGAGATGGTCTTAAAGGCATTCAAGGCATCTTGAACACCACTGATTGCCAGAAGGATCTTTTTTTTTTTTCTCTGATACTGATTGGCAAGCTGTCTCATGGTTTCCATAATTTTATGTTGAGGACGTGAACCGTCTGGGGAAAATGTTCTTGGAAATTAAATAACCTTGTAGAAAAGATCTTTCTCGTTATCAACTCATCCTTACAGAGCACTTTCTAGGTACACCACTGTTCTGTATACTGATCATTCTCCACTGAGCCAGACGAGCCTTTGTGTAAAGGGACGTGTCATGCCAGCTAGTCACGTGGGAAACTCTCCCACTTACTGTCTCCTCTGTGACTGTAGGCAGGTTGCTGTGACTGACGCTGTGCCTCAGGGTTAAGGGTTCGTATCTACCTCGTGGAGTTTGGTGAAGATTACCCAACAGATACAGGTAATGCACGTGGTAACAGAGTCACAGCTATTTCACTTCTGTTACTTCCATTACATTTCTTTTTTTTTTTTTAAGTTTTATTTATTTAAGTAATCTCTACACCCAATGTGGGGCTTGAACTCGTGACCCCGAGATCAAGAGGGATGCCCTTCTGACTGAGCCAGCCAGGTGCCCCACTTCCATTACATTTCTGGTCAAGAGGGACTGTTTTTTTTTAAGTTTATTTATTTACTTTGAGAGAGAGAGAGAGAGTGAGTGAGTGAGAGCAGGGGAGGGGCAGAGAGAGAGAGAGAGAGAGAGAGAGCGAATCCCGATCAGGCTCCATGATGTCTACGTGGAGTTGGACGTGGAACTCGATCTCACAACTCTGAGATCATGACCTGAGCCGAAGTGAGAAGTCAGATGCTTCACTGACTGAGCCACTCAGGTGCCCCAAGAGGGACTATTTTATTGGGTGAGGGAGAGTGATGTGATTGGGGGCCAGGAGTCACAAGACTTAGGTTCTATTCTCCACTCTGTCACTCACTGGCCGAGCAATGCCATTGAGATTGTTTACTGCTGGACCTCAGTCTGACTCCAAATACTATGCTGTTTACCACTAGGCTATGGTGGTCACTATGTGACTGGCTGTCACATAGGATTGACATACGTCCTACCTTTCAGTCCATACACAATTAACCCCCATGCTTTCACTCACTGAAGATCCTCAGCTTGTAACTGGAAAACACTGTAGAGTTTTGTGTGGTTATCTGGGCATGGTAAGATCCTGCGTCAGCCATTGTCAGGTTGCTGAGCTGTAAGGAGTAGTTCCTGGTGAATTGCAGTCGGTCTTTCCGTTTTGGATTCGTCAGTATGATCTGCGGATCTGAAGGATCGCTTAGTTGTATGAAGGTTATAGATGTTCCGTTGTAAAGCCAGGTGATGGAATGAGTATCCTCAGATATAGGAAGCTTCAAGGGAAAAGTTACCGACTCCCCCAGAGTCCCATTCACCATCAGTGGGGTTGAGCTGGCTTGTGAAGCTGTGTTCCCTGTAAACACAGAAGAGAAATTGCTTTAACCGCCCCCCCCCGCCCCCCGCCGGCTCACCCCTTGCTCCCCACACCCTTTCCCTACCTCTGCCCATCTGTTAGAGCCTTCTGATACTGATGCCCGGACATATGATGAAGAGACACAGGGTTAGGAGAAGTGTGGCAATGGACAATCACAGAGGCCCCACCCCCAGCAAAATGTCTGGTGTTCTTGGATAATGGGAAGTTGGCCCAGATGGTTCTGGCCCAGTCCACCCTCATATCCTGGCTGGTCACTCTTGGGTCATGACCACAATATCTGACTCCAGCCTCTGAGTTCTCTGGGCCCGAGGTGGAGGGAGAGAGGGAACTGCGTCAGCTCCCTAGCATGGACTCCAGCAATCACAAGTCTTTGCTGATGAAGTTTAATGAAAGCTCAACACTCACTGATTATCTGCTGTGCCCAACATAGTAGGTTTGTGGGTGGGTGGGGTGGTGGTTAAAGGACTGATACTAGGAATTTATAGCTCTTTACATTCATTATTTCCTTCGATGCTGGTGCAATTCTGGGAGGCAGATCGGATGGATATTATCATCTCCATTTATAGATAAAAGAGCAGGGGCACAGATTGTTTAACTCATTTTTTTTTTTTCCCAGGGTCACACAGCTACAGAATAAGGGTCAGGATTCAGACCCAACGATTTTGACCTCACTTGCTTTTTGCTCTTTTTGTGATACCAGAAAGTATCTTTTCTATTCTCAAAGTGGAGGAGATAAAACTGATGAATACAGAAGCGATAAATATAACTTCAAAGGAATAGATGGTGGTCCTGTTCTCGTGAGCCTATCTCAGAGCCATTCATGTTTGAGCAAAAAAGGTGAAATGGTCGCAACGATTCTTTCTTTTTTTTTTAAATTTTTTAAAATGTTTATTTACTTTTTTGACAGAGAGAGAGAGAAAGAGAGCATAGGCAGGGAAGGGGCAGAGAGAGACACACACACAGAATCTGAAGCAGGATCCAGGCTCTGAGCTGTCAGCACAGAGCCAGAGCGGGGCTCAAACTCACAAACCATGAGATCGTGACCTGAGCTGAAGTCTGGCACTTAACCGACTGAGCCACCCAGGCGCCCCTGGTCACAACGATTCTTAAAGAGGATGCTTCCCAAGCATCCTCTGCAAATACGTAGCACGCATCACACCATTTTGTGGTCCTGTGTTTGCTTGTTTGTCTAACTGGCCGTGCCCTGGTTATCTTTCTATTTCGGCACTGTGTCTAACGTGAAGGAGGATCTGGAAATGTTTGAGTGAGTCAGTGAATATGTAACTGTAACCAGGACCCCCAACCTTCTCCAGATCTCTTACTTCTCAGGAGAAGATCTAAGCAGGGAGGAACTACCTCTCGGGATCCTGACGCTCAGCTCTTGGGCGAGCTCACACTGCCTCTCTCCTTCCTTGATGGTCGTGCAGAAGCCAGGCACTGAACGCTGCTGGTCATTCCCACCCCCCCGCCCCGCACCCCATCTTTCCCATCAGGGGTTTAACGTGATGGGGAAGATTTCTCATCTTAACCTCTCTTCCCTCTAGGAACGGCATGGGGGACGATCCCAAGCAAAATCTTGAGCAAAAGATGTATTTTGCCTTTTTCTGTTGTTGATCCCACTTAGTGAAAGTTTAAAAACAGGCAAAACAGATCTGTTGCTTGACGTCAGGACAGTGGTTACCTTTGAGGAGGAGCGAGAGAGAGCAGGTAGGAGGGAGCAAAAAGGGGGACTCTAGGGTGCTGCGAATGTCCTAGTTCTTGACCTAGGTCTAGATACTCGGATTTATTCATTTTGTGATAATTCATTGAGTTCACACTTAGGATTTGTACAGTTTTCTCGTCATGTGTATATTTCAGTTAAATATGTTAGAATGACGACAAAACCCAAACCAAACCAAAACAGTTACCATGACCTATGAAGACCAAAAGGTGGGGCGCCTGGGTGGCTCAGTCGGTTGAGCGTCCGACTTCGGCTCAGGTCATGACCTCGCAGCTCATGAGTTTGAGCCCCGCATCGGGGTCTGTGCTGATGGCTCGGAGCCTGGAGCCTGCTTTGGTTTCCGTGTCTCCCTCTCTCTCTGCCCCTCCCCTGCTCTCCTCTGTCTCTCTCTCTCTCTCTGTCTCTCAAAAATAAATAAACATTAAGAAAACTTTTTTTTTTTTTAAAGACCAAAATGATCTGCTCATGTTTGTGTCTTTGACCTATTTTTTCTATAACTCTCCCCAGACCGGTTGACTTTGCTCAAACTACGCTGGCCTGGCCATTCCTTGAGCAAGCCAGGGCTGGTTCACCTGCCGTTCCCTCCGCCCGGAAGGGTGTTGTCTCTCAGGTGTGCATGTGGCTCATTCTTTCATCTTTAGAAGATCTTTAATGCACACATTCCCTCTCAGAGAGGACCGCTCTTCCCTCATCACCACCCCTCACCCCTGTACATTCAGCTGCTTTTGGACTTCTTTTTCTCCGTAATACTTACCACCTAGCCTACTTTATAATTTGCCTTAAAGAAAAAAATTCTCTCTCCCTTCTGCTAGAATGTAAGCTCCCTGAGAGCAAAGGTTTCCGTCTGTCTTTTTCATTGTTGTGATCACTCTTGAACACTGTTTGGCACAGCATAGACCCGTAGGATTCATCCAGTGAGTATCTGTTGAGTGACTGGACACTCCGTTCTTTCTCTTGGAGGTTTTCTGTCCAAGATATTAAGGAGCAGATTCTCTTTTGTAAGGAGCCTGGGCATACCCTGGGGCCCAAGGACTGACTCCCCAGGAGCTGTTGCCTCCTGCCTAGCACATTCCTTGACGCCTCCTTTTTTTTTTTTTTTTTATAGATGGCAACTATTCATTGACCAAGTCATTCTTTCTACCATTTGCTCAGTTCTATGCCAGTTCAGTGAGTAGAGCTTTAGAACTCACGGCATTCAGACCATATGGACCAGATCCCTTTTATGGACCGGTTTCTGGGCTGAAGATTGGGAACATGAATAAGAAATGTTGGTCCTCTGGGCTCACCATGTCGAAGAGGAGCCTACCAGGCAAGCGAGTAGTTTCAGTGCAATGAGCTGGGTCTGGAGCTAGGAAAGGGCTGACTTCTGCATTGACCTTGTACGGACCATCAATTGCACCCGGTACACTCAACACCAAGTACTTCTTTCTTCTTGTTGTAATTGTGAGACTGTTTTCCTCTCTTTTCCAGAATCTTGGGGATAGAGACTGTGCTTATTATCTCTGTGTTCCTAGCACTTAACACAATTTCTAGCTCAATAAATGTTGACCCAACAGAGGTACGTGCTGTAGAGGAGCCCAAATAAATGAGCATCTGGGGCTGGGGGAGCTGGGGGTTGTCAGGGAACCCTTCACAGGAGCGATAACATCACAGCAAAGGTTCTGAATAAAAACAAGAGGTTCCTATGGCCCAACTATTTGTGATTCTTCCAAGAGTGCCCCGCTCTTTCTTTGCCCCGTTGTTCCCTTTGCCCGGAATGCCCTTTGTCGCTTTTTCCACCTGCTGAGTCCCTATTTATCCTTCAAGGAGGGGCTCAAATATCTGTTTGCCTCTGCTTATATTCGTGGGGAGTTTGTTTTGGTTCAGGGGAAGGAGAAAAGAGTCTGGCTGAAAAAGAGACCAAGGGGAAGAAGGTAGAGAAAGGGAAGGTAGAATTAGTCCCCTGAAGGTCTAAGAAGAAGAAAAAGGCTTAGGGCATTTTGCTCAGGGAAGGGGAAGGTCAGAAGTTACAGGAAATGTTCAAAAGCCCTTCTCTGAGAATTTTGGCACAAGGAGAGCTGCTTTGGGGTCCAGGCGATGTGATTCTGTCAGCAGGGAGAACCCCTCCACTCCGGAAACTCCTCAAAGCCTTTGCCCAGCTATCGGTTTTATCTTTTAGAAACCAACTAGTGAATTGCTGGAACAGGAAAAGAAACATTTTGAGTAGGACCCCCCAGGACATGCCTGGGCAGCTGAGTCATAAAGTGCCAGACAGGTACCTCAGCTCTAGGACAATATTAAAATCCCTGCCCTGGGACGGGCATAAATCTCATTAGCATACCGTATAATATATGTATAGGCACGTTTTCTGGGTGTGCATGTGAAGGTCTATGCCTGCCCATGACACATGATGATCAGGCCTCCCCCTCTCAGTATCCATCCCAGACCCCAATAAGAGGAACCTGCTTATCTACAATTTTTTTTCCATTATCCAGATTCAGTTTTTATAAAGTTCCCAATGCTTGATGTGGATATATTGGTAGCTTCTTGTGGTTTTAATTTACCTTTCCCTTACGATCAGTTACATTCAATACCTTTTGATATATTTATTGGCCATTTCCATTTGAATATTTACTTTAGTCACTTGTCTGTTGAAATCTTTGATCCACTTTTAAATGGATTCTCAGTTTTTTTCTTATTATTTAGGAGCTCTTGGTGTATTCTAGATACAAAATATATTTCGAAAATCTTTTTCTCCCACTTTGTGGATTGCCTTTTTACTCTCTTTTTAAAAATGCATTTATTGTTTAATTTACAACTAACTTGGTGCAACAATGATTTCAGGAGTAGGTTCCTTAATGACCTTTACCCATTTAGACCATCCCCCCTCCCACAACCCATCCAGCAACCCTGTTCGTTGTCTATATTTAAGAGTCGTTTATGTTTTGTCCCCCTCCCTGTTTTTATATTATTTTTATCTCCCTTCCCTGATGTTCATCTGTGTTGTGTCTTAAATTCCTCATGTGAGTGAAGTCATGTGATGTCGCCTTTCTCTGACTAATTGCTTATCTACAAATCTAATGCAATCTCTGTCAAAATACCAACAGCATTTTTCACAGAACAGAACAAACAATCCTAAAATTTGGATGGAACCGCAAAAGACCCTGAATGGCCAAAGCAATCTTGAAAAAGTAGAACAAAGCTGGAGGTATCACAATTTTAGATTTTGAGTTATACCACAAAGCTGTAGTAATCAAAAGACCACGTTACTGGCACACAGTAGGCACACAGGTCAAAGGAACAGAGCCCAGAGCCCAGAAATAAACCCACAATTATATGGTCAATTAATCTCTGAGAAAGGAGGCAAGAACATGCCATGGGAAATAAAAAGTTCTCTTCAACAAATGGTGTTGGGAACACTGGACAGCTACATGGGAAAGAAGCTGGACCACTCTCTGGATTAAAGACCTAAATACGAGACCTGAAACCATAACATTCCTAGAAGAAAACACGTCAACCATGGAAACATTTTTCTAGATACGTCTCCTTTGGCAAGGCAAACGAAAGCAGAATTGAACCGTTGGGGCTATACCAAAATAAAAACTGTTTCCCAGTGAAGGAAACCATCGACAAAATAAAAAGACAGCCTATTGAATGGGAGAAGATACTTGCAGATGACCTATCAGGTGAAGGGTTAGTAGCCAAAATATATAAAGAACTTCTACAACGCAACACCCCGAAACCAAATAATTCAGTGAAAAAATGGGCAGAAGAAATGAACAGTGTCCAAAGAAGACATCCAGATGGCCAACAGACACAAGATGCTCAACACCACTTGTCATCAGGGAAATGCAAATCAAAACCACAAGGAGATGTCACCCCACACCCGTCAGAATGGCTAAAATAAAAAAAACACAAGAAGTAGCAGGTGTTGGCGAGGTTGGGGAGGAAAAGGAACCCTGTGCACAGCTGGTGGGAATGCAAACTGGTGCAGCCACTGTGGAAAACAGGAGGGAGGTTCCTCAAAAAATGAAAAATAGAACCACCCTACGACCCAGCAGTTGCACTATGGGGTCTTTACCAAAAAGATACAAAAACGCGAATTCAAAGGGATACACACACCCCTGTGTTTACAGCAGCATTGTTAACAATAGCCAAGATATGGAAGCAGCCCGAGCGTCCATCGACGGACGAATGGGCCAAGAGTATGTGGCATGTACGTTCAATGGAATATTATTCAGCCATAAAAAAGAACGGAATCTTGCCATCTGCAACAACATGGATGGGCCTGAAGGCTATAATGCTAAGTGAAATCAATAAGTCAGGCAGAGAAAGACACATATGGTCTCACTCCTGTGTGGGATTTAAGGGATAAAACAAAGAAAAAAAGAGGCAGGCCACGAAACAGATTCTTAACTACAGAGAACAAACTGCTGGGCACTAAAGGGGAGCTGGGGCTGGGTAGGGCGATAGGGAAAAGAGGTGAAAGGAGCGAACAGCACACTTATCGTGATGAGCACTGAGTGATGCATTGAATTGTTGAATCACTACGTCGTACAGCTGAAACGAATGTAACACTGTTTGGTAACTACACTCGAAAAAAAGTTAGAGAGGGAGGGAGCCAAATCAGAAGAGGCTCTTAAAAACTGAGAACAAACTGCGGGTTGATGGGGGGGTGGGAGGGAGGGGAGGGTGGGGGAGGGGCATGGAGGAGGGCACCTGTGGGGATGAGCTGGGTGTTGTATGGAGACCAACTGGACAATAAATTTCATGAAGAAAATAATTAAACAAAAATAAAATAAAATAAAATGAAATGAAATAATTACACTTGAATTTTAAAAAATTGGTTTGAAAAAGGAAAAAAGGAGTCCGCTCACTCCTGTTTGGGGAGTCACCGCCTTGGGAATTATTCTCCGTGTTCTCCATATTTGCTGCAAATAGAGGACTTGGTAAGGCAGCTCCCGCCGGTGTAGCTTCTCTCTGTAACTCACCGAGGGGCCCACCCACATTGGCTCGGTAACAAATGTTGGTGACCCAGGTGGGACTCTTGTCCTTCTGAGACTCTGCCCTCCGATTCCCTGGTGTCTGGCGAAAGGAGTAGAGGGCAGTGTCCCCTCGTCCTGGGCTAACCCGTTCAAGCTCCCGGGGCCGGGCTGGAAGTGGATTCCTTGCGGGGTTCCCCCTCCTTGGTGCCTGTAACGACCACCGGTGTTGGGACCTCCCCCGAGATCCAGCGGCTGCACCGAGTGTTTTTATTCGGAAGGCTCTCTGCTGGCACAGGCCGGGTCTACGGCACAGATTTTAGAGAGTGTGTCACAGTCTGGGTGAACTGGGAAAGACCATTAGGAAGACTGCACAACCTGGCTATCCGGGAGGCTTGGGTGCTCCAGCCCGGCGAAACGGGAGCGATCGTTTTGAGACTAGTCAGAGGGTAAACTTGGCCTCTTCGCTGGGGACGCTGGACCCTGTTGTGCTGGTGTCTCGTGCTTAGAGTCCGGAAGATTTGCCGGACGTCTCCATCCCGGCTGGTCTAGTATCTGTGAGTATGTGTTTACTCAACTGACTGTTGTCGACTGTCTGAATCTCCACCCTGAGTGCCTGGCCGTTGTACACCTTGTCCTTCCCTTCTTTTCGGTACTGGCGATCTGTAAGTAGGGCCCCCAGTTCTCTGGTGTAACTTCACTTACTAACAGTTAAGATAGATGCCCAGAGTCCTCGGCAGTCTCCAAGACCTTTCTTTCTCTAGCCTTTTTCTTTACAATTAAAAAAAATTTTTTTTAAATGTTTATTTATTTTTTGAGAGAGAGAGAGAGAGACAGAGACAGAGAGAGAGAGGGGAAGGGCCAGAGAGAGGGGGAGACACAGAATCCAAAGCAGGCTCCAGGCTCTGAGCTGTCGGCACGGAGCCCGAGGCGGGGCTCGAACTCACGGACCGCGAGATCATGATCTGAGCCGCAGTCGGACACTTAACCGACGGAGCCACCCATGGGCTTTTTCTTAAGGATAAGCCACTGGAGGCTTAAATATTCTGTGAGCAAGATCGTGTGGCATTTGTGTCACCCCTAATCACTGTATGCGACCTTTGGAAGTTCAGAGGCTCTAAGGAAGGTTCCCAGAACATGGGACAAGTTCCATTCTGAACAACAGCCTGTGGCCTGTAGCCTCCAGCACTGGAAGGCTTTTGAATTTTTTTTTTTTTTCAACGTATATTTTTTTTTGGGACAGAGAGAGACAGAGCATGAACGGGGGAGGGGCAGAGAGAGAGGGAGACACAGAATCGGACACAGGCTCCAGGCTCCGGGCTGTCAGCACAGAGCCTGATGCGGGGCTCGAACTTAGGGACAACGAGATCGTGACCTGAGCCCGAAGTCGGACGCTCACCCGACTGAGCCACCCAGGCGCCCCCAGAAAATGGAACTTTAAAACTCAACAGCACATTGCAATGGAAACTATTTTGTAGAAAAGTAAGAGATCCCCTGTGTTCAGAAGCCCCAACCTTAGCGTTACCAGACCTTGAAAAGCATTTGATTTATATGGACGTGAAAGATAAGGTGTGGCTGTGGGGGTGTTAACACAGATGCTGGGGCCCTTAAATAAGAGCGTGGTAGCTGATTTCTTTGAACATTCCGACATGGTGGCCAGGAGTTGGTGTCCCTGCCTGAGATCTGGGGCAGCCACGTGCCTTTTGATCAAAGAGGTAAAGAGAAAGTATGGGTCCCCCTAGGACAGTCTGGACCCTGGTCTGTCTGGACCCTGGACAGTCTGATAAACCTGGTCTCCGGTTTATCAGAAACCAAAGGACATCTGTGGCAGTCCCAACACAGAACACGACAATATCAAGCCACCTGCCAGATCCCCCTCAGCTACGGCTGAAGCCGCATCATACTTTAAACCCAGCTACCCTGCTTCCTGACCTCGCTCCTCCACCCCCCACAGTTGCCCAGAAGGAACCGGTCAAGTCTCAAGTCGCAGAGATCTCCCAAGTGGATCCCTGGCCAGGGCGGAGGAAGGCCAATCTGTAGATGGGCAAGAAAGGCAGGGACGTGGTGTCCCTGCATGCTCTTGTAGAGGCCAAGAGGCCGACCCCAGGTCCCTCGGCCCGAAAGGCAGACATAAAGTGCTACCGACTAGCACTTTATTCTACATAAAAGATTCTAAATACACCTTCTCTGTCTTCCATGCCCATGGAGCCAAATGGAAGGAAAGGCTTACGAAACCTGGATATAAAGAAACCAACTTTGGCAGAGAGACCCGCGGGGTGTTGAAAACCGCGCACAAGTCGAGCAAGGTGCCCATGGTGCATTGCGAGTGCCACCAGAAAGGAAATTCAGAAGTCGTACAGGCAAGTAGCTTGGCGGCCGCAGCCACAGGAAGGGCTGCTAGGTCACGGGAGATTTTGCAGCACAGCGATAACCTCCTTGCCTCGTTATCAGTCCGCCCCAACCTACCCCCATGTGGAGACAGAGGAGGCAGCAAAACGGGGCTGAGGATGGGCCCTGATAATCAGATGACAAAGAGCAGTGGGAAAGTCCAGGGGCCCAAGCAGACTTCTTGGGGGCTTCTTAAGAGTGCACGTGATCTAGGGGCGCCCGGGGGGCTCCGTCGCTTAAGCATCCGACTTCGGCTCAGGTCACGCTCTCACGGTTCCCGGGTTCCAGCCCCGCGTCGGACTCTGAGCTGACAGCTCGGAGCCTGGAGCCTGCTTCGGATTCTGGGTCTCCTCTCTCTGCCCCGCCCCTTCTCTCTCTGTCCCTACCTCTCTCTCCTTCAAAAATAAATAAACATTACAAAAAAGCGTTTAAAGAGTGCACAAGATCCAACTGACGGTGGCAGAGAAGCTTCATGCCTGTGGTCAACAGAGACAATATACGGTCCAGGGATGAAAGAGATTATTATTATTAGCCGAGGCAAGTCAGGCTAGGGGGACACTGCCTGCCGAAGACTGGCAAACGGGTTTTACCGTCATGCCAGCTGCCCCTGGGGGTTTCAAATACTGGATATTTGTAGTTATGTTCACTAGATGGATTGAGGCCTCTCCCTGTGGGGCAGGAATGGCAAATGAGGTAACAAAGGCCCTTATCAAAATGGATATTCCCCTGATTTGGGCTACTGAGGTCGCTACAAAGCCATAATGCATTGGCTTTCCCATCAAAGGTAATGTCTGGGATAGACAGAGCTGGGGACATCACATGGAGGCCACACCCTGTACCTGGAGACCTCTAGAAAGACAGGACAGGACGGACACGTTATCTCCCACGGCTCTGCTCTCCTTGCACTTTCTCTTAGCTTCGGTGATGATCTCCCTGCCGTGATGTCTGCGCCTCCAGCCTCTAGCCCTCAATTTCCAGCCGCTCCCTGGAAATCTCACGGATATCACCCTGATGTCTTCAAATCGGTAGATCCGACCCTGAACTCCCCGCCTCCCTTCCCTTCGTCCCCCAACTTTATCACCTCTGGCGACTCTGTCTGAAATCTCCCTGCCCCTTCCTTCCACCATTCTTCACATCCCCATTCCCCGCTTGATTTTTTTTCCTCCTTATCATTTGTCACTGTCCACTATGCCATTTCACTTAGGTAACTTGTTTCCTCTGCTCAGATGTGAGCTTCACGGGGAACAGTTTTCACCCGCTCTGTTCGCGATGTGTCCCCAGAAGCTAGACAAGCAGAGCCTCCCCCACCCTCCTGGTGTCCGTCTTGTTAATTCTGCATCCATGGTGACTGTCACTGCGGCTGTGTCTGGGCACTGGTCACTGTTTCTCAGAACTGTTGCAAGAGCTTGCCACCTGCTGGCTAACGAAATCTGGGCCAGTTATTTAAATTCTCGTTGTAAAATGGGGTCAATATAGCACAAGCTCCCGAGACCTGTACTGAGGCTTATGTATATAATGCGTGCACAGTACTTGGCCCAGGGCCCTGAACAGAAGGCGTCAGGAAGTATTAGCTATTTTCATCCGCTACCCTGGCCTAGCTTTTCTTTTCTTTTTTTTTTTTTTTAACATTTATTCATTTTTGAGAGTGAGAGAAACAGAGCGTGAGCAGGGGAGCGGCAGAGAGAGAGGGAGACACAGAATCCGAAGCAGGCTCCAGGCTCTGAGCTGTCAGCACAGGGCCAGATGCGGGGCTTGAACTCACGGACTGAGACCATGACCTGAGCTGAAGTCGGACGCTCAACCGACTGAGCCACCCGGGTGCCCCATCTGGCCTAGCGTTTCTGTCTCGTCTCCTGCCCCGTCTGTCCCTGAAGCCTGTACTTTGGTTCCAGTAACCACCGGTGATTCCCCAAACATGACACGAGCCTTCCCGTTTTCCACGTACTGGTCAGTGGGGAACGGGGAGGCAGGACGGGCCAGGACTTTCTGTGGCCATATAAAGTTCTGGCAGCCTAGCTAGCCTCTGACATGAATCACAGGAAGGGAGAGCCAGCGATCACAGTAATAAAATAGGGCTATTTCCAGCGTTTGCCCTGTGCCTAGAAATTTTGGCCACACTGAACCAGAGGGTTTTCAATATTTTCGACGCGGACACTGAAACTCAAGAGGCATAAGGAACCCACCTGAGGTCACCCAGCAAGAGACTAGCTCATTTGGGGAGAGAACTCACTTTCCTAACGGCAGAACTCTGTATTTCACAGCATGCTGGTTGTAAACTCCAAACTGTCTGCTCTTAGAACAAGCTCACCTCCCATGCCCCGCAGATAAATGCAGACACAGGGGAAGCTGTCAGCTCCAAGGGAGCGCCTCGCGTGCCAAGTGGAGAGGCGGTGACACCCACCCGGCCCCGCGGGGGACAGACAGACACCTATGCATGAGTGGTGTAGACTGAGCGAGCTGCACAAAACCAGAGAGTCGCTCGGGGGGCTGCGCGACCACCCCCCGCATTTACCTGGGCCGAGGCAGGAGACCAACGCGAGAGGCAGGAGCAGATAGAGCATGACGGCGGGGCAGACGGGAGCCGGTGGCCTCCTGCGGCCGGTGTCCACCCTTGGCGCTTCTGTCATCAACTGAAAGTGGTTCTCACCCGGACTTCTCCTTCCTCTCGGAGGTGTGGTAAGCCCTCCAGCGCACCGACAGTCCTCATTTGCCTACTATTCTGTTTACTCTTTTCTGAGTGGAGTGCAACGCTCTTAAGTGTGTGACGTGAGTTGCAATTTTCATTTTCTGTCTAGTTCCTTTTTTCATTTTTTGACTTTTTTTTTGCCGGCGGGTTTGGGGGGGGGGCGCGGAATGGCCCAAATGACAGGTTGTGGTGTGGTGACCCAAGAGTCACTGTTGTAACCGTCCCATTCGGTGGCATGAATGGCATTCGAGGCCAATATTACAGGCTTACCTCGTTCTGTTGCGCTCCGCCTTGTTGAGCCTCACAGACATCGTGTTTCTCTACAAACTGAGGTTTTGTGGCCACCCTGGGTCGAGCCAGACTGTTGGTGCCATTTTCCAACCTTTCTTTACTCCGTGACACGTTTTGGCAATTCTCGCAGTCTTTCAAACTTCGTCACGGTTTTTATTTTTTTTTCATGTTTATTTATTTTTGAGACAGAGAGAGACAGAGCGCGAGCCGGGGAGGGTCAGAGACAGGGAGACACGGAATCCGAAGCAGGCTCCAGGCTCCGAGCTGTCGGCACAGAGCCCGACGCGGGGCTCGAACCCACGGACCGCGAGAGCGTGACCTGAGCCGAAGTCGGACGCTCAACCGACGGGGCCACCCAGGCGCCCCATAGTTTTATATTTTTACAGTGATCTGTGATCAGTGATTTTTGATGTCAGCATTGTAATGATTTGGGGGCGCCACAAGCTGTGCCCCTATAAGACGGCGAACTTGCTAGATGTTGTGTGTGTGCCGATGCTTCACCAACAGCTGTTCCCGGTCTCTCTCCCTCTCCTCGGGCCTCCCTGTTCCCTGAGACAGGGCAGCAGTGACATTAGGCGGATCACGGACCCTGCAACGGCCGGTAAGTGTGCAAGTGAGAGGCAGAGTCTCGCGCCCGTCACTTTACATCAGAAGCTGGCGGTGATTCAGCTCAGGGGGGAGGGTGCGTCCAAAACTGAGATACACTGAACGCTTAAGTCTCTTGCGCCAGACGGTTGGCCAAGTTGTGAACTCAAAGGGACAGTTCTTGAAGGAAAGGAAAAGTGCCATTCCAGGGAACACGCAGATGATGAGAAAGCTAAATGGCCTTACTGCTGACGTGGAGAACGTCTGAGTGGTCTGGACGGAACATCACACGCGCCACGTCCCCGTAAGCCAGAGTCTGGTCCGGGGCAAGGCCTGGACTGTCTTCATTCTGCGAAGGCCGAGCGAGGGGAGGAGGCTGTGCAGGCACAGCGAGAAGCTGGCAGAGGCCGGTCTGTGAGGTTTCGAGAAAGAAACTGCCTCCAGAACAGCGAAGCTCAGGGAGTAGCAGCCAGTGCTGATGTAGAAGTTGTGGCAAGTTCTCCGGAAGATCCGGCGAAGAGAAGGTGGCCGCTCTCACCAGCAGATTCTCAGTGCAGACAAAAGAGTCTCATATTGGAAGGGGAGGCCATCTAGGACTCTCGTGGCTGGACAGAAGTCAATGCCTGGTTCCCCAGCTTCAAAGGATGGGCCACCTCTCTTGTTAGAGGCTAACGCAGCTGGTGACTCATTGACCTTTTCCCAAATCCCGGGGCCCTTAAGAATTATGCTAAATATACCATGTCTGTGCTCTAGAAACGGAACAACAAAGCCTGGATGACAGCACATCTGTTTGCAACACGGGTTACCAAATATCAAGTCCACTGTCGAGACCTGCTGTGCAGAAAAAAAGATTTCTTTCAAGATATTACTGCTCCTTGACCATGATCCGGGCACCCAAGAGCTCTGACGGACAATGAGACGAGTGTTGTTGTCGTGCCTGTTGACACAACACCCGTTCTGCAGCTCACGCATCAAGGGATCATTTCGACTTTCGAGTCTCATTATTTGACAAACGCATTTTGTGAGGCCGTGGCTGCCCTAGATAATGATTCTGCTGACGGATCTGGACAAAGCAAACCTGAAAACAAAACTGAAAACCTTCTGGGAAGGAGTCATCATTCTAGATGCATCCAGAACGTTCATGGTTCGTGAGAAGAGGTCAAAACATCACCACTCACAGGAACTGGAGGGAGTGGATCACAGCCCTTCACGGATAACTCTGAGGGTTCAAGACTTCCGCGGAGGCTGTAACCGCGGATGGGGTGGAAACAGGAAGAGAACTAAAATCAGAAGCAGAGTCTCTAGACGGGATGGATCGCTTCAATCTCAGGATAAAACTTTCAGGGATGAAGGTTTGCTTCTCATGGAGGAGCAGAGAAAAAGAAAAAAAAATTTTGTTTTTGAGATGGAATCTACTCCTGGGGAGGATGCTATGAAGATCCTGGAAATGACAACAAAGGATTGAGAATATCCCATCAACGTAGTTGAAAAAACAGCGGCAGGGATGAAGAGAATTGACTCCAGTTTTGAAAGAAGTTCTGCTGCGGGTAAAATGCTATCAAACAGCAGGGGCGCCTGGGTGGCTCCGTCGATTAAGCATCCGACTTCAGCTCAGGTCATTATCTCCTGGTTCGTGGGTTCGAGCCCCGCGTCGGGCTCCGTGCTGACAGCTCGGAGCCTGGAGCCTGCTCCCTCTCTCTCTGCCCCTCGCCTGCTCTCGCTCTGTCTCTCAAAAATAAACAAATGTTAAAAAAAAAAATGCTATCAAACAGCATGGCTGCGGCAGAGAAATCACTCCTGAAAGGAAGTGTCATTTCATGTGGCAAACTTCATTGTTGTCTTATTTTAAGAAATTGCCGCAGCCAGCCCAGCCTTCAGTAACCTCCACCCCCACCAGTCAGCAGCAGCAACGTGGGGGCAAGACGCTCCTCCAGCAAAAAGATGACAACTCACTGAAAGCTCGGATGAGGATTGGCAGTTTTTAGCAATAAAACATTTTTAGGGTCTTTTATTATATCTGATATACGCATGTTAAGAGATAAAGAGATATGATTTTGTATCTGCATGGCTGAGGTTTAAAGATGCTGACTCAGCGGTGTTTGCTGGAGAAGAGAATTAGGTCACCACAGACGAGCAGAGATAATGAGAGTCAAGGAACAGAGAGAGAGCACCTTGAACGATGTCATTTGTCTCTGGGTATACACATATCTGATACTCGGAAGAGACTCTCGAAGTCCCCATATAAGTAAGCCGTGGTAGCCCTGTTCCTCCCCTACCTAGAACTTGGTAAGTGACGCTGTTGGCCCTCTGCAGCTCTGGAAATTTTGAATTAAAAAATCTTTTCTTTCGGAAAGGCTTCCCCTTGTCCTTTGAATACTAGTGGATATTTTTACTTTTTATCCAACACCTCATTGACCTGCCTTTTATCTTCTGTTCGAAACCATGATCACCTTTTTATTTTTTTTTTTATTTTTTTTTTCAACGTTTATTTATTTTTGGGACAGAGAGAGACAGAGCATGAACGGGGGAGGCGCAGAGAGAGAGGGAGACACAGAATCGGAAGCAGGCTCCAGGCTCTGAGCCATCAGCCCAGAGCCCGATGCGGGGCTCGAACTCACAGACCGCGAGATCGTGACCTGGCTGAAGTCGGAGGCTTAACCGACTGCGCCACCCAGGCGCCCCAATGATCACCTTTTTAAAAAAAAATTTTTTTTTTAAATGTTTATTTATTTTTGGAGACAGAGTGTGAGTGGGGCAGGGGCAGAGAGAGGGAGGCCCAGAATCCGAAGAAGGCTCCGGGCTCCGAGCTGTCAGCACACAGCCTGTTGCGAGGCTCGAACTCACAAACTGTGAGATCATGACCTGAGCCGAAGTTGGATGCTTAACCGGCTGAGCCACCCACGCACCCCAACCATGATCACGTTGAAACTGAGGTATGTTTGATTGTGTCTACAATCCTCTCGTAGCACATGTAGCACAATTTCACAGAGAAGGTATCATCTACCTTGAAAAGCTTCCCCCAGCATCCTGAAAACCAGGTGAAGTGACTTCTTACTATTCACATCCTGGCATTTCTCACATGGTTCAGCATGTTTCCACCGGCCTGTCTCCTTTATTTCTTTATAATCTAATTGAGGACACGGAATGTGTTGATAACCATCCTTACCCACAGCCTAACACAGCACCTAGGAACACAACAGGCACTTAGTAAATATTTCTGAAGTTAATGAATACATGCAATGCAATGTAACCTGATGTAAGGACTACAAGATATTTTCTTTCTTTTTCTCCCCCCTTTTTATTTTATTTTATTTTTTTTTTTTTAAATTTTTTTTTCAACGTTTATTTATTTTTGGGACAGAGAGAGACAGAGCATGAACGGGGGAGGGGCAGAGAGAGAGGGAGACACAGAATCGGAAGCAGGCTCCAGGCTCTGAGCCATCAGCCCAGAGCCTGACGCGGGGCGGGGCTCGAACTCACGGACCGCGAGATCGTGACCTGGCTGAAGTCGGACGCTTAACGGACTGCGCCACCCAGGCGCCCCCTCCCCCCTTTTTAAAAAAACATTGAAGCATAGTTGACGATATCGACTACAGTTGACTATAAAGCTAGTATCATTAGTTTCAGGTGTACTGTAAGTATAGTTATTGCCTGTCAACATACAAGGTTATCGCAATTTCTTGACTGTATTCCTTATGCTGTACTTTTCATGCCCGTGACTTGTTTATTTTATAACTGGAAGTTTGTACTTCCTGATCCCCTTTACCTACTTCACTCAGGCCCCTAGCCCCTTCCCAAACTGACCCCCTTCCCAAACTGACCGTCACCAGTTTTTTCCCTGTATTTATAAGTCTGCTTTTGTTGGTGGTGTTTTTTTGGATTCCACATATGGTGGAATCGCTTATATTCACAAGTAAGTGAAAGCATATGGTATTGATCTTCCTCTGCCTGACTTATTTCACTGAGCCTCATACCCCCTTGGTCCACCCCTGTTGTCGCGAAGGGCGAGATTTCATTCGTTTTTATGGCTGAGTAATATTTCCTTGTGTATATACGCCACATCTTCGTTATCCATTTGTCTATCAGTGGGCATTCAATTCTTTATCTTGGCTGTTGTAAATAATTCTTAATAAGCATGGAAATACATATATTTTTTTCAAATTAGTGTTTATACTTCCTTTGGGTAGATATCCAGAAGTGAAATAGTTGGCTCATAGGGTAGTTCTGTTCTTAATTTTTTGAGGAACCCCCATACTGTTTTCCAGAGTGGCTGCACCAGTTTGCATTCCCACCAACAGTGCGTGAAGGTTCCCTTTTCCGTGCATCCTCGCCAACGCGTGTTATTTCTTACTTTTTGACACTAGCCACTCGGGCCAGTGTGAGGTGGCATCTTACTGTGGTTTCGATTTGCTTTTCTCTGTTGATTAGTGATGTTGAGCATCTTTCCATGTGTCTATTGTCCATCTGTCTGTCTTCTTTGGAAAAGTGTCTATTTGGGTTCTCTGCCCATTTTTTAATCGCATTGATTGGGGGTTTTTGGTATCAAGTTGGAGGCGTCCTTTATTTTGTTATATTTTATTTATTTATTTATTTTAAGTAGGCTCCATGCCCAACGTGGGGCTTGGACTCATGACCCTGAGTTTAAGAGTCAAGTGCTCTACTGACTGAACCAGGCTGGCTCCCCTGCTGTAAAGTATTTTTATTTAAATTTTTTTAATGTTTATTTATTTTTGAGAGAGAGACAGACCTCAAGAAGGGGAAGGGGCAGAAGAGAGGGAGACACAGAATCTGAAGCAGGCTCCAGGCCCTGAGCTGTCAGCACAGAGCCCGACGCGGGGCTCGAACCCACAAGCCATGACTTCCGAGCTGAAGTCGGACGCTTAACCGGCTGAGCCACCCAGGCACCCACCACCCCCTGCTATAAAGTATTATTAAATGAAGGTATGTATTGTTCCTAGATGTAAATGCCATTGCACACCTAATAGACTACCATGTAGCGTAAACATAAATTTTATATGCACAGGGAAACCAAAAAATTCACTTGGTTTGCTTTATTGTGAGATTCACTTCACTGCGGTGTTCTGGAGATGTTCCTGCAATATCTCTGAGGTGTGCTTGCATTGAGGTCCAAAATGTTTTCATGACCTGTGATACTGTGATTTGTGAGAAATACGTATTGGGTCATTCATTTCTTGTATATATTTGGTCTTTGTTCATGGTTCCTGGCTCACAGCTCCCAACACCCTCGGAATTTTCTGAGTGAGTAGAGCAATGGAAGTATCTTTTGTTATAATATTTGGTCTCTAACGATCAAGATCTCAGGATCTAAAGATCTCTAAGGTTCAGTTCCTAAAGTCTCTTCAGAGCCTTAAAAGTGAAACGGGTGTCATGTTGATAACAAATCTTTCTTACCACAACTGGATTTATGTTAATGAGGTGGCTTTTGGACTGCACCTTAAGATGAGGGCTGGTTGCCAGGGGAACCGGCCACATCGTTAGCGGGTTGAAAATTTTAGTTCCACTTCCTGACCTCCCAGGAGGGGAGGGGGCTGGAGGTTGAATCAGTTACCAGTGGTCAATGAGTTCATCAATCATGCCTCGGTAACAAAATCTCCGTGAAAACCCAGAAGGAGGGGGTGGGTTGGGCGAGCTTCTGGGTTGGTGGCCACGTGGAGATTTGGGAGAATGGTGACCTCACAGAGCGCATGGAAGCTCCTCACCCTTTCTCCAGCCCGTGCCCTGTGTGTGCTTGGGCTATTCCTGGGTTATACCCTTTCATAATAAACGGGTAATCTGGTAAGTGAAGAGTTTCCTTGAATTCTGGGGGATGCTCTAGCAGATTAATTGAACCTGAGGAGAGGGTTGCTGGAACCTTAGCCTGGGGGTCAGTGGCCCTGATGACAACCTGCATTTGTGACTGGTATCTGAACAAGTGGTGGTGGGCAGGGGGAAAGCAGCCTGTGAGACTAAACATTTAACCTGTAGAAACGGATGCTACCTCCAGGTAAATGGTGTCAGGATGGAGTTGAATTATAGGACACCAAGCTGGTGTTGGAAAACCCCTTCTTTGTTCAGACACCCACCCCCTACCAAAGATACACAATGAAATTACAGAACCTTTTACTACCCGGAACAGAAGCTCTATAACCATTAGACAATTACTCCCCATCTCTCCTTTCCTTCAGCCCCCGGTAACCTAACCTACTCTATACCTCATATAAGTGGAAATACCCTTGCCCTTTTGTGTCTGGCTTATATCAAATAGCATAACGGCTTCAAGGCGTATCCATGTTAGAGGATGTATCAGAATTTCATCCTGGTTTTTTATGGCGAAATAAGACAATTTCAGAGATTCGCTTGTTTGCATATACTACATTTTCTTTATTCATTCATCTGTTTGCGGACACTGGAGTGTTTCCACCTTTTGCATATTGTGAATAATTTTGTGATGAAGGCTGGGGTACCTGTATCTGTTTGAGTCCTTGCCTTCAATTCCTTGGATATATACCTAGGATTGGAATTGCTGGGTCATTTGATAATTCTATAGTCAGCTTTTTGAGGAACCATGAAACTGTTCTCCATAGTGGCTACACCATTTTACGTTTGCACCAGCAATGCATAAAAGTTCCAGTGTATCTACATCTTTGCCAACATCTGTGTTGCGCGTGTGTTTTTTATATATAATAGTCATCCTCATGGATGTTAGGCAGTATCTCATTGTGGTTTGCTTTACATTTCTTTTTTTCCCCCTTTTTAAAAAAATTTCAAAAATATTTATTCATTTATGAGAGACGGAGAGTGTGAGCAGGGTAGGGGCAGAGAGAGAAGGAGACACATAACTGAAGCAGGCTCCAGGCTCTGAGCTGTCAGCACAGAGCCTGACACGGGACTTGAACTCACAAGCCGTGAGATCATGACCTGAGCCCAAGTTGGATGCTTAACCGACTGAGCCATCCAGGCGCCCCTTGCTTTACATGTCTTTAATGATTAGAGATATGAAGCTTCTTTTCATGTGCTCACTGGCTATTTGTGTATCTTCTTTGGAGAAATAGCTACTCAAGTCCCTTGCCCCTTTTAAAATTTGTTCGTTTGGGTTTTATTGTTGTTACTGAGTTATAGGAGTTCTTTATATATTCTAGATATTACTCTCCTATAAGATATATGATTTGCAAATATTTTCTTCCATTCTGTGACTGTGTCTTCCATTCACTTGATAGTGTCTTCTGAGGTACAAAAGTTTTAAATTTCTTTTTTTTTAATTTTTTTTTTTATTTTTTTTTTCAGTGTTTATTTATTTTTGGGACAGAGAGAGACAGAGCATGAACGGGGGAGGGGCAGAGAGAGAGGGAGACACAGAATCGGAAACAGGCTCCAGGCTCCGAGCCATCAGCCCAGAGCCTGACGCGGGGCTCGAACTCACGGACCGCGAGATCGTGACCTGGCTGAAGTCGGACGCTTAACCGACTGCGCCACCCAGGCACCCCAAAAAGTTTTAAATTTCGATGAAGGCCAATTCATCTGTTTTTTACTCTTGTTGCTTATGCTTTTGGTGTTATATTCAAAAATATAGTTGCCAAATCCATGTTATAAAGATTCCTTCCATGTTTTCTTCGAAGAGTGTTTTTAGTCTTAGCTCTTGTATTTAGGACTTTGATCTATATGAATTAATTTTTGTTCATGGAACGAGATAAGGGCCCAACTTCGTTCATTTGTATGTGGATGTCCAGCTTTCCCAGCATAATTTGTTGAAAAGACTGTCCTGTCCCTATTGACTGTTTTTGATATCCTTGTCAAAAATCAAGGGTTTATAACTAGGCTGTCTATTTTATTCCATTGGTCTGTCTTGTGCCTGTGTGGTACCATTTTTTATTACTATAGTTTTCTTGTAAGTTTTGAAACCAGGAAGTGTGAATCAAACAACTTTGTTTTTCTTTTTCAAGATTGTTTGTCCATTCAGGGTCCCTTGAGATTCCTATGAATACTAGGATGAGTTTTTTATTTCTGCAAAAAAACACTGTTGGGGTTTGGTAGGGGTTGCATTGAATCTGTAGATCATTTTGGATACTATTTTCATTTTATAGTATTAAGTCTTTCAATTCATGGACACAGAATGTTTTCCATTATTTTTGCCTTCTTTAATTTCATTGAGTAATGTATTATAATTTTCTGTGTTTAAGACTTTTGCCTCCTTGGTTAATTTTATTCCTAAGTATTTCGTTCTTTTTAATGCTATTGTAGATGGAATTGTTTTCACAATTTCCTGTTTGTATGGTTCATTGTTAGTGTATGAAAACAACTGTGTTTTGTGTGTTCATTTTGTTTACTGCAACTTTGCTTAACTCGTTTATTACCTCTAATAGGTTTTGTGTGCATGGAATCTTTAGGGTTTTCTATATGTAGGATCGTGTCATCTATGAACAGAGATAATTTTACTTCTTCCTTTCCAGTTTGGATGCTTTTATTTCTTTTTTCTTGCTTAATTGCTCTGGCTAGAATTTCTAATACTGTTTTGAATAGAAATGGTAAAAATAGGCATCCTTGTCTTCTCCCTTATCTTAGGGGGAAAGTGTTTAGTCTTTCATTATTGAGTATGATATTAGCTGTGGGTTTTTCATATATGTCCTATTGTGGACTGAATCACAGGTCTATGACTTATGATACAATCAGTCATTTTACTCGTTTCAGCAGAAGCCAGGGATAGAGATGGGGTTATCCAGGAAAGATCTGGGGAGGACCCTCTTGTCTGATGGCATGGGCCTCTGTGAATTGCAGGGGAGACCAACAAGGCTTTTGGGAATTTTATACCAGCAGAAATGCTGTCAACTTGACTGAAGGAGACAGAGACAGGACTAGATGAAGGAAGGCCATGGGATTTCTGGAATTCTACAGGACAGACCAGGAAAGTTATCCAGTTGCAAACATGTGTTATCCTTCCAGAAGAGGAAAAAATGAGCCACTCAAAAGTGGCTCAGGGGTTGGCAGGGCTGATCTTGCCACTATGGGCCATAGGGCACAGTTCAGGGGTCAGGGCTACTTTATCCTTAGTTCCAGAGGTGTGGGGCCACTGCTGAAGGTGGACAGGATGAACCTGGTGGTCCCAGAAGGCAGGGCCACCCAGGTGGATCCAAAGGACAGAGCATGGAGCCAAAGAGGATTACTCCCATGTCTTAAAATCCACTAGAATCTTCCCTGCTAGGTTTTAGACTTGCTTGGGACCTGTGACTCCGTTTCTTTCTTTTTTTTTAATTGAGGTTTAATTGCCATATAATTTTATTAGCTTCAGGTGTACAACATAATGATTCCATATTTGTATACAATGGAAAATAATCACCAGGATAAGTCTAGTTATCATTGGTCAACATACATGGTTACACATTTCTTTTTTCTTATGTCGAGAACTTTTAAGATTTACTCTTAGCAACTTTCAAATATGGAATACAGTATTATAGCTGTCGTTTCCATTATATACATTACCTCCCATGACTTATTTATTTTATGCCTGGATGTTTTTATCTTTTAAACCCCTTCACCCACTTCAACCTCCCCTCATGCCACTCTCCCTTCTGGCAACCTCTAATTTGTTATCTGTGTCCACGAGCTTGGGTTTTTTGTTGTTATTGTCATAATTTGATTTTTTTTTATTTTTAAAAATGTTTATTTATTTTTGAAGAGAGAGAGCGCAGGTGGGAGAGGGACAGGGAAAGAGAGGGAGACACAAAATCTGAAGCAGGCTCCAGGTTCTGAGCTGCCAGTGCAGAGCCCGACATGGGACTCAAACTCACACACTGCGAGGTAATGACCTGAGCTGAAGTTGGACGCTTAGCCTACTGAGCCACCCAGATGCCCCTATTTTCTTTTGTTTTTTAGCTTCCACATATAAGGGAAATCATAGCTACATGTTTGGTCCCTGATGGCATTATCCTAAATGAAATAAGTTAGACAGATAAAGACAAATTCCATATGATTTCACTTATATATGGAGCCTAAAAAAAAACAAATATGACTCCTTTCTTTTTTTTCTATTCCTCCCTTTGAAGTGAGCATGTCTATTCTTTGTTTGTCTCACCATTATATTAGGGAAGGATATAACTTGTCCAGTTTTACAGATTCACAGCTGGAGTTGATTTTTCCCCTCAGGATAAATCATACCTTGAGATTCCTTCACCTGATTTAGATGAGATTTAGATGAGATTTTGGACTGAGAGTTGATATTGGAATGGGTTAAGACTTTGGGGTTGTTGGGATGGAGTGAGCACATTTTACTTGTTAAAAGGACATGGATTTGGGGGATGCAGAAGGCAGAATGTCATAGGTTGAAATGTGTCCCCCCACCCCCAATTTGGAGATAATGTATTTATAATAAGGTCATATGGGTGGGCTCATTCAGTATGGCCCTTGTATAGAAGAGGAGATTAGAACACAGCCATGCACAGAGAGAGGACCATATAAAGACACAGGGAGAAGACAACCATCTACAAGCCAGAGAGAGGCCTCACAATAAACTGCCCTTGCTGACATCTTCACTGCAGACGTCTAACCTCCAGGATTATGAGGAAATACCTTTCCATTGTTTAAACCACCCAGTCTTTGGTACTTTGTTATGGCGGCCTTAGCAAACAAATACATGGCTTTTATTATGTTGAGGTAATTTCCTTGTAGTCCTAATTTGTTGATTGCTTTCAATCATGAAAAGGGTGTTGAATTTGGTCCATTTTTTTTCTGCATAAGTTCTGATGATTGTGTGGTTTTTCCCTTCTTCGTTCTATCATGTGTTCTATTACATTCATTGGTTTTTGTAGGTTGAACCATCCTTGCCTTCCAGGAATAAATCTGACTTGGTTGGATACATAATAATTATATATTCTTTCTGTACATTCTGTACTTTTATCAATGGGTGGTCCTGGTGAAAGACTGGAAGGTGGGAAGAAGGGAAAAATGTTTTTTTCATCTTGGCTTCTGATAATGTCCCCAGCAGTGGCAGTAATAATGGAAAAGGAATATGGCTCCAAGGTTCCTGGTCTAGCAGTGCAGTTCCTGCAGTCATTCCAGAAGTCTTGGCAGCGTGGTATTTGTGGGCTCTGACTCCAATGTTGGGAGCCACAGTAGTAGGGCAATTTAGGCTCCTAGATTCTTATGGTTTGGGTTGGAGTGTGGACTTTTGGCATCCTGTAATGGGCAGCACTGGTTCTGAATGAAAATTCCCCCAAGAGTGGTAATGGCTTCCCGGACTTGCTAAGTAACCTCATCTTCCCTGTTTTAGTCCTCAAACCCTTCTATCACTTTTGTATTCAGTTTCTTATGTTTCAGTTTCTAGGTTTTCGATATTTAACATGGTTTCAGTTTTTCTGATTGGATATTGACTGAAACACCTACTATTTTTAGCTTGCTAATTTTTTCCCTAATCAGTTGTGGTTGTTGAATTTTATCAGAACTATTTTTTCGAATCTGTCAAGACTATTATAGCTTTTTCCTCCCCTTTAATGTTTCTAAACAGTAAATTACAATCGAAGATTTCTTAAATCATTCTTGCATTCTGGGGATAAACTCTGCTTGGTTGCATTTTTTGTTCTTTTAGAGCACTGCTTGGTTCAATTCATTAAAATTTATTTTTTATTTTTTTATTTTTTATTTTTTATTTTTTTATTTAAAAAAAAATTTTTTTTTTCAATGTTTATTTATTTTTGGGACAGAGAGAGACAGAGCATGAATGGGCGAGGGGCAGAGAGAGAGGGAGACACAGAATCAGAAACAGGCTCCAGGCTCTGAGCCATCAGCCCAGAGCCCGACGCGGGGCTCGAACTCCCGGACCGCGAGATCGTGACCTGGCTGAAGTCGGACGCTTAACCGACTGCGCCACCCAGGCGCCCCCAATTCATTAAAATTTAAATTAAGATTTTTTTTATTCTTAATTTCTGAATTAAGATTTCTAAGATTCATATTTATAAGTGAGATTATCAGGAGCTGACAATTTTTTCCTTTGAAAGTCCAGATAGTGAATATTTTACATTGTGCAACCAGTCTCCACTGCAGCTATTCAACTTGGCTGTTGTAACAGCCACAGTCAATACATAAGCAGATGATCACGGTGTGTGTTCCAATAAAACTTTATTGATAAACACTGGGTTGAATTTCATATAATTTTTGCATGTTACCAGTATTATTCTTTTGCGTTTTTTCAATCTTTGAAAATGGTAGACTATTCTTAGGCCATAGGTCATGTAAAAACATCTGAAAGGCTGGATTTGTCCACAGGCTGATCCCTGCCCTATTTTTTTCTTTTTGGAGAATCATCTTCATCTAGTTTGGAATCAGTGTTGCATTAATGGTGTTCAATGAACTTTGAAGTTTCGACGCTTCAGAGCAGTTAAAATTACATGGAAAGTATCCTTTCACCGAGGGCGGTAGAACTAGTTCATAAGGCCACGTGGGCTTGGCACGTTTTGGGGAATTAGATTATTGAATGTCTTTTCCGATTTTTCTCTACTCACAGACTTTCTTTTTTTTTATTTTTTATTTCAAAAAATTTTTAAGTTTATGTATTTATTTTGAGAGAGAGACAGAGAGAACGAGCAAAGAAGGAGAGAGAATCCCAAGCAGGCTCCAAGCTGTCAGCGCGGAGCCTGAGGCAGGTGTCGAACCCATGAATTGTGAGATCGTGACCTGAGTCGAAACCGAGAGTCGGATGTTTAACCGACTGAGCCACCCAGGCACCCTCTACTTATAAACTTTCAACTTATGAACTCCTACAGATATAAAGCTACACACCAGCAATCTACTGGTTCCTCCTGCCACCGGTATCATATTTGTGTTTGGAAAGACCACTCTGTCTATGGTGTAGAGAATGGATTAGGCTGGGACAAGTGTGAATGTTGGAGGGAAAGCGCTGTTGTCCAGGAAGAGATGATGGGGACCAAGATGGCAGCAGCACCTGGTAGATGAAAGGGGTTAGACAGACTGCAGAAACACTTAGGAGGTGTGTTAGGGGCTTTCAAGACCACTTCCACGTTCACTGATGCACTAAGAGGAGGACTTACAGGGCCTTTGTCAGGCCACAGAGTCTTGCCTGTATCTTTGCTACACGCTTGGTGTCTTCTCTTGAGAAACAAAACCAAGGAAGACACAGAAGGAGTCCGTGCATTATCGGATAGTTTGTGTTCACCTGCTGGCACGGAGGAGGTAGTCTCCTTTCGTAGGCACTGGCAAAGTCAAATTTATGCCCAACAAATCGTTTATTAATGGAAATTTACAAGGGGGCTATATGTTTAGCTTTGAGTGGGAGGTTTTAGGAGCCTGCACAAAGAGGGACCCTCAGACTGATCCTTGAAGCATGAAATAGCTAGGGATGGAAAGGGGCGAAGGCATACCCCAGGCAGATAACACAGCGTCGGCAAAGGTGTGGAGCAGGAAAGGGTCTGGTGGGTTCATGGACTCGCGTACTTCCGTGTGACTGGAGCCGAGGGAGAAAGCAGGAGGAAGGCCTGGAAGTTCTGATGGGTCAGATTGCTCAGGAGTCTGGTCCCACAAGAAAAATTTTTCAGCAGAAAAACAAAGGACAAGGCCAGTGTTTTGGAGATTGCTCATTGTGTGGTGAAAGCCCAGGTAATAGCGATAAAGGACTGAGTGATAGGGAATGATCTGGAAGAGTGGGCACCGGGAGGGAGGGTGTGTTGAGAGCTGGGCAGCGTGAGGGGACATGGTTGAGTTGCCCTTGACAAGACCTAGTGACTTTTGGATGTAGGGGCTCTGGAGTCAAGAATGCACGTTTTCTTCCTTGGGAAGCTGCGGGCTGGGGAGGCAGCGAGCACAGTGGTTCCGCAAACGGCCCCGGGACCTGGCGGGCCACGAGTGGCATCCTGGTTTCAATATTAACTTGGACGAGCTTAGCCTTTCTGTGACTCCGTTTCTTCCTTTGTGAAATGGAGGAGGGTTGCATCCACTTCAGGGAGTCGATGAGTTTCAGCGTTTCTTGTGGGCTGTAAACGAGTTAGTACACATAAAACAGCAGGGTGGGAAATGACATACAGTAGGTACTAATCCATGTTAGCCATTATGATTATGGCGGGTCATGAAAGTTTAAAGGTACACAGCTCGGTTTTTTAAATACTTAAAAAAAATTTTTTTTAATGTTTTTGTTTATTTGGAGAGAGAGGGAGAGAGAGAGCGAGCGAGCAGAGGAGGGGCAGAGAGAGAGAGAGAATCCCAAGCAGGCCCTGGGCATCAGGGCAGAGCCCGACGCGGGGCTCATACTCACAAACCGTGAGACCATGACCTGAGCAGAAATCAAGGGCCGGTCACTTAACTGACTGAGCCACCCAGACTCCCTGGTACACAGCTGTTTTTCAACTATTAAATAGTGTCGCACAATTCTTCCTTCTTCCTCTGTTTCTGTTTTTCTTCTGATATTAATAGTGGAAATTCGTACTCTATTTCTCTCGGTTTGCGACAACTCAGCAGAAGTGCTTATGACCTGGATCCCTTGTTTGCTGTGAAACCAGCCCTACCCAAAATGCAGACGGAGAGCTCCACGCAAGATTCTTTAATGGGTGTTCCCAGTAGAGGGGTTGAGTGGTTATCCACACAATGGAGTTAATACATGAATACATTTACTTGGAGCTGCTCTTGGTGACTTTAAAATACGATTATATGTACGCAGTCATTCAACAAATATTTTGTCATCCCCCTATGAAGGGTCAAGCAAAGTGCTGGGTGTTGGGAGTCCAGAGCTGGGTATAGGAAGGCAGCATGGTACGAGAGCAAGTACGTGGCCCTTGGTGACAGGAAGTCTTGACTTCAAGTCCTGTCTTCCCAAGCTGACTGATTTTGCTAAGTATTTATTCCCTCTGTCTTAACGGAGACTAGAAGAACTAATTTCTAATGTTTATCATTTTTAAGAGAGAGAGAGAGAGAGAGAGTGGGGGTGGGGGGAGCAGAGAGAGAAGAAGACACAGAATCCGAAGCAGGTTCCAGGCTCTGAGCTGTCAGCATAGAGCCTGACACGGGGCTCGAACTCACGAACCGCGAGATCATGACCTGAACCAAAGTCGGACGCTCAATCGACTGAGCCACCCAGGTGCCCCTAGAAGAACTAACTTCTACTCTACAGGGTTGTTGTGAATTTTGGATGAGGTATAAAGCATCTAGTGTAGCAGCTGATACACAAACTAAACCCTTAATGAACTGTCCCCGTCTCTGGCCCTCAGGAGTTCTCTGTTTGCATTATTATTATTATTCGGACCAGCCCCGTTCTGTCGTCTGGCTGGGGAGCTGGAGGCAGAGGAGGGCAGCGTGGTAAGCAAAATGATGGAAGGAACAAGCATTGATGTGGGAGGGCTGAGAGTTAAGAGTTTGGCACACAACACTAATTTAGCACAATATCGGCTACATTTGTGCTACAAGAACCCTGTTGTACAGAGTTGGCATCTGATGGAGGTGTTGGGCCTATAAGAACAATTTGCAGGCACATTCTTACAGGGCAGCCTCATTTAGTCCCTACATCAACCCTACGTGGTAGGAGCTGTTATTAGCCCCATTTTACAAGCAGGGAAACTGAGGCCCAGAGAGGTGAGCCTAAATTGCCCGACGTCTCAGAACCAAGAAACCAGGATGTCGGCGCAGGCGCTCCAGCATCGAAGCCTGCATTTTGGGACCAGTCGATACCCTTCTTCCTTCTGTCTCCTTCTTCAAACTTCATTTTACAGCCAGTAGAGACTGTCACTAATGATTCTGCAAAAAAATTACTCAAATCAAGGAAAACTCAGGGAAAAGTCAAGCAGAAGAAAAGTAATGCATCTGGAAGAAAATATGGCCCAGCCATTTCTTTTCTCCGGGCTGAATCTGAGAAATGCCAGACAGGTCGGTCGCCTTTCCTTTGCCCGTTTTCCAAAGTGGCCCAGTCAAGTTCTTCTCGTGTGGGCTGTGTAGTTTAGAGCATTCTATAGCTTTTTTGAAAACATCCCGTTTTAAATCGGCTTTACTTTCTTTTTCTGAAAGGCATTCCCTGCATTGTTTCTCAAGTTCTCTACAGAAAAGGCCCACGTGGACCCACAAGCCCCTGGGGAGGTGCTGCCTTACCTGCTCTTGCCACTAGGGGGCCCTGCCTCTGAGATTTCAATTTCTTTTTGAGAGAGAGAGAGAGAGAGAGAGAGCACAAGCAGGGGAGGGGCAGAGAGAGAAGGAGACAGAGGATCTGAAGTGGGCTCTGTGCTGATGGCAGAGAGCCCAATGTGGGGCTCGAATTCACGAGCTGGGAGATCATGGCCTGAGTCGACCTCAGATGTCCATCCGACTGAGCCACCCAGGGGCCCCGAGATTTCAATTTCAACACCCATTTGGGAAAGCTGGCCCATCTGGGCGTGATACGAGATTCCGTTCCATCGAAGGAATAGTTGCATAGACCCGTCGGTCACAATCTAGTTCGTCTTAAATCTGTGGAAATGAAGATCACCCCCATTTTACAGAAGGGGAATCTGAACACCGAGCCCTGAAGGGATGGGGTGAGTAGCTTCCATCTTCATAAATCGGACGATACACAGGAAGGAAAGAGTGAGAGACAGGAGCTCGGTGGTCCTCAGTCCCAAAGGCCACGTCAAGAATTCCCGGTGTGTTCTCACTGGAGACCCAAGGGACTCTGGCCTCTGGCTCTTTTCCTTCTTCCTCACTCGCCAGGGGGGCTCTAGGACACTAGCAATTTGACTGGCTGAGCGCACCAGGGAGAGGCGGGGCGGGTTAGAGAAGGGCGACATTCAGGAGGGGTCCCTCAACTCAGGTGAAGGTGAGACATGCTTCTATTTTAGGGTCTGTTGAATGTCACTTTGGGGCTTCTCCATCCTTAGGACAAGTCTCTTTATTTCTTCCTTCACGTGTCTCCCTAGGGTGACTGCCTCTCACCTCACACCTGGCTCACTGCTTCAGTTCATGTGTACGTTGGTCTAACTCTGAAAGTCTCCCCCCCACCCCCATGGCCGTGCCCTGACGTCTGCCTTCTGACATTTAACGCTTGCCATGATCGGATGCCGCCACGCGTATTGGCTTCCGTCTATCCACACTTGCAACGTGTACCTTCCATTTGAGCTGGCTGGTCATTTTCAATTCTATTCAGTCGCATTTATTCACATCAGGGCCCAAGGCATGGTGTTTGGGGCGGTGGATGCACGAGTGACTGACACTCTCATCTCTCGTGGTCACTCTTTAATGTCATGACGTCATGGATCCTGCCCTTAAGCGTATACAGTGTGGAGGGAAACAAATAATGACGTATGCTGTGGGGCAGAAAGAACTGAGGACCAAGGGGGGAAAGGAGTTTTAAAAAGCCATGATTAATTTGACTGGAGATCGTTTCGATGGTTGGGTTGTACTCAGTTCTCCTAAAGTGCCAGAAATATAGCCAGTCAACTCCTTTTGGCCAGTAGGATACTGGGTATGGTCTCTTCTTGCTGACGCTGCTTGGAATAGGTGTTAGTCTGGCTCTGCAGAGAAACGGAACCAACAGGAAAGCGATATATACAACAAGGAGCTGGCTTGAGTGGTGATGAAGACTGAGAAATCCCCAGGCCTGCAGTCAGCCAGCTGGAGAGCTGATGGTGAAAGCTCCAGTCCGAATCCAAATCCCAGGGCAGG
Source organism: Lynx canadensis (assembly GCF_007474595.2). NCBI lineage: Eukaryota > Metazoa > Chordata > Mammalia > Carnivora > Felidae > Lynx > Lynx canadensis. Next base: position 63,989,540 of record NC_044319.2, on the reverse strand, counting down.
AGCACTGATGTCCCAGCTCCAAGACGGTCAGGCAGAGCGAACGAATTCTCCTTTCCTCTGCCTTCTTCTTCTACCCAGGCTCTTGATGGGTTTGGTGATGGGCGCCCGTACTGGAGTGGGGATTAACCTACTTTACTCGGTCTACCAATCCAAATGTTAATCTCATCCAGGAACACCCTCGTGGATACCCCTAGAATAATGTTAATATGTGGGCACTCAAGCGCCCAGTCACGTGGAAAGCTTGGCTAGAAAGAAAAGCTGAAGAGGCTTCTGAAGTACAGCCTGAAGAAATATGCCCCGACCACCTCGTCCCTACAGAAAGACCACTTTCCAACACTCCATTTGGAGGGTGCGTCTGCACAGTGGAGAGCTACCCCTCCAATGGCTTCCCAGGCGACACCGTCACATGTGGTTGGTTGGGCTGGTCCAGCCAGCTGTCCCCTGCACAAAAGTTCCCGGGCAGAGGGGCAAGCGGAGGCTGAAATGCAGCCCACCCTCTGCTTGTCAAGCCACACACTTGGGAGGGGCTGTATCCGCCTCCGGAAAAGGGGGTTTTTGCCTAATTTGCCCAAGGTGCTGTGTGGACCGTGGAGGCCGTGCACCGGGGCCCCTCCCGGTCACTGAGCGTGGTCAGGGCGTCCCAGGCGGTGCGCGAAACATCAATCCTTTCTACATATGGGGTTGCTGGGAAGGGTCATCACCTCCAGTCACGAAAAGTCCCGTATTGGGGTGATGGTTTGCTATCTCCAGGTAAGATCCGAACGGAGGGAGTCTGGGTCTGGGGCATCTGCTGGAACACATGATGTGGGAAGCTCAGTGTCCGTAGAGTGAATGCTGTCCAGGAGCCTAGATCACATTTTCATAGGTTGAAGTCCCAGGAGGTTTGCCGTCCTGAGTGCTGGTCTTCCCCATCTGCGTACGAGGAGACGGAGCGACAGGTTAACCGTGAGCTGTCGCTGGGGAACCCCAGCCCCGGGCGGCACCCAGGACGGTTCTGTAGAGGGCACAGGGAGGTGCCTCCGTTTCCCTGGTGCTGGCGGAATCTGGGCCAGCAGGGCTCTGCCCTTTGCTGGGTCCCTTGCCTCTGCTCCAGTCTCCCTCTCGGAAGCCCTTGTGCAATCAAGTGCGTGGCCCACACAAAAGCAGCAGGCGGGAATGGGGGTATTCGCTCTGATTTTGATCGTAGGCTCAAACTACCAGTATTCCTGGTTCGCAGCGGAGCGCCAGCTCCTTCTGAACCCCCATAATTGCACCTCACACAGCGGAGGGTCACTGCCACTAGCGTCCTGTGGTCTGATGGCAGGGGGCTCTGCAGGCAACCTTCCCACCGGCTGGCGGAGTCTTAGCCTTGGGGGTAGGGCTTGGGCTTGGGGCTGGCGGCTTCGCCACCGGGGGTTCCCAGGACTCCCTCCTTCCTGCTCCTGAGCACTGAGGAAGAAGAGGTCCTTCTGTCTCATTCTCCAGGACACGGGCTTATCTTTACACCCCAACTGACCCGTGCACGGAGTTCTCTTGCAAACTCCCAGACGCCCTACCGGTTCAGCGCTTAATTCTTACTCCCGATCCACTGTAGCCAATTTCCTAATATTTCCTCCCGCTCTTGATTTGTTCTCATTGCCTCACTCTTCTCCCTTTCCCCTAGACTCCCCGGGTTCATACGGATCTCTTACGATGATTTTGCCCAGCTGCTCAACAGGCACACTAACAAAACATTTGAATCGCCAAGAGACCTCTAATCTGTCCTTCTGACTATAGCGAAAAAGGATCCTCAGACAGTGACATCCCCCAGACTGGAAGTCCTGTCACAGCACAGGACCTACCTCTCCTCTTTGTGTGTTCCGGAGCAGGACACTGAGGCCCGGCGCCCTGTGAGTGTCACTGCTCCGTCGCAGATTGTTGTACGGGTTGCATACTGTAAAAGTCCACCGGATGTAGGGAATGTGGAACTGAAATTCAGCCTGTGTTCTACTTGCCGGTCTGGGTGACTGGTGTGGGTCTGTGTCTGTCCAGAGGGGGGCACCTGGTTTCTCTAATTTTTACCCTGTGAGCTGGCATGGCCCCAGGCCCTCTAGAGGCTGGCGTTTTCACACCAGAGTTCAGAGGCTTCTGCATGTACACGCAGGCCAGCTGTCGGATGGCCGTGGACCTGGGGAGCAGGACTTATGCGTGAGATACCTGCAGACCAAGGCCCTGGGCACTTAGTCTCGGCAAGTACAGAGAAGGGGACCGAGGGAACCCGCTGGCCCCTGGTGGGGTGGGCAGGGTACAGCAGAGTGGCCGGAGCACGGGACCACAGAAATAAAAACACAACAAGGATTCACCTTCTCAGACTGCAGTGTGGAATAAATCCCGTTCACGGGCTCCTCCTTGGCGGGGCGCTCCTGTAAAACACCCTTCTTCCCCTCAGGGAGGGGCCCAGGCGGGAACCTCTCGAGTTCCCCTTCCTGCTTCTGCCCCCCCCCCCGCTCCCATGTCGCTAGTCAGCCACCCCCAACCCCCAACCCCCGCACGGCCCCCAACCCCCGCCTCAGCTCTGGTTCCATCCAGCGTCGGAGAGGGTCAGGGTCGGGTATGGGGAGGTGAGGGAGGGGCAGGCGGGTGAATGGCCAATGGGAGGAGGGGCTGTGCTGCAGCCAGAACAGGAAGTTGAGTTCAAGGGGACCTTTCAGTTCTGTGCCCTTGGAGGCCCCTTAGCCCCCTGTTCCTGTGCCAGTGGCCACCCAGTAGCCCTCACCTCACACCAGGTCCCCCATGGAAGGTGCGCCTTCCCTAAGGAAGCCTCTGGCCTCACCCACAGCCAGGCCCCCATGCGGAAGCTGATGGCCTCCAGCCCTGGAGGCCGCCATGGGGTGACAGTTGGCCATGTTCCTGTCCTCGTAGAGGGGCTCCTGGCATCATTTTCCCGACATGACGATTCTTGGTTGGAGACTCCAGATCCTTGGCCTGTTGTTCCCCGGCTCCTGGGGGTGTGGCGGGGGGGGGAGTGGCCCATGAGTAGTATCAGCTCACCTTGGACTGGGGGATTTCATCATAGATTCTGCCCTCTGCTGGTGGGGCATCTCTCGTGACCATGACGTAAGCGTATATCGTTTTCCTAGAGATGGCATCTGTGTCACAAATAAACAGAGGAGCGCAGGGTGTGACAGGTGGCTGGAGTCTAGAGATGAGCTATTGTAACGTTCTCTTTTTCGGATAAAGAAATAAAGCCCTAAAGGGTCAAATGGCTCCCACTGTCCCGAGACGGATGCTCGGGTCCTTGGACTGCCTCTCTGTCTTCTGGGGATTTCATGTGTTGTGGGAGGCACTGGCCCGGGGCCTCCCTCACCCAGGGCTCCGTGGGGACCCTGCCTGCTCTAGGGTCCACATTAGGCTGACGACATTCTCCCAGCCCCGAGTGGGCCGGCAGAGGACCTCCTCCTCCCAGGGCGTCTCTGGTACTTCGTGGCTGGGCAATTGCCTCTTCCCGTGAGGTCTTGGTTCTTCAACCAGATTGATTCTCTCTAGTTAGACACTGTTTTGGGCTCCTTCACTGTTACCACCTCAATGTTAAGCACATAGAAGACACTCTATAAACATGCGTTGTTGTAGGGCCCCGGGGTGGCTCCGTGGGTTAAGCGTCCAACTCTGGCCCAGGTCATGATCCTGCGCTTCCTAAGTTCCAGCCCCGCATGAGGCTCTCCGTTCTCAGCCCAGAGCCCACCGCAGATCCTCTGTCTCCCTCCCTCTCTCTGCCCCTCCCTTGCCCCCCCCCCCCAAATAAATAAACAACAAAAATCCATGCATGGTCACTTGATAGATCTACACGGTCAAACACTTCCTAAGCTCCCTCTGTGCTCCGGGCTGTGTGTGAGGCCACGGAGAGGCAAAGACGGGAGAAACCAGTCCCTACTCTTAAGAATTCCTGAGCTGTTGGGGCGCCTGGGTGGCGCAGTCGGTTAAGCGTCCGACTTCAGCCAGGTCACGATCTCGCGGTCCGTGAGTTCGAGCCCCGCGTCGGGCTCTGGGCTGATGGCTCGGAGCCTGGAGCCTGTTTCCGATTCTGTGTCTCCCTCTCTCTCTGCCCCTCCCCTGTTCATGCTCTGTCTCTCTCTGTCCCAAAAATAAATAAAAACGTTGAAAAAAAAAATTAAAAAAAAAAAAGAATTCCTGAGCTGTTAAAGGCATTCCCCCCAGGGTGTTCCTCTCCTTGGAACACTTCACGGTGAAGTTAAAAAGAGATGGCCAGAATCTAGGGCCTCAGAATCTAGGGCCTTCATACTCCAGCACACCTGGGACCTTCCGCCCAGACGGTCTGCAAAGCAGAAGCTGAGTCTTAAGCAATCTGCCGTGAACTCATCTCTCCCAGTTGTCATCCAGGGGGAACTGCGTGGCTGAGAACTTACCAGAGTTCTTCCTGGAGGTCTTCAGGTAGGAACCTAAGGAATCAGACCCAAAGGAGAGTCAAGGAACATGGAGGCAGAGGTGGGGCCTCTCTACATCCAGGCTTGTTTTTAGGATTGGTGGGGAAGGAAGGTTTCGGGAGATGGTGGGGTTGGGAGGCACAGGAGGGTATAATGATCCTCTGGGACCCCAAGATCAGGGTTTCTGAATTGCGAATGGCACACTCACAGAAGGATCCAGAAGGATCCAGAGGTACCTAGCGATGACCATGGAATGCACAGTTAGTACGTGTCCCTCAACGACTCTCCAAAGGTCATAGACAAAATGGAATTGGAAGTGACCCTGGAAACCCTCTAGTTCAGATCTCATTTCACGTGTTGACAGCACTGAGCCAGAGAGGTAAAGACACCTATCCCATAAAGCACAGCCTCTTAACTGCAGTACTCAACTCAAACCCAAATTCCGAGCCCACCAGATACCGGCGACCTCAGGAAGAGATTCTGAAGCGCACTCAGGGCACTGGCATCCAGGACGAGGGGTCATCACTGGAGGTGGTGGGGTGGGGCTCAGAGGAAGGCAGGTTCCCTGGAACAGAGGACCTCTCCACACCACCTTGGATAAATGACTCCAGCCCCAGGAAGAAGGAAGGTGCGTTTCCACACTTTACCTTCTGGAAAAATCTTACCTTGTCCTCTTTTGCACAGAAGGCACAGAAGCACTGAAGGCACAATGACAACAAACAGAAAGAGCACGGCCAGCCCGCTCAGCAGCCCAGTGAGGCGGGGACGGAGGCCCACTGCCGCGTCTGGAAACAGAAGACACAAGGAGACTTGGCTCTCAGGAAATAGGCCCACGGGCTTGCCCCCACTCAGGGGCACTATCAAAAATGGGGTCCCCTCCAGGGGGGGTGCCAAACTCCAAGGGAAACTCTCCTTTCTGCTATCGAACGTCAGGATTAGACACGGAATCAGAGGGCCAAGCGAGGGCGGCCTCCGGAACACCCCAAGTGCCTGGCCTATCTCGGACAGCTTTGGGCTCTTTGACGGGTCCTCCTGGGGGGAGATGTCCCTGGAGACCGGGCCTGGCGTGAGGGAGGGACACTCCGCCGGGGAACGAGGCCCGGTTGAGGCCTCGCTGCTCGGAGGCTAAGGAGAGACGGACAGAGCTGTTCACCTGCACAGAGCTGTCGGGCCAAGATGGAGTCGGAGCTGTTGCTGACAGGGTTCCAGGCTGTGCATGTGTAAGTCAGCTCTTGGTTGTCAGGGGTCTGGAAGATTCGAACGACATTACCCTCTTCCCCCAAGGGGCTCCAACTGTATGTGACATTCCTTTCTTCCTCTTCCACAGAACATGTCAGTGTGACATTACAGGTGCTGTTGACAGATGCCATTGAACTCTGAGTAATCTTTGGCTTCCCAAGCCGACCTGGGAGGGGAAAACGCATGTGTCCGTAGTAAGCTGGAGCTGGCCTATACCAGCCTGTGAGAGCCAACTGTTAAATCTTCAGAAATGTTTTTAAAATGTTTTTAATGTTTATTTATTTTTGAGAGAGAGAGAGTGGGAGCGGCGGAGGGACACGGAGAGAGGGAGACACAGAATCCGAAGCAGGCTCCAGGCTCCGAGATGTCAGCACAGAGCCCAGTGGGGGGCTCGAACTCACGAACCATGAGATCATGACCTGAGTCGAAGTTGGACGCTTAACCGACTAAGCCACCGAGGCGCCCCCAGAAATTTTTTCAAGGGGGCGGTTAAACACAGCCATCATGAAAAATGAAATTATAAAAACTTACAAAGAACTACATTGCATTTTTTAAAAAAGCTAATACATACTCAAAACTCACCGCTTTCTACTTTTTTGGACAATTACAATTATCTGTGCTTTTAAAGTTACTCACATCTGTCGTATCTGTCTTTTGTCACGCTTTACAAAGTCTTCCCAATTCTGCCTGTCTTAACATGAGCCATGCGCAATGGGAATATTTACACCGCAGAAATTGGCCAAGGTTACAAACTTGGGCTGGACCGACTGTGTTGCTGATGGTCACTCTGGACTGAAGAAAACAGTAGGAGAAGGATTACTAAAGCAGATTCGGCTGAAAAATGCCTCCAGTCTGCAGCCATTACATTGTGAATAGCACCAAAAAACGAGGAAATCTTCTTCCGGCGTCTGAAAACTGTTACCCAATTCAGAAGTTGCTCACATCGATGTGCAAGCGAAGCTCTGTAATGAGTTTGTTGAATCACTTTTTCCTCATCGGTTAATGTAACGAAAATACCAACCAATATTCCTGTTGGCTTCTTCATCGATTGCAACGTAGGTTGAGTGGCATAAATGTCCAGCAAAAATCTGTGGAAGCATCTGCAAATATAATCGGCTCTATGGGATTTACAATAAAGACTGCTGTATATTTTATTATCATTTATGAAATTGTGTGTCGCACATCCTCTGTGTCAATAAAATCTCTGCGTGTGAGCACGCACATACGGGTCGAGAACCCGCTGAACATTTATCAGCACCCCACTGCACGAAACAGTCTTTAAAAACATTTGGGGGGGCACCTGGGTGGCTCAGTCTGTTAAGCAACTGACTCTTGATTTCCGCTCAGGTTACGATCTCACAGTCTGTGGGATTGAGCCCCGAGTTGGGTTCTGTGCTGACAGCGAGTAGCCTGCTTGGGATTCTATCTCTCTCTCTCTCTCTCTCTCTCTCTCTCTCTGCCCCTCCCCCACTCATACTTCCTCTCTCTCAAAAGAAATAAGTAAGCATTTAAAGAGGTTTTTTTACTCTGTTTTCTGGTGTATTTTCATTAAGTTGTTTTGTTTTGTTTTGAAGTGCCCATGGTGAAAAGTTACAGTCTCTCTCTCTCTCTCTCTCTCTCTTTTGGGGGGAGTTGACTGTATGCCTCTTTTATTTTTATTTATTTTTAATGTAATTTATTGACAAATTGGTTTCCATACAACACCCAGTGCTCATCCCAACAAGTGCCCTCCAGTTACAATCTCTTTAAAAAGTTCACTGAAAAAAAAATGTTTTTACCAAAGCACTCAAAAGGTAAACTGTACAAGTTGTAGGCTAGGAAAGGGTTAACTGAAGAACAATTTATATTTAGTTTGAAGTAAGAACTATCTGGGGCCAGCAGAAGGAAGGGGGAAGATCTTCTCTCTTTTACCAGCAGATAAGAAAACGCCCACATTCAGAGTTGGTAAATTTAGTTCATGCTTGGCCAAGCTGCGGTGCTGGGTTTTTTCCTTCCACCATAGTCACGTGGGAAGGGCTCAGAAGGAACCGGCATGTAGCTTTCTAATTCATGTGGTGTTTCTAAAGTTGTCTGTGCATGTGAGGGAGAATATGGGAAGGCTGTAAAGGCTTCTTACTCCAACCTCACCAGACACCCTGGTCCTAAGCAGAGGGGTCCTCTCAGAGGGGTCTATTCCAGAGCAGAATTAGTGGTGACTTATGAAAAAACTCCCAACAAGTTTGAAGTAACCTTGATGAGCTATAAAGGTGACAGATACAGATGTATACAGCAAAAAAATAAGTGTGTGTGTGTGTGTGTGTGTGTGTGTGTGTGTCTTTAGAAACTTGATTTACAAGAATGTTGAAGTCTCTGCTTGGTATTTACTTATTTTTAGAAAGACCATTTTTTTGGTGGGTGTTGAAGTGGGGAGGACTGGTAATGAATAAGAGCCTATCTCGTTTTTTTCAGCAGGAACAGAGAGGTTACCAGAACCAAGCTGCTGGGCAGAGGTCAGAGCTGTGGTCGCGAGTGGGAAAGCCACTGGAGACCCGTGTCTAACCAGGCTCTACTGCTTTCTAGAGTGAGGACACATGCAGCTTCACTGAACCTTCACTCTGTCATTTACAACACGAGGATGCTTTGTTCCTGCCAGCGTTGTTTGTTGTGAGGACTGAATGAGCTATTGTATATAAAGAACACTCTACTTTTGGGATGAGCACTGGGTGTTGTATGGAAACCAATTTGACAATAAATTTCATATATTGAAAAAAATTAAAAAATTAAAAAATAAAGAAAGAACACTCTAACACCCAAATGTCTGTCTATCTACCTATCTATCATCTATCTATCCATCTACATTAATTATCTATGGGAAAATCAAAATCAACTAGCAACAATGACTGCCTTGGAGAAGGAAGAGTTGCAATGCACTGTATTGTCTTTCTCTCTGTGCATATATTGCCTAAGTATGTGTGATTTCTCTATATTTTTAAAAATTAGGTGGTAGAATGCCAGACACAGAGAGTTCAATAAATGTCAGTTCCCGTCTCTTCATCTGCTCAGCTACCTCCCTAAAAGGTACAGATTTTGGTATGTGGGCAATCTGACTTTCTCCGAGACTTTCCCGTGGTCTGTCCTAACCGCAGGTGGCATAATACCTTCCAAAGATCGAGTGGGTAAAACTAAACAAAGAAAGATGAAAACAAACGTCTTGAAATTGAACACCCTCTTTATTTTCCCAACCAAAGTTCTTGAATGAACCAGATATTTTCTAAAGTGTCCACGGCAGGGTGCGGTTCTTTGACTGTGTTACGCGTGCCCAATCCAGAGCCTCCTCCGTCTAGGAAGCCCTTCGTAATTAGAATTTAAAATAAGGACTAAGGGTTAAAAAGTTAGTAATGACTAGTCATTAGGCATCAACTGGAAGGCATGGGCTATACTATGAGCTCTCTCATTTAATCACACCTGTTATAAGCTACATTCTACAGATGAGCACATGGAAGCCCAGAGAGGGTAAACAACTTGGCTGAAGTCACACAACTGGCAAGAGAGCCAATGTCAGCATTGATGCCCTTTCCACTATGCCTTCCATCCGGATACAACCTGAGTCAATCATGCTGTATGAATTGAGCACTTACAATTGTCCGCCATTGTGTTGGGACCTGGGATTTATTATGCGTCATTCATTCTTTCATTGAACACATATTTCTGAAGCACCCACCATGTGCCTGACAGGGTAGGTGCTAGGGATACAGGGATGGACTTCATATACAAAGTCCCCGCCTTTATGGAACTTGAATTTGGTGGCTTAACTATATACCTGAATGGTATCTATCTATCACAGTGTGGCTTAGCCACATGTCTGTGTTCTTCTGCCGTGAGCAGGTGGATGGTGAAATCCTTGAGACATGGCTCAAGGATGATGCAGGCTAGAAATTACGGCTGCTCAATAGAAACAAAACTATTGTAATTCACTGTAAAAGGGAATCACTTTTGGGGCGCCTGGGTGGCGCAGTCGGTTAAGCATCCGACTTCAGCCAGGTCACGATCTCGCGGTCCGTGAGTTCGAGCCCCGCGTCGGGCTCTGGGCTGATGGCTCGGAGCCTGGAGCCTGTTTCCGATTCTGTGTCTCCCTCTCTCTCTGCCCCTCCCCCGTTCATGCTCTGTCTCTCTCTGTCCCAAAAATAAAATAAACGTTAAAAAAATAAATAAATAAAAAAAGGGAATCACTTTTGTAATTAAAATGTTTCTAACAGTCACATTAATAGTGAAAATGAATTATATTAATTTTAGTAACGTATTTTCCTTAACCTAATATAGCCGAAATGTTGTCTTAACCGCTAACCAACATAAAAATTATTAATGGGGTATCTTAGCTTCTTTTTTTGGTGCTGAGACTTGGAAATCTGGCGTGCATTTTACACTTATAGTACATCTCACTTTGGCTCACCACATTTCAAATACTCAAGAGTCACATGTACCACAAGAGTGAACCCTGATGTAAACTTTGGACTTTGGGTGGCGATGGCGACTTTATGTACGTTTTCACTGTAACAAATGCTGGTGGGGATGCTGATCATGGGGGAGGTCATGTGTGTGTGCCAGGGGTGGGGGGTGGGGAGGTCATGTGTGTGTGCTGGGGGTGGGGGGTGGGGAGGTCGTGTGTGTGTGCCGGGAGGGCAAGGTGCGTATGGGAGCTCCCTGTACTTCCTACTCAGTTCTTCTCTGAACCTTAAACTTCTCTAAAAATAGAGCTATTTAAAAGAGAGAAGAAAGTTCTGGAGACGCTAATGGCGGTGGTTGTACAGCACTGTGAATGTAGGTAATGTTACTGAACAGTACACTTAAAAATGGTTAAAATATTAAATGTTACGTACATTTTATCAGAATAAATTTTTTTAATGTTTATTTATTTTTGAGAACGAGTGAGAGCCAGAGCCAGCGGGGGAAGGGCAGAGAGAGAGGGAGACAGAATCCGAAGCAGGGAGACAGAATCCAAAACGTGAACTCGGGAGCCCTGAGATCACGACCTGAGCCGAAGTCGGACGCTTAACCGACTGAGCCACCCAGGCGCCCCGTGTCACAATAAACATTTTTTAAAGAAAAAAAAAAAAAGAGAAATGGATTTACCATATGTTTTCATTCTTGGGCATTTATCCCGGAGAAACACAAACTTGTTTCATGCAGAAACTTGTACGTGAATGTGCATGGCCGCTGTGTTCGTAATCGCTCCAAAGTGGAATCAACTAAAATGTCCCTTGATCGATGGAATGGTGAACCAACCTAGTACATCCATACAAGGGAATACTATCCGGCAATAAACAGATATAAATTATTGAGGCCTGCAATAATTAGGATGACTCAGAAGTACATTATGCTGAGCGAAAAAACAACCAATCTCAAAAGCACACATGCCACACGAGGTCCATCTCTGTAACATTCGTGAAATAACAGAAGGATAGATGGGAGGAAGGGATGGGCATCTCCCAGGAGTTGGGGAGGGATGACCAGGAAGGACTGAGGGAGTCTTGTCGCCATGGTACAGTTAAGTACCTTCACCGTGATAGTGGTTGCCCGGCGCAAGCTACGCGTACACTCACACGTGAACAGGCTCCATAGATGTACATTGTCAGCTTCCTGGTTTTGATATCGTATCACAATTGCGTCAGATGTTACCACTGGGAGAGGCTGGGTGAAGGGCACACAGAACCTTCTGGTACAGTTCCTTACACCTCGCAATGCATCTACACTTATTTTAAAATAAAAAGTGTGTGTTGTTTTTTTTTTAAAGTACTTTCCAGCATTTGACTTCGGTTCAGGTCACGATCTCACGGCTCATGAGTTCGAGCCTCACATCAGGCTTGCTACCGTCAGCACAGAGCCTACTTAGGATTCTCTGTCCCCCTCTCTCTCTGCCCCTCCCCCACCTCAAAAATAAGCGTTAAAAAGAAGTTACAATGACCTATGAAGACCAAAAGGTGGGGCGCCTGGGTGGCTCAGTCGGTTGAGCGTCCGGCTTCGGCTGAGGTCATGATCTTGCGGTCTGTGAGTTTGAGCGCCGCGTCGGGGTCTGTGCTGATGGCTCGGAGCCTGGAGCCTCCTTCGGATTCTGTGTCTCCTTCTCTCTCTGCACCCACCCCTCCACTCTCTGTCTCTGTCTTTATCTCTCTCAAAAATAAACACTTTTAAAAACGAAAAAAAAGAGTACTTTCCATTCCCTATCTCCCTTGATCCTCTCAGTGACTGTGGGAAGTGAATAGTATGATTAGTCACATTTTATAGGAAAGAAAAATCAGGCCCATGGGACAAACCACTGATTGAAGATTCCGTGGCTAGAAACAAGAAAAGGCACCTCCTCTTTGTTAGCATTGATGTGTTTATACAAGCATGTACAAGGGCAAAAAGATTTAGGGAAGCCAATTGTCAGAAATGAAGGCCTTCTATAGACAGCAAATTTGCAAAACAAAACAAGCCCCCTGGGCTCCCGCAACTTACGATAGACTTGCAGGTTGTAGCGCCTGGTGGTTGTGACCGTCGTTTCAGCCATCTTCAGATTTATGTCAGCCCTGTAGATGCCCGAATCTTCCACCCCCAGATTACTGATCTCCAGGTTGTAGTTCTGGCGGGAGACATTTATTCGGTCATTGTAATGTTGGTGGGTCACAGTGACTTTGGGTGCTGTTCCTGGGTCTCCTGGCGTGACAAAAGCAACAGACGTCTCAGAATTCCAAGCGATGTTGATAACTTGCTGCGATTGTTGGATGTTTAGGGGGAAAGTGACCGACTCCCCCAGGATCCCAGTCACCGGCAGGATGTCTGTGTCACTCCCAGCTGCTTCCGGACCTGGGGACATACAAAGAAAACCATAGCCATCTGACTGTACCTTTGGGAATTCCCTATCTCCCCAGACTTGAGCCTCCCTGAGGATCCGCCCCAGATACAGCTCATCCAGCTTCTGGAAGTTTTTCTTCCTTTTTTTTTTTTTTTTTTAGATATTCTACTCTGCATATAATGTTATGATGGCTAAATTGGCTGAAGGGTTCTCATTCAAAAACTAAGTTTCCAGTGAGTTTCAAGGGATCTATTTCATCAGAAACGTTTGTCTAGACTTACAGACCCACATCTCTAAGAGATCTGAGGGATGACGACCATAAACCTCCAGAAGGTTCGAGAATTAAATGTCTTTCTTTCCCCAGATCATATTGCCAAGGACGGAAGAGGTGACACAAGAGCCTGGCTGCTGTGGTCTCTGCAAAAAGAAAGTTACATTTATGCCTTTATTCTGGGAAGATACTGGCAGAGAGCGCTTTAGAGGCTCTGGAGTAAATATTCCCCAGGCTGGTGATAGGGGGAGGTCTTTTTTGTTCACTTCTAAATCTCCAGTCTCTGGAAGAGTCCATGACATGTAGTGGGTGCTTAGAAAATATTCGTGGAATGAATTAATAAATGGAATTCACCTCTGTGCTGCCTGGAATCTCTGGGAACCACTTCTGAAGTAAGCAAAATTCATTTATTCATTCATACATTTGTGAACGAATGCATGTATTTATTCAAAGTCAGCTTTATTCTAGATATTACAGCAGGTATTCATTAATTACATTTACAATACCCATGTTTGCTGAGCATAATGTAGGGAGCTGGGGGATAGAGTGGCGAGTAAAAATTGATAAAGTTCCTGTTCTTTTTTACAGTTAAAGGAAGAGATCAGTGTTGATCAGAGACCCACAGATGCTCTCATATTTAGTGGGCTCTCGAACAATACAGATTTGAGCTGTGAGGCTCTGCTTATACATCCATTCTTTCCATAAATGCAGTCCAGTCCTGTCGATGTATTTTCTCTTCGTTATGATTTTCCTTGTTGTCTTTTTATTTTAGAGAAAGAGATCATGAGCTGGGGAGAGAGGCAGAGGGAGAGAGAGAGAGAGAATCGGGACTCGATCCCACGACACTGGGATCATGACTTGAGCCGGAATCAAGAGTTGGACGCTCAACCAGTGGGGCTGCCCAGGCGCCCCAACCTTGAAATTCTTAATATGATTTGGACAAGGGCACGGATGTCTCCAGGTTGCACTGGGTTCTGCACTTGGGGCCAGATATCCCATGGCTTTTTTTTTTTTTTTCAACGTTTATTTATTTTTGGGACAGAGAGAGACAGAGCATGAACGGGCGAAGGGCAGAGAGAGAGGGAGACACAGAATCGGAAACAGGCTCCAGGCTCTGAGCCATCAGCCCAGAGCCCGACGCGGGGCTCGAACTCACGGACCGCGAGATCGTGACCTGGCTGAAGTCGGACGCTTAACCGACTGCGCCACCCAGGCGTCCCCCCATGGCTTTTTTAAAGTCAAGCCCTCGCACCCAAGTGCTCGTCTGGTCTGTAGATTCCAGTTACATGTGAGAACAGGATGTGGTTTCTCTCTTCCAACCCCAGGAGTGTGGAGGCAGTTTGTGAAGACGAGCCAGGGCTAGAGTTCATGGTAATTGTGCCACCACAGAGTGGAGGGTGTGTGATGTTGTTTTTCAAACACGATTTCGCCCCCAGAGCAAGTTGCTCCGGAAGTGATGCCGGTGTATCATACGGTGATGAGGCAGGCGCACGGGTAGGTAGGTGGAGCTGGTGAGGATCCCAGGCTCGCTAAGGAAAGGCCCAGGGCTCACACATGCACCCGACGTGGCCTCTGCCACCTTCAGACCCTCCAGCTGTGGTCTCAGAGAGGTGGCCACCGCGCACCGCATGGAGTGGAAAGATAAGGAGGCTGAAGATGTAGGCGCTGGCACTGCAGCTTATCAGCCGGACAACCTTCACAAAGTCACAAAACCTTTCTGGGTCTCGGTTGCTTCATCCGTAAAATGGAAATAATAACCTGTGCTACCTAATTAGCGATCAGCAAACCGGATCACAGACACACAGATACACATAACTCTCCTTTGAAAAATGAGGTAGTAAATGGTAAATTCAAGTGAATGTAGAGACAGTAATTACAGTAGGAATCTAAAGAAGGGAGAGATCACTGAGCTACAGAGGTTAGGGAAAACCTTTTAGAGAAAGCAGAATTTGAGGAGGACCTTGAAAGAGGGAATAGAATTTTACTGCATAAAAAGGGGAAGGGTGGGTGTCTCAGGTCTTTGGGCCCTGAATAAAAGTTCTGAAGCAGAAAAACATGCGTGTGGGTTGCATGAATATGGATTTGCATAACGGAGTAGAAAGAGATAAGGTGGAGATATATATCTGGTTTAGATATGAGGCAGCTTATACCACAGAGGGGAACTATTAAAGTTTTTGAGAATGAAGATTAAAATGATATTTTTGCGTCCTAGTACTACAGTAATGATGTGTAGGAAGAATAAGGGGAAAGAGAAGCTGGGCTTGAGAGACCATCTTGGAGGCCATTGTAGCCATCTGCACATGAACCTGAGAATGAAAATGCGAATGGAAAGGAAGTGCGGAATTTGAGAGATAACGCAAAGAAAGGCAAGGAATAAGGAGGAATCTGAGAGAATTCAACCGCTCAACAATATGTTTGTGGGCATCTACTTTGTGTCAGTGAAAAGTGATAGATACTGGAACGCTAAGTTTATGCTGGAAAAAAGTCCAAAGGAGAAAACAGATTTAGTGTTAGAAGTATTGAATTTGAGATGATGGTGGACCATCTCAGTAAGTAGTTGGAAGGATGGAAGGTAAGGAAGGAGAATGGGCTCAAAGTATTGCCTGGGGACTATGGCAGAATCTGCCCGTCATTTCCAATATGTGTTCTCTCCCTCATTCTTAGCAAGAGAATGCCTAATTTTTAGCAGGGGATATGGTCACTCAGGATAAAGATTACATTGCCCGGTGCTCTGCTAGCTAACTTTGGTCATATGACTAAGTTCAGGTCAAGGGGATGAGAGTGGAAGTGTCGTATATGACTTCTGTGTCTTTAAGAAGAGGGTGTTTTGCTCTCTCCATCTCTTCCTTGCTTCTTACAGGCTGGGATGCTATGACAGCCGGATCTTAGACACACATTTTGTATCAAGAAGAGGAAGCCAAGTGCTGAGGAGAGTGGATCAGGAAGGCTGAAAAAGTACCCCTCACAACTTTGTCAACTATTCAGTCAATGGAACTGCCAGCTCCAGGCTTTTTCAGATGAGCAAGAAATAAACTTCTTTCTTTAAGCCGCCCTTCTTTTTTTTTTTTTTTAATTTTTTTTTCCAAGGTTTATTTATTTTTGGGACAGAGAGAGACAGAGCATGAACGGGGGAGGGGCAGAGAGAGAGGGAGACACAGAATCGGAAACAGGCTCCAGGCTCTGAGCCATCAGCCCAGAGCCCGACGCAGGGCTCGAACTCACGGACCGCGAGATCGTGACCTGGCTGAAGTCGGACGCTTAACCGACTGCGCCACCCAGGCGCCTCATAAGCCGCCCTTCTTTTTGAGAACTGTCACTTGCCATTAAACTGAAATCTATGTGGTTTGGGAATCATCTGCAAAGAGGAAGGGATGGAAGGAGAGGTGAGCCACTCAGGAAGAGTAAGGCTGAAGTCCAAGGTTGCTTTGTGAACAGTGCTCACAGCCATAGAGGAGGCACTACCAAAAAAACCTAAATAGACCAAGTGGCAAGAGAGGCACCAATACTGGACAGTATCATGGAACCCGAGAGGAGAAAGAGTCTCAAGAGCAGATGTTTAGTGATTCAGAGTGTTCAAGTGGAATAAAGACTGAAAATAGACCTTGGCTTTGTCCATTAACAGGTTGTTGATGGCCTTTAAGAATGTAGTGCAAGTAAGATGATTCAACTGGAGGCCAGAGTCTAGAGGACTGAGAATAGAATAAGTGGTAAAAAGTGGAAAACCCTGATCATGAAAGAAAGGGGATAAAATAGAATGGTAGCTACAGAATTAGGTAAAACTAATTTATTTGATTTTGTCTTAAAATAGAAGAGGTGTCTACATGTATATGGTCAATTAATTTCGGACAAAGAAACCAAGGACATATAATGGAGACAGGACAATCTCCTCAATAAATGATGCTGGGAAAACTGAACAGCCACACACAAAAGAATGAAACTGGACCACTATTTTATACCATAAAGATGAACTCAAAATGGATCGAAGACTTGGATGTAAGACCTGAAACCATAAAACCTAGAAGGAAACATACGTGGCAAGTTCCTTGAAATCAGCCTGAGTGATGTATTTGTGAATGCGACACCAAAGGCAAAGGAAACAAAAGGAAAAATAAACAAATGGAACTACCTAGAATTAAAAAGCTGCTGCACAGTGAAGGAAACCATCATCAAAACACAAAGGAAACCCACTAATGCAAGAAGATATTTACAAATCATATATCTCATAGGGGGTTAATATCTAGTATATATAAAGAACTCATACAACTCAACAATGAAAAAAACAAACAACCTGACTAAAAAATGGTCAGAGAATCTGAATAGACACTTTTCCAAAGAAGACATAGATGGCCATAGGTACATGAAAAGATGTTCAACATCACCAATCATCAGGGAAGAGCAAATCAAAACCACATCTATTAGAATGGCTATTATCAAAAAGACAAGAAATAACACGTGCTGAAGAAGAAGAGGAGAGAAGGGAACCCTCATACACTGTTGGTGGGAATGTAGACTGGTGCAGCCTCTATGGAAAACAGTATGGGGATTCCTCAAGAAATTAAGAATGGGAACTACCATACGGTCCAGCTATTCCACTTCTGGGTACTTAGCTGAAGAATACGAAAACACTAATTCAAACAAGATATATGCACCCCTCTGTTCACTGCAGCATTATTTACAATAGCCAAGATAGGGGAATAATCTAATTGTCCATCAATGGATATGAATGGTGATGGATTACTACCCAGCCATAAACAAGAATGAAATCTTGCCGTCTGCAATGGATGGACCTTGAGGGTATTATGCTAAGTGAAGTAAGTCAGAGAATGACCAATACCGTATGGCTGCACTCGTATATTAAATCTAAAAAAAAAAAACCAACAACAACTAAACAAATATTACAAAAACAAACTCATTGATATAGAGAACAGATTGATGGTTCCCATAAAGGGTTGGAGGGTGGGCAAAATGGGTGAAGGTCAACGACACGGTGATGGACAGTAACTAGAGTTCTGGTGGTGATCACTTTGTAGTGTATACGGATGTCAAATCATAGTGTTGTACCCTTGGAACTTATATAATGTTATACACCAATTTTACCTAAAAAAAAAAAAAAGACAGAAGAGAAGAGATTAGTTGGGGTAGGTGGTAGAGAAGAAGATGACAAAGAGTCTTCACATAAAGAAGAAGATTTCCCCGATCGGCCCCACTCTAGGTTGGGTGTTCCTTCCTACTCATGGGCTCTCTGAAGCTCTGTGTTTTCCCTTCACGGTATGTGCCCTGTTATGTGGCAGTCGTGAACCTGTGTGTGTTTCTGGATGCTGTGAATGGCCTGAGTGCAGGGACTTTACCCTCAAATCCCCAGACCCGGGACAGTGCAGAGACACAGACCACTAACACTTGCCGTTGAACAAAAGGTGGAATGGAAATGGTGGGCAGTGGAAACGCAGAGGTTTTCAATCAGAGGAGGGTCATGTCTTAGTGTGGAAAAAGGAGATGATACCTGAAAGGGCGGGGCATTTCGTATATTGTAGGTGTGGGGGTGGAAGAGAGGCCGCTTGGTGGGGTGGAGGGAACACAGGTTTGAGCCAGATGGGGCTGTATTCAAGTTCAATCCCTGACATTTACTGAGACCCTTATCGTTTGCTACAAGATGGGATGTAAAAACACCCACCTCACAGAATTGTTTGGGGGCACCCACAGGTGCTTAATACATAGCAGACATTTTGGAGTAGAAAGGATAAAAGAGAAGATAGCCACGCTCGATAGCCTGCATCTCTTTAGAAATGTAGAAGGTATGGTCACCTGCTAAGAGGAAAGAGGGGAGGGCGGGTCTAGCTAAATGTAAAGATTGGGAGCACGGGTGTTGAATCCAGGTCTATCTGAACCTAGCTGTGCTATGTTGAGAAAATTATTGAAATTCTCTTAGTTTCCTTACCTCTAAAATGTGGATAATTATTTTGAAAAATTTTTTAATGTTTATTTATTTTTGAGAGAGAGAGAGAGACAGAGTGCGAGCAGGGGAGGGGCAGAGAGAGTGGGGGACACAGAATCCAAAGCAGGCTCCGGGCTCCGGGCTGTCAGCACAGAGCCCGGTGCGGGGCTTGAACTCACGAACCGTAAGAGCATGAACTGAGTTGAAGTCGGACCACCCAGGCACCCCTAAAATGTGGATAATTACTAAATGAAATTGCGAAGATGTGTACTCTGCTTAATGCCTGGGACACATAAATGGTAGTTGCCATTATTATTTCGATGAATGTAAAAATGTTGAGGAAGTGTTACTATAAGGAACATCCTAGAGAGTCGGTAACACATTGATTAAAAGGATAAAGGGGTTGCTGACCAGCCTTGGGAGGCCAGTGAAGAAGGGGTGACCTGTATTTACAACATCTCTCGATGAGGGTGACTTCCTGACTTCATACACCAGACCACAGAAGGGAGGGGAGAGCATAGCAATACTACAGGAGAAGCAAAGGCAAGAAAAGGCTGGAACCCTGGGGTGTGGGCTTGGGGGTCCCCTTAGCGAAGAAAAACCAGACTACCTGAGCCTAGAGTCCTGGACAGCCATGAGACCCTGGGAAAGTTAGCAACCTCTCTGTGCCCCAGTTTTATCAGCTTTAAAATGAAGCGACTAGTGGCACTTACCCCGTAGATGTGTCACAAGGGTTAAACGAGTTAATGTTTGGAAATTTCTTAGAACAATGCCTGGCATATAGTAGGCGCTTGTATGCGTTTGTTATATCAAACAAAGAGCTGTGGTTACAGGGATGAAAATAACACCCCAGGCAACTCCAAAGGGACAAGGAGACACGTTGGAGAAGGCCAGCACAGAGCTGCCACCGAGAGCAGCGACGAGGAAGGGTGTGCTGTTGCCTCACGCCCATCTGCGTGCCCTGGCGTCTCCAGGATCCTTCAAATAAGCATTTCTTGGGCTTTTTTGGGCTCTAACTAACCATCCCCTCCTCTCTTCCCACCCACTGCCTCTCCTAGATCAATAAGTCGGGGGAGAACCCCCCCCCGATTTTGCAGCCCCGGGATGGGGGCTGGAGGTGGCTGCGCCCTACAGCCCCCGGAAGAGAGTGCGCTCCAGCAGATTACACTGAGTGAAGGGAAGCAGAGACCAGAGAGGAAGCAAAGGGTTGAGCGGCCAGTTTTGTGTCACTCTCCATGAGGGTGGCAGGTCCTCGGTCACGGGGCTTTAAGAAAAGGAACCGACACCCCCACACGATACTCTACTATTGTCGGCTGGATTCTTTTTACTTTCTGTCATCTTCTTTGAGGTCTGGGTTGACTTGATCCGTTTCTTCGAAACAAGCGACAACAAACACGGACACAAGTTCTCAAACCCGGGTTGGGATCCTGGCCAACCACTGTTCTATCGCCACTTGCCTCTGTGGCGTACAATCAAACGTTGAGTATAATGAAGAAAATATGGGTGCCTCGTGCCACCAACATCTGTCCCCCAACTGATTGCTCATACCTCTTTCTTTTCCAGCTTCCGCATAGATAAGCCTAGTAACCCCAGATTTGCAGGTTCATTTGTCTCCAAGGTTCAGGACAGGAAAGATTTGATTCAGGAAACACCTGAATAGCCTGGGCGGCCTAGCACTGAAGCTTGGAGCTCCCATTGTGAAGGCACGTTGGCTGCTTGGTCAGTCACCATGCTGATCTCCAGGCCTGCCTCAGCGCATCGGGCCGCCTCCTCTTAGTTTCGTGTTGGCACACAGATGCAGCTTCCCAGCCTCTATTTGGAAACTGGATTTTTGAGCTGATATCTTGATATCCAGTTTCCCCCGTACATATTTTTTTCTTTTCTATAACTGGGCTTCTGCTTTGGAAGCCTTTCTGATTGTGGCAACAACCTGCCCAAACCCCTTTCTAGAACAGAGGCTTTATCTTTATCTCAAAAGTCGCTCTCTACAAGGACTCTGGACTAGTGACCAGTGGGATCTCGCCAGAATTCTCCAGCCATGAAGTCCTGTGTCTAACCCCAGGATGATGGTTGGGGCTTATCTGTGGACAGATAGATACCCAGTGGGTCCACTCACCTCTTAGACTTCTAACCATCGACTTCTGGAATGCTCCCACTCACTGTGTTATACGTTCGACAGGACATCAAGACCTTGTTGATATGGGACAGCCATGAGACTTTGGGAAAGTTAGCAGCCTCTCTCTTTATTTACTTTGAAGAAGCTAATTTGAGTCAACTCACATCATATGGATATGACTGGTACTTGAACCATGTCTGGATATGGTCATTTCCTTGGATATTCTGCCTCAGTGGCCTGCCTACACTTCTGTTTGTTGTCAAAGACTTGCCCACCAGCCCCATTCTCTGCCTGAATATTCCTGTCTTTGCGGGAATAAATCACCACTCCCCACTGACAAGTACCAAAACGCAATCACGATCAACAGTGGGGGCAGTATTTTCTTCCGTGTCAGCATCAAAGTGGGCAAAAGCAATCTTGTTCAGTGGTTCAGTCTAAAGACTTCGGCGTTCAAATCCTACTTCCTCCACTCTTTGGCTAAACGATCTCTAGTTTTCTGGGTTTCATCTGCAAAGTTGGGGTATGGATAATACTCGTCTCATATGCTATTGTGGGGATTAAGCTAAATAATACCTATAGACAATGTAGAGCAATGATCCATAAGTGATTAGTTATTACTATTATCGCTGGAGGGCAGGAAAGGCAAGGTGGGTGAGGGGTTGAAGAAACTGAAGCAAGTGTAGAGAAAAGGAAGAATTAAAAGAGCACAAGAAAGAACACAGAGAAGGAAACGGGCACGGAGCAGAAGTGGGGGACTTTTCCGCCTTCTACCCAAGAGGGTGGGTGGCTAGACACGTGCAGAGTCAGTCAGGATCATAGTCACAAGTCATGATGAGAGAGTGGCATTTGAAGCATAAGACTGTGAGTCTTGGTTCTTTGAGAAAAGTTTTCCAACATGGAAGAGTCATGAGTTTGCCTGCCCAGACTTCTTTTATTTCAGTGATTTCAGAGGAATCTTTTGCATATGTCATTTGCGAGCACCTTCTTCCATTCAGTAGGTTGTCTTTTAGTTTTCTCGACGGTTTCCTTCGCTGTGCAAAAGGCTTTTCTTTTCACGCAGTCCACATAGTTTATGTTTGGTTTTTGTTGCCTGTGCCTCAGAAGAGATATCTAGAAAAATGTTGCTATGGCCCATGTTGCAGAATTACAGCCTGTGCTCTCTTCTAGGATTTTTATGGTTTCTTATCACACATTTAGGACTTTAATCCATTTTGAGTTTATTTTTGTATATGATGCTAGAAAGTGGTCCAGTTTCGTTCTTTTGCATGTGGCTGTCCGGTTCCCCCGGTACCATTCGTTGAAGAACATTCTTTTTTTTTAATTGCATATTCTTGCCTTCTTTGTTGAAAATTAATTGACCATATAATCATTGGTTTATTTCTGGGCTCTCTGTCCTGCGCCATTGATCTATGTGTCTATTTTTGTGCCAGTATCATACTGTCTTGATTACTACAGCTTTGTAGGATAACTCAGGGATTGTGATGCCTCCAGTTCTCTTTCTTTTTCAAGATTGCTCTGTCTATTGGGGGTCTTTTGTGGTTCCGTCTGAATTTTCGGATCGTTTATCCCAGTTCTGTGAAACATGCTCTTGGTATTTTGATAGGGATCACAGTAAATCTGCGAGCACTTCAGAGAGCATCAAGAAATTGAAAACTTGAGGCTCCTGGGCAGCTCGGTCGGTTAAGTGTCCGACTTTGGCTCAGGTCGTGATCTCACAGTTTGTGGGTTCAAACCCCACGTCAGACTCTGGGCTGCCAGCTCGGAGCCTGGAGCCCTGCTTAGGAGGCTGTGTCTCCCTCTCTCTCTGCCCTTCCCCGGCTTGCACTCTGTCTCTCTCAAAAATAAATAAACGTTAAAAAAAAATTTTTTTTAAGACGTTGAAAACTTAATGAGAGGAGGCCAGAAAGAGGGTAGCAGAAAGATCTCTGGCTCTGGGATTGGAGGAACCAATGTCCCTTTCAAGCCTTATAAATTTCAGGCTGTGAAACTTTAGGTGCATTGTTTAATCTGATCTTAGCTTTTACTTTTTTTGTATGCAACGGGATTAACAATATCTATTCCTGGTAGTGGCGATCTCCATGGAGCTCAAATGAAAGGAGCCACAGTTTTAAACGGTCAAAGGAACCAGAGAGAGCAAAGTGTATTGATTTCTACCTTTTTAGGAAATCCCAACCCACCAGATTCTCTGTGTTCTAACACATGCCAGGAATTTGCTCGTCCATTTTCCCAAGGGGGTAAGAGAGACTATATGTAGATTTAGAAATGTCATCAGGGGCACCTGGATAGTTCAGTCGGTTAAGTGTCTGACTCTTGATTTTGGCTCAGGTCGTGATCTCAGGGTCGTGACATCGAGTCCCGCATTGGGCTCTGCCTTGGAATTCTCTCTCCCCCTACGCCTGCCCTTCCCCTGCTCACACAGGTACACATGTGCACGTGAGCTCTCTTTCTCTCTCTCTCTCAAAAAAAAAATAGAATAATAGAAATGTCGAACATAGTCAATTTTTATATACAGAAGGCTATTGTTTGAAGTTAATGAGAAAATACAGGCAATGACAAGACACTCCCAGAGCTGTGTTAATGTTACATAGTTTTCTTTGTACTAACAACAACAAATATTCATGTGTCCTTGTAGGTTACTGTTAAGCCGGAGGTAAGAAAAACAGTATTTCGAGTTCTCCATTTCTTTTTTGAGATCTAACTTACTTGCAAAATGGAAATACCAGTCTCTTCCTCATTTATTTTAGAGAGTTTTGGAGGACAGAAGCAGAGTAATAATAGCTCTGAATGTGCTTTGGAAACAAAGGGAGCTAAGAGAGATAAAGTGTCCACGATGATAATTACGAGCAGGCATTACTCTAACCTGGGGGAGCAAGGACGCATCCCCGGGAAGGGCACACCTCTGTCAAAAACCATGCACCAGAATCTAAGGCCAAAAAGAAATGCTTTTAAGTTATTCCAGGTTTTAGATGGCTTCCTGGGTGGGCTTACCAAGTGCTGTCGCTCTGGAGCAGAGGGGTTTGTCTCAAACCGTTGGACACTGGGCACAGATAAAATTCAGAAATATAAACTCTAAAGCTGAAGGACAGTTACGTTTGGATCCTAGGTCTCTCCCCAGCCAGTTGGATACCTTTTGAGACCCAGGGTGTGCGCACTAACATAGACCAAGAGGGCAAGTCAAAGTCTTCCTCAAGGGCGATTTCTCAAACTTAACGGAAGTCTAGGAAGGGCACCAACAAAGGTCAGAACTCACAGGTTTGCAGGCAAAGGAGCAAGGTCCACAGGTAGTGCTGACCCATCTTCTTCCAGCGTGTAATCATATGTGGACAGGAAGGCGTCCCTCCGGCAAAGAGACAGTTTCACGTGAAGTTCCCTTGCTCGGTTTATAGCCCCGACTAAGAAAGGAAGTGTGAGCTAGCGGATTGGGGAAACACTGGCCCATGTATTACGATGATAATTTTTTTCCCATCGTATAACACAAAATGCCTAGCATTAATTAACTACTTATTCAACAAATGCTTATTGGATGCTTGTTACGTGCCAGGCACTCTTCTGGGCGCGGGCAATATAAGGAGCGACAAAGCAGCGGATGTCTCTCCCTTCGTGGAGCTCGAGGTTCTTGCTGGGGAGATCAACCATTAAACACGCAATTCCCACAGAGGATGGTAAGTGTTGCAATAGAGAAAATCCGGGGGACTGGGAGAGCAGCAGGGGTCTCTAACCCAGGCAAGGTGAGTGTGGAGAAGGCTTTCTAGAGGAGCTGAGAGTCCAGCTGGGGCAGACCTGAAAAGCAAGTTCGCATTATTGGGCGAAAGGCGGTAGGGGAAGACGGAATAGGAAGAATGTGTTGACACGATAGGAGTCTAAAAATGGTAACAACTCACATTATGTAATTACAGTTATATGTAATCATATATAATAGGATTATATATAATTCTACTATATATGATTGTTTTGCATATAGTTATGTTGATTATATACATTATATATTATGTACACAATGCATCTACTATATAATATAATGAATATAATTATATTATGATCGAGCCAGATGTAACACAGGACTGACTGTTCTCTGGTAGAGACCTCCCACTCCCTGTTAGAAGAATATCAGGGGCCTCGTAGGGGTGTGGGGTGTCAGGGAGCGGTGGTGGGAATAAATATTGGGGCCCAGAGGCCAAGGAGTTTAAACCCGAACCCAGCAGTTCTGGAGAGTGCTGGGGAAACAGAGGACATGGCCCCTGAGACCTCAGTAAAGCTTTTCCCACGGAGAGGAGTCCTTAGCCCCTTCCTGGGCCTTCAGGGTCATTCATCGACCTATCCTTCTCCTCATTCTTCATACATACTTGGCCAAAATCGAGCAGTCGGTTTCCTTTATCTACATAAAGGTAGCACGTGCTGAGCTAGGCAGCTGTCTGGCACCGAAGAAACATTGACAATAAAAATGAAACTTCCCAAATTGAGTATTTCATTTCACAAGATTGAACCATATTACTTTCATATTTTTCGCAAGAGGTCTTCCTGAAATATGTAATTGCTACACGTGCAAAAACACACATCAATCACATATTCGTGGCACAGAGAAGGAAGAAAGAAGAAAGGGTATGAAGTTGCCAAGAGCTGCTGAAAAGCCGACTTTGTATTCTCTTTCTTCCGCCTTCATTCTCTGTAAGATGCTCAATCTTCCCTTACAGTGCACAGCCCTTGCTTGGTCTCATGTCTATGTCTTCAAAAACCCTAGATTGGTACATTACTCAGGGATTTATCTCCTGTTGGGCGTAGGCCGGTGTCTTATCTCTGTGTTTCAGCCTTATTGCCTGACAACTAGGCTATTTTTATCAAGACGATACTAACTTCTGAGACTTCGTCTCTTGATATGATGCAGAAAGATACACAAGTCCTTCCATCCCATAACAACAACAACAACAACAACAACAACCACAAAATAAAAATCACGATTTTCTACGGGACGTGCAAGGTATGCAAAAAAACCTTGATGGACTGAATTCCGGTGAAAAAATATGCCCTTTGTAGTTGAGCAGAGAGCCAAACAGCTCAAGACTTGGGGCAGGATCTGGTCTGGGGTACAGACCAGCAGAAGAGAGAGTCTGCCAAAAACAGAGACTTTGAGAAGAAGGACAAATGAGATGAAATTTATGTGATGGTGTGGGCTGGCAAGACAGGCTGGAATTTGGAAGCCCCCAGTGCAAGACCAAATTGTCTTGCCCAACAAGTCCCATCCCCTCCGGAATTTTGCTGAGAAAGTGGCACTGAGGAGGGGCTGGAAATCAGAGGCAAGTTGTATGGTATCGCGTATTTCATAATAGTTGGATTCCAGAGTTTTAATACAAAAGAAAACAAAAAAGTATGGAAACTGCAACCCAACATTGTCCCACCTCAAATATCAGCAAGATCTAAAAGGCACGGGTGGCGAAGGAGGTGAGGGGTTAGGTTAATTACAGATGAATCCTATTCCAGCTTAATTTTTGTAAGGTTTATTTATTTTTGAGAGAAAGAGAGAGAGAGAGCACGAGTGGGGAAGGGTCAGAGAGAGAGGCAGACGCAGAATTTGAAGCAGGCTCCAGGCTCTGAGCTGTCAGCACAGAGCCCAATGCGGGGCTCGAACCCACCAACCACGAGATCATGACCTGAGCTGAAGTCAGACGCTTAGTCGATGGGGTCACCCAAGCGCCCCCTATTCCAGCTTAATTTGATTCTAAGTGAAATATTAATGAGCAGCTTCTCCCTCACACTGCCATGCAGAGGGAAGGGGCTACATTCCCAGGAAAAATAAAGAAAGCAAAGCAGAGGGGCGCCTGGGTGGCGCAGTCGGTTAAGCGTCCGACTTCAGCCAGGTCACGATCTCGCGGTCCGTGAGTTCGAGCCCCGCGTCAGGCTCCGGGCTGATGGCTCGGAGCCTGGAGCCTGTTTCCGATTCTGTGTCTCCCTCTCACTCTGCCCCTCCCCCGTTCATGCTCTGTCTCTCTCTGTCCCAAAAATAAATAAACATTGAAAAAAAAAAATTAAAAAAAAAAAAAAAAAAAAAAAAAAAAAAAAAGCAAAGCAGAATAGAGTAAAAAATATTACACCTGAATATACACTATCTTTTGTTTTTAGAGTCCGTTTTGTCCGGGGTGCCTGGGTGGCTCAGTGGGTTGAGCGTCTGATCATTGATTGACTCAGGTCATGATCTCGCGGTCCATGGGTTCGAGTGTTGGACTGTTTGCTGTTAGCGCTGAACCCACATTGGATCCTTCATCGCCCTCTCTCTCTGCACCTCCCCCACTCGTGCTCTCTCTCTCTCTCTCAAAAATGAGTAAACTTTAAAAAAATAAAAACTATTTTGTCTGATATAGGTATAGCTACTTCAGCTTTCTTTTGGTTTCCACCTGCATGGAATATCTTTTTCCATCCCTTCACCTTCCATCTGTGTATGCCTTTACATCTTAAGTTATAGACATCAAATTACATAATGATAAAGAAGACAATCCAGCAAGAGGATATAACATTTATAAAAATGTATGCGTCCAACATAGGAGCACCTAAATACATAAAGCAAATATGAAAAAAAAACCTAAAAGAAAAAATTGACAACAAAACAATAGCAGTAGGAGACTTTAATACCCCATTTACATCAATGCATAGATCCTCCAGACAGAAAATGATGGGGGGGGGCGCGTCTGGGTGGCTCAGTCGGTTAAACGTCCGACTTCACCTCAGGTCATGATGTCATGGTTCTTGAGTTCGAGCCCCGCATTGGGCTCTGTGCTGACAGCTCAGAGCCTGGAATCTGCTTTGGATTCTGTGTCTCCCTCTCTCTCTGCCCCTCCCACTCTGCCACTCACACTCTGTCTCTCAAAAAAATGAATAAACGTTAAAAAAAAAATTTAAAGAAAATGGGCAGAAGATCTGAATAGACATTTTTCTAAAGAAGACACACAGATGGCCAACAGGTACGTGAAAAGATGCTCAACGTCATTAGCCATCGGGGAAATCAAGTCAAACCACAGTAAGGTACTTCTATACATCCTTTAAAATGGGTAAAATGAAAAAAAAAATAAATAAAACAACTCACTGTGCTGGTTAATTTCATGTGTCAACCTGACCGGGCCACAGGATACCCGGAGGGCTGGCAAAACACAATTTCTGAGTGTGTTGGGAGGGTGTTCCTGGGGGAGGTTAGCACGGGCGGGAATCGGTGCACGGAGTAAGGCGGAGTCATCGGCCTCCTGCCCTCTGCCTGGGGATTGCACATCGGTGCTCCTGGACTCTGGAAGGTACAGCACCAATTTTCCCGCCTCTTCGACTGGCAGACAGCAGGCTGCCAAATCCTGCCAAATCACATAAGCCAAATCCTTAGGATAAACCCCATTCTGGCTATACATGTATATATCCAATTGGTTCTGTTTCTCTGGAGAAACCTGACTCGCCATATCACGTATTGGCAGGGATAGGGAAGCACCGAAACTCTTGCAATGCTGCTGGTGTATGTGGACCGAAAATGGCGGCTGTGGATGAATGTTCATGTCCCCCTACCGTCCATATGTTGAAATCTAACCGCCAATGTGATGCTCTCAGGTGGGAAGTTGGGGGGGGGGGGTTTGGAAAGTGATTTGAATGGAGCCCTCATGAGTGGGATTGTGCCCTTATAAAAATGGCCCCAGAGAGCATCCTCCCCCTTCCGCCGTGTGAGGACACGGTGCGAAGACAGCCATTCACACCAGGAATCTGGTCCTCCCCGCACCAAATCTGCTGGCACCGTGATCTGGCACTTTCTTCCTTCCAGAACCACAAGAGAGCAATTTCTGTTGTTTATAAGCCACCTAGTTTACAGTATTTTGTCACAGCAGCCCGAATGGGCTAAGACGATATTAGAAAACAGTGGCGGGGCACCTGGGTGGCTCAGTCGGTTCAGCCTCCGACTTCAGCTCAGGTCATGATCTCACGGTTCGTGAGTTTGAGCCCCGGGTCGGGCTCTGTGCTGACAGCTGGGAGCCTGGAGCCTGCTTCAGATTCGGCGTCTCGCTCTCTCTCTCTGCGCCTCCCCCTCTCTCTCTGTCCCTCCCCATCTTGTGCTCTGTCTCTCTCTTTCTCCAAAAAGAAAAAAAAAAGCACACTGTAGCATGTGGTCTGATAAAAGGCACACACAATCTGCTTAAAAGTGATCAAAAACTTTTAGGCACGTAACAACACAGCACTTGCATTCATGAAACAAAAATCGCTTGAAATACAATTGGAATTTGCCGGAAGGATGGCCAGTGTTTCTTTTTATTCAAATTAACCTGGCCGCTTAACACGGTCATGAGGGTGCATCTGGGCCAGCTCACTGCACTGTTTCCTTCTAGTTTCTTCTTGGAGGAGCTACTTGCTTTACATCCACAAACCGGTCAGCCAGATGTCACTGCTTCTACTGCAAAATTCTTTCTCTTGCCAATACGTTGTATTGCCTTAATAGCGCGGCCTAAATCCTGAAACAAATCGGTTCTGTTAGTGATTACACGTTGCATTTGAAGAAACGTATACAAAGCTGTATTTTTCTATCAGTAATAAGAATTAATTAGTATTGGGGCAACTGGGTGGCTCGGTGGGTTAAGCAGCTGACTCCAGCTCAGGTCATGATGTGGCGGTTTGTGAGTTCGAGACCCCCGTCGGGCTCTGTGCTGACAGCTCAGAGCCTGGAGAGCTGCGTCTCCCTCTCTCTTTCTGCCCCTCCCATGCTCACACTCTGTCTCTCTCTGTCTCTCAATAATAAATAAAAGTTAAAAAAATTAAAAAAAAAGAATTAATTAGTTTTGATATCCCTACTGCCTAACAAAATGAAATAGTAGCATTTATTTCTCTCAGTAGGCTGGGATGATCTCCACACTGTGAACTCTACTGGACAATTCTTGACTCTCCTATTTCTGGAATAATCATATAACTTATCATCTAAGCCAAGGAATGTTTGAGATTTAAAAGGGCACTTAGGGGCGCCTGGGTGGCACAGTCGGTTAAGCGTCCGACTTCAGCCGGGTCACGATCTCGCGGTCCGTGAGTTCGAGCCCCGCGTCAGGCTCTGGGCTGATGGCTCGGAGCCTGGAGCCTGTTTCCGATTCTGTGTCTCCCTCTCTCTCTGCCCCTCCCCCGTTCATGCTCTGTCTCTCTGTCCCCAAAAAAAAAAAAACAAAAACAAAAGGGCACTTAACTGGGGCACGTGGGTGGCTCAGGCAGTTAAGTGTCTGCCTTCAGTTCAGGTCATGATCACGGTTGGTGAGTTCCAGGCCCGCATTGGGCTCTGTGCTGACGGCTCGGAGCCTGGAGCCTGCTTCGGATTCTGTCTCCCTCTCTCCCTGCCCCTCCTCCGCTCACTCTGTGTCTCCCTCTCAAAAATAAACATTAAAAAAAATTTTAAAGGGCACTTAACTAATTAATACCTTGTGATTTTTTGAAATATTAATATGTTGGATGACAAATTGATTTTTATTATAGTGGTGAACTGGAAAAATAGTTTAAAAATGTTTTCAAAGAGGTTATAATCTACAAAGAGACATAAATTCATGTCTAAAAATTAGACATAATTTTAATGAACATTAAAACAACGGTGTTATGGGGCACCTAGATGGCCCAGTTGGTTAAATGTCTGACTCTTTTTTTTTCTAATTTTTTAAAAAGTTTTTTTTTAAGTTCATTTATTTTGAGAGAGAGAGAGAGAGAGAGAGAGAATGAGTGGCAGAGAGAGAAAGAGAGAGAATCCCAAGCAGACTCCTCACCATCAGCACAGAGCCCGACAAGGAGCTTGAACTCACAAACCGTGAGACCATGACCTGAGCCGAGATCAAGAGCCAGAAAACATTTGACTCTTGATTTTGGCTCAGTTCATGATCCCACAGTCATGAGATTGAGTCTCGTGACCTGCTTGGGATTCTCTCTGTCCTCTCTCTCTCTCTCTCTGCCCCTCCCCAACTGTCTTTTGCATACGCACTTTCTCAATATAAATAAACATTGAAAAAAAACCACACCCAACTGTGTTGTATCACATATGTGATTGGCCAAGAAAATCGGCTAATATCAATTGCTATTGAGGAAAGGGAAAGAAGGAACTTTAATGTACTGTCAGCAGGAGTATAAATTTTGCAGAACAATTGCACACATTTAGTGTTGACTATTTGCATAACTATTTGCATAAATTATGCTTTTTTCCCCCCTCTCATCTAATTCTCAACTCTAAAGTGTGACTGTAGTAAAGGTAACTCTGATATCTTGATTCTTTTTTTTTTTTTAATTCTGAGCTGCAGTGTTTCATCTTTGGCTGGAAATTTTCTACATTTTCATTGTTCCTTCAAACTTTTTATCTAAAATAAGCCTACTCTCCTCACTCCTCCCTCTGAGTCTGGCGCACCTCCTATGAGCTTCCTGAGCATCCCTTTCTTGCCCTGTCATTAAGGTGACTAACACATTCTGGTTTGCCCAACCATTGCCCCGTTGTAATTACTAACAGTATCTCCTTTATCGTCCCATGGATCCCAGAGCATCATGTGCTCCTCTACCTATCATGATGCTGCGATTGTCTGTGTCCTTTGTATCTCCCCCTAGATGACAAGTTCTAACACTTAATAGGAACTTAATAACTCTGTTGAATGAGGGAAGCGTTGAATAAAATTAGGAGTCTTCTGTGACAGAAACTAATTGCAGCGAACCTTGACTAGCGCGGGCCGTCAGTTCACAATGGGCTTCCTTATCTCTAACGAAAGGGGTCAACTCTCCCTCCAGCCCACAAGTGCTGGGAACTGATGAGGATTCGGCCACAGCTTCAGCAAATCTGTGACTCAGTCCTGATCCTTTAGACCGGAAGCGGTGTGGGGGATGCTGGTGTGGGGTGGACTGTATTGCTACGTCTCCCCCTTGTGGCTGTTGTGGGGAACTCATCACAAAATCCTTTCTGGTTCTAAGGAGGTGGTTCTGTGGATCTGAACCCAGATTTCGTTTGAGTTTGAGATAGGGTCTGGGCATCAGTATATATTTTTAAAGCTCCCCAGGGAACTCGAATATTTATTTCCCCTTGGGAGTACGAGCAGGTGTGGGCCCACACAGCTCTCGTCTCTGTCGGAGGGTGGCTCCTACCTTGAGCTAAAACCCTTGCCCACACCCTAGGAAAGGGACAGCTTCCCACCTCATCAAACCGAATGAGACACCCTCAGCACTTCATAGCTTTAGAGACACAAGCCTGTGGAACGTGTCTTGCCATACTGCTACGTTATGAATCCTTCAGGTGACACAAGACAAAAGTGCAGGTTCCTTGATGGATTGTCTGAATTTTATTCACTTCCAGGAGGTAGAAACAACAACTCAGGAAGAGACGTAACTTACTGTAATCGTGGTCCTTCAGCCCCCATATGCACCCTTTACCAGCGCATCGGCTCGCGTGGCCAGAGTGAGTGTCCTGGACAGGCCTGGGACCACACCGGCCCGTATTGTAGAGCACCACCAGTCCCTTAAGCCCGAGAATGGTCTGTTCCTCTTGAGTTCTCCAGAATTCAGATACGCTCGGTCAAAAGAAGACACGAGAGAAGAAACACGGGGAAACTGGACTTTTTTCATCTTTAGGCCTGAGGAAAAGGAACGCTCCAGCCCAGCAACAGTGCCTTTCGGGGAAGGGTGTGAGCTGAGGGCTCTCTGCTTTCCGGCTTGAACCCGGAGCCTGGATGGTGCAGAACAGGACGTCAAATGTCATTCGAAGGTCGGCCTGAAAGTCCGCACGGCACAGCCATCCTCCTCAGTGAGGTCTTGAGCCCAGGTCTGGGAATTTTGAGGGGATAGTCTCTTCTTCCCCACTTTGTTTCCTTCCTTCCACCGGCTGGGGTTCGGCCATGGGAAAAACCCAGGTGTTGGGAACCGATCTGCTAGAACAATGTGAGTCGTAGTAAAGGACCGAGTGCTCATAACCTCAGAGTTTACAAATCCTTGATAGTAGCTCCCTTAGTTTTGGAGAATAGACAGCTAACGAGCCTCAGTTTATACCAGGGTGGAGTAGCGAACTTTTTTTTTTTCTTTTTCTGCCTTCCCAGAATTGAATCCCACTGCTTGCGTTTGCAGAATTCCTAACTCCTAAGAGGGAGAGCCCACCAAGCACTACGAAAATGGAACGTTCCAGATACTCAATTCCCAGTCTCCCTTGGAGGTAGGGCATGGGCGAGTGACCTAGAACTGGCCACTCAGGCCCCAACTCTGAACTAGAAACAAGAAAGGAAGAGACAAGGAGGAGGTCACCTTGGTGCAGACGGGGCACCGGCAGTGTTGGGTTGCTGAGTCCAACTGAGGCAGGGGAGGGGGTGGCGGAGTCGGGGTCTAGTCCCATCAGGACGAGAGCAGTGCCCCTGGCACTCAGCGTCCTTGAGCTGAACAGTCGGTGACCCTCGTTACATGGTTGTGAGATTGCTGGTGATTTCCTAACCCACGTTCACTAAGGTCATAGAAGAACCCATCAGAAAAAAAGAGCTTAAACTGAAGAAGGCCTGTCTGAGAGCTAGAAGAGGAAGAAAATAGGACTTTACTGAAAGAGACACTTTCTGTCTCTGGCCTGCAATTGAAGTCAGGAAGCGTGGAATTACTTGTAGCTGTTGGGTCACAATATGTTCATTTCCCACTTCGGGATAAATGTAGCGTGAGGAGGGGTGGGGCACGGGTGCCTGGTAAGGACCCTGTGGGTGTAAAATGGGTTCAGAACGTGGCGAGAGGGTCTCTGCTGAGGCTCGACACTGCTGTTCAATGGAGCCAACAGAGAAATAGGGATTCAAAAATCATTTGGAGAAGTGAAAGATCAGCCTGGGGCCACTTCTGATAATTCTGAATTCCTCCGTGACGGTGTCATCGCAAACTCTCGCCACGTTTCTTTAAACCTAATGCCATCTGCATGGGACATTTTTTCAGAGTTCTTAAATACTTAAATATCACATATATAAGTATATATATATATATGTTCTATAATATTATACTTAAATACCCTGTAGTTTTTTGAGACTCTTGGGTGATTTTCCTTCCATTATTCAAAGCTCAGAGACTTCACAGTCTTGCTGTTGGTTTATTGACCCTTCAGCTTCTGGGTTTTGCAAATAAAGTACTGACCCGATTAGCTTCTTTCATAGAATAATCCCAGAGTGTTCTACCTATAATAAGGAGTTCACCCTTCACTGCCCGTCCAGAGGGGGAAAGTGAGGCACAGGGCCCTGATCGGGGCTGCGTGGGGAGCGGGGTCGGCTCCCAGGACCAGGCATAGGCACGCGAGCTGTCCCAGGCTTCGTGGCTGGTGGGCAGCTGCCTGGGAGGCACTGGGGGCCCCAGCTTCCCGCCTTTGGCTCTTATCGTCCGGTCCGGGCAAGGGGCAAGACTCCTGGAGGACTGAGCTCACGGGACCCACATGACTCATTCCGTCTGCTACACCACAGAGCTGGAAAGCTGCACCAAGTAGTTCTCTGTTCCGGGCCTGAGCCCCGAGGAGCAAGCTGAGCGCTTGGAAAGCCTCGGCCCCTCGTCCATCCCACGGGTGGTTGTGGAAGAAGCATCACCAGGGCGTCGATCTGAGAAGAAGGCAGATGTGCACCGTGTCGCGGGGAGCTTGGGACCTGGGGCCACGCGCGGTGCTTATCCGGGCCCCTCCACGTTGCTGCGGAAAGTCCCTTCACTGAGTCTCTGGGGTCAGCTCTCCGGCAGTGTCACGCTGGCGTAGACTGTGATGGACTTTGGTTCCTGAGGGCAAAACAGAAGTCTGTGGGTTCAGGCACTGGCTTCACAGGCTGCAAACGGAAACCGCGCTGCTTAGTAAAAGGAGAGGGTCTCAGGTATCAGGTGGCGGGGGGGACCTGCCGGGACGCCACTCGGGTCCTCCACTGCCAGCGTCCCCTCCGCCCCGGGGGCTCCAGCTCCCTCCCGGGTGTGCGCACACAATCAACAATCACCACTGGGAAGACCAGGAGAGAGGCGCCCCTTTGCTCTGTGTCCTGCCCCTGCCTTATAAGGAAAGCCATTGGCTCTGCTCTAGGTTGGACGCGGGTCACGGTTTGGGGAAGCCAAGATGTTCTGATTTACTGAGGTTTAGAAAGGGTTAATGAGACCCAAAGGGAGAAGGAAAGATTGCAGCCCACAGGAAGGGAGAGGAGACAAGGACTTGGGGCAAAGACATCTTCTAAGTCAAGTGCACTCAAGAGGTAGAGAAAGAAAGACAAGAATGGAAGAATTCAGGGGGGGTTGCTGTAAAATGTGAAATATAACAGACTGCTTCGATGAACAAAACTTCTTTAAAAATCTGTATTCTTTCTTAAAACTTTTTAAAGCCAGACTCTTGTGTTCACTGTCCCCATTGGATAGGATAGCGTCCTCAGAATAGAGTCCCGATGCAGACGGGGCATCTTCCCAGGCATTTCCGGGTGTCTGTCCGGCTGTGGGAGCTTTGGGGCAGGGGGCGAATGGAAGCTTTTCTGTGGCCTTTTGATCCTCAATTGTCTCAGAAAATGCTTTATTTAATATAGAGCCCCACTAGAGCCAAGATTTCAGCCCAGAATTTCTGTCCATTTAGGAAAAGGCATAATTCTCATCAAGCCAGTTTAATCCATGGTCATTTTGCAGTGGGGGGAGACGGCGAGGCTCAGTCTGGGCCACACGCCACAGGGTCCTCTGGGCTCACGCCAGGCAGAGTGCCACTCTGAGACCTTCTGGTGAGATGGGACTGGATGGAGCCTCGGCCCGAGCCTTTTAACAAAGCCCCCCCCCCCGTGATTCTGTTCTGTAGCCGGACTCCTGGATGCAAGATGCAAATCCCAAATGTCAAAGTGCTCTGGGACCACCTGGGGAGGTTGCTGTTTAATGTAGAGATGCCTGGTTACTCAGCGTGGACATTCTGATTGACCCGGTAGAAAGCCCCAGGAAAATGAATTTTTAGCAAATACATGTATGCTGATGCCGATGGGGTTCTTGGACAACCCTCAGGGAAACACTGGGGAACAGAGAGAGCCGTGTCCCCAAGTGAGCATCCAAGAGGGGTCTCCTGGAAGTCCCGCAGCCACAGAGGCTCCTGGTGAGCCATGTGCCAGGGCCTGCCTTCTCCGCTTCAGGAGACGGCCTCTTCCCTCCCTGCAGAGAGGAGGCCCAGACCGGTTCCTCACCTGGACAGGCTCTGGGACAGGTTCTGTGGCAGCGACATAAATGGTGGTGCAGGGGTCCTGGGCCGACGGGGCATCAGGTTTCTTCTGAATGGACTAGAAGAGAAGCAAAGAAAGCAAGAAATCAGCCGGGCAGTGGATTCCACCAGATCCGCCCCATGGAGAAGCCCAAGGTCCAGAAGCTTGGAGCTAGAAAGCCCCTCAGAGTCCATTGGCCCAGCCACCTTCCCTGGTGGAAAGGTCCCTCCAAATTCCCTGGAATTCAATCTCAGAGTCCATTGGCCCAGCCACCTTCCCTGGTGGAAAGGTCCCTCCAAATTCCCTGGAATTCAGCTCTCAGGGCTTTGCTTTGGACGCCCCAGGCGACACTGCGGAGCTCACAGTCTGGTGAGGCAGCCCACGTCACCATGAGCTCCTCCCAGATGTCTTAAAAGTCTTCCTCATGGTGAACTGGCATCGCCGTGGCTCCCACCAGGGCAGCTGGAGGGAACGGGGTCTTCATAAGATCTGTCTCGCTCCTGTCACCGACAGCACACAGAGCTCATCCCTTCCCACACTGCTGTTCGTACTATTCCTTCCTCTGACACGGTTTCCCGAGACTTCTCTTTCCCGTCCAAGTACTGAACTTAACAATAGGCACACATATCCAGAGGTGCCAGTTTACGAACTTTTCCGCAGATGCCACATCGGGCTCACATCCACTCTGTTAAATCTCGTAGCGACACGTCACCGATGGGGACGCTAAGGATCAGAAAGACTTAACACTTTCCTACGTGCACGTGCAAGAGTATCAAAGCCAGGAGTCCCACCGACTTAGAGGCACGGGGGAGAAGTTAAGAAGTTTGGGAAAGGAGAGGGGCTGCCTGGGTGGCTCAGTTGGTTGAGCGTCCGACATCAGCTCAGATCATGACGTCACGGTTCGTGTGTTTGAGCCTCGCGTCAGGCTTGCTGCTGTCAGCACAGAGCCCATTTCAGACCTTTTTTTTTTTTTTTAATTTTTTTTTAATGTTATTCAGTTTTCAGAGACAGAGAGAAAGGGTGAGCGGGGGAGGGGCAGAGAGACCGGGAAACACAGAATCCGAAGCGGGCTCCAGGCTCCGAGCTGTCGCCCGACACGGGGCTCGAACTCACGAACTGTGAGATCATGACCTGAGCTGAAGTCGGCCGCTTAACCGACTGAGCCACCCAGCCGCCCCCAGATTTTCTGTTCCCCTCTCTCTGCCCCTCCCCCTCTCACGCTCTCACTCTCAAAAATAAATAAAACATTTAAAAATTAAAAAAAAAAAGAAGTTTGGGAAAAGAGAAAGGTATAAAGGAAACCATCTATAGTCTCACCACTTTGACACAACATGGCTATTAGCACGTTGCTAGATTTCCCTTCAGGATTTTAAGCTGGATTTACGGAGTTATTTTAAACATAGTTGTAACGACTTAGTGCATTTTGGTATCTTGGTGTCTTCAGTTAGGGCATGAGGTCAGGAAGCATGATCTACAAGAAACTCCAGGGGTGTTTGAGTCCGGGGAGCATGATCTCCGAGAAACTCCAGGGGTGTTATTCTCACATAGTCTTTGTGAGCAGTGTCCCCCATGAGCTGTGCAAGGTAGCACATAAATCAGAAGGGGAACTTCAAACGAAGATGAAGTCTTGTCCAGGAAGAGAATAAATATTAGACTTTGGTGAGTCAAGGATGTATTTTATCATTTCTAGGGTAGCAACTAAAGAACAGAAAAAAAAATTGCTTCATTACTAAAAGGGGAAGAGAACGGAATAATAAGAATATAATTTAAAAGAACACTTCCTCAAAGGAACTCCTGGCTCAGAGAGCTTCACCCGGGAACCCTGCCGAAAATTTAAGGGGAACGATAATATTTATCCTGCCCAAAGGAAATACACCATGTGGTGGGTTGAACTGTGACCCCCACCCCCCCACCAAAAAAGTCAGGTCCATCCAGAATCTCTAAATGTCACCTTATTCGGCATAGGGTCCTTGCAGAGGTAATTAAAGTAAGGATTTCAAACTCAGGTCAAGCTGGATTAGGATGGTCCTAAATCCAGTGAGGAGCGTCCTCTGAAGAGACAGGGACGGAGAAAACCCAGAGACACAGAGAGGGAGGCAGAAATTAGAGTTCCAGGGGCGCCTGGGTGGCGCAGTCGGTTAAGCAGCCGACTTCAGCCAGGTCACGATCTCGCGGTCCGTGAGTTCGAGCCCCGCGTCAGGCTCTGGGCGGATGGCTCGGAGCCTGGAGCCTGTTTCCGATTCTGTGTCTCCCTCTCTCTCTGCCCCTCCCCCGTTCATGCTCTGTCTCTCTCTGTCCCAAAAATAAATAAACGTTGAAAAAAAAAAAAAAAAAAAAAAAGAAATTAGAGTTCTGTAGCTACAAGCCAACCAGTGCCAAAGATGCCCAGGGTCACCAGAAGCTAGAAGAGGAAAAGCAAGTTTCAGACGGAGCGTGGCCCTGTCAGCACCTTCAACTTGGACTTCTGGCCTCCACGACTGGAGAATAGCTTTTTCTGGTTTAAGCCTCCAAGTCCGTAGACATTTCTTACAGCGACACTAGGAAACTAACATGCAGCTCCCACTCATAATCTTGGTGTCAAAACCTCACCAGGCAGTTACAAGAAAGGAAAATTGCAGGCCAATTCCCCTCGGAAACCTAAACAGGACAACGACAGCACCCTCTTAAGAAAATATTAACAAAATAAAACCCAGAAGTATTTTAAAAGGAGCAGACTACATTGCTTCTATTCCGGGACTGCAAAAGTGGGATAGTCTTTACAAATCAGTGTGGCTCGTGAGATAAATAGAGCGACCCTACAACCCGGCAACTGCACTAGTAGGTATTTATCCAAAGGCTACAAAAATGCTGATTTGAAGGGGCACATGCCCCCCAATGTTTATGGCAGCGCTATCAACAATAGCCAAATTGTGGAAAGAGCCCAAATGTCCCTTGACTGATGAATGGAGAAAGAAGACGTGATATATATATATATATATATATATATATATATATATATATATCTCCACAATGGAATATTACTTGGTGATCAAAAAGAATGAAATCTTGCCATTTGCAACAACATGGATGGAACTAGA
Source organism: Lynx canadensis (assembly GCF_007474595.2). Lineage (NCBI taxonomy): Eukaryota > Metazoa > Chordata > Mammalia > Carnivora > Felidae > Lynx > Lynx canadensis. The sequence goes on along the minus strand of NC_044319.2, from coordinate 63,950,548 downwards.
ATGTATTATGTTAAGTGAAATAAGTCAGAGAAAGACAAATATCATATGATTTCAGTCATATGTGGAATTCAAGAAATGAAACAGAAGAACATTGGGGAAGGGAAGGAAAAATAAGATAAAAACAGAAGGAGAGGCAACCCATAAGAGATTCTTAAATACAGAGAACAAACTGAAGGCTGCTGGCAGGGTGTTGGGTGGGGGGATGGGCTAGATGGGGGATGGGCATTAAAGGAGGGCACTTGCTGGGATGAGCACTGGGTGTTGAATGTAAGTGACGAATCACTAACTTCTGCTCCTGAAACTATTATTAGATTATATGTTAACTAACTTGGATTTAAATAAAATTTTAAAAATAAAATAAAATAATTAAAAACGCTTAAGAAATAAAAATTAAAAAATCCATAAGATCATATCAATAGATGCAGAATGTTGATAAAATCCAACATCGATTCCTTAGCCAACCAGCAGTAGAAGAAAACATTCTCAATTAGATAGAACGGCAGCTATAAGAACCTTCGGCAAAAACCATATTTAATGGTCAGATATTGAAAGTGTCCCTTGTGAGGTTGGGACCATCCAAGGACCCTTCTATTAACACTTCCATTCCATACTGGACAAGGCACCTCAGCCGGTAAAACAAGAAGGAAGAGAAGTTATGTGATTTGAAAATGAAATAAACTGTATTTTTTTTTTTCACAGATGGTACAGTTGTGTACAAAGGAAACCCAAGTCATCTAGAGACAAATGACTAGAATTTTAAGTAAGGTTAGCAATGCTGCAAATATAAGGTTAAAATATAAAAATGAATTGTATTTCTATGTACCAATAATATACAGAAACTAACGATTTTTAAAAAGATGACAATATTCAAAATATCAACTGTTCCAACGCCAAGTAATAAACTCTGATGGAAAAGTCCTCTTACAAAACCTACAACACTCCGTTTAGAGAAATTAAAAAAGATTGACGCAATGGAAAGGATATATTATTTTGCGAATGGAAAGATTCAATGCTATAAACACGTATGGTCTCCTCAAGTGATCAGTGCAGTTCTGATTAAAATTCCAGCCGGATTTCTAGATGGAACTTGACAAACTGAATCTAAAGTATCTATGAAAATGCCGAGGACCAAAAATGGCCCAGAACCTCTTGAGGGAGAACAAGAACAAGGGAGAAGACATTTTACCAGATATCAAACTTAGAATGAATCTGTAATGACCGGTCTATAAAGACAGCATGGTCCAGCCACAGGCACAAATGAACAAGCCAATGGAGCAAAAAGAGAATAAAAAAGAAAAAAAATTGATCCTCACTATGTGGAGCCTCGATTTGTGATGAAGGTAGCACTGAGGGGGGGGGGGAGGGGGCAGTGGTGGGATGGGGACAAGGCCAATCTTTTCAAAACATGGTTGATAGGATATCCATTTGGAGAAAAATGAAACCTGACCCATTTCACTCCATACTTCAAAACTCATTTTCAGGTACATAACAGATAGAATGTGAAAGATGAGCCGTAGGGTCTTTAGAATGACAGAGAATATCTTCCTTACCCGGGAGGAGAGAAAAAAATTTCTCCAACAGGACACAAAGCTCCATCTATGAAGGAAGAGGCTACTGAATTGTTCTACGCTAAAGTTAACAACTTTTCTTTATCAGAAGGTATCACCGAGAAATTGCAAAGGCAAGCCACAGAATGGGCGAAGGTATCTGCTAACATGTAACTGCCAAAAAGCTAAAAATATTTAAAGAACTTATACGAATCCATTCTAAAAAGCCTGAAGTTCAAAGGAAAGTGGGTAAGAGATTTAACAGGCACTTCAAGAAAGAGGATATTAATATGGCCAATAAACATAAGAAGTGTTGTTCAGCTTCCTTAATAATTAGGGAAATTTAAAATAAAGCTATAAAAAGACACATCCAATGACCAAAATTTAAAAGGCCAGGGGCGCCTGGGTGGCTCGGCCAGTTAAGCGTTTGACTTCGGCTCCGGTCGTGATCTCACAGTTCGTGAGTTCGAGCCCCACACTGGGTTCTGGGCTGACAGTTCAGAGCCTGGAGCCTGCTTCGGATTCTGTGTCTCCCTCTCTCTCTGCCCCTCCCCTGCTCGTGCTCTGTGCCTCTCTCTCTCAAAAATGAATAAACATGAAAGCAATTTTTTTGAAGGCCAATAACACCCAGTTTTGATTAGAAGGCAGAGCTGGCCTAAAAGAAAATCGGTCGCTCACTTTGAAAAAAAAGTTTGGCCTTATGCAGCCAATTTGAGGATATGCATCCCCTATGATTCAGCAATTCTACTTCTAGGTGCATACCAAACACAAATATCTGCACGTATCTACCAAGAGACACACATAGGAATGTTCATGGTTGGAATTTTTATAATAGTCTCAAACTGGAAATAACCCAAATGTCCATCAATCGTCAACTAGGTAAACTCTAGTATATCCGTACGCTGATATTCTATAAATGAAGCGATGAAAACGAACGTATTACATACCAAGCACAAAGACATACGAATCTCGTGAAAGTAATACCGAGCAAAAAACCCAAAAAGCCCAGAACAAAACCAAAACCAGGCCCAAGAGGAAAAATACGGCAGGACTCCATTTTTATAAAGTTAAAGGAAGAGAGAGAGCGCTAAAGTATATTTTTAGAAGTCAGGATAGCGGTATGTTTGGCGAGGGGAGGGAGACTAGAGACGAGGGGGTGGGCACTAGGAGGTCTTGTGGGCGTTGCTGGCAATGTTCTGTTCCCTGATCTGGGTGGTAGTTATTATGGTATTATAGCACTCGATACTGAAAGACGTAATTTCTCCTCAAATGGATGTGTAGATTCAATGCAATCCTAATGGGTTTTTCCCCCCTTTTGTGATACTTGAGAAGCTGATTCTGAAATACACGTGTCAGTACAAAGGGTCGGGAAGAGTCAAAAAATTGTTGGAGAAAAGCAAGGCGGGAAGGTTTGCTTTACTAGATTCCACAATGGGGTAATTCGTTGAGCCGACAGTCACACTTCGTATATGTGTCATACCTGACAGTAAGAAGACAGACGCCAGCATGGGCAGGGAAGGCTAAAGTTGAAGCCAGCCATCTAAGCATGTAAATGCAAGGGAGAGGTTGCTCTTGGGACTCTCCTATACATATATACATATACATATATATACACACACACATATTTTCAGTTTATTTATTTATTCGGAGAGAAAGAGAGAGCAAGCAGGGGAGGGGCAGAGAGAGAGAAGGAAACACAGAATCCCAAGCAGGCTCCAGGCTCTGAGCTGTCAGCACAGAGCCCAACGCTAGGGCTCGAACTCATGAACAATGAGATCATGACCTGAGCCAAAGTAGGACGCCCAACCGACTGAGCCACCCAGGTGCCCCAGGTCTCCCATTGCCAAATGGAACTTGGCTGTCAGACATAGTGATGGCCTATGTATTAAACCCTCCAGGCCACCAGGGGGCAGCAGAAATAAGAGCTTCGGCCAAGAATCCATCCCTGGGTATCAGAAATGCCTTCCCATCTGATGCAATTTTCCAAGGTGTTAATCAAAGCTGTCTTCACCTTCATGCCCTTTACTCCAGAATTTGCTTCCTCTGCATGACCAGATTCTGCCTTGTACATCACCTAGCATTGCCTTCACGTCTGAAAAACTAGAATATCTTCCTGGCTAACTGTATTCCGTTAGCCTCCCTCTAACTTCTAACATAGTTGCATCCTGACTTTATCATGACTAGCTGTCTGTCCAGCCAGAATCCTCAAATCCTCCTTCCTGTCTCTATGGTGCTTTGCAGACTCCTACACTTGCGTCAGACCAACACATCATACCACAGCCTCTCTAAACCTTCCCTCTGTCCTCAGGCCTGCCCCCCTCTCTCTTGAGAAGGGCGAGTTAGGTAACAAGGACCCACAGACACCCGGAACACCACAGCTAGAGGAGTCGTCTATCATGGGTTTCTTGCTTCCTCGTTCTCCCCCTATGAAGACACAGATGCCCAGGTTACCCAGTGTTTTCATCATTTCAAATAATAAATAGCCCCATAGGACATTGAAGTTTAATGCCTTTTTGGAGAGCTCTTGTTCTTGACTTCTGCTTCCCTAATTTCCTCTGCTCCAGAACCCATGGAGAACCACGAACGCCAGGCATGCAGGACGGACTGGCCAGGAATCCCACGGAAACACGACAGGCCCACCCCGGACAAAGAAAGTCTAGAACTTACACCTGATTTCTGGACTTGGGCATAGATAGTAAGGCTTTTTGCTCCTGTGGTTGGCTGGTAATGATTTCCTTTACCTGGGGAAAAGAAATCACAGTGGTTATCTCTCTGTAGCCTACCCAGAGAACTCCACTCAGACCTATGTGGTCTTTACCCCCCACCGCATACCCCCCCCTTCCCCAGGAGTACCAAAGGAACAAACACCAAGTCCCAAACCCCCTGTATATGTGTCACTTGACATGAGGTTGGTTACTTGATCTCTCTGTTTCTATTTCTCTGAGAAATGGGACTGAAGTATCTTCCCCCACAGGGCTGTTGTGATGGTCCCATGAGATGTTATCTGTCAAGTATTTAGAACGGTGCCTGGTCCATAGAAAATTCCCAGTATGTGTTACATGGAATTGGAATGCCATTCAATTATTTTAATCTCTATTGTTTAATGTGCATATCTGGTCTCCTCCCAGGATTCTAAGTGCTTTGAGGACGGGGCTTATGATGCTTGCATACTCTCCCACTTGTAGCACGGCGTTTGGTTCAGCTTTCTCACTCAACCCTCTGTTTCTGGGACACTTTGTGCGTGTGTAGGGGAAGGGGGTACAAGACGGATGATCCCCCAGGACTGATCGAAAAATAAAGGGACAGCGTCATTCGAACACCCACCACCCGGAAACTTTGCTCAGAGCCTAGGGTCTCCGGAATTTAATTCATTGCAGGACACTTTAACAGTTAACCAGTTTTTGAATTTCGTCTTTTTAAATTATAAAAATAATTCATTCTCATTAGAAAAATTAAAATTGCATAAGGTCAAAAGTACATCCCTCGTCCCCCACCCCAACCAAGGCAATTTCATGTCCAGAAACGATCGCTTTTAAGCTCGACATATATCCTTCCAGACCGACCCTGTGCAATTACAGGAATGTCGCATACCTGCAGTCTGAGAGACAGAGCATGAGCATGGGAGGGGCAGAGAGAAGGGGGGGCGGGGACACAGAATCCGAAGCAAGCTCCAGGCTCCGAGCTGTTAGCACAGAGCCCGACACGGGGCTCAAACTCACAAACCGGGAAGTCCTGAGCTGAGCCGAGGACGCTCAACCGACTGAGCCACCCAGGCGCCTCTGTTCTCTGGAGTTCTTTATGCGCTTCGTGCAGTGGTGAGAAGCGTGGTGAAAGTACCAGACTAAAGCATGGAGGCTAATTGGGGACTCTTGTCAAGTCCAGGCAGAAGCAATGGAGGCTTGACCCAGAGGAAATCACACAGGGTCTTTAGGTTGGACTTATTTTAACGCCAATCAATTGATCCTCTTAAAAAAATGAGGAGCCAGTCCCTGAGGGAATAGCACCGAGGAGCGGTACGCTTTTATTTGGAAGGGGAAGGCCAAAAATGTATGTATGCGGTGAAGGTGCTAGAAGGTGCCGCATGAGAATATATGATCGTTGGAGTGGAAGGGGAAGCTCAAAGCTCTCAAAGAACGTCCGCGTAGGATGTGCTTGTGTCCGGGGGTGGGGGGTGTGCATGGAGTGCCTGGTGGTTCCGGCTTTACTTTTTGGCCGGGATGGATACTGGCTGCCGAGTGTGCAGAACGGAGGCTGGGGCTTGGGGGTGACAGACGGGGTAACGAGAGGGGGGCACAGGTTGGGTCTGTGAGAGTGTTTGCAAAGTTAGCCGCGCCCGCCCTGGCCTGTGCTCAGTCTGTAGGGGAACAAACAGTGGAGAACAGACACCCGTCTTGAGGGACTTCGACTCTCGGGTCAGCTTCAGGCCGAAACGGGTGATTGTGGGGACGGCCCCGAATGCTCAGACAGATGGAAGAAGGGAGGCTGAAACGCCGCGTCCGAGAGAAACACTGATCGTTCAAGATCGTTCGGTCGCACAGTGTCCTTCCTAGCTCCAGAGCAGGTTTTGGGAGTCAGCTCAACTCAGCTCAGTCAGTGAGGCCCTGGGGCCGGATGGAAATGTTCATCGTGGCCTTAGAGTGAGGGTAGCTACTCCCTAGTCCTCACTGGCTGAGTGGCATTGGACAGAGCCTGCCACCGAATTGGGTCTCTTCTCTTACTTTAACCGTAAAATTCAGATGGAGAATGTCTAACGTCCTTTCCAACCGTGGCCTGAAGGACAAAGTTGTCCTTTGTTACCCAGGCTTCATGGGCTTGTCCTGAGTGCCATTCCCAGATGCGGCCACATCTGCTGGTGATAGGACTTAAACCATTGGTGTTTGAATTCACTCCCTTATGAGATTTGTCTAGCGTGTATGTATCTGTCCATCTGTCGTGCATCTGTCCGTGTCCCACCATCTCTCCGTGGACACCCCCGTATTCGGTGTTTTGGGCGTATGGACTCCTGGATCCCCACAACACCGCACCTTATATAACTTCACCCCTGTTTTGCAGGGGAGACCTCACTGATTCAGTTACCCAGCCCGTCAGTGGCCGAGTCTGCGTGTGAATGTAAGTTTGGCCAGTGCCCGACCCCGTGTGTTGGAGCAGTGTATTCTGGGCATGAAATTGCTAGGGAGACCCTTTGCAGAGCTTCAGAGTCAGGTGGCATCTCGGAGGTGACGGCATTCGTGTTAATCTCAGGGTCCTCAATCCTGGTATCTCGCCGTTTCCTTCTTATCTAGGCCAAATGTGGGTGCCTTGCCCCATCCCCTTAGGCTCTCATCACGGTTTCTGTCTGAATCACCCCCCCCAACCCCCCCCCAGCTAACTCTTAGATGGAGGAAATGAGACAAAAGTAGGCGGCTGGGCTGTGATCTTGACTTTTTTCATGCAAGCCAACCCGACTCAGGGTGCTGCGGTAAGGGCTTTTTTGAGAAGGTCGCACGTGACCGATCCACTTGGCAAATAAGATCAGCCATCAGCTTCGTGGCATGAAAATCAAGTCCCGTCCTCACCACGGGAAGGCCAGCCCGGGAAACTGGACCTGTGGGACTGTGGTATGGGCGGGTGAGGCGAGTGGGGCCGAGCGCATTGCTCCTTGATGTGGAATCAGGGGACGACTTGGAGGGGAGGCCAAGAGACCCTACCTCTAGGTACTTAACCTGCAAGGAAGTAATGGGGCCTTCAGAGCTATCCCGGGTGACCTTCCGTATCATTTGGTCTGGCCTTAAGCAACTCGCAAATGGTACCGTTTTCCAAGGTGAGGCAGAATTTGTGCACAAATCTTTAGTAAAGAGCATTCCCTCCGCTGCCTTCCGGTGACCCGTGGCACGCGCCCTGGGGGGTGGGTGTCAGTTCTGGTCTCTCATTAACAGGCTGGGTGAACTCGCACGAGTCACGTAGCCTCTCTCTGCGTCCGTTACCCCGTCGCTGAGTCACGTAGAAACGATTTGCAGAGGATATTGCGGGAATAAAAAGAAATTATAGAAAGGTTTCAACCCTTGGATGAGTGTCTTTTTATTAGTCAGTAATTCTGACGTTTCTTGAATGAAATCCAGGAGTCCCCTGGATTCTGCGTCTGGTGAACATTGTTAAGCCTCTGGACCCCTTCAGCATCCTGTATATACGTCTACACCAGAGCGAGGCATACGGAATGAGAACGATCTGCGTAAGGCCTCCCGCGTGAGACACCTGTGGCTCATCCCTCTTTCCATTCCCACAGCCCAACACAGGGGATCAAGACATGTGTTGAATCACGGGGCACCCGGGAGGCTCAGTGCGTCCGACTCTTGATTTCGGCTCAGGTCGTGATACCCGGGTCATGGGATCAGGCCCCAAGCTGGGCTCTGTGCTGACGGCACTGGGGCTGCTGGGAATTCTCTCTCTCCCTCTCTCTCGGCCCCGCCCCCCAAATAAATAAATAAACATAAAAAAAAAAAAAGACATGCTGATTTCGACCGAACTGAGCAAGGCCCCAGGATATGTGTATTTAGTTATCGCAAAGGTGCTTTGTGGAGAAAAGCGTGCTAAGGGGTGCAAGCAGGTCTTTGCTTGTGGGGAGCCGTCCCTGCTTACCGCAGAATCTGATATGAGTCTCTTCACTGACACCTACCTCTTCTTCTCAACAGCAGCACTGCTACTTTGAGCGTCAAGATGACACCAATGACGGCCCCTGAGGACAGCCCGACATACAGTCCCCAGGGTCTTAGTTCTGAAAAAAAAGGTCAAAGGGCAATCTCAACAGTACTGCGAGTTTAAAAACATCCTTCCCGGAAGTGGGGAGACCAAGCCTCATGTTCTCGTTCTCTATTCTCGGGGGAGACATCCACTCTGATGGTTTCAGATAGCGGCTTCAGATCACTGAAGATTCCCCACCTGTTCTCTTATCCTTATTCCTCTCTCCACACTCCATTTTCCTAATTTCCGTAAAGATTTTTCCGCTCAAATGCCTGATGGGCACCTTGATGGCCACATGGCTCAAATCAGACTCATCTTTGTCCCAAGTCAACCTCTCTTCCCGTTTCCCTAGTGTTAAATCTCATGCGTCCTGCATCCATTTTGGTTGAATGAACACATGGGTACTGCCCACTGTCCCCACACCCCGACACCCCCACACCATTGTCATGAGATGCTGGGAGGAAGAACGACCAATTTCTGTCTCTTAAAAATGAACACGATGGCGCTATGATCGTCCTTCCATGCAAATAACTTTACTGAGGCCACTGGACCCGAACTGAAAGAAAAGCATGTACGTTTTCCTCTCAGCGATCTCCAGGCTTAACATGAGCCCTTGAGTGGCAGTCAGCAGGCTCAAAGTCACAGAGCACCCCCCCTTTTTTTTTATAATGCTTTCTCTCCTTTACCCACTTCACCAAATTCTTCTGAGCCAGGAGCGGTACCTTGGAAAAGAGCGAAAGAGACCTGAGTCCCAGCAAACAAGACATTTAGCTTACTGAGGTAGTAACGGACGATGAGCCAGGCTTTATTTTTAGGGCATCATGTGTATTAATAGATACAGCCCTCACAACAGCCCTGGGAGGTTCTCATTACTCCCCTTTTGTGCGCAAGGAACCAGGCATGGAGACCCTCGAATACTAGAGATGGGTCTAGGGGTACAAATGTGGCTGAGTGTTGAAGACAGACTTCGGGGAGAGTCAGAGAGGCTTATGGGCTCGGGGTGAGTTACCCCAGGGTAATGAACAGTGGGTTCATTACCTGAAGCACCAGGATCTTAAGTAAAGTAACAGCATTAAGGCTCTAAACACAGTTGACCCTTGAACAGCCTGGGGGGTTAGGAGTACCGGCCCCCTGACACAGTTGAAAATCCATGTGTGACTTTTGATTCCCCCAAAACTTAACTGTTAACCAGTTAAGTTCCCCAAAAACTTAGTTGATTCCCCCAAAACTACTGTTAAACAGAAACCTTCCTGGTAACACAGAGAGTTGATGTATTATATGTATTAGATGCCGTTCTCTTACAGTAAAGAAAGGTGAAGAAAATGTTGAGACAACCGTAAGGAAGAGAAGATCTATTTCCAATACCGTATTGTATTTGTAAAAAAAATAAAAATAAATTTGTATATAAGTGGATCCATCCAGTTCAAACCCGTGGGATTGAAGGGCCAGCTATGGCATAAGGGCAGGTGTTGGCATTAATGTGTCAGGGTAGTTTATAAGGATGATTGTAGAATCGGCCTGCTTGTTGTTGAACTTGGGGTGGATTGCGGGGGGGTTGGGGGGAGATGTTGAGATGAAGGGATAGGTGGGTTGTAGAGGAGCAGAGTCCCTGCAAGCGCCACTCACACAGTTGACCTGTGACATTCACAGAGTTGGCCAAAGCTACAGGCTAAAGTCTCAGGGCATCGATAAAAGGCAAGATCCAAGTGGGCCTTCGGCCCAATGGCTCACCAGAGGTTGCCTCCTGGGTTTGAAAAGATTCCTCCTTTTGCTTCCTAGGCCTTTCACACATCAAGGCATCCCAAGGAACCTCACTGAACTGGCTTTGTAAGCAGTTGACCCTCTCGATTATTGACCCTCTCCCCCAGACTGAAGAAGCTTTCACCCTACCAGTTACCAACTCCAGCGGACAGGCGTGCCATGTGACCTGATCAAAGAGCCGGGGAGCAAGCAGAGCGTGGCTGTAAGGCTCCTGGATTAATATCAAGCCTAAGACTTAAGCATGGAGACACCACTGTGGTTGGAACTTCCTGCGAGCGGTCCCCCTCTGAATGGCTTGTGGTCACTGAGAACCCTCTTCGCAGGTGGGGCGTGTGTGTGTGGGTGCATGTGTGCCTGAGACAGCACAAAGAAAGAATGATTACTCAGGGCTTATGTTGCCAACCCCAGGGGCATGGAGAAGTGCCCCAAATCCTAAGCTAAGAAGCAGAGACAGCAGCCAAGCGCCACCATTTCCGGGGGTCCATGGAGGCGACCCAGAAAATCGTGACAGCGAGTCTGACTATCGTGAGACGACTTCCTTTCCCTTCTTCCCTTGTGTATGTTGGGGACCTGCTAAAACAACAGTTACTCGAAGAACAAATGACTGGGCCAGAGCACGTAACAACGCCAGCCCTGTTTCTTTTCCAGGGAGCCGTGAGGATGAACGTCACCTGCTGTCCTTGTCCCATGACATAACCAACCAGCTTCTGCCCATCCAGCCAGATCTGAGAGGCAAGCTGGCCGTCATCCTGAGCTTTCACAGCCCGGATTCTTCTCCTAGTCTTTGAAGGCAAAGTAATGTGAACCTGTTCGAGGATTTAAGCGACCGCTCCGTAGAGGTTTTGAATATTAGAGGAGCTGGAGACTCACTAATTTTTACGTTGAGGGAACTGCGATTCAGACAGGTGTGCCCAGAGCCACAGAGAGGTTGATGGCGGAGCTGGGCAGGATGAGAACTGTGGACTTCACAGTCTTGTGTTTTCTCCTGTGGCGGTGGGACCCCGCGAGGAAAGCCCTGGGAGGTGCCCATGCCCTCAACACCCTCCCTCCAACACCCGCCCCGTCTTGTGCCCTGTGGTGTGCCCTCTCCCCTTCCTCCCGCCGCACCTTCGGCTGCCCAGTGTTGACGCCCAGGCCAGTGCTACCTCCTCTGTGTCAGTTTCCCTGACCTGTCCCAGCTCTCCTTGTTCCCTGCCCCGCGACTCTGGGGCACCTTGGCTTATGCCGTGTGTCTTAGAACCTGAGTTGTGCCATTATCTTTGCGGTGCAGATCACTTTCAGTGAGGTCATTTGGAACCAGACAGGGGGATTCGAATTCTGGACCTACCACCTGATAGCTCTGTGATCTCGGAGAGGCTGTTCATAACTTCTGGGGCCTCAGTCTCCGCGACTGCAAAGCGAGCACGACAATATCCAGTTGGCACAGTCGCTCTGACGAGCCAAGGAAATCTTTGTAGGAGGTGCCCAGAGCAGTTCCTGGAGCACAGCACGAGGTGCACAGCTGTCGCCTCCTTCCGCCAGCCTCCACTCCCCCGCCAGCTGCTAGCCTCTCAGAGGCCACTTCGTTCCCTCTTTTGCTGGTGTCCTAGGACCCGGCACACAGTACGTTCTCGGTAGATTCCTGCTGGTGGATTGGAAGGACAAGACGATGGGTTTGATCTCACATCCACCGGAGTCCCTTCGCTGGCCACCGACACTTCAGCCCCATCCTGTTGTCAGCTTATGACGTCGTTTCTCTCTCTGTCTAGCAGGCGTCCTTGCACGTGGTGCTCCTCTGTTTGGTACTATTCTCTCGTGATACGGATGCTTGTATGGAAACTAAATGTCAGGTACTCCCTGCCCTTAGCAGTTTGGATCGATACGGACAGAACGCTGTCCGGCTGCCCGTGATTCCTTCAATGTCAGGTGTAACTTCCTCGTACAACGAAAGACTTGCTGTCCTGGGTGCAAGGCTCAATGCCTTCAGCAGTTTCCACACACACACACACACACACACACACAGCCAAAAACCTACACCAAGATTTTGTGGGTGTGAATCCTCTGCTGAAGATCTGAAAGGTCACAGGGAACGGATTCCATCATGAACCAGGTGGGTTTTTCCACCATCTGACAGGCTCAGACCTTCTTTTCCTCTTCCTCTGTCTGCACAAGCCACATCTGTCCCCTTTCCTGCACAGAATCCTCTAACCCACAGCTGAATTCTTTGGGGGAGGGGTGTCACCTCCTGCCCGCTAACATTAAAAAAAATTTTTTTTTAATGTTTATTTATTTTTGAGAGAGAGAGAGAGCCAGAGCATGAGTGGGGAAGAGGCAGAGAGGGAGACGGAGACACGGAGTCCAAAGCAGGCTCCAGGCTCCGAGCTGTCAGCACAGAGCCCAGCGTGGGGCTCAGACCCACGAGCTGTGACATCATGACCCGAGCAGAAGTCGGACGCTTAACCTACCGAGCCACCCAGGCGCCCCTGCCCGCTAACATTTAAACTAAGGTACAATTCTAAACAAACCCTGTTCCTTTCCAGAGAGGGATTTTAGTCAAAGTTTCTTAATACGATAATATTTTTCTACCTGGTAAGGTAGAGAAGTCCCACCTAGATTGTAAAGTCTTGAAGGTAAACGCTGTGTTAAGCTTTATTCGCACCCCCTCCCCCCACCACCTGATACAATGTAGGGTGGGGGGGCACTTACTGAGCACAAGATAAAGGAAGTTAAATTAAATTAAAAGCCATAGGAAGAAGACTGGCATGTATCCTTTGGTTAAGAATTATTAGAGCCCTTGGGGCGCCTGGGTGGCGCAGTCGGTTAAGCGTCCGACTTCAGCCAGGTCACGATCTCGCGGTCCGTGGGTTCGAGCCCCGCGTCAGGCTCTGGGCTGATGGCTCGGAGCCTGGAGCCTGTTTCCGATTCTGTGTCTCCCTCTCTCTCTGCCCCTCCCCCGTTCATGCTCTGTCTCTCTCTGTCCCAAAAATAAATAAACATTGAAAAAAAAAATTAAAAAAAAAAAAGAATTATTAGAGCCCTAAATATAAGAAGGTCTCAGAAGGAAGGCAGGGTCCCTTTTGAATGGCTCCAAGTGGAATCAAAGGGACCGAGCGCTGACCTACTTAGCATGTGCTTCATAATAATGAAATGGAATCAGGAAGAGACTGGGTGCCTGCGGCCTCCGCACCACCTGTGTTCCCATTTTCAAACCACCGTTTCCTGTGACAGAAAACTCCAGCTCTCCCTCTTCTTCCTCAGTCCTGTGGTGAGTGAGGCCTCTCAGAACGAAATCAGAGCAACGTGGTCCTGGGGCCCGTTGGCCCCATTGTTCATTCACAAAGAAATCCCATCTGAACGTTTCTAAATAGGAGGTGGGGCCTTTTTCCACCCCTGGAGCCTCTTCGAAGCCGCTGAGGAGGCTGGTCGAGAACCCCGGCACAATTTGTGAGCCCTCACCTTTGGTCCTCTCCCCTGCGGGTTGTGGTTTAAACCTGACAACTTGGCCCGGAGCCACGCCTCCAAGGCAAAGGATGGGGGGCCTTTTTTTTTTTTTTAACCTCTAAAAGTCCATTGCCACAGACACACAAAAGCTGTCCCTCCTCAAGTCCGCCGAACCTCATTCTTCAAGGAGAGAGAGAAGAAAACGAAAAAGAATCTGAGAAACAAACGTAGTCTCCCCCAGGACGTAGTGAGATGCTACCATAACGGTCTGAGAACAGATCTCCTTCCTGCCTTTCATGTGGTTCTGTCTGCAAGGCCGTCTGCAAAAGCGCACAGCGACTTGAAGAAGTCAGCCAGCCTTCAAAAAACACCTTCTCGTCGACGGTGGCTTCCACTCAGAATCGGGGATGCTCACAACCCATACCCTGATTTGAGGTCCGGGACCACCCAAGGGAACAGTTTCACAGAGTTTCCGGGTTCCAGAAAAGCCCCTCATGCCCGCCTATCCACCCCACACTGTGTTGCAGAGGCTACCGGTTGTGCCCACGCTTTTCCCCATCCATCCACGGAAGCACGGGTGTTGTCCAGTCCCAGGGCCGGCCAGCCTCCCTTGCGGCAGTGGTGGCCATGTGACAAGGCTCCAGCCCATGAGGTACCTTCCAGGCTCCACCCTTCGGCCACCGTTGTCACGCCGGCCGGACTGGGTGCACGATGAAGAGGGACGTGCCTCTGCCCTCGGTAGCAGTGGGTGCTCCCTGGCCTTGTTAGAAAGGGGGAGCCCCTGGGGCTCACTGGCAGGTGTCACCTGTCTCTTCCTCTGCGCTAACCCAGGCTCGCTGAGCCAACTTGTTGGCGATCTACGGAAAAGTAGCTTCTTTCCAAGAGGGGCTCCCAGGGACATTCCCTTTTAGCTGAATTGCTTAAGGTTTTGTATTATTCATTCTAGCATAGATGTAACTCTTTCCGAAGACGGTCACGAAGGACAACAGCAAGGCCCACACCGTTGACCCACATCAACATGCTCTGGGGGACCTCGCGAGAGTGCTCTGTAGCACCCTAAGATTTGGACTTGGCAATAAAGGTGCTTCCTAGCAAGAGACATTAAGATGTTTCTTACCGTGCTCACTGGGAATCAGCAGAAACAAACAAACAAACAAACAAAGACGTTTCTTACTGTAAAATAATGAAGTGGCCATTGGAAGAAGGATGAGTATACCACTGGGAGCCTGGACAAATGTCATCAGAAAAATGGCACAGTGAAGAGATCTCCAATAAACCCTCAGACTCCACCACTCAGTCCCAAGGCTGGAATTTCCCTTGTATGAAGTCTTTGTTAAACTAACAGCCACTCCTCATCATCTCTTGATGGGTCACTGCAAGGGTGGCCCTTCCCCATAACTAGTGTCTCTTTCTGCTGCCTCTTCCCTGCCCCCACCTATTCTCCACACCACTGAAATTTCTCTCCGAAATGCAAAGCCGATCGTGTTACTCCTCTATCGATTATCGCTTCCGATTGCCTGTAGGGTAACACAGGACAAGACCCAGCTGCCTCTGCTCTTCCCTCTGCCTGGAATGTCTTTCTTTGACCTGCTTGGGTAATTTGTATTTACTCTCCAAAACCCACTTGGTGTCGCATCCTCTGCGATGGTCTCTCTGATTCCTTCAGATAGCCTCAATCATTCCTTCTTCTTTGTTACTTCTGTTCTGCCCGTACCACTACACGATCTAGGATTAGCTACTTCCAGAATGATCTCTTTCCTTAAGGGCAAGGATCAGGTCTTTTTTTTTTGTCTTTGTGCACTCAGCACCTAGCACAATGTTGGAACGTAGTAGAATCTCAACAGAGGTTGTCAAACTAAGCACAGTATTTTAAGGATTAGTAATACTCATTAAACACAAGTCAATAAGCTAATAGAACTCTGTTTTCTGTCTTTAGGCAGCCTGATGTACTGGGAATGGCATGCCACAGCCCAGCTATGTGAATTTGTTCTGATGCGCCATTGTTTCCCACCCCCAGAGGCAGGAGGGAGGGATCTCTATGTGTGTTATGGATTGAACTGTGCTTCCCCCAAAATTCACATGTTGAAGTCTTTAGAATGTGACCTTATTTGGAAACAGTGTCTTTACAGAGGTGAGCAAGTTGAAATGAGATCATTCGGGTGGCGTTATGAGCTGAACTGTGTCCCTCCCAAACTCATATTTTGAAGCCTTAACCCTTAGTACCTCAGAATGCAAATGTATTTGGAGATGGGGTCTTAAAATGGGCAATTAAGTTAAATGAGGCCATTAGGATGGGCTCCAATCCAATCTTACAGGAAATCCGGACACACGAAGAGATGTGTGCACACACAGGGGAAAGACCATAGGGAAGCACGGCAAGAAGGTGGCCATCTGCAAGCCAAGGAAAGAGGCCTCAGCAAAAAAGCCCAGCCCTGTCAACACTTTGATCTTGGACTTCCAGCCTCCAGAGTTGTGAGAAAATAAATTCCTGTCACTCAAACACCCAGTCCGTGGTCTTCTCTTATGGCAACACCAGAAAACCGATTACAGGGGAGCCCTGATCCAACATGACTGGTGTCCTTATGAGATGAGGGAATCTGAACGGAGATAGGCTCTGAGGGAAGAGAGTGTGAAGAGACACGAGGAGAAGGCAGCCACCTGTCAGCCACGGAGAGGGGCCTCCACAGACCTCTTCCTCACAGGTTCAGAAACAACCAGCCTTACCGACCATGTGATTCTGGACTTCTAGTCTCCAGAACTGTGAGGCAATACATTCTGGTGGTTGAAACCACCCCGTTGCTGGAACTCGGTCACAGCAGCCCTAGCAGCAAATATCCCTTGTTAACTTTGGTTAGCCTTCTTCCCACTGTACGTGCAAAGCGAATCATAGAATATTGACTCTGGACAGAGCTTCGTGACCTATGAAGACTTTGGAAAGCACTAATTAAATTCTTCTTGAACCACAGAGAAAAGCGCAAAGAGAGTCCTTCCTTTTTTTGAGGTAGGCCAGGGTAAAACTCTTCATGCCCTGTCTTTGCTCTAGGAGGTTTGCCATGACCACAGAAGGCTCAAGAAAAAACCTTGCATTTTTACAATTATTTACGAGGCGTTTAAAGCGTGTTATGTTTTCCACGACTACTTAGGAGGATTCCAGGATCAGACAGCTCAGCCCTGCTACGTGCTCTGTGTGTGACCTTCCTACGTCTTTGCTTCCTCGTCTGTGAAGTGGGGGTGTACTGATGCTCTTTGGTGGCTGTGAGAATTGAGTGCGAGGCCACACAAGTGGCATATAGGAAACAGTTAAGACCTGTCAGTGGTTACGATTTTAGATAAAGAATCTAAGTCTCAGACAGGTTAAGAGGCCTTACGCTGGCAAGTAAGCAGAGTGGCATTGGGTCCAGAGCCGCTGGGGACACCTTCCGCAAACCCTAGAACGCCTCCCTCATAGACACACCAAGTCTACAGCGGGCTGAAGTCCCCTTGGAATGGCTCTTGTTCCCCACAGTGGATGCAGAAAGGAGAATGTCAGGGCATCAGTAATGCTCGGAGGGCCAGCAGCCAGGTCCTTCTGTCCCTGAACCCACCTGAGGCATGGACACAGGATCTGTTATTCAAAAGGGCCAGCGGTCTGTCTAGCTAGCTTCCACCCTCAGATGGTCACTTAATCGGCCCTCCCTTCCTTTTGATAGCAGAATAATGATGCTGTGCTTCCTGGAGAATGAGCAGTCAGAAGGTGGAGGCTTAGGTGCTAAACCTCGAGGAAGCATGGGGAGGGTACTTAAATGCTACGAGCTTCACCTTCCTCGTCTGTAAAACGAGGACGGCGAGAACACTTAACTGGTAGGGTCATTGTGAGGACAAAACAGATGAGACCTCTGAAAGCGCTCTGCCAATAACAAAGTACTGTGTGGTTTGTCATCATTCCCGAACGCCACAATCCAGGTCTTGGTCAGAGAGCTAACCCCCCCGGGACATCTGACCTGCTATGAGGTTCATGGTCCATACCGTTAACGGGTGGCCCTTCATTATACCCTGCTTTCCATTACTGAGCAAATGCTTCACGTCTTGTCATCACACTATGCTGCTGGAGAGCACAGGTCAGGTCTCCTAGCCGTGCCCAATTTGCTGCACGGAGGGGGTCGACAAGTCTTATCGATGGTGCAGACCTGTCCCACCATGAGCAGACCGTGCAGTGGGGAGTCGAGACCTGCCACCCTTGCGGGTTAGAGCCAAGACAGGAGGGGAAAGGAAGAATCACAACGGGGAGGCCCGTGCTCTGGGTCTGACTCCGTTTCCTCCCGGTGTCCTCGGCTGGGAACTGAGCAGAATGCCCTCCTGGCGATTACGAGCGGCAGGCACCCACTGAACGCACCCGAGGAAGCTTTTATCAACCGTAGAGAAAAATGTAAAGTGTCGTTACCAGGGTGGAGGCGGGAACCATTGGTTCCGGTTGGGGACTGAGCCCCTATCGTCAATGTGCCACACCGGCCCCCACCAGGGCACTCACCTGGAGGATCCGGCATGCACATGGACCCCGGGGTGAAGGTCTGCGAGTGGTTGCTGATGGGGTTGCTCACGGTGCAGACGTAGACGTTGTGGACGTGCTGAGGGCCCAGGCTGAGGTGCAGGTGGGAGCTGTTGGCTGAGATCGGTGGGTCGGCGCCCGTCTCCTCCCTCCAGCTGTAAGCCACATGGTCCCCCTTCTCCACTTCGCAGGCCAGCGTCAAGCTGCAGTTTCCGTTCTCCTGGGTCCAGTTCAACACCTTTATTTCCGGAGTGGAGACCTGTTCTGTCAGGAGGGGGAGGAAAGAAGGCCTCACTCAAGTGAACCCCCTGGGATTCTGACTGGACCTTTCCGTCAGAAGAAAATGCGACCTGATGGTGTTTTTCCTTCCCTGTGGGTCTGCAGTGCGATTTATTCTAGTGGGGACTTACTGGTTCCCCAAATCCCTCTCTCTCCACTACGCTCCCTTCCGGTGCGAGCTCGGGACAAAATAGAGAAAAGTAATCTGTCGCTTAGTCCCCTCCTCCCACTACTGTTAGGAACCTACCTCCTCTTGCTAATACTCCTGATCTGATACTTGAGTATGACCTCCTAGATCTGAAAGAATGACTGGGTGGTGGGGTTTTTATCTAGAGTGTGTGTTGGGAAGGGGTGCTCACTCTAATGCCAGGAAACAGCCGAGGCCAGGGAGCAAGTTGTATTTATTTAGCGATTACTGTAGGACAGACACGGTTCTGGCACTGCACATTCATCATGGCCTTTAATCTTCTCAACAACTTTCTCAACAATCGTAGCCTTAGTGCTAAGTATTCCCATCTTACAGGTGAAGACACTAAGTCCCGCAGGGATGGCAGGGGTCACATATTATGTGAGCTCGGAACCTAGGTCTGTCCGACTCAGAAATCCAGCTTCTTCCTTGGACTCGAGAAGACTCTCGTGGTTGCATAGACCGCACTTTCCAAGGTAAGAATTTAGGTGACAAGACGTGACAAAGGCAATGAACTGTTCTGGAAAATGCATGATGGGTCATCCCTGGGGGGCACTACTGGAGTGGCCAGAACTCCCTGGTACCCGTCAGGGGGCTGAAGGGAGTCTGCATACACTGTGTGGAGGAGGGGGAAGCACTCTCCTGATGTCCTCCTGTAGGCATCTGGGGATTTCAAAGAAATGCTGGGTAGGTGAGGCCCTCTATCCCATCTCAGAGATAAGTCTCTCTATAAAGGAGCCTCTGGGCTGGAAAGACACAAACTCTGGGTGCATTCAAGAGGGGCTGGCAGTTAAAGAGGCTCAAAAAAAGCACTGGCCTTGGACTCAGATGGACCTAGGTTCTAGTTTAAGTTCTGCAACTACGCGACTTTATAACCAGAGTCTCTGTTGCGATGCCAAAAGAAAAAAAAAAAAAAAAAAGAGCCCTTCTAGCAGGTGGATGTGGTCCTGTTCCTGGGCATGGGGCGTGGGAGTGGTGCATGGGCTGAGACTCAGCTCTCCTTTGCCCAGGCCCCTAGTGCAGGGGACCAGCCACGAGGTCATGACATGTGGTGCACACGTGGTCAAGCACATGACAGTCCTGCGGATTTCAATGTCTTCATCTGTGGAAAAGAGGTCGGACTTGATCCGCGGCATTCAAACATTTTAAAAATCGGGGGAAACACAAAACCCTTTTTCAAGCCAAGTCTTATTTGCAAATTGAGACTCTCAGGCTCCTAGGCCCTGTAGTCCGTGAGCAGCTAGGCTCCTCGTCTTTGGCAAATGGGGGTAGTAATTAGTGCTCTCAGCTACCACCAATGGGCCATTTGGACAAAAAAGATTTGTGAATCTCTAAAACCTCTTCCTAAACCACAGTTTAAGCACCCTGGACTTGCTGATCTTTAAAAGTCACTCCCAATCTTGGAACCCTCGCTAAATTCTCAGGCAAGGGACTATCGCTGCCCACCCCCCACCCCCGCCTGGTGGGGACTGGGGAAACCCTGTCATTACCAAAGAGCTTCAGCTGCAGGCAAAAATGGCGAACTGAAAAGTTCTCCTCCAGGGTCGTGAAGTACCAGCCCTCATTTTCCTTCTTGCTTTGCAGGATCTCCAGCTTCAGGTTTTCCGGATGGAATTTATAGCCATTTTCCAGAAAGCGTGGAGAGGCCCTTTCCGGCAGACTCAGAGACACTATTTTCGTCTTGACATTTTTTTGCGGTGATTCTGACTTTGTGACCAGGATGTGGATGCTCTTGTTCATGCTCTTACTTATGCCTTCAGATGCCAGGGGCAGCAGCAAATTTCTTCCCAACTGCTCGGTGACCTCTTGACAAGTCATCAAGCTCTCACCTGCGGGAGGAGGAAGAAGAAAGTCCCTTACTGTGGAAGTTGGTGAGAATCACATCCTCTCTGTGGATCAGGAATGACAGACTATAGGTGCTCCTTCTTCTTCCCGGCCTCTCCCTGGCATTGCCAGGTGCTCAGCAGCCAATGAGGGCAGTCACGATAGTCCCGCTGTATTCTCAATGTTTCAAACATCCCAATGGAAATCTTAAATTTTTTTTTTCATTAAATGTCATTTATTGTCACATTGGTTTCCATACAACACCCAGTGCTCATCCCAACAGGTGCCCTCCTCAGTGCCCATCGCCCACCTTCCCCTCTCAGTTTGTTCTCAGTATTCAAGGGTCGCTGATGGGTCGCCTCCTTCCCTCTCTGTAACTTTTTCCCCCCTTCCTCTCCCCCATGGTCTTCTGTTCAGTTTCTCAGGATCCACATATGAGTGAAAACATGGTATCTGTCTTTCTCTGCCTGACTTATTTCACTCAGCATAATACCCTCCGGTTCCATCCACGTTGCTACGAATGGCCAGATTTCATTCTTTCTCACTGCCAAGTAGTATCCCATTGTATATATGAACCACATCTTCTTTTTTTTTTTTATAATGGAGGTGTGCAGACTAACTGGGACACTGGATTTCTTTGATCTAGGAGTGAATTCTCTCAACTCAGATTTATAGTGAAGGCACAGAGAAGCGAAGATGTGGAAAAATTAAATGACATCCCGAAAGTCTGCTAATTCCTTGACCAGACTTCTCACCACCACTGGGTACATAATATGAAGGGTGGAGAGCAACCAAAGCTGATTCTGAGCTTGTGAGCCCAGGACACCAAGGCTACAGAACGTCGTTTTTCAGATGACAAAGAAAGAGAAAAGTCTGAGGGGTGTGGAGCCAGGCAGGTAGTAAGCCCAGGGTTCAAACTCTGGAATTCTTGCTCTCCAAAAAAACTGTTAAATAGTTCCCAATATCAAGGGTGAGAAATTATTTTACTTCTCTTTTTCAAAAGAGCTGAGCCAACAACAACAACCAAAAAAAGAAAGAAAAAGAAAGAAGAAAAAAGGAAAGAAAGAAAGAAAGAAAGAAAGAAAGAAAGAAAGAAAGAAAGAAAGAGAGAGAGAAAGAGAGAAAAAGAAAAAGAAACCCAAAACCAAACCTTTCAAATCACTGTAAGGGATCCTACTGCTGACTATTTAACACCTCCTCTCCTCTTCTCAAACTGATGACCTCAGCTGATGACTCTCATTCTCATTTCACTGAAAAAGTAGTCGAAACAAGGGGAGAATTTCCATTTGTAGCCAACACCAGGAAACCTACCTACTTAGATGGGTAGTCTGTGCTCCCCTTAGGTCTAGCCTCTTCCTTCACGGAGCACTCACCCATTTCAAGAATTTGCTCTTGCAATTGCCCTCATCCCTTGCATCATCAGCTCCGTTATTGGCATAGAATGTTGTGGGTTATTTCCATCAATACACAATAAACCCACTTGTAACTTCCCTCATTTACAAACCCCTCCCCTGACCCCAGGTTCATCCCTAGCCGCTGCCTCATATCTCTCTTTCCCTTTATTGCAAAGCCCTTTAATGTGTGTTGATATTTTCTGTTTCCATTTCCTAACCCATTTTCCTGTGCCTGCTCCTGGCAGGTGCTGTTCCTTACTACTCACTGGAAGGTCACTCGTCGAGGTCATTGTATGCACCGTGGTGCCGAGTCCATTCTCCATTCTCATCTTGCTTTCTCAGGAGCACTTGACATGGTTCCCCACTCCCTCTTTGAGACAGTCTTCATTCAGTCCCCTGGAGCATCACGCTCCCCTGGTTTTCTTCCTCTTTCATTGGCTGTCCCTTGTCAGTTTCCTTGACTGGAACCTGCTGCTCTTAACCTCTAAATATTGGAGCATGCCAGGACTCAGTACTCAGACCTCCTCTCTCCCAGCCACGATCACCCAGCTGCATGGGTTGCATACTTCTGGAATGCTTGCAGAGTTAGATCTCCCTCCCAAACTGCCTACACAGATCAGCACTTGGAGGTCTGAAGGGCATTGCAAACGCAGCAGATGAACTCTTGGTTCTATAGCCCCTTCTACCAACGGCATTACAACTCTCCTGAATTCTCAGACCGAAGCCTTTGGAATCATCCTTGACTCCTTTCCTTCTCTCATACTCTGCATTCAGTCTATCAGCAAATCCTGTTGGCTCTACCTTCAGAAAAGATCTGCAATCCTGGCACTTAGAACCTCCCTCATTTCTACCACCATCATCATAGCCTGGCATGGCCATTGGCTTCCAACTCATCCCCCGGCATCCGTACAGCGGGCAGAGTCATCTTTTAAACCTATGTCAGCTTTTGTCTCTCTCTTGCTTTTAAACTTCCAGGGCTTTCTAGCACCCATGCAAAAAATATCCGAAGGCTTTATTATGGCTTCAAAGATGGCGAGTAACCCCGCCCCTGACCCCTCTCCTGCCCTCTCTCTCCACTCACTGCACTCCGGTCGCACCGGCTCACACACCTCACCAAGATCATTCCCATCTCCAAGCTTTGGCTTTTGCTGTTCTCTGGAAATCTCTTCCCTTCCATATCTAGGTAGCTCAGTCCTCCACTTCATTTTAGGTTTCTGCTCAAAAAAAGTATTTCCTCTGAGAAACTGGCTCTGACCATTTTATATATAAAATAGCACTCCTACCCATTGCACACTTACCACTGTCTGGTGATACATTGCATATTTGCTTATCTTACTTCTGTGTCCCTGGCTAGGATGCAAGTCTTTAAGAGGAAGAATTTCATTCTGTTCAATTGTTTTGTCTCTAACACCGACAGCAGTAGTTGGTACATGGTAAGCTTTTCGCAAATATCTGTTTGATCTACGACTGCAAAAAATGACATTACCTGACTAAAATCTCTTTTATTGAGCTGTGCCCAATATATAACTGAACTCAACCATAAGTTAATTCTCATAAAAGAAGGAGCCCATGACTCAGAGAGCATAGATTGTTCTAGTTGATAAGGAAGCCAGAAAAGTAACACAAAACCACCTGGTTAAGTAACGCAGGCACTTAGAAAGGACACAACTGACTTGTGACTAAGATTGGCTGTTGGAGAATTGGACAGACCAAATCCTCTCCACACCAAAAATGCCCTGAAATCCCAGCACTGGCCCGTAAAGGGCCCAGGTGGCGTTGGGCTAGAGATTCCGAGGTGGGGGGAAGCACGAGGCAGTCCACGTGGGCTGAAACAAGGGCGACATTGGGGGAGACTCATAACAATGAAGGAAAAGGAGTTTATAGGACGAGACAGGGGGAGCCCCTCACCAAAGGAATCAAAGAAAGCAAGTAGGAAGGGAAAGAGGACAAGAAGAGAAGGAGCAGATTCGAGAAGGGCAGGCTGAGTGATGTGTGCACGCTCACTCACGGGGAGTGGCATTGAAACTTGGTCAGGAAGAGACCCTCACACCCTGCAACCCACACGAAGAATGATGACCTACCAACTGACTCCGTGTCAGTGGCTGGGGCGGGAGGGGGGACTAGAAACCAGCACCACCTAAACACAAGTGGAAAAAAATAGGGGGACTTTAAAGTGGTTCACAAAACCCTTCAAGTGGAGTCCCTGCTCCTGAAACTTCCTACCGTCTGATGAGTGTTTTCCAGTGGGTCTGTGATTCAGTCAGCCCCTGTTTACTAAAGCGTCTGGAGGAAACACCAACTCACTTTCTTCAAGGGTAATTCTACTTAGAAAGTAGAGTGATTCACGTGGACCCATGGATATTTTCCTGAAATCAGCAGCGTTTAGCCAACCCTTCACGAGATGGGATTCTACCTAATGATAGCCACCCCCCGCCCTCCATTTTTCTGCCGCCATGACGCTTTCACATCTCCCTATAGCGTTTCTTTCGAGTGGAGGAGGGGGCGGCTCTTAACAGCTCTCACTTCTTACGGCAGATCTAGGCCCACGGAGAAAAGATAACTTGTCCAAGCCTGCTTTGTAAGCTGCAGTCCCATGAACCATCCTCTTTTCCCTTGCTCCTTGATGTTGCTGGGTCTTTCTGTCTCAGAGTATTTGCATTTACCCCAGCCTGAATGCCTGTTGCCCCCCTGTATTTCCCTGGCTGCCTCCTTCTGTCTTTCAGGTCTCTGCCTCTGACCCCTGGCTTAGTCTAGGCCTCCCTGCCAGTGCCTCCCGTGCCTTTGGTTTGTTTTTTTTTTTTAGCGTTTATTTATTTTTGAGACAGAGAGAGACAGAGCATGAACAGGGGAGGGGCAGAGAGAGAGGGAGACACAGAATCTGAAACAGGCTCCAGGCTCTGAGCTGTCAGGACAGAGCCCGACGCCAGGCTCGAACTCAGGGACCGTGAGATCATGACCTGAGCCGAAGTCGGACGCTTCACTGACCAAGCCACCCAGGCGGCCCATCCCGTGCCTTTGTATCACACCTGCGTCTCACCCATCACGCTTTTAACCCTGATCTGTGCCTGTCATCATGACTTAAGAATAAGCTTCCAGGAGTAGTCACTGGGTCTGTTTTGTCCACTTGGAGTCCTAACGCCCAGCTGGAACATAGCAGAAACTCAGTTGCTCAAGAGAACAAAACACTGAATGAGATGAATAAGTGAATGAACAGAGAGGCTAAGTTCTCCTCTCTCCCAAATCAGGACATTTTACCTTGACACCACCCCTCAGGAGTATAGGATGGGGGCAAACGGTGGGGACCTTTGTCCCCGCTTGCCAGGTGAGGACACGGAAAAGCCGTGGCTATAGACCCGGGGCTTTAGCTCAACAGACCACTTGCCATTTCCCCGTGAACACTCAGAACCCTTCACCTCTGCATTGGTGCCTTCA
This sequence comes from Lynx canadensis, assembly GCF_007474595.2. Lineage (NCBI taxonomy): Eukaryota > Metazoa > Chordata > Mammalia > Carnivora > Felidae > Lynx > Lynx canadensis. Next base: position 63,925,462 of record NC_044319.2, on the reverse strand, counting down.
TCTGGAATATTCTCTTCAAGTCCTATAAAAACCCAACCTACCAGATGTATGTATTTGGGAAGACACACGAGGCAGAAGGGGGATTTGTCTCCACTGTATACCCTTTTGTACTGAGGAAGTTTTATAGACGTATGCAAGATACCCTTCCAATAAACAAACTAGCTCACACAAAACATTAAACGAAAACTTACTTGAAGAAAGCAGTTCCTATCCACTTTCCAAACTCCAGACCAAATACTTCCAGACGCCCTCTACTTCCTTCTATGATCTTATCACCTTCTCTCATCTTTTGAATACTCCCCGTACTTCCATTCAATTAAAAGCACCTTACATGCTCCAATTATAGGTAACGTATTCTGATATTCACCATGGGACCTGGATACGGATTTTAGCATCCCCTCCCCCACCGAGCAGAAGTTTATCTAGTGTCATTTATCGAGGCTTCTGAAGTCAGGCTGTGTGACTGCAGAGAAACTGTTAAACTACTCTGTGCCTCTCATTCCTTTTTGGGTAAAACTGTAACGTAACAACAATAACACGTATCTCATAGGGTTGGTGTGAGAATTCAATGAATGATACACATAAAGCACTTAGAACCCACAGTGCCTTGTATAAAGCAAGCAGGCTGTGCTTACTATTATTATCCATTCAACAAACATTTGTGGAAGGGCTCTCCTTGACCAGACAGCATGTCAGGTGCTGGGCAGAAGCTGCGGTTGATGTTTCCTCCACGCTTCGCACAACGCCTGCCCCATCGTGTGTCTTAATAGATGGTTGCTGAACGGGATTGTCCAAAGTCAGTCTATGGATAAAACCAAATAGCCCCGGCGTTCCCCTTTCCAGTCTGGTGCCAGAGACGTGAAGGTGATGGCTTTATTAAAGCTTTTGAGAAATAGAAGGTGCTGAGGCCTCCGTCTCGGGATGGAACAGGCAGGTGAACAAAGTTGGGCCAAGTCTGGAACCCACACTCTTGCCCTTCATGTGTGAGAAGGAGGTGGGGTGGACCCCCACGGAGGAATACAAAATCCCCTTGGGGCAATTCATCAGTTGCAATAGACGCATCCTTCTGGTGGGGGATGCTGGTAATAGGGAGGCTGTGCATGTGTGGGAGTAGGGGGAAATCTTGGTACCTTCTGCTCATTTGTGCTGTGAACCCCAAACTGCTCTAAAAATAAAGTCTACTTTAAAAAAAATACCATTGAGGGAATGGAAAATTCACTTTATTAGGGGAAGGGACACGTGGACTTTTTGATTTTTACAATTCTGACTCGGAATGGGAGGCAAGCCGAGTAGAGACGGGAGGGAGACTGGGTCCTGATATTACAAGAATCACGCTTCTTGGTTGAATAACTGTCATGGTTGACCTGTCCCACTTGCAAAGCACTTCCGTCTGTATTTAACTGGGGTTTCACAAAAGCGGGTGTATTTAAAAATAAAAACACCAAAAATTGTGCGTGTGTTTCAGAGAAGACAGCTGCTGCCTATTGGGTAGACACGCCCCACGGGGCTGGGCTGCTTCTCGGTAACCAGGGAGCCCCAAGCCTCCGATGGAGCACCTGGTGGACACCGTGGGGACACCGTGGGCCAGGCTGGCCGGCAGACAAGCAAGCCCAGAGATTTAAAACTACCATCCCACTGTTCAACCCCATCCCTCCTGACGGTCACTCAGAAATAGCCCCAGATGCTAGAGTCACACATGGGACGCACCTGGAAGGGCTTGAAGCAGATCCGTTTGGCTTTCTGAGCCCTGAGCCCTGAGCCCTCAGAGAGCAGGAGCCATGGGTCTGCCTGATTCTGAGGGAACCGGGGGTCAAGGAAGGGCCTCTTTATCTGGAAATCTAACAAAAGAGAGACCCCATGTGCAGCCTCTCCGACATCCCTAGCGTATCTCTGGGCTTTTCCTGGAAAAGTCCTTAATGGATTTGCGGTCTTGAAAACCCCAAGGGCAAAACACCGGAGCCTCAGGATTTCCCCCCACCTTCCCTAAAGCTGCTTCCACGCCAAGCTGCCTCCCCAAGTCTGATCCAACTCAAGACGCTTAAACACTCCTCAGGGAGCCCAAAGTCCCTTCTCGCGGGGCCTTTCTAGTCTCAAATCCCTTTTCTCGTAGCCCTGAGACTACTAACAGAACACCGGCGCGCCTTCGGAGGAACACAAGCCAGAAAGGCAGGAGCAGAGCCCAGGCGCAAAGGCTCTCTGGTGCGTCTGGCGCTGTGGCTGGAGATGCCCTGACCCTTGAGAGTTCCCAATTCGCATTTCCCACTTCCTGTAACCAGCCCTGGACACCAAAAATCCTGGCCTCTCCCCCGCTTGCTGCCGTGGAAGGTTCCCTTCCAGGAAAGTAGCCACCGGTACGACCACACTGTGGCCACTGCCTGTTCTCAGCTGATGCCTGGGGTTTTCACTTCTAACTTCTTTTCGCACGGCGGCGGCCCCTCTTTGTTGTTGGACCATGTTTCTGGCTTGTCTGCTCGCGTGTGTGAGGATCCCCTCCGAGGGCAGGGACGTAGGAGTCTCCTCCCAGAGCTCAGCCCGTCCATCTCAGCCCCACAACCTGGGTCTTCGCCAGATGCAAAACCAACCGCCCAACCAGAACCTTGACCACGCAGCTTCTCGCCCTGAGAGGCTGGTCTGGAACGTGGCCAGTGCCTTTGGCTTAGGGCTCCTGGTCTCCCAGCATTGGTAAGACTGAGCCTTAAAATCCAGGCTCCAGGGACTCATGATATTCCTTCCTCTTTGAAAGAGTCAGGAGAAACTCAGAACCAGTCCCCGAGGAGGAGGCAGCCAAGCCACAGCCCCCAGCCCCTGCTGACTTCTCTCTCTCTCTCTCTCTCTCCTTGGGCTGGCTGAGTCCTGGCAGGTAATGGTGGGACTCAGACCCTCAAACAGATGAGCACTTACCTGTTCCACAGCTCAGCTCAAAAGCCAGGGAGAGAAACAGCAGGAAGTTCAAGGAGAGGAGCCCCTTGAGATCCATCAGCCAGTGAAGAAAGAGAAGGGAGCCCGGTGAGGAGCCCAGCAGCTGCTCGAAGATGCCACGGCAGAGCGAGGTCAGTGTCAGACAGAGCTGACACTCCCGACTAGTTATGCATCAGGAACCAGATGGCTTCCTGTGTCGCTGGGACTTTTTCTGCCTGAGTCTCGAGGATTGCTCATCTCCTTTCGGGCTTTAAATCACTTGGCTGTTCCCAAGAAGTCCGAGTCAAGTGCGCGGACTGCTGAAGCCGGGAAAGCAGCTCAGCAAGCCCAGCCTTGAGCAGAAACGGCCCCCCTCCCCTCTTTAGCTCCCTCTGCGAGTTCTGCCCCGCTAAGTCCTCTTAGAGCACAAAGAGGAGGCGGGGCTCTGGCAGACCACCCCGAAATCTGGTCACTCAGTTCAAGGCTGAACTTGGATGACTGAGCTTTAAAAGGTTCTTGCGTCTCACATCTGATTTGTTCCGTAACTTCAGAGAACACCTCCACATGCCGTGGGGTCCTGCTGACAAAGCCACAGAGACATGGGGGGGGGGGGGGAAGGGCGTATCAACTGGCAGAAACCCAATTTCCCGGCTGCGTGCATTGTGGTAGAACCCAGTGAGCCCTGGGTTGTGTGTGGGGGGAGGGGAGCCTTCATCTCAGGGCTTGTGTCTAACTTTCTGTGGAAGAGAAGGGGCTAGAATTGGCAGAAGAAACACAGACGCTTTTCCGAGAGTTAAGCCATAGGGAATGAAACAGTGGAAAGATGATTTTACTGGTGTGTGGGAAGAGACTTTGCAAGGCCAGCCCCTTGCGTTTTGAAATCCATTTTAACAGGTCACAGGCACTCTCCAATGGGCTTCCCTAAGGGAGTCAGGGCAGCAAGGGCTGGCGATCTAGGTGAACTTGCCCTTTCTTCTCGCTGCTTTTCCCCCCTCCTTCACCGGACACCGTCCTCCCCACAATACTACCCGGCGGCATGCTGGAGTCAGCACGGACCAACTCCTGAGAGCCGATGGTTAAATTTTCAGGCACCCTGCGAGCTGGGTGGTTGATCAGCATTGCCGTTATTAACAAGGTGAATGATGTGAAATTACGATTAAATGCATTGTATTAAAACTAAGGGAATAAAAACCCCAAACGCATTACTTCCTAAATAGTTCACAACATTTGACTGTTATCTGTGCCCTTGAGGACGCTTCCATCTACTGTATCTTTACGGTCGAACTAAAATCCCAGATCACATGGGCTGCTGTGGTGCTCTCGCAGCCCTGCATTTGATGACACCACCTTGGTAGCTTGAAATCAGCCAGCGTGGGAGTCTATGTACCATGGAAACTGGCAAACGATAGAATCAGAGCTTTGGCTCAATGTTTTGTTGATTTTCTAGATGTAAGAAAGTGATAGAGAAAAAAGCAATGATTCAGTTTGAACTTAAAAGCATGTCGTGACGGCAGCTTTGATGTCGTATTCAATAACTGTCGTCTCATTCAGCAAAGTCACAAGGGTCACTGATGAGCAAACGGGTTTGCAATGTATGTCTTTAACGTTGCACCTGTCTTCAGCTTAAAAAAAAAAAAAAAAAAAACCCTGACTGTCAGCAAGAAGACAACAGAGCGAAGTATTCAGAGAGTTGAGAGGAAAAAGAATGCCAGTCTGGACTTCTGAATCCTGAGAAATGAGTCCTTCAAAAGCGAAGGAGAAACCAAGACTTCCTTGGACAAACAAAAGTTGAGGGACTTTGTTGCCAGTGGTTCTGCCTCGCAAGAAATGTTCACAGAAGTTCTTTAGGGAGAAAGAAATGCTATAGGTCAGAAACACAGAGGGGCGCCTGGGTGGCTCAGTTGGTTAAGCGTCCAACTTCGGCTCAGGTCATGATCTCTCAGTCCGAGTTTGAGCCCCGCCGTCGGGCTCTGTTTCGGATTCTGTGTCTCATTCTCTCTCTGCCCCTCCCCCACTTGTGCTCTGCCTCTCTGTCTCTCAAAAATAAATAAACGTTAATTAAAAAAAAAAAACAGGGGCGCCTGGGTGGCGCAGTCGGTTAAGCGTCCGACTTCAGCCAGGTCACGATCTTGCGGTCCGTGAGTTCGAGCCCCGCGTCGGGCTCTGGGCTGATGGCTCAGAGCCTGGAGCCTGTTTCCGATTCTGTGTCTCCCTCTCTCTCTGCCCCTCCCCCGTTCATGCTCTGTCTCTCTCTGTCCCAAAAATAAATAAACGCTAAAAAAAAAAAAAAAAAAAAAAAAAAAAAAAAACAGATCTACATAAGGAGAGGAAGAACATCAGAGAAGGAGTAAGTGAAGGTAAAATGAAAACTTATTTTTCCTACTCATAACTGACCTAACAGATAACACTCTGTTCAAAATAATAATAATAATAATAATTAAATTAAAAATAATAAAAATAATAATAGCAGCAATGTATTCAATTATGGGGGCTTGCGTATATCCCTTATGTGTATCTATGCTTATGAATGCTTATATATAAGTGAAATGAATGACAAGGATACAAGGGCCAGGAGAGAGGAATTAGGATTAGTTTGTTATATAAGGTACTCACACTCCCCAGAAAGCAGTGTAGTGTTATTTGGAAGTGTGCTTGGATGAGTTGTAAGTGTATATTGCAGAATCCAGGGCAACCAGTAAGAAAGAGAAAATGAAGTGCTTAATGAAACTACAAAAGACAGAGGAAGAGTGGAAGGCAATAATAGTAACAAAGAACAAGGGAACCAGACAGAAAACAGTAACAAATATGATTAAATATTATCCTAACTATATCAAGAATCACTTTGAGTGTCAATGGTCTAACGAGCCAATGAAAAGACAGAGATTGTCAGAGTGGCTCAAAAAAACGAGACCTGATTGGCTCCTGGTGGGCGGCAGGGGCCATTCGGGAGGTGGAGCAGGGCAAGAGGCGGCAGGATTGGCTGGTGTAGGGCCCTGCCCCTTCTGCTTCTCCGGCCTGACTTCCTGTAGCTGGGCTGCCCGCCAGGCCGGCGATAACACATCCTTGCGATTTGGTCAAAGGTGCTCACTCTTGAGACATCATGGTGGCGTACTGGTGACAAGCTGGGCTCAGCTACATCGGATACTTCCAGATCTCTGCAAAAGCAGTGAGAGATGCACTGACAACAGAATTCAAAACAGATGCCAAGAAGACTTCCGGCAGCAGCCTAAAAATTGTGAAAGTGAAAAAGGAATAGTCTACTCTTACTAAAGCTTGAAAAGCTACATTTTCAAGTTGAAGATGTGTGGGCACGTGTTACAGCAGATTGAAAAGGATCTCCCTTCATGGGAAAAAGACATACTTGTTCACAGATCGACAATGACAATACATTGAAGTATGATTCAAAACAACAAAGACAAAGACAAAACCCAACTCTGTGTAGTCTATAAGAAACCCATTTTAAGTATAAAGACACACATAGATTAAAAGTAAATAGAGAGGGGCCCCTGGGTGGCTCAGTCAGGGAAGCCTCCGACTCTTGGTTTCTGCTCAGGTCATGATCTCATGGTTCCTGAGTTCAGACCCTGCTTTGGGCTCTGTGCTGGCAGGGTGGAGCCTGCTTGGGATTCTCTGTCTCCCTCTCTCTCTGCCTCTCTCCTGCTCACACTGCCTCTGTCTCTCTCAAAAATAAATAAATTTTAAAATAAAAGTAAACAGAGAAAGAGGAAACATGCTAACCCGATAACAGCAGAATACACATTCTTCTCAAGCTCACATGGAACGTTCACCAAAATAGACTACCTTCTGGGTCATAAGACACCCTGTAACAAATTTAGAATAATAGAAATCATACATTGTCTGTTCTCAGGCCACACTGGAAATAAACTGGAAATCAACAACAAAAAGCATCTGGAAAATCCCCAAATATGTAGAGATTAAACAATACATTTCTAAATAATACACAGGTCAAAGAATCTCTAGAGAAATATTTCAATATTTTGAGCAAAATTAAAATGAAAACACAATTTATCAAAATTTGTGGGATTCAGCAAAAGTAGTGCTTAAAGGGAAATTGATAACATTGAATGCATATAACAGAAAAGATGAAAGACCTAAAATCAAGAATATAAGCTTTCACTTTAGGGAACTAGAAAACGAAGACCAAATTCATTCCAAAGTAAGCAAAAGAGAAGAAATAATAAAAACTAGAGTAGAAAGCAAAGAAATTGAAAACAGGAAATTAATAGAGAAAATCAATGAAAGCAAAGGCTGGTTCTTGGCAAAGATCAACAAAATTGGTAAACCTCTAGCCAGGCTAAATACATTTAAATAAAAAAAGATACAGGACACAAATTACTAATATCAGAAATGTAAGAGGGGACATCACTAGCAAACTCATGGACACTAAAAGGACAGTAAAGGGGCGCCTGGGTGGCTCAGTCGGCTAAGCGTCCGACTTCAGCTCAGGTCACGATCTCGCGGCCAGTGAGTTCGAGCCCCGTGTCGGGCTCTGTGCTGACAGCTCAGAGCCTGGAGCCTGTTTCAGATTCTGTGTCTCCCTCTCTCTCTGACCCACCCCGTTCATGCTCTATCTCTCTCTGTCTCAAAAATAAATAAACGTTAAAAAAATTTAATAAAAAAGAAAAAAAATAAAAGGACAGTAAAGGAATACTATGAACAACTCTATGCCTACAAATGTGATAACCTCAATGAAATGGAACAATTCCTTGATAAGACATAATCTGCCAGAACTCACACATGAAATAGACAATCTAAACAAGTTATTGATAACCTTCCAAACCAGAAAGCATACTGATTCACTGGTTCTGTTCTGTCGTCCTAACTCATTCTATTACATACCGTTTTCGTGTTTGTTTGTTTTTGTTTTGTTTTGTTTTGTTTTGTTTTGTTTTGAGAGAGAGAAAGCTTGCAAGCAGGGGTTTGGGGGGAGGCAGAGAGAGAGGATTTTTTTTTGTTTATTTAATGTTTATTAATTTTTGAGAAAGAGAGACAGAGTGAGAGTGGGGAGGGGCAGGGGGGTGGAGACACAGAATCTGAAGGGGCTCAAGCTCGTGAGCCACGAGATCATGATCTGAGCCTAAGTTGGATGCTTAACCGACAGAGCCCCCCAGGCTCCCTGAGAGAGGGGATCTCAAGGAGGCTCCACATTCAGCATGGAGCCTGACACAGCACTTGATCCCATCACCGGGGATCATGACCTGAGCCAGATTTAAGAATCTGATGCTTAACCAACTCAGCCACCCAGGCACTCTTATTCCATATTCTAACTCCCTCTAATATCAAAAACAGGCAAAAACATTACAAGAAAAGAAACCACAGGCCAATATCTCTCTTGGACATAGGTACACAAATCCTCAACAAAATATTAGCCAATGAAGTCCAACAATGTATAAAGTGGGATGTTTTTGACCACGTGGAATTTATCCCAGGCGTGCAAGGCTGGCTCAACATTTGAAAATCAGTTAATCTATCCTATCAACAGGATAAAGAAGAAGAATCACAAGATCATATCGACACATGTGAAGAAAGCAGGTGACAAAATTGGTAGTAAGAATTTTTGGCCAACTAGGCGTAGAGAGAAACTTCCTCAACCTGATAAAGAACATCTACAAAAACCTACAGTTAAGCCATCAAGTTTGTGGTAATTTGCTATAACAGCTACAGAAAACCAAGATAGGGGTAAGGTGACTACCATGAAGTTTATAATTACTGTATCTGGTACGGCAAGCTATTTCTATCAGCTGTAAAGAGGAGACTTGGACTTGGAGTGCCTGGGTGGCTCAGTCAGTTAAGCGCCCAACTTCAGCTCAGGTCATAATCTCATGGTTCATAGGTTTGAGTCCTACGTCGGGCTCTGTGCTGACAGCTCAGAGCCTGGAGCCTGCTTCAGGTTCTGTGTCTTCCTTTCTCTCTGCTCCTTCCCCACTCATGCTCTATCTCTCTCTGTCTCTCAAAAATAAATAAACGTTAAAAAATTAAAAAAAAAAAGAGAGCAGACTTGGACAAACAATTAAAGATACACAAATGATAAAGCCTTGTTTTTATGAATCCATTTTCAAAAACCTTCATATTCACTCCCTTATTTGATCTTTACAGCCCTATGAAGGAGGCAGAGCTGGTGGTGGTGGAAGGCAGGGACTACACCAAACTTGGGAACACCGACTCCAAGTCAAAACCTTTCTCTTTCCCTGGAGTGTACTCATTATCCCCCATGAATACTTAAGAAGGCAAGGAGGAAGCAAATCCTAATTGAACCCCCTGGATGTCTGGGGCTTCCACATACATTATTTAATTCATTAATTTTCTAAAACATTTATTTACTTGGGGCCCCTGGGTGGCTCAGTCGGTTGAGCATCCGACTTTGGCTCAGGTCATGATCTCGCAGTTGACGAGTTCGAGTCCCGCATCGGGCTCTGTGCTGACAGCTCGGAGCCTGGAGCCTGCTTCGGATTCTGTGTCTCCCTCTCTCTCTGCCCCTCCCCCGCTCACGCTCTGTCTCTCTCTGTCTCAAAAATAAAATATAAACATTAAAAAAAATTAAAAATTAAATAAAACATTTATTTATTTTTGGGGAGAGCACATGCAGGGGAGGGGCAGAGAGAGGGGGACAGAGGATCTGAAGCAGGCTCTGTGCTGACAGGCTGATAGCAGTGAGCCAGATGTGGGGCTCGAACTCACAAACCGCGAGATCATGACCTGAGCCAAAATCAGACGCTCAACCAACTGATCCACCCAGGTGCCCTTCGTTAATTTTTATAACAGGGAAAAGTAGGCATAATCATCACTATTTTACAGCTTAAGGTACAGAGCTGCTAAACAATTTGTCTAATGGCCCAGAGTCCCCAAAATGGAAGAATTGCATTCAAATGTATTCCTGTGTTATCTGACTCCAGAGTCTGTGCTCCGTCCGCTCACCACCTCATTTCCATCACAATGGGCAAGGACCTTAGCCAATCTTCAGGCTCCTGTTGGCCAATGGCCTGTTATCCATGGAACATTCCCTCTGGCACGGGTGAAGTTCTGGGCAACAGGAGAACCCTGTGGGAGCAACATTTGCTACCTCTGACTTCCTTTGGCTCTGTGGGATCCTTTGGCCAAATGGAGCCCCACTCTGAGAGTGAGGAGGACCACATATCTGTGGAAAAGAGCCCTCCCCAAACAATCTCCTGTAACAATGAGGTTGTCTCTTATCCTTAAACAGGAGGATGGAACATCCCCCTAAGATTTGCTTCTCTCTCTCCTAACACTTTATGGCCACAGCGGCAAAGTGACCTGGCTAAAGGTGCCTGGGGCTGGGCTGCCCCTGCGAATCCTGGCTTCCCAGCCGACGACCATGCCCATCGTGGCCTCTGACCAGAGAGGCCTCGATACCATGAGCCAGCACCACAGGGAAGGATCCCTGAGGAGCCAACCAGACTACCTGGCTGCTTGGCGTTCATGATAAGCACATTTATCCGAATAAGCAAAATTAACACAACAACAACAACAAAAAGCAACAAAAACCCCACAAAAACAAAACGAAAATACAAAATTCCCCCAAACTCTGAAACATCTCCTAGGAGACCTGATTGCAGAGTCTAAAATCGGCCTGGGGAAATCACTGGAAAAAACACCCTGGCTCAGCCCTGCTGGGTGAGAGGAGGAAGCCCACGGGACAGGTGTCTGATACGGGGACTGAACAGACCAGTGGAGCAGACAGCCCTCCAGTGGGTCGGGGTTGCAGGGCCTCAGGGACATGGGAGGAAACCATGGTATGAGGTGGCTCTCACCCAGACTGAGGCCCCGGTTTTGCCCAACGTCTTCATCCTCGGTGTTCACACCAGTAGCCACCCTCCTGAACAGATGGACGCGCTGACTGACCCAGCCTCAGAAAGGGGAGCTGGGGACATGGCCCAGGATGGCCTGTGAAGATACTACTGACAGTACCTTCTGGTCTTTACTTGGTCTGTGATACTGAAATCGCTCCCTCCAAGACCTTCCCACATCAATGCCTCCTCCAGGGTTCAGATCCGGGTCAGAACACTGGAATCTAGAGATTGAGGAGAGATAGCCATAGGCACCCCTAATCTGAGGGTTACCTCCCCAAACTCTTGTCACTTCCACTGATGCTCCTGCCCTCCCTCCAGACCCCAGAGCCAATAGGTGGAGATCCCTCCCTTTGGGGCCTTCCCTGGACTGACTCTCCATGTCTCTTGTCCCTACAGTCTCCACGGCGATTTGAGAAGCATTGTTGGTAGGGTTGGGGGTGCTTCCTAGTATCCCCCATATTACCTTACGTGGCAGGCATGTAGTTTACTAGCCTGTTTTCTACTGGCATAAACTGCTAGAGAGAGGGAAATGCCCACGCCATTCCACTCCTTCTAGGAAGGAACAGAGTTTAGGAACCAGTGACAGTGGCTGTTGAGTCACCGACCTCAAATTCTTTCTGTGCACCAAAAAGTGCCTCCCATAACACTGATCCACCTTCTCCGACAGAGTAATAAATATAAAATCATTTGCAAAGCACCCTAGAAACCCCGGATAGCCATGGCCAACCTTGTTCTTCCCTTCACGCAAAGCTCAAACTGAGGCTTCCTCTTCAGCAGTTCTAGAAGACTCTTTGGCAAGTCCACGGATCACTCTTCCTGCAGAGTCAGGCAAAGAGGAAGATTCATTCCTTTCTGGATAGTCCCAGTCCCTAACCAGTGTTCACCCTCTGCGAGACAAAGACAGCTGGGGAGGAAGGACTGAGTGCTCCGTGAGGTCACTAAATGACCTTCTGAGATGCTCACAGGCCACGTATGGAGTGACATTCCTGCACCACCGTGCCAGTGACGTACGTTGACCTGAAAGTGAGTCCAGGGAAAAAGGAAGAGTTAGAGCTCTAGCTGGGATCACTGGAGAGAGCGATGAAGTGTGGGAAATACAGTAAGAAAGTCTAGTAGCTTCCCCTTCTCCGTCCACCTGCCTGCCCCAGCCCTAACCACAGGGAAAACACTGTATCCGATTGAAATATAATGACCTTCAACATCCTTTAATGATGTAATCATACAAGAACTTACACACCTAATTATCAACCCCTCGAATGACTTTACCAAATAACATTTCTAGTTCAGAGCAAGCTACGCGGGAAATGGGATGTTGAAATGTTAGGCTCTGTCTCCTCTTTTTCAAATTGCAAATGTCATACAGTATTGAAGAACATTTTCAAAGAAGAGATAAAGTAAAATCTCCCGTAGTCTTCTAACCTTGTCACCACAGTTTTCACACTTGCAGATCTCCAAATCTTTGTTTACAAGGCACTAAAGCAGACTGGCTCAGAACCCTGGCTCTGTGGTCAGAGACACCTGGCTTCAAGTCCCCAGCCTGTTTATTTATAAATCATGCGACCCTGGGCAAGTTGAATGATCTTTCTGAGCCTTTCTTTCCTCCTCAACAACAAAAAAAATATAAGGAAATGCTTCACAGGGTTGCGGGACACTAAATGACATCAGTGCGAGTGGGGTGCTCAGCGCGGAGCCTGGCACGCAGTAACCATTTTGTACTTGGCGGCTCTCGTTTTCATTGCTTCCTGAAAGTGGCCACGAGCGATTAGATGATGAACCGCATGTAGCTGCAGCAGGTGATGCACAGGAAATACTACCTTGTGGTCAAGATCGGGGACGATCCTCGGAGACCTGGACCAGAATGCTATAGGCACCCTGGCAATGAATGTCGTTCCCGGGCTTCCCCGCCAGAGGCCAACAGTAACTTTGCAGCATCCCTTAGAGGTAAAGCACGTGACGGGGCCGTAAAGAACCGTTAGCAATTTCAGACAGAGAGGTGAATTTTCTGCCACAAGTGTTTGAAAGCCCTGGTGTTAAGGAGTTGGACATCGCGGTGTCGAAAACCACATTTCATTGAGAAAAATATCGATGGGTGTTTTATTTTTTTTTTTTAATTTTTTTTTCAACGTTTATTTATTTTTGGGACAGAGAGAGTCGATGAGTGTTTTAAAACGTTAACAGGCACGATACAATTAAATGTAAATCGGCACCGAAAACGTGGAACAGAATGAAAATGTGAACCGAGCCCTTGGCCACACCTGACTCAGTTTCGCAGAATCCACGTGCGGAGGGATTGGAAGTCCAAAGCATGCAGCATAATAATTATGGTTATCGTGTAATGTAAATCCCGTGACTATATGAAATGCCTGTCGAGCTCTCGCTCTGTAGGATGGCTCTGGCCACCTCAGTGTATTCTTTTGCTGTATTATGAAATTTCAAGTAAAAAACGCCTCTGGGTATGATCACAAGCGAACAGCGGATAGTTGAACTAGTTCTAAGTAATGGCTGAAGTCCAGACGCTGGTGCCCAGCGTGGAGGCTGTGAAAGCGACCGACCCTCCTTCCTGAGCTGTGGCTTAAGTGCAGTTTCTTCTTGCCTCAGTCGTCCACTCACTCCATGAGCACGTCTGTAATTGCAACAACCGCTGTGCGCACGCTTCTGTGTTCTTTTTTAATTTACGAAAGACACAAGGATGTATTCTTAGAGGCTGCTGCCTGGTTTCGTGACCCATGATTTCTTAGAGAGTTTTGTATTAATTATCTCGCCTTGAAAGGAGAGCCAAAGAAGATCATGAGGTTGTTCAAAATGTTAAGCTGTAGGGGCGCCTGGGTGGCTCAGTCGGTTGAGCGTCCGACTTCAGCTCAGGTCAGGATCTCGTGAGTTCGTGGGTTCGAGCCCCTCGTGGGGCTCTGTGCGCACAGCCTGGAGCCTGCTTCGGATTCTGTGTCTCCCTCTCTCTGCCCCTCCCCCACTCACACTCTGTCTCTCTCTCTCTCAAAAATAAATAATAAAACATTAAAAAAAATGTTAAGCTGTAGAAGGCGTTCTGTGGGGCGAGAGTGTAGACCGTATCTGGAGACGGAGGCTTCCTTCTCCAGTTTTACCTGTTTCCTTTGTTGATAACAGAGTTAAAACAACAAGGAGCGGGTCCCATCCCGTGGCCTTGTATTGCCCTTAGGAAGGATGGCTCCCAGCTCCCTGTTCTGACGATAGAACCAGGGTAAAGGCCATTAAAATGCTAATCCTTGGCCTTGTCTGGACCCTACGCGGCTGGGATATTAGCGTGTGCTCAGATGGCACCCTGAGACCTAGCCGTCCTTTCTCCAGCTTTCCTTCTGGACAGCGCGTCTCACAGAGACTTCCCCACATCCTGTAGGGTCCACCATTCTACACTGGGATGGAAGGCTGGGAGAAAGAGGGGCAATCACATTGCTTCCTACGTTGCTTACTGAATTCTTCAAAATACAAGAGTCTACTTGAAGAGTCTGGGTTCTAAATTCAGCTTGTTCACACAGGAATGCCAGGTCACGGGTGTGGAGAATCCCATCACATAAACAGCTTATCTTTCCCACGAGCTCTGTAGCGGGTCTAGATCTTCCTATTACTATCCCCAATTCACAGATGAGGAAACTGAGGCTTAGGAGCTAAAAAGTTGCCTGAGGCCACGCAATGAATAAGAAACAGGGAAAGCACTGGAACTTTTTTTTTTAATTTTTTTTTTTAACATTTATTTATTTTTGAGACAGAGACAAAGCATGAACGGGGGAGGGGCAGAGAGAGAGGGAGACACAGAATCGGAAGCAGGCTCCAGGCTCTGAGCCATCAGCCCAGAGCCCGACGCGGGGCTCGAACTCACGGACCGCGAGATTGTGACCTGAGCCGAAGTCGGACGCTCAACCGACTGAGCCACCCAGGCGCCCCGGAAAGCACTGGAACTTAAGGTCTGCCACCTCCTGCCAGACTGGCCTGGGCTACATGCTGCCTAGCAAAGTCTTTATCATTCTTTCTGGGCTCTGCTCCCCATATTCTTTTTTTTTTTTTTTTTTTGCAATTTTTTTTCTATTTATTTGATTTATTTTTTTAGTTTGAACTCAAGTTAGTTAGCACATAGTGCAACAATGATTTCAGGAGTCGATTCCTTGGTACCCCTGACCCACTTAGTCCATCCCCCCACCCCCACCCCTTCCAGTAACCTTCAGTTTGTTCTCCAGATTTATGAGTCTCTTCTGTTTTGCCCCCCTCCCTGTTTTTATATTATTTTCACTTCCTTTCTCTTATGTTCATCTGTTTTGTATCCTAAAGTCCTCATATGAATGAAGTCATATGATATTTGTCTTTCTCTGACTGACTGATTTTGCTTAGCATAATACCCTCTAATTCTATCCACATAGTTGCAAATGGCAAGATTTCGTTCTGTTTGACTGCCAAGTAATACTCCATCGTATAGATATACCACATCTCCTTTATCCATTCATCCATCGGTGGACATTTGGGCTCTTTCCATCCTTTGGCTGTTGTTGAAAGTGCTGCTATAAACATGGGGATGTGTGTGTCCCTTCAAAACAGCATCCTTGTATCCTTTGGATAAATACCTAGTATCTGCACCCCATATTCTAACGTATTTATTATTATCTCTGACTCTCGACTTCTTTGGTATTTCCTGTTCTCTTCTTAGGAACTGCCTCCGTCTGCCCTTAAGGCCTCCTCTTTCCCCCTCCCTTGGCCCCACTCCCATCAACCCTTTGAACTCTCCAGCTTGCCGGCCACTTCTGGCCTCTGGCTCCCATCCATGATCGCTGCTTTCTTTGCTGACTTTTGCAGCTACCAGTCTTCCGCAAAGACCCATGCTGGGCCTGCCACAGGCATGGCCCTGCTCTGCTTGTCCTGGATTTCACCTTGAGGCCCTCAGATCTCGACACTTACGCTGTCCAGGGGCGCCTGGGTGGCGCAGTCGGTTAAGCGTCCGACTTCAGCCAGGTCACGATCTCGCGGTCCGTGAGTTCGAGCCCCGCGTCGGGCTCTGGGCTGATGGCTCGGAGCCTGGAGCCTGTTTCCGAGTCTGCGTCTCCCTCTCTCTCTGCCCCTCCCCCGTTCATGCTCTGTCTCTCTCTGTCCCAAAAATAAATAAACGTTGAAAAAAAAAAAAAAAACAAACTTACACTGTCTGTTCTCAAAAATCTCTAAGACCTTAAATATTTGGCCCCACCAGCAGCCGGTTCTAATTCTTCCTCTAACGATCACTGCATGTGATAACTCCTGCTGCCGCCCAAAGTCCCTGAGGGTTCAGGTTTGACCTGACCCCAGTGAAGCCTTTTCTAATTGCAGAAGTGTTTGTAGCTGAAGGAGCATGGAGTCAGAAAAATATGAATTATACCTACAGGGACACTAGTCGTGTGACCTGGGATAAATCACATTATTGGTAAAACTCACTTTTCCCATCTATAAAATAGCGCACTGCGCGTTTCCTCATGTCACAGATGCCACTACATGCTGCCCAGGTCTGAGAACCAAAGCAACCATTTCCCAGTTGCTGGAAGCAGCCGGGGAGTCCCTCCTCGGGACCTGCCCTCAGCCAGTTCCTTCCCTGAGTGCCACCTACATCCAACAACTGGTCAGGTGGTCACTGAAAGAACATAAAAGTCTCGTCCCCTTGCCGCGATTTGGAGTGGCCTTTAGGAGGCATCCCAGCTCTGGAGGTCCTCAGATAGTCAGGTGAGGCCTTTGTTCCAACCGTTTCCAGAGTTCAACCCTTCCCTCTGCTCAACCCTTTGTCCTTCACTTCGCACAGGTATTGACCTTCACAAGTACTCGGGTACACTTCCTGCTCACCAGTCTCCATCTCAGAGTCTACTTTGGGGGGAACCTGACCTTAAATGTCTCATATATTTGTATATTTTCCAAGTGGTAAAACAACATAGTGTATATGAAGTACAGCATTTGACATAACATGGGCACTCGATATTTGTCAGTTCCCTCCTTGCCCTCATTGTTTCATCTTTCATTCATTCCTAAGGAAACTCTGCCTGGAGAACCGAGGCCTTCCAACAGGAGGCAACGTCCCTTCTTCTGCCTGCTCAGAAAGCTCTTTTTCACACACAAATAATTAAACGCATTCTTGGACAGCTGTTCATCTTCTTGATGGAAGCCACCAAAAGTTGTAAGCTGCTAAGTGACCATATTTCATATTTCTGCTTCGGAAAGATTACTTCAGCCACAGTATGGGAGAGATGTAGGTAAACTGGAGGCAGGGCGATGATTAGAATAATGGTCTCCACTAAGGAAGTGATAGAGGTGGGAGACAAGGTAGTCCTTGGAAGACTCATTTCACAGGTGGATTTTGTAGGGTTTGGTGACTGACTGGACAGAGAGGGGCCTGTATACAATGGCCTTTAGATTATGGTGTAGTCTTTAGGCATATAGCAATGCCAGTCTCTGAGCTAGGAAGTATAGGAAGTAAAGATAACTTTGGGACAAAACTGGGAGCAAAGGTATAAGATTAGTTTGTTGGCTTGGGATATGTTCAGTTTAAGTGTCTGTGGTTCATCCAGATAGAGCTTTCCAGAGAGTACTTGAACGTACAGAGCTCAATTTCAGAGGAGAGGTATAATGTGGGGACACACACACACACACACACACACAACCTTAGAAGCTATTTTTCTATCTCCCTCTTCTCGCCATCAGGAAGCTGAGATTTAGAGGTTAACACTTCTGAGGGATTTGCCAGAGGCAACATGGCCAGGTTTTACAAAGCCATGACCAGAAACCAGGTCTCTTCAGTCTAGGTCAACAAACCCACCCCCTCACTGAGTTTCATTTTGTTCTATTTATATTTGTATTTCCCCAATCTAACAATGCCTGACATACAGTAGGTGTTTAAAATATTTGTGTGATAGACATGCTAATTACAACCATTCTCTGAGGTAGGGCCGGCCTCTCCTCTTCACATCATCACTGGCATTACATCTCAGCAGCATCTTGGAAGTCATCAGACCTAGGGAAGTCCTATTTAGCCACCAAATTTGCATTTCCCCAGGTACCTTCCAATTCCCCTCTACTTCCTCTGAGAGCAAAACCTCTATTGTGCAGGTCATAGCCAGGGGCAAGCTTTGTGCGGGGTCCACAGACCTGAATGGAAGATTGATAGAAGCAAGAAGGATAGAAAGAAAGTACTATTTTAGGTACAGAGATCACGTAATCAATTCCCTCTTATTTCATACTTGGAAAAACTTAGGCCAAGAGATCTTGTCTCGATTCACTCAAATTAAAGTCCTGAGCCTGGGAAAAAGGAGGGAACAGAATGAGACAGAAGAAGAAGAAGAAGAAGAAGAAGAAGAAGAAGAAGAAGAAGAAAAGCAACTAATACTTATGGAGTATTTACTGTATGCCAGATTTTTGCTGAATGATTTACTAAGGTAAACTCATTTAATCCTGATAGAAAAAAGCAACCACTTTTTTTCACATGAGGTAACTGAGACTAGAAAGTTCACTTTTCCTGAGGTTCTAAAACTTGTAATTGGTGGGTGTTGGGATTCAGACCCAAGATGTCCGACTCTAGAGTTGATGCTCTTCCAGAGGCTTCCACTGGTGGTTCCAGATGTTAGGTATAAGCCTACAAGTGGAACTCATTCCAGTGCTTTTTTGAGGTGCCAACAAGACCTCCAATGCTGCCATTTTAGCAAGTCTTGCAAAATTCAGTGGTCTGGGGTTTGAGAGAATCCAGGAGACTTTATGAACATAGGAGAGAAAATAGATCAAGTCCCAAAGAGCTCTCAGTGGGCATCAGCAAATCTCAAAGGAGAGAGAAAGCATCTTTGACTTCCAGCGTCAGCTCTGCTGGTAACTTGTTACATGGACTTGGGCATGCCACTTCCCCTTCTTGGTCTTCCAGGATTCAAGAAAATATGGGGAAATACAAATTTTGTGGGCTTCCCTGCTGATGATTTCCGAGTCTCCTCTGTAATAATCATCTCCACCTAACAGGGGACAAAAAGAAATAATGTATGGGGGAGGGAGAGAGTCTCATCCCCAAGAAGTGGTTTTTGGGCTTTGGAGAAGCAACAATTGGTTTGAATCTTGAAAAATGAGTAGGAGTTTTTGGGCAAACAAGGCAGGGAGGGGGAAGGGGAGATTCCAGGAAATACAAAAGCTTGAGTAAAGGCACTGGGTGAATTTGGGGAACTACAAGTAGTTCGGGAAGGTTGCAGCATTGTTGCAAGGGAGGGGCCAGGCTAGAAATTAGACAGAAGAAATCCACAGAAGCCAAGTCATGTAGGGATTAGTAGTCACCCTCAGGCCCTTTAAAGCACCTATCTTTGAAGATTCTAAGCATGGAGATGTCACAGTCAAACGTGTGTTTTAAAAAGACCCTTCTGCTTTGGAGTGCCTAGGTGGCTCAGTCAGTTAAGCGACCAACTTCAGCTCAGGCCATGATCTTACCATACGTGAGTGAGTTTGAGCCCTGCATCAGGCTCTGTGCTGACAGCTCAGAGCCTGGAGCCTGCTTCCAATTCTGTGTCTCCCTATCTCTGCCCCTCCCCCGCTCATTCTCTCTCTGTCTGTCTCTGTCTCTGTCTCTCTCTCTCTCAAAAATAAATAAATGTTAAAACAAATTTTTTTTAAAGAAAAGTAAAAAGACCCTCTACTTTTTTAAAAAAATTTTTAACATTTATTTATTTTTGAGAGACAGAGAGAGACAGCATGGGCAGGGGAGGGGCAGAAAGAGGGAGACACAGAATCTGAAGCAGGCTCCAGGCTCTGAGCTGTCAGCACAGAACCCAACGCAGGGCCAGAACCTACGAACCGCGAGATCATGACCTAAGCTGAAGCTGGATGCTTAACCGACTAAGCCACCCAGGTGCCCCCCACCTTTTTAAAAAGACCCTCTACTTTATAGTCATACCCTTTGCCAAAGAATAGCACAACAGAGAGAGAAGCTGTTCCTGTTGCCTGGGAACTAGAATGGAAAGACATTTGTGGGGCAGAGCCCTGCTGAACTACAACCAACCTGTAACCCCTACCTATCTGTTATTCATGGAAGCTTTCTTCTCTTCTTGATGGACTCAACAAAATAAGAACAAGGGAACTGTTCTCCAACACCTCAGAGAGCTTCAAAGTTAATCAGTTGCCTCTACTTGTTTTTGACAAACACTCCCAGGATAAAGACTTTCACACTGTGTGGTTTCAAGTCAAGTCCAATAAAGACAGCCTTGCAAGTGGGGTCTTTCAAGCAACCAGCACATATGTCAAATAAGGACACTTCTCTGAGAATGAAGTTTCAAAGGAGTTTCAACCCCTTTCTGCCCCTCCAGCAGCTGCCAGACTGTTGGCTTTCACCATGATTTGGGGCTGTTGGTTTTAAAGGCAAGAGAGAGGCTAGACAGAGTAGGATGGGTGAAGGACAAGTTGAAATACCACAGAGGTCACTGTTCTTATTGGGATTCAGCCATCCTTCTTGAATAAACACTCTGAATTGCTGTTAAGCTTTTGGTTGATTTCCAGAATTCTGAAAAGGCCGATTTTGATTATTTTTTTCTCTCATTTTCTTATTGCTTTTACAGATGAGAGAGTCTTTGGAGGCCCTTTCTCTGCCATTTTTGCTAGCATGTCCTGTGTGTGTGTGTGTGTGTGTGTGTGCATGTGTATGTGTGAAATTTTATTAGGTTAAGAGAATTCTCAGCCACTAAGTTGATTTTTTTTAATTGTCATAAGTATTTTATATTTTTTCTTCGTTTATTGAAGTGACTTCTGCATTCCCCCCTTTAATTAGCCAATGTGGTTAATTACATAAATAGATTTTTAAAAGTTAAGCCATCTTAGCATTCTGGGGATGATAAGTCCTATGGCATATCTTATTATGTAGATATGTAGATGAATTCAATTTGGTAATATTTTACTTAGAATTTCTATTCGCAAGCAAGATTGGCTTGTAATAAAGAGAACTAAAGGAAAAATAGCCATCATTTGGGTGACTGAACTCGGAGAAGACTATCCATGACATGACTTCTATGTACAAGAGTTGGCTATAACTTTTGGTTGTTTTCTATTGGGGAGTCAGTAAATCTATTTGAAGGTACACATGAAAATCAGTTAAGATTAATATTAGATGAGTTAAAGAGAATTGAAAAAGAGTGCTTTAAACAAGATACATGTTTACTATTCTCTCAACTAAAAAAAGAGGTAG
Source organism: Lynx canadensis (assembly GCF_007474595.2). Taxonomy (NCBI): domain Eukaryota; kingdom Metazoa; phylum Chordata; class Mammalia; order Carnivora; family Felidae; genus Lynx; species Lynx canadensis. The sequence continues at coordinate 63,904,558 of NC_044319.2, read as the reverse complement.
GCAGTTTAGATTGGATGATGATTTTTTGGATATTTCTAGGATATCTGGGATAACTCTGGGATATGATGTTCTATCATGGCCTTTGTCTTCATGGTTCAAAATGGCTAAATTCCATCCATGCATTTTTGTCCCTGGTAGCAAGGTAAATGAAGAAATGGAAAATACTTTCCTACCCATTCCCAGAAATCCCACACAATTCTGCCTATATAGCAATGGCTAAAATTTATCTATGTGTGAAGGAATCGGGACATGCAATCAGGCTGGTTGATTTGAGAAAAGAGAAGATAAGTATTTAATGAGCAATTAGTAGTCCCTGCCACACTGAGAATGGTTTGATCATAAGAGGGGGCATCTTGGTAATCAGATGTATGAGAAGGTGAACGTGTTCCTCTGCTTGCATATATATGTGCTTGGCAGTCAAGGAGAATGAGAGGGACATCCACCAAGGTATGTACTCATCCGCCTTTCTCGATGAACATGTCACAACAGAATTTATCCCTTACGTTTACTAAAAGTTAATCATAAGTTTCTTGATCTGTGTGATAATTACAGAGGTATGTTTACTTTGTAGAAATTTACCATGCACTTTTCAGTACATATATAATATTTCAGTAAAGAAAGATAGTCATGGGGCGCCTGGGTGGCTCAGTCGGTTAAGCGTCTGACTTCGGCTCAGGTCATGATCTCGTGGTCCGTGAGTTCGAGCCCCACGTCGGGCTCTGTGCTGCCAGCTCAGAGCCTGGAACCTGTTTCAGATTCTGTGTCTCCCTCTCTCTGACCCTCCTCCATTCATGCTCTGTCTCTCTCTGTCTCAAAAATAAATAAACATTAAAAAGAAAAAGAAAGATAGTCATATAATATTCCAGTAAAGAAAGATAGTCATAAAAGTTGGCTCTGAGAAAACACTTGTCTTCAAGGTTTAACTTCAAATCCTTCCCTAGTTGTCTCCGTTTAGCCACATTTCAAACCCATTTTGTCTCTCTTTTATGTAGACATATGTATATGTAGACATATGCAATTATTTAATATGTAAATATATTTGTATGTATTTACTATCATATGTAAATACATGATAAAATTTATAGAAAGTATATATATTTACCACAATCATTTCTGATGCCTACCTAAAACTTCAGTATCGCATTACATTAATCATCCCATATCTGGAAAAAATTTTCATGAAACAAAACCAAAATGATATCCAGAATTTTCCGATGAGATATTTCAAATTTGCTAATTTGCCTCCTCACCCTGCAGAAAGTTCATCTAGAATCACTTCTTTTTTTTTTTTTTAATTTTTTTTTTCAACGTTTATTTATTTTTGGGACAGAGAGAGACAGAGCATGAACGGGGGAGGGGCAGAGAGAGAGGGAGACACAGAATCGGAAACAGGCTCCAGGCTCTGAGCCATCAGCCCAGAGCCTGACGCGGGGCTCGAACTCCCGGACCGCGAGATCGTGACCTGGCTGAAGTCGGACGCTTAACTGACTGCGCCACCCAGGCGCCCCTAGAATCACTTCTATCAACATCTGTAACATTCTTGAAAGTTTCCATACTCGATGAAAGCAATCTTCAAAACACAAATCTGGCCATGCACCCTCCTTGCTGAAAGCCCGTCATTGGCTTGCCAATGTTCTTGGGATAAAATTCCCAAGACCCTGTATGAAATGGGTGCTGCTACCCCACCAGTCTCCTCTCCCGCCATGCTTTCTCTAGTCCTCCCAGACCCACTGATCTCTCCGTCTGTATCTCGGGAATGATAAGGCTTTCCTCCTTTTGCTGAGTCAGGCTTTCCTGGATTCAGTGTAGAATCTTTGGTGCTGGTGCAAAGCAGGGGAGGTAGGAGGTGAGAATTAACGGCAATGTATGTCTGTAGGTCTCTGGCCTACGGATCTGCCAATGCTACCAATAACTATCTTTCTTGACCCTGCTTGGAAATTCACAAGAGGGTGGGGCTGATTCTCCTCCAACCTTACCTCTCCAAGTGCCCTCACCAGAACTTGCAAAGGGATTACTGGCCCTTTTCAGAGTAGCTCCTGTTTATCCAGGTTTTCTCAGAAAAATAAACACTGCCCTGCCGTGGGTGCAAATAAAAAGCCTTTACTAAATTGCCCAATAGATCTCAAAAGCCCAGGGAACTTTAGAAGAAACAGTGGTTAGTTATAGGAATTTGCACACAAAGCAATGTCACAAGTCTGGAAATAATTAGAACTGATTCATCTTGATGGGGAACCCTAAAAATTTGCCCATTAAACGTTGCTACCTAGACATCAGGGTTTAGCTTTTCCCATGATTCTTCCAGTTACACCCAAACCCTTCAGTAAAATCCTCCCCCACCTTGCCTTTTGTGAGTACAGATCCTCTGGCTTTGGCCTGATGCTGACTGAAATTCTCCTTTGTACAATCAAAGTTGGTTTTGGAGTGGGGAAAGGTAAACTCCAGTCTAAAGGATGAGGGAGAAAATGGGTCTCCATCGAATCAAGTCCTCTTGCTGGTGAAATTTTCTTACTAATTTTTCTAAGAAATAAGCAGGCTCAGTCCTATCAGGAAAATGACATTTTTCTTTGATGCAACCCTGACTCTTGTGAGATTAAAGTCCCAGAATTATTATGCTAAGGAACATTCAATTGTTTGAGAACTGGCTTATTTCTCAAGGACCACCACCCAAGATGGCTACTTGCCATCTAGAAATGTGGCCGTAGCTTTCCTTAATACTTTTTTATTCAAATCTCTCCAGCAACCAGGTTGGTGTTTTCCTTCCAGAGCATCCCTGTCTCGTGCTCCTTTCCTCCTTCTTGAGGGCTCCTTCTCCACACACTCTCTCCTGGCCTGCTCAGTTTTTCAGTCTCTTATTCCCAAGGGAATTTCTGTCTGACCCTCAAAACCAGACTCCATCTTCCTGATATGCATTATTTCTATCCCCAGTAGCTCTTCTGTCTAGAAGTTGTCATATCTGATACCCGTACCACTGTCATAATTGAAATTAAATTACTAATTTTCCTTAAGGGTGTCTTCTAAATATTTTTTAATCTTTATTTTTGAGAGAGAGAGAGAGAGAGGCAGAGCGCAAGCAGGGGAGGGGCAGAGAGAGAGGGAGACACAGAATCCGAAGCGGACTCCAGGCTCCGAGCTGTCAGCACAGAGCCCGACACGGGGCTCAAATTCACGAACTGTGAGTTCATGACCTGAGCCAAAGTTGGACGCTTAACTGACCGAGCCACCCAGGCGAGGGCTGTCTTCTATACCAGAGTATCATCTGCATGAAGACAAGATCTATGTCTGTCTTTCTGAGTACTGCATCTAGGATCGTGTTTGATTCCTAGCAATCGTTTAATAAATACACACAACCACTCTTTTTAATATTCTGAACTCAGTTGGTCAGGAGTTAACATCAAAGAGTGATTCTTTTCCCCTTTCATATCAGGTCTATGTCAAATCTGTCTTCTATCACTTTAGGATGTTTTGGGAAAATCCCTCAGTTTCATTTTTATCACTTCTAGTAATTTAAGAGTACAGTTCGAAGTAAAACTCCCCTTTAACCTCTTCCTGTCACTCCAGCTCAGGCTTGTCTCATGGCCCAGAAACTCTGCAATAGGGAGGGAGGTATGATCTAAGCTCCCCCACCCTCCTTTTTTTTTTACCTCCTCCAGTTCCAGCTTCTCAAGTGGCTCAGGGCAGGGAAGAGAGAACCAAACTGTTTCGTAGTTACCCAACTGCTCTTGACCATCTCTGCTGACACTGACCCACTGGCAGATGCCTCCATAACAGACACCTGACTTTGGCTCTTTTGTGAAGCACGGTGCCAGCGCTTTAGGAGCCTCGGCAAGGCTGGTGGGGTCAGGAGCCCTCCGCTGGAGAGCGTGCTGATGTGGGACAGACTCTCGGGCTTGGCGTCTTCTGGCCCTCTCTCCTCCCATGCAGCTCCCACTGATGACGCAGCAACCTCTGATCACTGGGATCTGCCCGCCTGGTGAGGCCTTGTTGCTGGTCTTTAGCATCCTCTGAAGAAACTACGTCCTTGCCATGCCAAGCAGTGAGTATACAGGCGGCTCCCATCCAATGCCACGTTTCTACCTCAGGGAAGATCAAGCCATCCACTGCCTGACCGGGAAGGGAGACATTAGTACCTATTTCTTCTGCATGTCTTGAATCTCTCAAGCGGTGCTGGCAGAGAGGTCCCTTTCAAGGAGCATCATGAGAAAGGCACCTGGTTCGGGGAGAGGAGAGGGAAAAGCCACAGGTCTCTCCCAACTGTGACGATTTCCCTTTCCCCCCCTTTCCCCCTGTGATGGTTCCCTTTCTCTCTTCTCTCCCCACCCTGGGAATGGAGATGAGAAGTGCTGGGTTTAAGCCACTTAAATCCAAATCAGATCAGTCGCCCCTGGAAGTGGTACTACCCCTGACCTATCTGTAGCTCTCTTTAGAAAGTGACGTCTCTTGGGCCCAGCTCTAAATTTGAAGCGTAAGGAAAAGTGCCATCGGAATCCCATCACAGATAGCCGTTGAGAGAATGAGCCGGTGTGTCTGTTGTGCTGTCTGCTCCAAAGGAAGCTCTGCCCGAGCTGGGCCCCCAGGCACAGAGGTCACGGCGCTGGAAGGCACGACGGAGGGGATCACACTTCCTATTTCAAGAGGAGAGGAAAGAAACCCACCAAGGCATCGCCTATCGGGACTGCGCAGACCCTTGTGGGCAGATGGAATGTCAGGGGCAGAAATGGCTGCATGAAGCAGAAGTAGTGAAAAAACCATCTGCAGGATGAGGTGGACCAGAGGAATGAAAAAAATAAGAGATAGTAAGACGATGGGCGTAGAAAACGAGAGAATAAACCGAGGGTTGCTGGAGGGGTTGTGGGTGGTAAAATGAGCTAAATGGGTCAGGGGCATTAAGGAACCTACTCCTGAGATCATTGTTGCACCATATGCTAGCTAACTTGGATGCAGATTCAAAAAATGAATTAAATTAAATTAAATGAAGTAGAAAGAAAAGGAGGCAACAGCAGAGCATGGGGGAGGGGCAGAGCAGCTGGTGAAAGGGAATAAGGGTCTATCCTTACCACTTCGCAGCTCATGCAGGTGGCTCTGGGTTAAATCTGTCCTCTCCCCCACCATGCAGTCTTCTGAGGAGTGGGGGGGACAATAGCAGCAGGCAGGGGGAGGGGAGAGCACACCTCTCCTGGTGCAGGGACGGCCACTTTAACAAATGCGCTTGAATAGAGCCCAAAGGCACTGGAGGAGGTTGATCTGTTACTCCTGGATACGAAGTAAGGATAAAGGATGGGGCCTTTCTAAGATTGCTTTGGTGTCAGCAAGAATTGTGTAGAATTAACAGGGTCAAGGAAGCCACTTCAATCCAAATCCCTAATTAAGAGTTTGGAAAGACTTCCTCTCCCAACACCCGTCCCTGTTCCTCAAAGGGACGCGTTCGGGTAAATTGCTCAGCAAGAGCCAGGCACATGGGTCTCAGTCAATGGTACCTTTCATTAAGCAGCTCCCAGGCACCCAGCATGGCCAAGCACTTGGGAAATAGCAGAAATAGTGGAACGGAATGAATGAGCTCATTGGCCGAAGGGTCCAGGTCTAATTTCATGGTCCAGGTCCCATCACCGGGGTCCAATCCAAGCTGTTGATTTGTGCAGAGCCAGATACGAAGCCTTCACTCTCTTACTTCCCAGGAGATCCTGGCCTTGCAAACCTTCTGTGAGCCATCTTGTGCTGCCTGTTGAGACAAGTTGGTCCCGGTCGCGTAGTGGTGCACCTGGGGATCATGGGAACCTGGGAGGAACCACCGGACACGTTAACTTGAGAAGGGAAAGGAGTGTGGTGTCCAGGAGCAGAGCAGGGCAGGAAGTGGGAGAGAAGAGAATCCCTTGGACAGACCTAGAAACCAGGGAGCTGAAAGTCAGAACAACAGAGCTCAGGGACACCTTGTGCCTTACTGCTCAAAGAAATGGTCTGTGGACAATGACACCGGCATCTCCTAGAATCTTCTCTAAAATGCAGAATCGCCCTCCCCACCTCAGGCCTACTGACTCAGTCTGCATTTTAACAAAATGCCCGGGTTTGCTGCAGCTACAGTGAACGTTTGAGTCGCACGGACCCAACTGGCTGCAGTGGAGACAGCAGAGGGCAGTATTGCAGAGCTCACCAGAGTGGCCACAGGGAGGACGGCTGGGGACGTCACACGAGGCAGTTCTTGGTGAGAACTTTGGGCAAATGCTGGGGTATCTTCTTTGCACGAAGACAAACGGCTTGTGTCAAAAGTTAAAAATGAAAAATTCAGCCGAGTACATTTTAAAGATCTTTCTTGGCTTTATTCATGAGTCAGGCAGCATTCCATGTGCACATTGAAAGAAGTTCTGAGGAGCAGTACAGAATGAGCGACTTTCACAGGCAGAAGGGAGCAGGACAAGTTACTAGCAAAGAGCCGGATCGTTTCAGGCAAGATCACCTTCCTTTAGGGGACAGCAAGGGTCTGTCGGGCAGGTGACTTCACTAGGAATGAGGTAATTCCAGATTGACTGGTTCAACCTAGGAGAGGTTGAAACTGTGGTTAAGTTAGGTATTAAGTCTTGGTTTGGCAACACGGGCACAAGTGACTCCATTTTTGGGTGGTTTTCCTTCTCTTTTTCTTTTAATGTTTATTTAGTTTTGAGAGAGAGAGAGAGACAGAGCTTACGTGGGGGAGGGGCAGAGACAGAGGGAGACACAGAATCTGAAGCAGGATCCAGGCTCCGAGCCGTCGGCACAGAGTCCAACACAGGGCTTGAACCCGTGACCCGCGAGAGGATGACCCGAGCCAAAGTCAGACACTTGATCAACTAAGCCACCCAGGTGCTCCTCCTTTTTTTTTTTTTTTAACACTTGAGTTCGCTGATAATCACCCCACTACGTTTTGATGTATGGAAACACATGAGAGGCCAGGGAATCCGTGAGAATCAGGCTTGGTCCTTGTACTGGAACTCCCAGAAGAAGGTATCGTCTCGGTGTAAGGTGTCAGGTATCCTTGAGGCCAACCCAGCTGCAACTGGGTTGTTCAGAGGCTTTGGTGCAAGAACACTTTGGTCTGGTGCTCCGCTGTCACCATCTTGATATTATTACATTCTCAATAATGTCACCTTGCAACCTGTGTCTTTTGAATGAAGTCCTTTACAGTGCAGTATGCATGGTCCATCCTGTTCTGGCTGCGTCCTCCAAATGAAGCATTCATGGTACCCCATGAGTACAGAATTCAGTGGATCAACGATGCGTAGGAGTTCGCGGAGACTCAAAATGACTACAAAGGAATTGTGTCACGAAACCCACTGGCTTCCAGAGAGTGTTGGAAAAATGTGTGTGCACAAGAAGTAAAATAAAACTGGGGCGCCTGCGTGGCCCAGTCGGATGAGCGTCCGACTTCGGCTCAGGTCATGATCTCACAGTCTGTGAGTTCGAGCCCCGCATCGGGCTCTGTGCTGATGGCTCAGAGCCCGGAGCCTGCTTCCGATTCTATGTCTCCCTCTGTCTCTGACTCTCCCCTGTTCATGCTCTGTCTCTCTCTGCCTCAAAAATAAATAAAAACACTAAAAAAACAAACAAACAAAAAACAAAGAAGTAAAATAAAACAGTTGGGGCGCCTGGGTGGCCCAGTCGGATGAGCGTCCGGCTTCGGCTCAGGTCGTGATCTCACGGTCTGTGAGTTTAAGACCCGCATCAGGCTCTGTGCTGACAGCTCGGAGCCCGGAGCCTGCTTCGGATTCTGTGTCTCCCTCTCTCTCTGCCCCTCCCCCGCTCATGCTTGGTCTCTGTCAAAAATAAATCAACGTTAAAAAATAAATAAAAATAAATAAAACAGTTAAGTGAGGTGTGTTTTTTTGCATTATTTCTATTACTCTGACAAAGACAAAATGCACATGTATCTATAAGCTAAAAAAAAACACGAATTGAGTAATTTCAGTTACCCCCCAAATGAAATAAATATTCTTATATTTCATTCAAAACTGACTGGCGTTGCAAATATAAACAACAAAATTCACAATGATAACAGAAACGTTTAATTTTCTTTACTTAGAACATTTAATAGCAACTTAAAAAAAAATCATCCCAAATACAGAAAGACTGCAGAATAAAGGGAAAAGGTTTATATTTTAGTGCATTTAATGGCACTTTTTCCCTGCATTTTGAACAAGGCGGGGGGGTGGGGTCGTACATTTTCATTCTGCACTCAGTCCAACAAATGAACTATCTAGCACTGCCTGGAGAGAGAGAGAGGCAGGGAGTAATTGGCGTTGGCGATCTGGACCGTCAAAGATGAGGATTTGCCTCAGGTCTTCAAGTAACTAGACCCAGTCCAAACTCGATCCTGGGAGAGGTGTGCCTGTTCCTTAGCAGCGAGGACTATGCTTATTTATGGTATAAAGTGACATTTCTTTTCCCTTACTGCTCTCCCCCAGAGATGCTCTTTGATTCCATTGATGCGTGTGTGTGTGTGTCCTCGAGAAAACCTCTTCTTCTGCCAAGAAAGAGCAAGGGAAAAGGGAAGGACACTGCACGCAGAAAGCAGACCGTCCCGTTGGAGGGTGCAAGCTAATCAGAGGTGAGGCTGGGATGGGACCACAGGTAGGGCTGAAGGGGATGGTCGGTGTCTTAGGGAGTCCAGGCTATCTTGTGGTAACAAACAAAACCCAAACTTTCTTATGCATGTGTAGTGTAAACCAGGCAGCTGCCTTCCATGCAATGGCTTGGACCCAGGTCGCTTTTGTTACGTGGCTCCACTTCTCAGGGTCCCTCACTTCCTGTCCCATCAATTCCATCCATTTTCTATTGGCTAAAACCAGTCCCATGGCCCCAACGAAATGAAAAAGGAGCTGACAGAGGTAGCTTTTTTATTGGCCCGTGCATTGGGCAGGGCTCTACAGAGACAGACAAAGAGGAGGTGCACACGCGTGCGCCCACACGCGCACGCACACGCACACACACACACACACACACACACAGATTTATTATAAGGAATTGGCTCATGTAATTATGGAAGCTGACAAGTCCCAAGATCTGAGACCCAGGATTGCTGTTGGCGTCTGAAGACAGGAAAGGAACAAATGTCCCAGCTCAAAAGGAGTCAGACAGAAGTAATTCTCCCATATTTGTGGGAGGGTGAGCCTGCTCACATTTTCACCTGATTGGATGCAGCCCACACACATTAGGGAGGATAATCTGCTTTACTCAGTCTACTGATTCAAATGTTAGTCTTACCCAGAAAACCCTCACAGACACACACAGAAGAGTGTGGGATCGCACATCGGGACACCACCGTGCCCCAGTCAAGTTGACACAGAAAATTAACCGGGACAGACAGCCCAGGAGGAAAATGAGAGTGGCGAACACGTGGTATTTTCTTCCACAGAAGAGGGCTAGACGGCAGGGAAGGCTGGTTTGAGGTAGAAGGAAAGTCATCTGTAGGGGGGCAGTGCCCAGAATGGGGAGCACATCCTTGAAGGGCCTTCTCAGCTGCAGGCCCACACAAGGCTTGGAGGAGGGGAACACACAGCAGAAATGTGTAAGTTTTGTCAGCGCCAGGCCCGGGGCCTCCCACCTTCCTGCAACGGAAGACACTAGTGAGAACATTTTGCCCGTTTGATGGTTCTATTAGCTCCTATGACACAGGTAGGACTTGAAGAGTTGCACACAAAGGGAGTACGGTTGCTCAGCTCCCCCAGGAAAGGCTTGGGAGGGACTCTTTTTATGTGGCAAAGTTTCTGGCTCACTCCTGAGGGGTAAGCCTGGCCCCATATTCCCAGGAAACCTAATGAGCATGCTCCTCAGAGAGGAGGCCAGAATTTGGGGTGGGGAGAAGTTGAAACCCCAGAAAATCGGGCATGGATGTGGGAGCAAGAGTCAGAGACAGCACAAATTAACTCCACAGACACACTGAAACGCCAGAAGGAGCCCGTGATCCTAGGCTCTTCCCCTTTGTATCTCGATTGTCCAGGCCAATGGAACAGGCATTGTCCGACAGTTTAACGTTGATGGTCCTCTCAAATCTTTATTTAAACAAGAAAACATCGTTTGATCACATCTTCTGGTGGGAAGAATGCATGTGTATCTATGTATGGGCGCTGAGAAACAACCAAGGATATAAAATAAAATATCAACTGTAGTTTTTTATTTAAGTAAAATTAATTATTTGTTTGTTTGTTTGTAAGTTTATTTATTTATTTTGGGGCACCTGGGCGGCTCAGTTGGTTAAACATCTAACTTCAGCTCAGGTCTTGATCTCACAGTTTGTGGGTTTGAGCCCCACATTGGGCTCTGTGCTGACAGCTCAGAGCTTGGAGCCTGCCTCGGATTCTGTGTTTCCCTCTCTCGGTGTCCCTCCCTGACTCGCACCCTTTCTCTCTCTCTCTCTCTCTCTTAAAAATAAATGAACATTTAAAAAAATGTTTTTAAGTTTATTTGTTTATGTTGAGAGAGACGAAGACAACGTGAGTGGGAGAGGGGCAGAGAGAGAGGGAATCCCAAGGAGGCTCCACACTTCCAGTGCAAAGCCCAATGAGGGGACTTGAACTCACAAAACTGTAAAATCATGACCTGAGCCGAAACCAAGAGTCGGATGCTTAACCAACTGAGCCACCCAAGCATCCCTTAACTCTAATTTTTTAAAAGTTAATTTGAAAATCCTTGTAGATGCCCCAACAGCACACTTTCTTCCATCCCATATAACCAGAGCTCCTGTCTGGCTGATGAAGGCAAGTCCCAGCCATCCTCAAGTTTCACTCCTGAGTTAGAAGAGCTCATCTCAGGGCCATAGGAGGCCAGGAACAATGGGCGCCATGACCACTAGCCACGTTGCAATCCAGGCTACTCCAGCAGATCTGGCTGAAAGAGAAAGAAAATGCCAAACAGTTAGGTGTCTAGAGTTCAGGGAGGGAAGGATTACTTCCCCTCTCTGTTTTTCCACCCCACTCACCATCTACATCTACTAAGAGGAAAAAAGAGAACGGGAAGAGAGAAAAGAAGGGAAGAGAAGAGAAGGGGTAAGAACAGAGGGGAGGAGGGAGCAGAAAATTAAAAGACAAAGAGAATGGGTGATAAATTAGGGATGCTTTTCTAGAATAATTTGGGTGGCTAAAAAGTGACTAGAGTGGTTTAGCACTTCCAAAATAAAAAGGGCTATATTATTGTTTTCCTCCTCTCTGTAGATGAGCGGTCACCCTCATTTTATAAAGGACAGGGGCTGTGTTTCTTCCTTTTTCTGGCTCTCAGGATGTGCCGGTGATATGAAGGTAGTCTCATGGCCAGACGCCAAACTGTCCCATCAGGTCTGTGGTGGCAGGAGAGACTAGAAGAGGCATGGCCAGTCGGTTGGGAAGAATGAAGAAGTATACAGTGTCCATAGTCTGCATGTGGGAGCAGAGGTGAAGAAATCAGTACAGGTGGGAGAGTAGACCGGGTCCGGGAAGACCGTGAAAGAGCAGTGTCTCTGAGGGCCATGGTCCCTGGTGCCTGACGGGAAACTCAGGTAAATGTTGGCACCACAGGCGTGAGTTATTCTGGAAGGATATGGATATGGATATAGATTCTCAGGGATGTGGTTTCAGAGGTATGGAAAGTACAGGGCCCAGAATGCTGGAGATAGTAATTCAAATTTATTAAGGGGTCCCCCAAACTCCTAGTATCTCCAGAATTGAAGGAACTGGGTGTAATTTAAGTACCATTCATTGAAGATTCATCAGGCACTGTGCTAGGCAGGTTATCTGTACTATCTCATTTAATCCTTATACAGCATGAGATAAGGATTACTATTTTGTCTGTTTATTAGGAAGGACACGACTTGGCGAAGGACGTGACTTGGAGAATCGAAGTAACTTGCTTCACTAGTAAGTGACAATTCCGGGATTAACCCCAGGTGTCTGACTCTAAAGCCTACGAGCTTACTGCCTGATCCCAGCTACCCCTCTACGGGACTTGCGTGGGCTTGATAGAGAGCCAAGAGAGACGCTCAAGTGAATGGATCCTCCCAAGAGACAGAGGATCTGAAACATGAAACCCAGAGTCTGTCTTTCTAAAGAGCAGAGAGTCTCTACCTTAGGATAAGGCCCTCGTTCCTGTTTAGTGCCTGTCTGGTTTGTGCTCCTCTACCCGGCCCTTCTTGCCTTTGTTAACTTAGGCCGTCTCCCAGAAACCCCTCTATGCACCTGCTCAACTGGGTCTGGTGTACTCTCCCACTTGCACTTTTCCCCTGCTCAATGCTGACATCTGATTGTCCTACAATTCCCCAGACCTCAGATTCTAGGACCATGCATTGTTAGAGCTGGGTAGGAGTGTCAGCCCCCCTTTGCAAGCAAGGACGATAAGCTCCACAAAAGCCAGGCGAGCTTGCTGAGAGGCGGTGGCAGAGCCCGGGGTGGAACCCGTCTCCCAGGTCTCACAGATGCCTTTGGGATTCTCCACCCAAGCAGGATGCTGAATAGGATTCCCACAGCTTTCTTGAATCAAGAGCAAACTAGTTACCCGTACCCCGCCTCGGCTCCCTTGGGAATATTTCTTACCCAGGGTACAGGGTAAAGTGAAGTAGACTGTGTCATTCTTGCTGCTCACAGCATTGCTGACTTGGCAGGTGTAACTCCTGGAGTAATTCTGTGGATTAACGGTGATTTCAAGCACATTACTATGGATCTGCTTTGGAAATGGTCTCGAGTCCCCATACCAGCTTGCAGACAGGCCTTCGATCTCACATGACAGTTTCAGATGACATCTGTTGCTCTCTTCCGGTATCTTCTCAATCTTTATGACAGGTTTAGGTACTGGATCTGAAGACGAGGAGCATGTTGTAAGATGAGACGATGGGTTTATGCATTTATGAGGCACTGATGCTACAAGCGTTTGGCTAACAAAATACAAAGGGAGCTAGGTAGGGACGGGAAGTGGTGTCATGGAGAAGAGGCCCCTACAGAGGGAGCCAGTGAGCAGCTTTGACGTCTGGAGGCTCAGACTGGAAGGGCTGCTCCTTAGGGGTGAAGCTAAAATGGATATGGTATGTATGTTGGGGGTGGGGGAAGCCATGCACCCAGAACCAAAATGGGGTTATGACTATGTGTGGGCCGGAAAGGACAGCAGAGATTGGTTGGAATCAGACTTGGTATCCCAACTGTCTGAGCTCCTTGGGGATCCTTCTCCAGCACCAGCCCAGAGTTGGCATCTTGGCCCATCTGTCCTTCACGAGCACTTGGGCTCAGGTTCAGCAAGAGTCCTGGGGTAAGAGGTGCCACCCAGCACACTGCAAAGCCCTTTCCTGGACTCTGGCAGAGCTACAGAGAAGAGCCTCCTGTAACTCCCAGCACGCATAAGCCATGATGCACAGCATTGTATCCGTTATCTTTGGTATCTCAGGGTTTAGTACAGGGCCTGCCACATAGCAGGAATTCTGTAAGTGTCTGACAAAAGGATGGATGGATGGATGGATGGAGTAGTTATGAGATACAAAGGACAAAACAGTAGCTTTGGAGTGAGACCAGCCTGGGTCCTGGCTCTCATGGAGTGACGTTATCAAGGTAATTAACCCCTCAACTTTCCTTCCCATTGGTAAACTGACTCCACCTCATAGCACAATGTTAGTGAGATAAAATGGCATCCTCCAGGGGGAAGTGCTTTCTGCAGGGCACAAGTGTTATATGCATGTTGGAGGTCACATCATCGTTACCGCTGTCATCCTGCCACCAGATGGGCTAAAAAGTAATCTCAGCATCTGTTCCTTCCTTTGCCATGGCCCCTTTACCTGAGACCCGCTGGCGCCTTTCCATTCTGGCCACGGATGAAACCCCTGCAAAGTCAGTGCCGCTCGTGTGTCAAAGGATTAAATGCGTCAGAGAACTGACGAGCCCAGAGCTTGCCTCTGGCTGCAAGGGTGTGGGGTGAGATGGGAGGGTTCTGCCTGTCTGGTCTCCCTGACTCTAGGCCCATCTCCAATGTGAAATCCCCCTCAGATTGCTGGACTTCCCCTGCACATTTTCATAATGTTTTTTGGCATTTCCTGTGGTCTAGCCTTGTCTTCCATCTCGTCCACATTTTACACGCTGAGAAGCATGCACTGGGGCACTTTGTGGATGGGATTTTTTGAGCCAGCAGAGAGTCTGGCTCTAAGATGCCCCCCTTGAGCTATCAGAAATTCAAGGTCTGCACTGAAGAATGAGTTTCCTGATGGTCTTATCTTCAGACACACGCGCTTACCTCACACCAGCTTTGGGAATTTAAAATATTCAGAAATGTTGCAAGCTGATTATGAAACCATTAGGAACTTGGAATTGGCCATGGTGGGACTATTTACCACAGAAATTGGTAAATGATACAAATTTGGGCTTTTCTTAAGACCACTGTAAGAGACTTTGACTCTTTCCTGTTCCCAGAATCTTCAAAAACGTCCCGAATTTTCAGGCCCATGTGACTTTGAGGAAGTGAGAAAGAAGGGGCCTCCAGCCTCTTAGAACAGGGACGGTTGAGCTGGTGGGACCTGATTGTGCATGACACTCTTCATTTACACTGTTTCGGGGGAGAAAGAACATTACAGACATATTCTGAGTATTTTCTAGAGATTTTGTATTTATATTTCTGGTAATTATCTGGTAGAAGGAAACTGCATGATAAAATGATTTGGTTTGGAAAGGAACCCTTGTTTTCATTTTTTGATGTTTTACTCTCATTATTGACTTTGATTCTCATGACATCCTAAAAGCAAGATATAATTATCCTCATAATATGGGGACTCCACAGCTCTCAGGTCTCACCTGTCTGGGATGTCTGCCCTGCCCCTCTTCTCTAATAATTGCTTACCTCGACACCAGGGAGGAGTCCCCAGGAGCCATGTTTCTGCTTTATAGCCTGACCCTTCGTGCCGTAAATGTTTTCATCAGATACACGTATCTGAACCAACTCGGGCTAATCAGCTTCTCTCTTCAAATTCTGAGAATTTAGGGGTGCCTGGGTGACTCGGTCGATTAAGTGGCTCTTGATTTCAGCTCAGGTCATGATCTCACAGTTCGTGAGATCAAGCCCCATGTTGGGCTCTGTGCTAACAGTGTAGAGCCTGCTTGGGATTCTCTCTCTCCCTCTCTTTCTGCCCCTCCCTGCTCATGCTCTCTCTTTCTCTCAAAATAAATAAATAAACTTTAAAAAATAAATAAATTCAAGGCCCCCCGGGTGGCTCAGTTGGTTGAGCGACCGATTTCGGCTCAGGTCGTGATCTCACGGTTTGTGAGTTGGAGCCCCATGTCGGGCTCTGTGCTGACGGCTCAGAGCCTGGAGCCTGCTTCGGATTCTGTGTCTCCCTCTCTCTCTGCCTCTCCCCCACTCATGCTCTACCCCGTCTCAGAAATAAATAAACATTAAAAAAATAATAATAAATAAATTCTGATAAACCAAGAGTCACAAAAGTCTAGGCCTTGAGAGTAAGTCATGTAAATGGCAGGGATCCAGAGGCCTAGTCTACAGATTCCTGAGGGTGGGGACTCTAGACTGGCCTCATTCTTCCTCTGTTCAGCCCTTCCTGCCTCTTTTAGGTCCCTTGAATTGCTTTAAATAGGTCTAGTTTCTTTAATAGACTTTTTTTTTTTTTTTTTTTGCCAAATTTGTATCAAACTAGTATCTGCTACTTTGCCATCAAAAGAGATTTACCTAATATGGTGATGTTAAGATCTTTCTCCAAGGTCACACAGCTAGTAAGGGAGCTAGTATCCAGAGTTTAACCCAGGTTTGTCTGCTTCCAAATTTAATATTAGTCCTTATTCCACATATACCAGTTAGGCTGGAGCTGTGAGTGGAAGTTTTTGTCCCATCCATTCTGAAAGGTAAACAGCCTTGCTTTAACATTCCCTGCCCCATTCTGTATCTCTTGTAGCTTTCTCCTTGAGTCTCATGAAGTCTGTGTTCAGGTATATCATTAAGATAAGCTCAGAGGGGCGCCTGGGTGGCGCAGTCGGTTAAGCGTCCGACTTCAGCCAGGTCACGATCTCGCGGTCCGTGAGTTCGAGCCCCGCGTCGGGCTCTGGGCTGATGGCTCAGAGCCTGGAGCCTGTTTCCGATTCTGTGTCTCCCTCTCTCTCTGCCCCTCCCCCGTGCATGCTCTGTCTCTCTCTGTCCCCAAAATAAATAAAAAACGTTGAAAAAAATTTTTTTTAAAAAAAGATAAGCTCAGAACTGATTTGGGTTGATCACAGAAGAGCGTGAAGAGAAGAGAGAAGAAACCATTTCTGTGGTTTTCCCTCTCTTCACAGTTTTAAATGTCCCAAGGCTCCCAGTTTGGGTTCTGCCGGCCCAGGCTCACTCCCCAGAGGAACGGGCTCTGGGAGAAATGAATTAAGCCTGTCCTGAAGTTCCTCCTCCCAGAGAGGGTCCCCATGAGCCCAGGGAAACCTCCCAGTGGTCCATCTGGGGCCCTGGAGTGGGGCTCCCCAAACTCACCCAACACCTTCAGTGAGATGTACTTAGATATCTCTTTCCCAGACTCCTTCAACACCTTCAGGATGTAGGTGCTGCTGTCCTCCTTCTGGACATTATAGATGAAGAGTGTATGGTCAACCCCAAGACGGACCCTGTCCTTAAACTGAGACTTGAAGTATTTAGGGTCTTTGGACTCCTGTTCTACAATCTTCTGGTTGTCGTTGTAAAACCAGGCTAATTGTTTGTAGTTATGAGTCACATTGGAGATTTTCAGAGTCACGTTGCTGCCAGAGATGACAGTCATTTGATCTGAAGCATCTGTGAATGAAAATGAGAGCCGTCTTAGAGAGGGCAGAGCGGCCCGGCGGCCCAGGCTTTGGCCTGAGGTGTGGGACAGGGAAGAAGGATGGGGTTTCTGCTTGGAAGCAGTGAGTATGGTTTTCACTAGGAGGCCTGGCCTCTGATCCAGAATTCAGTGAAAGCTGCAGCTTGAGGAATGGGCAATGGGATGTTGCTGATAATTCACCTAGTTCTGCCCCAGACCAGACAGAAAAACGACCCTGAGGCTGGCCTCCGCTCTCTCCCTTGCTCTCATACCAGTAGATTTTCAAATAAAATGGTGACAAGTCACATCCCCTCTCTGGGCTTGTGTTCCCTGATCTTTCAGTTGAATTCTCTAGGAGTAGGTGGGAAGTAGAGAAGACGCAAAGTTCGAAACGAATGACAGTCAGAGCTGTTCAGTGGCAACGTATTCTAGAAGCATGAAGACATTTCGTTCATAGCGAGATGATGCTAGTTTTCTGGCGTTCGTAATTTTTGTAGTATTTCTCAGCTTTGGGAAACTTGTGACACGTTGAGACTTCTTTTCTCATTCTAACTAACCTCATGTTTGTTCCTATTTGTGTTTGCTCTTCTGTTCTTTTTTCGTGCGGGCACCCAAACCTTGTTTGGCTACGGCAAGGAAAAGACAAGATGATAGCCAGGAAGGTGCAAGAGGAAGGGGAGATCTGTTGACTCATTGTGGAGGGAGAAGAACAAAGAAGACAGAGGTGGATAGATAGTTATCAACATCTACCTATAGGCTGAGAAAAAGCAGTAGAAAGAACCTACTGGTAGAGGAAAGAGGAAGTATGGTCTACATTAACTCTGGCCTCGTATTCTATCACACAAAACCTCAGCTTATTGTTGAACATTATATAGATATCTAGCTGCTCACTTTCCACAAGTCTATCATTTCCAAAAGCACTCTCTTCAGCTCGTAAAAGATTAAAACTGCCTGTGTCCCCAGAGCTTTCAAGTTTCTATTCATTAGTTCTTCCAAGCATCCAGGTCTCCATTCCACAAACATGTTTCGAGCACTTACTCTGTGCCTAGTGCCTCTGCAGACATACTTAGGCATTCATTTCCACGGCCCTTCTGATTGACCCATTCCACACATTATGATCTCTGTGACGTAATCAATTCAGGGCCAATAATGGTATTGGAACCACTGTATGCCTGGCACTGTGCGAGGCTCTGATATCAGCCATGCAGACAGGAACTCTGGTCTCCCGGGGCGTGCAGCAAATCAGGACACTGCCCCCAGGATTTTCAAATCGCCAGACATATGTCCTGGACTTGTTCCCATTCTGTTACTTGTTTCCACGTGAATTAATGGAAGTGGTGGCAAGAGAGAGCCTAGATCGATGTTTTTCAGACTTGGCACACTATTGGCATTTTAGGCCAGATCATTCCTTGTTGTAGGGCCTGTCCTTGTGCATTACAGGATGTTCAGCAGAATTCCCGGCCCCTGCCCACTACATACCAGCAGCATTTCTCCAGATGTGACAGTCAAAAGAGTCTCCAGATCCGGTCAAATGTCTCACCCCCATTCCAGCTGAGAACTACTGGCCTGGGTCATCCTGGGCAGACTCTCCAACAAGGGTCAGACATATGTTCAGGAAGACAGCTCACCCGCAATCAGCCACCACTTTATTTCTCGGTAAAGGTCTGAAAGGTCTCTCGATATGCACAAGAGATAACACAAAACTGCACCACTGGCCTAGGACATGTGGTGATGAGACAGAAAGGACCCAGCACCTCTGTTGAAACAGAGAACTTCCCTAAAGTTTCCTTGGAGAAAGAGCAAGGAGGATGAGTCCAATGAGAAAGAATGAAGACTACAGAGCATGTAGACTCAAGGTATGATCCAGGCCCAGTTACACCCTGCATCTTTCTCCTTGTGAGAATGGATGTTCCTTTCTAAGGACAAGAAGATCACGTCTGGCAAGAGTATCCCCAACGTGCTCAAAAGAACTTCAAAATTTATTGTGAAGGACGTGGAGAAACTGTAGCAGACACACAGTCGCGAATGTTGTGAGTTTCTCAAAGGCAAAGACCATGTCCTGCTCAATTTTAAATCCCCAAAATATTTGGTTGACGTCTGGTATTTAATACCCAACGGGTGGATGGATGGATGGATGGACGGACGGACGGACAGGACAAAATGTGTACATAAGTGCTCCCAGTTTACACATTGGATTTCCTTTAACATGTTTTGAGAGACTGTAAGTAGAAATTTGAGTTACTGTTTAATTACTCATAAGCAATGAACTGTGTTTCTTAAATATGATAGGTGCCCAAACTGGGCCAGTAGACTCCCGTCTTATGGCTGGATCCTGATAAATGAATAAAAGATGGCTATTATGATGTAGAAAGCAGAGGAGTAGGGGAGGAGGTGCTTGGGACTTCTCAAAAAAAAAAAAATCCAAAAACATAAAAACATAGAGCATTCAAGATTTCAGATACCAAAAATCAATGCAAAGCAGCTAAAAGAAACCTTGAAGTATAAAACCAGCAGCCTCAGATGGGCTGAGATCAGGCTTGAAAATCACAAGGGAAAGGAGAATTTTGTTTTGAACTAATGAAAACGTGGCCTGGAAAAGCAACATAAACCTCAAGATAGCAGCAGTAGAAAGAATGCTTGATTGGCCATTTAAAAAGAAATGAAAGATATTCTAGTCATCTAAAAGGCTTCTATAATTCATTCACAAGTTAAGGAAGAAATAAGGATTAATTTTACTAATACAGATTGCAAAATTAAAGAAGTGTTGTAATACAATTTGGGGTTCGAAGACGGCAGTTTAGTCTGATAATTGTCTACTAAATTCAGATAAACTGATCTTTCTTACCTATAATACACTTATGTATTCTTTCCGTTTTTAAAGTACATTGACAAAATCTTGATTTGCCTTCCTAACAATTACATGTGTTAGAAGATAGGGAAGTAACTGCAAAGAAAGCTACTATTTTGATTTAATTTTTTTTTAATTTAAACTTAAAACGAAGTTTTTATTTATTTATTTTGAGAGAGAGAGCGAGAGAGCAGGGGAGGGCCAGGAGAGAGGGAAAGAGAGAATCCCAAGCAGGTTCCGCATTGTCAGCATGGAGCCCGACACAGGGCTCCGTCCCATGATCCATGAGATCATGACCTAAGCCGAAATCACAAATCGGACACACAACCGACTGAGCCGCTGAGGCACCCCTATTTTGATTTAATTTCACAGGAAAAAGTAGTTGGTTACGTCTCTGGATGCTGAGGATAAAGTACCTGTGTTTACATGTAGTTTACAATAGAAAATGAAGCAGCTCTCTCCTGTGCCAACCCATATTTCTTGTCAGTACAGAAGCAAATTTAAAATGGGGAACATGGGGACTCAGACCAAAAGAATCATCATGTCATACCTAAGAGTCTGCTCTGGGAGGCAAAAGAGGCCCTACAGAGGAAGTTCTCCCCACTCTAAAGTCACATGGTTTCCAGCAAAACTATTAAGGAAGGAAAGAGGTGAGTTTTTAGGATACTAATATGGAGTTATCACGAGCTCTCTGATAAGGTCAACTATTTTAAGCTGTACAAACCTTTTAAGGAAGTAATTTCTAAAACTGAAGTGTAATTTACATACGACACTACGTTCGTTTCAGAGGTACAATATAATAATGCCTGAATACTTCTTCGGAGGAATAGTGAGAAAGGCAATAGCTAACCTCTCGCTTCTCAGCTGACCTGGAAAGAAAAGTACTGCGAGGTTGAGTAGTTGTAACGGAAAGGAACGTTCGCTCAGTCCCGGAGCACCGTGAGGGGAACCAGAACAAGCCCATGGCAGAGGAATGGCCTTTAACTCTTAGCAACTAGATGTTGGGGGTTCCTTTGATACTGAGGCTCCCAAGGCCTCTGCTCAGATCCTCATTCACAGACCCTAGAGAGGGCAAGCTTTCTTTCCTACAATTTAGATCTCTCTTTGGGAATGACAACATCATTTATCTTTGCTCAGGACACAGCCCCTGGCTAGAGGTCTCAGAGAACGCCACAGGGAGCAGGGTGTGTAACTAGCAGAAAATGAGGCAGCTTTCAGTTTGGAGCTGATATTCAAAATGGAAAAAAAAAAAAAAAAAAAAGGAAGGGGTGCCTGGGTGGCTCAGTCAGTTAAGCGTCCGACTTCGGTTCGGGTCATGCTCTCTCGGTCAGTGGGTTCAAGCCCCGAGTCACGCTCCGTGCGAACAGCTCGGAGCCTGGAGCCTGCTTCGGATTCTGTGTCTCCCTCTCTCTCTCCGCCCCTTCCCCACTTGTACTCTGTGTGTGTGTGTCTCTCTCTCCCAAAAATAAAAAATAAAAACGTTCTAGAAAATAAATAAATAAATAAATAAATAAATAAATAAAAATTAATAAACACAAAATGCAAAAAAAAAAAAAAAAAGAAAAGAAAAGAAAAGAAAAAAGCAACAACAACAACAGAAAAAGCAAAACACCAGACCTTCCCAGACCTCAAGCCATGGAACGAAATATAAGAAGCCTACTTCCCCATCTCCCCAGGGCCCTGTTTTTGTCATGACCCCATAGGAAAAGAGAGAGCCTTATCTCCAAGGCTCAGGAAGGTTCTCCACGGTGCTGCTACCAACATAGGTGTACCTGCTGTGTGGAGACCACACTCCACTCCCGGGGTTAAGCCCCACCTCATACCCCCTTTTCTATCTCACTGTGCCTCCCATATACGATCACAGGCACACAACGCACGTAAAGTACCTTGAATGTTTGCCAGGAGCAAACGAGGCAGCAGTAGAAGTCCCAGAGGTATAAACCACTCCTGCCTTTGGGGACGCATGTTATGTCCCAGGAACGCTGAAGACAGGCCAGACCCCGGGTTAGCAGCGGACTGAGGGCTCCAGAGCCCTTGAAATCATGGCCCAAGTTTAGAGGAAAACACCCACTTTTTGCTTTTACAAAAGCAAGCTCATGGGTGGAGTTTGGAGGTCAAAAACAGGAAGCCACCATATGTGACACCATAGCGGTGAAGTGAGCTAGTTTGAAGGCACAGTTGGTTCTGTTTTCTCGAGAGAGGATCCATAGCTACTACTGGGTTCTCAGAAGGGCCAGTGATTAGGGTTCCCTGATGGAGAATATCTGCTTTGGGCTTCCCAGGCAGGAATCACCCCAATTAATCCAGAAGGTAAAATTAGTCAGGGCCCACCAAACCTGCAGGGGATTTCCAGCCGGGGCCACGTCTAAGTCGTGAGACGAGTAGGTCATATATAAGTGTCATTCAGGACAGAATGTCTGGGAAATCAGGTCTCCCATGCCCTAAGCCCCACCCTCAGGCTCTTCCTCCTTGATGATAAAGTCACTGCTTGTACCTTTACATTAGCCTATCCACGGAACGTTAGTTGAAAAAGCAAGATCACTTGGTCCAAAAGGAGGGATTTCCCAGAAATTTCAGGCCCATCCCTCTTGAACCTAAATGAATTATTTGCCCATCTAGGGCGCTTTGGGGACCC
Organism: Lynx canadensis; assembly: GCF_007474595.2. Lineage (NCBI taxonomy): Eukaryota > Metazoa > Chordata > Mammalia > Carnivora > Felidae > Lynx > Lynx canadensis. The sequence continues at coordinate 63,882,343 of NC_044319.2, read as the reverse complement.
ATACAGCAAGCCACAGTCCCTAATACAGCTTATTTGTAACGATTTTTGAACTGGAGACATTTCCAATTCAACAGAGAGGACACCGATAAAAACGTGGCTCGGCTCCACCTGCGAACTCCTCTGATGAAAGTAATTACCCTCCCCCAAAAGATCAGCTTGGGGAAAGCGAGTCAGCTCAATGCCTTAAACTACGGACGACACCCCATTCCCTTGATCACATTGGAGCCCTGTGAGGTGAGAAGGACAGGCAGTATTGCCTGCATTTTATACTTGAGATTTTGAGTCAGAATAAGGTCATGGATCAACTCTCCTCCACCCCAGTCTTCTGCTCTTTCCCCAGTATGGGCTACAGGAAATCTGCGGACTAGAGTAGAGACGATGAGACGAGACGGGAGTAGAATGAGGGAACTTGAGGTGGAGTTAGCTAGGGGAGGTTTTAAAGAGAACCATAAAAAAAAAAAAAAAAAAGAGAGAACCATAAATAAGGTGTGTGGGAGGAGGAGGCAGAGTCACAAGGGCAGAGAAAGAGAAAAGGAAGGAAGCGAAAGAAACCACACGTGGGTGGGCTTTGCTCAGACCTGGACTCTCCAGAGAGTCTTCCAAAGGGCTACTGCTCCGTGTTTCTGTGTTTCTCGGAAGCATCTGAAGCTAGCCCTGGGGGGGGATAACAAGATTTATTCCCAACCTCCCTAGTTCCGGTAGGAGGCAGCACAACACTGCAGGTGTCCGCGTAGGCTCCAACTTGGGCACATCCCAAGGAGACTGAGAGAGCAGGGGACCCAGGACAATATCCTCACCTAAGAGGTGAGCAGAAGAAAAGGACCCTAAAGACGAAAATGAGAAGGATCCACCATGGACAGAGGGAAGTCTAGGAGAAAGCGATGTTTCAAAAACTGTATCCGGATTAGCAGAAACTGTACTCATTGTATTTAGTAATTGTGTGCTCACTAGTGACCTTAATCTTGGTGAGAGCCATTTTGGGGAGCAAAGGCCAGATTCTCCTCTCCTCTTCTCCTTTCTCCTTTTTCCTTCTATCTATTACATATTCCTTTTTTTTAAAGACTTTTAAAAATTTTTTTTAATTTTTTTAAATTTTATTTTATTTTGGAGAGAAAGAGAGAGCAGGGAAAAGGGACAGAGGAAGAGAGAGAGACAATCTTAAGCAGACTCCAAGACCAATGACCCTGGGATCACAACCCGAGCTGAAATCAAGAGTCAGATGCTCAGTCAAATGAGCCACCCAGTCACGCCTATTAGATATCTCTTGGGCTACATCTGAAGTTGTAGAAATGAAAGCTATACATCTGCCTGCTCTCTTTAAAAATTTTTTTCTAACGTTTATTTATTTTTGAGACAGAGAGAGACAGACCATGAACGGGGGAGGGTCAGAGAGAGAGGGAGACACAGAATCGGAAACAGGTTCCAGGCTCTGAGCTGTCAGTACAGAGCCCAACGTCGGGCTCGAAATCACGGACCACGAGATCATGACCTGAGCTGAAGTCGGGCGCCTAACCGACTGAGCTACCCAGGCACCCCTACACCTGCCTGCTCTTAAGCAGCTCACAGTCTCATGTGTAAATATGGTTTTGAAATGGAGAATAATGGGACCACATGGATGGACCACCCAACACAAACTGTGTGATCGGGGGAAGCTGCTGGGAGACAGACCCTAGGTGTGACTCCTTTGAAGAGCAAGGGGATGTGTTACGTAAGGAAGATGAATATGACACCATCTGAGAAGGCAGAGAACGTGGCCAGATTGGGAAACTGAGGATATTTTGTGTGACTGAAACAAACAAAAAAAAGGAAACCAGGTCCAGATCAATAAGGCTTTTGTGTGTGTGGTCAGGAGTTTGGGTTTTATCCCGACCCCTTTCAAGGAGAAGTAAAGATTTTGAGCTGATGATGTGCTTCATTCCACAGATTAGAAAGAACGCTGATGAAGAGGAGGATGAGATTAGAAGTAAGGAGATGTTAGAAGATTCCAGCTACACAATAATGAAGGACTCAGCAGCAGCAGCAGTAGAGAGGGTGATGGGAGGAAGTCAGAATCAGCAGAAGTCCACACCTGGTTTTTTAGCGGGGGGGAGGAGGGAAAGGGAAAAGAAAGAGCCGATTGTTGGCTTGGGGGACTAAATTAGTGGGTGGGACATGAAAGATAAGTTCAGTTTGGGATATATTGTGATTAAGATGTCTGAAACAGAGTCGAATATGTGCACCTGGGGCTCAAGAGAGAGATCTGAGCTACCTCCCAGAAATATGAATAGTCAGCACACAAACTGTGGTGGAAATCATATCATGTACAAGAAGGATCTCTCTTGGGAGGAATACATAAAGTGAAAAGGAGATTGAGCAGGGAATCCCCCATGTCTTAGTTCATCCAGGCTACGGTAACAAAAATACCAAAGCCTGGGAGACTTGCACAACAAATATCTACTTCTCATACCCTGGAGGCTGGGAAGTCCAAGATCAAGGCACCAACAGATTCAGTATCTGGGAGGGCCCACTTACTAGTTCATAAATGGCCATCTTCTCATTGTGTCCTCGTGTGGTAGAAGGAAGGACGGAGCTGGAAGAACGGAGCTCTCTGGGGCCTCTTTTAAAAGACACTAATCCGGGGTCTTTTGTGGTTCCATACAGATTTCAGGATTGTTTCTTCTAGCTTTAAGAAGAATGCCAGTGCAATTTTGATTGGGATTGCATTGAATGTGTAGATTGCTTTCGGTAGCATTGACATTTTAACAATATTTATTCTTCCAATCCATGAGCATGGAATGTTTTTCCATTTCTTTGTGTCTTCTTCAATTCCCTTCATAAGTTTTCTATAGTTTTCAGCCTACAGATCTTTTACATCTCTGGTTACGTTTATTCCTAAGTATTTTGTGGTTCTTGGTGTAATTATAAACGGGATCGATTCCTTGATTTCTCTTTCTGTTGCTTCATTATTGGTGCATAGGAATGCAACTGATTTCTGTACATTGATTTTTGTATCCTGCGACTTTGCTGAATTCATATATCAGTTCCGGCAGCTTTTTGGTGGAGTCTTCCGGGTTTTCCATGTAGAGTATCATGTTGAGAAAGCAGGAAAGAGTATCCAATGGAAATAAGTCTCTTTAGCAAGTGGTTTTGGGAGACCTGGACAGCAACATGCAGAAGAATGAAACTAGACCACTTTCTTACACCAGACACAAAAATAAACTCAAAATGGACAAAAGACCTAAATATGAGACAGGAAGCCATCAAAACCCTAGAGGAGAAAACAGGCAACAACCTCTTTGACCTCAGCCACAGCAATTTCTTGCTCGACATGTCTCCAAATGCAAGGGAATTAAAAGCAAAAATAAACTATTGGGACCTCATCAAGATAAAAAACTGCTGCACTGCAAAGGAAACAATCAACAAAACTAAAAGACAACCAACGGAATGGGAAAAGATATTTGCAAATGGCGTATCGGATAGAGGGTTAGTATCCAAAATCTATAAAGAACTTACCAAACTCAACACCTGAAAAACAAATAATCCAGTGAACAAATAGAAGACATGAATAGACACTTCTCCTAAGAAGACATCCAGATGGCTAACGGACACATGAAAAAATGCTCAACATCACTCATCATCAGGGAAATACAAATCAAAACCACATCGAGGTACCACCTCAAACCGGTCACAGTAACTAAAATTAACAACTCAGGACAACAGATGTTGACAAGGATGTGGAGGAACGAGAACCCTCTTGCACTGTTGGTGGGAATGCAAACTGGTGCAGCCTCTCTGGAAAACTGTGGAGTTTCCTCAAAAAATCAAAAATAGAACTACCCTTCGACCCAGCAATAGGAATTTATCCTGCTAGGAATTTACCTAAGGGATACAGGAGTGCTGATGCATAGGGGCACTCGTACCCCAATGTTTATAGCAGCACTTTCAACAATAGCCAAATTATGGAAAGAGCCCAAATGTCCATCAACTGACGAATGGATAAAGAAGATGTGGTTTACATATACAATGGAATACTACTTGGCAATGAGAAAGAATGAAGTCCTGCCATTTGCAGCAACATGGATGGAACTGGAGAGTGTTATGCTAAGTGAAATAAGTCAGTCAGAGAAAGACAGATATCATATGTTTTCACTCACATGTGGAACCTGAGAAACTTAACAGAAGACCATAGGGAAAAGGGAAGGGGAAAAAAATAGTTACAAACAGAGAGGGAGGGAGGCAAACCATAAGAGACTCTTAAATGCAGAGAACAAACTGAGGGTGGATGGGACGGAGGGGAAATGGGGGATGGGCATTGAGGAGGGCACCTGTTGGGATGAGCAGTGGGTGTTGTACATAAGCAATGAATCACAGGAATCTACCCCCAAAACCAAGAGCACACCGTACACACGGTATGTTAGCCAATTTGACAATAAATTATATTAAAAAAAAAAACCACTAATCCCATTCATGAGGATTCATGACTTAATCACCTCCCAAAAGCTCCACATCGAATACCATCACATGAGGGATCAGGTTTCAGCATATGAATTGGGTGGGGAGGGACCACAAACATTCAGTCTACAGCACCCTGGTAATACCAGCTGCTATATTTAAGGAATGGTAAAGAAAAAGGCAAAGACAAAGGAGACTGGAAAAGATCTTCTAGAAAACTGGGAAGAAGGGGCTCCTGGGGGGCTCAGTCCGTTAAGCATCCAACTTCAGCTCAGGTCATGATCCCACCATTCATGAGCTTGAGCCCCGCATCGGGCTCTGTGCTGACAGCTTAGAGCCTGGAGCCTGCTTCGGATTCTGTGTCTCCCTCTGTCTCTGCCTCTCTAACCAACCCCCCCCAACAAATAAATATTTTTTAAAAAAAGAAAACTGGGAAGAATACTAGAGCATAGGAAGTTCGCAGGAAATGAGAGAATTTGAAGAATGGAGACATTCACAACATCAAATGCTGCAGAAAGGAAATGTAATAAGGTTACAGGGATGTGTCTATTGCAAAGTATACCAACAGATAATTTACAGGATGAAAATAAGAAAATGCCCAATACACATGAAAAATGCGCATTTCCTCCTGGGAATCAGGGAAATGGAAATTAAACAAATAATGATAATATTAACTATCAAATTAGAAAAAAAAATTGTTCGATTCCAGTGATGAAAAAAATTAGAGGAAATCAGACACATACACTGTTTATGGAAATATAAATTATGCACGCTTTGTGGAGGGAAATTTGGTGTTACCTGTCAAATTTTTCACTATATAATACGCTTCGTACTTTGTTCTGCTTGTAATAATCTATATAGAAACATAATGGCACAATTGCACGAGGATAAATGAAACATAAAACAATGTTCATTACAAAAGAATTTATAATAAAAGAAGTTGGAAATAACTTACAAATACCAACCAAAAGGAGACTGCATGAAAAATCCCAACATAAACACATCCGTGGGACAATATGGAGTCATAACACAGAATGAGACAGACAGAATGTTTTCATCTAAAAGGAATGTCTATGATATATTGTTGAGGAAAAAAATTATAAGCAAATACATATGATACACTCCTGTTTTGTCACAATCTGTTCACGTGGAGAGCGTTGTGTATAATATAGCTCATAGGAATACAAAATGATTTGAAATAATTTACATAAAACTGAAAACTAGTGTCTGTCTCCCGCTAGGGTGGGAAGCTTGAGTAGTTTTTACCCTTTATGATTTGATTTTTTGCAATAGACATTCTCATTCTCCATTCCTATTCTCATCTGTTCCTTCGTATTCAAAAGGAATAAGGCCTCCATCGGATTTAATAAATCACCAATTTCAAATGAATCCTGGGAGAAAATCTCAGTTTGCATTGAGTAGAGAAACAAATGAGAACGTGAAGAAGTAAGTGCATAAAGTCTAAACTTCACAACAATATTGGGTTTTTAAACAACGGTGAACAGTGTGAAGGGAAAGAAAAGCAGTTTTCAGACTGGCCAAAGCCTGTCATCCACCGCCCATCTCGACCCCACATTTATGTCCTCTGACCCCCCCCCCTCTGACCCCCAAGAGCAAAGTTCATGGTGAGAGAACCAAGAAAGACCACAGAGAAGGACCACAGTGTGTCTGCTAACACCCTTCCTGCAAAGCTAGAAACCAAGCCAGAAAGGCTCCTGCAAAGAAAGGAGAGGAGACACCCAACAGGAAAAGGTGTTTCTGAGAGAGAGAGAGAGAGAGAGAGAGAGAGAGAGAGAGAGAAACAGAGTAGGGGCAGGGGAGGGGCAGAGAGAGAGGAGAGAGGGAATCCGAAGCAGGCTCCAGGCTGTCAGCACAGAGCCCAACACGGGGCTCAATCTCAGGAACCATGGGACCGTGACCTGAGCCGAAATCAAGACTCTGAGGCTTAACTGCTTGAGCTGCCCAGGCGCCCCTGCTTTAGGTTCTTTGAAAGCTGTGGTTGTTAACATGCTTCACTTTTTGGGGATGGGGCAGAGGTGAAAATGTCACTAGTGGAAGGTCTCAGAAGCAGAGTGAAATGGGGAGGGGGTGCGGACAGCATTCCCCTCTAGTTCCCTCGTTGAAACCGCTCTCGGGTCCCAAGAAGAGAGATTCCCTAATATTGACACACATCAGCCACCTGGCACAAACATATTGTTATGTAGGGAAACTAATTTTGTAATGTTCCCTTCTCCCTTAAACCCGAAGATGTCCTCCCGAATCAAATGTATTAGACACTTGAATGAGGCATTCTAGACCCTCCAGGGCCAATATCAAAAAGACATCACTCAAGCTGTGATTCTCTTTTGAGATTGTGGAAACTGCGAATCCTGGGGCTTTGTGGTCTAGACCAAGCCAAGATGAGATGCTTGGAATTTTCAGCTCCATCCCGCATTCTCCAGAGAGGGGAGAGGGGCTGGAAATGGAGTTAATAATTGATTACGCCTACGTGATGAAGCCTCCATAAAAATCCCAATAGTATGAGATTCCAGGAGCTTCTACATTGGTGACACATCCCAACTCCGTGGGGTCAGGATCCTCCCAGATCTCGCCTAATACATCTCCTCACCTTGCAGCTCATCTGTATCCTTTATCATATCCTTTAGTATATAATAAACCGGTCAACACAAGTGTTTCTCAGAGTTCTGGGAGTTGTTCTAGCAAATAATCGAATCCAGGAACACGGGTCATTAGAACCTCCAATTTGTAGCCTCGCTGGACAGAAGTTGTGGGTAACCTGGGGACCTACTACTTGGACTTGGTGTCTGAAGTCGGGGGCATTCTCATGGGGCTGAGGCTTTTTAACCTATGGAGCCTGCACTAACCTGTAGGGCCCCCAGCCCCACAACACGTCTCCCAGAGTGCTTTGTAAATCTGTTTTACTTTGCACAGCTACGAAGCAACTGACAAATGGTGACCTTCTGCCGAGTTCTCTTTCTTCTTTGTAGAAAATCTGCATGATACGAATATAATGTCAGAATTTGCAATTGGTGGCCCAAGCCCTGTGAAAACAGGGACGAGGTATAGCAGACACCTCACGTTTGCACGTTTGACACCCCACACACCCCTCAGCCACCCACTAACCTCCCCCATCCGTCCCCACCCAATCCTGGCACACCTCTGTTAGCAGAGGGCAGCAAAGAGTCACAGAATCTGAGATGAGTTTTAGTTAGAGGGACTGTGGCTTACCTGAAGGGGGCAGGTGAGGTGCCTTCTCTGTAGTGTGTGTGTATGGGGGGGGGGGGGGGGTGGAACACCAACACTGAAGGCAGAAGGCACCTGGAGAGACAATCCAGGCATGTGGTTCATCAGGATTCCTCTCATGAAGTCTGGAACTCGGACTTCATCTAATTGTGCCTGGCTCTCTATAAGTGATTAGAAGCTGCTTTAAATGAGCCGATTAAAATAATAGCTAATGTTTACTGAGGACTCACTATGAGGTAGTCTTTATGCCATGTCAATATAGACGATCTCATTTAATACTCACAATCTTGTGGACTAAGGACTACGGTTATCCCCATTTCCCAGGCGAGGAAACTGAGGCATAGAACCTCAGTCGCCTTGCTCAAGACCAAACAAGGAGGGAGGGACAGAACTAGGACTCAAGTGTGGGCCACGTGGCTGGAACATCTGTCTGCTTAGCCACTCTCTGGGCAACACTGCCAGCACGAGAGAGGGAGAGACATCAGTCCTGCTGAACCAGGCAAGCAGGACAGCTCTGGTGTGAATGACAAGGAATATGGACCATCTGTGGGCACACGGATGGACAGCAAGCGTATTGGACATTTCTTACCTCGCCTCCTCCCCCATGTCCCATCCTCTCAAAGGGGTTGGATGGAGAAGTGTCAGAGAAAGCTTGTAATGGTTTTCCCCTCCAACCAAACGGAAAAGATGGTACATGAAAGCAGGGGAAATAGAGGTTAGACCCAGAGAAGACCCGTGTTCTGAGATACCGGAGTGAAGACCAGCAGAGAGAGGGGGGCGGGGACCGGCCCTGCCTAAAGAGACTACTTCCCAGTCTTTGGGGATTGAGTTTCCACTGGCTCAGGCACCAGACCGGGGTTAGCACAGCTCCTCTTCTGTTCTGTTTTTCACGTTTCGGAAGTTCTGAACTGCCCGGGGACCAGTCTGAGCTCTAGATATCTGGATAATTCCACACACCGTGAAACCTTTAGGATCCCTGTGTAGGACAGCTGTCAGGAGGCCATGCCCTCCCACTGCCACCCCGCATGCCTTGTAGTCACGGTGTTATCGCCCTTTAGAGTTACAAAGTTCTTTCACGCCCACTGCAGTTCTGCCCCCACCACAACCCATGAGGTAGGTATGAGGAGGCAGTGTTATTCTACTTCCACAGTTGAAGAAACAATGAATCATAGGAGCAAGATGACACATACTGGCAGACCCCACCTTAGGACTACTCTGCACTTGGACTTGACCCATCACAGTCCTTGCCCTCTGCATGGTAGTTATTGTCTTGTGTGTGTATTTCCCACCACAGAGCTCGGTTTCTGTGACGGCAGACCCATTTCTCTCGACTGTGTTTTCAACCCTTGACCCAGCGGGTGATATAAGTTGCGTCAAGGACAGATGAGGAGCACCAACCAGGGGTGTGGGCTTCGAGAGGGTCCCCTGCCATACCTGGTAATTGAGGTAGATCACTGGGTGTCCGATGTCAGCGTGTGGGAATCTGCTCACATCTGGGCACACACACACACACACACACACAAAAGCCTTCCTTTCTAGAGCCTCCTTCCCCAAAGGACATGCCGCGTGATCGGTGAAACTGATACAGGTTAAGCGGCATAGAAACCAGAATGCACGAAAGACACGTGAGATCTGGTAATGATTCTCTCTCTCACCTTTGGCCGCTTAAGATGACTCTTGGAAACTGGAGACAGTCTCAGGAAAGCGTAGTCACAGTCTGAAACTTCGCTGATACAACCGGACGCGGCAATTACCAGAGTCCAGACTTGTGAGCCATCAGGAAGGGAGCCGGGGCCCAGAGAAGAAAGGAATCTGCTCCCAGCTTCCAGCACTGGGCTTGGCAATTTCAGCGTGGCTCTGCCACCAGGAGTATAGACTCTACAACTGGGTTGCAGGGAAGCCACGGGCCAGTGAGAAAGTAATATATTCTCATTAGACCGCAGCCGGTTTCTATGAAGTCTCCGAGTATCGGGCTATTATATACGTGCATTCCCGGGGGCTTTTGAACACTAATTTCACTATTTCACAGTGAGTTGGAAAACGCATTCTATTGAAGATGTCCAAAAATCCTGTGAAATTGTGGGGAAAGTGTATCAGTGAGAAAGCTCTCAAAATGCTCCCGTATAGTTTTTAGCTTGGAAGCTGAAGTTCTCTATTTCACGTTTTAATGCCACGCCGAGAAATTTCACACAGAAAACCATTAAATGATAATCGGGTGCCAAATCACATCATAAGAAAAGTTCTGCAGTGTTTGCTACATGGTCACTTTGCATAAACATACTCTAATCACAGGTGTTTTGAAAAAGAAATAATCTTGAAAGAGACGTTTCTAAAACGATATGAGCTGTAACAGTACTGTCAGGGTTTAAAGCAACAGCCATTTCTCGCTTTGAGACGACACAGATTTCCCCCTGGAAAGATACAAGCATTATTTTCTCTCATCCCCTAGAGTCTTCCCCCACCTTCTGCTCTGCCACGAAAGCGTTCTGAGTCCCTGAAAACTCTCATCCCTTTTCTACTCCCAATTTTCCTCTCCAAATAGAAAAAAAGGAATGGTGGGTGTCATTCACAATTACTCAATTTCTATTACTCCGGATAGTCATTCATTCACTCAACACATGTATTGAGGACCTGCTATGTACCGGACAACGTTCTAGTTGCTGAGAATAGAGTAGTGAGCAAAACAAAGTCTTTCTTCTTACGATTTTTGGATTTTAGTGTGGTAAATACTACAGAAAACAATAATAATAATAATAATGTAAGGGAATAGGAAGTAAAAGAGGAGTGCCTGGGTGGTTCATGCAGTTAAGCATCAGACTCTTGATTTTGGCTCAGGTCATGATCTCACGGTTCGTGAGCTCGAGCCCCACGCCGGACTCTGTGCTGACAGTGCGGAGCCTCCTTGGGATTCTCTCTCTCCCTCTCTCTCCGTCCCTCCCTCCCTCTTTCTCAAAATAAATAAACATTTAAGAAGAAAAAATGTTTCTAATTTAAAAAAAGAAAGTGAAAGATCAGGGAGTGATAGTTTATCAAGGGGACAAGGAAACCCCCTCTAATAAGTAATACTGAGTAAATCTTAAGGAAGGGAAAGCCACGTGGATATCTGAGGGAAGAGCTTTCCTCTAGTGCAAAAGCCTTGGGGTGTGCCTGGGGCATTCAGGAACAGTGAGGTGGTTAGCCTGGCGGGCGTGGAACAGGCTGGGGGAAAGAATTAGGAGATGACATCAGAAAGGTGACTAAGAGCCATCATGTAGGGTCAGAAGCCTTGAAAAGTACTTTGCATTTTATCCTAAGTGATCTGCTAAGCAGGAAAATAGCATGATTCGGTGTACGTGTTAAATGTATCACCCTAGGGGCACCTGGGTGGCTCAGTCAGTTAAGCTTGATTTCAGCTCAGGTCGTGATCTCACAGTCGTGAAATCAAGTCATGAGATCAAGCCCTGAGTTGGGTTCTGAGTTGGGCATGGAGCCTGCTTAAGATTCCCTCTCTTTCTGTCTCTCTCTCTCTCTCTCTCTCTCTCACACTACCCCTGCCCCTTCCACACTCATGCACATGCTCACGAGGTCTCTCTCTCTCTCTCTCTCAAAAAGAAAAAAAAAAAAAAAGATCATTCTAGTGACCTGTGAAGAATAAGTTCCAGGAGACCAAGGTGGAAGCAAGGATATTAGTTAAATAGCCTTTGCAATAGTGTAAGGAAGAAATGGCAGTGGTGATGGTTGGTAAGACTGACAAGAAGCAGTCTGTTTCTGAGCATATTCCAAAGTCAAGACAATAGAATTTGCTGATGAATGGATATGAGATATGAGAAAGTGGAGTCGAGGATAATTGTAATTTTCTGGCATGAAAACCTTAATGACTAGAGCTATAATTTACTGAAATGAAGAAAACAAGTGGGGGAGGAGGTAAGAGGGAGGGGAGCAAGAGTTTGATTTGGTACAGGGGGAGTTTGGGATGCCTCGTACATTCAAATGGAGACCCAGGGTAGGATACACAAGCCTGGAATTCAGGAAAGAGGTCAGAGCTGAAAACAAAATTGGGTATTTCAAACCAAGAGACTGAATGAAATTGACTAAGGAATTGGGGTAAATAAAGAAATGAGCGAGTCTAAGGACTAAAGCCAGAGACTTTTCAATATTCATGGACGGGGAAAATTTGCATCATTAAACAACGGAAAATGAGAAGGCTTGGGTAGGAGACAACCAAGAAAGAATGGGGTCTCATGGGCCAATTTAAAAAGAGAAAATGATTAAATAACACATGCTGCTAATATGTGTTATGTTACAAAAGTAGTTATTTTCTGTTTCAGCACAGCCTGAAAATTGTTTTAGTTTCTGTCTCCACATGTGGCTTGATGGGGTGCCCCAGGATTTTTCACTGATGTCATTCTGCCCAATTCTGCTGCTTCTCGTATCAAAATAGTTTCTTTTCCTATATTCCCATAAACTTTGGCTTGGTCAGCTCTAGGACAAGGAAAGCCATGATGGGAATCACTAAAGTGAAATTAAATGAGAATGAGGCATCTGCTTCAAAACCATGGCTGGATGGATTTCAGTGAAACACCTCCTCTCCAACCTCATTTTTCTGCCAAGAATGTCAGCATTCGAAATCGCAGTATTTCAAAGCTGCTGTCTCTGCCATTTCCACATTTGTGGAAGTATGTTTACAAATGGGTGATACCTCATAATGGAAAAATCACTGGCTTGAAGTCAAAATATTTGTGTTGTATTCTGACTCCGCTAATAAAATTCTGTGTAACATTGGGTGAAATACCCTTCTATCTCTTCATCAAACTAGATCAAGATAAGTAAACAGGTGTCAACCTGTAAGCCAAGTGAGAAAAATTACCTGTGTAAAATTATGGCTGTCTGCTGGAGTCGTTGTTTACTCTCTTATCAGTTCTCATAGTTTGTCTGCAGGTTCTTTTGCATTCCCTATATCAGCAGTGATGTGATCAGAAAATAGTGGTAATTTTTCTCTCTTTTTTTAAACCACATACAGCTTATTTATTTTTCTTGTCTCATTGCTCAGGCTAAGACACTAGTTCATTAACGAATAGTAGCCGTAACTAGAGCAATTCTCATCTTATTCCTGACTTCGATAGTATTGCTTCTAAATGTTCAGCCTTTACGTGTGATGTTTGCTATAGTTTTTCACGAATTTTTTAAAATTATGAGTAAATATTAACTTTTACCAAATATTTTAGTATGGCTTCTGAGATAATCATACGTTATGGTGCCTTTAGTCAATGTGATGGATTATACTGACAAATGTTTATAATATTGGCCTATTCTCGGGGCGCCTGGGTGGCGCAGTCGGTTAAGCGTCCGACTTCAGCCAGGTCACGATCTCGCGGTCCGGGAGTTCGAGCCCCGCATCAGGCTCTGGGCTGATGGCTCGGAGCCTGGAGCCTGTTTCTGATTCTGTGTCTCCCTCTCTCTCTGCCCCTCCCCCATTCATGCTCTGTCTCTCTCTGTCCCAAAAATAAATAAACGTTGAAAAAAAAATTTTTGTAAATAAAAAAATAAAAAAAAATATATTGGCCTATTCTCACATTCCTGGAATAAGTGATATTTAATCATGACATATTTTCGACACGCCACTAGATGTGATTTGTTAACGTTTCATTTAGGATCTTTGCAACTATGTTATAAGGGACACAGGTCTATAATTTTCTTTTCCTGTCTTTTCATAAATTTGGTATCAAGGTTCCTTTTAGATGTATGTTTATCTTAGTTTTCAACAAGGCTATAGACTTTAATACATTTGAAAATGTTTCTTCCATCATTACCGTGTTTTTCAAGTCAGATAAGAAAAGTTATCCATGGGGCGCCTGGGTGGCTCAGTCGGTTAAGCGTCCGACTTCCACTCAGGTCACGATCTCACGGTCCGTGAGTTCGAGCCCCGCGTCGGGCTCTGGGCTGATGGCTCGGAGCCTGGAGCCTGCTTCCGATTCTATGTCTCCTTCTCTCTCTATCCCTCCCCCATTCATGCTCTGTCTCTCTCTGTCTCAAAAATGAATAAACGTTAAAAAAAATTTTAAAAGAAAGAAAAGTTATCCACGTTGAATTCATTTCACAAATTAACAAAGTCCTTTTAAAAGATGTCACCATGATTTCATTGGAGTCAGAAGAGAGAAAGGATATAAAAACACATGATCGTGTTCCTCGTTCCAGAAAAGATGAGGTAGATACATTTCTCTTTATTTTCCCCACTAAGTACAAATAAAAATACCGGACATTGTATATAAAACACAACCACAAGATAATTCTAAAAGCTGGAGAGGTGGCACCTGGGTGGCTCAGTCAGTTAGGCGTCCAACTCCTGATTTCAGTTCAGGTCATGATCTCACGGTTTGTGGGTTTGAGGCCCACGTAGGGTGGAGGCTGCTTGTGATTCTCTCTCTCCCTCTCTGTCTCTCTGTCCCTCCCCCCTCAAAATAAATAAATAAACAAACATTTTTAAAATATATGGATAAATATAATAGACTATCCTCCTCTTGAGTTTTTAAATTATATTTGATAATTGAAGCAAAAACTATAACATTACCTTACATGGTCCTCAATGTATATAAAGGATATATTTAAGATAAGTTATTAGGAAAGGATAGTAAAAGAATCTAATACAAGTAAGGTTTTACACTTTAGTTGAACTGGTAAAATGTCAATACCAGTAGACCATAACTTATGTATGTGTAATAAAATGCATAAAGCAGCCATTTAAAAATCTGTTCAAGATACACTGTAGATATGGGGCGCCTGGGTGGCTCAGTCGGTCGAGCGTCCGACTTCAGCTCAGGTCATGATCTCACAGCTCGTGGATTTGAGCCGCACGTCGGGCTCTGTGCTGACGGCTCGGAGCCTGGAGCCTGCTTTGGATTCTGTGTCCCTCTCTCGCTGTGCCCCTTCCTCACTCGTGCTCTCTCTTTCTCTCAAGAATAAATAAAACATTAAAAATATATATATATACTGTAGATAAATCAAAATGAAACTATAAAAAACATTCAAGGGGCACCTGGGTGACTCAGTTGGTTAAGGGTCTGACTTTTGCTCAGGTCATGACCTCACGATTCGTGAGTTCGAGCCCCACATTGGTCTTTGTACTGACAGCACCGAGCCCGCTTCAGATCCTCTGTCTCCCTCTCTCTCTGCCCCTCCCCTGCTCATGCTCTTTCTCTTTCAAAAATAAATAAATACTAAAAAAAAAGAATGAACTGAAATTTAAAACAGATTTCAAGTGACCCACAGAATGACTAAGAAAGTAAAACCGAAGAACGGCAATGGCAACAAAGAAGAAGAAACAAAGAAATAATAAAATGGTAGACTTGGGCTCTAGTAAAAGCAATAATAACATTATGTAAACGAATGGAACAGAATAGATAACCCAAAATACACCCATGCAAGTATGGCCACGTGATTTCTCCGTAAATTGCAAAAGCATTTAAATATAGAAAGGATTATCTTTTCGACAAATGGTGCTGGAATAATTGAACATCTTCAGGCAGAAAAAAATGAACCTCAGTCTAAACCTCACACCTTATACAAAAATCAACTCAAGATGGATCAGAGATTTAAATACTAAATATTAAAACCACAATAAGATACTACTGCACATCTATTAAAACAGCTAAAATAAAATATGGTAACAATAGCAAATGCTGATGAAGATATAGAAGAATCAAAGCTGTCCGAAAGTACCAGTGGGAATGTAAAATGTTACAACTCTAGAAAATGGTCGGTCAGTTTCTTAAGAAATTAAACAGACATTTACCATCTGACTCAGCAATCATACTCCTGGGCTTCTATCCAAGAGAAACTTTTTTTTTCTGCTTTTTGAAGATCTGTGATTACCAGTGAGACACATTTATGATTGTTATGCATCCAGCTCTTGGTTTCAGCTCAGGTCATGAGCTCACGGTTTGTGGGATCGAGCCCCATGTTGGGCTCTGCCCTGGCAGTGAGGAGCCTTCTTGGGATTCTTTGTCTCCCTCTTTCTCTGCCCTTCCCCCACGCTCTCTCTCTCTCTCTCTCTCCCTCTCAAAATAAATGAACAAACTTAAAAAAAATTTTTTTAACGAAGTATCTATTTCAGTCGCTTATGCATTGGGTCGTCTGCCTAATTCTTATTGATATGTAAGACTTCTTTATGTATTATGGATATAAGACTCTTGTGGAATTAAAGTATTAAAAATATCTTTTCAGACTATATGGCTTGCCTTTTTGCCTCTCATAATGGTTTCTTTTAATTAAAATAACTTTTTAATTTTGCTGTAATATTGTCCAAGCCTTCACTTTCTCGTCTAGGAAATAAGAATTATGGTGGTATCTCACAGGAATTAAAAAAAAAAAAAATGCACATGCTCCTGGGATTTAGCAAAGCCCAATAAATATTGTTATTATTCCCTGTGCCACCCTTTGTTCCTCCTTCTGACCTTCTCTTTGCTTCCATTTCCTCTGTTCCGAATATCTGAGAGATGATGTAATATAGCAGAAAAGACTGGCTGTGTGGCCTTAATCAATTCCTAGCCTCTGTGAGCCTGGTTTCTTCTCTGTAAAATGGGGTCTGCATCACCTTTGGGACTCAGTTCACTCCTGACACCTTTCATTGACCACCTACAACTAAAGTGAAACAATCACGAAAAAAAAAAAAAAAAAACTAGAGACAGCTCATGGTCACGTGTCACTTTCATGGTCCCTCCTATAAAAACGTCAGCTAAAGGAGAGGTGTGTGCACTGTGCAAAGGAGGCGGAATCATTTGAGTGACTGACATCCGGACAGCAACATGCTTGCTTACCTAGCATGCTTCATCCTTGTCCTTCTCTGCCAACATCCAGGTGAGTCCAGACCGTCCTGTTCTCCTGACTGCCTTCCCCATCCTGTACACCTCTAGGCTTTGGGGTCCACTCTGGGACTCTGGCCAACTCAGGAAGTTCTGCTCCCTCATCTCATATTATTTTCTGCATCTCGTGACCTCTAAATCAGAGGACAGGAAGAAACGAGAGGAGAAAGAACGGCTCTGGGGACAGTCGCCCCTTCTGACTGTCCCAGGGAAGGAAGGGCTGAAGACCTGTGTTCAGAAAGACCTGTGTTCTGCCATGAATTAAATAAAAGATGTTATCTTCCCCGAGCCTCAGCCTTCCTTCCCTTGGAGGGCGACTTTAAAATCAAAATGAGAGCGTACTGGTGAATGTTTCCTTATTTATAAGTATACGTTTTTTAAATATTTAGAAGTCCATATTTAAAAATAGGTTTTAAATATGCTTAGAAAGATATTTTCAATGAGTGTGCATAACAGGGAGGTTAATGGCAGGAAAGGTTTGAATTTTCTCTCTTAACCAGGCCAATTCAACCCGTGTCCACCAGAAGAGCGTCTCCTACTGTAGGCACTTTATGTTTACTAACGCGAAGGACTGAGGCTGTTGCTTCTCCGGTCCCAAGGGTTCTACCCTTTGAAGATGTTACTAACCTCAGAGCTCTCAGAAAGGACCTGGAGCCCCATCGGTTAGGACTATCTCTCCAGTCACCCAACTCGCAGGGCACCCCCATGAGGTCTCCCTCTGGGGACTTGGCACAGGTGGTCCGTTTGTGGGCACCCCACGACTTCCTGCGGCGACCTGCCCCAGACCACACAGTCGGTCGCTGCTTCCCATCCTTCCCGGCCTCACTGAGTGCTCAGCATCAGCAGACCCTCGCCTTCCCTGAGTTCATTAGAATTTTGCATGCTTTTAGGAAGCTCCTGGCTCGGAGCAGGTGGTCCTACCGTGGGCTTTCGCTTTACAAACGGCTCCCTGAATAGAAACAGTAATCAGAAGTGGAACTTGAAAAATGTGAAGTGGGGGAGGAAACAGCGGGGCTTTTCAAACCCCCAGGTGCTCACCTGGAACGCGAGCTGTGGGCAGCACTGGGTGCTACACCCCCCCCCCCCCCGTGGTTGAAGGGAGTCCACGATTGTCCTAGGGCCTCTAGTGGGCAGGGCAGAGGAAGCAGTGCCAGCCCTGGACAAGGACCCCCGGGTTTGACCTCGTCGTATTGTCGTGAGTAAGGTCCTCGGCCTCTGTACGCGAGCACATAGCCTAACTTGCAGAATTATTGTGATGTTTTAAATGAGATACCAGGTACCAAACAAGTACAGTACTAATCGCATGTATTACGCTCCTGCTGCACATCCAAGGCGTTTTTCACACCGTGTCCTCATGAGCCTGTGAGATAGACGTCATCACCCTCCGTTCTTAGATGGGCAAACTCGGGCTGGAGAGGTCAGGTATCTTGGGCGAGATGGTACAGCCGTTAAAAAGTAGGGCAGGGACTGGGTTTCCAAAGCTAGTTAGTGTTCTTTTCATCACATCCAGTTGCCTGACAATGCGCTGGACCCCGGAGAAGCCCTCTGTAATTGCGGATTTGAGCTGAATCTTCCCCAGGAGAGCTGTTGAGATTCCTTACCTCTCCAGCTACCCGAGGCCAAGGTAGGGACTGAAGATGCCCAGGAAGAGAGCAGGTCACTCCAGGCTCAGGATGTGGATGTACCAACAGGAACCACCCTGGCCACGTTCAGAGGGGCCAAGAAACCGCTCTTGCGGACTCAGGATTCTCATCTGGAAAATGGGCTCAATAGTCTGCTTCTCCCTCACAGATTTTGGGAGGACTAAGTGATACAGCGGGGCTGAGGAGACCATGTTTTCAAAAATTTTTTGATGTTTCTCTATTTTTGAGAAAGAGAGTGAGAGAGAGAGACAGGGCGTGAGCAGGGGAGGGGCAGAGAGCAAGGGAGACCCAGAATCCGAAGCGGGCTCCGGGCTCCGAGCTGTCGGCACAGAGCCCGACGCGGGGCTCGAACCCGCAAACCGCGAGCGAGATCGTGACCTGAGCCGAAGTCAGACGCTTAACCGACTGAGCCACCCAGGCGCCCCGAGGAGACAATTTAAAGAAGGAAAACAAGCCTCGGTGGTTCAGTCAGGTAAGCATCCGACTCTTGATTTCAGCTCAGGTCATGGTCTCACCGTCGTGAGATCAAGCCCCACGTCAGGCTCGGCGCTGGGCGTGGAGCCCGCTTAAGATTCTCTCTCTCTCTCTCCCCCTCTGCCCCTCCACCACCCCTCTCCAAAAAAAAAAAAAAGGAAAACAGAAAACGTGGGTGAGCAGGTATTGAGGAGATGTTGAAAAAGACCAGAAGAGCCAAGAGGGAATGGGGGTGTAGATGACCGAGGGGCAACCTCTGTCTCACGTACCTAAGACTGATTTA
Organism: Lynx canadensis; assembly: GCF_007474595.2. NCBI lineage: Eukaryota > Metazoa > Chordata > Mammalia > Carnivora > Felidae > Lynx > Lynx canadensis. The sequence continues at coordinate 63,863,432 of NC_044319.2, read as the reverse complement.
AAATCCTCTTTCTGTTGTACGTGAGGTAAGGGGAAGTTGGGTAAGGAACAGTAGTTTCCAAAATTGGTGTTTTTCTGTCTTAAGCAACAGTTTGCTTTTATGAAACACAACCTTATGCAGAATCAAACATGTAAATTACTGCACGGAGTGGAAGCCTCCCTGTCGCAAGAAGGGTTCCCCAGCCTCCTTCCCATCACCCCTCCCCATCTCTCACCCCCTGGACCTTCTCTCAGCTCTCCAGAAACACCTTGAGGTGCTGCCACCGGCCTCAGGGGTGGCGGGGGCATAGCTTGGGAAGCCCTGCCTTAGGAGTCCTGGCTCCACTGACTGAGGACACGTCACCGTGACCCTTGGAGGGAGCATCAGTCTCCTCATGTGTGAGGTGGGATAGGACTTCGTAGTCCCTAAGGTCTCTCCCGGCTCTGAGATGCTCTGGCTTCCATGAAGAGGAGGCCATGAGACGCTGGTACATTCTAATGGACCGCTAATGGACCGTTAACCAACTGAGCCACCCAGCTCCCCCCTTCTCCACTCATCTCTTAAGTCTTGTGGGGGGAAACAGGTTATGGTGGAGGAAGTGATAACCCAGAGGAAAGGTACGTGACGAAGGGGAGGAGCTGTTGTCCCTTCCTGTTGTGAACAGTGTCTTAGGGTCGATGCTCCTGCTGTCAAAACATCAGAGTCTTGGCCGGGACAGAAGGCAGAGGGCCTCCTGCTCCAGCTCCCCGCCCCCCCCCCCCCCCGCCACCTCCAAAGGCAGGTTGGCAGGGGACGTTGGCTGCGGGAGTTCTTACCATGCGGGGTGATTGGGCATAACCATTCTGCCGTGAATTAGCCAGGGAATGGTCAAAGGCATTAGGCTCCAGACCACCTTCTGAGAAGTTCATCCTGCTGAGAAGCCAACCAAAGAAGTTTGGGGAAATCTGTTTCTCACTTCTAGCCATCCTTAGTGAAATGAGAAGTAAAAATGAGAAGCGTTCTCAAGGCCTGTCTCCTAGATAAGGCTCCCCTCCCCACCCCCCGTTGGCAGACGGCTCTGAACTTCTCAAAATGCTTTCAAATCCATGTCGCCCCTTCATCCACCCCAAATTCTGGCAAATAAAGGTTATTTTTCTCTATGAGAGTTGAAAACACTGAAACTCAAAGTGCTCAGTGGCAAGGCAGCCGTGTGAAGAGCTTAGGCCTCTGAGACAGAAGGACCCGCTAGCTTCTCGTCCCACGTCCACCACGTCTCGGATTGGGGCCATGGGGAAATCACTCAGCATCTTGGAGCCCCAGTGTCCTCATCAATAAGGTGAAGTTTTAGTAACCTCTATCTCATGGAGTTACTTTCAGAAATAAAAAAGCCTAACGCCCACTAAACCAGTTTAGGAGCTAAGGAGTGATACCAGGTGTGAACCGTCTCCTGGCTCCCCTTTAGGCCAGAGCACTACCCCTTTCACACTGTTCCATACGGCCTGGCCATCCCCATCCCTCCCTGGGTGTGACCCCAGACCTCACCACCAGGTGACCAGTTATGGGTCAACAAATGGTACGTTCACCCACCGCCCAGCGGAATAACTCCTTCTGGGGACTTTAAAGTAGAAAATCAAGTGTGGTAAATTTCAGGGGGTGGACGTGAGAAAAAAGTGGAGGCTTGCTCAGGGAAGGGCTTTATGGGTCTTGAATAATACTTGGACCGGCAGAGAGACGGATAAAGCACAAAAAAATGTGGGGTACAAAGTAAACTGGGAGTCAGGTGAGGGAGGCTGGCTCCTTGTCCGGTGGTAGTAAGTGACGTCATGTCTTCTCACGGCATCATAGGGTCATCCTGCCCTTGAGCAAATGCCCTGGACTTTCTTGATGAGTCAGCCCAGGTCATGTGATACTGTTGAGCTAATTAGCACGCCAGAGGAAGGCTACCCCTTGAGCTAGGCGCCTGTCAGTCTTACCCAACCCATGAAGCTGCTACAAAATGAGGAAAGGGTAAGGTGGATGCGGAAGAGGCGAGTTAGGACAGTCACTGCACTGGTCCTCCAGGTGGGAGGGTAGATGAGTCTCTTGAGGCCCAATCCTCCTGGGCCTTTTTGGTAGGTGTTATCCACTCATTCTCTAGAGTGTCCCAATCTTACAGATCACGTTCACTTTCCCTACTGTAGGTTCCCCAAATGCCTGCTACATCCCGTTTTATAACCCATACAGGTAGTTAATTAATGACTATCTCCTGACCCCATGAGTGGGAGTTGCTCCCTAGTTATATCCTCAGCTCCTAGACACAAATATGGAACTCCTGGCACAAATGTGGAGCAAAATAAATCCTTGCTAGAGGAAGGAGTGACTGAAAGAGGAAACCATGACCTACCTAGGCATGGTGAAATTCGATAGGATCAGGGCAGGTGGAAAAGCCAATCAGAACGCGAAGCTTCGGTTCAGTCTTGAAATACTGAGAAGAGAAGTCTCTTGTTTCTGGATCCCTTTTCCCCCCACCAACTCTGAAAAACTGAGTTGTGAAACTCTGGGAAGGTCTTTCCACAGAGGAGGAAATAAAACTGGTTAGGACTCACCCACCCGGCCCCCTAGCCTTTGAACTCACATTTGGGGAATGGCATGGAACCACTTTCTTCTTTCATGACCCGTCTTTTCATCCTGAAGATACAATTAAGGTAGAACGATAGACTCCCTCTAGGCTCCTGTGGGCAATTTGCACCGTGAGGTCTTCCAATTTCATACTGACAAGGAGCAATGAATTTGGAGGCATGTTTTATATATATATATATATATATATATATATATATATATATATATCGCCACACGAAATTTGCAGCTCTTGACATTCAGCCTGCAAAAATAGAACCACATGTGTGAACAAGTGAGAAGAATAATCGTGCATGGCCTAAATGGGTGCACACAGCCACTAAAGCCACATCCTTGCATTTTGCCACCTCCCCAGCTTACACATCTCCCCCCAAACCTCATGCGAAAATGATTATTATTCAAAGGTGCCCTAAATCCAGGATTGCACTTATTTAGGGCCAGGGGATACCCAACCTTCATTTGACTGCAGAATATTCACCTTATTGTTGAAGTAAAAGGACACAAACATTAGTTGATCAGTCAAAAATTGAAAACAAAATAGACTTTGTCTGTTGCATGTACTGGGACTGTTTAGACACCCGTTGAGATGGTTAAACCACTGGAAGCCGTCCTACTTCAGTATTAGAGATGCAGGGGAGAAGCTTTTTGAAAAATCAGATTATTTAACATAATGATTTAATAAAGGCTTGATGGATCTAAAATATATATGCACTGACTGATAAATTATGGGGACAAGGGGCCAGAAATGTTTCGAACAGGAATCAGCCCCTCAAAAGGCATTTACCCAGGGGAAGAAGCCATAAATTTACCCCCCTCCCCCGCAAAGAAAAAGGTTGGGAAGCAGCCAGTACTTTTGGACACAAATTTACCACCCCCCCCAAAAAAAAAGGTTGGTCAAGATCCCAAAACTGTGATCGAGGGACTAGGGGGACTAGGTGAACATTTAGTGGCATCAGATTCCCTTACTCTGGGGCACTGGCAGCTCAGCTCGGGCTTGAGGGAAGTTCACCGAAGGACACGAAGGGGAAACCAGGATCTGTGTCTTCACAGACTGTTAGACTGTGTCTAACCCCAAAGTCTTCAGGGTTAACATCTGAGCCCTCCTGGGAGCTGATGAAGGGGAGAGGGCTAGAGCTGGCACAAATGCCCCAGGGCCTTCAGACTAAACCAACGGGGGGACATTGGGTTAAATCCTCAACAAATCGTCACCTACTAGCTTTGTGCCTTTGGACAAGTTACTTAGGTTTTTTTTTTGAATCTCGGTTTTCTCATCCAATCATGAGCTGACAAGCTTTTGCTGTAAAGGGTCAGATAGTCAATATTTTAGCCTTTGCAGAGGATATAATCTCTATTGTAACTTCTCAAGTCAGCCTTGGTAATGGAAAAGCAGCAAGAGACACTATGTAAGCAAAAGAACATGGCTGTGTTCAGTTTGAACTTTCTTTACCAAAACAGACCGCGGGCCACATTTGGCCCATGGATTATAGGTTGCTGATCCCCGTGCAAAGGGATCAAAATTCCAAGTTTTCAGGATCGTTTTACGTATTAGGCATAATCTTTACAACAAGGGATGGGCACGGATTCAACCTTAATACATAGCAACTATACTGGGAACTCTGTCAGAGTAGTTGGGTTGTAACAGAGACTATGGAAACAATAGGGCAGCCATTTTCGATACCCGGATAGCCCAGTACAGGAATTTGTATTTTACTAGAAGAGGGATAAGTTACGGCGGCGCCACAGGGGTAGAAAATATTATGGTAACACTCAATGCTAAAATGATAATAGTAATAATAATCCAGCGAAAAATGAGCAGGGAACCTGAAGAGGCATTTTTCCAAAGAAGACGTAGGGATGACCAACCAACACATGAAAAGATGCTCCACATCACTAGTTATCAGGGAAATGCGAATCAACCGCCGTGAGGGATCACCTCCCACCTATCAGAATGGCTAGGATCCAGGGGCGCCTGGGTGGCGCAGTCGGTTAAGCGTCCGACTTCAGCCAGGTCACGATCTCACGGTCTGTGAGTTCGAGCCCCGCGTCAGGCTCTGGGCTGACGGCTCGGAGCCTGGAGCCTGTTTCCGATTCTGTGTCTCCCTCTCTCTCTGCCCCTCCCCCGTTCATGCTCTGTCTCTCTCTGTCCCAAAAATAAATAAAAAAAAAAAAAAAAAAAAAAGAATGGCTAGGATCCAAAAGACAAGAAATAACAAGTGTTGGTGAGGATGTGGAGAAAAGGCAATGCTAGCACATTGTTGGTGGGAATGTAGATGGTGCACCCACTGTGGAAAACAGTATGGCGTTTTCTCAAAAAATTAAAAACAGAAATATCATATGACCCAGTAATTCCACCACCACCCAGTATTTACCCAAAGGAAATGAAGACACGAATTCGAAAAGATATATACACCCCCCTTTGTTTATTGCAGCATTATGTATAATAGCCAAGATGTGGCAGCAAACCCAAGTGTCTATGGGTAGATGAATGGATAAAGAGGATGTGATGTATATACATGATGGAATATTACTAAGCCATGAAAAGGAATGAGATCTTGCCATTTGCAATCACATGGATGGACCCAGGGGGGTTACGCTAAGTGACAGAGGTCAGACAGAGACAGAAAAACGTCATATGATTTCACTGATATGTGGAACCAAAAACCAAAACAATTGAAACGGACTCATAAATACAGAAAACAAACTGGTGGTTGCCAGAGAGGTTGAGGGGTGGAGTGAAATAGGTGAAGAAGATTAAGAGGTACAAACTTTGAACTATAAGATAAATAAGTCACAGGGGGGAAAAGCACAGGACAGGGATTAGAGTCAATAATATTGTAATAACTTAGTCTGGTGACAGGTGGTGACTATGCTTATCATAGGGAACACTGCGTCACGTATAGAATTGTTGGCTTACTGTGTTGCACACCTAAAACTAACATGAAACTCTACTTCGATTTAAAAAGTATGGCAACATACAGAAATAGAACCTGGATGCTTGGTCAATCATACGGAGCCACTGAGGCACAGGGCCCGGGACCTACGATAGTTTTAATTTCAGAATCAGAAGAAAAGTAAGTATAATGATAACAATTAATATATAATAATGAGTCCAGCTGGCATTACAATTCATCGTTATGCCAATGCAGTCATAAAATATAATTTTTAATATTTTTATGGTCGAAGGACCAACTACGGCGAAAGTGCAAGCAGCCTACAAAAGTCATAATGGGGACCAGCAGTTACCTCGTTATACTACAATGGTCAGGAACCTATAGTTTGGATGCTCTGTTGGATTTGGAAAAGATTTTCTTGGGGCATCTGGCTGGCTCTGTACGCAGAGCATGCAACCCTTGATCTCGGGGTTATGAGTTCCAGCCCCACGCTGGGCAGAGAGATGACTTAAAAAGGTTTTCTTCGGGGCCCCTGGGTGGCTCGGTCGGTTAAGCGTCCGACTTCGGCTCAGGTCACGATCTCACGGTCCGTGAGTTCGAGCCCCGCGTTGGGCTCTGTGCTGATGGCTCAGAGTCTGGAGCCTGTTTCAGATTCTGTGTCTCCCTCTCTCTCTCTCTGCCCCTCCCCCGTTCATGTTCTGTCTCTCTCTGTCTCAAAAATAATAAACGTTAAAAAAAAAAAAAAAAAAGGTTTTCTTCGTTTTTTTTTTTTTTTCCTTTTTGTGCTTTCCGTGATGGAACTAATAAAAATTCTCTTAGAAATTTCAGCGTGACGCATTACGGTAAGAGGCAGAAGGGAAGAAAACTGGGTTTTGTGCTTTTATGGAGAACACCTTTAAGAAGCTTTGGGTTCTGGTTTTGGTTCACCACTATTCGTGATCCTTGAATAAGTTCTCTCAGCGTCTGGCATTTAGTTCTCTCATCTGTAAACAGTGACCTATAAGACCTCGACCCTGTGGGTACTGATGTGGGCTTTCCCTCTTACAGACTGTAATTTCAACAAGTCATTTAACCTCATTGTGGCTCAAGTTTCATATATATATATATATATATATATATATGAATCCTTCCTCTAAGCATTGGTTTTTTTTTTTGTTTTTTTTTTTAATTTTTTTTCAACGTTTATTCATTTTTGGGACAGAGAGAGACAGAGCATGAATGGGGGAGGGGCAGAGAGAGAGGGAGACACAGAATCGGAAACAGGCTCCAGGCTCTGAGCCATCAGCCCAGAGCCTGACGCGGGGCTCGAACTCAAGGACCGCGAGATCGTGACCTGGCTGAAGTCGGACGTTTAACCGACTGCGCCACCCAGGCGCCCCTCTAAGCATTGTTTTAAGAGTCAAATAAGCCTCACTACAAGTCCTAATCGTTGGGTGTAAGGATCACGGGTGCCCCTGGACATACTGCAGGGCATCCAGTAACTCACCCCTTGCCTTTCCACTCAACGAAGGACACCGAAATTCAGGTCAATGAGAACCTCACTCAGGGATGATCTTGAATGCACCTTAATCTACCCTAAAACAGGAGACCAAGTTTCCCAGATATTGTTATCATTAGGAACTTAGAGCTCCCTCCCCAGTGTCTGGTCTGTGCTTCTGCATCCAAATCAGTTCTCCCAAGGGAGTCTGGGGGAAGGGGACAGTAAGCTCCCCACTTGTCCCCTAACGGGAACTTGTCAAGGATGGAGCCGGGCCTGATGACCTACCTCAGAGTGTGGTCTTTCCAGACTGAGGTCTCTGGGAAGGGATGGGTTTGCTTGCAGTCGCTGCTTTCAGGCAAGGCGCTCTGACCTCAGTGCCTTCGTGTGAGTGAGGTTTCAAAGGGTTTCCCAGAGGTTGGTTGGGTTGGCTCCACAGGGTTTCTCAGGACCTTCCCAGGACCCAAAGCAGGCGAATAATTGGTGACAAGGGCAGGGACATGGGTTTATTTTACGGTTCTCTGTCTCGGCAGGGCCAGCAACCTCTGGAGCCCAGAAGGAGCTGGTTGGTAACCTTGGTGGGTCTGTGACTTTCCCTCTGAAGCTCCCAGGAATTCAGATAGACACTATCGTCTGGACGTTCAACACAACCCCTCTCGTCACCATAGAGCCAAAAATGCCAGACAGACAAGCCAACGTCATAGTGACCCACAGTCGCAACAAGGAAAGGGTGAAGTTTTTACAAGGAAACTACTCCCTGAAGCTCAGCAAACTGAGTAAGAATGACTCTGGTGACTACCGCATGGTGATATACAGCTCTTCCCTCAAAGACTCCTTCAGCCAGGAGTATAGGCTGCGTGTCTATGGTGAGCAGAATCGGTTCCCAGAGTGGATGACTGTTTTCATAAAGTGGTAAACTCTGATATTGGAGCTGTCCAAGCAAAGGTTGGATGAACCCTTAGCAAGAATGTGGAAGAGGGAACTCTTGTATGGATGAAGTGAATGTAGTTGACCCCTAAGTTCCCTTCCTGTTCAGAGACTGCGAGAGGCAATGCAGTATAGACAATGGATGATGTGGGACACAGCGACCACACAAGCCAAATGCTGGCTGCTCTACCTACTAACTGCATAGCCTTCGCCAGGTTACTTAAGCTCTATGAAACTCCGTTTCCGTATCTGTAATGAGGAAGAAAGTGATCCCTATCTTAGAAAGACTTTTGTGTATAAACATCAATTACACCTTCTCCCCTACCAACGCCAATCAACTGAGAAATGGACACAAGAATCAGGAGGAAGATAAAAATATCAGTTATTTTTTCTGGCGAAGCTAGATAGGAGAAATATTTTCCCCCAACTCTAGATCACTCAGGGAAGATGAACTTACAAAACAATGGCTCAACCAGCTGTAAGAGTAGTTGTCTCACTCACTGAGCTACAGTACAAGGGATGCCAGGAGATGGGCCTCCAAGTTTGCCCTTAAGATGTAGGCTATGGACCTTGAGCCAGGTGGCCCTCCATATAGACATAATTGAGGGGATCAGGGGGACACGCGTTATGTGGCCAGACTGGCTGGGGGAGGGGGAAAAGGTCAAACCACATCTAAACAGAAATCGTCACAGCACAAAGTAGACAGATGTAGTAGAGAAATGTAGAGGGTGGATGTCAGGCTCTCACCATCTCATCAACGAGCAAATTGCTCATTCTCTAGGGGAGAACAGCGAGCAGAAGAGAGAGAGGGGGGGACCAGAGGTATTATTCCCACACTATTCTCTCCCGGAGAGTAAAGCGAAAGTCGCTTCAAGGAAGCCTGAGGACAGAAGAATGGGGAGCCTCTGGAAAAGATAAAATTAGCTCCCATCTACGATGCATCTAGCACAAGGCTGGCCATATAGCTGTGTGTTGAAAATGGCAGCTGCTCTCTTGTTGTATTATTATTATTTCTACTGCTATTGGTGCTTTTAGGTAGCTGTGGGAAAGCAGACCTAGGTAGCTCTTTCCCAGATAAGAATAAGAATTCTTCCCTGAACTACTGCTCCCTCTCTGCTCTGTAGCACCGCAGAGATTCAGTCCCAGATCTACAAGAATAATTCAGAGAAGGCATAGTTTCCACCCTTGGTGGTCTGTTTCTCTTTTGCAGAACGCCTATCAAAGCCCAAAGTTACCATGGGTCTGCAGAACAACAAGAATGGCACCTGTCTCACCAACCTGACATGCTTCATGGACCAGGGAGGAGAGGATGTGACCTACAGCTGGGAGTCCCTGGGGCAGGCAGCCAATGAGTCCCATAATGGCTCCATCCTCCCCATATCCTGGAGGCTGGGAGAAAGGGACACGATCTTCATCTGTGTGGTCCGGAACCCCATCAGCAGCAACTCTTCAAACCCCATCTTTGCCAGGAAGCTCTGTGAAGGTGACTCTCTCTCCTCTCTCTCTCTCCAGGGGCCTCTGGTCTCAGGACCTAGACCTTCTTCAGTCCCTGGTCCCCTTGGGAACAGCCCATGAAAACTGGAGACCCCCGGGAACTCAGCAGACTGGGAGGGAGGTGGCACTTGCCTCAGAAGTTGGGTCATTTTCCCTATCTGACTCTTCTCCCTTCCCTGTGCCCCCACCTACTCTATCTTTAAAGGTGCGGCTGCTGACTCAGAATCCTCCGTGATCCTGGCTTCCCTGGGGGTGCTGTTGCTGATCACTGCCTTTGCACTCATGCCAGTTCTTCTGATTATGCAGAGAGAAAAAAGAAAAGGTAGAGCATACACTATTTTTGCCTTCAGCCTCATCCGTGCATGTGCCCCCTCGTTTATTCAACAAACATACGTTGAGCTGTGTGCCAGGCTCAATACTAGGCACTAAGGATACAGAAATGAAGAAGCCATACTCTGTGTCCTCAAGGAGAACACAACCAACCTTCACTCCTTAGTTCCGGAGTAAGAGAGTGCTGGAGTCCTTAACTCCTCCCCTAAGACCGAACTCCTCCCAGTTCCCTCCCCAGCGCCACCCCTACCCTTCCCCCAAAGGGACTTACTGGCGTGACTCTCCTGATGACACAAACCCCACACTGCTGACTCTGCTCCCCCGACCCGGGAGGTGACAGCCTCCAACTCTGAGGTCCCATAGAGCGGCACACCCTAATCAGCCCTTCCAATCCCCACCCTTGTCAGAGGCCCCAAACCAGTCCTGGCCCTCGTCACCGGACCAACTCCAGAGACCTCTCTTTACTCTGTACCTCAGTCTAGATGCATTCCTCCTGGAGAAGTCTGTCTCTGCCTCTTTCCGTGCCACGTCCCAGGCTCTGCATCCCTAAACCCTGCTGATTTGTTTTCTCAGGTTCCCACTGATACTGTTTGTGTGGGGTGTTGGGGAGGGACCTAAGCCTCAGTTGTGTATAAATCGCAAATGTTAAAATCTTCCTTCCCTCTTGAAAGAGCTCTGAAGGCATTTCTGACTCGCTCTGCTTCCCCTTTGGCTGACTTGGTCCAAAAATTGGGAAGTGAAGTGCTGAGAGTAACCAGTTCATCGTGGGATCTCCCTGAGTGTAGCACTGAGAGTCCCACGTCCTGAAACACCCTTCAGCTGTAGGGACTCAGCATGGCAGTAACCTTAAGTGGGTCTTCCAGGGGGTGAGCTGGTGGGGGTGGTGAGTTGGAAGGAGGTTTGGCCCTGATTCTCTCCCGCCTCACTTTCAGAGTCCATTGAAGAGAGGAAGGGAATGGACACTCATCAGGAAATTCCTAACCACTACCCCCCGTCTGGAGAGACCCCAGTTTACGACACAATCACTTGCGTTGATGTGAGTCCTTTTTCTGTCTTTCCTGGAGGCTGATCTTATTCTCTAAGGCCCTTCTTGCTTTAGTTGAAATTTCTGCATGGACTTGGGTAACATGGGTATGAGGATGTATAGTCCTTGAAACCCCATGTGTCTCCCCAAGTCCTTATGAATTCTGTCTTGTGCAGGATTTGGTGGCCTCTGTTTCTGACCCAGCCAGTGATGCTCACCATGTGATCCATGGCATCTTCCCTTCCCTCCACAGTTCACAAGGGCCACTCAACAGGCCCAATTTCTTTTTCAAAGGACGGCAGGTAGAAAAGCGTGACTCTGGCCTGATGTTTAAGTTATAATGTAGTTCTGTCGTTTTGACCCATCAGTGATCCTCACATATCTGCTCCAAGGACCCTTCAGGCTAATGGAAAAATTTACTTGCAACTTTAACAATATTACTTCCCATTATACTTCCATCACCTTAGGCTGCTCATAGATCACAGGACTTCTATATCTTACACAGTTTTAAACTAAATACAACACAGTTTAAAAATCAGGCAATGTCTTCTTGAAAAGAAGTTATTAATAATTATAATAACACTCACCAGCAAGAGCTTCTCCTTTCCCCATTCCTGGTCCAGAACCTCTCTTCCTTCTTGCCCCTTCTCCCATCTCTGCTTTCCCTTCTCTAGACTCTGGGTGTCTCTTTGGCCTTGTCGAGCTGACCCTATGATTTCTTCTTTTTTTTTTTTTAATAGAAAACTATTCCAGAGGAAAATCCAGAAAAAACACTTTACTTCTCAGTGCAAATACCTCAAAAGGTAAGAAGCTTTAGAGCTGAGATTCACCTTACTTGTCTCATCCTTTTTCCTGGTTCAAGCTTAGCGAAAAATGTCTTGGGCCCCAAAGATCTTGTATTCTCTGGTATTAAACGTTTCCCCGGTATGTTCCCATTCTCTTTGCTGAGGGTTACCCAAGAATAAACAGAATAAATGAGAATTATGTTTTAGGAGTTGAATGGGGTAATATGGAACAAATAGAAAGGGAGAGAAGAAGTTCTAGGGAAAATCAGCAGGATCCCGAAGATTTGGGTTGAGAAAAGTCCAAGGGTGGGGTCATGCCTCAGAGGGCTGGGGAGGCAATGCCAGCTTGCCGCTGAGCCAACAGTAAGCCGGAGGTGGGAGAAATTTCTGCTGCTTTCCTTTGGTCTAGCTATGTTGCATCGTGTTCGCACCCTCTCCCTAGTCAAACTACTAACGTGCTAAGCTTTAAAGCTTAACCCTTCACAGATCACGCTTCGCAGAAGTAGTGATACTGTCCTGTCTCTCCTCCCAACCAGATCAGAAAAGATGAGGATGGGCCAAGCACTTTGCTTAGTTAGCACTTTACTTAGGAAAGCAATAGGATTATCGGAAGTAAAGTGCAGCTCATTAAGCATTCAACAAGATAAATGTGGTTGGAACTTAAGTAATAATTGGGTGACCCTGGCTAGGAAGAGTGTCTGGGATGGTGGGGTCTTCTGGTGGGATCCAGAGCCCTCCCACCTCTACCTCTGATCTTTATATCTGCCTAACAGATGGAGGAGCCCCACTCTACACCCATATCCCCAGACACACCAACGTTATTCACCTATGAGATCGTCAACTAAACAGCAGTGCATTGCTTCTGCCTCATGAAGATGGCGAAGAAGGAAGCCCCTGCCCCTCCCAAAGCCAAAGCCAAAGCAAAGGCTTTGAAGGCCAAGAAAGCAGTGCTGAAAGGTGTCCACAGTCATAAAGAAAGAAGAAGAAGAAGATCTGCACGTCACCTACATTCCGGCGGCCCAAAACACTGCGTCTCCAAAGGCAGCCCAAATATCCTGGGAAGGGCAGCCTCCGGAGAAACAAGCTTGACCGCGATGCCATCACCAAGCTCCCCCTGACTACCGAGTCAGCCGTGAAGAAGAAGATGGAAGACACAACACACTTGTTTCATCGTGGGTGCCAAGGCCAACACGCACCAGATCAGACAGGCCGTGAAGAAGCTCTACGATATTGGCGTGGCCAAGGTCAACACTCTGATCAGGCCTGATGGAGAAAAGGAAACATACGTTCGACTGGCTCCCGACTATGATGTTTTGGATGTTGCCAACAAAATTGGGATCATCTAAACTGAGTCCAGCTGGCTAAATCTAAATATAAAATTTTTCACCATAAAGAAAAAAAAAGAAAGAAAATGGTAAAAAAAAAAAAAAAAAAATCACTGAATTGACCAGAAATATCAAGGAAGTATGAATTACTGACTTCCTTCCAGAGCGACTATCTTCAGATTGAGGTCCTTCAGATGAGTTCCTAATTCCATCCACTCCTGAGAAATGTCCTCAAACCATGAATGGGCAACCATCTCTTCCTGGAGATTGATGGTGAGTTTATCAGCCAACCCCAAGCAAGGGGCTTAGCAGTGTCTCCACAAAATGTAAATGCAGCGTCCGTCATAAGAATGACAGCTCCCGTTCTAGGGCTTGGAGGTCAGGAGTGGACCCAGAGTCTGGCAGCCAAAAGGGCAAGAATATAGGAATGGCAGACATTTCCAGAAGAAGCAGACGTAGTAGCCAGCAATGGATTCACTAACCACCTCACTAACCGTGTTCCCGGCACTGTGCTGAGCCTACACTGATTTCGGTCAGGTGTGATCTCTGCCCTTATGAAATTGGTTCCTCATGAGTGACTTCTGTGGGCATTAGGAGCAGGTCTCCCCACAAATCCCCAATAACTGGAGAGCCAAGTGTGGAGCCACAGGACCTGGAGGTCAAAGAACACAAGGACAGAGAAGCCAGGCGGAAGACTATGTTTGGCCGGGTGGAAATTCTAAAGTGTGTCTGGACTGAAGACAAGGGCTGCTGCCTCAGCTCTATTTACACTCCGTGCTGTAGGTGAGAAGGTCGTGCCTTAGGGCTGTACAAAAGCCCATCTCAATGGAGACACTGAACCTGAAGACACATTTCGAATCTATTATAAAAGACGCAGAACTGGAGGTGATCGTGTATAAATATTTAAAGTTGCGTAATTCATTCAACTAATATTTATTGAGAATCCCCGCCAGGTCGGTCTGGCAAATAAAATGTATGTAATCCCCGCCCCTCATAGAGTTTCCCTTTTTAATGAAATGAAAAACGGGGGGAGGAGGATAGTTACTTTTGATATATTTATGGACGCATCTTGAAGGAAAATGGTGGGAAGGGATCTGATGCTCCAGGTCTGAGGGGGCCTGAACTGCCAAATCACAAAACGAAAACAGTTTTGTTTAATGTCTTTTATTCAAAAGAAAGCAACCCACGGATTGGGGGAGCACAGTGACTCCCAAGCAGTGGAAACTCTTCTCAAGGGACTTGGGAAAAGAGCGAATTTTATAAAGCATTTGAAGAGGCAACATGGAAACTGGGCATAATTGGCTAGGAGGGTAGGGAATTCCTGAGTAAGGTGAACATCCCAACAACAGGTGAGTTTTCTATGACGCCCCTCTCCCACCCCCATCCACATCCTGCAATCTCTTGCAAGGAGCCAGTTGCTTTCATGTAAAGTAAAGTTTTATCCTATGGGTCCTCACATGACTCCTACAGGACAAGCTGGCCCAGGTACTTGTGTCCACTCTACAAATGTTGAAATTGAGGCAAAGAGAAACTGCCGTATACAACCAAAGCTAGAAAAAAAGCAGTGCCCACTCCACCACCCATCATCCACCAGAGGATGAGGAAGATGGGGACTCAAAGCTAGAGAGGGGTGGGGGCACCTGGGTGGCTCAGTTAGTTAAGCATACGACTTCGGCTTAGGTCATGATCTCATGGTTCATAGGTTCAAACCCTGAGTCAGACTCTGTGTTGACAACTCAGAGCCTGGAGCCTGCTTCAGATTCTAGATCTCCCTCTCTCCCTGTCCCTCCCTTGCTCGCACTGTGTGTGTGTATGTGTGTGTGTGTGTGTGTGTGTGTGTGTGTCTCACAAGAAATAGATACTTAAAAAAAAAAGGCTAGAGAGGAGTGGATCCCCCTCTTCCCAAGTGTAGCACGAGGGAAACGGCATAGCTTTGGAGACAAGCAGTCTGGAGTCTAAAGCCCTTACTAGCAGAGTGACCTCTGCCAAAGACTATTTTCTCATTTCTTGTTTCTATTTTCTTATTTCTAAAGCCATTATAGGGCTTGCAGTGTGGGATTACATGAAACCAGTATTAAGTGCATGGTATGGAGTACAAGATTCATTTATGGCTGATGATGCTTGGGAAGGGAATAATACAGGGGGAAAAATGGTTAACTTCCTACAAGTCAACTTAGATAAGATATAGAAGCATTAAAATAGAGAATCAGCCCTTAAAAGGGAGGTGTCTGGTGCAGGGGAGGAGAAACTTTCACTTCTTCCTTTCTAGGTTCTTTGGCTGGTAAACAATTAGATTGACAAGACAGATTAGCAGGTGAAAAAAATTGGTTTCATATATTCGGGGGCCACATAAAAATATGAGACCCAGCCAGTCAGGTAATTGAGGCTTTAATACTATCCTGAGCTAAGGAAAGGGGTAGGGGTCTAGGATTTCAAAGGGGAGAAAGGTGATTCACAGGATGATGAGAAGAGCAAATGTTTTGTACACAATGTTTGCCCTGCCGTGTAGAGAAGTCTCTTGGATGAAAACATTACCTCTGGTAGTGGCTCTCTCTCTGGTACAGACCCCCTTTCTAAATTCTGTTAGAATTAGAATTTGGAGAGGCAAAAAGCTTTTCCTGAGCCTGCTGGGTCTTGACTGATGACAGTTCCAAATAATCCACATGCCAAAGTGGCACATTTTGAGGTGGTATATCCTGCTTCCCCGCACTGGAGTTAAAAAATAATTTTAAAAAGTAGGTAATACAAACAAACTTTATTAAACACTTCATGAAGTGGGCAGTCTCCATTCAGAGAACTGCACAATGGAGTAGAAGGCAGGAAGCCTTTATAGGATAAAGAATAAAGAACAAGGAAGAGAAAAATAGAAAATATCTGATTGACTAGAGCCACATAGCCAGCCTTGTTTGGAGTGAGAAGGTCCCAAGCTGGCTTGGCATTTGGAGGTTGGTTGACTGGAAATGCCACTGAGTTTCTGATCAAGTGGAACATTTGCAGGGACACAAAAGGTATTCAACTTTTGATTTGCTTCTATGGTACTTTGAACAGAAGTGGCCCATCTTGAACCTGGAAGTGTATTTCAACACTGGTTTACAGCAAAGGGGGCAGGAAGAGATGGGGGAAATGGAAATCTATTTTCCCCCAAGTGTTGAAAGAACTTGGAAACAATGCTTCCCGGGGCACCTGTGTGGCTCAGTTGGTTAGGCGCTGGACTCTTCGTTTTGGCCCAGGTCATGATCTCACGATTCATGAATTCATGTACCCATGGCGGGCTCCATGCTGACAGTACAGAGCCTGCTTGGGATTCTCTCTCCCCTCTCTATCTGCCTCTCCCCTACTCAAGCATGCACACACACTCTCTCCTTCCCTCCCTCCCTCAAAATAAACTTAAAAAAAAAAAAAAAGCTTCCTGGCAAAGAATGGGATTGAGAATCATCTTGTCTCAAAAAGACACTGTGAGATTTACATACAAAGATGATGCATTATTTTCCCATTTATTATAGTGAAATTCTGGAAACCACCGAAGAGTCTACCCACAAGGAAAGGTGAAGCGAACAGGGACATTAGGAATTATGGGCTATAAAACTAGAAAATGTTATGACTTTGACTTTGAAGGGTCGTTGAATGTGCCACCTCAAAGTATGCTTCTTGAGCGTAAGGATTATTTTGAGCTGATTATTTTTAAGAAACCGCAGACAGAGACGATCTTTTGTCCTTCTTGTAAGGGACAATTACATCTATAAAAGAAAGCTCCATATGTACAGGTGTCTCCCTCCTGTACCAGAAAGAGAAGGATGGCTCCGAATTACAAAAGAATCTTATCAACAGAGGAGGCACCAACTTAAATCTACAGGACAACCATACCCTTTATTATACTTTTCCTGCTAATTTCCCATAAAGGGCTTCTCCCTCAAAACATCTTTCTTTTGCCTTTAGTTGAAGATGATATTTAAGATGGTGGCTTGGGCCATTTGGGGGAGTTTTATTCAGTATCCTGGGTATTTCCCCGGTATATATGTTATTAAACTTCTGTTTTGTTTTTCTCTTGTTAATCTTTTGGTATGAGAGGTGGAGGGTCTCAGCCACAGAACCCAGAAATGGATAGAGATTATTTTCCCTCCCCTACAACGTCACAAGTGAAAAAAAGTAGAAAGTAAAATTTAATGTGATGTATGATTACAACTATGTTTTAAAAATACCAATGCAAGGAAAAACTTAGAAGAAAAAAACATCAAAATATTA
The DNA here is from genome assembly GCF_007474595.2 of Lynx canadensis. Taxonomy (NCBI): domain Eukaryota; kingdom Metazoa; phylum Chordata; class Mammalia; order Carnivora; family Felidae; genus Lynx; species Lynx canadensis. The sequence continues at coordinate 63,846,363 of NC_044319.2, read as the reverse complement.
ACGCTGGTTGGAGGTGGGTGGGGCGGGGCAAGTGATATCTTAGGTGGCTTAGTTTTCTTCTGCTTATCTTCATTTTCCAAATGTTCTTTAATGAGAAATCATGTCTTACATAATGGAGTGGAAGAAGTTTTAAATAAATGTTCAGTGAGAATAAAGAGGTGTGACCCACTGTGAGGAGTTGAGGGGAAAGTCTGAGACCCCTATCTTGGGGGCGGGGTGTCGGGGAGGAGGATGGAAAGTGCCTCCTCCAGCTAAGAATGAGGTGAGAAGAAGAGAGAAGCCCCTAGGACAGTGATGATCAGAGGAAAAGATTACTCTGCCTCAGAGAAGGTGGTTTGAGGGTGGAGTAGCTTTAGAGTGGGCGAAGCTTGGGAGGGGAGAGTAATGACTGCCAGGCTTCAGAACGCATCCGTGCCCACCCCCTCTCCTTTAAGCCAGTTCAAACAGTGAAATAACTAGAGTTAGCCCCCCTTTTTAAACCAGTGACAAAACTGAGCCCAAGAATACCAATAGATCTGGAGTCTGGACCCTCAGTAAGACCTTTACCAAACCCACGTACAGAAAAAGGCTTTGCTTCATGAGCTCAACTAGCAGGTAAAGGAAACCGCCTGTTTGTTAGGACAGAAAGCCATCTTTCACATCAAGAGTCATCAAAGGCAGCAAGCACCCAAAGCAGTGTGGTTTGGGGTTTCTGAGCTGCTGATACTGGATTCTCAAATATAGAAAGTCCGGTTGGGGAGAGAAGAAGGTGTCAGGCAGGTATTCACTTACCCAGGCATGCATGCATTTATTACTGACTCATTCAGCGGGACTTAATGAGCATCACTAAGTACCAGGTACTGTGCCGAACACAGAAAATAGAGCAGGGACCAAACAGAGGTCTCTGTCCTCAGGGCGCTTAATTCTAATGAGAGAGGCTATGATACTGAGAGATAATAATAAATATAAATTTGGTCTGCCTCCCACTTCCCTTCCACACAGCTCCTCAAACCCTTGGAATCTTCAAAGAGATAAGTGTCTTTTTGTAAGCTAATGAGGTGACTGGTGGCTGAAGGTTCCCAGATAGCCTCAGGGTGTAGGCTGGTTGCCAGAGGAACCAACAAAATGATTAGAGGGTTGGAGCTTCCACCCCATTTCCCCTAAATTCCCTACCTCCTATCCCAACATCCAGGGATGGGAGAGGGGCTGGAGATAAGGTTTTGTCACCAATGTCCAACGATTAATCGATCATGCCCACCTAATGACACCTCCATACAAAGACTGTGTTTCCTCAGTTCTGTGAAGCATTCTAGCAAATTATTGACTCCTAGGAGAGGGTTGTGGGAACCCTTAGACCGCCGTGGGCTGGTCAGAAGTATGGCGCGCCCAAACCTGCCACTGGCCTCTGAAGCGGGCAGTCTCTTGGGACTGAGCCCTTCACTTGTCGGGTCTGACGCTGATAATATCAAAATTTTATTGAACTGTAGGACTCCTAGCTGGTGTTGGAGAATCGGTTGGTGTGGGTGAAAGAGCCACGCAAAATTTAGTGTCAGATGTGTTCGCTTTGAGCAGGAAAGAACAGAGAAGTCTTCCTTTAGTTGGTGCAGTAGAGAGGGAAGAGAGTTTCCTTTTTAGAGGCCAAGAGTCAAATTATTCTTCAAATACCACTGCAGTGGCAATGACTTGTATGAAAGAAAGATGCATGGTGCAGTGGTAACCTGCACCAGGGGTGCTGCCAGGACCCAGGAAGGTTTCTCCCACACGGCAATGATCGAGCTGAGATCTACAGCGAGTAAGAGCTACTTACAGGAAAGCAGAGCCAGGGCAGAGGGCAGAGCCTGTGCCAAGACCCTTCGACATGGTGAGAGGACATGAAAGAAAGTCAGTGTATCTGGACCAAAGGAGTGGTGCTTCTAAAATTTCAGCAGAAGAAACCGATTATAGGGTGTCAAGGCTAGACGCCAACAAACTACTTAGAAGGTGTTGGGAAGGAAAAATTCCCTCTGCCCTTCGAGGTCCTTCCAGCTGGACTAAGAATCAAACTGACAGGAGGCAGGTTAACAGGAGAAAATCAATTCAGTTTTCTGCGCAGGGAAGCCACACAGACATGGAATTCCAAAGACAGTGAGGCCACACGAAGCCTATGTGAGCTCAGGAAAGAGGTAGGAGTCTGAGGATACAGAGGGGAGGAAGGCCGTTGGTGGGAAGGTGAGAGGAAAGGTTTGGAGAACAAATATGCCCTATTAGGCAGGTACGTTTCTTAGGTAAAAAGGAATCTCTGTTAACAGCTCACTTCCTGGGGCACCTGAGTGGCTCGGTCAGTTGAGCGTCCTGCTCGGCTCAGGTCATGATCCCAGGATCATTACATGAAGCCCCCACATGGGGATTCACAGTGAGCGTGGAGCCTGATTAAGATTCCCTTTCTCTCCCTCTGCCCCTCTCCCCCACCCACTCATACTTTGTCTCTAAAATAAAATAAAATAAAATAAAATAAAATAAAATAAAATAAAGCTCTTCCTGGTACAGGCAGGCAGTTGAGGGGGAGGTAAACAGCTTTTCCTGAGTCTGCTGGCTTTTGATTGCTTTTCACTCAAAATAATCTTCATGCCAAAGTAGCCCACCTTGGGGACAGCCTGTTCTTGGTCCCTACACATGAGACAGATTAACGGGAGAAAATCTAACTTAATTTGGTACATACAGAGAATCCATATATGCATGGAACATTCCAAAGACAGGCAAAATGAGGTATCTATGTCATCTGGAAATAAGGAGAAGGGGACAGGAGGCTGGGACTTCAAAGGGAAGGAAGTCACTTCACAGAAAAATGAAAAAGAGTAAATTTTGGGTAAACAGATGTCTGCTGGCCCATACAGAAACAATGGGACATAGAGAAGAATTCTCACAGACCTTGCTAACCAAGTTCCTCCCTGTGCGCCACCCCTAGGTCATATTACGCTGTATCCCTCTGTGCTAATGGTTCTCTTCCTGGAACAGGTCCTCTGTCTAAATCCTTTGGTAAGGGAGAATCGGCTGAGCCTGAGTCCCACTTTGGGTGAGCTCGAGCCCTGCTTCGGGGGAACCCCACTTCTCTCTCTCTCTCTCTCTCTTTCTCTGGCCCTTGCTCACTTGTGCCCTCTCTCTCTCTCTCTCAAAAAAAAAAAAAATTCTTTGGTGGGGGATGGGGGAGTTCAAAGTTTCTTCCCGAGTCTTTTGGGCCTGTTTTCAGCTCAGCATGATCTCAATGCGAAAGTGGCTGCCTGAGGACGGCCTGACCTTGGCCCCTATGAAGGATATTTCAGCATAAGGATTCCATTTCCTTCCTTCTTTCAAAAGCAGAAAGAAAACACACACACGGTTACACACACAATGGTACAGGTCCCAGATTTTTACGACACCTGATAGTCTTTGAACTTAAGACAAAATGTTCTCAACTCTCATCCGTTGGTTATTCATTCAGTCAAAAAATACTGAAATATCTACCACAAGCCAAGCACTCTGTTGCCCTCTGAGTTTGCAGTTGTGAGTTAAACAGATACAGCTCTTGTCCTCATGGGGCTGAGCGTCTTGCAGGGGAGAAGAGACGGTAAACAAAAAGACCAATGAAGAAGTATTTATTTACGGATTGTGATCATTTGACCAAACTGAGCTGAGTACAACGATTATGAATAAGAGGAAAGATTTGCTTAAGTAAGGTGGTCAAAAGGCTGCTCCGAGGAGATAAAATTGAAGTTGCCTCTGGGCCCATTTCCTTCAATGTTAACAGAAGATGAATACACATATTCACAACACTTAATCACTTCATGAACCTTCTTATGTTTCAAACGTTCGACTTTTCTAAAATGAATAAGCCCTCTTTTCTTTCTGAACACTTTAAAGTATGATTAAACAGAGGCACCCGGGTGACTTAGTCGGTTGAGCGTCTGACTTCGGCTCAGGTCACGATCTCACGGTTCGTGGGATCGAGCCCCGCGTCGGGCTCCGTGCCGACAGCTCGGAGCCCGGAACCTGCTTCGGACTCTGTGTCTCCCTCTCTCTCTGCCCCTCCCCCGCTCGTGCTCTGGCTCTCTCAAAAAGAAATCAACATTAAAAAATAATAATGAAATAAAATAAGATTAAACAAAACATAAACAGGTTATTTTATTTTTTAAGTTCAGTTATTTTGAAAGAGAGAGGAAAAGAGAGCACAGGGAAGGGGCAGACAGAGAGAGAGAGGGAGAGACAGAATCCCAAACAGGCTCGGCCGTGTCAGTGCAGACGTGGGGCTCGAACTCGCGAAATGTGAGATCGTGACCTGAACTAAAATCCAGAGTTGGATGCTTAACTGACTGAGCCACCCAGGGGCCCCTAAACAGGTTGTTTTAAACTGAAGCTATGTCACAGCTTGTTGGCGATTCCGAACTCCGTTTGCAAATGAAATAGGGTTTATGTCTTACTCGGGATTGGCGTCCCTCTCTCACCGGGAGATGTCGGCAGCAGGTGGCACTCATGTCTGTGTCTCACAGGGTGACCCCCTCCTCACATTATTCCTCTTGACCTCTCCACGTGTCAAGGTCGAATGTATCCTATCAGCAAAGGTCCCAGGACCAAAAAGAGAAGAAATTCTTTCTTCAAGGAGCAAAGTAGGAAGGAGGCTGAATGAAACAATGACCACAGGTTAGGAACTGGAGTAAAAGGAAGGAAAGAGAAGAAATGGAAGACAGGCAGACAGGGGAAGGGATTTCCAAGAACAGAAGTCAGAAGTGTGGGTGGGCTGGAGGCCCCTTAAGAAAGCCGAATCAGGGGGAAGGAGGGGGACTGCCCTCCGGACGCCCTGGAAGGGCCGGGAGAATGTTGGCGTCTGCAACCCGTGACCATGTGTCCTCGGGTCCTGTCACACCCAGCACAGGCTGCTCCCTGAATACACGTCAGAGTCGCATGTTTCACGCCTATTCCGCGCTGTATGTTGGAGACACAGAAGGAACTAAGAATGAGCATTGGTCTCATTCAATGGCGAAGCCAGACACGGACAAAGGCTCTCGTACAACTCGCTCCGTCCCCGCTCAAGTCAGTTCGTGGGGTCAGGGGCGAACTGTAACAATTGTGACTGAGCTCCCAGAGGGGTGGCGATGTACCCAGACCTCTGCTCGAAGCCTCCAACAACACAGGCACCTTCTAAATGCTCGGGGCGGGGGGGGGGGGGGGGCGCCTGGCTGGCTCAGTGGGGGGAGCGTGGGACTCAGAGACGGGGAGCAGAGAGACGTCCAGAAGTGGGCCAAGAAGAGGAAAGAGGGACAGAATGTGTTTGGACCGAAGCGGTTTCCCGCAGCCTGGATGTCCCTCTCAGAGCAGCTCCAGGCTTCTCTGAGGACGCGGCCAAGGTCTGGGGCTCCTCCTCAGTGGGTCTGCAGGAGCGGGTGGGCCGGGGGAGACCCAGGAGTGAGCCAAGCGCAGGGTCTGGGGCCGACAGACAGAAGCTGGACAGCAGGCCCTGGGGTGATGGCACCAGAACCGTCCTTTCCTGCCACCCCAGAGACACTCACTGCTCTCAGTGATCCCGCCCGCCTTTTCCTCGACCACCCCTGGAGTCCCCAGGAAGCCAGGTGGGGATGCTAAGCACCTAGGCCCAGGCTGTCAAGGAGGGGGCTCACAGGAGGGGGTTACCTGCGCAGAAGGGCCCGGTGGGGACTGAGCCCGAGCTCTGACTGACCGGTTCCTGGCCGTGCAGCGATAGCTGTCGCCGACCCCAGAAGTCCAGGTGACGTGAGAGTGGTCCCCCACCCCCGCCACCCGGCCGAGCGGGGCCCGACTGTACCGCACGTCCTCTCCGGCCTGTCGCAGGGAGCCCGTCAGGGGGACACAGCGGGCCCCACCCTTCGCCATCCGGGAACCGGCAGCGATATCGGGCTCCCGCAGCTTCTCTGTGCGCGAAAGGAAAGTGTGAGCTCTGAGGAGACTCTGGCCCAGGCAGGCAGGGCAGAGCGGAAAGGTCAAAGTTCAGATGTGAGCCCTCCGCGCCCCCCCCCCCACCACAGACCCGCAGGGTGAGATCCTTGGTGGCTTTGACAAATAGGCAGAGTTATCCAGGCTCCGGAGGGGCCAGGGCCCTGCAGCCTTGGGGACCTGATCTGCAGAGAGCACACACAGTCGTTCGCTCTAAGGTCCCTAAGTCCCAGCAGCCAGGATTGGTTTGCCTCCGGGTCCTGGTTGCAAAACAGCGACAAGCTGTCCAGAGCTCCAGGTAACCTTCTCCACTTCCTGCCCGGCTGGGACCTCCAGGGGCCGAGTGGCCGACTCCCCAGGGATACCTACCGAACACTGTCGCCCCGACCGTGTCCCCTCCCAGGATCCCTGGCCCTGCAGACAGACAGAAAACCACAGCTTCAGTGCCGGGGTCTCCCTATGCACTCAGGGCAGCCCAGCACCCCCTCCACCCCCCACCGCCGAGCGCCTCCTGCCCAAACCCCTCCAACCTCCCCACTGGCCCCCCTAGGCCTTCTCCTCCTTCTCCCCCGACCACACTGGCCCAGACGCCCTCTCTCGAGGGTGTCAGCCCCTCTCCCCAGGGCCTGCACAGGACCAGGACTCCGTCCTCCACCTTCCGTCCCCTCCAGAGCTGCGGCACAGGGCGTGTGCTCCGGGAGGCCAGGTACCTGCACACAAGGGCGGCGCTGAGACGGGGAGGGAGCCGCTGTTACTGACTGCGTCCTGGACCGCGCAGGTGAAGGCCACAGCACAGACCCTCCGTGGGACACAGCGGTCCGGGGTCCCAGAGGCATCCGGCTGTGGGCCACAGAGGTTCCTCTGCTTTCTGCCACACAAGTCAGGATGAAGATGCATTGTCCATTGTCACCGATCCTGGAGCTCGGTGCGACACGGGGCCGGCCCAGCTGCGCTGCGTGTACAAAAATCACCAAGGGAAGACTGCAGAGCTACCCTGGGCGCTCCCTTCACCGGGCAGAAGGCACGAGGCACTGACACCGAGGTGCTTCACCACCCTGAGTACGCACAGGGAGAGACAGAGGCCGAATCTGCCCACGTCTGTTGGAGAGCTTTGAGCTTTCAAGGCCAAGTCAGTGGCCTTGAGAGAGAGGCCACTATCTATTTTGAGAGAGAGAGGGCACAAGTGAGCGAGGGGAGCAGAGAAAGAGAGAGAATCCCATGAGGGGCAGGGGTGGGGTGGGGAGAAAAGCAGGGCTCACCCAAAGCGGGGCTCGAACTCATGAACCACGAGATCCTGACCCGAGCAAAAGTCAGACGCTTAACGGCTGAGCCACCCAGGGGCCCCGCTTCGTATGCTTTGATTCCCCCGGAACAACCCTACGAAATAGATAGGGGAGGTTTTGCACCTATTCCATTTAACAGGCTCAGAGAGCTTCCAGTAACTCGCCCAGAGTCTCAGCCATTGCGTGACTGATCCAAGACCCAAATCCAGTGGCTCGGACCCCAAAGCCTGGGTTCCCACCCTTGCGCTGACCTGCTGCAGGCCCTGTGTGTCTGCGCAAGCGCGGAACCGTGTTGTAATTACATCTCTCCCCAGTAGGGGTCTCTGCAGCATACGTTGAGTTTCCGGGCGCCCAACAAGGCTTCCCCAAGATTGGGCCCTGTGCCTTTGAGGTTTCTCCCGCTCCTTTGTGCTCTCTTCAACCCACACCCCATCCCTTCTTCCCCCAGGACCAGGAACTCAGATGCTTCCAGAAGATATCCATGTGGCCATTATTCGCCTCCCCAGGCCAGAGCCAGGAGCCTTGGGGGTTGCAGGGAGAGCAGCTGCGGACGGACAACGGACAGTCAGGACACTCAAAAAGGCCACAGGCACGCGAGAAGCCTGCTCTGTCATTTGGCCTCAGCCCTGGGGCCCTCCCCATGGCAGCCCCAGGGGCGGCTCAACTGGGCAAGAGAGGACCACACAGCCCAGAATGTCCCCCGGGAGAAGGCAGGCTGCCACCTCCCCCCACCCCCGCTGTGTCTCCTCCAGCCTGGGCCCCACACCCTTCCCCCACGACTCCTTCTGCAGCACATAAATGCAGTGACAAACCAGAAGCGCAGGATGTGGCAACAAGGTGCATGAGTTCTATTCCCGGCTCTGCCACTTTTGTCGAGGGGTCGTTTTTTCTCTCTGAGACTGTTGCAGCAGCTTAGAAATAAAAACCCCTTTCCTGCCAGCTGCAGGGCTGTCGTGAGGCCCCAGTGACTTGGGAAACTCCCTGCGAAGGACAAAAGTCTGGCCTATTGTCTTCGCTATTGCCACCCCGCCGGAGCATAGCGAGAGGGGCTCTCCCACAGCGCTGGGCCCACCCTAGTCAAGAGTCCCATCGACGTCCCAGAAGCCCCAGTGCCCTCGCCCTGTTTGAGAAAAGGCCATGGCCGGCCCGGCCTGACTTATGGCAGAAACGCTGTCTCCCCGACCACGGGAACCTGACCATGGAGCAAATGCATCTTCCTGCACTTAAATAAAGGAGGCGGGGGGGGGGGGGGCGCCTGGTTGGCTCGGTCAGTTAAGCGTCCTACTTCATTCAGCTCACGTCATGACCTCGTGGTCTGTGGGTTCGAGCCCCGCATCCAGCTCTGCGCTGACAGCTCACAGCCTCGGATTCTGGGTCTCCTTCTCTCTGCCCCTCCCCTGCGCCCACCTTCTTCGTGTCTCTCTTTCTTTCTCTCAAAAGTAGATAAACATTCAAAAAAAATTGTTTTTAATGCCTCATCAAATAGGAATATTTCCTATCACACAAACTCAACCCCGAGAAGCTTCTCTGAAGCTTTCCCTCCAACACTCAGCTTCCGCGTGTTCATCCTCACTCGCTAACCGTAGCTTTTTCTTCCCGCTGGAGGAACAGCTCTGCCATGGCTCCCCGGTGACTTTGCCCATGTCACCCAGGCAAAGGCTGGAACCATGGGCTAATCTGAGTCTGGGCAAAATGCCCTGCGATCCTCCCAGAGCACGAGAGGACAGTGGCCTGTGAGGCCCCGAAGCCAGCTCCATGGACCTCTCTGTCTCCACTGGGAGGCACTCGGGTGAGTCAGTTTCTTATGAAGAAGGACGTTCCTGCTCTACCCGCTCAGGACAAAGCTTCCGACCCCCCCACCACCAGCACTGTGCTCAACTGACCCCATTTGCCTTTCCTTCTGGTGCGAAGGACCCGGGTTACTCTTTTCCTATCGATGTGAGTAATAAGTAATAATAATACTTTCTAAATGAGCCGTAATATGATTCTAAAATGGGCTGACTCTACTTCTACTGGCCACACCAGTCTACCTTGGCCTTCCTCACTGCTGTGGAACCTTCTTGACATCGCTGGAATATCATCTCGCCAAAACTAGCCAGCACCCAGGCACCCAGCTGGCCCAGTGGATACAGCAAGCAACTCTTGATCTTGGGGTCGTGAGTCCAAGCCCCACATTGGGTGGAGAGTTTAGTTTAAATAAATGAAACTATTAAAAAAAAATTGGCCATGGGGCGCCTAGGTGGCTCAGTCGGTTAAGCATCTAACTTCGACTCAGGTCATGATCTCATGGTTCGCGGGTTCGAGTCCCGCGTCGGGCTCTGTGCTGACAGTTCAGAGCCTGGAGCCTCCTTCAGAGTCTGTGTCTCCCTCTCTCCCTCTCTCTCTGCCCCTCCCCTGCTTGTACTTTGTCTCTCTCTCTCTCTCTCTCTCAAAACTGAACATTAAAAAAAAAAAAAAAACTAGCCAGCACCCTTGTCGAGAAATGAAAGCTACCGCTGCTCGGTAGCATGACCCGTCTCTGTGGGCAAATTCTTGCAACACTGACACCCAGTCCCAGGAAACAGAAGGTTTGAAACTGACCCAGGTGTGCTGCACAGTGACTCAGAAAGAAAAGGCTGCCTGGTTCCAGAAGGCTCCGGACCCTGATTCAGAACGGGATCCAAAAGCACCAGCTGCGTCCCTGGTCCCAGGCCGGGTGCTGAGTCTCTGTCTAAAGTTGACCTGGGATGTCCTGGGACAGTGGCTGTGGGGACAAGGGGTGGGAGAGGGGCTGCTGCCCTGTGGGAGTAGGCGCCCCAAGCCGGGGACGGGTCAGCGTCCTGTGAACCCACCACGCCATCCACCGGACAGCCTGGGGTCCTCTTGTGTGGCGCTGTGACGGCTCCCACCTGGAGAATGACGCACGCCGACAGGAAGCCTACCAAGGCGGCCGGTGTGGGCGCGCTGGCCCCGGGGCCTGCGCCCTGACTGAGCAGCTTGGCCCATCCTCGTCGCCTGGAGTGCAGTGACCCATCAGGCCTCGCCCAAGTGCCGCTTCCCTGCTGGGCTCCGTACTCGTGATCCAGCCATGCCCCCCACCCCGGTTTCCTTCAGCCCGTGCTTTCGTCGGCTTGTTGGGTTTTAAGCATTCGCTTCGCCCTGTCGCATACAGAGGGCCCCGTGCGGGTCTCTCCTGGTGGCTCACAAGCCCCAGGAGAGAAGGCGGAAGGAAATTAGCATCTGAGGGAGCAAGGCAGGGGGGTGGTTCGGCCTCTGGGTTAGGTAGGTGCCCTGGGCGCGCGTAGGGCTTCTCGGTCTGAATCCTGTTTCCGGTTCAAGTGAAGGGAGACACGGGGGGATCAGATCAGGACACGAACCCCAAACGTCGGACACCGTGCCGAGTAGGGGAAGCGCGTCCCAACAAACCCGTAAGGTGATTGTTCTTATTCCCACTTTAGAGAGAAAGATCGTGAGACTCAAAGCTCTTGACAAACTTGCCCCAGGTCACCAGCCAGGAAGCAGCAGCGTCCATATGAAAATCCAAGTTCGTGTGACCCCACCGCTGACACTCTGTCAACTCCACCATAGTGCCAATGATGGGCTTTCGTCATCCTTAATTCCACCCCACCCCGGGTCCCGCTGACCCCTGTCCTCACCACACACGCAGCACAGGACCCAGGACACAAAAGCATGAGTAGATGTTTCCAGAACCGAGCCGAACCAAAGAACTAAACATTTTTTTTTAATGTTTATTTATTTTTGAGAAAGAGAGTGTGAGCGGGAGAGGTGCAGAGGGAGAGTGGGGAGGGGGACAGAGGAGAGCCGGATCTGGGGCTTGAACTCACAAACCGTGAGATCACAGCCTGAGCCGAAGTTGGACGCTCTACTGACTGAGCCACCCAGGCGCCCCTCCCTTAAGGCGCCCTATCTTTAAGGCAGTACCTGTCTTACCCATTATTTTGCCATATGCCTGGGAGATGTCCCTGTGGACAGGGGCCACCCAGAGCCTGGCCTGGAGAGAGAAAAGCTCCCAGATGGGCTTGTTCTGTGAGGGAATAGGAAAGCAGGGGTGAGGAGAACCCGACATGAATCTCCATGCCAGTTCTGCTGCCTCCGTCGAGGACGCTGTTCTGGGAGCTTCCGTGTTGCCGCTGCTGGGCTGCACTCACCTCCATTTTCACAGATCGCCAGCTGTGTGTCCCCAAAGATGTCACCTAATCTCTCTGAGCCTCAGTCCATCATCCTCAAGGTGTGTGTAATACTGTCTGCCTTATCTCTATCACAAGTTTATCGTGGGGATCAGATTTTTTTTTTTTTAATTTAAGCAGACGTTGTTTATAAACGGCTGTAGGGACCAAGGGCAGGCCACCCCAAGAGGGGCCAGTTGGGCATATTTGGTTATTTTTTTTAATGTTTATTTATTTTTGAGAGAGAGAGAGAGAGAGCGCGAGCAGGGGAGGGGCAGAGAGAGAGAGAGGGAGACACAGAATCCAAAGCAGGCTCCAGGCTCCGAGCTGTCAGCCCAGAGCCCGACACGGGGCTCGAACTCACAGACCGCGAGATCGTGACCTGAGCCGAACAAAATCGGACACTCAACCAACTGAGCTACCCAGGTGTCCCTATTTGGTTATTTCAATAAGTTACTGGGCGCCGTGGTGGCTCAGTCGGTTGAGTGTCCAACTTCGGCTCAGATCATGATCTCACAGCTCCTGGGTTCGAGCCCCGCATCAGGCTCTGTGTTGACAGCTCGGAGCCTGGAGCCCGCTTCGGATTCTGTGTCTCCTTCTCTCGCTGCCCCTCCCCTGCTTGCGCTCTCTCTCTCTCTCTCTCTCTTTCTCTCTCTCTCTCTTTCTCTCACTCTCAAAAACAAATAAACTTTAAAAAAAGGTTTTTTCTTCAGTTACTTAAGAGGCAGCCAGTGCAAGGATTCTCAGACCCTCCTCTGACCCCTGAACACAGGAAGTAAATCTCCCATGTGAAAGGCACCTTCCCTGGACCACCTCCTTATCACTAGAGGTGAGAAAAATAAACAACTATTTTTCACTAATCTACTCCCTGCCCAACGTCTGTTTAGAATTCTTTACTAATTAAAGCCCCAAAGCTAAGCGTTCTTTGTCCGCTCAATTCCTCACGGATTTCTCCAAAAAGTATAAAAACTGCCTTCTCGGGCATGTCTGCAGGTCTCCATTTCATTATCGGGTCTCCATGTGCACGTCCTAAAACTCAGGGTGTTTTTTTCTCCTGTTAATCTGTCTCACATCGATGTAATTGTCAGTTCGGGTGCGTGACCTTGAGGGTAGCGAAGAACTTTTCCTTCCCTTCACTGCCAAGTTTTAAACGCATCAAGGGATCCATCTTTGGGGCCTAGGAGACCCCTAAAGCCCGGGGTGCGGACAACCTTGAAGGCAGGTGACCTTCATTCAGAACTGTGCCCTCGTTTCCCCCCCCCCCCCCCCCCGAAGGAGAGTGAAAGCGAAAGCTTGAAACTTGCTTAGACCGGAAAGAGCCTGGCCCAGTCACCGCAGGCTTCTCGCGAGCTTCGTTCCCCTGGGGCCTCTGGTTCCCAAGCCTGTCTCTTGCCCCCGCTCAGGTCCTCGGGGACAGGAGCGAGCAGTGCAAATCTAGAGGGACAGAAATAGCTGCTAAGTGCCAGGCCTGAGATCCCCTCCTCAAGTCATTTCATGACGGAGGGTGACTCACAGGGGCTGGTGGGAGAGGGAGGAAGGGGACTGGGACACCAGAAGGTCATGCGTGAAACGGCAAGATGAAGAGGCAGGTCCTCGATCCCATGACCCCGCCATCAGCCAGTGGTAGGGACACCCGGGCTCCCTGTGACTCGTCAGCAGAAGAAATGTGAGGGTGACAAGGATACAGTCTGGGCCTGCACGGTGTGAGACGGCAGCATGTGCAACACACACACACACACACACACACACACACACACACAGCCTGGCTCCTGGGACGCAGCATCTTCAGTGAAAATTACCCGTGGCTAGAGCAACACCCTGCGCGGGCAGCTGGAGGCGCCTGGAGGGTAGTGGCAGGGAGAGACCTACCCACGAAAAGACCAAGCAGGAGCAGGGACCCCGGTACAGAAAGGCCCATAATATTCACCGGCAGACCGGCCTGCCTGCCGACAGCTGGGCCAACTGCGAATGTGTGAATATCAGCCCCCAGTCATTTCCTGTTTTTAGGGTTCGCCACAATAATCACATGCGGCTTTGGAGTCACAAGATGCGGAGACGAGAGGACACGGGAGAAAGAAGGGTGGGAGGCCGCCGTGAGCTACTTAAGAGCCGACGCCGATGATGCTCACAGCCGTGCTCTAGACCCTTCTGAGGTCCCCCGTCCCCTACAAGGCAAAGCCTGGGCTCACAGCCCTGGTGGACGAGGCCTTTCACGTTCTCTTGCTCCCCGATGACCTTGGCCTCCTGCCGCATCGCCACATCTCAGATCTTGGACTCCAGGCCGCTGCACGCTGCTTCTAGAGTCTCCCCGCACCGCCCCGAGGGCTCCTCACCCCCGTAAACTGGCTCCCGCAAGCTCCTTACTGCATTGCCCTCGTCTCTGCCACCTACCCCACCTACCTCGCCCTAGCTGGCTCCCGTTGCCTCCCCAATGTCATCACCACCGTGGGAAAGACTCTCCTTCTGAAGGCCCAGGCTAAAACAGACGCCCTCTTCTGGCCTCTCCGGGTCCCCCGTGCCTACCTCTATCATGACATCTATCCCGACTGTATATAAATACCTGCTCACCTGCACGTCCTCCCAAGTACACTCAGCCCCTCGAGGGTAGGAGCCTTCCCCTCTCTTCTTGCAATTCCCAGTGACTAGCTCAGCGTCAGCACAGAGTAAGGGCTCAGTTCCTGCGTGCTTGGTTGAGCCCGTGAGCAGACGGGAGTCCGCAGGCGCAGAAGCTCAAGCTCAGATGGCCCAAGGACAGAAAGGTGGAAGGCACGGGCTGCTGGCTGTAGCTTCTTTAGCACAGGGCCCAGGCCGGAAGGATCCAGGGGACAAGACCCTCGGGACCACCTCAGCCTCCGGCCATGAAAGACTGGGTCAGATGTTATTTTGCTCTCTTGCCCTTTTGCTGGCGTGGTTGAAGGAGTTGCAGGCAAGTCCTGATCCGCGGGGAGAGGGGTGAGGGGAGAGCTGGCACAGGCGTGGGCCCCCCTTCCCCCCACCTCTCTACACCAAATAGTCCCGAAGGCTTTGCTGGGCTAGGCAGACCGCTGGCGTCTCCGTGAGGATGTAACCGTGACTGGTGTCTCCTGTCGGGCCCCGCACTTCTCAGACTTTGACCAGTGTCTCCCTGGCCTTCAGGGCCTAGAGGTCAGGTGCCCCGGCAAGACTTGAAGAGGATCCGCATTGCTTTTAACAAGGTACGACTGACCTCTCCTCGGCCACGGCCTGCAGACCCTTTGGTCCTCATCTTGTATGACCACCAGTTAAATTTGACAGTGGGACCCTCCCTGCTTGAAAGTCTCTCCTCGCTTGGATTTCTGGATGCTACTGTCACTGAGTTCTCTTCACTCATTTCTTTGCCATACACATGAGCTCCTGCCGGGCGCCACCAAGGCGCCGTGCAGGGGTCTGGGCGTCCAAAGACGAAAGGAAGTCTCTGCAAGCATATTGTTCACAGGCTAGTGGGAAAGAAAATCACGTTGATAGAAAAACAAAGTAATGCGGAATGGTTTAGCCTCAGGGCTGGGTACTGTGATTCAAGCTTTGTGATTTGAATCGCACCTCTGCTGCCCTACTGATGACCTTAGCAAACGACTTCGCAGGCGATAATACTTCCCCATTATCGTTTATTTCCTAAGAGATGGGTTTTGTGCATTAAAAAATTATCCATAGGCAGGGCGCCTGGGTGGCTCAGTCAGTTAGGGGTCCAACTTCAGCTCAGGTCAGGATCTCGCGGTTCATGAGTTCGAGCCCCGCATCAGACTCTGTGCTGACAGCTCAGAGCCTGGAGCCTGCTTCGGATTCTGTGTCTCCCTCTCTCTCTGCCCCACCCCTGCACGCGCTCTAGCTCTCTCTGTCTCTCAAAAATGAATAAATGTTTAAAAAAAATTTTTTTTTAATTATCCATAGGCTATATTGCTTTAAAGAATTCATATTCAGAGCGCCTGGGTGGCTCAGTTGGTTAAGGGTCCCACTTCAGCTCAGGTTGTGATCTCATGGTTTGCGGGTTCGAGCCCCGCATCGGGCTCAGTGCTGACAGCTCGGAGCCTGGAGCCTGCTTCGGATTCTGTGTCTTCCTCCCTCTCTGCCCCCTCCCCTGCTCGTGCTCTGTCTCTCTCTGTCTCTCAAAAGTAAACTTAAAAAAAAATTTTTTTTAAAGAATTCATATTCAATTTACTAAAAAAAGAAATTCAATTTACTAAAAAAAAGGCCAGCCTTAAGGGCAGTTCAGCTCACAAATCATATTCTATTTACAAATCTGGCAACCCTTAACCCCCTTCTTGGGGGCTATTGATAATATTTGACTCACTTTACAAATGTATGAATCGATCCCTTTAAAGACTTTAAATCCCACTGTTGAATGTAATATGTTTAGTTTCCTTTTAAAGTGTTTTCTTTTTTTTTCAAGGTTGAAACCAGATTTTATGATATAGCTCTCCTGCTTGCTTTTCCTTGTTTAAGACACAAGATACAAATATTTTTTATGTTTTTGTTATTTTTATTCCAGTAGAGTTACCATACAGGGTATGATGCTGTGCACGGCAGGGGCACACCTTCATCCGCACCACCGGTGTCCCCCATCCCCCCAGCACCTTGGACGAAGTATTTGAACCAACAAATAAGATTCCCCAAATGCTTAAAGAAGGCTTGTAAATCGGGGCACCCGGGTGGCTCAGTGGGTGAAGCGTCTCAGGTCGTGATCTCACGGTTCTTGAGATCGAGCTCCGAGTCGGGCCCTGCACTAACAGCACTGTCTGCTTGGGATTCTCTCTCTTTCTCTCTCTCTCTCTGAAAATAAATAAATACACTTAAAAAGAAAAAGAAGGCTTGTAAATCTAGTACATTGAGCTTCTAAGTACGGTCATTGTTAAATTGCCTTAAAGTATTGCATGCTTCATATAAACTTACTCATACGTTTTTGGTTTTGTTTCTAGGTTCTGTTTTTTTTTATTCTCCCACTCGTCGTATTTTCAGAGGACACGATGCAAAACAGGCCTTTCAACTCTAAGACACACACACATGCTAGTGACGAATATTCTCGCTTTATAGATGAAAATGTTCAAGGTACGTCGTGGGCCAAGGCCTCTAAGTGCTGGTGCTGTCTCTTGCACGCTTGCTGAGGTGAGTTGGCAGGGGAGCCCGGGCCCTCATACCCTTACTCCTGGAATCTGTTAGGTGGCTTTCCAATGCACAGAGAGAGAGAGAGAGGTAGGGGTGCAAGAGAGCTCGTGCTCAGACGGAAGAGAAAAGCATTTGGTAGTATTTAATGGACCTCCCTCCACGTGGCTTCAAGCTAACAGGACACAGGCTCCGCCCACACCCTTGATCCTCTCCTCGGCTCTTCTACTGAAGAACATGGCCTTCACGATGACAGGCTCTGCCAAGGTTGACAGTTGGGCAGAAGCTCTGGTTCCTCCTTAAGTGCTAATGCCTCGTGCCAACTTTTCCTGCATGATTCTCGTCAAAGTTGATCCCGTGGTGATGCATGCCACCAGCATTACCCCAGTCTCTTGGGCACTTCTGGTGCTTGTCGATGTGGCCATGGGCATGGCTCACGTGGCCCGGAAGTTTCCTGCATGTCGGCAGCCCAGAGGAAAGAGCTGGTTTTTGGTTTTTTAAATATAATATATTGTCAAATGGGCTAAACATACACTGGGGAGAGTGTGCTCCTGCTTTGGGGGGTAGATTCCCGTGGTTCATCCCTTACATTCAACACCCAGTGCTCATCCCAACAAGTGCCCTCCTCAATGCCCATCACCCATTTTCCCCTCTCCCCCCTGCCCCGCCCCATCGACCCTCAGTTTTTTCTCTGTATTTAAGAGTCTCTTATCATTTGCCTCCCTCCTTCCCTCTCTGTAACTATTTTTTCCCCTTTCCCTCCCCCATGGTCTTCTGTGAAGTTTCTCAAGTTCCACATATGAGTGAAAACATGATATCTGTCCTTCTCTGACTCACTTATTTCACTCAGCATAATACCTTCCAGTTCCGGGGCACCTGGGTGGCTCAGTTGAACGTCTGACTTTGGCTCAGGTCATGATCTCAAGGTCTGGTCCATGAGTTCGAGCCCCATATCAGGCTCTGTGCTGACAGCTCGGAGCCTGGAGCCTACTTTGGATTCTGTGTCCCCCTCTCCCTCTGCTTCAACTCCGCTCACACTATCTCTGTCTCTCAAAAATGAATAAACGTTAAAAAAAAATTAAAAAATAATACCTTCCAGTTCCATCCGTGTTGTTGCAAATGGCATGATTTCGTTCTTTCTCACTGCCAAGTAGTGTTCCATTGTATATATAAACCAGATCCTCTTTATCCATTCGTCAGTTGATAGACATTTGAGCTCTTTCCATAATTTGGCTATTGTTGATAGTGCTGCTATAAACATTGGGGCACACGTGCCCCTATGCATCAGCACTCCTGTATCCTTTGGATAAATTCCTAGTAGTGTTATTCCTGGGTTGTAGGGGAGTTCTATTTTTAATTTTTCGAGGAACCTCCACCAGTTCGCAGAGCGGCTGCCCCTGTTTGCATTCCCACCAACAGTGCAAGAGGGTTCCCATTTCTCCGCATCCTCGCCAACATCTGTAGTTTCCCGAGTGTTAATTTTAGCCACTCTGACCTGCGCGAGGTGGTATCTCAGTGTGGTTTTGACTTGTAAACTTGCTCACAAGGTTAAGGCATTATACTTCATATAAACTTGGGTTCAACTGTAACACCGCTAAGTGGTGACAGATGTCAGCCACACGTGTGGTGAGCACAGCATGCTGTATAGACTTGTCGAGTCACCATGTTGTACGCCTGAAACTCACGTAACATTGTGTGTCGACCCTACTTCAATAAAAATTAATTAAAGAAAACAAAATCGCAAATGTAAATCAATTACTCAGTTACATAGTTCAGATCAGAAGCACAAAGTTACCCATTACTTTAAAAGGCTAGATGTCTCAAATAATACATATATGTGAGCAAAAATTACTGATACCTTGAGCACGCCTACTCTGAATTCCTTCTCTCTCCAGGATTGAAAACGTAGCCACCAAGGACCCAGTTATGTCATCTCAATTCCAGCTGTTTTCTAGGCCACCTTCTCCACCAGCTAAGGTTGCTTAGGGACCAGAAACATCCCTGAGACGTTAACTGCTTGTCCCTACCCAGGTCCCTTCACCTGCTTTGTCGACGTCCTCTAAAAGGCTGGTCTCATAGCCCATGTCCCTAGATTCGACTTGCACAGCGATATCGCCTAAGTCTTCCCTTTACTGTAACCCTAGCACTTGCTTTGATGTTGCGTGGCTTTTCGCTCTTAAGACCTTTAAGTGTCTTTCTGTTTGGGTGTAAAGAGTTTTCGCCTTATTGAAATTCTATATTCTTTTCATACTCTTCGAATTTGCAGGAGTAGAAACATGTTAAAACCCCATATAATATCCAAAGTGAAGTCAAAAAATATAATCGTGTAAAACGCAGGGTCACCTTCGTTGCAAAGTTAACGAAGGGCTGGTTGGGGGCTGGCAGTGAGCCTGTGCAACAGAACGTGGGACAGTGGCTACAGGATCCAAATTGCAGCCCACGCTGGGGTTTGATGCTCTCTGGGGGCAATGCCCAGGAGATGGGCAATTCCGGCACCCGTGGCCAGCTGGACTCTTGGGACAGGAGCAGGGATTCCAGAAATGTTCCAGTCGTTTGTCCACATTTGCTGGCCTGGCCCAAGGACACTGAGAAACTGGAGATACCAAAGCCAACCTGCCTCATCCCTGATTCCCAACACGAGGTGCCTTTGTGTCCACAGCTCAGGGAGAAGATTCGCCTTCCCTCTGTGCAGATAGGGACTGAGTGAGTACAGGACCTTTGCCAACTGCATTATATCAAAATTCACATTCTTTTAGGTTTTACGGTTCTTAAATGCTAATACTTCAGTTGGATTCTACGTGTCACAAGACCGTGTCCACCTGTGTCCACACTACAAAGAAGGTTATTCCAGTGACATTTCCCTTGCTAAACCTCAGTTTTTTCAACTCTAAAGTGAGGATAATAAGAGTACCAACTAAGGGCGCCCGGGTGCCTCAGTCGGTTAAGTGTCCTACTCTTGATTTCGGCTCAGGTCATGATCTCACAGTTCATGGGATCGAGCCCCCATGTCAGGCTCTGGGCTGACAGCACAACCAAATAGGGTTGATTTGAGGAGCAAAAGAAAATATATGCAAAGCACAAAGCGTCACTCATCGTTGCTATTCAATACAGGTTAGTGACGAGTCTTATTATTATCAGTATCTTGGAACCCTCTCCCACCTTTGCCCTCTCCTCCCACTCAGACTGGCTGCCCTCTTGGTCTTACCCAGGCTCCTTAATAGCCCCCTACCTGTGCTTTCACTGCAGTCCCCTCCCTTCCATGCCCTCCCCCCGTTGCTGGAGCAAGTTTCCAAAAGGTCTTTGAGTAACCCTGCACACCTGCTTAAAAATACCTGTTGGATGGTCTTTGCCTTTAGTCTGACGTCCTGCTCCATTCAGGCTGCTCTAACAATAACACCATAGACTGTGTGGCTTATAAACAGCTGAACTTTTCTTCCGACAGTTCCCAGAGGCTGGGAAGTTGAGGGACCAAGGCACCAGCAGATTCGGTATCTGGTGAGGACCCACTTCCTACTTCAGAGACGGCCATCTTTCCCGTTGCCACGTCGCATGGAGGGAGGGGTGAGGGCGAGCTCTGGGGCCACTTCCACAAGGACACTAATTCTGTTCACTAGGGTTCTACCCTCATGACCTAATCACCTCCCAAAGGTCCCGCCTCCTAATATTATTTCGTTGGAGATAAGACTTCAACGTATAAATTTGGGGGGGAGGGGGGGACACAAACATTGAGTCCATGACACCTGGGTTATAAGACCCTTTATCCGGGCTTCTTGTGGAAACATCTGGCCACGTGCCCTGCAGTTCTCTCTGGACAATCATGCTGTAGCCACAGGGCCAGGACTAGAGTGAGGCAAGAGAGGTGCCTCCTGCACAGAATTAAGGAGGCCCTGACTCTCAGGCTTGTGCAGCACGAAACTCTGAAGACGCCCTCTGATAGGAGACGCCTGCCATCCGACTTGTCCCCTCTCTCCCCCCTTCTTCCCAGACTTCCTGGGTTCAAGCTCTTACTTAACTATAAAACTCAAAGTAAGCTACTTACCCTCGTTGTACCTCAGTCTCCTCATCTATAAAATGGGGGTGACAAAAAACACCTGTCTCATAAAGCGGTTGTGAGGACTAAACGGATCCGTGCATGTCAAGACTCACGAGAGGGTCTCACACCTGACAGGTACTCACTGGATGTCACCGGAAACGACCCGTGCCCGCTTCCTGAAGTTTTCTTTCCAGGTCCTCTCATGCTACGGCCTTGTAGCAGCTGTCAGCGCAGAGCCTGCTGGGGATTCTCTCGTTCTCTCTCTGCCCCTCCCCCACCCGCTCTTTCTGTCTCTCTTTCAAAATAAATAAATGAATAAACAAACTTGAAAGAGGACATGTTTTAAAAATCAACAGGGATATAAGGGAACTCAAAACAGAATACAAACAGTAAAAAAAATCAAATTTCAGGGGCGTCTGGGTGGCTCAGTCGGTTAAGCCACCAACTCTTTTTTTTAACGTTTATTTTATTTTATTTTTGGGACAGAGAGAGACAGAGCGTGAACGGGGGAGGGGCAGAGAGAGAGGGAGACACAGAACCGGAAGCAGGCTCCAGGCTCCGAGCCGTCAGCCCAGAGCCCGACGCGGGGCTCGAACTCACGGACCGCGAGATCGTGACCTGAGCTGAAGTCGGCCGCTTGGTACCCGGCTCCTTGAAAAGGAAAGAGAGAGGGAGACAGAGGGAGAGAAAGAGACCGAGATGAAAACGCAACCTTCCAGAACCTAATCTCAGAAATGACAGCTTATTACTGCTCACGAGCCGTAAGCCACTCCATCCAGCCCACACTCAAGAAGACGTGATTACAGGGCACCTGTAGAACATGGGACCCTTGATCTCGTGGTTATGAGTCGAGCCCCACAGTGGGTGTAGACATGACTTAAAATCTTAAAATAAAAAAAAAAAAGAGGTGATTACACACGGGCATGAATACCAGGAGGTGGAGATATTGAGGGGCCACCTTTAGGGCCGAGTTTAGAACCCAAGTTTCCTGATGCTGAAGAAGGTGATTCCCCCCATGGATTTGCAAATCCCATGAAGGCCCTGAAAAGACGTGGGACCCCCTACCCCAGCCTGAGCATGTGGGAGGAGTCTGTGGTACCAGATATAAACAACCCTCCCTGGGACACACACACACACACACACACACACGTGCGCGCACGCGCGTGCACAAGCAGGGAAGCTGCGGTAAGCACTTCCTCTTTCAGCCTGAGGTCTGAGAGAAGATCATCATGGTGGGTCCAAAGAAACACCCAGATGACTGGGTGCTACGGTCCTTCTCCAGAAAACCACAGAAGAGTCAGCCGCACGTATTCTCTCCCTTACTGTGGACACATCTCCTCTTCCTGCTCGTGGGTAAGTCCACATTGCGGCCACCACCGCTTGCTCGTGGTGTCCCTCTGGGGCCGGTCACATTCTTTGCTGGTAAACTCAGGAAACTCTTCCCTTCGTGGTCACTCTGCGGGTTCCACCTTATTCCCAGCTGTGTCTCCGTGTGTGAGTGCATGCACAGTCACTCACCATGAGTAGATGGCATCCTGGCCCCGGTCTCAAACAAGTCTGGGCTCAGACTGTGTTCCTCTCACCCTCACCTTTTCCTGCTGAGAAATGCTGAGTGGTGAGTTTGCTCCCCACACAGTGTGGATAGAATGCACAGAGAGATACGGAAGTTTCCTCTGATGACTAGCCACCCCCCTTTCTTCGGGACACATAGAACTCCTGGAACTTCTTTCTACGTTCTGCCATGTTTATCTTCTATCCCAAACTTCAGGCTTCCCTGGGGATCTGGAGATGGTCTGGTGGCACTGGGCTAGGTGGCTGCTCTCTGAGTGTCCTTTTCTCCTCACATCCTACCTCCCCATCAAGGCCCAAGTCGTGCAAGTTTCTGGGAAACGTCTCTCAGCAGCATGGCCAGCAGGCAGAGCTGACCCACTACCCCAGGGAATGTCTCAGCCACCCGGTGTGGTGGCATCTACTGTCCCCTGGTAATCCTATTTTCCCCAGGGCCTTGGAGCATGGTAGAGTAGCATAGGGACCCGAAAAGTAGTGGGAGTAGGAGGGGTAGGCAGTGAGGGGAGCTCTAGAAGAACTCCCAGATGCATGTATGGAGGAGAGGGGGCCTAGATTCCAGGGCTGAGGTCAAGTCTGAACTCTCCTCATTTTCCATTTTCATCATTGCTCACCATAAAAACATCGGAAGCATCACGGCTCTTTATATCCACACCCAACTTTTGGGGTGCTTCTTGGTTGTGTTGGATAAACCCGAAATTAGCCAATGCAATGTCACCCAAGCCTCAGGTGACCAACAAGTCAATTTCCAGGCAGAGAGGCGTCTCCCTCTGTCTAGCTCCACCAGACGGGATAACCTCAAACTTCCCTGTTTTGGTCTAGCAGGGAGTTACCTTGATGCTTTTGTGGATCCAAGGAGTGGTTTCAGGAACTTAGGAGACAGTAGGGTGAAAAGTCCTTCCGTTTTAGTGTGTCAGGGAGCAGAAAGTCCTGTCCCCTGTTTGGAGAGTAAGGATTCCTGTCCCCTTCAAGGTCCTTCCAGCTGGACTAAGAATCCAATTGACATGAGACAGATTAACAGGAGAAAATACAACTTAATAGTGTATGTATGGGGAATCCACACAGACACGGAATTTCAAAGACAGGCAAAATGAGGTGTGTATGTCATCCCAAACTAAGGAGAAGGGGGCAGGGGTCTGGGACTTCCGAGGGGAGGCGAGTAGTTCACAGGGCGACAAAGAGAACAGATGTTTGGTAATTAGATGTTCGCCGTGCCATACAGATGGGTCACGCAGATCAGATTTATCTCTGCTCATAGCCCTTATCCTGGGAAAGACCCCAACTTAGAGTCTTCTATGTAGTGAAGGGAGGGGCAAAGTTTCTCTTGAGCCCACATGGTCTCGATCGCCTTCAGCTCAGAATAACCTTCATGCCAAAGTGGCTTACCTTGGGCCAGTCGGAAACATTTGAAATTAAACCCTTGTTCCATTACTTCCTAGCTGTATGAGTCTCTGCGTTCTAAGTAGAGAATGTGATTCGTAAATTGGATCATGCAAGACTCTCTCGATAGATTAAAAATGATACATGTCAGTGCTCGGTACCTAGTTGGTAGAAGCTGATTGCTATAATGATCACTAAGTGGCTTATTTGGAAACTAGTAAAGGCAGAGAAGCCAAATTCAGTGATCACGACCGTTGAATGCCGTTTGACGATTTGCCACAATAATAGTTCAAAATAAGTAGTTCGAAATAAGGTGGCTGATAACTGTTATGTAGCATTGTTCGCTCCACCAGGTAACAGGGTTTGACCGACACGAACCGCCTCCCGCTCCCCTTGCTGACAGTCTGGGGACCTTTGCTGATCTTTGATGTGAAGAGAGAGCTGACCGACCCTGTCGTCTCAAGCAAATAGTTAAAACGCTTGAAATTTTAGCTCCTCGCCTGTAAACAAAAAGGTGGGGGGGGGGTGGCTAGTCACCAGGTAATTTTGAGGATTGAATGAGGTGATTTCTCCATGATGTAGCAATCACCAGCATCTTCCAGATGAGAAGAGCTCTCTGTAAGGCAACTTCAAGCCAGCATCAAAACCAACCAAGTTTCTCCCTTCTGACTACCCCCCAGAATTCACCTGAAGTGACCTAGCCTAGCTTGTCCAAGGTCCCTAGCTCTGCGTCCTTCCTAGCTGCCTCTCCACAAGGTCCAAGTGCTTGGATGATGATGGATCGAGAACCCTCCACACACACACCTGATCTACACCAGTCTGGGAGTCTCTTCTCTGTATCTGCATAATTCTGTACCCTCTGGGCATTCAGAGCATGCCTCGGCCTTTTTCCATCAGTCCAGGCTGTACCTGGGCCTTTCCTCCCTCTCTCTCTCTCTCTCTCTCTCTCTCTCTAACATTTTTTACTTATTTTTCCGCCCAGATTCCTGGAGTAATCTGGGTCCTGAACCCATCTGATCTAGTCCGGAATTTTCAGAGGACTCTCCAGAGCCTCAGAAGTCCTTGAATCTGGGAATCCAGGCTGGGGTCACCCAGCCGACATTCCCAGGGCCCCTACAAGGAAATGAGCTGCCTCGGACAGATGCCGGGCCTCTGGAAGCCGTGGTAACAATGTTTATCGGGGATCTTGGTCTTTCCGGAGATGAGGCTTACTTACTATCCCGAACCCCAAACCTTGTTCCTAAGGACAGACCAGATTTCCCCGGCCAAGGCAAAGCCAGTCTGAGATCCCCTGGGCCATGAGGGAAAGGAAGAGTGAGACAGACGCTCCGTTTGTTGCTAACATCTTATTATGAAAATTCTTGAGCCCAGAGAAAGCTTGAAAGAATTTTACACTGAACACTCATATGCTTCCCACCCTGGACCTGCCATCACTTGGATTTCACTCGCCTTCTCACACACCTGTCCATCTATCCACGCTGTTAGTCATCCATCTCGCCATCGAATTTTTAAAAAGGTGCTCCTTTTTTTTTTTTTTACCTCTTTTGGTCTTTGTGATTTACAGCAACGTGATTTTATTCCAACTCTATCGTCTCTGTTCATTCACACCCATAATGAACATTTCTGTCCTATAGATGAGTAAACTGATTCTCAAAGAAATTCAAAAATTCACCCAAAGTCACAAGGCTAGTTTCCCTGCTGGGACAGAAACCTAGAATGTCTGTTTCACTGATTATTGTAGATGCATTCATGGGAGAAAGTGAATGAAAGTTAACTTGGGGAATGAATGAATGATTTTGTTAGGCAACAAGCCTAGAGGAAGGAGGGCTGGCATTTTATTTCATTTCTCATCATCTGGGATTTATTCCCACTATGTTTTTATTGAATGAGTGAATGAATGAATGAATGAATGAAGGCTGACTTGAAGAGTCCAACTGCTCCTCCACTCCCTCTTCTGTCGCTGTAGGACTAGAAGCCTCTGGAAAGGACTCATCACCCCCAACAGTGGTGCCAGGGATTCTAGGGGGTTCGGTGACTTTCTCCCTGAACATTTCAGTGGACACAGAGATTGAGCACGTCACCTGGAATGGTCCCCAAAATGCTCTTGCTTTAGCAGTCACAGAAACACAAGTTATCATTATGGACAAAAGCTACCAGAACCGACTGAACATCAGCTGGAACTACTCCTTGTCTATCAGCAACCTGACTTTGAAAGACGCAGGATCCTACAAAGCCCAGATAAACCGCAAGAATTCTAAAGTCACCATTGATGAGGAATTCATCCTGCGTGTCTATGGTGAGTTCTAGAGGGGCTTCTGTGGGTTTTGATCTTTTGGGGTTTTTTATGGTTATTTCTTTATTTTTGACAGAGAGGGTAGCAGAGAGAGAGAGGGAGAGGGAGAGAGAATCCCAAGCAGGCTCCACACTGTCAGCACAGAGCCTGACGCTGGGCTCGAACTCACAAACTGCGAGTGAGATCATGACCTGAGCCAAAATCAAGAATCAGACACTCAACCGACTGAGCCACTCAGGTGCCCCTAATCTTTTATTTTTAAAAGCAGATTTTTTTTTTTTCTCTCCAGCAGTTTATCCCTCAAGGACAGATAGGACTATCTTGTTGGTCACTTTCAGCCGGTTCCATAAATATAGATGTCAGAGTGAAAACACAGACAAAATATGTTTAAAAGCCGTTTGTATTCTCTTTTCTGTAACCCTGTTATAATACCCTTTACCCATCTATACTAGCTTGCTAGGGCTGACATAACCAAATACCACAGACGGGGTGGTTTAAACAACGGAAACTTATTTTCTCACGGTTCTGGAGGCTGGAAGTTCAAACTCAAGATATCGGTTGGGTTTCTCCTGCGGCCTGGCTTCCAGGCTTGCCAATAACTACCCTCTCGACACGTCCTCACACGGTCCTATCAAGAAAAGAGAAGTTAAAAAGTGTCCTTTTAAATAAATTGTTTACTGGTTAATGTATAATCCATGTAAGTCATTCTTAATTTTTAGGTTTTTTTATTTTAATTCCAGTATAGTTAACATACAGTGTTCTATTAGTTTCAGGGTACGATATAGTGATTCAACACTTCTGTACGTTACTCAGTGCTCACCAATATGAGTGTCACCTGTTCCCTTTGTCCCCTTCACCTGTTTCACCCATTCCCCCACCACGCCTCCCTTCTGGTGACTAGCAATTTGTCCTGTAGGGCTGAGAGTCTGTTCCTTGGTTCCTAATTTCAACTTAATTCCCTCTTTATATTTTTTTTAAGTCTGTTTATGTATTTTGAGAGAGAGCACGCGCTAGATGGGTGGGGGAGGGGCAGAGAGAGGAAGAGAGAGGGGAGAGAGAGAGGGAGAGAGAGGAAATCCCAAGCAGGCTCCACCCTGTCAGTGCAGAGCTCAGTCCCACGAACCATCAGATCATGACCCGAGCAGAAATGAAGGGTAGGACACCCAACTGACTGAGCCACCCAGGCGCCCCCCTTAATTATCTCTTGAAAGGCTCTGTCTCCGAATTCAGTCACATTCTGAGGTACTGGGGATCAGGACTTCAACATATGAATTTTGAAGGGACACGATTCAGTTCATAACAGTCTGCCCCCTGGCCCCCCCAAAACTCACTTCCTTCTCATATGCGAAATACATTCATTCCATCTCAGCAGACACCCCACTATCAATTCTAAGTTCAAAAGTTTATCTAGACATCATCTAAAGCATTATGGGTGAGACCTGAGATGTAATTTGTCTTGAGGCAAAATTCTCCCCCGGCTGTGAAGCCGTAAAACCAGACAAGTTATCTGTCTCCATACTAGGATGGTAGGATAGGCATAGGATAAACATTCATATTCCAAAAGGGAGCAATAGAAGAGAGCGGCCATGGATCCCAAGGAAGTCTGCGATCTAGCAGGTCAAATTCCATTAAATTTTAACCTTTAAGAACAATCTTATTTGGCCCTATGCTCTATCCTCTGGGCCCCCTGGGTGGCCGCCCCCCCACCTTGGCCCTGGGCAGCAACCCTGACCCCTGGAACCAAGAAGGAAATCGCCCCACCAATGGCCCCTGGGCCTGTGCCCTCTAGGCCGGGGGGGGGGGGGGGGGCAAAGGCAGTGGCAGCCCTATCCACCTCTGAACTGCTCTTGGGCATATTCTTCCCTCTTCTCGAAGGATAAGGCATGATCTCAACTGAGTAGCTCTATTGGCCCATCCTGTAGAATCCCACAAGTGTGACAGCGTTTCTTAATTTTGTCCCACCTCTGTCCCTTCAGTCCAGGCTGGAAACACTTCTGCTGATAGAGTTGACTAAATCCATGAGTCACACTGTAATCTCTTCAGCAAATGTTGTCTAGCCACACCTTATAGGCTGAGAATTTTCTAAATCTTCAAGCTCTGGTTCCTTCTTTCTCAACATTTCCTTCTTCAATTTATGGCCCTCCTCTAAAATTTTACGACAAGCAGAAAGGAAAAACCACATAGTGCCCTCAATACTTTGCTTAGCGATCTCTTTAGCGAAATACTCAAATTTATCATTTAAATGTGCTACTTTCTTTTTTCAAAGTTTGTTTCTTAAATTTTTTTTAAGTTTATTTCTTTTGAGAGAGAGAGTGTGTGTGCATGTGTGAGCAGGGGAGGGGCAGAGAGAGAGAAAGGGAGAGAGAGAATCCCAAGCAGGCTCTGCACCGTCAACGCAGAGCCCGACCCAGGGCTCAAACCCACAAATCATGACATCATGACCTGAGCTGAAATCAAGAGTTGGACGCTCAACCAACAGAGCCACCCAGGCACCCCTGAATCTGCTACTTTCTACAAAACACTGGAACGCAATTTTTCTAAATTCTTCACCACTCTGTGACGAGTGGGTCACTTCCTCTAGTGTCCAATAACATGTTCCTCAGTTACATCTCATACCTCGCCAGAAACACCTGTAGCGTTCATATTTCTACCAATATTCTGCTCATGATAATACCCTGTGTGACTCTAGGATAATGGAAGCTTCCTCTTCAGCTCTCCTCTCTTCTTTCTGAGCCCTTACCAGAACCAACTTTAACATCCATATTTCTACAGTCTCTTGAGGACAGTCTAGGCTTTTTCTAACACATGCTTCAAAACCCTCTAGACCTGTAGCCATTAGCCGAGTCCAAAGCCACTTCCACATTTTTCGGTGTTTGTTACAGCAGCAACCCATTTGTGGTACCAAAATCCATACTGGTTTGCTAAGGCTGCCATAACCAAGTACCACAGACAGTAACTTTAACAACAGAAGTTTACTTTCTCGCAGCTCTGGAGACCAGTCAAGATGTCGGCAGGTTGGGTTTCCTCCAAAGCCTCTCCCTTTGGCTTGCAAATAGCCACCTTCTCTCTCTGGGTTCTCACACGGTTGTCATTCTGTCCATGTTGTCTGTGTCCCAGTCTCCTCTTCTTAAAAATTTGTTAATGTTTTTATTTTATTTCTGAGAGAGAGAGAGACAGAGAGCGAGCGGGGGAGGGGCAGGGAGAGAGGGGGACACAGAATCCGAAGCAGGCTCCAGGCTCTGAGCCATCAGCACAGAGCCCGAAGCGGGGCTCGAACTCACGGACCGCAAGATGGTGACCTGAGCCGAAGTCAGACGCTTAACTTACTGAGCCACTCAGGTGCCCCCTCTTCGTGTAAGGACACCAGTCATATTGGGTTAGGGACCATTCTAATGACCTCATTTTAATTTAATGACTTCTGTCTCCAAACACAGTCCTATATCCAAATAAAAACATATTCTTAGGTACTTGGAGTCAGGGCTTTAACATCTGAACTTTGGGAAGACACAATTCAGCCTATGACACCATCTTTCTATCAGGTAGGTTTTTTTAATTGATTTGTAGAGGGCTCCGCATATATTAAAGAAATGGAATTCTATGCTGCGAATAGAAATAGACTGAATCAACTCTATTGAATCAATGATCGATTCTATAATGAATCAATGTGCACCGACATACAATTCCCAAGATATAGTGTTAATTTTTTTTTTAATTCCAGCATAGTTAGCATCCACTGTTATATTAGTTTCAGGCATACAGTATAGTGATTCAGCAGTGATTCAACACTTCATACAGCACCCAGTGCTCATCACATGTGTAGCCTTTTTTAAATGTTCGTTTATTTACTTATTTTTGAGAGAGAGAGCACACATGAGTGGAGGAATGGACGGGAGAAAGGGGGTCAGAGGTTCTGAAGGGGGCTCTGCACTGAGAGCGGTGAGCCTGATGTGGGCTCGAACTCACAAACCATGAGATCATGACCTGAGCCAGTCAGATGGACTGAGCCACCCAGACACCCTCATCATAAGTGTACTCTTAATCCCCTTCACTTAGTTCATCCATCGCCTACCCACCTCCCTTCTGGCCAGCCATCAGTGTGTTCTCTGTAGTTAAGCATCTTTTATTTTTTTTGTTGGTTTTTTTTCTTTGTTCATTCTGTTTCTTAATTTCCACATATGAGTGAGATCATATAGTATTTGTTTTTCTCTGACTGACTTATTTCACTTAGCTAAATACTCTCTAGAGCCATCTATTGTTACAAATGGCAAGATTTCATTTGTTCTTATGGCTGAATAATACTCACTTATATATACCATATCTTCTTTATCCATTCATCTACCGATGGACACTTGGGCTGTTTCCATAATTTGGCTACTGTAGATAATGCTGCAACAAACGTAGAGGTGCATATATCTTTTCAAATTAGTGTTTTCATATTCTTTGGGTAAATACCCAGTTGTGGAATTACTGGATCATATGTTAGTTCTATTTTTAATTTTCTGAGGAAACTCCATACTGTTTTCTGCAGTGGCTGCACAAGTTTGCATTCCCACCAACAGTGCACAAGGTTCCTTTTTCTCCACATCCTTACCAACACTTGTTGTTTCTTGTGTTTTTTTGTTTTAGCTATTCTGACAAGTATGATATGATGTCTCATTATAGTTTTGATTTGCATTTCCCTGATGATTAGTGTGATGACCAACTTTTCTTTTCTGAGACAGAAAGACAGAGAGAGAGACAGAGAAAGAGAGAATGAGCAGGGGAGGGGAAGAGGAGGAAGAGAGAGAATCCCAAACAGGCTCTGCATGGTCAGCAGAGCCATAAGATCATGAGGGTCAAAATCAAGAGTCGGTCGCTTAAACAGCTGAGCCACCCAGACGCCCCAAATATCTTTTCATGTGTCTGTTGGCATCTGGATGTCTTCTTTGGAGAAATGTCTGTTCACGTCTTCTGTCAATTTTTTAATTGGATTATTTGTTTTTTGGGTGTTTAGTTGTATAAGTTCTTTATATATTTTGGACACTAATCCTTTATCGAATACGTCATTTGCAAATATCTTCTCCCGTTCAATAGGTTGTCTTTTCGTTTTGTTGATTGTTTCTTTTGATGTGCAGAAGCTTTTTATTTTGATGTAGTCCCAATAGTTGATGTTTGCTTTTGTTGCCCTTGCCTCAGGAAACATATCTACAAAAATGTTGGTATGGCCAATGTTAGAGAAATCACTACCTGGGCTCTCTTCTAGGATCTTTATGACTTAAAGTGTCACATTTAGGTCCTTAATCCATTTTGAGTTTACATTTGTATATGGTGTAAGCAGGTGGCTCAGTTTCTTTCTTTTGTATGTAGCTGTTCAGTTTTCCCAACACTATTTATCGAAGAGATGGTCTTTTTCCCATTGAATATTCTTGCCTCCTTTGTCGAAGATTAATTGATATATAATCATGGGTTTATTTCTGGGCTCTCTATTCTGTTCCATGCATCTCTGTGTCCATTTCTGTGCCAGTGCCATACTGCTTTGATTACTAAAGTTCTGTAGTATATCTTGAAATCTCATATCATGATACTTCCAAGTTTGTTCTTCTTTTTCAAGATGGCTTTGGCTATTCGGGTTCTTGTGTGATTCCATACAAATTTTAGCATTGTTTGTTCTAGTTCTGTGAAAAATGCTGTTGGTATTTTGGCAGGGACTGCATTAAATCTGTATATTGCTTTGACTAACCTGGAAATTTAGTAATATTTGTTCTTCCAATCCATGAGCATGGAATATCTTTCCATTTCTTTGTGTCTTCTTCAGTTTCTTTCATCAGTGTTTTACAGTTTTCAGAGTACAGATCTTTCACCTCCTTGGTAAAGTTTATTCCTGAGTATTTTATTAATTTTGGTGCAATTGTAAATGAGATTGTTTTCTTAAT
Organism: Lynx canadensis; assembly: GCF_007474595.2. Classification (NCBI taxonomy): domain Eukaryota; kingdom Metazoa; phylum Chordata; class Mammalia; order Carnivora; family Felidae; genus Lynx; species Lynx canadensis. The sequence goes on along the minus strand of NC_044319.2, from coordinate 63,814,717 downwards.
TTCTCTTTCTGCTGCTTCATTATTAGTGTATAGAAATGCGATGGACTTCTGTATATTGATTTTGTACCCTGCAACCTTACTGAATTCATTTATCAGTTCTAGTGGCTTTTTTTTTTTTTGGTGGAATCTTTAGGGTTTTCTATACATAGTATCATGTCATCTGCAAATAGTGAAAGTCTTACTTTTTTGTTACCGATTCAGATACATTTTCTTTTTCTTGTCTAATTGCTATGGCTAGGACATACAGTACTAGTTTGAATAAAAGTGGTGAGAGTAGACATCCATTCTTGTTCCTGACCTTAGCGGAAAAGCTCTCAGTTTTTCACTATTAAGTATAACGTTAGCTGTGGGATTTTTTATATATGGGCTTATTTTGTTGAGGTGTGTTCCCTCTAAACCTACCTTGTTGAGGTTTTTTATCATGAATGGATGTTGTTCTTTGTCAAATGCTTTTTTTGTATCTATCGAAATGATCAGATGCTTTTTATCCTTTCTGTGTTTATGGGATGTATCATGTCATTTGATTTGTGAATATTGAACCACACTTACATTCCAGGAATAAATCCCACTTGATCATGGTGAGTGATTTTTTTTAATGTATTGCTGGATTTGGTTTGCTAATTTTTTTGTTGAGGATTTTTGTGTCTATGTTCATCAGAAATATTGACCTGTAGTTCTCTCTCTCTCTCTCTTTTTTGGTAGTGTCTTTATCTGGTTTGGGATCAGGGTAATGCTAGCCTCATAGAATGAATTTAGAAGTTTCCTTCCTCTTCTATTTTTTGGAATGGTTTGAGAATAATAGGCATTAACTCTTCTTTAAATGTTTGGTAAAATTCATCTATAAAGATGTCAAGTCCTGGATTTTTGTGTTTTGGGAGTTTTTTGATTATTGATTCAATTTCATTGATGGTAATCAGTCTGTTCAAATTTTCTATTTCTTCCTGATTCAGTTTTGGGAGGTTATATTTTCTAGGCATTTATCCATTTCTTCTAGATTGTGCAATTTATTGACATATAATTTTTCATAATATTCTCTTATAATCCTTTGTACTTTTGTGTGTCAGTTATTTATCCTCTTTCATTTCGGATTTTGTTTACTTGAGTTTTCTCTCTCTCTCTATCTGTCTGAGTCTAGCTAAAGGCCTATCAATTTTGTCGATCTTTTCAAAGAAACAGCTCCTGGTTTCATTGATCTGTTCTATTGTTTGTTTGTCTGTTTTGAAGTTTTGATTTCATTTATTTCTGCTCTCATCTTGATTATTTCTTTCCTTCGACTGGTTTGGGGTTTTGTTTGTTCTTCTTTTGTAGCTCCTTTAGGTGTAAAATTAGGTTGTTTATGTCAGATTTTTCTTGCTCCTTGATGTAGGCCTATATTGCTATAAACTTCCTTCTTAGAACAACTTTTGCTGCATCCCAAAGATTTTGGACTGTTGTGTTTTCATTTTCATTTTCTACATGTATTTTTTTTATTTCCTCTGATTTCTTGGTTGACTCATTCATTGTTTAATAGCATGTTATTTAACCTCCATGTGTTTGTATCTTTTCCAAATTTTTTCTTGTGATTCATTTCTAGTTTCATAGTGTTGTGGTCAGAAAAGATGTAGATATGACTTTGATTTTTTTAAGTTTGTTGAGACTGGTTTGGTGGCCAAGTATGTGACCTATTGTGGAGAATGCTGATGAGCACTTGAAAAGAATGTGTATTCTGCTGTTTTAGGATGAAATGTTGTGAATATATCTATAGATCCATCTGTTCCAATATGTCATTCAAAGCCACTTGTTTCCTTGTTGATTTTCTGTTTGGATGATCTATCCATTGATGTAAGTGGGGTGTTAAAGGCCCCTACTAGTATTGTATTACTATCGATTACTTCCTTTTCTTTATGTTTGTTATTAGCTGCTTTATGTATTTGGGTACTTCTATGTTGGGTTCATAAATATTTACAATTGTTATATATTCTCATTGGATTGTACCCTTTATGATTACATAGTGTCCTTTTTCTCTTGTCACACTCTTTGTGTTAAAGCCCATTTTGTCAATTATGTAAGTATTGCTTTGCCAGCTTTTTTTTTTTCATTTCCATTCACATAATCAATGATTTTCCATCACTTCACTTTTAATCTGCATGTGTCTTTAGGTTTGAAATGAGTCTCTCATTGGCAGCATATAAATAGATCTTGCTTTTTTTTTTATCCATTCTGCCATGCTATGTCTTTTGACTGGAGCTTTCAGTCCACTTACAGTCAAAATAATTATTGACAGGTATGTACTTACTGCCATTTTGTTGTTTGTTTTGTGGTTGTTTTTGTAGTTCTCTTTCTTCTCTGGCTCTCTTCTCTCACCATTTGTTGGCTTTCTTAGTGATATACTTGGATTCTTCTCTGTTTATTTCTTTGCATATCTATCACTGATTTTTGATTTGTGGTTACCATTAGGTCTCTATATAACATCTGTTTCATATAGCAGCCTATATTAATTTAATGGTCATTTAAATTTGAACCTATTCTTTACTCATCTCCCTCCCACATGTTAGGTATATGGTGCCATACTTTACATCTTTTTCTTTTGTGAATCCTTTGACTGATTTCTACAGATAAATTTATTTTTATTCCTTTTGTGCTTCCTACTTCTCTCACTCCTACTTATGATCTTTCCTTTCCATCCAAAGAGTCCCCTTTAACATTTCTTGCGGGGCTGGTTTGGTAGTCATGGATTCCCTTAACATTTGTCTGGGAAACTCCTTGTGTCTCCTTCTGTTCTGAATAATAGCTTTGCCTGATAGAGTATTCTTGGTTGCAGGTTTTTTCCTGTCAGCACTTTGAATATATCATGCCACTCCCTTTTGTCCTGCAAAGTTTCTACTGAAAAATTAGCTCATAGCCTTATGGGATTCTCCCTTGCATGTAACTGTTTTCTTTTCTCTTGGTGTTCTGAAATTTTTCTCTTTATCACTACTTTTTGCCATTTTAATTCCTATGTGATTTGGTGTGGACGTCCTTGGGAGATTTTGGGGGGGCTCTCTGTGTCTCCTGGATCTGGATTTCTGTTTCAGAAATCAGATTCAGCAAGTTTTTACTATTATTTCTTCAAATTCTCTTCTCCTTCTGGGATCCTTATAATGCTATTATTACACTTGATGGTGTTGCTGAGCTCCCGGTCTATTTTCTTTTTTTTTTTTTTTTAATTATTTTTTTCCTCTGTTCAGCTTGATTGTTTTCCATTACTTTATCTTCCATGTCACTGATCTGTTCTGCTTTCTCTGGTCTTTTTATTCCATCTGTGTATTTTTAATTTCAGTTGTTGGGTTCTTCTCTGTGTGGTTCTTTTTATGTTTTCTATCTCTTTTTTAAAGAGAGGTCTTCCACTCCACTGAGGTCCTCCACTCTTCTCAAGTCCAGTGAGTATCTTTATGACCATTACTCTAAATTCTTTATCAGGCATACTACTTACCTCCATTTCTTTTATTTCTGTTGCCATGATTTTGTCTTGTTCTCTCATTTGGGACATAGTCTTCTGTTTCCTCATTTTATCTAACTCTCTGTATCTGTTTATATGTGGTAGGAAAGTCAGTTTCATCTCCTGCTCTTCAAAGTAGTGGCTTGGGGTGCCTGGGTGGCTCAGCCATTTAAGCATCCAGCTTCAGCTCAGGTCATGATCTTACAGCTCATGAGTTCAAGCCCCATGTCAGGCTCTGTGCTGACAGCTCAGAGCCGGGAGACTGCTTCAGATTCTGTCTCCCTCTCTCCCTGCCCCTCCCCTGCTTGTGCTCTGTCTCTCTGTACATAAAATATAAATAAACATTTGGAAAAAGTAGTGGCTTTATGAAGAAGAGGACCTAGAGTGCCCTGCAGTGCAGTGTCCCTTGTTCACCAGAACTTGGAGCTTCAGGGGTGTCTCCTATGTGTGTTGTGTATGCCCTGCTGTTGTGGCTGAGCCACTTTTGCCTTCAGTCCAGTCATCTGCAACGGCTGTCCTTTCCTGTTGTGGGCAGGGTTTGGTCCTTGCGTTGTTAGTGGGCCAATCTGGGGCCCTGGCCTTGAGTCAATTCAGACCAAGCATTTGCCAGAGATGCAGTAGCACTGAACTGCAGGGTGCTTTCCTTGTTTTGTTTCCAGAAAAGCTTTCATTGGTGGGCAGGGCCTGTAGTCAGACCAGATGTCTGTCCCCGGCCCATTGCTGGCCCCTGCTGGCACTGCTTGCACACTGCCAGGCTTGTGGCCTCACTTTGGATGGGCTCCACCCAAGAGTGCACTGGAGGGGGCAGGGCCACAAGAGAAAGCAGGGGCAGGCTTGGCAGCATTATCAAGGTTTGCGCTGGTTGGTTGCAGAAGGGGACCTGTAGCCAATGGGAACCAGGCAGGCTGGGTTGGAGGGGACAGGTCTGCAAAAGTGGTGGGGCCGGAGGAGGGGAGATTAGTGTGGAGGACAGGGTGTCTGGTGTTAGCAAGGTTTGTTCAGGTCTGCCGTGGGAGGGGACCTAGAACAGAGGCATAACCGGAGAGGGCATATCTATGGGAGAATGCAGGGGTGGAGTGTGCGGCTAGCAAGTTAGGTATTAAGTGTTGGCCCTACACTGGTTCCCACAGGTGTCCATGTGTCTGGGCTGGCGGGCCAGGGAGGGATGTGATTTCCACCAGCTCCCTCGTTCCTGGAGAAGCTCTCAACAGTCTCTGCCCCTACGGCACACACTCTGAGATTAGTAAACAAATGTCTTTCCCATATATTACAGGGGTTTCAAACAGCTGCTTCTATGTTGTATCTCCAGAGCCGTTTGTGGTGCTGCCTTTTTAAGGGCAGGTACTCAGTTTCCTCTCCCCCTCCCAGATCTGAGCCCACTGACTTTTAAAGTTTCAGGTGTTAGGGCACCTGGGTGGCTCAGTCAGTTGAGCATCCGACTTCAGCTCAGGTCGTGATCTCACAGTTCGTGGGTTTGAGCCCCAAGTCAGGCTCTGAGCTGACAGCTCGGAGCCTGGAGCCTGCTTCAGATTCTATGTCTTCCTCTCTCTCTGCCCCTCCCCCACTCATGCTCTGTCTCTCTCTTTCTCAAAATTAGACATTAAATAATAATGTTTAACTTCCAGGTGTTAAGCCCCACTGATTGTAAGAACTCATGAAATTAGGCCCCACTGTTTTTCAAAACTAAATGTTATGAGGACTCATCTTCCCCGTATGAGAGTCTGTTTCTGTCCCCTCTTGCACCTTCCCTCCCTTGGACAGTCCTGTGTGTCCATTTAGCTCCCAACTGCATCTCTGCCCTCCCCACCCTCTTTGATGTGACCTCTTCTATACATTTAGCTGTGGAGAGTTTGTTCTGCTAGTCTTCAGGTCGTTTTCTGGGTTATTTACGTTGATGTGGGTGCTACCTGGTTGTATCCATGGGACAAAGTGAGCTTGGGGTCCTCTTACTTGGGGTCCATCTTCCCCAGAAATCCAATATGTTGTTAGATTTTTAAAGGGTTCAGAACAGTATATATAGTATGCTATCATGTATGCATCTATACCTAGGATATTTCTAGAAAGATCAACAAGAAATGCCTCGGAATAATTCCTGGGGAGAGGAAATAGGTGTCTGGGACAAGATAGCTTGCTTTTTAAATTATATACTCTTTCGTGTATCTTTTCAATTTTATGTATTACTAATTCCCCAAAAAAGCAAACTTAAACACACACCTGTACACACACACACACAGTGGATAGGGGAAATGGAACAAAAGGGAAGGAAAGGACTAGGAAGGAGTTCTGGAAGCACAATGGGTCATAAATTCAGATCAAAAGACAAAAGGAACTCAAAAATCTAGAGGCAGAGCTCCCTACTCCACAGTGTTTGGGGCTGACTCATTTATCCATCTATTCACCAAACATTCAAGAGTGACTTTCATGGGCCGAGCCTGTGTTAGACGTCCAGGCACAGGCATTGGCCCTGTCCTCAAGTAGTTCAGATACTGATGGGGAGGGGAGTAATCAGTCATGCTGAGTCATGGAAATAACACCTGTAGAGGATCTATGGAAAGGTAGAAAAGAGGCAGTCTAGCCTGAAAACTTCCCCTTGAAAGATGCTGACTTCTTCCTTCTCTGCCTAGCTCCTCTGTCATCATCACCTTCTTCTCTCAGCCTTGTCCTGCTGCAGAAGGAATGTGAGTAGTCTCATTGCTGTTGTCCATACAGAGCAGGTGCAGGTGCCTCGAGTTGTCGTGAAGTCTGTGAACACGTCTGATAGTGCCTCCTGCAACATTACCTTGATTTGCTCTGTGGAGAGCGCAGGGACAAGTGTTCTGTACAGCTGGACCCCGAAGAACACCCATGCTTCTGAATCCCATGGGGCCTCCACCATCACCATCTACTGGATGCCATGTGACCCAGACCTGCCATACACCTGCACAGCCAGGAACCCAGTCAGCCAGAGCACCTCCGGCCCCATCCATGTCCGGCAGTTCTGTACAGGTACAGGTTCCACTTAGGCCCTCCTGGCGATTCCAGAAAGTCTGAGTAGCTATGGAACCCTGCCAGGGTTCCGGCAGGACACAGGTGGAATAGGGAAGCAAGAAGATAGGCTTGAAGACCCCTCGTACTCTACCATCTGAGGCCTGAGAGAGACTGACGGGGCATGTAGGAACTACCAGGGAACTGAAACTCTAAGGGTAGAACAAGGGAAGGGAAGAGAGTTTGGATGAAGAGATCCAGTTTGTTCTTTGCTTGGGTGGGGGTATCCCCTGGGGTCTCCTCAGAAGGTCAGGAAGGGCAGGAGAGGACTGGGTATGTGAAAGGCAGAGCCAGGTGCATATCTATCTGTGACAAGTGTTCCGCAGGGATGCCTCGTGATAGGAAGGGAAAGGGGGTGTGGGCAGGAGAGCATGTGGGACTTCAGTCTCCTTCAGGCAGGCTGAGGGTTAATAGGGCCAGTAACTAAAGTCACAATGTCTCATCTCTGATTGCAGCTCCGGGAGCCTCCAGAGGAGGGTCAACGGGGGAGACAGTGGTGGGGATCCTCGGGGAGTCAGTCACCCTCCCCCTAACACTCTCGGCCAGTCACTACGTGAACAACATTGTCTGGATGTTTAACACATCTATTATCACCAAAAAGCAGGAAGCGAGGCCCAAGATTCCTGACAAGAACTCTGGCCAAGACTACTCCCTGAAGATTGGCCAGCTAAAGATGGAGAATGCTGGCCACTACTATGCCTATGTGTGTTCAAAGGCCTCCAGAGTCATCAGCAGAAAACATTTCACCGTGCTCATCCACCGTGAGTTTCTGAGCAGAGCGCTAAGCATTAGATTCCTTCCCTGAAATGTTTCTCCTCTTTGCTGCTTTCCCTGCCTCCTGCTTCCCTCAAGCCTCTCCTCCTACCAAAATGCCTCAGGCCACCTGAACAACTATTGGGTCCACACCAGTCAACTCACAGGAGGAAACATTTTTAACCAGCAGCTGGGCAAAATCCACCTTCCAATGTCCCCCTTCTAGACTTCCAGTTAGGTCTCCACCATCCAACTTTCAATACTCGCCACTGTTTTCCTGCATCGCTTATCCTTTGTTTGTTTTTTATAGAATATTATCATTTTTGAATAAGAGAACAGCTGGCTGGAGTGGGATTGGAGAAGACTGAGGAGAAAGCCTGTGTGGAAGGGTTTGCTCGTCCTTCACAGGGTACTCCATAGAATGATGTGGTATCTTTGTTTTTCTACTTTTTATTAACTCCTTTAACATCCGAGCATCCAAGCATCCAAGAGTTGAACTGATATGTCTGAGGTTTCACGGCCACTAAGGGAAAGGCCGAGTGCACTCCAAAGTGTCTGTGACTCCTGGAGGCACTTTCTCAGCCCTAAGGCAGTTCCAACACACAATTTCATGAGCATATTCTGAATGAGTAAAGACGTGGTGACTGCCCAGTGGGTGGGCCTGACTCTACATTAGGTCTTTCTCCCCACACAGGGAGGCTGAAGAAGCCAAAAGTTACCGGGAGCCTTGAGCTCACTGAGGATGGCATCTGCAGGGTCAGCCTGACATGTTCAGTGGAGGACAGTGGACACAATGTGACATACTTATGGACCTTCCTACAGAAAGGAACTGTCATGTCCCAAGGGGGATCTCACCTCAATATCTCTTGGAGAAGTGATGAAAATCATCCCAACTTCACATGTACCACCAGGAACCCTGTCAGCAAGAGCTCCCAGTCATTTCTTCCCGGTGACATCTGCCCAGGTTGCCTTGGATCCAAGAGTCTGCATTCTGAGTGGTTCTTTATGAAGTGCAGCGAAGGAGTGTGGGCGAGAGTACTTTAGAGTAGCACATTCCAATAGAAATATAATGGAAACCACACATGGAATTTACATTTTCTAATAGCCACATTAGATAAAGCAAAAAGCAACCAGTAACATTAACTTCAGTAATATATTTTGCTTAACCCGCTATATCCAAATATCATCATTTCAATATGTAGCCAATATGCAATTATCCTTGAGGTAATTTACATTTCATGTTGTGCTAAATCTTTGAAATCTGGTACGTTTTTACACTAACAGCACATCTCAATTCAGATGCCAAATTTTCATGGAAAGTACTTGATCTGTATTCAGATTTCACAAAACTTAGAGTTGAAAAGCTAGATTTACATATCCAAGTTGCTCCAAACCTACTTATCAGGTTTTTCAATAAGAAACTGAATAGCCATACTTCAATTTCAATTTTTAAAAATTAAATAAAGTAAGCAATTCAGCTCCAGAGTCATCCTGGCCACATTCCAATGGCTCCTGCCATGGCTCGTGGCCACTATACTTGAGAGTAGAAGCAAGAAATGAAGCCCTGGTGGCTCTTACTAGATGCCAGGCACTAGTCTAGGTCCTTGTGAGTTTTAACACAGTCAGCTTTACAATAATCTTATGTGGCAAATATTCTTATCATTCTCCGTTACATGAAGAAACCGAGACTCGGAAAGTATAAGGGACTTGAGCAAGGCCACACAACAAAAGCATGATTGAAACCCTGAGTTCTGTGCTCTGTTCTGCTCTAGAAGGAAGTAGAAAAAAAGGAAGGTTTACCTAGAATGTGACAAGGCTAGGTCAGGCTAGCAGATGGATTTAGAGCCCAATTAAGTGGGAATTTTGACTCTGTCTTGAGCCTGGAACTGCCCTTATATCATTGACAGAAAGGAGAAGTGTAGTGTGATGGATAAGGGTGTTTAAGAATCAGGCAGCCTACGTTCAAATCCTGTTCAGGATGAACTCTGCGACACTGGGCAAGGGGCTCTACCTAGAGACAGTGTCTGTCATAAGACAGACTATCGCTTCTTGTCCAGAACAATACCTGCTCAATGAATAGTTGTAGAATGAATGAAAAGAAATATGCTCTGCAATAGCATGAAATTTTAAGAGGCAGGTAGGATGGTCATTATGCTGTGTCCACTGATTGTTCCAACCTCTCTACCATTATTTATACTAATACCATTCATTTCCTCTCCAAAGGGCACGAGAGAAACATGAAGCTCTACATTGGACTCTCCTTGATGTCTCTTATTCTTCTGTGCTTTGGGATCTCCATCTGGTGGTGCATGTGGAAGCAAAAAGGACGGCGTGGGTTTCTGAGATCAATGGCATCTGCCCTAGACCATATCCTGGGACCTTTGCAGGCTTGTCTGTCCTCTCATGATCCCCCCTCCCCCACACTCCTTTCCGCAACCCCCCCCCGCCCCTCCTCCATCTATCCGAAGACCTCATTTCTTCTCAGAGTGATGGGGAGGAGGGGTGCTCGTTGTGGGGAAGGCAGGGAAGGAGCTGGCCTTAGGGACAAACGTTACGAGAGACTCAAAAATGACCAGAGCTCTCCATCTCTCACCCCTACTTTGTCCTTCGAGCCAGCTTAGTTCTTTCCTACTGACCCCAGCTGATGGGTGGGGTGGAGTGTACCACAACACAGCAATTGCTCTCTCCAGACGCACACCTACTAGGAGATGCGCCACCGGGAAGAGAAAAAAGAGGTTTCCCTCCAACTCTCATTTGAAAGATCTCTGATTGGCCTGGCCTCGGGTCATGTGACCATGGCTTGGCCCGATCACCGTGGCCAAGGGGATTAGCTATTATGATTGGCAGCTCCCTCGGAATCTCATATTGCAGTGGAAATGGACTAGTTCCCAGAAAGAGCCTATTGGTTAGAACACGTAGGATCCCTGGAATAACTGATGCGAGCCAACAAACCAATCTGAGGAGTGGCTACCACAGATGGGGCAGAGGGATGGCAGGAGGCTCCAGGGCCTTCTTCTCAGCTGAAGATGACCTTAGACTCTGGTCGCCCTTTCACGTAGGTTCCTGCTCACATCAGGGTTCACCTCCTCCCTAAAGCCTTTTCCTTGGCCGTGTCCCCAGAAATCTCTCCCCGTCTGTTTCGACGCTCACGAAATCAGACACCTCTCTCCTCACAGCCCTACTGATAAATCTTCTCTACTTTGGTTTCTCAGACTCAGTCCCAGACTCCAGCTCCAACCAAGCTGAAACCCCAGCGGATGCGCCAGGTAATATCCCCAGTGACACAGGCTATGGGGTCCCTGGGCCCGATGGGAGCTCCAAGGCCTGGCTATTTATTCTATGTGGTCTGCCAACCAGCGACATGAGTATCACCCAGGAGCTTGTTAGAAACGCAAATCTTGGGCACCACCCCAGAATACTGAGCTCTAGTCCGCATCTTCACAAGGTGAATCATATACCTGTTAAAGTCTGAGAAATAATGTGGTTTGGAGAAGGAAGGCGGTTTGGGGTACAGAAACCACAATGAGGATGGACTCCAGAAAGAAGGTGACCAAAGCTAGGAGAGGCAGCCTGCCCTCTGGGGTCTCTAGAGCTCCTCAGGCTTTGATCATTATCACTTGAACTTAGCCTCTGATGAGGGTGGAGTCATTTTCCTCATTCTGAGAATGGAGACACAAAGGCCAGGTAGAATGGCAAATCTGCGGCAGAAGCCAAACTAAAACCCAATGAAAATTAAACCCGTGAGACCGTCTAGACACCTATGACCCAAGAGCACCACTGAGGAAGTAGTTTCCCAATTTCTGAAAAAGCTAAGGCATGCTTTCTTCAAACAAAATACTGCGCAACACCCCAACGGCACAAAGTGTGTGAAGGCGGGCCTGTCCTGACAGGTGTTGGGGTGGTGAGCTGAGATGCCTGCATCTTACCTTCCCACCCCCGTTCCCATCCCTTGGTGTCCTCAATTACCACCTTGAACTCTAAGCTCTGGAGTTCTAAGGAATCCCCAGACTCCACCCACTCAAACAAATCCTGCTTTTAAAAACCCCTGGTAACCCCTCCTGGAGGAGATCCCCCATGGAGATGTACTAAGAGGAGGGACTGGGTGGGAGGCCAGGGGCTCAAATAATCCAACAGTGCAGGCTTCTCTGAAGAAAGGTATAACCAAGAGAAAGGGGCCAAGAAACAGGACTGAGGCTAAGGGTGGAGCTTCCCACCAGCTACCTCCTCACAGCTGGCAGACTCTGGTCTCCCCCAGCCTGTGCCCTCATTCCTTGGCACCCTGGGCAAGGTAGATAGGAGGAGGAGTAAGGTAGTACTGGGGACACCACTGTCACCCTGCCCTTCCGCCCTCCCCAGCGCACCTTTCCTGCACTCCCATGGTCTGCTTCTTTAACCTCTCCACCATCTCTCCAAAGCCTCTCCATCTTCTGTCACTGCCTAGGTTCATGCTGTCACCATTTTTTTTTTTTGTTTCATCGAATAGGATTTTTTTTTTAATTGAGAACTCATATAGTCACATGGTATACAATGAAATCTCCCTCCAAATCCCAATCTCCTAGTCTCTCCAGCGGCCTTCATTGTTAGGATGTATTTCTAAATCCTTTCAGAGCCTTTTAATGCATTTACAGGCGTCAGATACATTTGTGCGTGCGTGCGTGCATGTCCGTGTGTGTGGTGGGTGTGTGGGTGGGTGCCTTTCATTTAATTACACATATGGAAGCAATCTGTAACATTCTTCTGAAACTTGCTTTTTGAATTTAACAGAATATCCTAGTAATATTAACATATGTATATGAAGACTGACTCCCATTTATTCCATCCTACGGATGTGCCTTAATTTTTTTCACCAGACCTCATCACTAGACATTCCCATTCCTTGTTACTTCTTCCCTAAAATAGCGTACTAGTTTCCTAACTGGCCATTCCTTCTCCTTTCTATCCCTCCTCCTTCAAGAGCAGGTCTGGGGCACCTGGGTGGCTCAGTTGGTTAGGCATCTGACTCTTGATTTCGGCTCAGTTCATGATCTCACAGTTGTGAGATGGAGCCCCACGTCGGGCTCCTGGTTGGGCAAGGAGCCTGCTTAAGATCCTTTCTCCCCTCTCTCCCTTTGCCTCTCCCCCGCTCACTCACATGCCCATGTGCATTCTCTCTCTCTCTCTCTCTCAAGAAAAAAATAAAATAGAGAAGACCAGGCATAATGACCTTTGTGTTTTCCCAGAGTACCCATCATGGCACTTATGATGGTTCACCCAATGGGGCCACTTCTGCTCCCTGAGAGTTGCTAAGTCGTCACACGTGAATGCTTGAAGGGAAGGAGGAAGGGAGAGTGGGACGGAACCCCCTAAAGGAAGACTGGAGAGCAACCTCTCCTCCAGTTCTGAAGGCCTCACCCGGGGTAGAAGTCAGAGTAGCTTGGCTCCTTCCACAAAACAAGAATGAGGCGGGGGCGGCCATACTTTCTACCGACCCTGCACAATGTGTTCAAAACTCACCGCTGGCCACACACTGTGCAACATGCTCTCCCAAGGGTATGAGAAGCTGGACACTCTTCTCAAGACGGCCAAGCAACGGTCTAGGACCCCCTCTGCCAGCAGCTCTGACAGCAGTGGAACAACCGAGGAGACGACAGACATGGTCAAGGCTGGAAGATACCAGGAAGACACTGGACCTGACTCGGCTTCTGAGACGCAAGCAGAGTACGATCTCGTCATGCTGAGGAATGCACCTGCACCTACGGCCCAAGACAACACGGTGTATGCGCAAGTATTCCTCAACTTGCAGGTGAGCCCTTTTGACCAGTACACCTTCCCTCCTCCTCCAGTTCTAACACCATCCAATATCCCGGATGACTTAGTCCCCCCACACGGGGAGCCAGGACCAGCAGCACACGAGCAGACAAGTGTGGCTCTGCTCATGTTAACCAAACCTTGGGATCCCTTGGAGTGAAGGAGCTCGTCCTCGGCTCCCAATCTTGGGCCATTAATAAGGGAGATGTCAAACAACCAGAAGCGCTGTACCCACCGCACTAAGACAGCCACCGCCCTCTGTGTGAAATCTGAACCTGGTGGGTGTCCCCTCTCCTTAGGGGCTGAGAGTGACGCCCTGAAAAGCTCTCATCTGGTGAGTACAGATAGTCTGATGTTGATCTGTTACAGGGAAAGACCCTAGTTCCTCAACAGAAAGAGGGTTCGGCCACAATCTACAGTTGTATCCAGACACCTCAGAAGGTGAGAACAATTTTCTCTGTATCCCGAGGCTCTTAAAGTAAGGAATTATTGTGCAGACCATTTTAACTGAAAGTCCTAGATTCCCATGGCAAAGGAGCTTAAGTCCTCCCCGCTGTCCCCCCCCCAGACACACTCCGTGGTCAATAGAGATGCTTACACAAATGTTTCCGATTTGTATCTGTTTGGCCAAAGGCTGAACATTTCTAATTGAATTAATAACATTTTATACTGATTACTCTTACCACTAACTAGCATAAGGGGCTGCAAACACAAATAGTGTATAATCTATGTATATTTCTAAATCTATTCCTTTTCTTTTTCCTTTTTCTATAGCTAATCTTTATTGCTTACGTTGTGCCAGGAATTGTGCTAAATGCTTCACAAGTTGTTGTTGTTATTGTTGTTTTTAATGTTTACTTATTTTTGAGAGGGAGAGAGAGAGAGAGAAAGAGAGAGAGCAAGCAGGAGAGGGATAGAGAGAGAGGGAGACAGAATCTGAAGCAGCTCCAGGCTCTGAGCTGTCAGCACAGAGTGCAAGGTGGGGCTCGAACTCACGAACCGTGAGATCATGATCTGAGCTGAAGTCGCATCCTTCACCAACTAAGCCACGCACATGCCTCCTAAATCTATTTCTAACCCATCTCAGTCCACCAAAATGGCAATTTCCCCAAATAATTAGAAATTAGCCAAGAGTCCAATGCCAAGATGTTTTGGAGAATGTGCCATTAACTACAACACGTTGGTTTTATTGTGGTGTTAAAAGATCCCTTAATGGTAGAACTTACCATTAAATAATAATAATAACCCACTTTAACACGAAATTTTACAGTTTACAAAACATCGATATTCTCGCGTGATCCTTAGGACAGCTCTATAAATGTGCTGTCATCCCGAAGCCGAGATCCGGAGAAGTTAAATTTGCCTAAAGTCATACAGATAGTAGTTGGACTTTAAGTATTAAAAAACCACAAGGAGCTTTAAAATAATCCTGAGTAATCTTAAACAATTAACCTTAGCTTGAATCTAGCTGCCTGTTTCACTTTCACTTCCCTGAGAACATTGGGTTCATACATACTTTTGCTTTCAAATCTCCAGAATTCCCTCCCTGTTTTCCTCCTTGTTTTAACATGTCCAAACAAGATTTTTTAAATGAGTATTTTATTTATCTTGAGAGAGAGAGAACGTGCAAGCAGGGGAGAAGCAGAGAGAGGGAAAGAGAGAACCCCAAGCAGGCTCCAAGCTCAGCGTGGAGCCCAACACGGGGCTCGATCTCACGACCCTGAGATCATGACCTGAGTCAAAACCAGGAGTCGGATGCCCCACTAACTGAGCTGCCCAGGGACCCCCAAAACAAGACTTTAAAAAAGAAGGACCCTCAAAGCTTTTCAGTTATGCTACTACCCTGTGATTGATGAATCCATCAGTAGACATTTATTGAACACCTTTGGTTGGCCCAGAACTGGGCTGAGGGCTCTGGGGATTCAGATGTGCTTAAGGCACCATCCTTAACCTTGAAGACCTGTTGTCTTATTGGCTTTCGGTGGAGGAGTGGAGCCGCTTCAGTCACCTGCAGGGGCAAGGAAAACACTCTACATTAGTTGGGCAGTTCCCAAGCGTTTTCCAGACGTTGGAAGCGGGAGATACCACTGCACTGAGGTAGACAGGAAAGGCCCCACGAAAAAATTAATTTGAATTAGACCTTAAAAGATGATGGGGCGCCTGGGTGGCGCAGTCGGTTAAGCGTCCGACTTCAGCCAGGTCACGATCTCGCGGTCCGTGAGTTCGAGCCCCGCGTCGGGCTCTGGGCTGATGGCTCGGAGCCTGGAGCCTGTTTCCGATTCTGTGTCTCCCTCTCTCTCTGCCCCTCCCCTGTTCATGCTCTGTCTCTCTCTGTCCCAAAAATAAATAAACGTTGAAAAAAAAAAAATTAAAAAAAAAAAAAAAAAAAAAAAAAAATGGACAGAGGGGCGCCTGGGTGGCTCAGTCCATTAAACATCCGACTCCAGCTCTGGTCATGATCTCGTGGTTCGTGGGTTCGAGCCCCACATCGCGCTCTGTGCTGATAGTGCAGAACCTGCTTGGGATTCTCCCTCCCTCTCTCTCTCTACCCCTCCCCCACTTGGGTACCCGCATTTACACACACACACTCTCTCTCTCTCTCTCTCAAATAAACTTGAAAAACTGGACAGAATTTGCTCAGTAAAAGTGTGTGCAGATGTGTAGCTCAGTTCGACCACCATTGGCCTCCTGTCCTGTCTTGTGGGAACGTGGCCTATGCTGAGCCAGTAAGGGACGTCACCTATGGCCTTGAGGCCACACCTGTACTTTTCGCTGGATTCTCTCTGACCTGGCCCTCTGTGTTTGGGCCAACACTGGTCAATCTTAAAGTCAGGGACGTCAGTCCCTGCTCTGAGTTTCAGAATGGCCTGGAGTCCCCACGTGTCCGGTCAGTGGTACGTGGGTCCCACCCCAGGGACTCCAGACCCCTGCAGCCACCCTCATCCACAGCCTAAGTGGAAAGCAATGCATTTCTGCAGCCAAGGTCTTAACAGGATTTATCCCTTGCCTTCAGAATTTTGAGGACCCGTCCTGATTCCGGGTCCCCTAAGGCTCTCGTTGCCCACTTGGGCAGGAAATTCTCAAACTTATTTTCTGACCCAAGTCCTGGCACGACATCTCAAAGGTTTATGCCACCGCCTCCCCGCCTCCCCTGCTCCCTGCATCCGCTCACATCTCAACTGTTCCTCAGAGCCCTCCCTGAACAGTCTCCGACAAGGAGTCCTCAGAACCCTGGGACCACGAAGGCCTACTGGTCTGGGCCATGACTTTGATCCATAATCTCTGCCACCCGAAATGGCTTGACATCTTTACATTCTCCAGCTGGGGCAGAGGCTGAGTTCATGAGACCATGGCTTCTTGAGAGCGAGGCCTTTTATTGTCATTTTTGTGGCCCCTCACCTTGCAGCGCTAAACTGTCCTCTCTCTCCCTCGCGGAGAGCCTAGCCAACTTCCCATCAGGAGAGTCCCCATAAATGCCTGCCGTCAGCTCGATGGATTGTTCCATTGCTGGGCCAGTCCATATGATCCGACTTCTACACCATGGACCAATCTTAGCCTGGCCTCACCTCCCTCTCTCACCGGCACAGGGGCGAGGAAACCAGCGCCTCCCAGGCTTTATTAACCATATTCTTGTGTGTCTTTTGGCTCACAGGTGGTGCCACCACCACAGCAGAATGATCTGGAGTCTCCTGAAACCCCTACCTATGAAAATTTGGACTGAAAAGAAAAGCAGCTGCTGCTTCTCTCCCTGTGGTCGGAGAGGGTTCTGGACTGTGTAGGGCCTGGCGCTCTTACAGACAGAGCACTTCAGAACTGCCTTCAGCATCTCAAAGGTGCCTGGGTTTGACCCTCGCCCTTCCTTTCACCCTTGTAACTTCCCAAGCCCGTGAACAGATCAGACACAGGCTCCTTCTTGGAGTCCTTGACCTTCAAGATGCCCCTGCTCCATCCATCTCCACGCAGGCTCAGTTTCCCCGCCTCAGTTCAGATGCACCACCTTAGAGCTTTGCCAAGGCTGGCCACATGTGGCTGAAAGGGCCCTGGACCTTCACACCATCTTCTAAACAGGTGATAAAATGGATCCAACAGATATTCTCACTCATGGGCATGAAGATCTGTGTAAAATTATCTTTTAAAATAGGAGGACAGAGGGGCACCTGCGTGGCTCAGTCGATTAAGTGGCCGACTTTGCTCAGGTCTCGCTGTTCGTGAGTTCGAGCCCCACGTCAGGCTCTGTGCTGACAGCTCGGAGCCTGGAGCCTGCTTCCGATTCTGTGTCTCCCTCTCTCTCAGCCCCTCCTCCATGAATGCTCTGTCTCTGTCAAAAATAAACTTTAAAAAAGGGGCGCCTGGGTGGCTCAGTCGGTTGAGCGTCCAACTTCAGCTCAGGTCGCGATCTCACAGTTTGGGGGTTCAAGCCCCGCATCGGGCTCTGTGCTGACAGCTCAGAGCCTGGAGCCTGCTTGGGATTCTGTGTCTCCTGCTCTCTCTGCCCCTCCCCCACTTGTGCTCAGTCTCTCTCTGTCTCTCAAAAATAAATAATAATGTAAAAAAATTTTTTTAATAAAAAAGTAAATAAACTTAAAAAAATTGAATGAAAGAACAGAAATAGCCTAAATGTCCATTTAGGAAGAATCCGGCTAAATGCTCAATGGCGTATCCAGGCAACAGCAAGCCCTGCCACTTTTGTAAAGAAAGTGAAGACCAGTGTGTGCTACTAAGGAATGAGCTCTAAGAACGGAAAGAACAGGGTCCAACACAGTACGTGTCACTTGCTACCAGTTGGATAAAGAAGAAATGTGTATCGGGGCACCGGGGTGGCTCAGTCGGTTAAGCTGTTGACTCTTGATTGCGGCTCAGGTCATGATCTCACGGTTCGTGGGTTCGAGCCCCGCATCGGGCTCTACTCTGGCACCACAGTCTGTTTGGGATCCTCTCTCTCCCTCTCTCTCGCTCTCGCTCTCTCAAAAATAAATACATGTTAAAAAAAAATAAAAACGAAGAAATGTAGATCTGTATGCTTATGTAGTTATGCAAAAGCTCTGAAAGAAAATAACAAAAAAACTTATCAGAGGCTGCCTCTGGGGAGTGAACTAGGTTGTTGTTTTTACCGTATGCTTTTTTGTACCTCGGATTTCTGTTTTTAATCATATGTGTGTATCATTCTTTGGATATCTTTTTTAAGGGCTTAAAATGCCCCTTCCACATAAACTTCCCATATTTACCCAAAGGAACTTCCCTCCTTACTGTCAGGTCTGGCTGTAGAACAGTCATAGTAGGTCTCCTCTCCCCCAGACTGTAGCACAGCCTTATCCCCCTGTGAGTTGTTCTACCCTTGACTTATATTCATGATACTATAGTGTACGTTTGTGTCACATGCACCTCGAAGCCCTTTTTTTTTTTTAAGTTTCTTTATTTTTGAGAGAGAGCGAGCGAGCACGAGCAGGGGAGGGGCAGAGAGAGAGAGGGAGACACAGAATCTGAAGCAGGCTCCAGGCTCTGAGCTGTCAGCACAGAGATCAACGCAGGTCTCGAACCCACCAACCATGAGATCATGACCTGAGCTGAAGTTGGATGCTTAACTGACTGAGCCACCCAGGAACCTCAAAATCCATTTATGTCCTTTAACGTTGGAATTCTGCTGTCATACTCTCCTGCACGTGGCCGTGGAGTCAGTAAATCTTCTGTGTCCTACAGTGGGTACCCCCGGGGGCCAAGCAGGGCTTCATACACAGCAGGAGCTTAATTACTGCTTGTTCGCTGGCTGGTCGTTGCATGGATAATTATCCTTGTAAGGCATTATTTCAGAAGCTCAATGAAGACACATAATATGATGATGTTGTACATTATTACACCCCAGAATACAGCGTCCCCAAAAGCCCTGGGCCCCTAGGGTCTCTTCTGCTGCTTAGATAAATCTGGCCAGCTCAATGTCTACACGACTCAGGATGCATGAAAGGCCAAGTCAATGGTGAATGTCTTTGGTGTTCATCTGAACTGTTCCAACACCCATCATTTCCTGCTCCTTCTGCTTCCAAACTCCTGACACTGCAACTCAGCTCCCAGTACATGCCCCGGAACCCCCAGACTCCTTTTGCATATGTTTTCCTGGTTTTTAGCCCTGACACCTCCTCCAAAATGTGGTCTGTCCACATCTGTCTCCAGGAGGAAGCCAGCCAACCGGCCACACAGCCCCCACGGGACAGGGACCAGGCAGGACATGAGCAAGTGTGTACTGTGTGGCTCTCCCCCACGAGACTGAGTGGCCCCGGATCTGGGAATCCCGGGATCGTCTGCTCCAGTGTGAACAAGGCTGGGAGACCCTGATAGACTGCAAGGAGTCCAGACCCCTCTCCGTAGGAATTAAACAGACACGTGTTTAGTGATGGGCGCAACTGCCCTTTGGCTACGACAGAGAGGAAAAGTACAGAATATGGAAGGGACGCATTCAGAAAAGAAATTTAGATTGCCTCCGAATAACAGCATAGTCTTCTGTTAAATTCATATGTTAAATACAGAGCGGGGTAATTGAAGAACCAGGATCCACATGCTGCCTTAGGGCATCTGGTCTCTGAGTCGGACCTCTTCCCGTTCACCCTCACCCGTCTCCTGGGCTCAGCCAGAGTCTCAGGCCTGGGCCCCACGGCCTGGTGGAAGAGTCTGGCCCGAGGACTCTGGGAGCCCAGCAGAGTGCCTAACTCGCAGCTGCTCGGCTGGCTGAGCCCTCCCTCCAGCATGCGCCGTGGAGAGCGCTCATCGGCACTCAGAACTTGAACAGAATATGGTCTCTAATTGTGAAGAAGCTAAGACAGATTTCTGAACGTGTTTTTTAATCAATAACGGGTTAATAATCACACATCATACCGCAGACAAAACTGGTCCCACGGCCCAGTTATTGGGACAGCGTGGACTCACGGTGATTTTTCCACTCTGAGATGGGTTTACTTTGTACCATCTGCTCTCACTCCTGCCCTCTCCCTTGTGACCAAGCGGCCAGAGGTAAAGGTTTACTATGTGGTGGGGGAGTTTTTCCTCTGTTTTTGAGGACAGCCTAGGTCCGGTCCCTTGGAGAACCTGCCGGCAGCTTACAGCTACTTAGTTCATCCTCGTGGGGTGGAGCTGTTTCTCTCCGCCTGAGTCACCATGATCTTTCCTTCCCCTTTGGAAGAGGGGCCTGGGGCAGGGGAGGGTCTAGAAATGTGGTCTTCTCAGATTAAAGAAGAGGAGAGATGAGGAACACATTAGAAATCCAGGGGAAGGGATCTTGACGCTAATAATACAACACTCTGCATTTGCATAGCATTTGAGAGACTCGTGGTGCGCCCGCCCGTGGACCTGCTTTGCAGTCTCTCGCGAACTACCCAACCTGTCCGCCCAGCCTTGTCCAGTCTGTAAGTTGAGAGATATCATTTAACAGTCTTGGCTGAGAGAAATCATGTTAAAAACAAGATATAGACCCTGAACCAACTCCCGTATCCTCTCCAGACCAGGCACCATTCTGCAGACTCATGTGGTATCGTCCACTGGGCTGAGTCCCAAAGCAGATACTGGGATGTGAGAGAAGGGAGACCAGCGGCAGCAACTAGGAATACACAGAAAAGTTCTCCAGCTCCCTGCGGCTCAGTCGAGCTGGGTTCTGGGCCTTGAGCTGTCTCTTTCCAACCTGCGGGAGAGAAGAAGAACTTCAGACCCTCCCACAGGAGAGCCTCGCAACACCCTTGTGAGGTATGAATTGTTGCCCCCATTTTACAGATTAAGAAGGTGAAACTTGGGGTGGTACCGCAAATAACTCAGGCTCAACAACGAATATGAAGTAATGGAGGGGCTTGAATCCAGTTCCTCTGTCTCCAATCCTAGTGTTTTTTTTTTAACCACGGTTCTTCATGACCCCATCCTAGGTTGCGTTGGCCCACTCAGTGTCCCCTACAACAGTGGGCTCTCCCCTGGGCTGTCCAGTTGGCGTTAATGTGGGGCTACAGCTGAAGTGCCAGGAATCCCAGCAGACACCCATCCGCCTTCTCCCTCACGACCAGTGGCAACATCTTTCTTGGACCACAGGTGGAAGCTCTGGTGTACCATGAGTCTAGTGGGTGGGAGTGCCCTCCATGCCTTCGTTTCTCTGAGTAGAAATGGGAAGCACAATTATCGCTACCCCCATAGCATTCTGTGAAGATGAAATGAGATAACTGACTTGAAACCACTGTCGGGCTACAATATACCGGATGCACCTCCGATATACCCTCAACTGTTGAGTCTCTATTTTCCAGTCCTTAAAATGGCCTGATGGGAATCCATTCAACTACCAGGATCAATGGTCACTTTACAGTGTCCGCCCCCAGCAGCAGCTTAAGATGACCTGTGTCCTAGAGTGGTTCCCAATTACTTGCTGACTTTAGAAAATCTTTTAGATTTACTTATCCTCCCTTCTCCACACTCCTGCCCTACACACCCTTGGAAAGGAGAGACGTCCAACGTGCAGCCCACAACTGGGGACTAGCCAGAGGACAGCCCTAATTTAAAACCCAAGCTCCCCAGTGGGAGTCCAACACCAACACATGATACAACCTTGAATTAGACCCTCACTTTCCTTCGACTTCAGACTCTTTGTCTCTAAAATGAAAATTTGGATGAGGGGATCCCTAAGACCTCTACGATTCTGAGACCCTATGCATGACTTTTTCACAAACGTACAACTTCCAGGCCATCCTGTGGGCACTAGACCCCTCCGGAAGGAGCTCCACGATCTTACCTCTTCATAGATGGTATTATTGAGGGAAGGGCCGTGGTTCTTCTTCGTGGATTCAGACTGGAAATTCAGACAGTAAAGAGTGCTTAACTTCAAGCTGGGAAATGTCCCACTCCTAACTGATGTGAGGCTCCAGAACAGACCTCTGAACCCACTTCCCACACCCACATACCCCTCAGGCCCGCACGTATACACATTCCCAGCACATACACACGTGTCTTCAGACAGACCTGATACAAGTACCACCTGTGACCATGCATCTCATCAACACGTAATAGACACACCCCCGCAGCGTAAGCAGTTCTAGAACACACGTGAGAACTAACCGTAACACCTACCCTGACCCTGAGCACGGTGAAACGCTGGAAACGCTGGAATTCAGAAGCACTTTCAGTAATATGTAGTCTCCCAAACAACACCAAGCATGTGACCCTGGTGCCTGTGACCATCCATATGTCCTTGTATTACGGCACAGAACTTAAGTACAAATATCCCTTGAGGTGGAAGCCAAGTTGATTGAACGGCTTATTGGAAGGAGAGTGAATAAAAAAGCCTGAAAACCTGTTTGAAACCTCTCCCCCCCATTTGACCCTGACCTGCATGTACTCAACACTTCCGCAGTTTGGCACATTCCCAACTTCCCATACTCTCATGTTAAGTTTATGTCTTCATACTGTGACTCCAACCTTGGAAATACCATTCTTCCAACCCCTCTCCCACCCAAGGTGAAAAGATGACCATGGGCACCAGGTACACATAAGACCTGTGAGCTCAGCTTGGAGCAGGGTTCGAGAGGACCATGACGGGTTGCCTCAGCCTAGAGCCCTCCATCAGCAGATGACTGGCCAGAACCGTTTTCTGGTTCCCTGAAAGTCACCATTGCGTCTCTCTAGGTCCTGGCTACTCCTCTGGCTCTGGGCTATATTCTCCCACCTTGGTAACCCCTCTGGTGTCTCTCTCTGCCATAGCCTCAGCTGACCTGCTAAGGACTCCATGGTCCCTGTGCACAAAGCACTGCCCTTCTGTCTCTGATTGTGCTTGTCTCACAGAAACTCCTAGAGACACTCCTTTAATCCACTGTTCTCTTAGACTCCGACCTGTTCTTTTTCTCCAAATAGACTTCTAGTTAGCCCATTAACATTTAAGTAGAGCCCTTGAACCCGAGCTGCTCAGATACACACACAGCAGAAGACAACTCAGGGAAGCACACACACCACACTCGGCAAACGCGCACCTGCCTGTGCACACGCAAAATACACAGCACCCCCTGCGGGAAAAGACTCACCTTCCGGGAAGGCTGTACCAATGCATACAAGGTGTTTGCTTCTTGTGATGTGGAAGCAGAAGGCTAATGAGAAGACAAGTAAAAGTATTTCAGAAGCATAGATCCAGGACAATCCTAGGGAGGGAGGTCGCCTCTTCCACGCCTCCCCCCGGTTCTGCCCGGACAGAGCTGAAAATACTATTCAAAGGAGCCCTGGACTCCAAGAGGTCAGACAGCCTGGATGATGGTCCTGCTGTGTCAGTAAACATAGCTGCTATCCGTTCAGCACTTACTGTGTACTGTGGGGCCCCCCACCCTTATAATACACCCCTGTGATAGGAACGATCACCATTTGCCCCATTCGACAGATGAGGTTCCTAAAGGGAAAATGGCCCAAGTCAGACAGTATGTTCGCAGGAGAAGCAGAATTTAAACCCCAGACTCTCCACAGCGCTGTCCTCAGCCCCTCAAGTGCCTCCCTTTGGCAACATGCCTTCCTTCTTCTGCACCTGAACCAGGTGTCCTCAGAGGCAGGTAACCGTCTTCCTTCTAAGAACTCCAGAAGAAGAGGCTCCTTCTCACTCACTCAACCTCTCAGTCTGGGATGAGCTCTTCCTTGCATATATTCAGACTCCTTTCGTGGGAATCCAATGTGGCTAAAGCCAGAAAACTGGCAGATATCTTACATCTCTCTTGAAGGCGCTTTGACTTGGACCCACTATCAGTGAATCGCATTATCTTATGGGGAGCAGGACGAGGAAACGCCCAGCTTGGGAATTCCAAAGTGGCCATGAGGGTTGAGCACCTCTCTCCCTCCTCCCCTCCCTTCTTCCTCCGCTCCCCTCTTCCTTCATTGTCCTCCCTGCCCCTCTACCCCATTCACTTTCTCTCTTCCTCCTCTCTTGATCTTTCTCTGAAGCCTGTCACCATCCCCCAAGGATTTTCTCTGCCCCGCAGCTTAGCCACCAAATTGGAGAGGTTGCTCCTTCCGGACTTAATTCTTTAAAAAATAAAAAATTAACGGCTCTGGAGTGGCTCAGTCGGTTAAGCCTCTGACCCTTGATTTAGGCCCATGTCACGATCTCACGGTTTGTGGGTTTGTGCCCCGTATCGGGCTCCGTGCTGACAGTGGGAAGCCTGCTTGGGGTTTCCTCTCTCCCTCTCTCTCTGCCTCTCCCCTGCTCGTGCTCTCTCTCCCTCTTTCCCTCTCAAAATTAAAGAAACATTGTTTACAAAAAAAGAGTTGCTTTTAATTTTTTTTAATTTTTAAAAATGGAAACTTAAAAATCTTTAAGCCATTTTTATCAGAGACTTTTCATCACTGCCACCTAGAGGCAGTGTTACCCTTGAAGGAGATACCCTGGCCTACGTTGTAATGTCGTTTTAGTTGTCGAAATTAGAGGATGTTTGTCCAGTTTAGGGGCGAATGTCTGTAATCCCAGCATGTTCGAGGTGGGGAGGGGCAGGTGGAGTGGAGGCTCAGAAGCCCTTTAGCTCAGCTTTGCCACCACCCAAGCCTGTGGCCTGGGGCACGTTAGTTAACCTGTGTCTGTTTCCTCATCTGAGAAATGGAGGTTGTGCGAGACCTACTTCGTGAGGCTGCTTTGTGAGATTCATTAAGGAAATAGACGTGGGGGCGTCTGGGTGGCTCAGTCGGTTAAGCGTCTGACTCTTGAGCTCAGGTCACGATCTCACTGTTCACGAGTTCGAGCCCCACGTAAGGCTCTGCCCTCACAGTGCAGAGTCTGCTTGGGATTCTCTCTCTCTCCCTCCCTCTGCCCATCCTGGGCTCTCTCTCTGTCTCTCTCTCAAACTAAATGAAATAAACTTCAAAGGAGTGAAAATAGACATAGTAAGGACTTAATAAGTGTTATCGTGAAGTCATAATAAAAGAGAACAATCCAGATCCATTCCTGAAAACACATATAATAAAGAGCAGAGATTTTCTTAAAAACTATAAGGGCCCCAAGTATTGGCAGTAGCAGGGAGGGAGAACAGAAGCTGGGTCCCCTGACGAGCTCCCTCTTCCTGCTGACTATCTGGGCCACACCTGCTGCCAGGCATGGAGAGACAAAGAATGCCTGCACCGGTCTTCCCCGCTCTGTTCAGCTCTGCCAAGGTACTTCAGAACCACGTGGATCTTTCCACCAACTTAACGCAGACTCTAGGAGCACCAGGCTCTCATTTTGCCGTTCAAGAGTGCGAGCTTCCGAAAGGCATCAGGAAGCCCCATAGACAGGTATGGAATGGATTCGAGAAAACAGAACCGTACCTGGGACTGGATCATGGAGTAGATGGTGGTCCCTTCTCCAGGGGGATTCGGCTTCTGCTCCTGCACAAGAAATTGTAAAAGGGGGGTGGGGGAAGGGCCTGGGTAGCTCTGTCTATTGAGCATCTGACTTCCGATTTCGGCTCGGGTCATCATTTCACAGTTCGTGAGATCGAGCCCAGCGTCAGGCTCCACACTGATGGCACAGAGCCTGCTGGGAATTCTCTTTCTCCCTCTCTTTCTGCCCCTCCCCCGCCTGCTCTCTCCCCCTCTCTCTCTCTCTCAAAATAAGTAAACATTAAAAAAAAGAAAGAAAGAAAAGAGCACCTGGGTGGCTCAGTCAGTTAAGTGTCCGACTTCGGCTCAGGTCATGATCTCACGGCTCATGGGTTCAAGACCTGTGTCGGGCTCTGTGCTGACAGCTCGGAGCCTGGAGCCTGTTTCCGATTCTGGGTCTCCCTCTCCCTCTGCCTCTCCCCCCCATCTCTCTCTCAAAAATAAACAAACATTACAAAAAAAAAATTTTTTAAAGACGGTCTCCTGGAAGGAGGTGGTCATTAATCACCCCAGGATGGGGAAAAACAGTAGAAAAAGCAACTCACACTGGAGTCATTAAGTGTCACGTGCAAGGAACCACCCAGGTGTGAAGGGATCCCACCGAGTGACCCTGTCCAAGGGGTCTCCTGCCACTTCCTTTACTTTGGTAACTTAGAAACTTGCATTTGCCACATAACCATTGATAACGGGCTGAGCTCTGAGTAGGGCTGAGATCTGAGCCTTACGTCAGAGCCTTCACATTCAGAGGTTTTCACTGTTTCAAAGCCCCCTCTCTAGATCCAGCCTTAGCAGCTAGTCTGCCCTTGGCCTCCAGCCAGCGCCTGGGCAGCTACAGAGCTGGATGAAGTCCTGGACACAAGGCCAAAGGCACGTGCCTTTCCTGTTCTCTTCCTGCCCACAGGAGACGGGGCTGAAGGTGTTTTGTGCTGCCCACTCCTGACTACATATTTCCAGTTGGGCTCTGATGAGGAAGTGAGAGGAGGCCAGCAGGGCTTGTTGGACAAGGAAGAAGCTAAGAGCAAAAAAACAGCAGCCGTCTTGGAGGGCTAAAGAGTTGTGGGCATCTGGCAAGAAACAGGAGCTTCCTCTTTTTCTTTTCTGCCCAGACCTGAGGAAAGTGTCTGCAGAGAGGTCAGAAGCGAGCCCCAGAGGAAGATCACATGAACCTGAGATTTAGACCTGCAGACAGAACCCTGGAGCCAGGAGGGAAAAGCCAGCAAGGGAGGAGGTCCCAGAGGGAGGCGCTCCTGAGTCAGAAGCAGAGAAACAAGCCTGAGTCCCCCAAGAGGTTTCTTATACTCTAAATAGATTTCCTCTGGGGGCGCCTGGGTGGCTCTGTTGGTTGAGTGTCCGAGTTCGGCTCAGGTCATGATCTTGCGGGTCTGTGAGTTCGAGCCCCGTGTCGGGCTCTGTGCTGACAGCTCGGAGCCTGGAACCTGCTTCGGATTCTGGGTCTCCCTCTCTCTCTGACCCTCCCCTGCTCACGCTCTATCTCTGTCTCTCTGTCAAAAATAAATAAAACGTTAAAAAAAATGTTTTTAAATAGATTTCCTCTGTTCTCCTTCATAGACCTAACTGAAAGGAGAGGCAATTTGTCATGAGCATGGGCTTCAGTGACTGCAGTCAGATACACTTGCCCTCAGGAATTTGTCCCAGCAAGTGGTGGTGATGGGGGGAAAAAAGACCCTTTGTGTTCCTTACCCCATTATTCCACTGCTGAGCAAGGAAACGGGGGTGGGGGTAGCTGCCCCGATTCGTGGTTCCCCCCAAACCCAGACCTGAGGGAAGTGGCTTCTCTGTTCTACAAGACCTCACGCAGAGGAGCCCAGCCCCTGTGACTTCCTGCCTTGCCCTCTCAGGCCGAGCTCCAGGAATGGGGATAGGAAGAGGGCCTTCCTCCCCCCCCCCCCACCACCGCCCACCCTGCCCACTGGGCAGTTCGGTTAGGCACTGCCTTTCCCCCAGGTCTGTCACCACTTCCTGCCCTGTCCAGGGGTAGAGCGGTGGGGGGCACCCTGCACCGTTCTGCAGTTCCCTTCTCCGCTGCACCCCCCCGGGGACCAGGCGGAGTTGGCCCCTGCCTGCCGAGGCTGGCTGGAGAGGTTCCCAAGGAGGCCACGCCGGCTTCGCGGCTTCGTGCTAACCTAGCTCCCTTCTCCAGCACCTCAGCCGGACTCAGGCCTTTTCCCAAAATGCCGTGAACGCAGACCACGGGGCCAGCTACAACGCTCTTACGCTTTGGCTGGTCGGCCTGGCATCCTCCGCAGCCTGGGCGACAGCCAAGGGACCCAGAAAAGCAAACTTGGACTTGCAAGGCACGAGAATCTGTGGCCAGGCGCAAAATACGAGACAGCTGGACTCTTCCCAGGGCTTAGCCCAGCTGGAGAGGCTGGGCAGAAAGGAGGACGCCGGGGCACCATTTGGCCAGGCAAGAGCAGTGCTCCGCCGTCTGCTGGGGATTGGTCGGGCTCCGTCCTTCTCAGCAGGTTTTCTCTTGTTTTCTGCTTTTCCTCCACAGCCAGAGCTAGCAGGCTGGTGGGGAAGACGGACGGAAAGGCCACGGGTCACTTGGAAAAGACACTAGTGTCCCTGCTCCGGATGGCCATCCTCCCGAGAAGCATCTCCCAGGCTAGTGAAGAGAGACCCCGGGCCCTAGGGTACCGTACCTGATTCCTCTTGATTTGCACGTTGTTGACATCTTCATAAACCGTCAGAAACTCCTCTGTGCCGTCCTCTGTGAGAGAAAAGCAGCAGAGACAGAGATGCAGAGACCTCCCGAGGGCGTCCTGTCCAAGCTTCTGCGTTGCACGGTCCCACCTCCAGCCCAGGTGGCCAAGACCTCGAGAAAGGTTCTAGAAAGGAGGCAGACGGGTGCTCTCCCCAGAAGGCCAGCACGGGACCAGCAACCACCCGACACACCTACTCCGTCAGGCCCCGGGCAGCACCCCAGCAAGCCGGCCACCGGCAGGTAAATCTGCACGTTGGGCTGTATACACCTCGAGGAACCCCGGAAGGCGTGAGCTGGGAGAAAGGCCCCCCAGACACACACACACACACACGCACGTGCACGCACACACGTCCCAACGCTCTAGAAGAGAAGCAGGTGCTGTGCTCCCAGGCGGATGCGTTGGGGGATGGCAGGTCGGGCAACAGCACGTCCTGGGGACCCTCCACTTACGTGACTGCTTCATCTTCCTCCTCCACACACAGAAGCCGGCGAGGGCGCCCAGGAACAGCGTGATTAGAAGGACCACGATGATCACCAACAAGTGCAGAGACTTGTCCTCTGGGGACATGGACGCGTGAGGCCTGAGCACTCAGCCTTCTCTCTCCTCCCTTCCCGTCTGACACAGGACTTGCCTCAGACCCACACTCCTCTCTCAGGCCCTGCTGAGCTCGTCAGCAAGGCCGGCTCTCTGTGCAGTGGGGTGACCTCCCCCAGTGATGCTAAGAGCGTGACCTCCCCCGAGTGATGCTAAGAGCGTGGATACTACTGTCTCACAGGCCCGGCTCCGTGCCTTTGGGCAACTCCCTTAACTTCGCTGAGCCTCCGTTTTCTCACTTACAAAAGGAGACAATGTTGGGGCACCTGGGGCTCAGTCAGTTAAGCATCTGACTCGACTTCAGCTCAGGTCATGACCTCACGGTTCGTGGGATCAAGCCCCACGTTGGGCTCCTTACTTCCGGTGCAGACACTGCTTGGGATTCCCTCTCTCTCTCTCTCTCTCTCCCCCCCTCTCTCCTCTCTCTCTGCCTCTCCTCCACTTGTGCTCTTGCTTCCTTCTCAAGATAAATAAATAAACTCTTTTTTTTTTTTTTTTTTTAAAGAAAGGAGAGGGGCAGGGCGCCTGGGTGGCTCAGTCAGTTAAACGTCTGACTTCGGCTCAGGTGGTGATCTCGCGGTTCATGGGTTCGAGCCCCACCATCGGGCTCTGTGCTGACAGCTCAGAGCCTGGAGCCTGCTTCGGATTCTGTGTCTCCCTCTCTCTCTCTCTCTCCGCCCCTCCCCCGCTGACATTCTCTCCCTCTCTCAAAAATAAACAAACGCTTTTTCAAAAAGGAGATAATGTCATCTACATAAGGGGGTTGACCACATGATCTGATATGCGCACGGCATATGTTACATCTGTCCATTCTTTTGTTAACTCAGCAGAACGTATTGCACCCCACTACGTGCCGCGAAATTCTCCCATTTCCCCTTCCTGCCCCTCCTGCCTCCGCTGCTCTTCCTCATTCGAACTTCCACATTTAACGTCAGTGTCGCACATGCAGCCTGCTGTATCAGCCCGCCCGCAAGGGGAGAAGGGAAAGGAATTACGCGCTCTTCACAAGCGTTACCTCATCTAATCTTACCAGCAGTCCCGCCAGGTACCTGTTATCATCCCCCATTACCCAGCAGAAAAACTGAGGCTCAGAGAGGTTGGGGAAACTGCCTGAGGTCACGGAGCTAGTGAATCATGAAACCACAGCTGACATGACCCAAAAGCCAGTGTCCCTGTCACTCCAAATCACTTCGGCTTGCTCGTTTCTTTTTTGCCCAGGAATGTGTAGTTTTGTGGCTCCTGCTGGGCTGTAAGCTCTTTAAGGACAGAGGCAGCAGGTAGGTTTTTACCTGCAGTGCCCATGCTGATGGCGCACTAAGTCTTTATTTATCTGATAAAAATCGGTGCAAACTTAACTCAGGGTAACTCTTAGGATGTGCATAAGCAACAAACCAAGAACTCTTCCAGGAACCCCTGTGACCATCCTGATGTTCCCAGGACACAGCCCCAGGACACTGCTGTTACCTCTTGGGGAACTACACGGCCTGGGGGAGTTATCACTTGGGAGGAGGAAACAGGTTCCCCATCAGTCTCTCCCAGGAAGGGATAATCAGCAGCCACAGCAGGGCTGTGACTCATCAAACAGACCAGCATTCCCTAAAATGAAGGAAAAACTCGAATCTTCTGGGAGATGCTTGATGGGGATGAAACTCATCCCGACTAAGATAGGCCTGGTTTATGGGAACTGTGTGCCCAGAGACCAGGACTGCCCCAAGGAGATGCTGCAAGGCAGCCAAGGGATCTCATGCCCAGGTATGTCGGGCATGAGCCTGGTTATGGGGTCCAACACTTTCAGCCCCTGTTAGAGCCCAACGTGCTCCACTTACGCTGGGAGTCACCCGGACAGTGCAGGATGAAGGTGCGGTTTGTCCAGCTGACCGAGTTGCTGACATTGCAGGTATATATGTGCGAGCTGTTGGCATCGATCTGGTCCTCCAGCGTGCTGTGATTCCTTGCTGTCTCGATCAGCACGCTCCCTCTATACCAATCATAGCTCACGTTATCACCGCTGGGGACCGAGCAGGACAGAGTCACTTGGCACCTCCCTCCTTCCAGGACCTTCGAGTCCTGTAGTACGTGGGGCTCCCCTACGTGATCTGGAAGCAGAGATTCTGATCAGAAAGGCACTGGAAATAAAAGTCCTACAGGAGTCCGAGGGGCAGGCTGCGCTGTTCTAGGGACTCACCAAACACAGAAACCTGGAACGTGTAGTTCTTAACTTTTCCACGCTCATCAGTCGCCTCAAAGATGTAGAAGCCGCTGTCCTGCTGCTGAGCTGCCTGGATGGTGAGACTTAAGTTCTGGGTTATAAAACCGAATCTTTTGTTGAGGTGATTCAAAGTCCAATTTTTATCCTCGCAATGATCAGACTCACACTTCCATGTCAGTATCACAGAAAATTCTGAAGGTGAGGGCCCCGGCCTCTTCCATTGAACAGATTCTATGTTCTTTGCCAGTGTCTTGGGAGGCCATAACCGGAGACAGGTTCCTGAGAGTCCAACCACACGTTTAGCAGAATCTAGGGATTCCAGAGAAGAGAACTCAGGCTGGAGGAGGTAGGAGGGCATCAGCCCTGAACATTGGGGGCAATCGGATGGGACTTCCCTTTGGCAAGAAGACGGGGACACCTATGAGGAGACCAGAGGCTAAGAGAGCCTAGAAGTGTACTTCCCTTTCCTGCCTCCCCTCTCCCCAGGCTCTGTGCCACTTGTCTAGAGGAGCCCACCGGCCAGTAATAATAGCTAAACTCTCTCGACTTCTTACTGTGGGCAGCAGATTTTAAACACTTCATGTGCTTTAACTATATTTAACTACATGTTTTAACAGTGACCTTATGAGAGTTTTATCCCCATTTTACAGGTGAAAAAAAAAAAACTGAGTTAGAAAGAACTTAAAAGTGGGGCGCCTGGGTGGCGCAGTCGGTTGAGCGTCCGACTTCAGCCAGGTCACGATCTCGCGCTCCGAGAGTTCGAGCCCCGCGTCAGGCTCTGGGCTGATGGCTCAGAGCCTGGAGCCTGCTTCCGATTCTGTGTTTCCCTCTCTCTCTGCCCCTCCCCCGTTCACGCTCTGTCTCTCTCTGTCCCAAAAATAAATAAACGTTGAAAAAAAAAAAATTAAAAAAAAAAAAAAGTCTGTTTCTTTGTTTTAAAAAAAAAAAAAAAAGAAAGAAAGAACTTAAAAGTAACTAGCCCAAGCTACACGGTAAGAACAATGAGCTTGAGGGGCGCCTGGGTGGCGCAGTCGGTTAAGCGTCCGATTTCAGCCAGGTCACGATCTCGCGGTCCGTGAGTTTGAGCCCCGCGTCGGGCTCTGGGCTGATGGCTCAGAGCCTGGAGCCTGTTTCCGGTTCTGTGTCTCCCTCTCTCTCTGCCCCTCCCCCGTTCATGCTCTGTCTCTCTCTGTCCCAAAAATAAATAAACGTTGAAAAAAAAAAAAAAAAAGAAAAAAGAAAAAGAACAATGAGCTTGAAATCCACTCAATTTGCTTTTACAGGATGGGCTCTTAACCACTATGTTACAAACACCATATCCGACGTGACTCCCTCCCTGCGGTGCTGAGGCAGCCACTACTGGCCAGCAGTGACTGCTGGAAATTCTGAAGGGCCACACCCAGTAAGCCTGGCCTTCCACGCTGAATCCATAGCTCGCTCCGCTGTCCTCCCACAGAGCGACGTTCATAACCCTCTCTTGTAGCAGCACTTAGCACATCAAACTGCGGTCATTACTTATTAATGTTTGCCAAGTTTCTAGTCCCTAGAAAGTCTCCATGGGGATTGATCCCTAAAGAATAATTAGAGAAAGGGGCGCCTGGGTGGCTCAGTTGGTTGAGCGTCCGACTCCGGCCCGGGTCGTGATCCTGCGCTTCCTGGGTTCAAGCCCCACATCGGGCTCTGTGCTGACGGCTCGGAGCCTGGAGCCTGCTTCAGATTGTGTGTGTGTCTCTCTCTCTCTGCCCCTCTCCTACTCTGTCTCTCTGTCTCCCCAAAATAAATAAACATTAAAAAAATTTTTTTAAGAAAAAAAGAAGAATTAGAGAAAAATGAAAGCACACTGCCTTGGTATATCCCAGCACTTGTCCTCCACAGGGATCGAGATGTATGCTGATTAACAGGGGTGTGACAGAGCTGCTTGCTGTTGCCTGACCTAGGAAAGCCTAGTGCTGTCGGTGAAGAAAAACAGAAGTTTCAGTGGCCATTTTTGGCAGGGGAGCTATGTGGCATTGCCCCGTGGATGCAGGAAATGAAAAGGTCTGCCAGAGAGGGTCAGAAAGAATTTGGAAGAGAGAATAAGAGATGGGGATTGTTATACAAACAAATCTGTTAACATAGAGGACGTTGAGGGGAAAGCAAGGGAGAAGGAGATTTTTAGATGTCTTACATGCATTATAAATGCCCTCACTCCCAACCACACCTTCACCTTGGCATTTCCTCAGGAGCCGGAGTAAATAATCAAAGAAAGTTTAATTACTATTTGGTTGATAGACTGTGTTTCTTTGATCTTGACACTCCTAAGAATAAAACACATAGGGTTCCAGGGCACCTGGTTGGCTCGGTCAGTAGAGCATGCGACTCGTGATCTCAGGGTTGTAAGTTTGAGCCCCATGTTGGGTGTAGATACTACTTTTTTTAAAAAAAGAATCTTAAAAAAAAAAACACAAAAACAAAGAAAACACATGGGATTCCTATGCATAGTCTCATGATTTGAACTGGCTCAGCCCATTGCCAAACTTGAAACAGACATTTTGCCTTTGTCTCCTATGGTCCTATGTATGAGAACAGGCCAACCTATCAAATATTGCACAGAGATCCTGAGAACAATCCCCACTGGTTACAATCCCCAGTGTGACCAAGGCTCTGAAGACGTGGGGCCTCTTTGTGTTTAAGACATGCTTCCTGACTCCAGAGGGTTTGTGATCTGAGAGCAGAACATACTTTTATTTCACAGCATACACTGAAGAGTTAAGAAAATCATCTAAAGAATTCTTTTTTATTTTTTAATGTTTATTCATTTTTGAGAGAGAGACAGCAGGAGGGGGTGAGAGGCAGAGAGAGAGAGGGAGACACAGAACTCGAAGCATGCTCCAACATGCTGTGCTGACAGCTCAGGGCCTGACATGGGGCTCGAACACACAAACCGTGAGATCATGACCTGAGCCAAAGTCAGACGCTCAACTGACTGAGCCACCTAGGTGCCCCTAAAGAATTCTAATTCTAATAATGGAAGACCACATTAATACATGCTAACCAACCCTCCCACAAAGAAAAACTAGAAAAAAAAAAAACGAGCAAAATATAAAAGCATGTTGCTAAAGGCATCAGGGAGCTAATAAAACAGTGAAATATTATGGAGCCAAGATCTGGAAGAAGGAAACTCAGAGAGGTAAGACCAGCATTTTTTACTTCTATCCCTGGAGGCTTGCAATAAACTCAAGGAACTAAAAGAACATGGGGTTCAGGGACCTCGTGTTAAGAAGTGGGTATACCTAAAATCCATCAGAGTTGGTGGTAGTACCATGAAGAGCTACACTCTGAGAGTAACAGTGAACAAGAAGTAGACAAGATCTCACAGGAACTGAAGCCTAGTTTTGAATGATCTCAACTCTGAACTGGATTAAAGTGATCTAGAATTTCCAGTATTTCTGACCTGGCTGTCTACTAGAGGCAAGTGTAAGTTATTCCTGGAGGAAAATACCATCGACACGGGCATTAAGTTGTTTCTAATGCATAGTGTCCAAAATGAAATAAAAAAACAAGCCAGCATAAGAAGAGGAAACGTGTCCAAAACCCAAAAGAAAATGTAGGCAATAGAAACAGGCTCAAGGGGCATCTAGATAACAGAAGTATCGGTCATAAACTTTAAGGTAATTATGTTTAATGTTTCAAGGAATTAAAATTTAAAGTTTGAAAATTTCAGCAGAAAATCCGTGTGATAGAATGCAAATGTGGCCATGCCCCTTGCAGTGTGACTTTGTAGCTCCTCCCCTCGTCAAAAGACGGGGTTCGTTTCCCTATCTCCTGTAACTGGGCTGGCCTTTGTAATACACTGCAGCAAGAATGAGGTTGTGCCGATTCTAAGCCTATGTCTGAAGAGGCATCGCCCATTTCTACTTGTTCTCTGGGAGCCTTGTCTAGCTGACGTGTTAACAAGTCTAAGATAGCCCACTGGAAGATAAGAGATCACACAGAGCGAAGGTAAACAACCACAACTGAGGCCACCCTAGATCTGCTGCCATCTCCAGCCAACCTGACAGCTGACCATATACGCATGAGTGACGCAAGCAGAAACCAAAAGAACGGTCCAGTGAGCCCAGCCACAATCTCAAGCTAGCACATTCGCTGTTGTTCTCAACTACTACGTTTTGGGGTCGTTCATTATGCAGCAACAGTTATCAGAGAAACTGGATTTTTTTAAGAACCAAAGGACAATTGTAAAAATGAAATATAAAATAACTGAAAAATTGGAACTGAACTCATTGGAAAGATATAAAAGCCATTTATGCCACTGAAAAGAGAATCAGAAAACTGGAAGATAAGGCAGAACAAAATATCCAGATTGAATTACAGAAAAACAAAAGTGGGGCACCTGGCTGGCTCAGTCAGTAGAGCACGTGACTCTTGATCTCAGGGTCGTGAGTTCAAGCCCCATGTCGGGTGTGGAGTTTACTTAATAAAAAACAGATATTTCAAAAATGAGGGTGCCTGGGTGGCTCAGTGGGTTAAGCATTCAACTCCTGATGTCAGCTCAGGTTGTGATCTTGTGGTCGTGAGATTGAGCCCCACATGGGGCTCTACGCTGGGCAGGGCCTTCTTGGGATTCTCTCTCCCTCTGTCTCTGCCCCTCTGCCACTTACTTGCACGCATGCACTTTCTCTCTTTCTCAAAATAAATAAACTTAAAAAAAAAAAAAAAAGAAAAGGATGGAAATATACAAGAAAAAGTGTAAGAAACGTCTGAGATACGGTGAAAAAATCTAACCAAAGCGTAACTGGAGAGCCAGGAGAGGAGAGGGAGATAAATTCAAAAGAAATAATGGATGAGAATTTTCTAAAACCGACAGCCATCAAAACAGATTTGTAAGAAGCAGACTCATAAATATAGAGAACAAACTGGTGGCTGCCAGAAGGAGGGGAGATGGGAGGATGGACAAAAATAGGTCAAGAGCATTAAGAGATAAAACTTCCAGGGGCGCCTGGGTGGCGCAGTCGGTTAAGCGTCCGACTTCAGCCAGGTCACGATCTCGCGGTCCGGGAGTTCGAGCCCCGCGTCGGGCTCTGGGCTGACGGCTCAGAGCCTGGAGCCTGTTTCCGATTCTGTGTCTCCCTCTCTCTCTGCCCCTCCCCCGTTCATGCTCTGTCTCTCTCTGTCCGAAAAATAAATAAACGTTGAAAAAAAAAAAATTTAAAAAAAAAAAAAAAGAGATAAAACTTCCACTTATAAAATAAGTCAGAGAGATGAAAGATGAGATGAAAAGTACAACATAGAGAATATAGTCAATAATATTGTAGTGACCAGGGCGCCTGGGGGGCTCGGTCCGTTGAGCATCCGACTCTTGGTTTCGGCTCAGGTCATGATCTCACTGTTTGTGAGTTTGAGCCCCCACATCGGGCTCCGCACTGATGGTGCAGAGCCTGCCTGGGATTCTCTCTCTCTCCCCCTCTCTCTCTGCCCCTCCCCCATTCACTGTCTCCCTCTCTCTCTCTCTCTCTCTCTCAAAATAAATAAATTTAAATAATAATAATAATAATAATAATAATAATAATATTGTAGTGACCTTGCATTTGACCAACAGCAACTATACTTATCATGGTCAGCACTGTGTAATGTATAGAATTGTCAAATCACTACTTTGCACACCTAAAACTAATATAACATTGTATATCCACTGTAGTTCAATAATAAAAAAACTAAATAATAAAAATAAATGTAAATAAAATGAGGAAACTGATAATAAGCTAGAGCACAAAAAAAAAATTCTCTAAAACAGATTTATAGAATGTACTACAAATACCAGGAGCACCTAGGTGGCTTAGTTGGTTGAGCATCTGATGCTTGATCTCAGCTCAGGCCTTGGTTTCAGAGTCATGAGTTCAAGCCCCATGTTTAACTTGTTAAAAAAAAAAAATGTGCTACAAATCCCAACCAATATTAAAACAAAACAAAAAAACCCTAAGCACACTTTTAAAAATTATGCGAACCAAAAGCAAAGAGGAAAATCTTAAAATGGCCAAAGGGGCAAAAAACTAAATGGCGTTCAAAAAGAAACAATTTACCGCTGACATTTAAACATAAAAGATAAAAACCAGAAGATAATGAAATGATATTTTCAAAGTGCTGATAGAACATAACTACCTACCTAGAATTTTATACCAGTGAAAAAAAATACTCCAAAGATGAAGATGAAATAAAGGCATTTTCAGAAAAACAAAAACTGACAGAAATTGTCACAAGCGGATCTGTATTAAAGAAAATGCCAAAGGATACCCTTCAGGTACAGAAAATGACCCAAGATGGAAACTCGAAGATAAGAATAAATAAAGAGCAACAGAAACCATAAATACATAGTTACACATAAATGAATGCTGACTGTGTAAACACATAATAATGAGGTCTTGCGGAGTTAAAATATTGAGAGCATTAAAATACAAACAATAATAACACTTAATTTGAAAGCAGGGCGAAGAAAATTAAAGTGCCTTGTCCAGAAGTGACAAAAAACTAGTACTTTATATTAACTTTGATAAGCCAATAAGGCATCCTGTAATCTGTAGGCTGATACCTAAATGAACAGTAAGATGATATGTAATTATGAAGTTAATGCATAGTGTGAAGAAAGAATGAAGAAATAAATGTAATCAATCCAAAAGGAGAAAATAAAGAATAAAAAAAAGGAGTATAGAATAGGCGGAACCGGGGAAGGTAAACGGCAATATGGTGAATTTAAATCCAAAACACTAAGTAATTACATTAAATATAAACAGACTTAATACTCAGATAAAAGGCAAAGATGATCAGACAGTATTAAAAAATAAACCCAACTACATGCTTCTTACAAGCACCATTTCAACATTTTTTTTAAAATTTTTAATGTTTATTTATTTTTGAGAGAGATAGAATGTGAGTGGGTTGGGGCAGAGAGAGAGGGAGACACAGAATCAGAAGCAGGCTCCAGGCTCCGAGCTGTCAGCACAGAGCCCCACGCGGGGCTCGAACCCACAAGCTGTGAGATCATGACCTGAGCCGAAGTCGGACGCTCAACTGACTGAGCCACCCAGGCGCCCCACCATTTCAACATTTCTTACAATTGAAAAATACATGGGGCACGTGGGTAGCACGGAGAGTTAGGCATCCAACCCTTGGTTTTTGCTCAGGTCATGATCTCATGGTTCATGGGTTTGAGCCCCACATCAGTCTCCATGCTGACAGTGTGGAGCCTCCTTGGGATTCTCTCTCCTCTCTCTGCCCTCCCCCACTTGCTCTTTCCCAAAAATAAACAAATAAACTTAAAAAAAATTTTTTTTTAATGAGAAGTATGTTCCAGGGGTGCCTGGCCGGCTCAGTCAGAAAAGCATGCGACTCTTGATCTCAGGGTCATGAGTTTGAGCCCCACACTGGGTGTAAAGATTATTAAAAAATAAATAAATAAACCTTAAGAAAATGAAAAATATGTTTCATACAAACACTAACCATAAGAAGGTTGGTATAGCTATATTAAGATTAGCCTACTCTGACACTTAAAGTCTACTTTGAACTTTAAGGGAAAATGCATTATTAAAGATCAAGAGGGATCACTATGTTGTATACCTAAAACTAATATAACACTGCATGTCAACTATACTTTAATGTTTATTTATTTTTGAGACACAGTGACAGAGTGCAACCAGGAAAGGGGTAGAGAGACCAGAAGACACAGAATCCAAAGCAAGCTCCAGGCTCTGAGCTGTCAGCACAGAACCTGACCAGGGCTCGAACTCACGAACCGCGAGATCATGCCTTGAGCCGAAGTCGGACGCTTAATCAACTGAGCCACCCAGGCGCCCCATATGTCAACTATACTTTAATAATAAAAAATTTTTAATTAAAAAATTTAAAAACAGGGGCACCTGGGTGGCTCAGTCGGTTGAGCGTCCGACTTCGGCTCAGGTCAAGATCTCGCAGTTTGTGAGTTCGAGCCCTGTGTCGGGCTCTGTGCTGACAGCTCAGAGCCTGGAGCCTGTTTCAGATTCTGTGTCTCCCTCTCTCTCTGCCCCTTCCCTGTTCATGCTCTGTCTCTCTCTCTGTCTCTCAAAGATGAATAAACATTTAAAAAAAATTTTCTTTTAATTTTAAAACAGATAATTAAATCATTAAAAAATAAAAAAGACAAATAAGAATGCTTAATAAAAACACAAAGTCCAATACACCAGGAAGATGTACAGTAAATTTGTTTGAACAATTTAAAATTGTTTCAGCCTTAAAATTTACAGAAGTAAAAGGAAAAATGGAAAAAAGCCACAGTCATAGCAGGAGCTACCAATAATACCCCCAGTAACAGATGGAAAAAGCAGGCCAAAAATAATGATAATAATCAGTAAGGATATAGATTTGAAAAACAAAACTAATTAACAAATTTGACCTAAATAATCTATTTAGGATACTTCACCCAGTAATGTCAAAATTTACATTATTTTCAAAAGT
Organism: Lynx canadensis; assembly: GCF_007474595.2. NCBI lineage: Eukaryota > Metazoa > Chordata > Mammalia > Carnivora > Felidae > Lynx > Lynx canadensis. Next base: position 63,775,365 of record NC_044319.2, on the reverse strand, counting down.
ACATCAACATTTTGGGGAGCCTAGCTGGTTCAGTCAGTGGGGCATGCAACTCTTGATCTTGGGGTTGTAAGCACCAGCCCTACAGTGGGTGTAAAGATTACTTAAAAATAAAATCCTACAAAAAAAAAAAAAAAAGAGAGAGAGAGAGAGTACATAAACTTTTACAAAATTTGAACCATAGGTAGAGCCATAAAACGATTTTAAAACTAGAAATCAACGTAAGGAAAGATACCTTACAAAAAATTTCTATTTGTTTGACTGAACTCAAGAGAGAGATAAGAAATCACAACGGAAATTAGGAAATATTATGAACTAATTAATAGTGAAAATACTATATATCAAAATTCATGGGGCAGCTCTTTCTGTCCACAAGTCCTGTCCCTGTGCTTTAATAAAACCGTAATTTTGCACCAAAAAAAATGAATAAATAAAACCTCATGAGATGCATCTAAAGCCATGATTAAAGGGGAAATTATATATATTATACATATATTTAAAAATACATATAAATATATATATTATAAAAATAACAAGGTTGAAAATCAATTATTTAAGCATCAATCTCAAGAACCCACAAAAGGAACAACAAATTAAGTTCAAAAAAAGAGAAAGGATGCAGAGAAAGAGGAGATGGAAAATAATTACACAACAGAGGATCAACAGCCTTTTTTTATTTTATGAAAAAAAATCAAAATATGGTTAATGCATAGATAGATTGATCAAAAGAAATGTGAAAAGGTACAAATAAGCAACATCAGGGTTTTTTTAAGTTATCACCACAGTTCCTACAGATATTAAGACCTTAAGAGTTGTAGGGGTGCCTGGGTGGCTCAGTCAGTTAAGCGACTGACTCTTGATTTTGGCTCAGGTAATGATCTCAACAGTTGCATTAGTTCGAGCCCCACATTGAGCTCCACGCTGACAGCACAGTCTCCTTGGGATTTTCTCTCTCCATCTCTCTCTGCCCCTCCCCTTCTTGTGCTCTCTCTGTCTCTCTCCAAATTAATTAATTAATTAATTAATTAAAATGTATATTTTAAAAAAAGATCTTAAGAGTTGTGAACTGCTTTCCATCAATATTTTTTTATAATTGAGATTAAATAGAAAAATTTATTAAGTACATTGAATCTATACTGAAAAACCTTCTCACAAAGTAAACTCCAGACCTAGTTAGCATCCCTAGTTAACTCTAAGAAATATTTTAAAAGAAAGAACTCCAATCTTACACAAATGCTTTTAGAGATGGGAGATAATATTTCCAAATTTGTTTTATTAGGTTAACATATTTATCAGGTTGACACCAAAATCTTCAAGGATATCACAAGAGAAGAAAATGCAAGGCTCTTTCACTCAGAAACAAAAAATCCTAAGCAAAAACTAGCAAACTAAATAGATCAAAATATATAAAAGAACAAGAAAGCACGGCCTATTTATAAGGGGGAGGGGGGAGAGGGAAAGAAAGTAACAGAAACTACCTGTGAAGAGGCACAGACATTGGACTTATTAGGTTCTCTTAAATATGTTCAAAGGGCCAAAGGAAACAAAGAACTGACAAAGAACTGAAGGAAGCCAGAGGAATGATGTCTCAACAAATAAAATATCAATAAACAGAAATTATAAAAAGGAATCAAATAGAAACTCTGGAGCTGGAAAGTATAACAACTGAAATGAAAGATGCACTAGAGAGTTTCAACAGCGCAACTAGAAGCTAGGTCAATTGACATTATTCAGAGTGAGGAACAGAAAGAAAAAAGAATGAAGAAAAATCTGTGAGATGCCCCGTGGGATGCCAGCAAATATACCAACATGTGCATAGCAGGAGTCCCGAAAAGAGAGGAAAGAGACAAAGGGGCAGAAAGAATCTGAAGAAGCAATGGCTCAGAACTTCCCAAATTCAATAAAAGCCATGAATATACACATCCAAGAAACCCAGGGAACTCCAAGTTAAACGCAAGAGATCCAAACTGAGATATACCCTAAAATGTCGAAAGCCAAAGACAGAATCTTGAAAGCGATAAGAGAGAAACAACTTGTCACATACAAGAGATCCCCAGTGAGATTAACAACCAATTTTTCTGCGGAAACCATGAGGCTAGAAGGTGGTAAGATGACATGTATAAAGTGCTAAAAGAACAAAGCTACCAACCAAGAATTCTATATCCAACAAAATTATCTTGCATAAAAAATGAAGGACCAATGAAGAAGTTCCCAAACAAAAGCTGGGAACCGTTGCCAACAGATCTGTCCTGCAAGGCATGCTTGAAGGGACAAAGATGTGAGGCAGTAACTCAAAGCCACGTGAAGAAATATAGAACAGCGCTAAAGGGAATTACGTAGATAACGATAACAGCCAGTATTATTGTATTCTGGGTTTGTAACTCCTCTTTTCCTATCTGATGTGGAAAAAAAAATACTCAAAACAACAATTATAAATCTATGTTAATAGGCACACAACGTATAAGGATGCAACTTGTGACAACATGAAGTGGGGAAGAGAGAGCTGTACAGGAGGGTTTGTATTCTCTTAAAGCTGAGTTGGTATTAATTCAAACTAGCCCCACCCCCTACCCCCCAGAGGGCAGCCAGGACTGGAAGCAGAGTTAATAACTGATCATGTCTGTGTGAGAAAGCCTCCATAAAATCCCAATAGCACAGGGGCGCCTGGGTGGCTCAGACGGTTAAGCATCCGACTCTCGACTTCGGCTCAGGCTATGATCTCACGGTTCGTGAGTTTGAGCCCCACGTAGGGCTCTGCACTGACAGCGCAAAGCTTGCTTGGGATTCTGTCTGTCTCTGCCCCTCCCCTATTCTCACACACCTGTGCTCTCTCGCTCTCTCTTTCTCTCTCAAAATAAATAAATACACTTTTTTTTAAATCCTTGTTTAAAAAAAAAAAATCCCAATAGCACAGGTCTGGGAAATTTCCAGGTAGGTGAACACGTCCACACTGGGAGGATGACACACACCCCGACTCCATGGAGACCGAAGGTCCCGCACTCAGGACCCCCCACCCCAGACTTTGCCTTATGTGTCTCTTCATCTGGGTGTTCATCGGTATCCTTCGTCATCTCCCTTAATAAACTGGTAAACATAAGTGTTTCCCTGCTCCAGCAAATTAATCGAACCAGAAGAGGGGGGTGGTCCTTGGAACCTTTGGTCTCTAACCAGTTGTTCAGAAGCACAGGTGACAACCTGGGTTTGTGACTGACGCGTAGTCTTGTGGGACTGAGCCCTTAGCCTGTGGGGTCTGATGCTATCTCTGGGTAGACAGCATCAGAATTGAGTTGAATTATAAGACAGACACCAAGCTGGAGTCACAGAGAATGGGTTGGGAAAACTCCCACACAGGTGGTGACTAGGAGTGTCAGAAGCAAAGCGTTCTGTGTGAGTAGGAACGGAGACACACGGGAAAGGAAGACAAGAGGGGGAAACTGGGTGGTGTTCCAACACAGTTTTTTTAAATGTGAGGGGAATGAACTGGGAGTGGAAAGCCAGCAGAAACGGAGCAGTTGAAGGTCAGAGATGTCATCAGGGGTCAAGCGGGTCTTGGACGGGCTCGTGGATGAAGTGGTGATGCCCAGAGCACACGGGAAAACACCGGCCACGGAAAGGCAGAGGTGGATGGGGTTGCTCGTGGGGGTAAACGGGGTGCTTGACATTGGGGAACCCCTCACCGGCGTCTCTGACACTGGGGAATGGTCGGCGGGTTGCTGGAATCCCTCCCTGGCATCCGCTTTCTTGCAGAAGGAGGGGGTAGGCTCATGAATGAAGCCTGTGTCAGTGGCACAGACCCTGGGTGAGATGTGGAAGGTCTGGAATCAGCTTTCTGGGAATAGGAGGAGCTGAGGGCCAAAAACAAGGATTCCCAAGACACCTGTTGCTCGGCTGAGGTTGGAGGCTCCGAATCGGTGGTTGCTCTTTGGTGCTGAATTACCCTCTGCAGCCCTCACCAGCCTGGTGTTGCGGGGGAGGCAGGAGGTCGGAACCGGCCGGGGCTGGAAGGGGATGCAGGCAGGGTATCGTGGGGAAGGTACAGTGGAAAAGTGAGCAAGCAAGGTACTGTATACTGGGTGCTGTGGCTCAGTCCCTGTCCTGGGGGGCTTATACGCCAAATGGAGACCCAAGAAATGCCAGTGTGAAAACGGAACCTTCGCACAAGGTCAGCCCTGCTGAGTGAGAGATAGAGAAGGTCTGACAGGGAGGGCTGGCTTGTTCAGAGGGGAGAAGCCACAGCAAATTCCGGTGGTCAGGGGAGGCCCCCGGGGCCACCACCACTGCTGTTGCTACTGCTTAGCAGCTCTGGGGCCCCTCTTCCGGTGGTTAAGAGCGAATGGAGTAAAACAGTAGCTCTGCAGAGGGAGGGCAGAGGACAGGTGATCAACTCCACCGCCAACTCGGGACGACATGGGCAGCCCCCATGGAGGGCGGTCAAGGACTCCAGGGAGTCGCTCAGCCCGGAGCCCGGGTGCCGAAGCTGCAGCCTCTAAAGCCAAGCCGTGTGCAGCGTCTGCAGTCGGCTCCCTCTGCCTTGGACCTGCTGGTGGAGGAGGGGTGCGGCCTGAGAGCCTGGGAGGCAGGCGGGGGAGAGGCTCGGAGCAGTTTGCTTCCACCAGCCAACAAAAGGATGTTGAGGTTTTCTCAGCTCAGGGTTGTGCCACCAGGCTCGGGGTGAAGGCGACGCAGAGGGCAGCCGCTGGGGACTTAGTGAACAGAGCTCAGTGAGATCCCAAAAGTGCTGGGGCAGGGCCGGCTCCAGTCAAAGCAAAATCATAAAGTAGATAAAACACCCTCCAGGGCCCACGTCCCACATTCCCTCCTGTCTTCCTTTTGACTTAGCCCCACCCTTGGGGGGCTTCACTGGCTATATCGACTCCTCTGCTGAGACAAGGCAACCCCCTAACCTCTGTCGACCTTACTCAGCCCATGCCCTGATCCCCAACTCCTTGTATCAGTTAACTGGATCAGCTCATTTCTGCTATCTTTCTCCAAGGTAACAGGTGCACTTGCTTTTTGTTTCCCGTTCAAACCCTGTGTTTTCCCTACATCCGTTCAGCTGTCCCTCTGCTCACATTATCTTTCTACCTTATCCCCAACTCCTAAGCAATTCTTCATCCTTTAAGGCCACCCCCAGGCTCCCCTCTCCCACCAGAAGCAATCTCCATTTTCTCAGCTCCCACTGTGCTCTAAATGAATCTTGCCCATCAGTGACACCGAGCGTTTTCTGTCTTCCCTTATCATCGCTGCTGCGCAAGCCTGTTTTCCTCCGTCTGAAAGATTCTGAAGGATACGATCAACAGGTTCCATCTGTGCTTCACCCACAGAATCTCTCGAAGTTCTTGGAACACAGTAAAGGCTTAGTGAAGTTCTTTATTTAATCAATTAAATTCAAGAATGCATCTCGGCTAACTGCCAGAAAGGACTCTACTGTAGGGATTTCCAAAGAGAGGTGGTTCCCTGGGCTGTGACCTTTGCCTTCCAGGCTCCCCACCCTCGAGCCTTCACTTCCCATTTGTAGGGCCTCAAAACAAAAGCCAGCAGCCCTGAAGCATCATGGGGCTCTCATATACTGCTTGGTTCAACCATTTTGGCCAATGGTTTGCCAGCATCTGCTGTAAGAGTACACACATACCCCCACGAGTCTAGACATATACTCAACAGATGCATGTAAACAAAAAGCATGTACAATAGGCTCCCAGCAGCATTATTATAATAGGGGAAGGACCCCAAAAACAAACCAAAGATTCATCAGTAGCATAATGGACGAATAAGCTCGTACATATAGTCATACATTGAAATGCCGCAGAGTCATATCATACCAGCTACAAGTAATAACACAGATAAATCTCATCAGATGTTGAGCCAAAAAAGCCACACACAGGGCACATAGCACATGATTCTGTTTATATAAAGATCAAACCAACCTATAATGTCAGAAGTCAGAATAATAGTTGTATTTGGTGTTTTGTTTTGTTTTGCTAGTTTATTTATTTGTTTTGAGAGAGACAGAGCACGAGCAAGGGAGGGCCAGACAGAGAGGGAGACACAGAATCCGAAGCAGGTTCCAGGCTCCGAGCTGTCAGCACAGAGCCCAACGCGGGGCTCGAACCCACAGACCACGAGAGCATGACCTGAGCCAAAGTCGGACGCTTCACCGACTGAGCCACCCAGGAGCCACTAATGGTTGTATTTGTGAAAGAGAAGAGCTAACAAGTGGAGAGAATGTGTGGTAGATACGCAAGCGTGTTCATTTCACAGTAACACACTGAGATGTACGTTTCTCATTTTGCACGCTGTGCTGTACATGTGTCACACTTTAATAAAAATGTCTGTCTACGAAGACAATGGCCCAGCTATTCCTAGAGTGATGTCTGTGGAACCAGTTCCCTCCGGGGTGGCGCTGCAGCCCCGAGCTCTCTGAGTCCCAGTCCACCCCCTCTGCCGATGACTTCACCGTTCACTTTGCTTCACGGGAGGTGCAATGAGGGAGAGATAAATAAAAGGAACGGCAGCCGTCTTAGAACTTGCCTGCATCCCAGCCAGAGGGGTCGGAATCAGAGGCTCCTTCCTAAGAAGTGAAAATTCAACACAATCTGTAAGAGCAGCCAGCAAGCAAGCCTTAGAGTCTAGAATCCATGAAATGCTGCCCCGCCCTTTTGCTTTGTCCACGGCCCCTGGGCATTCACGGTCTCTAGCACGCATGTCCTTTGGGGTTCGCTCAGTTCACGGCTGTGATTATAGACCGAGTCCTGTGACGGACGTCAGCTCCGTGAACAAGGCGCCCATGTAACGATTCACCATTGAATCCTCAACACCTAAGCCCAGGGCCTGGCCCAGAGGCGCTCGGGCACATCAGGGAAGGAACAGGAATCAAGAGTGTGGAAACAATTAGAATGTTTTACAATACAACATAATAATAGCACCGAATGTCTTGAATGCGTGTTCTTGTGTGTTAAAAATGTGGCCTTCTCTGGGGCACCTGGGTGGTTTTGTCAGCTGAGCATCTGACTCTTGATCTCGGGTCAGGACACTATCTCACGGTTCATAGGGTTGAGCCCTGCGTCAGGCTCTGCTCTGACAGTGTGGAAGCTGCTTAAGACTCTCTCTCTGCAACCCCCCCCCCCCCGCCTCTCTCTCTCTCTCTCTCTCTCTCTCTCTCTCTCTCAAAAATAAATAAATAAACTTAAAAAAATGTTGCATTCTCCCAAAGATCGTGGTTATGACGGTGAAAAAACGCTCAGAAAAGGGTCCCTCGTTAAAACTTATCATCTCACGCAGAATTCTCTAATTCACTTTTGACTCAATGAATTAGCCAGCAAATTAGTCTCTCCTCTTGAGTCTGATCACCAAACTAAGTGAAACATAGTCCCTGCCTCCAAAGAACTGAGTAACACGAGGGATCATTTTGGGGGGCTCGGTATAAGAACACCTTTCTAAGCACGTTACATACCGTACCTTCCCTAACGCTCACACATCGCAATAGAGCAGCCACCACTGTTTACTTCACCTTGTGGATGAAACACTGAGAAACAAGAGGTTAGTTAACTTCCTCAACGCCACGGCGCAGTCTGTAGCCTAAAATCTAGAACAGCTTTTCCCAGTGAAACTCTCCGGTAGACAAATAAACTCTCACTTTATTCTACGGATTCTTTAAAGGAGCCACCCATCTATTCAACCAATAAGGATACATTGAGACTCCAATTGTGCCAGATCCTGTTCTAGAGGCTGAAGATACAGCCATGAACAAAACAGAGGAAAGCCCTGGCCTCGAGGATCTTATGTTCCAGTGAGGTAAAGAGGTGCCTGGGAGACGGAAAATAAAGAAGCGAACAGTAGAGCCCACACAAGGGAGATGAGAACTGTGGAGAAAAATAAGCGGAGAGGGAGGTAAGGCGTTGCAGGTGGCAGGTTGGCACTCTTAGTGGGAGGCCATCACTGAGACAGTGGTATTTGAGCAGAGTCCTGAGGGGCTGCGGGAGCAGGCCAGGCGGCCAGCAGGGAAGTGGCATCCCAGGAGAGAAAACAGAGTGCAAAGCCATGGCACGCGTTTCGTGCATGTATCGCAGCAGGTCGGGGAGGCTGAATGCAGTGCTATGGGAGAGAGGAAGGGGTCGGGGGGTCAGGGAGGCCAGATCTCATAGGCCACTGTGACATGTGTGGCTTTGACTGAGCCTGGAGAAGCCATTGGAAAAAGCTTTGCAAAGCTCGAGAACGATAGAAACTTCTTACATATATATTATGCATATCAAATTCTTCAGTAAGCCAAGTTTTGTTGTTTTTTAAAGGGTTTCACTGGGGCGCCTGGGTGGCGCAGTCGGTTAAGCGTCCGACTTCAGCCAGGTCACGATCTCGCGGTCCGTGGGTTCGAGCCCCACGTCAGGCCCTGGGCTGATGGCTCAGAGCCTGGAGCCTGTTTCCGATTCTGTGTCTCCCTCTCTCTCTGCCCCTCCCCCGTTCATGCTCTGTCTCTGTCCCAAAAATAAATAAACGTTGAAAAAAAAAAAAATTTTAAAGGGTTTCACTGCCATCATATGTCCTGAGGGGATGCTCTGAAATAGAGCATCACTGGTGTGGTACTGCTGCCCAAAATGCATAGCCTAGATCACACAAAGGAGCCTCAGACAAACTCAGATTCAGGAGCCTTTCACCAAAACAGTGTCTGGTACTCCAAAAATGTCAAAGTCGTGAAAGAAGAAAAAAGGCTAGGGAACAGTTGTAGATTAAAAGACATAACAGGGGCACCTGGGTGGCTCAGTCGGTCAAGTGTCCAACTGTTGATTTCGGCTCAGGTCATAATCCTGGGGTGGTGGGATCGAGCCCCCTATCAGGGCTCACGCTCAGCTTGGAGGCTGCTTAGGATTCTCTCTCTCCCTCTCCCTCTGCCCCCCCCCCAAAAAAGACATAACAAAAGAAGGAACACCTGGCTGGTTCAATCGGTAGAGCATTTGACTCTTGATCTTGGTGTTGCAAGTTGTGGGTGCGGAAGCCTACTTAAAAAAAATTTTTTTTAATAAAAAAACAAAAGACATAACAAAAAAATATGTAACTGAATGTAATATACGATCTTGATGGGATTCCGCACCCGGGAAGAAGGAATGCTATTAAGCACGTTTTGGAGACAACTGGTAATATGTAAATATATGGACTGTGTCTTTGATAGTATCTATGTTAAATTTACTAAGTTTGATAACTGTGCTGACATAATATAAGAACGCCCTTGTTCTTAGAAGATACACGCTACAAAATTTAGGAGTAACAGGGCACAATGTCTACAACTCAGTCTCAAATGGCTCAGCAAAAATTATTATTATTATATTATATTATATATAATATATAATATATTATATTATAATATAATATATTATATATTATATATTTATATATAATATTAAATTATTATTATTATACATTTATACGCACATATATATATATGGAGAGAAAGAAATAAAGCAGATGTGATGAAAGGTTAACAACTGGTGAGTCTCGGCAAAAGAAACACCAGAATCCTTTGTACTACGCTTGCAACTTCTCTGGAACTCTGAGATTATTATTTGAAACTTTTTAAGGGTTTAAAAATGACAGCAAATAAACAGGACAGCAGCTTCAATCAGCTTACACCAGGCCAGCCCCACAGACACAGGGCACAGCACGAAGACAAAGAAGTTCCTTGAGACCAAAGCCCAGGGGCCCCAGAGCCCGGCTCCTGCTCTCCCTGCAGTGGGTGGGGTCAGCCGTGCCCAGAGACCGTGCCACGGCCCCGGGTGTGGGCACGGGGCCGCCCCTTTCTCCGGTCACACAGGCTCACCATCTCAACCGCCTCCACTTCTGGCCCTCCCATCCCCAAAGCCGGGCACCAAATCCCGTCAGTCCTGTCTCGGCTTTCCCAGCCGCTTCCAAGGCTCCTAAGACGGGGTTCCAACCCCCCTCTCCTGCCGAGGGTTCTGGGTCACTGGGTCCCACAAGGGCGCACACGGGAACCCAGGCTCCAAAGCTCCCTTCTGCAACCTGTTCCCAGCACCCTCTGCCCTGCTCTGCCTGTATTTGTTATAGATTTGTAAATACAAAGGCATTTGTATTTATATTTACAGCCCCCACCCCCCAGTCCTCTGGAACCTAGACTGTGTCTTTAAGGACACAGGAGTGCCTGAGATGGGTCTTGAACGGGCTTCTAACAGGCCCTGCACAAACACCGTCCAATGCCCCACGCTCTGCCCTTTGCACCCAGAGGGGGCCCTCCTCTTACTTTCTCAGCCATGATGCCCCTCGAAGAGCCACTGATCTAGAATGCAGGCTCCCATCTCAGAGCACCCTGGACTCCACGTCGGAGAAGGGGGGGGGCAGCCCTCAGCTCTGGAACTTTCCATATACCATCTCCTTCTTCCCCCCCTTCCCGACCACCTGACCCAAGCCAACATTCCCCAAATAATTCTCAGGTCCCTAGGAGCGCCTGAGGGGCTCAGTCGGTTAAGCGAAGGACTTTGGCTCAGGTCATGATCTCACAGTTCGTAGGTTCGAGCCCCACATCGGGCTCTGTGCTGACAGCTCAGGGCCTGGAGCCTGCTTCGGATTCTGTGTCTCCCTCTCTCTCTGCCCCTCCCCTACTCTCTCTCTCTCTCTCTCTCTCTCAAAAATAAATAAACATTAAAAACATTTTTAATAAATAAATAAATAATAATAATGCTCAGGTCCCTATAGCCTCTGGGCTGCTGGAGGCTGCCAAGGCCTAAGGGACCAGGCCATTCATGCAAAGTGGCTGTTGGCCACTCCCTTCCCCTTCGTGCTGGTTCCCTGCCTCGGGGAGCAATCTATCAGTCTCTGCTTTCCAGAACCACCCAACTTCCTTAGAGAAACCCAAGCCCAGGGGTCACTTCTCTCTGTTGGTAATCGTACCAAATTAGAGCAGATTTCCTTTGTCCTTCTTACAGCCAGCAAAGAGGATGCTTTCTCCCCACTATACAGAAAAGTCAATGGAAGCCAGTGGAAAGGAATCTCCTTGCCCCGGGCTGCCCGGATTGCCGAAGGCATGGCCAGACAGACAGGCTTCTCAGGGGCCTTCCACACCAGGGCCAGCCCGTTCCGTCCTAACCAGCCCGCCCGGAGCTGTTAGAAGCCACCCAGACTCACACTTGCGGGTGACCACGTAAGTGGGCACGATCCAGAGGCTCAGGGTTCCACTCCCCCTGCGGGCCCCAGTCCCAAGTCCAGCCTCTCCCCCACCCGCGCCAGGCTGGGCCTCCTTACCTTGGCCCTGAAGCCCCTTGAGGAATAAAAGTGTGAGGACGAGAGCCAGCCCCCACATCCCCAGAGGACGGACGGGTCAGCCGGCTCCTCTCCCGCCAGACACGCTGCTGGGCACGGGCTCAGCTGCAGCCAGCCAGCAGCAGAGTGACTGACAGGGGAGCAGAACTGCCTTGCTGTTTGTCCGGCCACAATTTCCTCAACTCAAGGCTGTTCTCAGCGGCTGAGAGCTAACAAGGCCACTGAGAAAGTCCCAGTACCTGGACCTGGTCCGACAGTTCATACAAGCTGAGCTTTCAAAGTTGGCCTCAAGTGGGCGGGTGCTGAGAGTTCACAGTGACTCACAAAACCAGCTTCCAAATCCTGTCCATCGCTCTGCCCCAGCAAGGCTTCCTTGTTCAAAGAGCAGACTCCCAGGACATGTTCTGGTTCTCTCCCACCTCCTGGCAGCGTGCAAAAGGCTGCATGGGGACCCAAGAGCCATTATCCCACACTGCCCCCATTCCAACAGGCACTGTGAAGGTGGGAGGGCTGCTGGGGGCGCGTGGGCTGAGAAGTGGAGCCCTGCCTAAGGGGGTGAAATGTGGCAGGAAAGGAGCCAGGGGACCCCAGGGAGGTCGAAGAGCTGGGTAAGCTCTCCAAGTTAATACCCGGGTCTAAGTACATGCTAACTGCAACGTCTTTACCTAGACTTGCTTTTGCTTGTTTCCTATCTATGCTTCTATATCCCCTCCTTTCCTCTTTTTCTACTTTCCCGCAGCGTCCTCTCCGCCTCTCTTGCCTTCTGTCACCCAGACAGGACACAGACCTGCCTTTGCTGTGCCTCCCCGCCCACACTTCAATTCCACCTCCGGGAAGGCCAGGCAGCTTTGATCCTTCTTATGCCCCCATGGAGGGGCACAGGCGGTGGTCCCACCTTCCCCAGAAAGCATTCGCTTTGAGGCCTTCCCCCGGAGGCCCCCTGCCTTTTTCTTTCTTCTGATTTCCCCTTCGCAGCAAATACTTTCAGTTCCCTTTAGGTCAGTCCCGTTCCTTTTTCATCCTTTGATCCATTTCCAATCACCCCAGCTGAAGCTGGGCTGAAGGGAGGCAGACTAGAGCCTTGGCTACCGAGGAAGGAAGCAGAATGTTCCGGACAGAGCGCAGAACTGGAGGCAAAGACATAGTATACTTGAGTGTCAGGTCAGCAACTTAACAGCCTGTGTGATCCTGGCCAAGTTACCTTCCAAGCCTGTGGGGTCGGTCCTTGGCTCGGGTTCCTCGCAGGCTAGTTTTCAGGATCAAATCAAAAACTGTAGCTGAGAGTACGCATGAAAAAAACTCTGGACACAGGTAAGGTTCCATGGTTTTTTTTTTTTTTCTTTTATTGTAGAGAGAGAGAAAGAGGGAGCCCGTGAGTACGAGTAGGGGAGGGGCTGGGGGAGGGAGGGAGGGAGGGAGAGGGAGAGGGGGAGAGAGAGAGAGAGAGAGAGAGAGAGAGAGAGAGAGAATCCCAAGCAGGCTCCATGTTCAGGGCAGAGCCCCACACGAGTCTCGATTCCACAACCCTGGGATCATGCCCTGAGCTGAAATCAAGAGTCAGACGCTCAACTGACTGAGCCACCCAGGCGCCCCCCTTTTATTATTTTTTGTTGCGTTTTATTTTTCTTAATGTAGCCCTGCGTGACTTATTCCAGCTGGTGCCATGGCTGTCAACTGTGCTGTTCTATGTCTCCTCCCAAGGGGCAGCCCCCACCCTTAGATGAGGCCAGAGCCCATCTAGCCATGCCCTTGACCTCGAGAAGGGGTGCTCAAGACTGATGCAATAAGAGTAAATTTCCTGCCACAAAAGACGGGGGACAAAAGCCAACCGTTCAAAGCAACTAACCAGCAACATTTACGAACCGGCTTCACCGATCCCGACCCCAACACCAGCTCCATCCTGTCTCCATCAGTTGCGTGGATGCCCCACCAACCCCTGGAAATGAACTGGGACCAGACAGACCACTTGGGTCTTGTGGTCTTGTCATCTAGAATGCAACGGGAAGTTACTCAAATCAGAGAGCTGAAAGCTATCAGCAGAAGGGAGGAGGGGAAGGGACAAAAGCAGGGAAGGAATGTGTTTTGTTTTGCAGAACTAACAGTTCCGCCCAAAGAGATGCCCAGCTAGGTGTGCCTCACCTGATCAGCCCCTGATGCAAGCCAGCGTGAGCTGGGTTGGAGCTGAGGACCCCTGCAGAAGCCCCCGAGTTGTCCTGAAATTACCACTAGCTCATCATAATACTAAGATCTCCTCTGGGCAGAGTTTTCTGCCACCCTTCGAACATATGTGGTATGCACCAGCCTGTTAACACGCTAGGCGTGTGCGATTGAACTGAAGTGCTTTTGTAAGCTCCCTGCCCAAGTCTCCTGACACACTGAATGAAGGCTTCCTGTACTAACCCCACGGGAGACAGCCCTTTGAGAGCTCTCCCCCGTCTCCTTACTTGTAGCAAGTAATGAAAAGTTCTTTGTTTTCAAACTTCCTTGGGGTGTACTCAGTGCATGCACCCCAAGCAGCGAGCCTCTTGAGTTCGGTTACAGTCTTAACCATACTCTACCACATGATAACTGCTATTCGTCTACACGCTGCCCTGCCTGACACTGAGTGATTCATCATGAAGTCTGTGCTCTCCCTAGCTAGTGTTTCCAGAGCCTGGCCCAGTGTCTGGTTCTTAATAGTCAGTTACAGAGTGTTGAGGGCTGAAGGAATGAATGATTTCCCTAAAGAAAGCATTTCCATCCATCCTGAGACAGTGCTGGTGAGCTAAGCCATTGCCATCCTGCCTTCATGGGGTTTAGAACTCGCCCTGCAGGGTCCTCGTACGGAGGGCCCTTCTGTGCAATTCGGCCACTTTAGCATGAAGAACCAAACCCCTACAAAGTCCACCTGAACTCAAGGACTCCCATAGCCCCACTTCCCATGCATAGTCTCCAGGTCCCTGTGAGTCTGGGACATCGAAAATTCAGTGACCATCCAGGAAGTACAGGTTCATCAAGCCTTCCCTCTCATCCTTCTTTTTCTCGAACCATACTGGCATCGTGTTTCGCTGAGTCAGGGTCGTTCTTGTATCTGAGCCCAACTGCAAAAGTCACAAGTCACCAAGACCACCCACTTGTAAGATTAATTATACGTTTGGTGTCCCTACGACCCCCTTCGGTTCTGATAATTCACTAGAAGCCGCTTTAACAACAATTAACATGTGAGATACCTATGCCCTTTGACCTAGCAATACCCCCTCTTTGAATTCACACAACAGAAATACTCCAACGCACCCAAAATATTTTCACTAATGTCCAAAGATAAGTACGTTTCTTACAACACTGTTCAGTGAAAAAACTGAAAATAGCCAAAATGTTACTAAGTAGGGAATTTTTAAAAATGGTGTATTCATTCTATACTATAGTATATTAAGAAGGCTTTAGGGGCACCTGGGGGGCTCAGTCGGTTGAGCGTCCGACTCCGGCTCAGGTCATGATCTCACAGTTCGCGAGTTTGAGCCCCACATCGGGCTCTGTGCTGACAGCTCAGAGCCTGGAGCCTGCTTCAGATTCTGTGTCTCCCTCTCTCTCTGCTCCTCCCTTGCTCATGCTCTGTCTGTCTCTCTCTCAAAAAATAAACATTAAAAAAAAATTTTTTAAGGCTTTGAAAAGAGTAAGACAGGGTCACCTGGGTGGCTCAGTCAGTTGAGCATCGACTCCTGATTTTGGCTCAGATCATGAGCCCAGGGTCATGGGATGAAGCCCCACATCAGGTTTTGCACTGAGCATGGCGTGTGCTTAAGATTCTCTTTCTTTCTCCCTCTGCCCCTCTCCCCTGCTTGCACTCGCGCTCTCTCTCTCTCAAAGAAATTAATTAAGAAACAGAGTAAGACCAAAGTATATATATATTCACATTAAAAGAGCTCTAAGAGGGGCGCCTGGGTGGCGCAGTCGGTTAAGCGTCCGACATCAGCCAGGTCACGATCTCGCGGTCCGTGAGTTCGAGCCCCACGTCGGGCTCTGGGCTGATGGCTCGGAGCCTGGAGCCTGTTTCCGGTTCTGTGTCTCCCTCTCTCTCTGCCCCTCCCCCGTTCATGCTCTGTCTCTCTGTCCCAAAAATAAATAAAAAAAAAAAAAAAAAAAAGAGCTCTAAGACATTCACAAAACAATCTGCATAATGTAATTCTGTTCAAGTGGGCAGAACTGAGTGTGTGCATTTGTGTTCTCTGAGCGGGTGTAAAGGCAGAGAAATGTGCCTGGGGGACAGTATTCGTGACAGTAACCTTCAGATAAAGAAACAGAATTTTCAGGAGGGGTGAGTGAGAGGGTGACTGACTTTTTGTTCTTACCTATACTTCTGTTCGGAACTTTTTACAATGGCTATGTTACACGTGTGATGATTGGAAAGAACAGTTCCCCAAGTTCCCAGGTTTTCGAGTACGTAACGTGAGACCAATGCATTAGCCAGGGATTTCCAGGGAAACAGAGCCACCTAAGAGACGTGTAGACATAGATAGAGAAATAGAGATAAAGATAGAAGTAGAGATTTATCATGCAGAATTGGCTCATGCAATTACAGAGGCTGGCGAGTCCGAAATCTGCAGAGCCAATGTCCTGGTTCGAGGGCCATCAAGCAGGAGAATTCTCTTTTACCCGAGGGAGGGTAAGCCTTTTGTTCTCTTCAGGCCTTCAACTGATTGGATAGGGACGACCCACATTGGGAGAGCCGTCTGCTTTACTCAGTCTACCAATTTATCTTTTTTTAATGTTTCGGATTTATTTGAGAGAGACAGAGCATGAGCTGGGAAGGGGCAGAGAGAGAGGGAAACACAGAATCGGAAGCAGGTTCCAGGCTCCAAGCTGTCACAGCACAGAGCCCCACGCGGGGCTCGAACTCACTTACCGCGAGACCATGATCTGAGTTGAAGTCAGACGCTTAACCAAATGAGCCACCCAGGTGCCCCAAAATTCCATTAAACTTTAAAATATCCCTACGCACTGACACAGTATTTTCCAGTGTTCCCAGTCCAGAACTCACGTCACCAGTCAGTCTGCTTTTGCTGGCTCTTTAGAAAAGGTGAACTATGGGGGCGCCTGGGTGGCGCAGTCGGTTAAGCGTCCGACTTCAGCCAGGTCACGATCTCGCGGTCCGTGAGTTCGAGCCCCGCGTCGGGCTCTGGGCTGATGGCTCGGAGCCTGGAGCCTGTTTCCGATTCTGTGTCTCCCTCTCTCTCTGCCCCTCCCCCGTTCATGCTCTGTCTCTCTCTGTCCCAAAAATAAATAAACGTTGAAAAAAAAAATTAAAAAAAAAAAAAAAAAAAAAAGAAAAGGTGAACTATGTTAATCCAGCTCAGGACACTGACCTTTGCTCTTGCCTGTCAGAGTTGTGGAGTCCCACATTCCCCACCTACTCCTGAGGGGGGCTTCCCTACCAGCTGCTAGCCTTAGAACGCTGCAGGATGTAAGTAAAGCCAAGGTCTCGATCACCAAAAGTATTAGTCACTGCTTGTGGGGCCGAGTGGAGGGGGACGATGAGGCAAGGAAGAGTATAAAAGTTCGAGGGCTGCAGGGTAAGAAAAATGTTTCAGCCTGGGGCACCAGGCTGGCTTGGTCGGTAGGGCGTAGGGCTCTTGATCTCAGGGTCGTGAGTTCAAGCCCCGCATTCGTTGTGGAGCCTACATGCATATATACGTGCATACATAAATACATTGGAGCCTGCTGGATGGAAACCAGAGGAAAAGAAATGTGTCAGCTAAAAGGTGGTAAGGGGAGGAAAGAAGGCAGGAGGCAAGTTCATGACCCCCGGGGAAGCATGGAGCCTGGGTTTGTACTGGACAGGAGACCATGCAGTAAGGCACTGCTAGGGCTCAGAGAAAGATCTAGTGTCTGTAAGGGCTGTAAGAGGAAAAGATACGAACCACAGGTGACAAAAAGTGAGTCCTCGTTATCTACCAGACACTCCACGGTGATTAATGGCCCCGTTTTTCAGGTGAGAAAACCAGGTTTCAGACAGAGCTGGGACTTGAACCCGGGACTGAGTTCAAAGCCTGAGCACGGAATCATTAATTATGCAACAACTGAACCCACCAAGGGAACTGCTTGAAAATAAGAACTTTTACATATTCCTGCTGAGTGAGAAACGCAGAGGAAAGGAAGGGAAATTTGGCAGTAATGACTTCCTCTTGCTAGAAGTCATGTCTCCCAGCCTCGCTGAGAATCTCTGCCGAAACTAGAGAAAACGCCTTGGAACCTGTTGATGAAATGCAGGAGTGAATCCCCGAGCCCGTGAGAGCGGCTGAGCTGGGTGGAGCTCCCGGCTTGTTTCCTGGGGCCCCAGATCCATAAATTAAAAGAGATGCCAGGCTGAGATGCAAAGGGAAACGACCCTGTGGGCATCAAGGAGACAGCGGGAGACACTCCCAGTCAATATGTAGGTGCTCCAGGTGTAGAGGGTGACAGGCCACCAATCAGCTCCTGAGGAAATGGGGCTCAATCTCTGCTTCTCTGCGCTGGAATGAAATGTTCCTACAGGGGCGCCCGGCTGGCTCAGTTGGTGAAGCACGTGACGATGATTTTCATCTTCAGGTTGTGAGTTCGAGCCCCATATTGGGTGTAGAGATTACTTAATAAATAAATAAAAATAGAATCCCTATAATAAAAGTGTTTCTTTCTTTTTTTTTTTTAATTTTTTTTTAACGTTTATTTATTTTTGAGACAGAGAGAGACAGAGCATGAACAGGGGAGGGGCAGAGAGAGAGGGAGACACAGAATCTGAAACAGGCTCCAGGCTCTGAGCCGTCATCACAGAGCCCGACGCGGGGCTCGAACTCACGGACCGTGAGATCATGACCTGAGCGGAAGTCGGACGCTTAACCGACCGAACCACCCAGGTGCCCCAAAAGTGTTTCTATATAAAAAATGAATGAAGATGTTTTCACAAGCTGCAGGAGAAATGCATCAGTGAATTGCTTTACACAGTTGATAATTTAATATAAATTTGTCTTCTACACTAGAATTTTTTAATATAGGGGCGCCTGGTTGGCTCAGTCAGGTAAGCATCTGACTTTGGCCAAGGTCATGATCTCAGGGTTTGTAGGTTCAAGCCCCGCATCCAGCTCTGTGCTGACAGCTCAGAACCTGAAGTTTACTTTAGATTCTGTGTCTCCCTCTTTCTCTGCCCCTCCCCTGCTCACGCTCTGTCTCTCTCTCTCTCAAAAATAAGTGAACTTTAAAAAAAAAAATTTAAGAATGTTTTAATATAGTATAAATCAGGATCTGATGAGTATAAATTATATAGTGAGATTTTTATACTTGATGTATTAATCGATCAGAGTGCTTTGCAAAAAAAGAAAAAGACAACAATGACTCCAAGTGCCCTGCCACCTAGTGTGTGAACTATACATACCTGTGTTGGGAATTATAATAAAGAAGATCAGAATGGAGGCTTTGATGACGAGGCAATTTGTGCAAGCCGGTGTCCTCTCTCACTTTTTAAAAACAAGTGCACGGATCACAGTTCAGTAATGTCATCTGGAACACAACCAGGTTGACTTTTCATTTCAATGATATGAATGTTCACAACGGACCATAAATAACATTGTTTTGACATGGCAAAACTTCATCCTGGAGGGTTTTATTCTTTTTTTTTTTTAATGTTTATTTATTTTCAAGAGAGAGAGAGAGAGAGGCAGAGAGAGAGGGAGACACAGAATCTGAAGCAGGCCTCAGGCTCCAGGCTCCGAGCTGTCAGCACAGAGCCCGACGCGGAGCTCAAACTCACGAACTGCGATAGCGACCTGAGCTGTAGTCGGACGCTTAACTGACTGAGCCACCCAGGCACCGCATGGAGGGTCTTATTCTATTTCATGTTATCGTCTGTCATGTGCAATCCATATCCGTGTTGGCACTTTCCCTGATCGTGTGTAGTTACATCTCCCACATGGGTTCCACGTGCCCACACGCCCACTCGCTACCCCACAAGGATGAAGAGCCTAATTTGAATTTCCTGTTCCCGCAAGGATTCCCCTTTACCTTTACCTTCCCCAAGCGTGCCTCTGTCCCACGCCCCTACGTGACTTCCTCGCGAAGTCCTCAGAGTCGTTCTGGCAGACCTGTCCTTCTGGGTGTCTCTGATGCTGCTCCTTAGCACACCTGTGGGCTTCCCTCGCTGGGACGGAGCCTTGAGATCACACACTTTGACCTGCCCTTGCTCCACGCTCTTCCCTGACGCGTCTTTCCCGCCTTCCGTCCCAGCTGTACAGCCCAGCCCAAGTTCAGACACTTAGATACGCCACCAAATGCCGAAAATCCAACAGCTTCATTCCAACGGATGCTTTTTAAGCATCATTTCAGGTTTACACGTCCTTAGCAGAGACTTGCGCCACCTTGCGTTTTGGTTTTGGTAATTCTTCTCAGCCTATATCAAAGGCCAACTTTCGGGTCTGGGACCCTAGAAATTTGACTCCCAGCCCCTTAGTCAAGTCTTAAAAATAAGTTCATCTTTCACTTCTAGCCACTCACTTTTCCAAATGTGGTGGTTCCTCCCACCCTGTTCCTCTTTTTGCTCTTAATTTGTCAAGCCTTTAAATGTTTGCCTTTTCTCCTGGCTGCAGTCTAGTTGCCAGTTCTGCTTACACATTTATTTTAAGCATGGTCGTGCTGGTAATATATCTTCAATATTTTTTGTACATACATATGCATATGTATGTATACACATATGCATATATACATATGTATGCGTATATAGTGACACAGCATAGCTTTAATTACTTAAAACAAGTAATTACTTAACAGTTTTAACTACTTAAAACAAGTAAGCTTGACACAGGATTTAATTACGTAAAACCTTCCACCCCACTTGAGGGAAGAAAAAACATTTGAATTCCACCAGCCTGAGCTTTTAGATACTACTGATGAAATACATGATCGATACACAGTGCTTAAGGAAAGACAAATGGGATTCCTGTTTTTCTATCATGTCAACCATTACTGACTGTCCAAGACTCGGTTGAATAGAGAATGAAAGCCACTGGCTTCTATTCAGAGAAAGGAGAGCAGAGAAACCATGTTAGGGATGGAGACGGTCTTCCGAGCCGAGTGGGTTTTTCCCATTCCTTAGGGGATTTGCCATGGGATACTACAGTTATTCACCGTTTTGAAATTTCAAGATAATGTAAACAAGAGATAATCATCTTTTCACTCTCAGGGTGCCTGGGGGCTCAGTTAGGCATCCGACTCTTGATTCTGGCTCCAGTCATGATCTCACAGTTCGTGGGATCGAGTCCTGCATCAGGTTCTACACCAACAACACGGACTCTGCTTGGGATTCTCTCTTTCTCTCTCTCTCTCCCCCTCTCTCTCTCTCTCCCGCCCCCCCCAGCCCCACTCGCTCACTCTCTCTCCCCCTCCAACAAAATAAATAAACTTAAAAAAAATAAATTAAAAGGATGCCTGGGTGGTTCAGTCAGTTAAGTATCTGATTCTTGATTTCGGCTCAGGTCATGATCTCATGGTCCATGAGTTCGAGCCCTGAGTTGGGCTCTGTGTTGACAGCTCAGAGCCTGGAGCCTGCTTCCGATTCTGTGTCTCCCGCTCGCTCTGCCCCTTCCCCACTCATGCTCTGTTTCTCTTTCTCTCAAAAATAAATAAACATCTAAGAAAATTTTTTAAATAAGTAAAAGTAAAAGATAGACATTGACAGAATATATTTGCACCGCATAGTAACAAACAAAAGATTGGTGTCAATACTAATACTTAAAGAATTTCTATTAATCAATAAGGAGATAAGAAAAGGATAATCCAATAGAAAATCTGGCAAAATATATGAACAAGCATTCCACAGAGAAAGAGACACATATGGCCAATAAACACATGAAAAGATATTCAAGCTCCCTAGGAGTGGAGAAATGCAAATTCAGAGTGTATAATTGGCAAAAACAAGGAAGTCTAATGATACGCAGTGTTCAAGAGCATATGGATCAATTGAATAGTTATGTATTGTTGATGAAAGTGTAACTTGGTACGATTTTTTTAACTTAATAGTATCTTGCAAAGCTGAATATTCATAAAGTTTAATGATCCAGCAATTTGACTTCTAGTCACATACCCAAAAGAAACTTGAGCAAATAGGTACCTGGAGACAGACTCAACAATGTCCCCAGCAGCATTGTTCCTCACCAGGGGGGGAAGAAAAAAACAAACAAACCTGGAAACAAAACAAATGCTCAAAAACGGAATAGCAGGAAAATTGTGCCATATTCATGCAGTGATATATATAAATAGCATTGACTACAAACATGTGAATGTGTAACCGCATAGGATAATCATAGTTATATATCATAGGGGACAAGGATGTTCCAAAGACAACATGTAACATGTTAGTATTTTCATACAGTTTGAAAACAAAGGAATTAGACAATGTATCACTTAAGCATATGTGTGATGTGTACACACATGTGTGTGATCGTTAAAAAGTAACTTAAACAACAGAATGATAACCACAAAATCAGACAGTGGCTACTACTGAGGCAGAAGCAAGGTGGGGGAGGGGAGGTGGAGTGATCTAGAGAAGCACACGGATAGGAGTAGGGTAATAATGACATCCTAGCCCTTGGGTTGTGCCGTGGTTCACAGATGTCTACTGCATCACAGAAGACAGGGAGAGAAGGAGGGACACAGAGAGGGAGGGATGCCCTAGTTCCCATGCATCTCTGCTATTTGTTACAACCACCAAGAAAGGACCACTAATATTATTTCATCACAAGGCTAAAATGGTGTTTTGGAAGCCCCTAACCCTTGCAGTTCAGTCCTCAAAGGTACAAATGTCTGTACCTGAACAGAGGGTCCCACAGCTCTGGCCCTGAGACTCAGCAAAGAGTAAGGAAAGGTCACATTCCCACACATACATACCAGCCACACACACACACACACACACACACACACACACGCACACTGACCAACAACCTTACACAAGTGCCCTTGATCCCCACAAGGACTCCCATGTTCCGTGTTACACCCAGTGACTCACTCCAACACAATATGCTCCTCAAAATCTGAAACATCACTTTATCACATGATCCGGCAATTCCACCCCTAGGCATAGACCCAAAAGAATCGAAAACAAAGACTCAGATATCGTACACCGGGGTTCATTACAGCCTTATTCACAATGGCCAAAAGATGGAAACAACCCAGTGTCCATCAGCAATGATAAATGTACTATATACCTACGATGGATAAAAAGGAACGAACCTCGGACACACGCTACAACACGGATAAGTCTCGAGAATATTATGCTAAGTGAAATAAGTCAGACGCAAAAGGGTAAGTATTGTATGATTCCATTTATAGGAAGTACCTAGAACAGGCAAATTCACAGACGTAAAGAGAAGAACAGAGATCACCATGGGCTGGCGGATGGAAGGAATGTGGAATTATTATTGCTTAATGAGTACAGAGTTTCTGTTTGGGGTGATGAAAAAGTTCTGGAAACAAGCAGTGGTGATGCCACACGACAGTGTGAAGAGATTAATGCCGCTGAACTGTACACATAAAGATGATGAAAATGGCAAGTTTTGTATCATGTATAGTTTATCACAATTCTAGATAACTCCCAGAAGACAAAAAACCTGATTGCCCCAACTGGGCTCTATTTAAATTCTTCATCACTCAGGGTTCCCGGGTGGCTCAGTAGGTTGAGTGTCGGACTCTTGACTTCAGCTCTGGTCACGATCCCAGGGTCGTGGGATGGAGCCCCGTGTCAGCCGTGCATCGGGCTCCAAGCTAAGGGTGGAGCCTGCTTGGGATTCTCTCTCCCTCCCTCTCCTCCCACCCCCTCCCTTCCCTTAAAAAAAAAAATCCTTCATCATTCCACCTCCTGCATGAAGGCACCCCTCTTTGATTTCCTTGCAGCCTCTGGGCAGAGATGGAGACAAAGGAGGACAGGTCCATTCTCGGGTGTGGCAGTGACCACAGCTAGAGAATATGCAGAGTTTCAGTCTCACTACCTTTTTGACACAAGACCAGCCTGTCCTCGCTACCAGCCCCGAACCATCCCACGTCTGTAGCACAGCCTGGGTGGCAAGGCCCTGAGAGGACCAGCGTCGTATCCACTCAGGGCCCCTGACCCCACAGCACAGACTTCCTACCTGCCTCTTTCCATACATCTCCACGCTTGTGCTGGGCCCTGTCCAGGGCACGGGGCATTCAAGGTAAGAAGACATGCCCTCAAAGGACTCATGTCTCAAGGGAGTTGCTGACAAGTCAACAGAAAAGTAAACTGAGAAGAATAAATGAAAGGCCAGCCCAGGAGAACAGCAGAAAGACATGGAGACGGGACAGGAGGATGGAGAGGCCCGCAGGGGGGTCAGGTGGCTGTCAGGGAAAAGGTCCTCAGGGTTCCATCAGAGCGAGCTTCCTAAGCCTAATGACACCTTAGCTTATTCTGAATGAATAAATATGACTTACCAGTAGAGAGAAAAAGGGATTCAAGGCAGGGAGACAGCAAGTCATGGAGAAAAAATGTATAGCATAGCCCAACCTGTTGAAGAAGTGGAAACAGATTCAAGCGGCTGAACCAGAGGGGGTGAAGTAGGGGGTGGTGGGACCGTGGCCACGAGGCTAACAGAGGGGCAGAATGAAGAACTTTGTGTGCTCGTCTAAACGTTAAAGAGTTCGCAGACAATTTCAAAGTCTAGAAGAATGAAAATATTCACAGACTTCAAGGTCAGAGGGGGTCAGTGCTTACGAGTTGAGTGTCCTCGGGATTGTACTTAACATAAGTGACCCTCAGTTTCCCCGTACCTAAAATGAAACTGGTACACATGATTTTGTGGCGGTCAAGTGAGATGATCTTTAGAAACATGCTTTGGTTCTTCAAAAAAAAAAAAAAAAAGAAAAAAGATCAATAACAATGAAGAGAAATGCGAATCTTTAAAAGGCCTTTGTTACTGACCTTGTGGAGGAAGTCCTCACTCAATGTGAAGAGAACAGGCACAAAACAGACCTTGCAGCCACATCTGGAAATCCCAAGGCCACTCAAGTGGGGAGTGGCTGGGAGCTCCTACTAGACCCCCTCAGGGCCACACGGAGGCAGAGCATGGGCCCAGGACACTCAGCCAGGCTACACCCTAACAGCTACAGGTCAGATAACACCAGGCGTAAGAAATGATCAGTCAGCCCACGTCTCAAGTCTGCAGGGGGATGTGGCCTTGGTGCATAACAAAGACCTTCCCTCTGACCCAGGAGAGACCAGGCCCCTGGGAGCAGGTTCCTCGACTGGGAAATTCACGGACCTGTGTATTTCCCCAAAAGAAAATCGTTGAGAAGACCAGTATGAGTTGATATTGCTTTGGGGTTTTTTGTACCTTTTTTAAGATTTTTTTTTTTTTTTTAAGTAACCTCTACACCCAACATGGGGCTCGAACTCACAACCCCTGAGGTCAAGAGTCACACGCTCCACCCACTGAGCCAGCCAGGGCCCCTTGTGGGTCTTTCTTACAAGGAAAAACCTTTTTTTAATTAAATATCTACCAACATTATCATTTTACTTAAAAAGGAAATTTCTTTTAATTTTTTTTTAAGTGTATTTATTTTTGACAGAGACGGACTGAGAGTGTTATGCCCAGAATTCGCGATCCCCAAAGACCACCAGGGAGCCGAGTCCGATGCAAAAGCAAAGAGCCTTTATTCGAGCTAGCTCGAGCTCAATCTCCTACCTGCACCGACGCGGCGGTGGCGGTGAGATACCGGGGAGAGAGCGAGTTTCAAAAGCACAAAGGTTTTATTGGGGCCTAGGAGCAGTTGGTGAGGTAATGGCTGTGGCCTCAGCCGATTGGCTGGGGAAGGGTCGGAGTCTTGTTAGGCAGGTGAGTGGGAGGTTACTCAAGAGCAGGAGGCGTGGTCAAGGTGAAGGACACAGAACAAGATGGAGTCAGCCGGCATAGGCCCGCCCTTTCAAGAGCATGACCTGAAGAGGGGCAGAGAGAGAGGGAGACACAGAATCCGAAGCAGGTTCCAGGCTCTGAGCTGTCAGCACAGAGCCTGACACGGGGCTCGAACTCACGAACCGTGAGATCATGACCTGGGCCGGAGTCGGACGCTCAACCGACTGAGCCTCCCAGGCGTCCCTAAAAAGGAAATTTTAACAACAAAATAGGAACATGATCATTTCAGAATAAATATAAGCCTTTAGCTGAATTAAACTGAGCTCCATACAAAGACCCGAATTTGTTCTTAATTTTCTCATTTTGCCACAAACTAGTGAAAATTTACTATAGGTGACCGCCAGTCTGGAGACAACATTTGAGAATAAGTCAGCACGACCTGCCCCCTGATGCCTCTGACCTCCTCCACCGCCTTTCAGCTGCAAGAGAACTGATCAGGCCCTCCACGGTGACACCATGTACCTAATGCATATTATCATAGCACTGATAATATTGCAATGCTTAGGAAAAGGTTGTCTCTTTTTTGCTAAGATAATCTTTTCTATCTTTGTAGGCTCAGAGTACTGATTCACACCAAATACTCAGATATGTTGATAAAAGAAAGGAGAACTCCAGGGTGCCTGGGTGGCTCAGTTGGTTAAGTGTCTGACTCTTGATTTCGGCTCAGGTCCTGATCTCATGGTTTGTGAGTTCAAGCCCTGGGTCGGGATTCTCTCTCTCCTACTGTTTGGGATTCTCTCTCTCTCTGCCCCTCTCATGCTCTCTCTCTCAAAATAAATAATAAAAAAAAAAAGAAAATAGAACAGCGCCCAAGAAAATAAGCTCCAAAGAAAATTTACATTTCTTTTGTATTTTTATGGATTTAAGACACATGTGTTCACGTTTTGACGTTTTTAATATCATTCTGCATTTCCTCTTTCGTGGTATATAAATTGCGGAATGACCTATAGTTGATGGCACCTAAGAGTCTGGGAGGACAGCAGACCTAATCTTAGGGACGTCACCCCTCTGACCACCTCCACCCAGCCGCCACCCACGACTGTGTCCCATCGATCTCACCTCCTACCCCCTCTTCAATCTGTTCCCCCCACCACCTCCCCCAGATCCCACTGCGCCGATGGTTATTTGGCTCAGGTCTAGATCGGCTAGGGTGTTTTCAGCTGTGACCAACAGAGATCCCATCTCGAAGTGGCTTAAACAAAAAGTGAAGAAACTGCCTCATGAGATGGCACGAGACACGGCAACTCAGGCTTGATCTACTCATCAGCGCGTCCGTGCCTTCGAGGACCCCTTCGTTCCCCCTGTGCTGGCTTCGCCAGCTGCGTGAGACGTCGGCCGAGTTCCGAGCCTCGCCTGCGTACCAGCTTGCCAGGGCCTGCCCTAACAAAATACCCAGACTGGGGACTTCAACAGCAGAAATGTATTTTCGCACAGTTCTGCAGGCGGCAAGTCCAAAATCAGGGTGTCGGCACGTGTGCTCTCTCCTGAGTCCTCTCTCCTTGGCTTGCGGACGGACAGCAGCCTCCTCGCTGGGGCCTCACACGGTCTTTCCTC
Source organism: Lynx canadensis (assembly GCF_007474595.2). NCBI lineage: Eukaryota > Metazoa > Chordata > Mammalia > Carnivora > Felidae > Lynx > Lynx canadensis. The sequence continues at coordinate 63,748,633 of NC_044319.2, read as the reverse complement.
CGTGCACACGTCCCAAGTGCCTCTGTGTATCCAAACTTCGTCTTCTTATGAGGACACCAGTGAGGGCCCCTGGGTGGCTCAGCCGATTACAACGTCTGACTCTTGGTTTCAGCTCAGGCCATGATCTCACAGTTTCGTGAGTTCGAACCCCACATCAGGCTCTGTGTGCACAGCATGGAGCCTGCTTGGGATTCTCTCTCTCCCTCTCTCTCTGCCCCACCCCTGCTCACACTGTCTCTGTCTCTCTCAAAAACAAGGACATACATAAACCCTTAAAAATAAATGAATGAATGAATGAATGAATGAACGGAGACCAGTGAGATTCGACCAGGGCCCACTCAAATGGCCTCATTTCAAGCTAATCACATCTTTGCAGACCCTGTCCTCAAATACAGTCACATTCTGAGGCACAAGGGTTGAGGGTCCGACATACAAATTTGGGGGAACACAATTCAACTCATAATCTATACACCAAAAGAACATCCAGAGGGAAGAGAGCTCCTCTCTTCCTGAGGCTCCTTTTTAGGAGAGGGGACACTTTTTCCAGAGGCCCCCAGCACACTTCTCCTCATGTCTCATTAGCCAGAGATGGGTCAGATGCCCGCTCCTTGGGCGCTTGGCTGGCTCAGTCGGTACAGCATGCGACTCTTGACCTCGGGGTCATGAGTTCAAAACCCATGTTGGGCATAAAGCTTACTTAAAAAAAAAAAAAAAAAAAAAAAAAAGCCCACTCCTGAAGCACACTCTGGCCAGGACGGTGGAACTTCCATGATCGCCTCAAACCAATCGTCTGGACCTGGGATTGATGTTGGTGACACCTATAACAAGGCCCTCCCGTGGCCCCCTTCTCTGAAATGGCCTCCTGACCACTTCCAATCCTCTTCAGTGTCCAGAACTGGCCCATCTCCATCCCTTGTCCATACGGCTGCCAACAGAGATCCTTCTAAGACGCTAACCACCTCCGCAATCCCATGAAAACATTCTCAGCATCTGCAAGAGCGTCTCGCACCAAAGCCCAAACTCCACACCATACGAGGTGTGTCTCAGTCACCTACTGGTGCGTAACAAAGCGCCCCGAGACTTAGCAGCTTAAGACAATCGTCGCCTCTTGCTCGTGAGTCTGCAGTGCGAACAGAGCTCAGTGGGACGGCGTGTTTCGGGGACATACGAATGCCCCCCCTTTTCTTCAGTCACTTCTCCATCTTTCTCTCCTTCCTCCATGACCCTTCTGCTCAGCACCTCAACTTTGCCACTCCCTCTTTCCTTTCCCTTCCTCTTTTGCTCTCCGCTTTCTTTACCTCCTGACCTTTCCCTCAGTCACGCCCCTTCCTCTCTCTGCCCACAGCTGTCCCTGTTCGTCATGTTGCAACCACTCTCCAGCCACTCTCTTCCAGGCTGGAGAATCCTCCATGGGACGCGGGGCACACACTTCTCGGGTCTCTGCCTCCGCATCTCTTAGAGAACTTTTGCCACAGACTTTCCTTTGCAGACAGTACCAGAAACGGTTCTGGAAACAGGCCGTCGGGGTGGGATTTTGCAGCTGGATTGCTCACACGTCCAAAAGGAACAGTGACTCCATTGCTGTCGGTCAGCGGGATCGCTGGAATACGTCGCACTGGCCCTCTCCGCCTTTCTCCTCCCCACTTTGGGCTTTTTATACATTTTAGGTCAACTCCTCTGTTCACTGAACTTCCGTGTGCACTGGAAGACAGGAATCAAGGGAGAGAAGGTAGGAGAGTAACAGGAGAACCAGCAAGGAATGTCAAGGCACGGGCAGTGGAGAGGAGCTGGGGGGTGAGGGAGGGGTTAGGAGGTACCCATGGCAGCCACCCAGTCTTTCCGCCATGCAACAGCCTAAATGCAGCAGCATGGCGGAGTTGGAGGCTGGGTTGTGCGTGGTAACAAGCTGGAAATTGTTAGGAGGTGGGGTAGGGTTGGTAAGAACGTAAAAGAAGGAATAGATCAGGGAGCCCAGGTGGCTCAGTCCGTTGAGTGTCTGATTCTTGATTTCAGCCCATGTTGTGATCTCAGGGTCATGGGATCGAGCCCCACATCAGGCCCTGTGCTGAGCATGAAGCCTGCTTCGGATCATCTCTCTCTCTCTCTCTCTCTCCCTCCCTCTGCCCTTCTCCCCTGTTTGTGCTCTCTCTCTCTCTTTCTCTAAAATACAATTTAAAAAAAACAACAAAGGAGTAAATAATTGCTTTTGATAGAGTGTTGCGTCCAACTTCCGCTCAGGTCATGATCTCCCGATTCGTGAGTTGGAGCCCCATGTCCGGCTCTGTGCTGACAGCTCAGAGCTTGGAACCCTCTTTGGATTCTGTGTCTCCCTCTCTCTGCCCGCTCCCCTGCTCACACTCCGTCCGTCTCTCTCTCTCTCTCTCTCTCTCTCTCTCAAAAATAAACATTTTAAAAATGTTTTTAATAAATTTTTTTAAAAAGTTTAAACCAACAATAGCACTGGGAAATTCTTCAATTGCTGACTTGTTAATAGAAGGGACTGAACTTGGCTGCTGGAAGTGGAAGAAAAAATGTCCCCTCTCAAACAGGGTTTTAGGCAGGTCTTCCAGATTAGGATAAGAGCTTTCCCCCTTTTGTCAGGACTGTCCAACCCACTGTCACAGGCAAAATGCCTGGATTCTTCTGCTCAGCTAACAAAAAGTGAAAACTCATTTGCTGCTGGTGAGGGATGGAATTGTGAGGGTAGGGACCAGAGGGCTGGAAGATGTTCCCTGGACACAGCAGTGACCGCCCAGCTCCCTCTGGAGACCCCGAGGCCAGCAGGAGTAGCTGAGAGGGCACACCGTCCTTTCCATCCCACCCCCCACCCCCTTCGCAGGCACACGGCACAGAGTGAGGTCCCAGGCCACGACTCAGCTACCTAACACCCCGACCGCTGCAGGCCGGACCCCAGGAGACGCCAGCAATCCACATCACACAAGAGGGCTGCAAAGCGCAGCTTCTCGTCATCTGAGCCTCTGCATCGAGCCCAGCTCCGCTCCCGCCCCCCCCCCCCGCACGGCACGACACTGCGCCCCAGAGGTGAGCGGGAGGAACTGCGGCCTGCTCTGCTCCCTCTGGTGGCCACAGAGGGGAACAGCAGGAAGCCGAATCTGGTCCTTGTCTAAAGAAAAAACGACACACGTAAGGTCACCGGCTCGACTGTCTTCTCTCTTCTCCCCCCCACCCCCGTCCTGCTGATGGTTAGAAACTTTTTATAGCGATGCAAAAACCAAAGCCATGTTTCCACAACCACTTAAATGTTTACGGCAGTCAAAGTTATATTGGATTATTACGTGTATGGTTCCCCCAGTATACTCCCTAAATTCAGTCATGATGATCTCGGCAGAAGACTGCAGTTGTAACCCTCGCCACCAGAGGGCGTGCCCCGTGGGCTCCACCAAGGAGCACCTCCCCCAGGGATGCCAGGACACATGTTATCCTTTTCCGTTGAGGGCCAGGATGCAAAGGTTTGGAAGCACTGACCCGGCCAGATTCAAAAAAAACCAACCAACCAACCAAACAAACAAACAAACAAAAACAACCCGATTTTTGAATTAAATCAAATAAAACTACATGAATGAATTAATGAAAGACATCAAAGTACTTGCTTTGCCTCTTGGTAACTGCAAATCACCAGCGTCTCCAAGCCGTGGATTTCCAGCTGCAAAGCGAGGACAGGACTTAATCTTACAGGATTATGAAGATGTATAAGGATGGGAATGCAAGCTGGTGCAGCCACTCTGGAAAACAGTATGGAGGTTCCTCAAAAAACTAAAAACAGAACTACCCTACGACCCAGCAATTGCACCACTAGGCATTTATCCACGGATACAGGTGTGCTGTTTCAAAGGGACACATGCACCCGCATGTTTATAGCAGCACTATCGACAATAGCCAAAGTATGGGAAGAGCCCATTCATTCATCAATGGGTGAATGAGTAAAGAAGATGTGGTATGCATATATATATATATATACACACACACACACACACATACACACACACACACACACACACACACACACAATGGAGTATTACTGTGCAATCAAAAAGAATGAAATCTTGCCATTTGCAACGACGTGGATAGAACTGGAGGGTATTATGCTAAGTGAAATTAGTCAGAGAAGGACAAAAATCATAGGACTTCACTCATATGAGGACTTTAAGAGGCAAAACAGAATAACATAAGGGAAGGGAAACAAAAAGAATATAAAAACAGGGAGGGGGACAAAACAGAAGAGACTCATAAATATGGAGAACAAACTGAGGGTTATGGGAGGGGTTGTGGAAGGGGGGATGGGCTAAATGGGGGAGGGGCACTAAGGAATCTCCTCCTGAAATCATTGTTGCAGTACATGCTAACTAATTTGAATGTAAATTTTAAATAAAAAATTAAATTAAAAAATATATATATTCTTTCTCTCTTTCCCTCTGCCCCTCTCCCCAGCTAACTTGCTTTCTCTCTCTCTCTAAAGAAACAAAAATAAAAACAAACAAAAAAACCAAGGTAAATGGATAAATAAATTGTGGTATATCCATTCAGTAGACATGTACTCTGTAGTAAAAGGAACATATTCATAGTAAATGTAACAACATGGATAAATCTCAAAAATACGGCGCTGGATAAAAGAAGCCAAATACAAAATAGTATTGCTGTACTGTATGCTTTCCATTTATAAATACAAATCTAAACTTCAGTGATAGAAAACAGATCAGTGATTGTTTGGGGCCAGGAGTATGGGATTCGAATAAACTGGCAAGGGGCCCAAGATAACTTTCAGAGTTAAAAAAAAATTCTGTATCTTAATTGGCATGGTGGTTGCATGATGCACACATTTGTCAAAACTCACTTTACTATAAATACAAACAGCACATTTTATATTATGTAATTTTACCTCAATAAAGTTAATTTAAATAACAAAAAAATTACAAGGAATGATGTAAGTTAAAGCTATAAAACTTTATACCAACTTAATTATGACCACCTTTGGCCTTAACAACTAGTTACACCACCATTTCCCTAACTGACCGCCCTCTTCAACTCCCCCTCTCTGCCATGTACCCTGCTCTCATCAACAAACTGTTTTGGGGATGCCGTTTCCCGCCCCCCCAAATCATTCTCCACATTAAAAATGTTGGCAGCTCCCCTTTGCCTACTCGGTCAAGTCTAAATTCACACCGCAAGGATGTCGGTCACCTGGCTGTCCCTCCCTCTGTTCTCCGTGAACCCAATGATGGAGGGGGGAGGGGCTGGAGTCCAAGTCCAATCTGTCAGGGACACCAAGAACTAGGGACGTAAGGCGCCAGGGTCAAGCTGCATTACGCAAAAGCTCTCCCCAGAGAAGTCAGAAGCAACAGCACGAAGAGGCAAGTTCAACAGGGAGCCCAAAGTCAGAGCTGCAGAGACAGCATCCGTATTGGCTTTAGGGGCAAGGTAAGGACGTAAGCCATGTATTTGAATAAGGATGGGCTCAATTACACTGTCCTAACAAACAATTTCCAAACCCCAGGGGCTTAACAGAACAGAGGTATATTACCTGCCGAGGAAAAGCGGGCAGCGGGTCTGGATGAGTGCGTGGTGACCGTCTCCCATGAGGCTATCGTGGCTGCAGAAGGGATGACACATCTGGAGGCTGGTGCAGACCTTTCTTTGCCTCGGCCTGGAGCTGAAACCTTTTGCTCAGAACTCACTGCCCACAACTGGCCAAATGGCCCCACCTTATTTCCAGAGGACCGGTAAATGTGGCCATGGTGGATGGAATCCAAAAATACCACCCCAAGCCCCTCCCCGGATGCGGACATCACTCCTCCCATCAGCAGTGTGGCTTATTTTCCTCTCCCTCAATCTGGGCTGGCATCGTGACCTCCTCTTACCGATGGAATGTAGCAGAATGACACAGGTGCAGGCTGGCCCTTAAGCCCAGCACCTTCTGTGTGTGCTCTCTCGGAACCCAGCCTCTGGGGAGACAGAAGTGGAATTCTCCTGCTGGAGAAAGATGGGTCCCGTCCTGAGGCCCTGGAGGGTGAGGCCCACATAGAGAGAGACGTGGGGCGAATTCCCAGCTGAATACAGCTGCGTAAGCCACCTGTCTGACCACTGATGATACGCATTGCTCAGTCAACACGAAGAATCCAGAGAAATAATGCAAATGTCCACCTGCTCCCAACCCACACCCTTGGGCTTGCTAAGCAATAGAAATTGACAAGAGGACGAATGGGAGTTTCAGGCCAGGTTTTACCGGGGCTTTGGCTTGAGCACAAGGGAGGCAGCACAAAGAATCCTCAGGCTGACTGCCCGAGGAGAGGTCAGGGAGAGTTTTCTGTTTTGTTTTGTTTTTAATTTTTTTAATGTTAATTTATTTTTGAGAGAGAGACAGAGACAGAGAGACAGAGCGTGAGCAGGGAAAGGGCAGAGACGGGAGGGAGACACGGAATCCCAAGCAGGCTCCAGGCTCCAAGCTGTCAGCACAGAGCCTGACGCGGGGCTCGAACCCATGAACCGTGAGATCATGATCTGAGCCCAGTGGGCCGCATAACGGACAGAGCCATTCAGGCGCCCCTCAGGGAGAGTTTTTAAAAGAAATGTGGGTGGGGAAAGGGTCCCTTGGAAGCATGTAGTGGCCGGGATTCATTAGCACCTGGGCACTTAAAGGTCATGCCTTTAAGGCGAGCCTCGCATGTCAATTAACAAGTTCCATTTCCACCCCTGAGGGTGATTTTTTAGCATTAGGCGGAGGGGGGAAGTCAGTGAAAGGTCAGCACTGGGGTCCCTCTGGGCACAGACTGGTTTGATGGGTCTTCTCCAGTCTGTCTCGCCATCCTCCCCAGATGTGACTCAAGAGGCAGTGAGCGTTAGCTTTTTTCCCCTTAGGGAGGCAGCCACAGAGGGGTTGAGGGGTTGAGGGGACCCGAGTCCAGAGCCTGTTCTGTCTCACGTGAACTGATGATAGATAACTAAATATGGCAAATCCACAAAATGGATGACTTGGTGATTAAAAGGAATTAAATACTGACACAGGCTGTAAAATGGGTGAACCATTTATATGAAATGTCCAGAAGAGAAAAATCTATAGAGACAGAAAGGAGATCAGTGGTTGGCTAGGCTTGGGGGGAGCAGGGGGTGCGCAAGGGCACAGGGTGTGACCGCAGTGAGTATGGAGTTGGGGGGGGGGGGGTGTAATGAAAATACTCAAAAAGGGACTATGGCGTTCGTTACAGGACTGTGTGAATATATAAAGCACCATTCTGGGGCGCCTGGGTGGCACAGTCGGTTAAGCGTCCGACTTCAGCCAGGTCACGATCTCGCGGTCCGTGAGTTCGAGCCCTGCGTCAGGCTCTGAGCCTGGAGCCTGTTTCCGATTCTGTGTCTCCCTCTCTCTCTGCCCCTCCCCCGTTCATGCTCTGTCTCTCTCTGTCCCAAAAATAAATAAAAACGTTGAAAAAAAAAATTTTTTAAAACACCACTCAGTTGTATGCTTTAAATGAGTGGGATGTATGGTATGTGAATTATACCCCAATAAATGCTTTTTTTAAAAAAAATCAAGGGGCACTTGACTGGCTTGGTGGGAAGAGCACGTGACTCTTGTTCTCCAAGTTGGAGTCGCACACTGGGTGCAGAGATTACTTAAATGATAAAACTTAAAAAATAAAAATAAATCAAGGTTGGGGTGCCTGACTGGTTCAGTCCCTAGAGCATATGACTCTTGACCTCAGGGTTATAGGTTGGAGCCCCACATTGGATGTAGAGATCACTTAAAAATAAAATCTTAGGGTGCCTGGTGGCCAGTTAGGCGACCAACTTCGGTCAGGTCATGATCTCATGGTTCATGAGTTTGAGCCCCATATCAGAAGAGTTTACTTAAAATATATATATTAAGTAAGCTGATATACCCTCAGAACTCCTAACAAAAATTATCCGAAATTTGGAAATAAGGTAAAAGGATGACCCCATGTCCTTTCACTGTCACACAAAAGCACAGTCCAGGAGGCTCACCCAAAGATTATCTAAATCTCTAGTTCTGGGCTGACCACTACTGTAACCATGAGCCACAGGTGTCCTGTGAGCACAACCGAGTGCTTAACTTTATTTAATTTTCATTAATTTAAATTTAAATTTCAAAACTGGATACTTTTCAGGTGCCCAGCTGACTCAGTCAGTAGAGTGTGCAACTCAGTCTTGGGGTTGTGAGTTCCAGCCACAATTTAAGAATAACAAAATCTTTAAAAATAAAAACAAAATCGGGGCATCTGGGTGGCTCAGTCGGTGAGGCGTCCGACTTCAGCTCAGATCATGATCTCGCAGTTCGTGAGTTCGAGCCCCACATCGGGCTCTGGGCTGACAGCTCAGAGCGTGGAGCCTGTTTCAGATTCTGTGTCTCCCTCTCTCTGCCCCTCCCCTGCTTGCTCTCTGTCTCTATCTCAAACATAAACATTAAAAAAAATTTTTTTTAATAAAAAAAAATAAAAACTGGATACTGTTCAGTTACTGGGGAAGTTTCAAGCATGTTGTTAACTATGTCAGCAACACCTTTTTCAGCTGTAAATTTTATGAAATCTCAATGCAGATCAACAGTTTCTGGTGAAAATTAGCGTACAAATTGAGCTGAGCTGTGAGTATTAAATACACGCTGGATTTTAAGCAGCTGGCAAGAGAGAGAGGAGCCAGGATCGCGGAACAGCATGGAAGTTTTTTGTGTGTCTCGCGTCCATGAAATGCAGCCAGACCGACACGAAACCATCCTACACACCTAGACAACTGATCGGAGGATGAACACAACAATCTGCACAACCTGAACCACTGCATTCAGCAGGTACGCGGCGCCGAGAGGTGAATTTGGGGAGCGAGAAGCCGCTGAGGATAGGGAACCGCTTTTGCGGGCGGAGAGAGGACGGAGACTGGGGAGGGGGGGAGAATTCGGGAAAAGCACCCCTCCCCAAAAGCAGCTGGAGAGAACGTGGAAAATTGCAAACGGCCACAGGGACTAAACTAAGAAGGGAGAAAGGAGAAAGGAGAGGGTTTCAATTCCATTAAGACCGTAAACAAGGGGAGCGCAAAGGCTGCAACTCCGCAGCTCCCTACCTGGTGGTGCTCTGGTGGGAAGGGCGGAGTGGAGGCCGGGAGGTCCTCGGGCCACACGGGGAAAGGCGGTTCCACTGCTGGAAGGACATTCGGTGGAGACTGTTGAAGCCACCTGGTCCCGGCAGACCCCAGAAAACGGCCACATTCGCTGGTGCTGGAACAGGGTCGTTGGGGGTGGACCCTGGTGCCAGATGTGTTGTGATTTCCCATCATCCCTGAAACGCTGCTGCTACACTGTCCCGTGAACTTTTTCTGGGCCGGGCTGGCACCTGGGCGAAGTCCCAGGGCACCGGCAGCAGCAGGGTCCAGCGGGCGTCCCTGGGTGCAGCCGACATTCGGCCATTGCTCATTTGGCCATTGCTCGGGGAGACCCTCCCGCAGAGGGGCGGAGCGGGTCAAGGCGGCAGTCCTTCGGAAGTAAGGGGCGAGGGAAAACAGCCGTGTCTGAGACAAAACTCGGGAGAGAGGTACTCCCTGGGGCCTGGTCACAAAGACTGAAAAAGCGAGGAGTGGACGAGAGCTGAAGACAGAGGACAGGTGCACTGATCCAGAAGAACAGACGGGGTAGCTGGGTGGCGCCATTTTAACTGCTCCTGCGCATGCGCATACGCACCTACGAGCACCGAAACACTCCACCCCAGTAGGCTAGCAGCGCCATCTAGCGGAGACAGGAGCTGTTACACTGAGCCCCGCCCAACTGGGCCAACTTCGCTCTTCAAGAACACAAGTCTCACCGCCGGCTTAGTTTATGGACTATAAAGCGCTTCATAGTCTGACAGCTACAGGAAAACAAAGTAATTTCAGTCCTATTTCAATCTGTTAGCAGGTCCATCTATGCAACTTTCTTTTTTTTTTTTCTCTTTTACACTACTTTTCTTTTTCTTGAATACAGAAAGAGAAAAAATTCATTTTTATTTTCAATTTTTATTAAAAATATTTTTCTTTAATTTTCATTACTATATTTTTTACTTTGTGTAAATTTTTTCAAATCCTATTTTACTTCCATCATTTTATTTTAGTCAACTTCAGTGTATTCACCTTTTCAAATTTTCAAACGATTTCCTTTTTTTCTTCTTTCTTTCTCTTTTTTCTCTTTCATTTCTTTTTCTTGACTGCAGAAAGACAAAAACTTCATTTTTACTTTCAATTGCTATTAAAAATATTTTTCTTTAATTTTTTTACTATACTTTTTGCTTTTATGTAAATTTTTTCAAACTCTATTTTACTCCCATCATTTTATTTTAGTCTACTACAGTGTATTCACTTTTTCAAATTTTCAAAAACGATTTCCTTTTTTTTCTTTTTTTAATCTTTTCATTTTTTTCATTTCTTTTCTTTTTCTTGAATACAGAAAAAGAAAAAAATTCATATTTATTTTTAATTTTATTAAAAATATTTTTCTTTAATTTTTTCTACTATATTCTTTACTTTTGTGTATATTTTTTCAAATTCTATTTTACTCCCATCATCTTAGTCTACTTCAGTGTATTCATTTTTTCAAATTCTCAAATGATTTCCTTTTTTTTCTCCCCCCCCATTTTTTTCTCTAATCTGTCAAACCACTTTCAATACCTAGACCAAAACACACCTAGGATCTAGCATCATTTATTCGATTTGTGTGCGTGTGTTTAATTTTTTAATTTTAATTTTCCTACCTCATTAATTCCTTTTCTCCCTTCAAAATGACAGAACGAAGGAATTCACCCCAAAAGAAAGAGCATGAAGAAACGACAGCCAGGGATTTAACCAACACAGATACAAGCAAGATGTCTGAACCAGAATTTAGAATCACGATAATAAGAATACTAGCTGGAGTCGAAAATAGATTAGAATCCCTTTCTGCAGAGATAAAAGAAGTAAAAAATAGAATGAAATTAAAAATGCTATAACTGAGCCACAATCACGTCTGGATGCCAAGTCGGCAAAGATGGATGAGGCAGAACAGAGAATCAGCGATATAGAGGACAAACTTATAGAGAATAATGAAGCAGAAAAAAAGACGGAGATTAAGGCAAAAGGGCACGATTTAAGAATTAGAGGAATCAGTGACTCATTAAAAAGGAACATCAGAATCATAGGGGTCCCAGAGGAGGAAGAGAGAGAAATAGGGGTAGAAGGGTTATGTGATCAAATCATAGCGGAAAACGTCCCTAACCTGGGGAAAGACACATCAAAATCCAGGAAGCACAGAGGACCCCCATTATATTCAACAAAAACCGACCATCAACAAGGCATATCATAGTCAAATTCACAAAATACTCAGGCAAGGAGAGAATCATGAAAGCAGCAAGGGGGAAAAAAGTCCCTAACCTACAAGGGAAGACAGATCAGGTCTGCAGCAGACCTATCCACAGAAACTTGGCAGGCCAGAAAGGAGTGGCAGGATATATTCAGAGTGCTGAATCAGAAAAATATGCAGCCAAGAATTCTTTATCCAGCAAGGCTGTCATTCAAAATAGAAGGAGAGATAAAAAGTTTCCCAGACAAACAAAAACTAAAGGAGTTTGTGACCACTAAACCAAGAAATTTTAAGGGGGACTCTCTGAGGGGAGAAAAGATGAAAATAGAAATAAATACATACATACATACATACATACATACATACCAAAAGCAACAAAGATTAGAAAGGACCAGAGAACACCACCAACTCTACAAGCATCATAATAGCAATAAATTCATATCTTTCAGTACTCACTTTAAACGTCAATGGACTCAATGCTCCAATCAAAAGACATAGGGTAACAGAATGGATAAGAAAACAAGATCCATCTATATGCTGTTTACAAGAGACCCACTTTAGACCTAAAGACAACTTCAGACTGAAAATCAGGGGATGGAGAACCATCTATCATGCTAATGGTCAACAAAAGAAAGCCAGAGTAGCCATACTTATATCAGACAATCTAGACTTTAAAATAAAGACTGTTATCAAGAGATACAGAAGGGCATTATATCATAATCAAGGGGTCTATCCACCAAGAAGACCTAGCAATTGTAAACATTTATGTGCCAAATGTGGAAATACCCAAATATACAAATCAATCACAAACATAAAGAAACCCATTGATAATAATACCATATTATTTGGGGACTTCAACACCCCACTTACAGTGATGGACAGAACATCTAATCAAAAAATCAACAAGGAAACAATGGCTTTGAATGACACTCTGGACCAGATGGACTTAACAGATACATTCAGAACATTTTATCCTAAAGCAGCAGAATATACATTCTTCTCCAGGGCACATGGAACGTTCTCCAGAATAGACCATATCCTGGGACACAAATCAGCCCTAAGTAAGTACAAAAACATCGAGATCCTACCGTGCATATTTTCAGACCACAACGCTATGACACTCAAAATCGACCACAAGAAAAAATTTGGAAAGTTAACAAATACTTGGAGACTGAAGAACATTCTACTAAAGAATGAATGGGCTAACGAAGCAGTTAAAGAGGAAATTAAAAAGTATATGGAAGTCAATGAAAATGAGAACACCACAACCGAAAACCTCTGGGACGCAGCAAAGGCGGTCATAAGAGGAAAGTATGTAGCAATCCAGGCCTTCCTAAAGAAGGAAGAAAGATCTCAGGTACACAACCGAAACTTACACCTTGAAGAGTTGGGAAAAGAACAGTAAATAAAACCCCAAACCAGCAGAAAACAAGAAATAATAAAGATTAGAGTAGAAATTACTGTTATCAAAACCAAAAAAAAAGAAAACACACACACACACACACACACACACACACACACACACACACAGAACAGATCAATGAAACCAGAAGCTAGTTCTTTGAAAGAATTAACAACATTGATAAACCACTAGCCAGTTTGATCAAGAAGAAAAAGGAAAGGACCCAAATAAATAAAATCAAGAATGAAATAGGACAGATCACAACCAACACAGCAGATATAAAAACAATAATAAGAGAATATTATGAGCAATTATATGCCAATAAAATGGGTAGTCTGGAAGAAATGAACAAATCCCTAGAAACATATACACTACCAAAACTGAAACAGGAAGAAATAGAAAATTTGAACAGACCCATAACCAGGAAGGAAATCGAATTAGTAATCAAAAATCTGCCAAAAAACAAGAGTCCAGGGCCAGATGGCTTTCCAGGGGAATTCTACCAAACATTTAAGGAACATTTAACACCTATTCTCTTGAAGCTGTTCCAAAAAATAGAAATGGAAGGTAAACTTCCAAACTCGTTCTTGAAGCCAGCATTACCTTGATTCCAAAACCAGACAGAGACCCCACTAAAAAGGAGAACTATAGACCAATTTCCCTGATGAACATGGATGCAAAAATCCTCAACAAGATATTAGCCAACCGGATCCAACTATACATAAAAAAAAAATGATTCACCACGACCAAGTGGGATTTATACCTGGGATGCAGGGCTGGTTCAATATCCGCAAAACAATTAACGTGATTCGTCACATCAATAAAAGAAAGGACATGAACCATATGATCCTCTCAATACATGCAGAGAAAGCATTTGACCAAATACAACATCCTTTCTTGATAAAAACCCTCAAGAAAGTAGGGACAGAAGGAGTATACCTCGAGATCATAAAAGCCATATATGAATGACCCAATGCTAATATCATCCTCAATGGGGAAAAACTGACAGCTTTCCCCCTAAGGTCAGGAACAAGACAGGGATGTCCACTCTCGCCACTGTTATTCAACATAGTTTTGGAAGTCTTAGCCTCTGCAATCAGACAACACAAAGAAATAAAAGGCATCCAAATCGGCCAGGAGGAGCTCAAACTTTCACTCTTCGCAGATGACATGATACTCTGTATGGAAAGCCCAAAATATTCCACCAAAAACCTGCTAGAATTGATTCATGAATTCAGCAAAGTTGCAGGATATAAAATCAACACACAGAAATTGGTTGCATTCCTATACACCAACAATGAAGTGATAGAAAAAGAAATCAAGGAATCGATTCCATTTACAGTTGCACAAAAAACCATAAAATACCTAGGAATAAATTTAACCAAAGAAGTGAAAACTCTATATGCTGGAAACTATAGAAAGCTTATGAAAGAAATTGAACAACACACAAAAAAATGGAAAAAGATTCCATGCTCCTGGATAGGAAGAGCAAATATTGTTAAAATGTCGATACTACCCAAAGCAATCTACATATTCAATGCAATCCCTATCAAAATAACACCAGCATTCTTCACAGAGCTAGAACAAATAATCCTAAAATTTGTATAGAACCAGAAAAGACCCCAAATAGCCAAAGCAATCTTAAAAAGGAAAACCAAAGCAGGAGGCATCACAATCCCAGACTTCAAGCTATACTACAAAGCTGTAATCATCAAGACAGTAATGGTACTGGCACAAGAACAGACACTCAGATCAATGGAACAGAATAGAGAACCCAGGAATGGACCCACAAACGTATGGCCAACTCACCTTTGACACAGCAGGAAAGAATATCCAATGGAATAAAGACAGTCTCTTCAGCAAGTGGTGCTGGGAAAACTGGATGGTGACACGCAGAAGAATGAACCTGGACCACTTTCTTACACCATACACAAAAATAAACTCAAAGTGGATGAAAGACCTCAATGTAAGACAGGAAGCCATCAACATCCTCAAGGAGAAAGCAAGCAAAAACCTCTTGGATCTTGGCCACAGCAACTTCTTACTCAACACGTCTCAGGAGGCAATGGAAACAAAAGCAAAAAATGAACTACTGGGACCTCATCAAAATAAAAAGGTGCACAGTGAAGGAAACAATCAGCAAAACTAAAAGGCAACCGACAGAATGGGAGAAGATATTTGCAAATGACATATCAGATAAAGGGTTAGTATCCAAAATCTATAAAGAACTTATCAAACTCAACACCCAAAGAACAAATAATCCAGTGAAGAAATGGGCAAAAGACATGAATAGACACTTCTCCAAAGAAGACATCCAGGTGGCCAACTGACACATGAAAAAATGCTCAGCATCACTCATCATCAGGGAAATACAAATCAAAACCACCATGAGATACGACCTTAAACCTGTCAAAATGTTAATAGCTAACATTAACAACTCAGGCAACAACAGATGTTGGTGAGGATGTGGAGAAAGAGGATCTCTTTTGCATTGTTGGTGGGAACGCAAGCTGGTGCAGCCACTCTGGAAAACAGTATGGAGGTTCCTCAAAAAACTAAAAATAGAACTACCCTACGACCCAGCAATTGCACTACTAGGCATTTATCCAAGGGATACAGGTGTGCTGTTTCGAAGGGACACATGAGCCCCCATGTTTATAGCAGCGCTATCAACAATAGCCAAAGGTTGGAAAGAACCCAAATGTCCATCGATGGATGAATGGGTAAAGAAGATGTGGTATATATATATAATGGAGTATTACTCGGCAATCAAAACGAATGAAATCTTGCCATTTGCAACGACGTGGATGGAACTGGAGGGTATTAATGCTAAGTGAAATTAGTCAGTCAGAGAAAGACAAAAATCATATGACTTCACTCATATGAGGACTTTAAGAGACAAAACAAATGAACAGAAGGGAAGGGAAACAAAAATAATATAAAAACAGGGAGGGGGGACAAAACAGAAGAGACTCATAAATATGGAGAACAAACCGAGGGTTACTGGAGGGGGTGTGGGAGGGGGGATGGGCTAAACGGGGAAGGGGTACTAAGGAATCTACTCCTGAAATCATTGTTGCACTATATGCTAACTAATTTGGATGTAAATTTTAAAAAATAAAAAATAAAATTTTAAAAAAATTAAAAAATAAAGAGTTGACAAGACAATAAATTTTTATATCGGCTACACATTTTGGCTACACACACCCAAATGTGTTAATTTCACCTGTTCCTTTGTGTTTTATTTTATTGTTTTTAATGTTTATTTTTGAGAGAGAGAGAGTGAGACAGAATGTAAGCAGGGGAGGGGCAGAGAGAGGGGCAGAATCCGACGCAAGCTCCAGGCTCCAAGCAGTCATCATAGAACCCTATGTGGGTCTTGAACTCACGAACCGCAAGATCATGACCTGAGCCAAAGTCAGATGCTTAACCAAGGTGCCACCCAGGTGGCCCGGAAAATTGTTTTTATTCATCCTTATTATCTCTCAATTTTTTTAATATAATTTATTGTCAAGTTGGCTAACAGACAGCGTATACAGTGTTCTCTTAGTTTTGGGGGTAGATTCCTGTGGTTCATCACTTACATACAATACCCAGTGCTCATCCCAGCAAGTGCCCTCCTCAATGCCCATCACACATTTTCCCCTCTCCACCCCCCCCCATCAACCCTCAGTTTTTTCTCTGTATTTAAGAGTCTCTTATCATTTGCCTCCCTCCCTCTCTGTAACTATTTTTTCCCCTTCCCTTCCCCCATGGTCTTCTGTTAAGTTTCTCAAGTTCTACATATGAGCAAAAATATATGATACCTGTCTTTCTCTGACTGACTTACTTCACTTAGCATACTACCCTCCAGTTCCATCCACGTTGCTGCAAATGGCAGGGTTTCATTATTTTTCATTGCCTAGTAGTATTCCATTGTACGTATAAATCACATCTTCTTTATCCATTCATCAGTTGATGGGCATTTAGGCTCTTTCCATAATTTGGCTATTGTTGAAATCACTGCTATAAACATTGGGGTACATGTGTCCCTATGCATCAGCACTCCTGTATCCTTTGGATAAATTCCTAGTAGTGCTATTGTGGGGTCGTAGGGTAGTTCTATTGTTAATTTTTTGAGGAACCTCCACACTGTTTTTCAGAGTGGCTGCACCAGTTTGCATTCCCACCAACAGTGCAAGAGGGTTCCCATTTTTCCACAACCCCGCCAGCATCTGTTGTTGCCTGAGTTGTTAATGTTAGCCATTCTGACAGGTATGAGGTGTTATGTCAGTGTTGTTTTAATTTGTATTTCCCTGATGATGAGTGATGTTGAGCATCTTTTCATGTGTCTGTTGGCCATCTGGATGTCTTCTTTGGAGAAGTGTCTACTCATGTCTTTCACCCATTTCTTCACTGGATCATTTGTTGTTCCGGTGTTGAGTTTGGTAAACTCCCTATAGATTTTGGATACTAACCCTCATCTCTCAATTTTTGACTATGACTTTTTCACACAGATATAATCATAAAATGGATGTATTTTGCATTCTTAATAGGTATGTATGTAAAAATCATAAACAATGTTCATGTTTTTACATGGTCCTCATAATTATCATTTTTAATAGATGCATACTATTTCATGGGCTTTTGTGTTCTAACTTAACAACTTGCTGATTGTTGAGAATTTGGTTTCTTTCCAACTTTTTACTCTTACAAAGCATGCGACAATGAACATCTTTCACAATATATGTATATGACCTCTTGCTTCTGTTTGATTATTTCCATAGGGTGGATTCCCAGGGGAGGGATTACTGACCTTCATGGTGTGAACATTTTTATGGCCATTGAAAGGTGCTGCTGTTATGCGTCCAAAAAAAAAAAGGGGGGGGGGGTTGTAACCATTTACACCACACCACCAGTTCATGAATGTGCTGCTTCCCAGAATGCCCCTGCCTTGTTGAAAGAGTGTCTGGGTTTTGCTATAAAGTAATCAATGCAAAAGAGATTCTCAACGTAAATGCTGCTTATAATTTCCTGTTTTCTTTCTGCTTCCACAGTAGAACAGGCGCTCTGGGGCATCTATCACAAGAACGATTCCTCGTCTGGAGCTCCCCATTGGAACGGAGGGACCGACCTAGGGGAAATGTAAGCTTCAGACGACTTCCACAGGAAACAGCCTTAGCTGTAGAGAAATGAATGAGCCCCAGCAGGGTCTGACTCCAAAACACAGGCGTGGAGCCCGATACCGGTGTGTGGGCAAAGTCAGACTGAGCTATGAGTCAGGGATGAATGGAAACATGGAATAATGCCGAGAGTGTCCTCCTGCCGAAGTTCGGAGCGCGTTCTGTAGGCACCTTCCTTAGATACAACTGCACTGGTTTGCTAGAGCTCCCATGACAAAATACCCTGGGGGAGGCTTTGGTTCGGAGGCCGGAAGGCCAAGATCACAGGGTGTGGGAAAGTTTGATGTCTCCGGAAGCCTCTCCCAGTGGCTTGCAAAGGGCCCCTTCTAGCTGTTTCCTCACATGGTGGGTCATCCCTGGGTCTGCATTTATATCCTAAGTTCTTCTTCTTATAAGAACTACAGTCACATTGGGTTGGGGTCTACCCTAAAAACTTCGTTTGCCCTAAGTATCTCTTTAAAGAGCCCATCTCCAAATTTAGCCATATTTTAAGGGTCTGAGGGGTTACAACTTGTTTTGAATCGGATGGGGCGAGAGGAGGACACACGCACAGTCCAGCCCCTGACAGTTTCAGCAATATCTGTTGCAACTTGGTACACGTAAAAATTTTTAAATTGGTAAGGTTGGAGCTCAGTGGTTAAGCCTCCGGCTTTGGCTCAGGTCGTGATGTCGCAGTTCCTGAGTTAGAGCCCCCTGCGCTGACAGCTTAGAACCTGCAGCCTGCTTTGGATTCTATGTCTCTTTCTCTCTCTCTGCCCCTCCCCTGTTCGCGCTCTGTGTGTGTCTCTCTCTCAAAAATAAACATTAAAAAAAATTTTTTTAAGTTGGTAAGACTAAGGGCCCCCAGAGGGATAGTATTTACAAATTCACAATTAAGATGGGCACAAAATAATTAGGAAAAAAAAATCCCTCTTTATATTGTCCTGCAAAGAACATTAAACGGGGATAAATCCTCACTATCACAAAGTCTTTTCGTAATCCCCTTTCTCCCCCCACTCTGTCCACATGCAGAAAACAACCTGCGCACCCAAGTTCCCCGCCAGGCGCTTTGTAACGTGGGTTTAGTGAGCCCCTCACGCTCCCGGCGCGGGCTTTCCGCACCTGTCGCTTCTGTGACTCCGCGCGGCCAGCGCAGGGGCCGGGGGCCGGGGAGCACCGCCGAGCGCAGGGGCCAGAGGGCGGGGCGCACCGCCGAGCGCAGGGGCCTGGGGCCGGGGCTCATCGCCCAGCACAGGGGGCCGGGGGCCGGGGAGCACCGCCGAGAGCAGGGCCCGGGGGCCGGGGCGCACCGCCGACCGCGGGGCAGGGGGGCCGGGGCGCACAACCGGGCGGCGGCTGCAGTGCGGCGCAGCAGGTGTCGTGGGCGCGGGAGGCCCTCCGGAGCAAGGAGGCTGGCTGGGGGATCGGATCTGCCCTGGGGTTCCCGAGCCCGCCTCCGCATCCCCACCCCCATCCCCCAAGAAGCCCAGCGTCCCGGGAGCTCCCGCCGCCTCCCCGGGGCTCCTCCCTCCGGAGACCTGGGGGAGCCGCGGGCGGAGCCGTCCTCCCACCACGCCCGGAACCCGCACCTTCTCCGCGGACTGATCCCCACGGGGACCGACGTTGGGCACCACGAGGAAAAGAAACAGGAAAAGAAGCAGCCGCTAGATGTCCCCTCTGCCTCACCACAGAAACGCAGAGCGCGGCCAGCCCCCCAAGTCTCGGTATTCATTTGTCCCCAGCTGGGGCCGGGGGACGGGCTTCACGGCCGCCCCCCGCCCGCCCCCAGTGGGAGCAAATTAGGGAGCGTGGTGTCCAGCCAGAGCCCTCAGCTAGCCCCCGACAAGTGGCCCCCGCGGGAGCTGGAGACCCCCTTGAACGCACCCGCGACCTCACTGCGGCAGCTTCATCTTTGAGGGGGTTGGAGTCAGGCCTGCGTCCGTCCCAGGTCCCCAAAGGGACACACCCCTGGGACAGGAGAGCGGTCTCCGACAGAGGGGGAAGACTGTGTTGTCTCCATCCTTCTAGGCGAGGAGAGTCTAGTCTTTCATTTTTGAAGTATTCAAATTGGAGGCAATTGATAGACGTGTAAAATTTACGACTTTCTCCCCTCCCCCAAATCAGTGTCACCACCACTTAGGATTCGTTTCAACATTCTTTTACAGCCCCTTTAATTTCCCCCCCACCCCCCCCTGGCGCCTGGCTGGCTCAGTGGGAGTAGCCTGGGACTCTTGATCTTGGGGTGGTGAGTTCCAGCCCCACGTAGGGTGTAGAAATTACTTAATAAAGACAAACCAGATAGATTTGTTTTTTCTATTCTCGCTTAAACCAGTTATGCTGCCCCGCTTGATTCTCCCTTATAAGATAAGATCTTTAACCTGGGATCATTTTTATATCTTGTAGGGCATTCATGATTTTACCTTTTTCTGAAAATTATCTTTCAGCAATTGGTAAAGGGGCAGATTCACCGTGATGTTTAAGGTTACGCCTCAGGACCTCTTCCAAGGCCTTCTACCTAATGCGTTATTTTTCTTAAGGAGCCTCCCTCCCCCACTCAACTTGTATAAACTAAACACCCACCAAATCTACATCCACACCTGCTACTGACTGCCAGCCCCCTCAGCCCCCACTAGGCAGTTGAAAGATTTTAATATTATTATTATTATTTGTAAGTCATCTCTACACCAAACGTGGGTCTCAAACTCACAACCCTGAGATCAAGAGTCCCATGCTCCACTGACTGAGCCATCCAGGCACCCTGAAAGATTTTTTTTTTAAGTAAAATCATAGAAATATAAAATGAGCGCATTAACAATTAGTCATTAATTACTCCTATAAAGCAAAAATGTAATCTATGGGATCTTCTCCTTTCTATGTTTTTTTAATGTTTATTTATTTTTGAGCGAGTAGGACAGAGTGTGAGCAGGGGAAGAGCAGAGAGAGAGGGAGACACAGAATCAGAACCAGGCTCCAGGCTCTGAGCTGTCAGCACAGAGCCCCACGCGGGGCTCAAACCCACGAACCTTGAGATCGTGACCTGAGCCGAAGTCGGATGCTTAACTGACTGAGCCGCCCAGAGGCCCCCTGAATCATCTCCTTTCTCAACCGGAAAGCAATCAGATGGGTACCAGACAAAAGTCATTTGCGTTTCTATGAACATGGGTCATTTGCAACATCGGTCTTCTCGGTAAACTTCTCTCCCTACAGAGCTGCAAAACCGTCAGACAATGAGGAATGCAAATCCCCACAGAATCAGGAAACTCCACAGAGGGGGTCCTCTGGTCTAGAAGAATCCTAGTATTTCACTGGGAAGGATACTCAGTATTCGTGCATTTCAAAATCCTCCACAATTTTTCCTTAATTAACAGCAGGAGTTTGAGTAGCAAAAGTCACATGCTGTTTGTTATTTCCCGAGTGTATTGCTTCTCACCGAGCCTCCCTCCGTGTTCCCCTGTATCCCGATGGCTGGCAACTTGTGGAAATTCTCCCCACGGCCTCCAAAGTCGTGCTTGCTTTTGCCTGGTTGTTGACACATGTTATGAATGGGGCCAAGAATCATGTGGATGAAGTTTTGGGGTGACAGTGAGGGGTTCAGAGCCGGCGGCCAAGAAAGAATTCTTGAAGATGTCTTTGGTGCAGAAAGGTGATTTTATTAAAGCATGGGGACAGGACCCGTAGGCAGGAAGAGCTGCACTGGGGTCGTGACGGGTAACTCATTCTATACCCTCAGGTTGGGAGGGCGTTAGGGACAGAGTAAGTCTCTAAGGCATTTTGGAAGCAAGGTTTCCAGGACCTTGAGGGGCTAGCTGTGCTTTAGAAAAAAATGCCATTTATTACTGTTTAGTAAAACCTCAGCCATGAGACCCTTCAGATGTATATCAGGGGGTCATAAGCTTGGATTATGTTTGCCAGCATGCATCTTGGGGGAGTTGAGATAAAGGAAGTTTCCAAAGGAATTTTTATGTTGAAGTAGACTTACAGGAACCTCGAGGTTGGGATGACGTTAAGCTAAGATTCTCTTTTGCCCCTAGCAAAGTGTCATCATGGAGGCAGCTGATCTTCTAGAAGGCGGTCACTCTGCCAGTTTCAAGGACTTGTCATTGGGGCCTGTAGGCAGTAAGGGAATTTAATTTTTCATTTGCCTTAGTTTCCCATATCACCATGGCAAGCACTCAAACCCCTTTTCTTTGTGTGTGGGTAGCTGGGAGTGTCTGAGGAATATCACACATATCCCATCTGGGGGGTGAAGCCGGGGGGGTGGGGAGAGGGTTGCTAGCTTGTACTTGGCACCCAGCTTGCCACATGCTCCCTCATCACTGTCACTGTTCACCTACCACACGCTGGCTCTGGGGCCTGAGACAGCACTGCCCACACAGGCCAGGTGATGCAGACTCTCCTTGACCAGACTCTACTGTGACATTCTCCCCCGCCCGTGGATTGCTTTCTAGTAAAATAAAGGACATCGAATTCATTACTAAACTGTATTATTTTTGCCATTTGAGACTCCTTACTTTCTAGTTCTCGGCTTCCAGAAACTTTTCCCTTTAGTCAAACACCTAGCGGTTTTTAGGTCCGCCTCGTCACCCAGCATGTTCAACGGTCGCAAGAAACACCTTCTCCCAAAATGTGCGGTCCTGACTTGAGACCTTTGCTTTTCTTTGTCTCTTTCAAGACTGCCACAGCTCCCGCATGGTCAGCCCGCAGCTCCTTTCCCACTGTTACCAGACACTCCCATGTAATTCATCTTTTTTTCTCATTGATTTATTTTTTTATTAATGATTTATTGACTTTTCAAATTGACATCCAAGTTAGTTAGCAAATGGTGCAACGATGACTTCAGGAGTAGATTCCTTAAGCCCCTTCCCCATTTAGCGCATCCCCCTCCCACAACCCCCCCCATCAACCCTCTGTTCGTTCTCTGTATTTAAGAGTCTCTTCTGTTTGGTCCCCCTCCCTGTTTTTGTATTATTTTTGTTTCCCTTCCCTTCTGTTCATCTGTTTGGTCTCTTAAAGTCCTCATATGAGTGAAGTTATACGGTATTTGTCTTCCTCTGACCAATTTCACTTAGCATAATATCCCCTAGTTCCATCCACGTAGTTGTAAATGGCAAGATTTCATTCTTTTTGATTGCCAAGTGATATTCCATTGTGTATATAGACCGCATCTTCTTTATCCGTTCATCCATCGATGGACATTTGGGTTCTTTCCAACCTTTGGCTATTGTTGATAGCGCTGCTGTAAACATGGGGGCTCATGTGTCCCTTTGAAACAGCCCATCTGTATCCCTTGGATAAATGCCCAGTAGTGCAATTGCTGGGTCGTAGGGCAGTTCTGTTTTTAATTTTTTGAGGAACCTCCTTACTGTTTTCCAGAGTGGCTGCACCAGTTTGCATTCCCATGATTTATTTTTTTTATGTGAAAAACATTAACATGGTTCTGTTAAAACCATGGGCCCCAAATAGTGTCACCTAGGTTAAGGCCCCAAGTCGGTAAAACGAGACTTACTACCTAACCTAACTGTAATTTCAACCCCCTAAAATGTAACCTTTAACCAGTCAACATGGGATTTCCTGGTCAGCACTATGAATTTTACTGCTAGACCCCTCCTGTTCCTCTAAGGAGGGTGACCTCGCCTGAAACAATGGATTCCTTGTTACTTCCTTTTCCTCACTCTCTACCTTTAAAAAACTTGCCTTTTCTGGAGCTCCTCTCTACTTGCTAGATGGGACGCTTCCTGATTCCCGAATCGATTAATAAAGCCCATTAGATCTTTAAAATTTACTCGGGGGGCACCTGGGGGGGCTCAGTCAGTTAAGCATCCCAGTCTTGGTTCCGGCTCAGGTCATGATCTCAGGGTTCTAAGTTCAAGCCCCACGTTGGGCTTTGTGCTGTCTCTTCCCGTGGCTCTCTGCCCCTCCCCCACTTGTCCTCTCTGTCTCTCTCAAAATAAATAAATAATAAACTTTAAAAATTAAAATAAATTTACTCGGTTGAATGCTATTTAACAGTTCCAAAAGTCGAAAGCAGACGAAACAGTATACTCCCAGGAGGTGAAACTTCATCGCCTCTTTCACCCGGATCCTATCACCTCTTGTAGGTAACCAATCTCATTAATTTTTATCTTCTATCTTGTGTATGTTTCTGCAAAAACAATACAGTATGCTTTCTTATTCTATCTCCTTTTCCTACCAAAATGTAGCTTTGTGCTTTTTTTTTTTTTCCATTTAAAAATATGTCCCGGAAAATACTTCAAGTCAGTTAATACAATTAGGGGAAGAAAATTTTTTCCTTATTCTTTTCTAGGTTCTTTGGCTGTTCTAAAAATTAAATTGAGATTGAGATTTTTTGTGTGTTTGTTTTTTGAGAGAGAGAACAGGGGAGAGGGTCAGAGGGAGAAAGAATCTTAAACTGGCTCTATGCTCACAGTACAGAGCCCGGTGCAGGGCTCAAACCCACGACCCTGGGATCATGACCTGAGCTGAAATCAAGAGTCAGACGCCCAACCGACTGAGCCACCCAGGCACCCTTAAGACAGGTTAACAGGAAAAAAAGTCAAACAGAAATTTAATGGCGTGTATGCCTCCTGTATACAAGGGAACACCCAGGAAAACTGAATAACTCCCTGAAACAGGCTGAAGCTGTCACATTGAAAACAAAAAAAGGTGCTGGGGATGGGGAGTCACTTACAGGAGGTGACCAGGAGAAGCACAGTAAACAGGAGTGAGGTTGTTATCCAGGTTTACTTGGTGGTCTCCTCCACTGAGAAGTTTCTAGAGATTAGGTCACCCCCCCCCCACACACACACACACCCTCCTCCTGGTACATGGAGGGAGACAGTCTTCCAAATGGAGATTTCCCTTAGGAATGCAAAGGTCTCTTTCGCTTCTCAAGTTTTCACAGTTTCTCCCTTGTCTGAGTTCCTTAAAAAAAAAAAAAAAAACCAGTTTAGGGGTGCTTGGGTGGCTCAAGCATCTGACTCTTGACTTTGGCTCAGGTCATGGTCTCATAGTTTGTGGGATCAAGGCCCGTGTTGGGCTCCGCACTGACAGCACGGAGCCTGCTGGGAATTCTCTCTCTCCCTTTGTCTCTGCCCCTCCCTCATTCTCTCTCTCTCTCACTCTCTCAAAATAAATAAATTTAAAAAAAAAACAGTTTAAGTGTTTAAGTAATCAATATGCCAGAGGTGCATTTCGGGGTGGTGTATTTTTCTCCCCTTCAAGATCTTCAATTTTTTATTATTTTTTTTACAGTTGCAACCTATTGCATTGTGTGACTACACCGGAGTTTATTGACTCAATTGCCTATATTTGAACTTTTGGGGGCAGTTTCCAAAACATTGCAATGACAAAGAATGCTGCAGATAACTTCGTGTATGCGGATGTTTGTATTGTCAGGGGTGTAGCCTCAGGGTCGATTCCTAGACGTGGGGTTGCCAGGTCAAACGTTACGTGTATCTGTGGTTTTGTTGAGATATTGCCAAAATGCTCCTCATCAGAATGACGCCTTTTGTGTGTGTGTGTGTGTGTGTGTGTGTGCCCGCCGCACAGTATCCGCGTTACTCGTTCCCTACGGCCTTGCCAGGTGGGGAAGCAGAAGACGTGACCCCGAAAGCGTGCCTCTTTGGCATAAGGGTTATCTCGAGCTGGTGATCTTGAAGAAAACAGTGGATCCGGGAGAAGCTGTGGAAACCAGATGGCAGGGACCCTTTGTAAGAGACTTTTGCATTCGGAAGGGAAATCTCCACTTGCAAGGACGGGTGTCTCCCTCCCCGAACCCGGAAGAGGAGGAGAACCTGATCTCTAGAAATTGACGGAGAAGGTAACGACTGAAATCCGCATGACCTCCTCACCCTTGTTTACTGTGCTTTACCTGAAAAACCTCCCTCAACCGGCTCTCCCCCGCCCCCAACATCTTTGTCTTTAGCTAGAGATAATATTTAAGGTGATGGCTCAGACCGTTTGGGAGAGTTGCCCAGTTTTCCCGGGCATCTCATGCTTACGGGAGGTACACGTGTTACTGAACTTGTTTTTCTCCTGTTAAATTATCTTCTATGACGGTGGGGGGGGGGTCTCCACCAGGAACCTACAAGGGTAAAGGACGATTATTTTTCTTCCCCTACACAAACATTTTAACGTTTGCCAATCTGATGGATGAGATTAACCATTTTTAATCCCTCCTTCTGAACCGAGTCTCCCGCAAACCACGCCTGTCATTCACCCTCAGGTTTGGAAGCGCCTTCCGGGAGGTTCTAGCTCCACCTGGCGGTGGCGTCTAGTTGCAGGAATTCGTGCCTTTGCGCTTACTTTTCCTACAAGAGCAGCCTGGAGGGGCGTCTGGGTGGCTCAACCGGTTAAGCTTCCAGCTTTGGCTCAGGTTCATGAGTTCGAGTCCCGCGTTGGGCTCCGTGCTGACGGTCCAGAGCCTGGAGCCTGCTTTGGATTCTGTGTCGCCCCCTCTGCCCCTCCCCTGCTCGTGCTCTGTCTGTCTCTCTCTGAAAAAATAAATAAACACTAATAATGCCAACCCTTCTCAGCCTGGACATCCTTAAGGATTTCAACCTGTGTCTCTTGGGGTACTGCCCTCCAAAAAAAGACACTGAGACAGGGCAGAATATGCCACCCTAAAGACACCACTTTGGCATCTTGATCATTTTGAGCTGAAGGCAAGTAAGAAATAGGTACAAGAAAAGCTCTCTGCCCTTTCCCTATTGGCCTAAAAGCAGGACATCAATTCATAAAGGTGACCCCCCCCCCCGCAACCCCCCCACCCCCACCAGGAAGGGGAGAAGTTAATCACTGGCAACAACTCTAGACCCTTAGTCCAGAGATTGTATGTGACAATCCTTACTAAGTAGATTCTATGTAACAATCCTTACTAAGTAGCCCTTACCAGAAGATTCCATGTAACAATCCTTACTAAGTAGCCCTTACCAGAAGATAACATGTAACAATCCTTACTAAGTAGCGCTTATTGGGGCACCTGGCTGGCTTAGTAGGTACAGCATGCAACTCTTGATCTTGGGCTCGTAAATTCAAGCCCCACACTGGGTGTAGAACTTACTTTAAAAATAAATAAATAAGGGGGCGCCTGGGTGGCTCAGTCGGTTAAGCATCTGGCTCTTGATTTCGGCTCAGGTCACCATCTCACGGTTTGTGGTTCGAGCCTCACATCGGGCTCTGCACTGGCTTGGGATTCTCTCTCTCCCTCTCTCTGCACCTCTCTCGCACATGCTCTTACTGTCTCTCAAAACAAATCAATAAAACCTGAAAAGATTTTTAAAAATAAATAAGTAAAGTGATCACATAGGGACAAAGAAAAAACTATTTTTAAAAAGTAGCCCTTCTCTTCCATTTATTCCCCCCCCCATATTTACTTTCCCATAATTTGCCACCCTAGAAATTCAAGCCTTTTTCCTTTTTCCTTTGTCTTATCACTTCCCTAAAAATGTGTTATTCTTTTGTGAAGATGCCACAGAAGCCCAAGTTGTGTTGTTTTTTTTTTGTTTGTTTTTGTTTTGTTTTGTTTTGTTTTGGGCAACCTTTTCACCCAGCATGGAGCTCAAACTCCTAGCAGCCTGAGTTCTACCCACTGTGAGTTACTCATCTCTGAGCGCTCCCGTGTGAATGCGCGACGCGTATGTTAGTATGCTTGTTCATCTGTCTTTGGTCATTCTGCTTCACAGTCCCCGACCTGAGAACCTACAAGGGTAGATGAGAAAAGACTTTTTATTTCTTCCCCTACAGAAACAACATTGACTGCGGGTGTCGTGTGTGCAAACAATTAAAGTCACAAGCCTGTTAGGAATGTTGCTAAAACATTGGTGAGAAAGGGTGAGGAAGGCCTGGGAGCCTTAGGAGTTGTCCCTGCTCCTTATCTGTCCCCCTGGCTGCACGGCCCGGCCAGGCTCCCTCCCAGGCAGGTAAAGAGTCTCATTCTCAGCCCTTAGCCTTTTTTGTGGAGGTTGTCTCCCTCGGGGGAGTTTCAGTGTGGTCCTTACTGGCCACCTCAGTGCCTTAAACCATGGGCTGGGCTCCAAGGTAGGACTAGGGCTGAAGCCAGGAGTCCAGCACCCTGGAAGGCACTCAGCATACCAGAGATAAGTAAATGGGTCCACTTATTCTCTTCTTTGGCCCTGCACCCACCTCCG
This sequence comes from Lynx canadensis, assembly GCF_007474595.2. Classification (NCBI taxonomy): domain Eukaryota; kingdom Metazoa; phylum Chordata; class Mammalia; order Carnivora; family Felidae; genus Lynx; species Lynx canadensis. Next base: position 63,720,622 of record NC_044319.2, on the reverse strand, counting down.
CTGACTCCACTGCCCACGTACCCAGAGGAAACAAAACGTTTGTGGTGCCAGCATTTAAAAATTCAGGATTGGGGCGGATGGGGGGGGGGTGCCTGGGTGGCTCAGTTAGTTAGGCTTCAGCTCAGGTCACGATCTCACAGTTTGTGAGTTCGAGGCCCCCGAGGGGCTCTGTGCTGACAGCTCGGAGCCTGGAGCCTTGCTTCGGATTCTGTGTCTCCCCCTCTCTCTGCCCCTCCCCCGCTCGTGCTCTGTCTCTGTCTCTCAAAAATAAATAAACATTAAAAACATTTAAAAATAAATAAATAGGGGCGCCTGGGTGGCGCAGTCGGTTAAGCGTCCGACTTCAGCCAGGTCACGATCTCGCGGTCTGGGAGTTCGAGCCCCGCGTCAGGCTCTGGGCTGATGGCTCAGAGCCTGGAGCCTGTTTCCGATTCTGTGTCTCCCTCTCTCTCTGCCCCTCCCCCGTTCATGCTCTGTCTCTCTCTGTCCCAAAAATAAATAAACGTTGAAAAAAAAATTTAAAAAAATAAATAAATAAATAAAAGTAAAAATTCGGGATGTGGGACCCCCCTGTTCCCCCCATCCGTCTTCCACTTTTCACTTGGCCTGCACATGAATAACGAGAGGTAACAACGCTCGTGACAGCCCGTGACAGCCGACTAGCCGCAGCAGCTCCTAGGTTATCGGGATTTATCGCATTCGAGTTTTGTAAATGGATCCTTATTCGTCACCATTTGTTGATGGGCACAGAGTGCCAGACTCTGGGTACATACAACAAACAGAACAACACAAGCTCCCCGCCCTTAAGGAAGTTGGTGACATCAGCTAAGGAGCAGATTTGTGGCAGAAAACTATTGCATGATTTGTACGTAGTTTAAAAATTTTTTTTAACGTTTATTTATTTTTGAGACAGAGCATGAACGGGGAGGGTCAGAGAGAGGGAGACACAGAATCCGAAGCAGGCTCCAGGCTCTGAGCTGTCAGCACAGAGCCTGGCTCGGGGCTCGAACTCACGAACCGCGAGATCATGACCTGAGCCGAAGTCGGCCGCTTAACCGACTGAGCCACCCAGGCGCCCCGCCCCGATTAATGACCTACTGCAAATCAACTAGAAACAGAAACTGGGTATAAGTGTTGTTCTAAAATGACTCAGTGGGTGTGGGTCTCTCCTCCAGTTCCGTTTTCCCCCCTGCATCACTGCTCCCTGGCACGTTGGTTTTCCACCCACCCCTTTCTCTCCTGCAGTCTCTGATGCTTCGGCCTTTATTCTTGTCTAGCTGCTACCACCCACTGTCTTCTGAGTTCCTTTCTCCCCGGGGATGTCGCAGACCTGACCAAAGGCATCTTAAAGTCTGCATCCGGGGTTAACACCTCTCAGGATGAGCCCTGAGTGATGGTGAATCACTATATTACACACCTGAAACCAATGTAACACTGTGTGTTAACTATACTGGAATTAAGATAATTTAACCAGAAGACAAATGGGTTCGACTGCTTTCTTTTCACTCCAATGATGAGTCAAAACAGCCATTGCTCGCCCGATGTTTTTGTGCAGCCTGGGATCTAAGAATGCTTTTTGCACTTCTAAATGATTGGGGGGCTGGGGGGGGGGCAGGGAATAAAAAGTTCCTTATTTCAGGACATGTGGAAATTATGAAATTCACAGAGACCATGGACAGCTCTCGCGTGAGGTGACAGAAAGTGCTTCCCAAATCTTGCCACATTTGCTTCTAAAAACTTCATTGGGTGAGGCTTTTAGGTGACAGAGACTGACGGGAGAAAACGTTGCCAACATCAAAGGCTGGAATCAGGCGAGGTCTGCGACCTCAAAGCTGGCAGTCTTTCCAGTACACGACACCCTCTTGAGAGGTCTGAAGGGCACATTCTGAATTATAACCAGTCTCCTTTGTTGTTGTTGTTGTTGTTGTTTTAATTTTTTTAATGTTTATTTTTAAGAGACACAGAGCACGAGCAGGGGAGGGGCAGAGAGAGGGAGACACAGAATCTGAAGCAGGCTCCAGGCTCTGAGTGGTCACTCAACCGACTGAGCCACCCAGACGCCCCATACCCAGTCCCCTTTGGACAGTCAACCGTTGGTCCCGATCCTCCGTGAGGCCATCCATACAGTAATCTTCAAATATCTACAGGCTGCCATTTTGTCTTGCTGGATCTTTGATTCTCAGCTTGACTCTTGGTCTCTTTACCATCCACAACACTTTTATGAACACGTTCCAGTTGGCCTATAATCGCTTTAAAGTGTAGCACCTAAAGCAACCTGATACAGGGGTTCAGTGCCATGAGCGGACGGCCTGCCTCTCTAGGTCTAGACGCTCTATATCTTTCCATCTTTATTCATGACTTGTTGAACTTTTTGGACCCAGAGGCAGAATCGTCCACTTACTACTATTGAATTTTGGTCTAGAAGACGGAGTGTATCATTTGTGCTGAGATTTTTTCTTTTAATTCCAGGATAGAAGTTTAGGTGCACAATGCAGTGGTTCAACAACCCCATCTATTACTCAGTGCGCTTCTCTTGGTCCCCCTCACCTATATCTCCCACCCGCCTCCCCTCTGGTAACCCTCTGTTTGTTCTATTGAGATGCTTGAATTCTCATTCTGCAGCCTAAGTTGCTGTTCTCTTTTGCCATCCACAAATACGATATGTATGCCTTCCGATTTTCACCTGGGTCACTGGCAAAAATGCAGTGGGCTTTACCCTTCCTTCCAGAAGGTGGCACTCATAAGCCCTCCATTTTACCAAGAGCTTCCTATTTGTTTCACTGCCTCCCCTGGATCCTTGTTGGGGTGGCAGGCTCAAGTGAAATCACGGTTCAGAGGAAACCCCAGGTAAACATCATTGCTTTCAGTGTCCTCTCTGACACCCACAGGGCCACTTCTAAGGAGACCTTGTTTCCTCCTCCTCCTCTTCCTGAATTCTTTTCCATTCAGGGTCACTGTGAGTGGGACAGTCTACCCGACCTTCTCTCCCCAGCTCTCTCGAGCCCAGTCCTCCCACTTGTCCAGTACTGGTTGTGAATTTGGACAAGTAACTTGGCATGTCTGTGCCTCTTTTCCCCATCTGTGGCCTAGAGATATTAATAGCCAGTAAGTAAGTTAATGGATGATGATAATCATTCAACAAGGTACCCCTCAAAAAAGAAAAACTTCCATTTCATGTTAGATTTTTGTTGGGGGGGGGGGTACCTGGCTGGCTCGGTCAGTTAAAGCATCTGATTTAGGATCAGGTCATGACCTCATGGTTTGTGGGTGCAAGCTCTGTGCTGACAGCATGGACCTCGCTTGGGATTCTCTTTCCCTCTTTCTCTGCCCCTCCCCTGCTTGCATGCATTCTCTCTCTCCTCTCAAAGTGAATAAACTTTAAGGAAAAAATTAGGTTTTTCTCCTTAAAGTTGTACTTTTTCACTTAACACCCCCCCCCCTTAAGGTGTCCCCATGCCCCATAAAGCATATTCTCCCTTCATCCAGAAAGGGACCAAACCCATTTCCCCTCCCCTTGATCTGTAGATTCTGTTAAGACAGAACAAACACATCCTTGACAAGCATTTTATCCGCAATTACAGTGGGTTCGTGTCTCAAACCACCAATCTCCATAGAATTCCTCCCTCCAAGTGTCACTTGAAAGAAACGTCCACTTGAGTCATTCCCATTCAAGCACGAGCCAACGGTAATTTTGGGAGAAAAGTTAACTATCAGTCTCCGTGGAAGGAGATCTCAAATCTCTTAAGACTATCGGGAAGGTTTTGAATCTCCAAATCACTCTGGAAGTCCCAGCTCGTTTACCACACAGAACTTCAGGCTGCAAACAAACTCAATGTGAAAAATAAACATTTATTACAAAATTAGCCTTGACATTTCGAAATGAAAGCAGACAGGGTGTTTTCCAACTCAAGGGGACTGTGGTAAGCTGGAGAGGTGACTTCCAAGGCTGGTCACGCATGACTTCTGTTCATCACAAGTGACCGAGACGGTGAGGAACCACTCACCTCAGACCTGACGGGACAATGAGTCACCTCTGCTTCCCTGTGGCCTTGTCTCCGCGTCCCTCCCACCCCGTCTCCCAACCAGGAGGCTGAAACACGCTTTAAAAATCTTTCTTACTGAACCGTTTCATCATCTCTGCTTTTACTGTTTAATTAAATTTTATCTCCATCTGAAAAAGCTCTTTTTTTATTGGCCCATGACCCTTAACCGATGGTTTGGCTAGGCTTGTTTTTCCTCTTGGATTCTCGATAGAAAACTCAATTCTGTCAGGGGTTTCCAGGTCAGGGAATAAAACCTGGCAAAGTGGGGCTTAGTGTCCCCCACAGAAGGAAGTTAAGCAAAATCAACCCTTGAAGACCCCCGTGTTCGCCCTCTCGCTCGTTAATAGACCGGGCGGCTACGGTAGAGGGGGAAACAGAAATTTAAGGGCAAAAGGGGCTGTCCAGACGCACAAAGGAAAGCAACAGTCAGGCAGGCCTACCTTCCCAGCAGTCACACGCGGATGGCCTTGCCACCTGGTCTCAAATTACCTTTCCTCTAAACGGCACCCCAGCCCCCAACTCCGCTCCAGTGAAGCAACGGTTGCTTTACTGCTCTGGGGCAGTCTGTTCTCCTTAGAGAAGTCTTTCGATGCATCTGGTTGGCAGAGGGGGGAGGGGAGGGTGGGCACTTTCTCCCCTCAGTGGACCAGACCAGGGAGAATCCCAGGGCACAGCATCGGCTTCCTCCGGGTGTGCTCCCGCAGCAGAGGGCACTCCTCCGGCCGCCAGAGGGCTCCGGAATGAGGGTCCCAAGCTCAGAAGCTCTGCCTTGAGACGGGAGCCAGGAAGGGGTGGGACAGGGGGCCAGGACCAACCCAGGTTGTTGGGAAGCAGGGTTTCAGGCGCCTTCCTGTTTGTACAAAGGAGCCCAGGAACTTCATTTCCCCAACTTCCCGCGACGAGAGGCTTTGACAAACCAGCAACATCCGGCTACATCCAAACACACACCAACAGTCTCACCAAAGAGCGAAGACGCCCTGGACACACACCGCATTTCAGCACAGAGCTAAGCCCAAGCGCGTGAATGTGCACGCGCGCGCGCGCGCGCACACACGCACACGCACGCGCACATACGCACACACCCCACAGCAAAGAGCTAAGACCACTGCGCACATCCGCACGGCCCTGCAGACGCATCTTAAAAGGGTCCATCCAGTTGTTCCAGCCAAGGGAAGGGTGATGGTCGGAGCTCCCAGCGCCAGCTTCCTTTTCTTCAGATCAGGGGTTTTAAAACCCTTCCGCTCAGTGTCCCCTGAGAGCCCCCCGACTATGCTCTCCATAACAAAGCTCCGGTTTCTTTCTACAGGCACAGATGGTGTCTTTCTGCGTTCAGGCCGGTGCAAGAGGGTCTCGGGGGCACTTCCCGTGGGAAGACAGAAGAAAGTGGAGTGGGCTGCAGGGGCGGGAGAGACTCGGTGTTGTCACCCCACAACCTCTTCGGTGGCTCGGTCTCCAGTCCCCACTCTGGAACAGTGGGTCCCTCCTCACCACGGGAGGAAAGGGCCGAGGGACCCTGTGTATCGAGTGCCCCGCCACTGTTGCCACGTTCTGGGAAGGGAAGTCAAGGGGCGTGACGCTCAGGGCTGTTCCCTGATCCCTCGTAGGGATGGGGGACGAAAGCTTTCAAACAAGTCCCGGGCAACTGGGCAATGGCGGGAAAGGAAGGGCGGGATGCAGGGGGAAAGCGTACACAACCACATCCTAACTAAGATAAACGTGGGGACCCCTGTGGGGGCTAGAAGACGTGTAAGGGACCCTGTGAAACTACAGACGCCACGGGCCGGAGTCTGGTAGCACCGGAAGAAGGCAAGCACGGAGGACAGGAGATGAGTCGGACCAGGGTCACACCAGGAATGACGAGGTCTGCCTGAATTCCCCCTGGAGAAATAAAACGCCCAAATCAACCCTGTACACTCTTGTTGAGCTGATAAGCTCCTGAACCTGTAAACACAGGGGAGGAGCCCCTCACTCCCGCAGGGAGACCCTCCCGGTCCCAGGGGAGCACACTCACTTCACTGCGGGCAGCGGGCTGGCTGTAAATCACCTTCTTACTCGAGGTCCTGCGGACAAGCCAGAAGACGGAGACGCTCAGCAACCCCCCCCCCCCCAACCCGTGCTGTCTTTAACCTCTGCTGGCCAACGTTAGAGGCTCGACCGAGAACTTTACGGAAGCACAGAGCTCTCAGTAGGGAGGGGTGGGTGGAGGGAGACCCGACGAGTGCAAGGTCACAGGGAACGGGGAGAGGTAGACACACAGATGGCCACCCAACCAGGGTGGCCTCTGCCTCCAGCCCCTCCCCCCGGGGCCCGTCTCCGCTTCAAACCACACGCATCCTTGTTCTCAACCTCCTCTGGAGACCTCCCAGGACGGCAGGTGGCTCACTCACCCTTTCTTTGTTCCTGAAAAAGAAGAAAGGGGACCGTGAGCGTCAGCGGGATAGGGGCCGGCCGGGCTCAGAAGGCTGGGGGAATGGCACTCATAGGTCACTGGTGCTCACCCGGGAGAGAACCCCTGCACACGTGGGCTCACTATCAGGTCAGTACTCAGATGGCACCCGAGGACCGTGCCCTGGAATGGGGACGATGCAAAGGAGAGCTGTTGAGGGCAAGTACTTACTGTCAAAGTAGCCTCGTCTATAGGCGAACCAGATGCCCAAAATCAAGAATCCAAGGAGAATGAGTGTGACAAGGACAGCTGCCACAATGCCCCCCACATTCAACTCCGCTGTGAGACACAAACGAGAGGTCAGTCCTCTGAGGGCTCACTCACGTGACTGACAACACCACCAAAGCCAGGGTGGAAAGCAGACCCCGGGCCCCACCCCAGGCCCGAGCTCAAGCCCCTGCTAGAGCCTTGCTCACCGGCTTCCATGCGCACAGCCTCTGACCTCACGGGCATCCCGTACCCGTTCCGCGCCTCACAGGTGTACTCGCCCGTATCCCAGGCTGACACGGGATCGAAGACCTGAAGGGAGGAAATCGGTTGGCCTCCTGCCGACAGAAGCCAAGCACCTACTTCTGGTGTTTTGTCAGTAAGCTCTACGCCCGACGCGGGGATCGAACTCACGACCCCCGACACCAAGAGCCGCAGGTTCTACAGGAGCACCCCCCACCCCGATCCTCGTTTTTAAATTGCAGTATCGTGGACATACGCTGTTGCACTGGGGTTTCGGGTGCACGGCAGACGAATTCAACAACGGCGCACCTTATGACACCCTCATCCTGAGAAGCGTCCGAGCCCCATCTTTAGTCTTCCGACCCTAACGCCAAGCTCATCTTGCTGCTTGTCTTCCCCACCTTCCAGGGCTCTTTGGCCCTGCCCCCCCCCCATACCCTTCTGCACCACCCCATCCCTACCAGCTCCCCTGTCTTTTCATTCAGGCTGTAGGAAGAGTTGCTGAAGGCGCGGTTGCCCTTGGGCTCCAAAGGCATCCGGACCCCGTCCTTGAACCAGTAGTACTCAGAAGGGGGGGAGCCATCCTTCTCTGAGCAGGTCAGCACTGCCCGACTCCCGATGGTGGCAGAGGAGGGGATGTGGACCGTGGGCTTGGACGGAGGCACTGCGAAGGGACAGAAGGGGCCCAGCACAAGTTCAGACAGCGCCGCCTAGAGGCCAAGCGGAAGACAACCCCATAGGTCAGCTCCAGCCTCCATCCCTTACCAGGCCCTCTGCTTCCCACTGTGGGAGGGGGGAGGGGGAGGGGCGGGGCTCGTCGCCTCTGCAGCACAGAGACTGAAGCCCCCCCACTCCCCACTCCCCACCCCCCCCCCCCCCAGCGCCCTGGCCATCAGTGAGCTGCAAAGCTCAGCAAAGCCCCTTGAGGACCTGGGAAGCAATGAATGCCAAGCCCACACACAAAACGCGTGGGGCACATACCAAGCACAGTGAGCTGGACGCTGACCTCCCCGTACGTGTTGCCGCCATCGTCAGAGACCATGCAAGTGTACGTCCCCGTGTCTTTCCGGGTCACCGAATGGAAAGTGATGCCACTGTGCGAGAAGGTGACTCGGTCTGCATAGGAGGCTACCAGGAGAGAGGAAGGGGCGGCCGGCTGAGTGCGCTGCGGGGCCACGAGAAGCTGGGTGGTGGCAGGGCAGGCCGCGGAAGAGTCCGCGGGACCTGGGCCCCAGGGTGCTCCTCTCCCCCGGGGGTCCGGCCCCGTCGACCCCTCCACAACCTAGGCCACCGGGGAGGAGCTGAGGCAACTCACCCGTGATCTTGTTTTTATAACAAACGAGGCTGGTGATGTCACCATGGGCGAACTTCCACTCCACGCGGGGGTTGGAGAAGCCCGAGTAGGAGCAGGACAACTTGGCGGCTGTGGGCAGCGCAAAAGTGAGCGGGACGAAGGAGCGGCGGCAAACGGAGAAGGAGGAGGGCCCCAAACTGCGTCAGCGGCTCTGCGCTGCCCGCCCTCCAGGCCCCAGGAGCGCCTGCTTCCCCCCCCCTCCTCCGCCCCACCCCCCCTGCACAGCCGCCCACGACTCACGTTTGTCCTCAGGAACTCTGACATCGGGCTCAGAAGTATACACTGCGCCCCTGCCCAACGCCAGGGAACCTGAGGAGGAGAGGGGTGGGCCATCAGGAGGGGACACCAGGGCGGCCCAGCTGAACGAGCTCCTGAGGCCCTTCCCGTGGCTTCTCCAAGGTGAAGAGACTCAGGAGATCCAGGCTCCTCCTGGGTCTCACGCCTCCTCACCAATATCCTAAATACCTTCAAATGCTTTTTGCCACAATCGCAGGCCAATACTTCCATTATCAATGGAAAAAAAAATATTTCTCTCAGATGTAATGTCTTTCATTTTTTTATTTTTCCCTCTGCAACTCCCAATAATCTAATTAGATTCCCAGTAGTCCAGGAACAGCTTCCCAAATGACTTTTCATGGTTCAGAGAAAGCTTCTCAACAAATAATTAATTGCAGTCACTTGTCAGACACTCCTGGCAGGAAGCCAGCAAAGCTGGAGGCAAGGGAGGTGGGTCAGGCAGGCAAGGAGGCCCGGAGGCAGGGAGGGAGGCCGGGAGGCAGGGGGGGAGGCCGGGAGGCAGGGGGGGAGGCCGGGAGGCAGGGGGGGCAGGGGGCAGGGAGGGACGCAAGGAGGCAGGGGAGGAGCAGTAATGAGGATAATAACAATACTCAACATTTGTAGGGCATTTTGTGCTTTTTAAAGTGTTTTCACCTACATTACGCTGTTTGATCCTCAAAACCAGCATGACAGATCAGCAGGACAGGTGTTATTATCCCAGTTTTACATGAGGAACCAAGCCCATGAGACGTAAAGAATCGTGCCTAAGATCACGCAGCTGGGTCTGAGCTGGGGTCGGGACCAGAAGTGGGCTAGATCCTCTCCCAGATCTAGAGACGAGATCTCCTCGTGCCCAGTGGAGAAGGCAAAGAAGGGGTGGCATGTGCTGGGGGCACAGAGACGAGGCTGATCGCACGACAGGGTCGCTGGAGGGTCCAGCATTCCAAACTAAGCACCAGGGCCTGGGCTCAGACGGCCGGGCTCTGCTATAAACCTGCCCTTGGACAGTCACTCCCGTCCATGTTTTCCAAGTTCAAATTCACCACTTGGGCTTTCCTTATATCCCTAAGAGTCCCGTCTTCCTTAGATAAATGCAAGCACATTTTTCCTTTACGTAATCACTCGCATAACTGAATACGGTCTCATGACCTCTGAAGCGCCCTCTTCTCACCCAGAACACGAAAGGTTTGGACTAGATGTTCGCTCAAGTCCTTTAGGGTTTTTGTGGGGGGTTTGGGGACGTTAATGTCTAATGAGGACTTTTATACATACATTTATATCTATCTGACACAACATTGTGACTCCGTCCAGGTACGTATTCTCTCTCCCACTTTACAGATGAGAAAATTAAGTGTCTAAAAAAAGTTCTGCATCTAGCCCCAAGTTTTCATAGCTATGAAACGGCAGAGCTGAGAGGAAAACACAGGTTCCCCCTACACCCCCATTTCCCTCTTATTATGTCAGACTTTTGTAAACCATGAGGTTTCTCAGAGAGGCCGTGGCTTAATGGGGGGCAGACTATGTAATAAAATGCCATTCTTTTATCTGTGAGTTATTTATACTAATATTACCTTATATGTGTGCATTTAGCATTACATTTTAATGTCAAATGTATAATCAAATATAATAACACGTAAGAAACTTAAACCAGATAGCCCTTCCTAAGTCGAAAACTGAGCCCATGAGAGTCTCTTACTCAGCTGTGAGGGGGGAACGCGGAGAATGAAATGCTTTGATTTTCGCCCGGATCAGCTTTCTCTGCTTCAACGATGGGCACTTGTTTTTTAAGATCCTCACACTTTACAATTTGCTACCCGTGATGTGCAGTGCGATGCTCGAACGAGATCTCTCTTCAGGAATGAAGGACTGACTTGTTGTCATCCAGCCTCTGGGACTTCTGCCAAATCAAAGCCCTCAGCCTATCAGCCCTTTCGGGGACAACAGCCGGGACACTGCGGGGCCCGGGGGCATGCGGTCCACCCGGGCAGGGACAGGGGCAGCTGGCATCCGATGCCTCATCACTGAATGAGAGGAGGGAAGCCCCAGGGAACCCCAGGTCTACTGCCCCAATGCCCCCACACCACCACCACCACCACCCCCCCCAGCTCAGAACAACGCTGAAAGGCTATTCCCGCCCCGTAAAGCTCCCTGGGGAATAGGTTGAAGCTACTCTGCAGCCCGAATTCTCCCTCTGCCCAAGCCTGCTTCTTTTCCCTCCCCTGCCCTTCCCGAGCTGTGGACCCCAAGAGCCCTCCGTAATAAATGTCCTGGCACGATAAAGGACATCTCAGAGTCAGCTTCCTTAGAACCCAACCTAGGACATGACCCAAATCAGGAAGAGCTTCTAATTACACTAAAAACTAGCGTTTGAAATAAAGGGCTGCCAAGAAAGAAATGACAGCACAGGAATCGGGTGATTGTTTCCGCATCACTTCTGACGTCAGCTAAAGTTCTTTTGAGACCTCTCAGACCTCCGGATCTAAAACATTCAGGAACCCCCCCCCCCCACACACACACACACGTCCTCCCCAGCTCCTCAGTGTCCTGACCTCCATTGGCTACTTGGCTAGTCCAGGCTTCTCTGGTTTTTTTTTTTTTTTTCCAACGTTTATTTATTTTTGGGACAGAGAGAGACAGAGCATGAACGGGGGAGGGGCAGAGAGAGAGGGAGACACAGAATCGGAAACAGGCTCCAGGCTCCGAGCCATCAGCCCAGAGCCCGACGCGGGGCTCGAACTCACGGACCGCGAGATCGTGACCTGGCCGAAGTCGGACGCTCAACCGACTGCGCCACCCAGGCGCCCCATGTTTATTTTTAAGACAGAGAGAGACAGAGCATGAACGGGGGAGGGGCAGAGAGAGAGGGAGACACAGCATCGGAAACAGGCTCCAGGCTCCGAGCCGTCAGCCCGGAGCCCGACGCGGGGCTCGAACTCACGGACCGCGAGATCGTGACCTGGCTGAAGTCGGACGCTCAACCGACTGCGCCACCCAGGCGCCCCCAGGCTTCTCTGGTTTAAAACACGGGCTCTGCCCCTCGCCTGGGTGGCTCAGTGGGTTAAGCATCCGACTTCGGCGAAGGTCACGATCTCACAGTTCACGAGTTCGAGCCCCGTGTTGGGATCTCTGCTGTAAGCACAGAGCCCACTTTGGATCCTCTGTCTGCCCCCCTCTCTTCCCCTCTCGCACTCTCTCTCTTGCTCTCTCTCTGTGAAAAATAAACGTATAGGGGCGCCTGGGTGGCGCAGTCGGTTAAGCGTCCGACTTCGGCCAGGTCACGATCTCGCGGTCCGTGAGTTCGAGCCCCGCGTCGGGCTCTGGGCTGATGGCTCGGAGCCTGGAGCCTGTTTCCGATTCTGTGTCTCCCTCTCTCTCTGCCCCTCCCCCGTTCATGCTCTGTCTCTCTCTGTCCCAAAAATAAATAAACGTTGAAAAAAAAAAATTAAAAAAAAAAATAAACGTATAATAATAATAATAAAATAATAATAAAATATAAATAATAAAAATAATAAATAAATAAATAGATAGACAATAAAATAATAATAAAACAAAACATAGGGCCTGCCCCTCAATGCCATCCCACCTCCCTCGGAGGCAGGACTGCAGCTGACTGTGGCCTGTCAACACTCTCACTCTATTGTGCCTGTGAATCGCCGCATGTGTCATACTCAGCCTCACCAGTGCTCCGTCCTCACCGTGGGACACCTCCGCCACCGTGGTCCATGCCTCCCCCCACCCCCTCCCACCTCGCCCCTGAATAAGCCTCTGGAACCAAGCTGCCTGATTCAAATCCCAGCTCCGGTACCTACTAGGCTGTGTGACTGGGCAAGCTACCTTAGTCGCTTTGAACCTCAGTTCACCCATCTGTAAAGTGGGGATAATAACAGTTTCTACATCAAAGGGCTGTGGTTGAGTTAAACAAGCTAATACAAATAAAGTGCTTTACAACAGGAAGCAGCAAACAACTATTATATCTTATTATTATTATTATTATTATTATTATTATTATCATCATCATCATCATCTGCCCATAGGTTCTTCTCCACACACTTAATTGTTGACTTTAAAACTTTCTTCAATAAGACATATAAATAAATATAAACACTGCCTGAAAAATGCTTATGTTCCAGCCCACCAAACCACCTCTCCTCTATCATTGTAATTGTCTTGGAAAAGCTAACCCTTCTCTAGAACCTTCCCAGGTAGACCAGCAGAGCGGAGGGCTTCCCCTCACTGCACCCCATCTCTATCAGGACACCCAGGCTCTTGCCCATGGCCTTCATCTATGTTGTATTTCCCTTGCCTCCTCATCCCCCCACCCCCCAGACCTATACTTGGCTCAATGACACACACAGGAAACCAAAATAGAAGGAAAGTTCACCCTTTCACCACGATGCTTAATTTACTACAAGTTCGCAGTAAGAAAAGCCACAAAGTCAAAGGCATCAACAGATTTTGGACCCTTTCGTGTACAGAAAACCTGCACTCAATCTCGCACACCTCTCTAGAGGGACTCCTCTCCTCCCTTCCTCCGCAAACTTTTATTTATTTGTTTCTTTGTTTGTTTGTTTTAGAGAGAGGGCACAAGCGAGTGAGGGGCAGAAAGACAGAGAGACACAGACAGACAGACAAGGGGGGCTCACCTGAGGCTCATGTTTTTTACCCAAAGCCAGGCCTGTGCTCACCCGTTGAGGGGCTCAAACTCATGGAACTTGAGATCACGACCTGAGCCAAAGTCAGACGCTTAACATGAGCCACCCGGGTGCCCTTCCTCTGCAAACTTCTTCAAAGAAGGCGTCTACACACAGTTTCCAGCCCAACACAATCACCGCCCCACCTACCGCAATATGTCTTTGGCTCTCACCTTGGAATGAAAATTGCTTTTACTAAGATCACCAGTCATTCGCTCCTCAACTCTATGATGCCCTGATTATACGATAGAACAGCGATTTAATAACAGCTCCTTGGGGGGTGGGGACATCATATTAAATGTATAGTTAAGCTGTACGTCGCATCCCAATTTCCAAAACATTGAAGTAGTCTTAGAATTAAGGACAGCCACAATTGGCTTTTTCAGTTCCCTTCAGGGGCCCCTGTAAGAGCCCTGGCCCCGCCGACCACTCCCTTCCTCAGAAGTCACGCCGCCCCTTGGCCGCCCCTTGGTTTCTTCGTGCCGCCCTTCTGGTCATCCCCACCACTGACGAGTTTTCTCATTCTCTCCCTTGAACCGTGCTTCCTCTGTGGATCCCTTAATATGAGTGCTCCCCAGCATTCTATCCTGGGCCTTTTCTCCTCTCCACGTTCTCTCCAGGAAATCTCGAACACCACCCCAAAACTCATCTGCACCCACACGCGGCCACCTCCAGTCCCCGCCTCCCACCTGAGCTGCAGGCTCCGGGTGGAGAAGCCTCCTGCCCTCGTCACCGGAGCCCCACACCCCTCCCCATCTGCCGCCCGCTCCCTCCTCCTCCTCTTCCTCCTCCCCCAGGTCGGTGGCATCACGGTGTATTCCCATGTATTCCATCCGTCATCATCAGTCAAAGTGGAAGCCTTCCAGCAGCCACCACGTCTCCCCTCCTCAAACAGCAAGCATTGGCATCGTCCCCTCCCAAATCTCCCTCAAACTTTGACCGTCACTTCTTAGCACCATCATTGTCTGACGAACCACATCTCGTCTCTCAAGCACACTTGGGTGTCTCTGCCTCATTTAATCTTAACCCACTCAGATCCACCCTCCGTCCCAGGGCCGGAGGAAGGGCTAGTATTTACTGAGCACTTACTCTGTGCCAGGCAGTGCTGTAAGCATATTACATGGTCTGTCTCTTCATCCCTGCCACCTTGGGAGTGGGGCGATACTGTTTATTACCATCACCTCTATTTTCTTTTTTTTTTTTTAATTTTTTTTTCAACGTTTATTTATGTTTTGGGACAGAGAGAGACAGAGCATGAACGGGGGAGGGGCAGAGAGAGAGAGGGAGACACAGAATCGGAAACAGGCTCCAGGCTCTGAGCCATCAGCCCAGAGCCTGACGCGGGGCTCGAACTCACGGACCGCGAAATCGTGACCTGGCTGGAGTCGGACGCTTAACCGACTGCACCACCCAGGCGCCCCATCATCATCTCTATTTTCTACACGGGGAAACTGAGGCCCCGAGCAGCAAAGTGCTGGTGCTGATTCCAATCCAGGCAATTCCTGGGGCTGTGCTCTGCTCCAATCCACCACACAGCCTTCCTAAAAATGCCAATCTGACACTTGCTTCAAGCTTTCAAGGATTCCACATTGCCTCTCAGATAAAATTCAACGTCTTGGGGGCGCCTGGGTGGCTCGGCCAGTTAGGCACCTGACTCTTGATTTCAGCTCAGGTCACGATCTCATGGTTCATAGGATCGAGCCCACATTGGGCTCTGCACTGAGAGCACAGAGCCTGCTTGGGATTCTCTCTCCTCCCCCCCCCCACACCCCTCACCCTCAAAATAAATAAACAATAAAAAAAAAAACCAAAAAAACACCAAATTCTTCATCAAGGCAGAGGCCCAGCAGTACCGGACCCTCTGAAAGGCTGTCTACTCTTGGCGTGTTTCCCCCTCTAGCAGTACAGAGGACTTAAAATTCCCAGCAAAGAGCCATTTCACAACGTCTGCTTTGCTCCTGCCGTTCCAGCTTTGTAGAACACCCTTTCCCCTCTTTCTCCCTCTGGTCAGCTATTCATCCACGTTATTTTCCAGGAAATGAGCTACCAACCCCCGATCCTACGAGAGCCAGCTTCAGACCTCTTCCGGAGGCTTGAACTACCCCATGCAACACACGGGTGAAGTACTTCCCACGTTATAATGACGTCATCTGTGCACATAAGTCTCCCCTAGCAGACAGTAAACCCCCCAGGGAACAGGGACCATGTGGTATTTATTATTCTGAGTACTCCGCGCTCAGCAGAATGCCTGGTACAAGTTGACATTGAACAACACGGAGCCTTAAACGAATTAGGTCATAGCAGACCATTCACCATAACATCTACTGTTAAGGTTTATCTACAAAGATAACCCCAGTTTTCACACTGGCAGATGGGGCACGCCCAAATGAGGAAAAAACAAATTTGATCCAAAGCTCAATCTTTTTAAAAGTTTAAGAAACTATTCTACTTTCGGGGGGGGGGGGGGGATGACTATTCCATCAATCTTTTTGTAAAAACTTAGTTTCAGAACATAAAAATTAAGTGGTTTTTTTTGTTTTTTGTTTTTTTTTTTAGTTTATTTTTGAGAGAGAGAGAGAGAGAGAGAGAGAGAGGAAGAGAGAGAGTGAATCCAGAGCAGGCTCCACACTGTCAGCGTGGAGTCCGGTGTGGGCCTCAAACTCATGAACCGTGAGATTATGACCTGAGCCAAAACCAGGAATGGGACCCTTAACCTACTAAACCACCCAGGCACCCTAAGAATTGTGGGTTTTTTTTAAAGATTAAAAAAAAAATTTTTTTTTTACGTTTATTTTATTATTGAGAGACAGAGTGAGACAGAGCATGAGCATGGGAGGGGCAGAGAGAGAGGGAGACACGGAATCCAAAGCAGGTTCCAGGCTCTGAGCTGTCAGCATAGAGCTCGAAGCAGAGCTCGAACCCACCAACTGTGAGATCATGACCTGAGCCGAAGTCAGACGCCCAACCGACTGAGCCACCCAGGCGCCCCAAGATCTTTTTTATTTAAAAAAAAATTTTTTAACATTTATTTATTTCTGAGAGACAGAGAGAGCGTGAGCAAGGGAGGGGCAGGGAGAGAGGGAGACACAGAATCCGAAGCAGGCTCCAGGCTCTGAGCTGTCAGCACAGAACCCAGTGTGGGGCTCGAACTCACGAACTGTGAGATCACAACCTGAGCCGAAGTCGGACACTTAACCGACTGAGCCACCCAGGCACCCCAAGATGTTTTTTATTTTTAAGTAATCTCTACACCCAACATGGGGTTTGAATTCACGGCCCCGAGCAAGAGTCACACGCTCCACTGACTGAGCAGCCAGGCGCCCCCCAAATTAAGTGTTTTTAAATTTGCTTCAGGGGCGCCTGGGTGGCGCAGTCGGTTAAGCGTCCGACTTCAGCCAGGTCACGATCTCGCGGTCCGGGAGTTCGAGCCCCGCGTCAGGCTCTGGGCTGATGGCTCAGAGCCTGGAGCCTGTTTCCGATTCTGTGTCTCCCTCTCTCTCTGCCCCTCCCCCGTTCATGCTCTGTCTCTCTCTGTCCCAAAAATAAATAAAAAATGTTGAAAAAAAAAATTTAAAAAAAAAATAAAAAAAATAAATAAATTTGCTTCATAGTTTTGTAATACAATCAGAGTACTCTGCACATGAGCAACTTCCAACTGGCATTTTGCAACAGGCACTAATTTTTTTTTAAGCTTATTAATTTTTTTTTGAGAGAGAAAGAGAGTACACATGAGGGAGGGGAAGAGAAAGGGAGACAGAGAATCTCGAGTAGGTTCTGCACGGTCAGTGCAGAGCCCCACGCGGCGCTTGAACCCATGAACCCATGAACGGTGAGATCATGACCTGAGCCGACTGAGCCACCCAGGCGCCCCGAGGGACTCGTTTCTCCGCGTGGGTTGCAGTGCTTACAGACTGCTTTCCTGCATCCAGGGAGGTGTCCAGAGACAAAAGAGGAAGTTGCAGGAGGTTTTCTGATGCGAGGTCTAAACCAGCAGCATGAAGTGGGGGAAGGATGTGAATCCATTTAAAACATCCCCACTGGGGGCGCCTGGGTGGCTCAGTCGGTTGAGCGTCCGACCTCGGCTCAGGTCATGATCTCACAGTCTGTGAGTTCGAGCCCCGCGTCGGGCTCTGTGCTGACAGCGCGGAGCCTGGAGCCTGCTTCGGATTCTGTGTCTCCCTCTCTCTCTGCCCCTCCCCTGCTCACGCTCTCTGTTTCTCAAAAATAAATAAATGTAAAAACAAAAATTTTTTTTAATAAAAATAAACAACAAAAATCCCCACTGTCTTCATGACCACAACAGGGAACTCCAAGCAGGTTCAAGTCAGCTGGGGAAGAGGCCTTGGCCAGGTAGGGCATTGCTCTCACTGCAAAGGTATCTTCAATATGGTTTACGGTTGTTATGGACCAAATGGTGTTCCCTCAGCTCCTATGTGAAAGCCTGAATCCCTGGTACCTCAAAATGTGACCGTATCGGGGCGCCTGGGCGTCTCAGTCGGTCAAGCCACCAGCTATTGGTTTCAGCTCAGGTCATGATCTCAGTTTTTGGGTTCTGAGTTCGAGCCCTGCATCGGGTTCTGCGCTACAAAGTGAAGCCTGCTTGGAATGGTCTCTGCCCCTCCCCTGTTCATGCTCACTCACATGCTTGCACTCACGCTCTCTCTCTCTCAAAATAAAGCTTAAAAAAAGTGTAACTGTATCTGAAGACAAGGCCTGTCACAAGACAATTACATTAAAATAAGGCCCGTATGACACGCCCTAATCCAGTGTGACTGGTGTCCTTTATACAAAGAGACACCAAGGTGCTCATACAGAGGACAACCAGGGACAGATGGCTGCCTGCAAGCCAAAGAGAGAGCCTCCAGAGGAAACCAACCCTAACACCACACTGGTCGTGAACTTCAAGCCTCTAGAACTGTAAGAAAATCAGTCACTGTTGTTTAAGCCCCCACCCTCACTCTCCCCATCCCTGTCTGTCTGTGATAAGTCGTCGTGACCTTGGCCCAGGCAGATGAATAGGAAGGTCTCAGCTGGACATCAGCAGTGAACATTCTGGCTGAATCCCCTGTAACTACAGCCTTGACTTAGGTAATTACGATGACATTTCCACACAATGGAAGAATCAACGTCCTGCTCTGCAAAGAAAACCATCAACAGAATGAAAAGGCCGCCTACTGAATGGGAGAAAATATCTGCGAATCACTTATCTAATAAGGGATTAATATCCAAGAAAATTGAGAACATACAAAGAACTCACAACTCACTAGTAAAACAACAAGGACAAAACACAATCCAATTAAAAACTGGGCAGAGGATCCATATAGATGTTTTTCCAAAGAAGACATCCAGATGGCCAGCAGGTACATGAAAAGATGTTCAACATCGCTAATCATCAGGGAAATGCAAATCAAAACCAAAATGAAATCTCACCACGCATTATTATCAGAGACAAGAAGTAGCACGTACTGGCAAGGATAGAGGAAAGAGAACCCTTGTGCATGCTGCTGGGAACGTAAACTGCTGTAGCCACTATGGAAAATAGTATGGGCGTTCCTTGAGAAATTAAAAATAGAAATACGTATGATCCAGCAATTCCACTCCTGGGTGTCTATCTGAAGAAAAGAAAACCACTGCTTACGAAAGACATATGCACCCCATGTTCATTGCAGTGTTATTTACAATAGCCAAGATATGAAAACAACCTAGGTGTCCATCGGTGAATGGATAAAGGATATGTGGTCCACACATGTAACAGTTTATTATTCAGCCATAAAGAAGAATGAAACCTTGCCATTTGTGTTAACATGGGTAGACCTTGAGGCCATTATACTACATGAAATAAGTCAGACATGGAAAGACAAATACCATAGGACCTCACTTATATGTGGGATCTAAATTTAAAACAAAAACAAAACTAAGCTTGTAGATACAGAGAACAGATTGGTGGTTCCCAGAGGTGGGGGATGGGGGGTGGCAAAATGGTTGATGGGGGTCGAAGGTTACCAACTTTCAGTTATAAAGTAAGTAGTAGACGTAATGTACGGCATAGTGACTACAGTTAATAACACTATATTGCAGGGCGCCCGGGTGGCTCAGTCAGTCGAGCATCCAACTTCGGCTCAGGTCATGATCTTGCAGTTCATGGGTTTGAGCCCCACATCGGGCTCTGTGTTGACAGCTCAGAGCCTGCAGCTGCTTCCGATTCTGGGTCTCCCCTCTCTCTATGCCCGGCCCTGTTGTGCTCGGTCTCTCTCTCGAAAGTAAATAAACGTCAGAAAAATTTTTTTAAAATAACACTGTATTATATCTCTGAAAGTTGCTAAGAGAGTAGATCTTAAAAAGTTTCCATCACAAGAAAAAACAATTCTGTAACTATGTATGGGGATGAATGTTAACTAGATTTACTGTGGTAATTATTTTATCATCTATAGAAATATGGAATCATTATGATGTGTATCTGAAACTAATCTAATGCTATGTCAACAAGAAAAATAAATAACTAAAAGGAAAGAATCAACAGAACTCCTGAAAACCTTTTTATAAGACTTGTCCTATACTTTCAATTACAGGTGACCTTTGAATGACACAAGTTTGAACTTCACGGGTCGAGTTAGACACAAAATTTTTCTAATACAGTACAGTATTGTAAATGTATCGTCTCTTACGATCTTAACATTTTTTTCTCTAGCTTAATTTATTGGAAGAACACACTATATAATACATATAACAAAATATGTGTTCATCAGCTATTTATGTTATCAGTAAGGTTTTCAGTCAATAGTAGGTTACTAGTTTTTTGGGAGTCAAAGAGTTATGCACAGATTTTCTTTCTTTCTTTTTTTAAAATGTATATCTATTTTTTGGAGAGAGAGAAGGAGAGAAAGAAGACAGAGTGAGCAGGAGAGGGGCAGGAGATAGAGAGAGACACAGAATCCGAAGCAGGCTCCAGGCTCGGAGCTGTCAGCACAGAGCTCGATACACGGGGCTCAAACTCATGAACCTCGAGATCACGACCTGAGCCGAAGTCAGCTGCTCAACTGACTGAGCCACCCAGGCTCCCCTGCACAGATTTTCAACTCCATGGGGTTGAGACCCCAAAACGCATGCGTCGTTCAAGGGTCGACCGTAATCATATCTAAAGTCTAGACACATATTACTGAACATGACCAAATGAATAAAGTAGGAGCAAGAATAAAATAATATTAACAGTTAGCGTTTCTCGAATACTTACCACATGGCAGGACTCTTCTGAGCCCTTTACAGGATTAATTCATTTGATCCTTGCCATGATGCCATGAAATAAACACTACTGTTGCTCTCATCTTCCAGATGAGTTCACTGGGGCACGTAAATTAAGTAATTTGCTCAAGTGCAAAGCTAGTAGGTGGCAGAGTAGGGTTCTAACCCTGGTAATCTGGCTCCAGTATGATACATTATCAAAAACTATGTAAGAAATACATATTGCCATCTCAAAGGTCAAAGTAGATCAGAAGTATGTCCAAAATGTACAAGCAATAGGTAGAATATGACCCTATATTTATAAATAATAAAAACAATCTGAGTATATGCATAACAAAATCTCTAAGAATAGATTCCAAGCACTAGACAGTGCATATCACCTGAGACCGCAGGCAGCTTTTCTTCTCTATGTTCTATATCTGTGTAATCAGCAAGCACGGGATTAAGTGTTTTAATTTAGAGAAAAACGCGGGGGAAAGGAGATGAAAAAGGGGGAAAAGAAAATCAGATCACAAGAAGGAGAGAAGAAACAAAGCCAAAAAGGAGAGGCAAAAACGTTGATTAAACAAAACCTTAATTTTTTCTAACGTTTATTTTTGAGAGAGAGGGAGACAGAGCGTGAGCCGAGAAGGGGCAGAGAGAGGGGGAGACACAGAATCCAAAGCAGGTTCCGGGCTCGGAGCTGTCCGCACAGAGCCCGATGCGGGGCTCAAACCGACAAACCGTGAGATCATGACCTGGGCCGAAGTCTGGCGCTTAACCGGCTGAGCCACCCAGGCGCCCCTGGTTAAACAAAACTTTAAAGGTGAAATGAGGTAATAGATGAGAAAGAAATATGAGAGTACTATACCATCGGGATCCTGTACAGTGTCTGATAAATTTCAAGGAGAGAAAAAGGGCAGGAGGTAAGGAGAGCAAAGGTGACTTGGAGACACTGTAGTTGACAATGGGAAGTAGATAGGCGGTAGGAGTGGCTCAAGGGGGTGGGAGCCGGGAAGAGAAGTGAACCGGATAAAGAGAAGGGGAGATAGATTGTGATGCAGCCATTAATACTCAAATCAATCCCTACATGTTTTCATATGCTTCAGAAGAGAGTTGGTGGCGTAGAAATCTGTAAGACTGAGGATACAATTCTTGAAAAATCACTATGTATCTGAATAATAAAACAACCGTGGCAAATTACTATTTTCCAGAAGCAGACGCACAGATCTATCTCATCCCACCTGGTTTTCTTACATTGTGACTGAAGTAGATTCTAGGTTTCCTCCTCTTGAATCTGGGCACTGTCTTGTGACTGCTTCGACCAATGGAGTGTAACGGGAGAAATGACACAGTGAGCCCTCCCATGAAGGTGGGTGCCATATGCATTGTCTCCTTAGAGTCTAATTGCAAAAACCCCATGAGACACAAGTTCTATTGTCACCATCCCATGTTCCAGATGAGAACACTGAGCTTAGAACAGCTGCTCCAAATCACACAGCTATAAGCAGCAAAGTAGAAAGGGAATCTTGTTGTTGTTTGTTGGGTTTTTTTTGAGTAATCTCTACGCCCAACATGGGGCTCAAAGTCACAACCTGGAGATCAAGAGTCGGATGCTCTACCAACTGAGCCAGCCAGGTGCTCCATGGTGGGAAGGGCATCTTAACCCAAGTCTGCCTAATTCTGAGGCTCTAAAACCATGATACTACTGGGGCTCAGTCAGTTAGTTGGCTCAGGTCATGATCTCATGGTTCCTGAGTTCCAGCCCCGCATCAGGCTTTGTGCTGACAGCTCGGAGCCTGGAGCCTGCTTCGGATTGTGTCTCCTCTCTCTGCCCCTCCCTTGCTCGTGCTCTGTCTCTCTCAAAACTAAATAATCATTAAAACCCAAATAATAATAATCATAATAATAAACTATGATGCTACAGAGCATCTCCGTCAGACAAGCAAGAAAAGTCTACTCATCCTTCAAGATCCTTTTCAAATGCCCCTTGACCCACTATGACTTTTCCCAGTCAAAATTAATCTTCCCCAACTTCTAGGAATGTAGCCTAAGAAAACACTCAAGAGTTAAGCTTAAAGATGGAACAATTTCATATTATTTAGCACAGCAAAGAAAAAGAAAACCTCAAAGTCCAACAAAAGATGAACAGTTCATTATGATACAGCCATACAGTAGAATACGATAGAATGGATTTTGTTTAAAGCATATTTTGCTTAAATATATACAGATACCACATTATTCATAAAGGAAAGACTACAATTAAACACCAACAGTAAGTATTTATCTCTTGATAATAGGCCTACGTGTGATTTTCTTTTCTCCATATTCCTGTTTTCCCATTTTTCTACACTGAGCACATATTGTGTCTCTCTCTTCTTTTTTAAGAAGTATATATGTATATTTTTTTAATGTTTATTTATTTTTGAGAGAGAAAGAGAGGCAGAGAGAGGGGGAGACACAGAATCTGAAGCAGGCTCCAGGCTCAGAGCTGTCCGCACAGAGCCCGACGTGGGGCTCGAACTCATGAACTGTGAGATCATGACCTGAGCCGAAGTCGGACGCTCAACCGAGCCACCCAGGCACCCCTATTGTTTCTTAATAAAAATTTATTGTTTTGAAAAATTGATCTCTTCCCTTTTATGCTCCCCATTTTGTACTTGGAATGCAGCCGCTGGCACCCTCTTGTCAGTCTACGCCTGTAGTTCCTGGAGGAGAGAATCTGTAGGTCCCCAGCTCCTAGCACGGTGCCTTGCCAGCGAAGATGCTCCACGACCCCTAACTGAAGCACGCTGTGAGGACAAGGTGGTCACAGAGGGCGGAGGCTTCCAGCTAACAGAAGCCAGCAAGCATCCCTGTACCTGTAGACCAAATCCACCACAGAAAAGCTACTTCCTTCTACTACTTTATTTTTTTATTTTATTTTTTTTAATCTTTATTTATGTTTGAGAGAGAGAGAGACAGAGTGTGAGCAGGGGAGGAGCAGAGAGAAAGGGAGACACAGAATCCGAAGCAGGCTCCGGGCTCTGAGCTGTCAGCACCGAGTCTGATGCGGGGCTCGAACTCGTGAACCACGAGATCATGACCTGACGACCTGAGCCGAAGTCAGACGCTCAGCCGACTGAGCCACCCAGGCGCCCCTCCTTCTACTACTTTATTAAGAAAACTTTGAGGGCGCCTGGGTGGTTCGGTCGGTTAAGCATCTGACTCTTGATTTCGGCTCAGGTCATGATCTCAGGGTCGGAGAGATCAGGCCCTGCCTCGGGCTCTGTGCTGCTGGTGGCAGAGCCTGCTCGGGATTTTCTCTCCCTCTTTGCCTCTCCCCACCCTCTCAAAATAAATAAATAAACTTAAAAAGAAAGAAAGAAAGAAAACTTTGTTTCCTCTACACATCCTGTCCATTAGAATGTTCCTTAAGTTGCTTTTCTGCCATGAGTTTGCTTGAATTCTTTTTTTTTTTTTTTTTTTTTTTTTAAATAAAAGGAAGAAAAAGGAGGGAAACCAGCCAGCCAGTCTCTCTGGTCTTCTCTAAGAATTCCTCCGATCTTCGCCTCCAGGCATATGAGGTCCACGGGAGGTGGGGGGGGGGGGGCAGGAGCTGGAGAATGAGGGGGAGCCCTCACCTCCAAAAAGGTTACTCCCGGGTTTCCTGATGTGAGCCAATTGTTTCCAATACCCCCAGCTCTCCTAAGAACTTTTTTTTTTAATTTTTTTAATGTTTACTTATTTTTGAGAGAGAGAGACAGACAGAGGGTGCACAAGTGAGGGAGGGGCAGAGACGGGGAGACACAGAACCCGAAGCAGGCTCCGGGCTCCGAGCCGTCAGCCCGGAGCCCGACGCGGGGCTCGAACTCACGGACCGCGAGATCATCACCTGAGCTGAAGTCGGACGCTCAACCGACGGAGCCACCCAGGCACCCTAATGTTTTATTTTTGAGAGAGAGAGGGAGACACAGAACCCGAAGCAGGCTCCAGGCTCCGAGCCATCAGCCCAGAGCCCGACGCAGGGCTCGAACTCACGGACCGCAAGATCATGAACTGAGCCGAAGTCGGACGCTGAACCGACGGAGCCCCCCAGGCGCCCCATCGCCTCAGAACTTCCAGATAGCAGGTGTGGTCGCTGCTTTGTCCCTACTCTCTAAGCACAGGGCTGGAACACGGTAGACACCAATGTTTACTGGATTAACAAAT
Source organism: Lynx canadensis (assembly GCF_007474595.2). Taxonomy (NCBI): domain Eukaryota; kingdom Metazoa; phylum Chordata; class Mammalia; order Carnivora; family Felidae; genus Lynx; species Lynx canadensis. Next base: position 63,695,953 of record NC_044319.2, on the reverse strand, counting down.
GAACTTGACAAAGCAATATACCATCAGGACCTGGCCCTAGGGCTTCCACCCCGGGTTTGCCCTTTCCTCCCCACCGGCCACCCTGTAGAGACGGAACTCGCTCCTGGGGGTTAGGGTAGGACGGATAAGGAATGCAGGGGCAAGAGGAAGGCTCTGTGAGCCCGACAGGCTGGGCTAAGTCTAAACAGCCCTTCTTGGCTGCGCTTAGAGTGACGTCAGTGGCTGGCCCGGTGGGCCCTCAGGAGGGCAGAGGGTGGGGCGGGCACTGTGGGACAGGAGAGCTCTCACTGGAAGGCTCCCTCCTGACCTCGCTCGGCAGCATTCCCAGTTCTACCTGCTGGGCTCCTCCCCTCCCCCACCCATCTCCCCATGACAAGGCTGTGCCCGCCCACCCAGGGCTGCTCGCTCCAGGGGCCTGGCATCACACTTCCCGGTCGGCCAGCTGCTTCCTCCTGTCCTATCCCCACACTGCAAAACAAATACCACAGCCGGACTTTAGACAGAAACCCCGCTTATCAGGGAGTCCCAGACAGATGAACTCTGAGTTTTCAATGCCTGGCAAAGCCCAGCGTGCATCCACTCACGCGGCTTCCCCTCCCAGCCCCCTCACAACACCGCACCCTCGTCCACAATGACATCTGACGGGCCGTCATCCACATCTTTCCTGGACCGCGGCAAAGGAAGCTCGTCTGAGTCGGGAGGTCCCCAAGGTCTCCTCTCCTCGATGCTAACAGAGGCGAAAAACCAGGCCCACCATTTCCATTTGCGGCCACACAAAACGTGTGTAGCTTTTAAACCTATCTCTGAGCAAGGGTGCCAGTGTCCACAGAACAGGTGGCCCTCGACCCGGTGGACTTGGGGGGGTGGGGAGGGTGGGTCCTAATGACCAAGGCCACGACATCCAGAAGGAAAAGATCTCCAGGGTATCCCAAAGCGAATTAAACGAGGGGCCTGATGTAGTAGGAAATCTGTAGTGTGCCTCATTTGGTGTAAGAAAGGGCAGAAACAAATACATATTTATATGTAATTGTGCCTGTGTAACAAAACACTGGAAAGAGACATAAGAATCTGGGGGGGAGGGGGGGGGGCCTGGACTGAACCTTCTACATCCTTCTGATTCTCAAACAAGGTATTAACCTGTTCCTTTTCGTTGCAGGAGCTCCACCCCAAACCAAAACCAGGCCGGAGACCCCTGGCAAACCAGTGAAAGAAACCAGACAGAAACATGGTGAAGTGAAAGTGTCCTGGGGCCCGGAGGTGAAGACTGAGGCAGAGACACTGGAATCCCATCCCCGCTCATTTCCTAGTTCCTAGTTCCTGCTGCCATCAGCCACTAGGCTTCAGGTTTCCAGGGAACAATTCTTTCCTGGGAGTAGCAACTGGCAGGCAGAGGGAGGGGAAAGGAGAAGTGACTCATCGACGTGGGGTTTGAGGTAAAGCTAGCAAAGCTCAACAGTAAAGCTGGAAGGGCTTGGGAGGGAACTGTCCCTGGAGAACACCAGCGCTCACAGGCGGACCCAGACACAGGGCCAGCAGCCCCTCCCTCCGGGACCAGCTCAGTGGGGACACCACCCTCAAGGAGGGGTGAGGAGGAAGGACCAGGGTTCCAGCCCAGGTTCCCCTTTCTTCCCCGTGGTGACACCAAAAGCCATCCTCGTCACACAGGACCCTGCTAAGCAGAAATGCCTCTCCCTGCTTGGGAGCTGGCTGGAAACTTCTAAGTGCAGGTTCCCCAGGGAGAGGGAGACGGTGTTCTCCATCACTGGTTGGCTTTTCCCCAGGCCCAGTTCCCTCAGTGTTTGGGCTCCCATCCCTGGCCAACAGCCTGGGCCTTCCTCTCCACTGAGCTCCCCAGGCTGGGGCTGGACCTTTGCTTGACTTGGATAATATCCTGCCCTTTTGCTCCTTCCTCTCTGATGGGCAGCAGCCCTGATTGAAGAGAGAGCATGTGGGCACCCACATATGATGCAGACATCCCAGGGTCACAGGACAGACCAGACACCCGAAAAACAGCCTTTAATGGAGTGCCGGGGTGGCTCAGCGGGTTAAGCGTCCGACTTTGGCTCAGGTCACGATCTCGCGGTTCGTGGGTTCGAGCCCCACGTCAGGCTCTGTGCTGACAGGTCAGAGCCTGGAGCCTGCTTGGGATTCTGTGTCTCCCTCTCTCTGCTCCTCCCCTGCTCATGCTCTCTCTCTCTCTGTCCCTCAAAAATAAATGTAAAAAAAAAAATTTTTTTTTAATGTGACATGGTAGGTTCCTCCATCCCCTGGACATGTTACTTCCCAGGACCCACAGTCCTGTCACGCTGATGCAACATCACATCAGGTTCCCTGCGAACCATCTGAATCCCAGAAGAGACTGGAGGACGTCCCCAAGCTCAGGACGGTGCTACCACAATTCTTTCAGTGCCAGTATGAGATTACTGGGGGATGTCACGATGCACAACAGTGGGAAGAGAGAAAAGGGAAGACGAAGAGGAAGAAGAAGGTGGCTCCAGCAAGCTTGTGAACCCGACACACTCTGTCACAAACAGAGTCACCGCTGAGAAACTTCTGGGTCTGGGGAAGGGAGCACTGGCACAGCATGAGGCCGAGCACCAGTAGGAGCCCCACACAGAACCGGCCATGGGTGTCACAAGCAGTTCTACGGCCCAGGCAGAAATGAAAAAGCTGGAGAGTAGGAAAAGACTGGAAACTGAGGCAAAAAGGAAAATGGAGGCATAGAATGAAGAAGACAAGTGAGAGACTCTAGTGGGAACTGAAAAGGTAAGAGGGTGGACCCGGGAGCGTTATCCCAGGCTGATGTTTGAGGTCGCGGTTCCCGTGCCACAGGGTGCTTGAGACTCGGACCCGGGAGTGGGAAAAGGAAAGGGACTCAGGAGATTTTGGTGCCATTCCCAGGTCCTTTCACCCATCTGGAAAAGTCATTTCCCCTCTCTGGACCTGTTTCCTTGTCTGTACAATAGGGCGAGGGTTAGACTTGCCTCTGGTCCAGTGCACCCCAAGGGCTTTTATGTTTTTGTGATGAGGGACAAAGAAATTGTCCATCCATCCATCCAAGGGCAGGGAACCTATTTCCACGCTTCGCAACTGGGCAAAGTGAACCGCCGTATAACCACCGATGCTGATTTTTGTTTTTAATTGTTCGTTCCCTTCTCACTTCCTAAAGCTTCGTTCTTCAAGGGACCAACGAAGATCCCCCCACAGATCGCATACCCGCACCACGACCCCCAGAGGCACAGACCCTCAAGACCCTGGCGGATCACGTCCAGCTGCTGACACGGGTCGCCTGAACTGAGGCCCAAACCTATCTCTGGACGGAGGCAAGCCCCAGCAAGTGACTCTCATTGTTCCGCAGGAAAGGGAGTTTACAAAGGAAACAAAAACTCTCAGAGGCGGCCAGGGGGAGGGCAGAGCCCTGGCTCTGAGAAGCCTCCAGCCAACCGACAGGCAGGTCCTTCCCCTGGGAATAGTCCCTCGGTCAACAACAGCCACCAAGGGCTCTCAAGGTAGCTACTCCAGAAAGGAACTTGAAGTGCTGTGTTCTGAGAAAGTTCAGATTTCGAATTGATTTCTTCTTCGGACTTTGCACCCAGACACTTCCCCCGGTGGTTTCCCACCCCACCTCACCTCCAGCAGGTCTGCCCTGCCGACCCTTCAGGAGCAGACCACCCAGGGGCCAAAGGAGTCAGGGGTGCGGGGCTCGGGGCTTCTCCCGGGTTGGGCGCGGGTGTCGGGTGCGCGTTGCGGGGCAGGATGGCCCGCCCCGGCGCGGGCGGAGGGGTGCGCCTGGGCAGAGGCGCGCAGGGCCCTCGCCGGCAAGAGAGGCTGTGAAAAGCGGGGCCACCCCCTCCCGGTGGGTGCCGGGGCAGGGGGTGGGGGAGGGGAGCCGGCCACCCGCCGGGGGGAGGGGGGAGGGGGAGGGGAAACAGGGAAGGGCCAGGGGTGGAAAGGCAACTCGCTGGGTGAGGCTGGCGCGTTTCTCAACGCCTCTCCTGCCGCGGGCGAGGGGCGTGGGGAGCGCCTCCCTCCAACCTCTGACCCGACCCACCGATTCCTCCCGAAACTCCGGGAACTTACTCAGGACGACCGACGTGAAGACGAGCAGCTGTCTCCTCCCGGCTCTCGCCTCGGTCCCCATGGCGATCAGGACCCCGACGCGACGCGGCCGCTGCAGCCCCGGAGAAGAGTCAGAGATTCCCCCGCAGCCGCGCGCGGACTAAACTCCAGCCGCCAGGTCGAGCCCCGCCCGGCCCCGCCCTCCACGGCGATTGGCCGGCGCCCCGCCCCTGCGCGCTCCCATTGGCGGAGGGAGTCGCCGCTCCCGCTGAGTGATTCACCGTCGCCAGGTGCAACCTCGGCCCCCGGCTCCCCGCCCCCCGGCGCCTGGCGCCTTTCCAAGCCCGAGCCGCCTGCGATTGGCCCGCGGGCCCGTCGCGTCCGGGGACCAGGGCGCACCTTCTGCAGGTGAGGACGCCCTGATTGGCCGGCGTTCCTCAAGTAGGGACTTTCTGACTGGCTGGTTCCGAGTCAGGACGGGAGGGAGAGCCCGGGGGAGGAGGGGAGGGTGTTGTGCTGCGGGCCTCGTGGACACCCGGCTGGGTTTGCTTTCCGTGGCTTGGGTGTGGGTTTGCGGGTGCATCGCCGGGTGCTGCGGGAACCTTGGCCCTCGTCCTTTGGCGGGTGAAAGCCACACATTCATATGGGGGGGTGGGGGGGGGGGGAGAGGGACCCGGAGAGAAGAGGACGCGAGCCCCAAAACGCCGTCCTCCGTCCGCCCCATCCGCAGCGTCACAAGCTTCGAGAGGGGGCGCGCAGAGAGGAGGAAAGGGAAGGGAGCCCTCAACTCCAAGGCGGGAAAAGCAGAGTTACCTTCTCTCAAGAACTTTAAACATTCGATGGGGACACCCACACCCGGCTGATACGAGCTGACCCACAGACAGATGCTCTACAGACATCACCGTGAGGGCCAGGATTTGCCCCTTACACACGTCCGATGTGTCAGCGAAACGCTGCGTTTCAAAATTGTTTATCCTCTCTCTGTGACTCACAGTCGGGTGCTGACTAAGCCCCTCTTGCTATAGACTATGTTAACCCTCGAGCTTTCTGTTAATGTTTACATTGTTGTGTCATTTTCTTTTAATTGAAACTCACGCTCACCACCTTTACTATTTCTAGCTTTTGCTTTACCGTGATTTCATCTTAACTGTTCTTGCCAATTGGAAAACTTCCTGAACGTGATTTCCCTGAGTGAAAAGTCCACACCTTTATGCAAACCGGTAGGTAGCATTCTTTGACCTGCTTCTTGAACTGTTGCTCTCAGTCCTTTGCCCACATCACTTCTGGTCCCACCCAATCTGAAGCAATGGTTATTTAAGCACCTAGTGGATGCTGTAGGGAAAAACAGATCGATATAAACCAGTCTCTGACTTCACATGACCCACAGTCTACTCCCAAGACTGATACAGAAACAAGATATTATGTAACCAAAAGAAACTTCATGTCACTGAATTGAAACAAATGTTCCTTGCCCGCCAGGGGCAAAGTTCTCTTCTTTACCCTCAAAGGAATTTAAGGTCTTGGAGACAGAGGCAGATACACGGGGAAGGATGGGCTAGGGGAAGGGACCGATCACTGCGGGGTTGCGAGTGTCAGAGAAAACTTTAAGGGCGGGGGGACTTGAGCAGCAGTTAAAGGAACTCTGATACTGGTCAGAAGTCTTTAGATGGAAGGGTCATCTTAGAGGTCGTTTAGTTCATTCTCTTGCCCTACATAGGAAGGCTCATACAACCACAGAGTGGGTTTTTTTTTTTTTTAATTTTTTAATGTTTATTTATTTTGAGAGGCACAGCATGTGCAGGGGAGAGGCAGAGAGAGAGGGAGACAGAATCTGAAGCAGGCTCCAGGCTCTGAGCTGTCAGCACAGAGCCCGATGCAGGGGCTCCAACCCATGAACTGTGAGATCATCACCTGAGCTGAAGTGGGACCCCTAACCCACTGAGCCACCCAGGTGCCCCAACCACAGAGAGTTTATACATCCTCTGTTTAAACTCTAATAAAAATTCTCGAGGCAAACCATTCTGCTTTTTTGCACAGCTCTTAACTGTTAAAATATCCTTTCTGGGGGCACATGGGTGGCTCAGTCAGTTAAGCACCCAACTTCTGATTTCAGCTCAGGTCATGATCTCATGGTTGTGAGATCAAGCCCAAGTCGGGCTCCGTGGGGCTCCTCGGCGCTCCGTAGGACTCCACGCTGAGCATGGAACCTGCTTTAGATGCTCTCTCTCTCTCCTGCTGCCCCTACCACCCCTCATAAAAAATATGTATATATACTTTCTGGAATCTGCTTGCTGGTAACTTCCAGCCTCTGCTCTCTGGAGTTACGCAAAATAATGTCATTATTCTTTGCCAATGACAGCCCTTCCTTCAAGTATTTTAATATACTTATTATGAGCCTCCTAAGTCTTTCCTTCTCCAAGCTAAACATCATTAAATCCTTCAAGAGTCTTCATATGGCATGGTTTCGCAATCTTCCGCCCCCCTCTCCCCCCCCACCCCCCCACCCCCCCACCCCCGCCAGGCACGGGAGAAACCATCTCTCCATGAGATAGACAGATCTCAGTTCAAATCCGGTCCCCCAGTTTGTAGCTAGTCCTTGGCCAGCTCACATCCCTCTGAAACTTTCTGCATCCAGAAGGTAGTTCTGATGACAATAATACCTTACAGCAAAAACAAGGGTTAAATAATATAACACACACAATATGCTAAGCACAGCACCTGGTCCATTTTAAGCACTGGGGTGATGGCTATTTCCATCACGTGTACTTACAGCATAAGAATGCATTCACAAAATATAATAGCCATATTACACCACTGAGTTAGTTACAGCCAACTTGTGGCAAAGTCAAACCCACAAGGCGTTTTTTTCTTTTTTTTTTCTTTTTTTTACATAGATAATAACTTTTGTTGTCATAAGCTCATCTACATTTTCCTAACATTCAGGCTTTAACCAACCTTTATCTTTTTATTTTAATTTTATTTATTTATTTTTAAATTTACATCCCAGTTAGTTAGCATATAGTGCAACAAAGATTTCAGGAGTAGATTCCTTAATGCCCCTTATCCATTTAGCCCGTCCCCCCTCCCACAACTCCTCCAGTAACCCTCTGTTTGTTCTCCATATTCAAGAGTCTCTTATGTTTTGTCCCCCTCCCAGGTTTTATATTATTTTTGCTTCCCTTCCCTTGTGTTCATCTGTTCTGTGTCTTAAAGTCCTCATATGAGTGAAATCATATGATTTTTGTCTTTCTCTGACTGACTAATTTCACTTAGCATAATACCCTCCAGTTCCATCCACGTCGTTGCAAATGGCAAGATTTCTTTCTTTCTTTTTTTAAAAAAAAATTTTTTTAACATTTATTCATTTTTGAAAGGCAGAGAGAGACAGAGTGAGAACGGGGGAGGGGCAGAGAGAGAGGGAGACACAGAATCCGAAGCAGGCTCCAGGCTCCGAGCTGTCAGCCCAGAGCCCGACGCAGGACTCGAACTCACAGACCGCAAGATCATGACCTGAGCCGAAGTCGGCCATTTAACCGACTGAGCCACCCAGGCGCCCCAAGATTTCTTTCTTTTTGATTGCCGAGTAATACTCCAGTGTGTGTGTGTGTGTGTGTGTGTGTGTGTGTGTGTGTGTATACCACGTCTTCTTTTTTTTTTAATTTTTTTTTAACATTTATTTATTTTTGAGACAGAGAGCATGAACAGGGGAGGGTCACAGAGAGAGGGAGACACAGAATCTGAAACAGGCTCTGGGCTCTGAGCTGTCAGCACAGAGCCCGACGCGGGGCTCGAACTCACAGACCGCGAGATCATGACCTGAGCCGAAGTCGGCCGCCTAACCGACTGAGCCACCCAGGCGCCCCAACGTCTTCTTTATCCATTCATCCATCGATGGACATTTGGGCTCCTTCCATTCTTTGGCTATTGTCGATAGTGCTACAAGCCTTTATTTTCCATTGGACTACTATTAAGTCAGGTCTCTCACAACCTGTACTTGTTCAGTTGTTTCTTTTTTCTTTTATGTTTTCTTTTATTTATGAGGAGGGGAGGGGCAGAGAGGGAGACACAGAATCCGAAGCAGGCTCCAGTCTCCGAGCTGTCAGCACAGAGCCTGACGCAGGACTCAAACTCACAAACTGTGAGATCGTGACCTGAGCCAAAGTCAGATGCTTAACCAACTGAGCCAACCAGGAGCCCCAACAGTTGTTTCTTAACTGTAGTACATTTGCATTTAACCTCATTCGAGTTCATATTTTTTTGTTTTGAAAATGAAATATTCATATATACAAAAGTATACATGAAATAATGTTAATGGTTAATGTTAATTGAAAAAAAGGAAATACAAATAGTATGCATCCCAGTTATTTCTACACAAAATATTTGTGTATACAAGTATAAAGCATGAACGTAATTTTACGGCATGCAAATGATTTTTTATTCTCCATATATTTATTTTTCTCATAAAATTGCTTATATAAACAAGTTTATAAATCTCATTGTCATTGACATTTGTTTCTATTTTTAATTTTCAATTTTATTTTTTTATTTGAGAAAGAGAGCTGGGAGAGGTCAGAGGGAAAGAAAGAGAGAGAGAGAGAGAGAAAATCTTAAGCAGGCTCCACACTCAGTGTAGAGCCTGACACGGGCTCGATCCTATGACCCTGGGATCATGACCTGAGCCGAAATCAAGAGTCAGACACTCAACCGACTGACCCACCCAGACGCCCTGACATTTGATTCTTATAGTCTCTTTAAAAAGGAACAGATTTGTAAATGTCAGGCTGGTGAGTTTGCCTGCAAAGTTGAAAACTGGAAGGGATTATTAAATGTAAATCTTGATTGTGTCATCCAATATATTAGCAATTGCACCTGAATTTGTGTTCTATGCAAGTTTCATAAACATGCTTTCTGCGGCCTAACCCAGTAGGTTAATAAAAAAAATATTGAACAAGGACAGAGTTGCAAACGGAATCCGGAAGTGACCTCTTCCCAAGCTGCCACTGTTAGCATTCTAGGTGTTGATATTCCCAAATGTTCCTGCTGAGAGACACCGTGTTTCTGCCATGTATTTGTCTAATGGATACCTTGAATTTTATAACAAATCCTGTTAGTCATTTTGCTTTAGTCTCTAGGAAGACCAAATCCAAATTGGCAATTCAAGTCCAAAAACTGATACGCATTCCTGACTCCATCTGACTTCATCGGACTATCCTGAGTATGCTCTTCCGTTTTCCCTTTACCTTGACATATTTTTTGAAAAATCTTTTATCCAGGGGCACTTGGGTGGCTCAATCCGTGCAGCCTCCGACTCTTGATTTCCGCGCAGGTCGTGATCTCACGGTTCGGGAATTCAATCCCTGCCTTGGGCTCTGTGCTGGCAGTGTGGAGCCTGCTTGGGATTCTCTCTCTCTGCCCCTCCCCTGCTCATTCTCCCTCTCTCTCTCTCTCTCTCTCTCTCTCAATAAATAAAAATAAAAGCTTTAAAAAACTAAAACTAAAATAAATAAAATACTTTGTGTCCATTTTGAAATGTAGGGTTTATGCACGTACAACAAACATGCCATGGTAGGTACTGTGACATGCTTCCCTGCAGGAATAAGGATTTCCGGCCCCAGTTGTTGGCCTCTGGGAGTTACCTCCACTAAAGAGAGGCACCTAGGCCGAAGGCACACCCGCTTCCCAGGGTCCCCTCTATCCAAGGACTGATCTCCGTGTGTCATTCCTGGGCCATCTTGAAAGAAGTTTCAATGGAGCAGCGGGGTGGCCAATAAAACGTGCATGCAGTGACTAAGGAGAGAATGTCAATTGAGGAAATAAAGACAGTGGCTACGACAGGTCAACTGAGATTTTGCTGAGAGGGCAGCAGAGAAAAGAAGCAGCAACTGGAGGGCTGTTGGAGGAAGGCAGAGTAAGTTCTTTGTTTGCATGGAAACACTGTATGCTAATGGCAACGATCAGGCAGAAAGAAAAAAATCAGCGCTGTGTGAGAAAGAGGGGACAGCCGCACTTCCCAGTTCATGAGGAGAGAGGGGATGGGACCCAGGGTTCAAGGTGGGTGTTAAAAAGGAACAGAGCCAACCATCCTCCGTGACAAGAGGGAAGTGATTGGTACAGCTGGTCATCCGTTACTCGTCTGCGGGAAGATGATGGAAATTCCGTCTGACTTCTGTTCTCAGTTCAGTAGGAGGCAAAGTCATTAGCAACAAATGCACAGGGAGAAAGGAAGGTTAGGGGATCTAACTAGTGGGGGGACCTCCTGTGCAGGTAGCACCCTTGCAAGCATGGTGAGCCTTCCTAGAACCTGCCAGGCTTTCTGTGAGAAGTGTGGCAAGCGCCAGCCCACAAAGTGACACAGGACAAGACAGGCGAAAGATCCTCTGTAGGCTCAGGGCAAGCGGCATAATGACAGGAAGCAGGGTGGCCACAGTGGGCAGACTAAGATCATTTTCCAGTAAAGGGCTGTAAAAGTACGAAGCAGCTTGCATTGAGGTTTGAAGGTGTTGAGACCAGATGCAGATCTAAGAGAATGCTGGCTGTTAAGAGACACAAGCGTTTCGAGGGCACCTGAGTGGCTCAGTCAGTTAAGCATCAGCCTCTTGGTTTTAGCTCAGGTCATGATCTCACCATTCATGGGTTCGAGCCCCTTGTCAAGCTCCGAGCTAACACTGGGGAGCCTGCTTCAGATTCTCTCTGCTCCTCCCCTGCTTGCTCTCTACCACCCCCCCACCTCTCTCTCTCTCTCTCAAAATAAATAAAAACATTTAAAAAAAGATGTGAACATTTTGAACTGTGAAGAGATAAGAAGAGGAAGGGCCCTGTGGTCCAGTTCCAATCCTCATATTTTGTTTTATTCTGAAGACAATAGAATCTTGTGTTAAAAAAATAAATAAAAAATAATCAATTAATTAATTAAAGATATTTTTTAAAAAATGGGGCACCTGGGTGGCTCAATGAGTTGGGCGTCTGACTTTGGCTCAGGTCACGATCTCACTGTTCGTGGGTTCGAGCCCCGCATCGGGCTCTGTGCTGACAGCTCGGAGCCCGGAGCCTGCTTCGGATTCTGTGTCTCCCTCCCTCTCTGCCCCTGCCCTGCTTACGCTTGCTCGCTCTCCCAAAAATAAAGAAACATTAAAAAAATTAAAAAATACACGGTGGGGAGAAGTGGAGACAGGAACTGAACACACACTAGGAAAGTGTATCGGGACTAGTGAGCTGTGTCAACTGCCTACTAGATATTTCGGACACAAATTTAAAGAGAGATCCTTCACATAGGTGTGAGTTTTACCCCAGCTGTTTGACTGCAGGGAAGGACTAAGCCGTTGGGTTTGACCATAGTTGGGTTTTTCCTAAGCAAGCTGATGGAGACAACAGCAAGGATGCAGAAGGGGTTTCCATCTCTTACAAGTTCTTACTAGTTCTGTGTCCTTCCAAGCCTTCCTTTTGCGAACATAAGCGATTACACATAAGTAAGCAAATAAATAAGGAAATGTGTGGATATACACACACAAATGCGTGTCCATATTATCTTACTTTTTTTCTTTCAAGATTTTGTTTAAATTCAAGTTAGTTAACACATAACGAAAGGCCTTTTTTCAAAGAGAGGGCACGCGCTCACTGTGTGCACATCCCTGGAAATTGGCGGGGGGAGGGGCAGGCTTCCGCAGATTCACGCTCAGCGTGGCGCCCAACCTGGGGCTCAATCTCATGACCCTGGGATCATGACTTGAGCCGAAATCAAGAGTCAGACGCTCAACTGAGCTACTTTTTTTTTTTTTTAACACAAAAGATAGCATAGTACCTTTTTTCCCACTTAACAATGAATTCTGGGAGATCCTGAGTACACAGAGAGCTTCCTCGTTCTTTTCTGCAGTTCCATAATATTCTGTTGTTTGCTTATAATGTTGCTGATTTAGCCAGTTTTCACTAAGACACCCTTGGATTACTTCCAGTCTTTTGCTAACATAAGTAATGAAATGAATAAACATGTACACGTATCATTTCACATGGGTGGAAGCTTATTTCCAGAAAGCTTCCAGAAATGTGAGTGCTGGGTCAAAGGGTATATGCAGATACTGACAAAGAGTCCTCCCATAGAGTGTGTACCAATTTGTATGTACATAATCTATTTTTTCAATCTTAATTTTATTTTTTTAAAAGTTTATTCATTTTTTTTTAATTTTTTTTTTAACATTTATTTATTTTTGAGACAGAGAGAGACAGAGCATGAACAGGCGAGGGGCAGAGAGAGAGGGAGACACAGAATCAGAAGCAGGCTCCAGGCTCTGAGCCATCAGCCCAGAGCCTGACGCGGGGCTCGAACTCACGGACCGCGAGATCGTGACCTGGGCTGAAGTCAGACGTCTAACCGACTGAGCCACCCAGGCGCCCCAAAAGTTTATTCATTTTTGAGAGAGAGAGAGAGAGAGAGAGAGAGAATGGGGAAGGGACAGAGAGAGGGGGACAGAGGATCCCAAGCAGGCTCTGGTGCTGACGGCAGTGAGCCACTTGTGGGGCTCAGACTCACGATCTTGAGATCTTGAGATCATGACCTGAGCTGTGGTCTGATGTTCAACAGACTGAGCCACCCAGGTGCCCCAACATAACTATTAGCATATCTGTTCTCTCATAGTCTTGCAAAAGAGTGTTTTCTCAGACATTTGAATATTGGCTAAACTGATCAATGTAGGGGCGCCTGGGTGGCGCAGTCGGTTAAGCGGCCGACTTCGGCTCAGGTCATGATCTCACGGTCCGTGAGTTCGAGCCCCGCGTCAGGCTCTGTGCTGACAGCTGAGAGCCTGGAGCCTGTTTCAGATTCTGTGTCTCCCTCTCTCTGACCCTCCCCCGTTCATGCTCTGTCTCTGTCTCAAAAATAAATAAACGTAAAAAAAAAAAATAAACTGATCAATGTAAATTGAAGTACAATTTACATTAGTGCATTTACCTGATTAATGTAAAATGAGTTTAGTTTTTTTTGTGTCATTTTTAGTGTCTTTTCAAAATTTTATTTATTTACTTATTTTGAGAGAGAAAGAGAGTGTGAGCAGAGTAGGGGCAGAGCCAGATGTGGGTTTGAACTCAGGAACCGTGAGATCATGACATGAAGGGAAATCAAGAGTCAGAGGCTTAACCCACTGGGCCACCCAGGTGCCCTGTGTATCTTTTTTTTTTTTTTTTCAATGTTTATTTATTTTTGGGACAGAGAGAGACAGAGCATGAATGGGGGAGGGGCAGAGAGAGAGGGAGACACAGAATCAGAAACAGGCTCCAGGCTCTGAGCCATCAGCCCAGAGCCTGACGCGGGGCTCGAACCCACGGACCGCGAGATCGTGACCTGGCTGAAGTCGGACGCTTAACCGACTGCGCCACCCAGGCGCCCCTCTTTTTTTTTTTTTAAAGAGAGACATTTTGGGGACGCCTGGGTGGCTCCGTCGGTTAGGCGTCGGACTTCAGCTCAGGTGATAACTTTGAGCCCCGCATCAGGCTCTGTGCTGTTAGTTCAGAGCCTGGAGCCTGCTTCAGATTCTGTGTCTCCCTCTCTTTCTGGCCCTTCCTGACTCACGCTCTGTCTCTCTCTATCGAAAAATGAATAAACGTTTAAAAAAATTTTAAGAGAGACATTTTAAGGGAGACATTCTGGGTGGCGCAGTCGTTAAGCGTCCGACTTCAGCCAGGTCACGATCTCGCGGTCTGTGAGTTCGAGCCCCGCGTCGGGCTCTGGGCTGATGGCTCAGAGCCTGGAGCCTGTTTCCGATTCTGTGTCTCCCTCTCTCTCTGCCCCTCCCCCGTTCATGCTCTGTCTCTCTCTGTCCCAAAAATAAATAAACGTTGAAAAAAAAAATTAAAAAAAAAAAAGGGAGACATTCTATCTTTTTAATTTTTATTTATTTATTTATTTAGAGAGACCGTCTTTTTTTTTTTTTTTTTTTTTTTTTTTTAGTTTAGTTTACATCCCAGTTAGTTAGCATATGGTGCAACAATGATTTCAGGAGTAGATTCCTTAATGCCCCTGACCCATTTAGCTCATTCTACCGTCCACAGCCCCTCCAGCAACCCTCAGTTTGTTCTCTGTCTTTAAGAGTCTCTTATGTTTTGTTCCCCTCCCTGTTCTTATGTTATTTTTGCCTCCCTTCCCTTCTGTTCATCTGCTTTGTATCTTACATTACACATATGAGTGAAGTCATATGATATTTGTCTTTCTCTAATTTCCCTTAGCGTAATACCGTCCAGTTCCATCCACGTAGTTGCAAATGGCAAGATTCCATTCATTTTGATTGTTGAGTAATACTCCGTTGTATGTGTATACCACATCTTCTTTATCCATTCATCCATCGATGGACATTTGGGCTCTTTCCATACTTCAGTTATTGTTGATGGTGCTGCTATAAACCTGGGGGTGCATGTGTCCCTTCGAAACAGCACAACTGTATCCCGTGGATAAATGCCTAGTAGTGCAATTGCTGGGTCATAGGGTAGCTCTATTTTTAATTTTTTTGAGGAACCTCCATGCTGTTTCCAGAGGGGCTACACGGGTTTGCCTTCTCACCAGCAGTGCAGAAGAGATCCTCTCTCTCCGCATCCTCGCCAGCATCTGTTGTGGGAGAGACAATCTTAAGCAGCCTGCGAGCCCAGCATGGAGCCCAATGCGGACTCCATCTCAAAACCTTGAGATCAGGACCTGAGCCGAAATCAAGAGTTGGACGCCTCACCGACTGAACACCCAGCCGCCCCGGGGTTTAGTGTAACTTGTGTATCTCAAAGTGAGCATCCTTATAACTTCAAGAGTCCTGTGTGTTCTGTGAGCTCTTCGTTTTTCATTTCTCTTCATATGTTTTGCTCATTTTTTATTGCAGTAATTGTCTTTTTCTTATCCATTTGTAAGGGCTCTTTATATAGTCAGGAATTAGACCTTTGTGTGCACACTGAGTTGATTTTCCCCCCAGGTGGCTGCTTGTCTTTTGACTTGATTTCTGTGATGTTTGCCTGTCTCGGCCATGCAGGCAGAAGACTTTTGATTGCTTGTGTTGTTTGTTTGTTTGTTTTTGTTTTTGAGAGAGAGAGAGAGAAAGAGAGAAGAGAGCACGTTTCTTGGGCTCCTCACTGGGAGTGGAGCCTGCTTAAGAGTCTCTCTTTCCCTCTCCTGCCCCTCCCCCACTCTCAAAAAAAAAAAAAAAGTCACATGCTCCACGACTCAGCCAGCCAGGCGCCCATGGACTTGAGCTTGAGCTTTCTTGATAAGTTTATCCCTGGTTCTGCAAAGGAACGGTGATAGCAATGACCCATGCGTAGAATCTACTGCATTAGGAGGAATACAAAGGCATGAGGAAATTAATAAATAGCAAAATGTTGGTAAGGTTGATGAATTGGATGACTTGGTAGGTTGAGGAACGTGGTGACAAATAGGAATAGGAATAGGAAGCAGAGTGAATGAGTGGGAAGGACGTCCCTCTGGATAATCTGACGACACAGTTTTCCCGACTCATGTTCTCTTTGGGGTCTCTAGCAATGAGCTTAACTTATGTTTTCTTTCAGTTTTAAAATCTGCTTTCCTAGAGTCCACTTCTTTTTTTTTTAATTTTTTAATGTTTATTTATGTTTTGAGAGAGAGAGAGAGAGAGACAGAGTGTGAGTGGGGGACGGGCAGAGAGAGAGAGAGAGACCCAGAATCCGAAGCAGGCTCCAGGCTCCGAGCTGTCAGCACAGAGCCCCACGCAGGGCTCGAACTCACAGACCATGAGATCATGACCTGAGCTGAAGTCGGACGCTGAACCGACTGAGCCACCCGGATGCCCCTTCCTGTAGTGAAGCTGGTATACTTGCACTGATATGAAGCAAAACAGACTTTGAAACTAGACGAAGGGGACATGATGAGAAAGGAATCCAATCAGGAGGAAGCGTTACAGTTCTAACTGTGGACAATCTAATACCACAGTCTCCAAATATACAAAGTAGACGTGACAGAACTAAAGGGGAAATAGACAAATCCCTATCATAGTGACAGATTTAAACATACCTCTCTAAGAAGCTGAGAGTACCAGTAGACAAGAAAATTCTAGAGACATAAATAGATTTGAACAATCTATTAATTAATAATTAATTAATAAATATAATTATAATTAATAAATTGGACCTAATGGACATAGAGAGCACTGCACTCCCAAACTGCAGGACATACCCTCTTTTTTTGCAAATAATTTTTAACGTTTATTTATTTTTGAGACAGAGAGAGACAGAGCATGAACGGGGGAGGGTCAGAGAGAGGGAGACACAGAATCCGAAACAGGCTCCAGGCTCTGAGCTGTCAGCACAGAGCCCGACGCGGGGCTCGAACTCACGGACCGCGAGATCATGACCTGAGCCGAAGTTGGACGCCTAACCGACTGAGCCACCCAGGCGCCCCTGCAAATAATTTTTAAAAATTTATTTGTTTATTGAGAGGGAGAGAGACAGGATCCCAAGCGGGCGCCACCCTGTCAGCACAGAGCCCAACGCGGGGCTTGAACCCATGAACTGTGAGATCATGACCTGAGCCAAAACCAAGTGTCGGTGAGCCACCCACGTGCCCCTGTACCCTCTTTTCAAGCGTTCATGGAACATCTACAAAAATTGACCATACAATTGGCCATAAAGCCAGTCACAACAGAGTTTAAGTTTGTACATGCAGTGTGTGTTTTCTGAGCACAGGGGTGGTAAAATGATCGTGTTCACTTTGCAGAAATCCATCCAGCTGCACGCTTATGAAGTCTGGCTGTTCTATTCAATATATTTTCTTTTTAATATGACATACTTTCCCACAGCCTGTCACACGTTCCCTTCCATCAAGTTTCAAAATACCTATGCAATTTTATTTACCTTCTTGTGTTTATTATTCATATATATATATCCACACCTTCTACATGGCAGGTACTTTACATGTGTTATCATTAAAAAAAAACTTTTTTTTTAATGCTTATTTAATTCTGAGGCAGAGAAGGAAAGAATGCAAGCAGGGGAAGGGCAGAGACAGAGGGAGACCCAGAATCCGAAGCAGGCTCCAGGCTCTGAGCTGTCAGCACAGAGCTCGACGCGGGGCTCAAACCCACGAGCTGTGAGATCATGACCTGAGCCGAAGTCAGACCAGAGCCACCCAGGTGCCCCTCCATATGTTATCTTAATAAACTTCCACAACCGGGCACCTGGGTGGCTCAGTCGGTTGAGCATCTGACTTCGGCTCAGGTCATAATCTCACGGTTTGAGTTCGAGCCCC
Source organism: Lynx canadensis (assembly GCF_007474595.2). Lineage (NCBI taxonomy): Eukaryota > Metazoa > Chordata > Mammalia > Carnivora > Felidae > Lynx > Lynx canadensis. The sequence goes on along the minus strand of NC_044319.2, from coordinate 63,678,651 downwards.
ACATCAGGCTCACTACTGTCAGCGCGGGACCCGCTTTGGATCCTCTGTCTCCCTCTCTCCTTGCCCCTCCCCCGCTCACACGCTCCCTCGAAAATAAACATTAAATAAATAAATAAACTTCCATGACTACCCAAAGAGACGTGTTCTAACCCCCATTTTTACAGATAAAGAAAGTGAGGGTTGGAATAGTTAAAAAGTAGCTAGTGGTGACCCCTATTTAGCCTTTCCTTTTTACAGAACAATGTGCTACCCTTCATGAGTATTAGTCCCAACTTTCTCCCCTTGCATTTTTCCCTCTGAGAGTTACTCAATACCTCAGGAAAAATTCCACGTTTATGGAAGTACCTCCTACGAGCCAGGTGCTGGTTGAATTGTTGGCCACACAAAAATGGAGTCAACATAAGCAAAGAGCCATCCATGCAAGTTATCACACTGCATGAGAAGTGCGTGCCTCCTCCCTGTCCTCCTGGTCTCATGGCCTTTGTGGAATTCAGTGATACAATATCATCTACTTATTTTCCTCCCTCCTCCTTTAGTTTTAAAGCCCGCTGGATGAGGACAGCAAGTGTCCTGCCAAACACATTCTTCTAATTCTTGTGAAATTCAAAGTAATCACAAAAGAGCCTGGAAGCTTCCCAAACGGGGGAAATGGTGAGCAGGCGCCACCACGGTGAGGAGGGAGTAGAGGCTGCTTAGTCCCCTAAAAACACCCAGCCTGGTGGGGGCAGGTGCTGAAGAGGAAGTTTGGAAAGGCAGGGTGACGCCAGATCTAGGCTACAGATTGCTCAGCAGGCCGGGCCACGATGCGTGCCCGAGCCAGTAGGCAACAAGGACTTCTTGTAAAATTATCGACTCTGACTGATAAGATAAAATGTTATTCTTTTAATTTTTTAAATTTTGTTAATGTTTATTTATTTATTGGGGGGGGGAGGGTAAGAGAGAGAGGAAGACAGAATCCGAAGCAGGGTCCAGGCTCTGAGCTGTCAGCACAGAGCCCGACACGGGGCTTGAACCCACGAGCTGTGAGATAGGACCTGAGCCAAAGTTGGACGGTCAACTGACTGAGCCACCCAGGCGCCCCCTTTTAATTTTTAAAAAAATTTCAGGGGCACCTGGGTGGCTCAGTCAGGTGAGTGACCGACTTCAGCTCAGGTCATGACCTCATGGCTCGTGAGTTTGAGCCCCACATGGGCTTTTGCTGCTGTCAGCACGGGGCCCACTTCTGATCCTCTGTCCCCCTCTCTCGTCCCTCTCCTACTTGCTTGCCTGCACGCTCTCTCTCTCACTCAAAAATAAAAGATACAAACATTAAAAATTTTTTTAAGAATTTATTTATTTTTAGTTATTTATTTTACATTAGAGAGAGAGAGAGAGAGAGAGAGAGAGAGAGTGCACCAGTGGGGTAGAGGGGAAGAGAATGAATCCGAAGCAGAATTCAAGCTCAGCCCGACACGGTGCTTGATCCCACAACCCTGGCATCACGACCTGGGCCGAAATCAGGAGTCAGACGCTCAGCTGATTGAGCCACCCAGTTGCCACTAAAAGATTTTATTTTTAAATGAAAAATAGTCAGTTGGGTGACTGAGTTCACTCAGGTCACGATCTCACAGATCGTGAGTTCGAGCCCCCTGTCAGGCTCTGTGCTGACAGCTCGGAGCCTGGAGCCTGCTTCGGATTCTGTGTCTCCTCTCTCTCTGCCCCTCTCCCACTCACGTTCCGTCTGTCTCCTTCAAAAATAAACATTAACAACAAAAAAAAATTAAAAAAAAAAGATTTTATTTTTAAGCAATCTCTACACCCAAAGTGGGACTTGAACTCACAATCCTGGGATCAAGAGCCACATGGTCTTGAAGCTGAGCCACAGCCACACACCCCAAGGAACCAATTGTTGTTGTTTTGTTGTTTTAAGTAAGCTGCACACCCAACATGGGGCTTGAACTCCTCACCCTGAGATCAGGAAGTCGCATGCCCTACTGACTGAGCCAGCTGGGCGCCCAAAAATGTTATTTTAAGATTGCTCAGCCAGCGGTGTTTCCAAAAGGCTGAAGTCAGAAGATTCTGAACGTTGGCAGGGTAGTGAGGTTCAACAAACACCCACTGAGAATTCGCGTTCGTTTGGGGCACTTCTGTCTTTAAGGAGCTCACACCGACTGGGAAGAGTTAACAACAAAAATGGAGTGTGACAGATATGACACAGGTATTGGTCCACACAACGTGGGGCAAAATTTGGTGAGAGGGAGGAGCCCAGTGGAGTCTGGAAAGGAAGGCAGAAGGCAAGGGGACAGACAGCTGGTCCGCTCGAGCTCCCGGCCTCACCTGTTGAAATAGTTAGCTATGAGGAAAGGGAAGAATTTAAAAAAAAAAAACAAAAAAACCTTTTAATGTTTTTTAAATTTATTTGTGAGAGAAAGAGACACAGAACGAGCTGGGGAGGGGCAGAGAGAGAGAGGGAGACACAGAATCCAAAGCAGGCTCCAGGCTCTGAGCTGTCAGCACAGAGCCTGACTCGAGGCTCAAACCCACGAAGCATGAGATCATGACCTGAGTGGAAGTCGGTGCTCAACTGACTGAGCCACGCAGGCGCCCCTGAAAGGGAAGAATTTTAAAGGGCAAAGGAATGGGTTGGAACAGCCTTATCAAGTTTATGAACCAAACAGTTAATGAGGGAGAAAGAGGAAAGATCTCTTCATGATGACCAAGCCAGGGGGCATGGTGGGTCATGGAGAGCAGGCCAGTTTACTTCTGGGGCCCTCTCTGACCCTCACCAGCTAAACTGAAGAAAGCAAATAACGTAGGTTGGCAGGCTGGGAAGGAAGCTAAAACACTAGCTTACGGTGACAGAAGATAGACAATGGTGCCTAGAAAAAGATTAAGGATGGAACTGACTGCAAAGGGGCCCCAGAAAAACCTCGGGGATGTCAGTGTTCTAGATCTTATCAGGGTGGTTGTTACAAGTGAGCATACGCTTGCCAAAACTCAATGAACTGAACATTTAAGAACTGTGCATTTTATTGGAGGTGAATTATGCTTCAAAAAAAAAAAAAAAAAAGGAAGAAAGAAATGCTATAACCAAATTACAATATTTGAGGAGGCAAAAAAAGAACACTAGAACAGTTGAGAGTCAAACAAGGAGGGAAATTAGACCCCAGGAAAACCTTCCAAACAGTCTGAAAAGCAAAGGGAGGTGGGTGTTTGAGGGAAGAAACGGCAGGGACGATTTGCCAGAACTTAGCCCAGACTCACATGTTTCGATTGTATCTGTAGACCCAACGCTGTCCAGCTAAGTGCAGACAGAAATGAACTGTAGTTGGGGCACCTGGGTGACTCAGTCGGTTGAGCATCCGACTCCCACTCAGGTCATGATCTCATGGTTCATGGGTTCGGGCCTCGAGTCGGGCTCTGTGCTGACAGCTCAGAGCCTGGAGCCTGCTTCGGATTCTGTGTCTCCCTCTCTCTTCTTTGCCCCTCCCCCGCTGGTGCGCTGTCTGTCTCTGTCTCTCAAAAATAAGTAAACGTTAATGAAAGAAAGAAAAGAGAAAAGAAAAAAAGAACAAAGGAAGGAAGGTAGGAAGGAAGGAGTGGAGGGAAGGGAAGGAGGAAGGAAGGAAGGAAGGAAGGAAGGAAGGAAGGAAGGAAGGAAGGAAGGAAGGAAACGGAGGGTGGGAAGCGTGGGAAGGGAGGGGAGGAAAGGAGGAAGGGAGGAATGGAGGAAGGGAGGAATGGAGGAAGGGAGGAAGGGAGGAAGGGAGGAAGGGAGGAAGGGAGGAATTGTGGTTAGCCCAGGGAGAATGGGAGAGCCATGACAGAGAAGCTGGAGAACCCAGACGAACAGATTTTGTGGAGGTGCACGGTAGGCTGTGACATAAGACACAGAGGGCTGGGTACAGCCCAGGAGGTAGAAGGGGAGAGAAAAGGAGAGAGAGGAAGGCAAGGAATGCAGGGATTTGAAGGCGTTTCTCCAGAAACTTGAAAAATCAGAAAATTGGGTCCAACTTCCTCTTCCACCAATAAAGGAACAGAATTGTATTATTTATTTTTTAAGATTGTATCTTTTTTCATTTTAAAAAATTGTTTATTTAAATATAATTTATTGTCAAATTGGCATCCGTGCAACACCCAGTGCTCATCCCAACAGGTGCCCTCCTCAGTGCCCATCCCCCACTTTCCCGCCTCCCCCACCACCATCCACCCTCGGTTTTTCAGTATTTAAGGGTCTCTTAGGGTTTGCCTCCCTTCCTCACGGTAAATATGTTTATTTATTCTGAGAGAGAGAGAGAGAGAGAGAGAGAGAGAGAGCACAAGCGAGTGAGCACAGGGGAGGGGCAGAGAGAGAATCCCAACCAGGCTCTGAGCTGTCAGCACAGAGCTCGATGTGGGGCTCAAACTCACCAACCAGGAGATCATAACCTGAGCCGAAATCCAGAAATGGATGCTTAATCAACCGAGCCATCCAGGAACTCCTCTTAAGTTTTCATTTATTTTTTTTTCAGGAATCATCCCGCCCAACGTGGGGCTCAAACTCGCAACCCCAAGATCAAGAGTTGTAGGCTCTACCGACTAAGCCAGCCGGGCGCCTCAAGGAATAAAATTTTAAGACAGCAAACTTAGGAAGTCAGAACCCTGGCATGTAAATATTTGAAAGGTCTGGAAGGATATGCCTCAAACCATGCCCCGCACCAGAGGGAAGGCACATACACGCTGTGTTGAGTTTTGTCAGCAAGTGTGTGTTTCTCATTTTCCTTAACCAATTAAATTTTGTTCAGCCCAGCGTGGGATCAAAGGACGGTGTTGCTAGAAGCCGGGGCCTGTCTTTGGTGTAACCTCACACTTGTAACCTGTGTTTGACACACCTGTGGGCATGAAGGGTGACATCTGTTCAGTCCCTCACTGCCTGGAGTTGCCCTTTCCTTTCCTCAACCCAGTGACGAAGCCTGAGGGAGGGCAGGTGGGGGCTGGGGACCCGAAGGGCAGGGGCAGGGGCAGGGGCGGGCAAACTATGGCCATCAAGGACTAGATAGTAAAAATGTTAGGACTGGAAGAACATGGAGTCCCTGTCACAACAATGCCACCATTTTACACAAAAGCAGTCACAGACAACGTGGAAAAAACAGTCATGGCAGCAAGGCCAAGCCAAGCCCCAGTCGGCTGCCCTCTGGAGCAGTGGTTCTGGTCCCTGACTGCACATTAGAATCACTTGGGGTGGGGGGTTGTGGGTGGGGGGGAGAGGGGCGCCTGGGTGGCTCAGTCGTTTGAGCATCCGACTCTTGATTTCAGTTTGGGCCATGATCCCAGCGTCGTGGGATCCAGCCCCATATTAAACAACACTTAAAAAATCACTTCGGGGGCTCATAAAACCACCACTCCCCAGGTCTCACCCCCAAGATTCCAAATCTGGAAGGGGACCCACGCTTTTTTTTTTTTTTTTTTTTTTAGGTGCCAGTTGATTCTGATGTGCATCCTGAGATGAAAACAGTTGTTCCAGGAGAATTATCCTCTCAGGAAACTGCAGGGGGTTGGGAGGTTGGGGTGGGGGGCGGGGGGTGGGGACAGAGGATGCTGGAGAAGGACCCAGGGCTGAAGTGAAGTCTAGATTAAGATTGGGAGTGTTCGCAGTGCACCTGACAAACTAAGTGCTTCCAATGCTTCGAGTAAACGGTCTTTATTTGATGCTTTTGCGCGCAGAGCACTGTAAGCAGTGCGCAAGCTGGGGAGTCAGACCCTCCACCACCCGCAGTTACGGTGGCCGCGGTGGGGAGGGAGAGGGGGCCGTCAGTAAGCCACCTTCTACCTAACCTTCTTTCTGGAACCATTCTCTATAGGCCCCTGCGTAGTTGCGAGCCCTGTGGAGACAAAAGGTGGAGGGGGTGAGGGAAGGACAGGCCCGGGAGGCAGTCCCCAGTCACCCCCAGCCGGCGATGCACACCTCCCCCATACCCTGTGTATCCAAGGCCCTGGGCCAGCTGCGTGGCCTGCAAACCCCGCTTGCCCATCTGGCAGAAGAAAATGAGATTCTCATCGTCCCGCTTCGGCTTCTCGGCGGAGTACAAAGCCTGGAAAGCGGCGGGCTCCATTTGCAGGGCACTTTCCAGCTCAGACACTGGGAGGAGTCGAAGGGACAGAATGGGAAGCCGGCGGCTGGCGATCTCAGGTTCACACCGGGCCCGGCAGGACTGGCTCCTGCGGCCCGAGCGCGTCTCCGGAGCGCCCCCAAACCACACCCGGTGACCACGCCACACCCCAACCTCAAGGACAGGGCAGGCCCGCCCGCGCAGGAAGGCGGCCGCACACAGCTGAACGGGGGCCACCTCCCCTGCGGCGAGGAGGAGCGGCGGGCGGGCGCCCGGCCTCGGGGAGGTCAAGCGCGGAGCAGCGGGTCCGCCCCTTCCTCGCCGCCTGCGATCCGCTCAAACTGGAAGGGCCGGTTGCGCTGCCAGGATCCGCCTCCCACCAGCGCTTCTCCAGGAAGTCGGCAGGTGGGTGGGTGCGTGCGGCTTAAGGCAAGGCGGGACCCCCGCAGCCGTGCCTCCCCCACGCCGCCCTAGACGCCCCCCCTGCACGGCCTCTAGGCCACCCGCGCGGGCGTCCCCTCGGCCCCCTACCCGGGATGTTGAGCGCCCCCGGGATGGTCCCCGCTGCCGCCTCCTCCCGAGATCTCACATCGATGAGCCGGGCCCGGCCCGAGGCCAGGAGCGAACGCAGTTCAGGGAGCGAGACCGTGGGCGCTGAGGAGGGAGGCACGAGAGCCTGGAGCGGAGCGCGGCGCCCCAGCCCGGGAGCGGGAGCGGGAGCGGGAGCGTGCGGACCTCCGCGCCCCCCGCCGCCGCGCCTCCTTCCGGGGGCTCCGCGCGCTCCCGGGGGTCGGGGCCAGGCCCCACGTCTCCCCGCAGGTACCTCCGGCCATGGTGCGCGCCGCGACGGCGAGCTGCAGGAATGCGGCCCCGGGCCGCCCCCTCAGTGCCCGCGGCATCTCCCCCGCCTCCCGGAGCCGGGACCGGAACCGGAAGCGAAGGCACCGCCTCCCGATCTGCCCCCTCGGCACCTGTTCGCGCGCGGTACAGCTGATACCCCCGCCGGCCCGAGATTCTTGCGACTGCCCAGCGCGGACGGTCAGGCTTGGCCCAGGCACCGGGACTGAGAGTCATGAACACGGGAGTGGCACCCCACCCTAACCTGGGCCGACCAACCCTTCCTGGGCAAAGTGCAATGTGCGCCCCCCCCTTCCGCCCTGGGGCCCACAAAAAGGAAAACCAGGAGAGAAATGTGGCTCTGAACATTTTATCTTTAAAAAAAAAAAAAAAAAAAAAAAGAAAAGAAAGTAAAAGAAAAACCGTCCCCACAAGGGGGAAGGCCCCAAGTGGGCCCCTGTCTGTTGTTCTCCCCCGCTCCAGAGACTTCTGCATAGGCCTTAGATGCTTGCCGGCCAATCTCCTCTTCCCGGGGGCAGCGGCCGCTGCTAAGCATCCTTTTCCCCACTTCTTGCTAAAGCCTGTTCCCCAGAGTCCTCAGGTGCACATCTGAGCTCCAGGGCGAGGAAGAACCAGTGGAAGAGAGCGCCAGAGTCCTGGGGCAGGCCAGAGCATCACTCGTTAGCGGACCCTCTGCTGGCGCTCTAAGCGAGCACGGGGCAAGCTCCCCCCACCCCCGGTTCTGTGTGTCCAGTATCCAGCATGGAGACAGCACATGCATGCGCAAGAGGGGCACGAGGGCCCAGGGGCTGCATGGCGCGCGGCTGGGCAAGGCTGTCCGCGCCCGCCCACGCGTGTGTTTCACACCACTGCAGGCTGCTGGATCACAGGGCCTCAGTTCAAAGCCACGCCTTCTGACTCCCCCTGGTCCCACGCCAGAAGTGGGCAGTGAAGGAAAGGGGCACGGGGTTGGCCTGCTGCTCCTGGGCTATGTGTAGTTCTCAGAAAGGGGCTGTAGGGCCCAAAGCCCCGGAGTCCCCAGAGTTAGTTGCTGTCGTTCTTAATGACGACCTCTACTCCGTGGTGCCGCAACTGAGCTCGAAGCAGCAGGTTCTTGTTTTTGAGATCTTCCACCTGACGCGGAAAGGAGGCGATGAGGAGAGTAAGTCGAAAAGTTGGCACTTTTCTGACCTTCTTCAGGCATCCACTAGTGAGGGGAAGAGGATGAGGCCCGCTCTATGGAAACCAAAGGAGGGAGTCCCAAACTGGCTCAGGGGCCCTGGAGTCGAGGAGGGCTGTACGGAGGACAGGGGTCTGACCTGCTGTCGAAGCACATCATTGTCCAGCTGCAGCTGGTCAAGCCCTTGCAGTTCCTCAGACAACCGGTGGTTACTCTGTCGAAGCTCCTGGATATAATCACAGGCTTTGGAGAGAATCCCACCTTTACTCTGCAAGAAGAAGCCAACAAAATGAGGACTAAGGTGCTCCCTGCCTGGCCTTCCTAAAGCACACACACCCCCTGGGCCTCGTTTTCCCCTAAGGACGGTGGGGTGACCTTTCACAAGGACACGGGGAACCTCAGAGAGAGAGAAGCACGGGTTCCTGCCACGTGTGCCCTCTCCACCAGACGATACCAGGACACAGAACCCAGGCATCCGGCCCACTCCCGGGGCCCTCCCGTGACCTGGCCAGACTTGGTGCTCTCCATGGAACAGTCTGGGATGATCTTGGACAGCTGCACAATCCAATTGTTGATCTTGTCTCGGCGGCGGCGTTCGACTGTGGGGCAGAGCGGAGGTCAAGGTGACTCTGTGAGAACCCCCCCCCCCCACCGGCCCTGTCCAACCCCCCAAGCTCTCTCGCTCAGACACCACGCTGTCCCCAATGCCACCAAGCAGTACCCACCTTCATTATGCTGAGCCCTGCGTTTCTCATCCCGAGTGGTCCGCGGAGCTTCTGACTTCCTGACGACAGAGCCCAGGGCGGCCAGGGTAAGGGAAGGACGAGAGAGAAGATTGGAGGTGGGGTTAGGGGACGACACAGGAGTTGGCGGGGATCAAGAACACCACGGCAGCCGAGAAGAACCAGGGGTCACTCACGGGGAATAAGGGTGAGTCCTTGGGGCAATGGAGCGCTGGCTTCCTCCCTGCAACACTTCTTGTGGCGACATCATCACAAAGAATTGGCCTGTGAAGATGCGGGGTCGGTTCTGTCAGGACGTGGGACCAGGAACCTCATCGAGCTCTGAGGCCAAGGCCCTGGGATCCTCTAAAAAGGACACACTTCCTCCTGCTGGAAGGGCAGCCCCAGACTCACTGCCTGCCCAGGTCTTAGCGATCGTTAAGGGGTCATGAGGAAAGGCCCCCTGCCCCCAGCCTTGTCCCTCCAGCCGCACCCTCACACGTCTCACCGGTGCCGGGAGGGGTCGCCTGCCCCAGCAGTGCCTCTGAGCCCTGCGTCGTGACAACCGCGGCCGCGCTCCCCGAGGTGGTACCCGCGGCCCCATCGCCCACGGCAGTGCTGGGGAAGTAAGTGTAGTGCGTCTCAGCAGCTGTCCCCTCAGCGTCAACCGTATCGTCACTGGTGAACGCACCTTGGATCACCGCCTGGGAAAGGGAACATGAGAACAAAGTTCAACGACAGTCAGGTACTTCCCACCGAACTACTCACTGCACAGCTATCCCCGAGAGGAAGGAGGGAGAAATATCGAGAAAGGGAGAACCTAGCACCTTGGGACAAAGCAGCCCCAGGTGCCTCACCGCCCCCAGCCCCAGCCCCAGCCCCAGCCCCAGCCCATGGGCTCAGCTTCATTTTCCTCCCTCCCCAGCCCGTACCCTGGTACCTGGGTCATGGACTGAGTGGCAGGATAGCCACTGATGGCGCCAGTCCCCTCAGTCTGGCCATCCAGCTGCCCCTCAGACACCTGGATCACCCTGTACATCACCTAGAAGCAGGAGGAAAGGGAAGCGGTGGGGAGGGAGAGAGAGCAGGAGAGTAAATGCTGGGGACCCCAGGACCCTCATAAAACTTCTCTCAGATGATGCCCCAAAACAAGAGTGCGTCAGAGACAGAGATTCAGCCACTCTCCCCTCTTTCCCCAGAAGTTCCAGCACGGCCCCACCCCCACCCCCAATCCCTACTCCAAACCTCATCCTCCAAGCCCCTCCCCACCCCGCAGGGGTCCACACCTTCGCCCCACCCCCACCTCCAAGCCAGGTCTCCCCCTGAGGGTTCGATTACCTCCCTCAACCCCAACCCCAGGTAACACCTGCAGGCGCCTGGCCCCCTCCCTTACCTGGCCCCCATTCTCAGTTCGGAAGACGTACTTGACGTTGGGGTCAGGGAAGGTGGCAGCTGACTGGATGCTGGCAATGGCCACGCTGGTGGGGTCCTCCCCAGTTGCCACCGCTCCTGAATTAAAAGAGCGAAGGAAAACTCTGCGAGGTATGGACTTTCTCCCTTTGTTCCACGAAGGACAAGGGTGCATGGGAGGTGCGCCCGCGGGGGGGGGGGGGGGGCGGGGAGGGGCCACGATGGGCTCTGGGTCTCAGGTCTGTTTCTACCACTCACCTTCCTGAATCTGCACTGTCCCCTCTTCCGCTTCAGCTGTTTTCTGCTGCCTGTTTGTGATGGGGGTGGGGGGGGGGGAATAAGGCAGGAAGTGAATAAAAAGCTCACTGACCCAGTTCCATGTGGCTCCCAAACTCCCATGGCCTTCCCAACAGATGCCGGGTGAGGTTAGCATAACAATCTAACTGGTATTTACTGAGTGTTTATTGTGTGTGCGTAGCACTGAACTCAGCACTGAACACGCGTTATTTTCGCTCACACGAAGAACAGCACGATGAGCTAAGCGGCGTCACTTGCGTTTTGTAGATGGAGAGCCGGATCACAACACTAGTAGGTGACGGAGCTGAAACCGGAATCTAGGTCTGCCTGACTCCAGAGCCAGTGCTCTCAGCCGTTCTGCGTCCTCCCCGGCCTCCCACCTCCCGCCCCAGACCCTACCTCTTCTTCACTCACCCCTTCATCTCTCTGTAAGGGGGCACATCCAAGGAACTGGTCCTTCTTTGGAAGCCTTTGTATCTCCCGCCTCACAGGCCAGAGTGTTAAGTCCTGGTAGAAATCAGGGAGTTTGCGGTGAGGCCAAGAAACTGAACAGCCTGTTTCAAGAAGCCGGGCTCCATGAAGACTCAGCCAGGAACAAAGTGCAGTCACCTACAGGGGACAGTTTCCTCCGTTCTGATGCTGAGAGGTGGGCTACAGTACTTGAAAAAGTAACTCTACAAATAGTGCTCCTCGGCCCTCCACGATCACTCCAAGTCATGTGGGCACTGGTGCTCCTTCCCGCTTCTCAGCACGTACCGAGAAATTTCTGTTTTCAAATCTAGGAAGGGGACACCTGAAACCCACTGCTATTGGCGCACCTCCCTGAACCATAAAGAACATCCGTGGCCCCTGGGCCTCATTCTGCTTAGCCCCTTGGGCTCTTGTTTTGGGGTGTCCAGATTTGTGTCATCTGTTAAAGACCCTAGAGTCCAAGTGTGTCCTCTACAAGCCCCTTCTATTTTCTTCACCAAGCCTTCCCGTGGAACAACACGGTTGCTAAAATGTTGCCATGACAACTCCAAATCAACTGAATCCCAGCAAGAAGGGGGAAAAAAAAAAAAAAAAACCACTCCAGGCTCAAGGTTCGGGAAGGAGAGACAATGGAAAAGGAACTCATTTGCAAGGTGCCCGCCTTAGGACCCTGACACCCGGCCGGAGGGCAGGAAACACAAAGAGCGGAGAAGACAAATGTCTCCAGAAAGATACAGCTACACGTACAAAACGACAAAACGATCCCCGCACGAGAGGGTAAGCTTTTTGGTCAAAGGTCCCCCAAACCTCTCCTATCCAAGGGAAATCTTCAGCGGATGATTGACAAGCCCGCATCGAAGGAAAGTATTGACCGAAAAGAGAAGAAAAAAAACCAAACAAACAAACAAAAACAAAGGGCGAAGGAAAAAAAAAAAAAAAAAAAAAAAAGAAGAACCGAAAGCGAAAGTGTCCGGAGGAAGCAGCGCAGCGAGAAGATCCCAGTCCCTAAGGGGAAGTAGGACCAGGGTTTCGGGACCACCTACCTGTCCATCCTCAAACCTACGGAGGAAGTGCCCCTCCGAGGCTTGCTGCGCTGACCGCAGGAGGAGGCGATGGAAGAGACGGCAGGGCACAGGAGGCGTCTCTATCGCCCACAGCTGTCAGCCAGGGGCAGCCTCGGAGGACACCCAGCAGCGGGGTCAGGCCGCTTATTCAAATCTTAGTTGGACATCCGGAAGCATTTCCTGAGCATTAGGGGATGCGACACGGAAACGCGGACGGGATGTTGTGGCGTGCACGCTCGGGCCAGCAGGGCCCAGCAAGAGCCCCCGCTACGTCTGGACACAAAGGGGAGAACGACCAGGTCCCGAAAGAAGTCGGGCGCCCGACCTTGCCCGAGAACGCGGCGCGTCCCTGCAGGCCCCGCAGCCAGCAGGCGCGAGCCCGCGAGCCCGGGAGCCCGCGAGCCCGGGCGGCCGCCGCGCTCCCTCGGCGGCCCGGCGCTGCGCTCGGCGGCCCGGAAAGGGCGCGGGGCTCGGCGGGCCCGCGGTCCCGGCCCCGCGGCAGGCAGCGCAGGAGGGCGGGGACGCGCGCGCTCGGGGGCGGGGAGTGCGCTCGGCCCACAAAGGGGGGCGGGAGAGAAAGAACCGGGCTCGGCCCCCTCCCGCAAAACAAAGGCTTCCTCCCCGGGAGGTCCGCCACCTGAAAACGGGAACAAGATCCACGCTGCCCTGCCTTGCCGGCCCACCCAGCCCCTAGACTCCCGGCTCGCGTCCCGTCCCGAACTCACCGGCCAAGGCCGCCTCAGCCGCCGATCTCCCCCGACCGTGTTCTCCCTCTCCGGACTCGGAGAGCTCCATGGACGGCTGCTCATGCGCACTCCCGGCCTGCGGCCATGTTGCTGAGGGGCGGAAGTGTCTCTCTCGACCCGCCCAGGCTCTGAGCGGCCCCACTTCCGGCCGTTCCCGCTTGAGGAAAGAAGCGGTTGGGTGGGGGTGTCGCCGGGGCGTAGAAGAAGTCACTTCCTGGGGTCCGGGGAGAGTAACACTGGAGTATTTGTGGCATTCGGCAAGAACGGGAGAAAGACGACTGATGCGTGCTTCCATCTTTCTGCTGGACAAGGCGTTTTTAGGGGCAGAAGGGAGGGAGGTTGGCTTAGATCAAGGGAGAGACGTCGGACGGAGGCGCCATCTTTAACAAGGGCTACTTGGGAGGCCATCTTGGGTCGGGACGCTTTCTTGCTGTCCACGACGCTTTTTGCTGTCCGGGACGCTTTTTTGCTGGAGACGAAGATAGATTTGGGTATATTCCTTTGTAGTAGCGTCAGCAGTTGCTCACCCAAAGACCCCCCCAGAACTTCCAGTTTTTGTGAGGCCCTCCGTTTCTGTGAGAGGGATCTTGGTTCCCATTCCTTCTTGGTTAAGACCTGCTCTTAATGGATTTGGAGCAGTGTGGTGTGATCAGAAGAGTTTAGCCTCTGGAGCCAGACAAACTCGGATCTCAAACCTGCCTCTGCCGCTTCTTACCGCTGAGAACATTGGCAAGCCTTTTGACTTAATTAGCCTCAGTTCTCTCATCTGTAAAATGGAGACACCAATACCAAACTTACCGAATCGTTATACGGACTAAGTAAAATCAGGGGTATAGATGTTACGCTCGTAGAATACCTCGCCTTTACTGGTAGATCATGAGCATTATGTAAATAGAAGTTTCTCTTCCCCATTTCCTGACCACCATGAACCCAGCTCTAGTTTCTAGCCACAGGTCTCCATGACAACAACTGAGGAAGAGCACCCTAACAACAACAGCAAGAAGACATCTTGCCAAATATGAAAATGTAATACCCGTCACCTAAGACTCTAGTTAAAAAACAAAACAAAACAAAACAAAAAAAAAAACACGAGGCTTCACACCGTGTAGGTATAAAAGTACAACTTTTATTCTGAGGTTGCTTCTTACTAGGATGGAACATATGGCCCCAGCCTGTCTGGAGAAGCAGTCCCAGGGCCTGAGTTATGCTATTCCCCTTCCTTGGGATAGGAGGAAGTTATTCCAAAGGAAAAAGGAGAAGCCAGGGAGATCTGCAGAAGATCTCTCTTCCTAAAGGCGACTGGAGGCAGAGGGTGGGGATGCTGGAGAGGGAGCCAGTCCCTCCAACACACTTTGAGGACTTCAGAGGGCTTCCTTGACATGGTCCTCCTAATCTGGAGCTAGGAGAGTCAGGAGGTACCCAAGGGTCCAAGAGCAGAATAAGGACGGGCAACTCAGAAGTGTCGATGTGTGACAGCCTCTGGCTTGGCCCCACCCTCCCCTCCTCCACCCTGGGCTTCCATGAAGGGAAGTACAGTTCCCTCTTCATTCTTCACTTTGAGAAACCTCTTAAGTTTTCTGCCTACTCTTTGTTCCCTTTGACCAGTGACCCCGCTCCTTGGTAACAGGATCTCGGTGACTTTCTTGGGAACATCCTAAGGGATAAGTGCTTTGTGTCTGAGACAAGCTCAAGTAAACCAACGGAGGCAATGCTTCCCATAGTCGAAAAGAGAAGCTGGAGGGTCAAAGCCTATGGTGTTGGACACTCCAGCTGCTCGGGCTGCAGGAGAAACAGCCGGTCTGGGAATCTGGAGGTTCAAGACAACGTACTGTCCCCTTTGCCCAGCGCTGTGGTCCTACTCACAGTCCCTCACCTCTCCCAGGGTTGGCCTGTGTTTCAAACGCATATGATCGGCGCTGGGGGGACAGAAGAGGGTCGGGGGGCTGGGGTTCCCTGGGGGGCAGACTAAGCCGACTCCGGTGTCCAGACCCTTCTGTGTCTTCGGGTGGGAGCTCCAGGCAGCTAAGTGGCCGAGAATAGGCAGGGATCACACTACACGGGGAGGTTCTGGGGATGAGGCTGTAGTCCCCACCCCCCGTACAGGTCTGGGTCCGCCGAACTCCCTGGGCCTCAGTCCTCTGGCGGTCCCGGGCCAGGGCCACAGCAGCATCGAAAGAAAGACTGCCCCCATTCCTCCAAGAGGAACGGGAGGCTCGGGACCCCCAAGCCCTTTCCCCAGGAGTCCCATCAAGCCGGCCAGGCCTCGGGCATGGGTTTGCAGGTGCCACGTGGATCTTGCTACACATCGCACTGGGCATCTTGGCAAATTGTGGTTTGGGGGGCACCACAGGCACAGAGCGGACCTGTTGGACCTGAACCAGGCTGGAAGCCAGGCGCATGCCCACACCACCAGCTGAGCCAAGAGGACAGGGACACGGGTTGCAGCCCTCTGGAACGAGCGGCCCCTCGGGCTCCATCTCCTGTGGCCGGGGTGGCTGCGGGACCGCCTGTTCTGCCTCAGAGGACTGGGGGTTGCCCTCTTTGGCACTGCCAACCTCCAGGGGCTCTGCGTGTGACCCTTCAGGAAGGGCGTCCTTCTCTACACGGTCACCTCCAGCACTCTGGTCTCCCTCACGCTCCCCGTCCCCACTCTCCTGTTCCTTGCTGACCTTCCCTGCTCCTCCTTCAGCTGCTGCTTCGGGGCTTCTGCCGTCTTCACCACCTCCTTGGGCTTCTCTTGCCCCTTGGTTCTCAGGCCCCCTCTGTCCTTTGGCCTCGTCCTCTCTGCCTCCGTCAGCCTCTTGTTTGTGTACAGCTTCCCAGCTCCCCTCGGCAACTTGGGTTTCCTGGGCCCCGCGCTCCGGGTCCCTTCTGGCTTGTACCTGGGCTTCCTCTCCTTCCTCAGCCTCTTCCCCTCTCTCCTTGCTTTCTTTCTCCTCGTCTTTACCCTGCTCTCCTCCTGTTCCCACCGCACACTTAGCTTCCTCCATACTGCCCTCCTCCTGCTGACCACGGGACTCCTCTCCCTTGGCCTCTGGCTCTTCCCCACCCCCTTCCTTCACACTGACCGTCATCTCCTGGCTTTCCCCAGCCTTCCCTCCTCCCTCACCTGCTTCTCCATCCTCCACCTCGCTCTCCGGACTCCCCTCAGCCTCCTCTGGGACGTCCCGTCTGCCTTCAGGCTCAGCCTCCCTGTCCTCCCCACCTTCCCGGCATGCCTGCTCTCCCTCAGCCTGCCCTGGAGCCCCCTGTCCCCTGCATCCTGCTGCCTCTTCTTCCAGGCTCCCTGGGCCCTCCCAGTTTGGGTGTTTGGGCCCCAGAAGGGGACTTAGGTCATCGTAGGCACTCAGGAAGACCTCCTCCCCACTCTCCTCTTCTCCTTCAGGCCCGGGGCCCGCAGAGTCCGGGGAACAGCAGCTGGGAGCCAGGACAAACTGTGCCTCATCCAGAGACAGGTCATCCAGGGGCGGCTCCACAGAGAACTCCTCCACCTGCGGGCATAGCACCGTGGCTCAGGACCAGGGGGCCCTGTCCGCCCTCTGGCCTCCCCAGCACCCCCAAACCCAGCACAGCTCCTTCTTACCTGAGGCCCGACTCTCAGGAGCTCCTCTAGGTAGCCCATCCCAGGGTCGTCCTCCCCAGGGGAGAAGGCTGCTCCTGCAGTTCCTGCCTTGGCCACCTCCCCATCTTCCACCCCCACCCACTCGGGCTCTGAGCTGCTTGAGTCCTCTAGGAAGGAGAAGGAATCCTGCACCTCCTGGGACAGGCAGTCCTCCAGGGCAGGGGCCACGTCCGCCGGGCCACAGTCAGCCGGGGGACCTGCGGCCGAACTTGCCTCCAACTTCTCATCTGTTGAGAGAAAGGTAGTCCCAGGAACACACAGGTCAAGACCAGCCTTGACCCTTTACAAAATGGATCTTCCTAGCACTGCTACCGTATCGGGACCAACGCCCCCGGCATAGATTTGGCCTGTGGCCAATGCTTTCAGACCAGCATCCCTACCTACTGGCTTATCGCTCCCGCCAGGTGCCAGGCACCATCCTGTACGTTTTACAGTGCGCTGTCCTATTTCGTCCCCCCACGACACAGCCCTATGATGTAGGGTATTTATCCCCATTTTACACATGAGGAAAGCGAGACCCAGAGAGATCTGTCCAAGGTCACGCAAACAGTGAGTGGCACGGCCCAATTTTGAACCCAAGTCTACTTAACTCTGTAGCCCGAGTCCTTCCCCGCTGCCCTGTGCTGCCTCAATACTTCTCATCAGTGACACTTCAGAACCTCTGAACTAACTCAACGGCAAGTAGCTTAACCTAGGTCTCCAGTCCCACCGCTGTGACAGAAGCACAGCAACAATGACGGCGTCATAAGATCGCAAAAGAAGAAAACAAGCGAATGCCTGCGAAGTCCTTAACACAGCACATGGCAAGCAGTAAACCTTCAATACATGTTAACGATTAGTGTTAATCCTGTATTATCACCAGCATCTATTATACAGCCCCGCCTTGTACTCCGTGATCCCTACTGTCTGAGTCTGACCCGGACTCCCAGTCTCGGGTACATCAGTGATCTGAAGACTGCCGGGGGTCCTCTCTCTGTGGATTTCACAGAACCTGATAATATTACTGGATTCCCCCCCCCCCCCCCCCCGCAGCCTGGAAGTCAGGGAGGCAGCCGAAGGTGACCACCCAGAGCCTGAGGACTGAGGCGTCTGCCATTTTCAGGACAGATACCTTGCATCAGAGCTTCAGCCTGGAATTCTAGTCCCTTCTCCCAGGCCTGGGAGATCCCCGGGGCCTCACCTGGGGGGCCGGGGCCGGGACCCGGGCCGGAGGCAGGGCTTGGCCGGGGCTGTAGGGCGGGGCACTCAAGGCCTCGGGTGAGCCTGGCCAAGGAGACGTTGGAGATGATGTTTGGGGGCACGTTGAGGATGGAGGTGATGTGCAGTGGGAGGTTGACGTTGTAGGGGTCCGAGATGTGGACTCCAGCACAGCGCTCTGCTCGGCCGCTGCTCCCAGCGCGGATCCCCGACCGGCCGGCCCGCGGCGTGCCAGGCTCAGAGCTGGTGCCGCCCAGCGCCTCCGGCTCCCGCTCCCGGTCACCCTCCGCCGCCTCCCCGGAGTCATTCTCCGAGCTGTCCTGCGGCAACGCGCTCGGCTGGGGATGGCTGGGTCCCGCCAGCCCCTCCGGCTCTGTGCGGGAGAGAGCGCTGGGGGGTAAAGGGGCCCGGACACCTCAGGAAGGCTCTGGAGAGCGAGCCCTGCTTTCTCAAGCCTGAGAGTTAGGACAGCCTGGAAGGCACCGGGCCCGGCTTCCCTTGGCCACCGCTGCGAACCTCCCACAGTGACACTTAGGAACCCCCCCCTCCGTCCCTCCGGCCGTCCCTGCCCCCCCCCCCACAAACCCACACCCCGCTCTCTCCCCCTTTGTACGCTCATTTGAACACACCTGTTGATCAGATGATCAACTCACTATTGTAAACCCAACATCAGGTACTGTGGCTGGTGTATAATAAGCACTCATTACGTGTATATTTTTCTTTGAAATTAGCGAGCACACAGCCACGTGTACAGACACACAAACACGCAGCAGTGCACCCACAATGGTCTGTCTCATCCATAACACTGCTATTCCCTTGCAGAGACACCCACACACGCGCACGCAGGTGTTCATCAGCCTCTGCATGCACGCGCGCACACACGCGCACACACACACACACACACCACATGCACACCTGTACTCACCATCACTGACCCCAGCCGCAGCACTCAGTGAGTCCATGCTCTTGGCTGGCCGCAAGGTCCCCTTATCAGATTTGTCCTCTGCAAGACATGAATGTTTGTAGGGCCAGGGTCCTGCTCGCCTTCAGCAGAGCGCCCCCCCCCACTACGTCCCTCCAGACTCACCTCTGTCCTCAGCGCCCCGTGGAAGTTTACGCTTGGTCTCATGGCCAGAGCGACCCAGATTGAAGATAGATTTCCACTTCCTGACCTTCAGAGACCCTTTCCTCCTGGAAGGAATGGAGAAGTCATTGGGGTTGGAGCCTGGTGGTCAATGTCGGGGAGGAGGGCCAGGAAGGAGACCTTACTTGTGCTCCGCAATTTCAATGATAGTGTGGTAGGGCCGTATCTGCGGGGGTCCATCGCCAGCCTGCAGGTTGCTAGGCAGATTGTAGGGCAGGGACCTGGGCATAAGGTCCTCGGGGCTGCCTGACGCCCGGGCCCCTGGAAGTGATCGCCATCCACACTCCATTTCACCACCTAGCGAAAGAAGAGGAATTGGCCGGCCAAGAACAGAGATGACAGGGCGCCTGGCTGGCTCAGTCGGTTGAGCATCCGACTTCGGCTCAGGTCATGAGCTCACGGTTCGTGAGTTTGAGCCCCGCGTCGGGCTCTGCGCTGACCGCTCAGAGCCTGGAGCCTGCCTTGGATTCTGTGTCTCCCTCTCTCTCTGCCTCTCCCCTGCTCACACTCTGTCTCGCTCTCTCGCTCTCAAAAATAAATACATATTTAAAAATTTTTAATAATAAATAATTATAATAAATAATAAAATAAACATGTTTTAAAAAAGAGTTGAAAGAGGGCCTCAGCTCCCTGTAGAACCCTCCCACCCACCAACTAACCGCCAGGCTAAGGATATACTCAGAGGTCTTGGGAGACAGACCCTCTGTGTCTGGGCTCCTCAAGAGGGCATCCTCGGGGACAAGGGTCAGGAGATCCCAGCACACCGGCCAGGTGGGCTGGGGTAGGAATGATCGGTCAGTGGCCCCGAGAGCCAGGATGGTGATTAGAAGGTCAGGCTATGCAGGAGAGGTTTGCTCAAGAACGGACTAGGCCATCACCTCTCCAGGATCTTCTCCATGTGACCACAGCTGTGAGTCTCAGCTGTCTCATCTGCAAAACGGGGAGACTGAACGAGGTGGCCTCTGAGGCCCTCTGTGACCCTGACATGACTCCCCAGACAGACTGTGGTGGTGTGGTGGCTGGGAGGGACACTCACTGGAAAGGGCAGCGCCCCCAAAGAGCTGGTCCACATGCGTGAGGATAAACTCGACCACGATGGACTGCACCCGCACCTCCATGAAGGCTGCTGTCCCATTGAAGCCCGAGGCCTCTATGTCCTTAGACCTGTGGAGACGTGGAGTTATTCCCCTCCAGCCCCACCACACTTCCCCGTCTGAATTCTCCCTAAAAATACCCCCATCCCCCCTCCCCTGCGTGCCCTTAACCTCGTCCCCACCTCTTAAACCACATGCGTGATTCAAGCCTCAAATGCCTTCCTTCAGGAAGCCCTCTGGGAATTCACTCCCGTCAGAATTCATCTCTAACCTTTGCACGCGAGGGTGCCTCGTTATAATGACTCTCAGGACTTCTCATAGTCTGCCTTACACCACGGGGGGTGATATACAGGCCAGATCTCCAATAGACCGCGAGACGTTCGCTCGACACACCTTCAACAAGGACTCTGAGCTCGGGGACACGGCACCAGAAGACACAAGGCCTCGTGTCCAGTGGGTAAGCCCCGTCCCGCTCAACGTAATTGCGAAACCCCCTGTTTCTCACCGGGCTCTAGGAGGCCCCACCCCCCCTCCCCAGGGCACCCCCATAGCCACGCCCATTCCTGGGGCAGCCTCTGGGGGCTGGGCTCTGCCAGGACCCCCCCCCCCCAGGCTGCTCGCACATGTGCCCACCTCAGCAGGTTGGGGGCCCACACGATGGCCAGGTTGCGGGCGTGCATGTTGGTCTGAGCACTGAACGAGGCCATGTGTACCAAGTGCCGCGTGAGGAACTCCAGGGTCCTGCAGAAGGGGGGCATTGTGGGCCGGGGGTCACACAGGGGACGCCCAGGGCCGGGGTCGGATTGAGGTCTGGGAGCCGGAAGGGAAGAGACAAATCGAGGCCCCAGGGTTGCGTGGGGCGTGGGGCGGCCCTCTGGGGAGGGAGGAACCCCACACACCTGTAGTTTGGGAGAGGGAGTTCTCCAAGCACCTCGAGGATCTTGATCAGACGCTCCGGCTCCAACTGCACTGCCACGGCCTCCTGGTGGGGAGGAAGGTTCAAGAACCGGGTCAGCCGGCCCGCGCCGCCCTTGCTCACTCCTCGGAGCACTGAGCCCCACCGACAGAAACGGCCTGTGCTGCACCCCACCCCATCCCCCAGCCCAGCTCTTCGGAAGCCACGTGATGAGCAGACAGAGCCCAGAGCTCGGGGCCCACGGCACCTGCTGCTGGGTCTCAGCCCTGCCACCCCATAGCTCTGCGACCTTGAGCAACTCCCTGCCGCTCTGCCTTGGCCTCCTCCCCCGGTGCCGCTCCGGTACAGGAATACCTCCGTGGTCCCTCCCTGCGGGTGTTCCAGGGGCCGTGGAGTTACTCCGAGGTGCCCAGGGAGGCCTGCGCCCACACGGTCCGGCCGGCGTGGGCTGAACTGCGTGGGCCGCTGCTCCCGGCTCCTACAACCCTATCGTGCTCGACAAAATGCAACTCACTCTTTAAACGCTACTGAACTCAAGAGAGCATTTTTGTCCTGCGTTCCCTCACTCAAAAGCTGTCCAGCATCCAGTCCGCTGGTGGAGGCGCGCTCCGGGACAAGTTTTGACTTCTAAGAAGGGTTCTCCTTCTCTCCCACGGAGGGAAGCTCTGGCCCAGGTGATTTCCCAGGGCCCTCTGCTCTCCGCCTGCGTTCTACGTCCCCCAGCCTCGTCCCTGCACCGTGCGTGAGCCGCAGGCCCCAAGGGAAGGAGGGGAGGCGAAGAGAAGAGGGGGGAGATTGGCGGGAGGGGGGGGGTCTTTTCCTTTTCACGTGGTCTCTGTCATTCGGGATCGCCAGCACTCTGTCCGGCCGTTGAACACCCACTTGGGACATCGGCGCCAGGACGATCACCCCTCAGCCTCGTCTCCTCCCCCCCCCCCCCCGACCTCTCAACTCACAGCAAACTTGTCATAGAGCCGGTAAGTGAGCAGAGGGTCTGGAAGTTCCCTGAAGTAGGCCTTTAACAGGGAAGAGACACAATGGATGTCCTGCAGGTAAACATCTCTCCGCAGGTCCGGCTTCCGCTCTGCCTCAAACTCCTGCCTGGGGAGGTGCGGAGTGTGAGGAGTGGGGGAAGGGGGGTGGGGGGGGCAGTGGGAGAGGCGGGGGCTGTGCGGGTGGGTCCGGGCAGGGTCGGCGGTCAGCAGGCTCGGGACTTGGGAGGAGGACGTTGGGGCGTGTGTGTCCGTGAGGCAGCAGACGCAGGTGCACCTGTCGCGGTGCCCGGGGGGTGTGCAGGCGGCCGGGTGGGTAGGGAAAGGGACCCGTGCGTGCGGGCACAGGGAGACGCGTCGGGGACGGAGCCGCGGGGGGTGAGCGGCAAGGCAGGGGGGCGTCCGAGCCAGTAAGGGCGGAGGGGTGCGCCTGCACGTGCTTCTGGGCTCGTGAAAAGGTGGAGGGGACGCAGATCTTAGAAGGAAACGTAAGGGTAACTCTTCGTGGTTACAGCCAACAGGTTCTCAGATAAGACGTCCAAGAGCACGAGCGGCCAAAGGACAAACAGATACACGGAGCGTCGCGTGACAAACTTTTGGGCGCCAGAGGACAGTGTCACGAAAGCCAGGACAACCCACAGAATGGAAGAAAACGTGTGCGAAGCACAGATTTGCTGGGGCGTTTAGTATCTGGACCGTGTGAAGAATTCTTACAGCTCAAAGGCAACAAATAGCCCAATTTAAAAATGACCGAGGCGGGGAGGTGGGGGGAGGGGTGGCCGGGTGGCTCAGTCAGCTGAGCATCTGACTGTTGATTTCGGCTCAGGTCGTGATCTCATGGCTTCGTGAGTTCAAGCCCTGCATCCGGGTTTGCGCACTGACCACAGAGCCTGCTTTGGATTCTCTCTCTCTCTCTCCCTCTCTCTCTGCCCCTCCCCGACTTGGGCTCTCTCTCTCTCTCTCTCTCTCAAAAAGTAAATGGATAAACTTAAAAAAACAAAAACAAGGGGCGCCTGGGTGGCGCAGTCGGTTAAGCGTCCGACTTCGGCCAGGTCACGATCTCGCGGTCCGTGAGTTCGAGCCCCGCGTCGGGCTCTGGGCTGACGGCTCAGAGCCTGGAGCCTGCTTCGGATGCTGTGCCTCCCTCTCCCTGCCCCTCCCCTGCTCACACTTTGTCTCTCTCTCTCTCTCTCTCTCTAACGTAACTAAGCCTCAAAAAAATTAAAAAATAAAAAGATCTACAAGGGAGTAAGAAACACACAAGATGTTCGGCGTCATTGGCTCTCAGGGAAGATGCGAATCCAGGTGACACATGACTTCACATCCGCTGGGATGGCCGGCGGGATGCGGGGAAATTGGAGCCCTCGTGCCCGGCTGCTGGGGTGTGAACTGACGCCCGGCCACGGAAAACGGTCCGGCAGCTCCTTAGAAAGTTCGACATGCGACCCAGCAAGCCCGCTCCCACGTGTCTACCCCAGAGAACTGAAGCCGCCCGTCGGCACCAATGCCGGTGGGCGAACGTTCGCGGCCGCGCTGTTCCTCGCAGCCCAGAGGCGCACTGTCCATCGGTCGATGTACAGATGAACCAAATGCGGTCGAGCCGGAAACGGAGATGAAGCAGCGGCAGGTGCGACAACGTGCACGAGCCCCTGCAGACCCGCCACGAAAAGAAGCCAGACACAAAAGGGTACGTAATACGGTTCCGTTTGTATGAAACGTCCGGAACGGGCGAGCCCGCGGAGCCAGGTGGTGGACCCGTGGCAGCCAGAGGCTGCGGGAAAGGGGAAATGTGGAGCGACTGCTTTGGGGGTTGATGAATGTTCTGGAATGAGTGGTGATGGTGGCATGCCTGGCCTTGTGAATACACTAAAAATCGCTGAGTCGTACGTATTTACTTTTAGTGTTATTTTTGTTGTTGTTTATTTAGTTTTGAGAGAGAGAGAGAGAGAGAGAGAGCGGGGGAAGGGCAGAGAGAGAGGGAGACACCGAATCGGAAGCAGGCTCCAGGCTCCGAGCTGTCAGCACAGAGCCCGAGGCGGGGCTTGAACCCACAGACCGTGAGATCATGACCTGAGCCAGCGTCGGTCGCTCAACCCACTGAGCCCCCCCAGGCGCCCCTGCGTCGTACATGTTTAAATAGTGAGTTTTGGGGCGCCTGGGTGGCGCAGTTGGTTAAGCGTCCGACTTCAACCAGGTCACGATCTCGCGGGTCGTGGGTTCGAGCCCCGCGTCGGGCTCTGGGCTGAGGGCTCAGAGCCTGGAGCCTGTTTCCGATTCTGTGTCTCCCTCTCTCTCTGCCCCTCCCCCGTTCATGCTCTGTCTCTCTCTGTCCCAAAAATAAATAAACGTTGAAAAAAAAATTAAAAAGAAAATAGTGAGTTTTATGGTGTATGAGTTATATCCAAGTTTTTAAAACTGGGTGGGCGTATATGGGAGTGGAGACATGCACCTCCTGAGGAGACTCCAGAGTCCACGCTTCCTTCTCCCCGCTTCCCTCGCCCCTCCTGGCCCACGGAGCCCTCCCCTCCCTGCCTGACTCACCGGAGCTTCTGGATGTTGGAGGAGACCCCCGAGAGGCGGTAGATCCCATCTACTACCCCGTATTCCTCCACGAACTCTGCACAGCTCCTCAGCACCTGTGGCACTGGGGACACAGACGACACAGAGAAGAGAGATCAGCAGGTCTGGGAGGACAGAGACCGCAGGGGATCTGAGAAATGGAAGCATCGGGGACGGGGGTTTGGGGAGACTGAAGGCAGAGCTCGCGGAATAGCCACCTGTCGCAAGGAGTCTCAGAGGGCCTCGGCCCCCGGTCTCTCCGTCCATTGGGTCCAGAGCCTCTGCGAAAATCCCCCAGGTGAGGGGGGAGCACACTGCCTGTCCAGACCGCCCACTGCTGCTAGAAAGTTCTGCCTTTTGTTGAGCTGAAGTCTGTCTCTCTGTAATTACTAGCTGCTACCCCAGAATCTTCGAAGGGGCAGCAGTCTGCTTGGAAGGAGACTCGGAGTAAAAGGACGGGTCTTGAAAGTGCATTTATTTAGGGGCGCCCGGGGGGCTCAGTCAATGAAGGGTCTGACCCCGGATTTCGGCCCGGGTCACGATCTCACGGTTCGTGAGTTCGAGCCCCGCATCGAGCTCTGTGCCGACAGCGCGGAGCCCTCTTGGGATTCTCTCTCTCCCCCCCCTCTCTCTGCCCCTCCCCTGCTCTCTCTCTCTCTCTCTCAAAGGAAATACCTAAACTTAAAAAAACAAGGAAAGTACATTTATTTAACACTCTATAGAAAATGAAGCAGCGTGAGTTGTCCGGACCCACAAGGCGCAGGGCTGACGGGGACTGTTGTCGAGCCAGGAGGCCAGCGCGTGCGTAGTAGGTCTGTCATAGGAAGGCGCACAAGATCGCGGCAAACCTGCACACAGGTCGGCGCAGGAGAGAAGCAGCGATGTGCCAAGCTCTGTGCATTAGGTATCCTAGTCCCCATTCTGCAGAGGGTCAGAGAAGTAACGAGTGCCCAGTATTACCAGCTAGCGCCAGGATTCCCATCCAGGGGTGCCAAAAGTTGCCTTCTCTTTCCCACCCTGGGCCCCCTCCCCTGTTGCCAGACCGTAAGCTCCTGAAGGACAAGATCTAAGTGCGACCGGCTGTGTGTGTGTGTGTGTGTGTGTGCACCCTCTCTGAGGCCCAAACAGAATGTTACTGATTTTGACATCCCTCATGTTTTCTTTTTTCTTTTTTTATGTTTATTTATTTTTGAGAGAGAGAGGGAGAGAGAGAGAGAGACAGAGACAGAGACAGAGCATGAGCGGGGGAGGGGCAGAGAGAGAGGGAGACACAGAATGGGAAGCAGGCCCCAGGCTCTGAGCTGTCAGCACAGAGCTCGACGGGGGGCTCGAACTCACGGACCGCGAGATCGTGACCTGAGTCAAAGTCGGACGTTTAACCGACTGAGCCCCCCAGGCGCCCCAACATCCCTCATGTTTTCTGACATGATGTCTCAGACTCGGGAAACCTTCCAACGCCCTGTGTGAAACCCTGTCTCCAGAAGGTTTCTCTTGCGAAAGCTTTCCCTGCCTTAAATCTTCTGCTCCATAAACACTTTGCTTCAGCCCAGTCTTCACTGCTCGGCCTACAGAGGGAGGATAAAAGAGAAACCCCTCAGCCTGGTGCATAAGGCCCTGCAAAGGCCGGGCCCAGCTGCTCTCCCAGCCTCGGCTCCGGTTGCCTCTCCGACAGGCCCTAGGATCCGGCTCTTTGCTGCCCCGTAACTCGTGACGTTCCCTTGCCTGGAAATACCCTTCCCTCTGTCTTTGACGGGTGAACTCTGATGCGTTCGCCAAAACACGCCTCAAAGATCACCTCCAACTCTGAGCCCCTTGCTTGTATCTGTATCGTGGCACTTACCACACTTCATTATCACTACTTTCCTTTGTGTCTCCACCTCTGAAAACCAGTGACATGTTCCCCAGCATCTAGCACGGTGTGGAAACAGCAGGTGCTCAATAATGGTGTATTGATGACTCAGGGAAGAAAGCCATCAGGTATGAGGATGACTAACATCCCCTGGAGGTTGAACTAGAGAATACTGCCCAAGACAAAACACTAAGTTTGATTCACCAAGACTTTCCAGAGAAATCCCTCTCCCGTGTCAGTGTCACGAAAAGCTGTCTCTCCTCAGCCATCTGGTTTGTTTGTTTTTTTTCCTTATGGGCTTTATGAGTCTTAGACCTGATTATGTTCACCTCTTTGGTTACCAGGAAGCTCAGAGCCCACATCTAGGAACCATATAGAATCACCCGATACACACTTCTGGGCATGGATCTTGACCTTCCTCTCATTCCCCCTTCAACCCAATTCCCTCAGTCATTTTATTCTATGTTTTTGTAAAGTGTTAGCTTTTGGAATCATCCATGCCAAGTTCTTGGTGGGATGAAGTAATTAATTAGAGAAATATAGAATGAAGGAAATAATCAATAAACCCATTATTCACTATTGTAAACCCTCCTCATGTGGCCTGGTGTCCACACCCTTTGTCCCCCACCCCCACCCCAGAGCCAGGACTTGGGTGAGACAAGGAAGGTGCAGGTGTGGAATTTACGGAAGCACCCATTCCTAGAGCTGTGCAAATGCCAACTGTGCACAAACACGACCTTCAGAAGAGCATGGAACTCTTGATCTCAGGGTCATAAGTTCGAGCCCCACATTGAGTGTACTAAAAAAATTAATAAGTAAACTTTTTAAAAAAGGAAGGAAGGGAGGGAGGGAGGGAGAGAGAGAGAGGAAGGAAGGAAGGAAGCAAGGAAGGAAGGAGGAAAGGAGGAAGGAAGGAAGGAAGGAAGGAAGGAAGGAAGGAAGGAAAGAAGAGGGAGGGAGGGAAGGAAGGAAGGAGGGAAGGAAGGAAGGAAGGAGGGAAGGAAGGAAGGAGGGAAGGAAGGAAGGAGGGAGGGAGGAAGGACAGAAGGAAGGAAGGAAGGATGGAAGAAGGAAGGAAGGAAGAAAGGAAGGAAGATAGGAAGAAGGGAATGAAGGAGGAAAGGAAGGAAGGAGGGAAAGAAGGAAGGAAGGAAGGACAGAAGAAGGAAGGAAGGAAGGTAGGACAGAAGAAGGAAGGAAGGAAGCAAGGATGGAAGAAGGAAGGAAGGAAGGAAGAAAGGAAGGAAGGAAGGGAGGAAGGAAGGAAGGAAGGAAGGAAGGAAGGAAGGAAGGAAGGGGGAGGGAAAAAGAAAGGGGCACTCTGGGTGCTGTGGTGGCCCTAGGTTGAGGGCTTCCTTAAATTTTGCTCCTTGGTCACCTCTCTTGCCTCACCTTAGTCCTGGCCCTACAGTTCACCATCCATCCTTCCACGACCTGTGCCCATTTGCCAGGGCCCCCTGACCTCAGGTTCCCAGCACTGAAGAAATGGGGTGGACCCTCCTCAGGTGCCTAGTGCCACACCAACTCTCTTGGCCGCCATGTTACTCCATTGACTCATAGATAGTCCGCTGTCACCCAAGGCCTAGGTCCTTTTCACATGAACTACATCCAAGCCAGATCCTCCCCATCCTGCCCTTCTCTGTTGATTCTGAATCTCCAGAAAAAGCCCTTAAAGAAGGTATTAGAGAGCCTAAGGAGTCAGAGCCACGGAGGAGGTGGGTCGTGGAGATGAAAGGAGAGATAACAGGCTGAGAGACGGGGTGGGGCGGGGGGGAGCGTCAAGGAAATAGAGATCAGAGCCATGGCATCAGAGACGAAAGTAAGAGACAGGGCTGAGGTGATGGAGTCAAGGGCTGGAGACATCGGGGAATGGAGGCGGGGTCCGGGAGGAGGGCCCAGAATTTAGAGACTTCGAGGATCAGAAATGCTACCTGACCAGGGTAGCAAAGAGATAAACGTTAGGAAAAGAAAGAACTCAGTAGAGGTAGGGCTTGGGGAAGGAAGAGATGGCCCCCGGGGCAAGGAGCTGGGAGAGGGTGCTGAGACGGAGTGAAGACAGATGGAGAAAACCAAGATCCTCAGGGAGGATAAATGAAGCAGAAACACAGACCGTGAGTCTTGGGTTGAAGAGAGAAGCCATCACCAGCCTCTCGCTGACCTTTCACTGTCCACCTGTCTGTGCCCAGGGAAGGGGTGGAGAGGGAGAGGTACCCGAGATCACTCCACCCTTGGGCTCAGGTGAGATGCTGGGGAAGGGAAGGAAGGGGGTGCTCCTCTCCTCCTCTGGGTCTCACTAGGACCAGACCCCAGCAACCTTCCAGAGAACACGCCCCTCACCTGCTGGGAATGCAGACAGGCCAGGAGGGGATACAGGAGTGGGGTCTGGGCCGGCTGGGGGTTCCGTGTTTCAACATGGCGCTGGCGGGGGCCACGGGGAAGGGCAGCCCCAGGATGAGGAGACTGAACTGAGGGTTTGCAGAGAACTGGAAGCACATCAGCCCCATTGGATCACGTGGCCCTTGCTTGGCCCAGAAGTCATCGTTCTCGAGAGGAATCGCTTGTAAAGGAGTCAGCCCTGTGCTAGCAGTCAGGCTCTTCACGGCGAGAAGAGAAAGGCAGAGCAAAGCCTTCGGGCCTTCAGCTCTTTAAGACTCTCTGGGGCCCTGGGTTTCCCTGAACGGAGGCCGGTGGGGATGGGGGCCCCTGGGGGAGGAGAAAAGGGGAAGGAGGTGTCTGGGGATGAGGGGGCGGGGCTACGAGCAGGAAATGAGCCGGGAACCCCCATCACCCTCCTGGACTGAAGGCACCACAACCCAGAGCAGAGAAGAGGAAATGACAGATTGGGGTGGGGTAGGGTGGGGGGGTGGAAATCGTGCCCTTCTCTGGGAGGAGCTCGGAGGGGCACAAACAAGCTGGGCTGGGCCACCAGGATACCTGCGTTCAATGTCAAATCAAGGCGAAGTTTGTGAGCGGCCACTCCGTGCGGGGATGAGCCCGGAGTGGGCCCCCGTCCTCCTGGCTTCTGAGCCCCTCCAGGGAACTCAGGGAGGCAGCCGACAGGCCCCACACCCACCTCCTTGCACCCTGCACCCCTGCCCTCCGACCAGCCCCGGGGCATCTCTCTGACCCTTCCCGCAGCCCACATTTCAGCCGCTTCTGCCCTCGCCCCTCCACTCCCAACCCAAACCCGCTCCTCCTTTGCACAGGGAGAGTCACAGAGACTGGCAGAGGGAGAGGCCAACCCACACCCTCACCTGCGGCCCGGCAAGACTGCAGAGGGCCCCGAGCCCTGCGACCACGGCCCCGGGGTGCTCTCCTCCAACCGGGAAACCCCCGTGCGCCCCAGCGCCACCCTCAAACTCTCCTGGCACCCTTCTCCTGTCCCCTTTCATTCAGACCCAAGGCCCGTGCATGGGCCCTTTCGCCATTCGTCCCCTGGCCCTGTCCCGCCGCCTCCCGTCCCCAGCAGTGATGCCTTCCCCTCTCTCTTGCCTACGCCTCTCGGTCTCCCAGCTCTCCGGCCTCCCCACCCACAGGTAGTTACACAAGGGGGCTCCCCTGTCTCCTCTGCCGCCGAGCCACATTTCCTGCCGCGCCTGCTTGACAGCCGCCTGGGCGCTGACCCCGAGCCACTGCCCCTTCGCCACGGGCACCTGGGAGCTGCCTCCGTCCCTGAGGCTGGACCGGGCTGGAGAGGCTCCGGGCCCCCCACCCAACAGCAGCCCTGAGCCACCTCCTTACCCTCCTGGCCGGAACGCTGCAGCTGCTCCTGTAAGTCGCACCCAAACACCCTCTCCTTGGAGCTGCCCTTCTTCTTCCCTTTCTGCCGAGACTTCATGGCTGGAGCCCCCAGGTCCTGGCCCAGCCACCTCTCTGCCCCCCAAGACCTTTGCCCTACCGGTCCCCCATAGGATCCCAAGCCAGTCTTTGGGCTTGGCCCGGCCCCAGGGGGCAGGGCTCCGAACCAGGGCGGGGTGGAGGGTGGCCTGGGCCACGGGCCACAGCTCGCGCCTCTGGGGGCCCCGGCCACACGGAAGCGGCCGTGGAAGAGGAAGCCGCCGGGACCCTGACAAGAAGCTGTGTCTCGTGGCCCAGGCTGGCACTCGCCCCTCCGGCCCTGCTCAGCCCTGGGGGAGCAGGAAGCCGTGTGGCTCCTCAAACCCGCTTCCTGTTAGAGCATCTTTGCAACCACAGGGCCTGGGGTGGGGGAGGCAGCCGACATTCACATCCTCAACCCAGCGCTGGGACTTCGCTCATTGGTCAAGGGGAGGTGATGTCAGAGCCCCGGGGTGGGGTGGCGGCGCCTGGGGCGTGAGCAGGTGCCTGACACCCTCGGAGATCAGAATTCGGGGTTCCGAGGCGGAGACAGGGGGCCGGCCTGAGAGCGAGGTGGCACAGGGCCGTGCGGAGCCCCCGGGAGGATGCCAGGCTGGGCCCCTGGCGGGCCTGTGACGAGTCCCATTACCTCGCTGAGCCTGTTTCCACACATGTGACAAGGAAGGGGATGAACTAGGTGATCTCTAATCCTTCCAGCTCTTTCCACGGAACTCATTGGGGGGCCAGCTTCTTTGTCTGGAAAGAGCGTGCACAGCATTCTGCCTCCCAGGCCCATTTTGGTGACGCTGGGGCACGACACAGGATTGACAACAGGGCGCACAAGGGCGCCGGCTGTCCCAGAAGGACCCGGGGACTCTGGGAGACGGCAGAGGGCCTGGCGGGGACACGTCTTTCCCCTTTACCTCCCAGCCACAGACACGCTCTCTCCTGCCCTACTCGGGGCCGCAGGGAGGACGATGCAGAGGGAGAATCGAGTTGTTCAAGGCTTACACAGCTCAGGGGCAAGACAGGAACCAGGCAGAACAGCTTTTATCTGTTTATTTAAAAACAGAATATCATTTTATATACAAATATGCACATATTTACACAAAATGTACACACGAGGACCCCAGATCTTTGGGCTCCACATCCAAAGTCCTGAGCTGGCCAGGGAGCAGGGGGTGAAATCCAGCTGTTTTCGGGCCAAGTGGGGTTTGGGTACAAAATCTTGGCATTCTGGCTGAGTGTGTTTCGGGTGGGCAAGGCAACGGTGGACCGTATCTAACCCGAGCACCCCCCCCCAAAACTTCCAAAAGAGCCCCAAGCTAGTGACCCAGAGTTCCCTGGGGGAAAGGAGACATTCTTGCCTCCAGCGGCAGCTTTGCCCCACCTGACCCCCCCCTCCCCTGGTCTGTAATCACGACCCTTCCTCCCTTATACCACCTGTGAACCAGGAGCCCTTGTCACCCAGTCCCCGCACCCCCCCCCCCAAGGGACCACAAACAACTGGGGACGCAACTAAGAAAAAAGACGCGGTAGGGAAGGGACCGGGGAGCCTCTAGGGCCAGGGACCCCACCCTGTCCTCCTGCAGCCCCTGACCGAGGGGCTCACACCGTTGACTCAGACTCCACAACTCCAGGCTCCCTCCCAAGAGGCTGCCTGAATTAAAGTGTCTTAGCAGGAACACCTTTCAGAACCATGGGCGTTGGCCCCCTGCTGGGGTCTGAGCACAGTCTCTCAGGAGGGGGGTGGCTGACCAGTGGCTGACTCCCAGGGTTGTTGGCTAATCATACTCCAAGCAGTCCAAGCAATAACAAACATCCAGAGGCAGCGCAAATTTTCTTTCAAAGACAATTGGAAAGAAATTCAAACTTTTGTGTCTCGTATTAAAGTATTCGGAGCAGTATTCCCTACAGAAACTCCCCCAACAGGTCTATTTATAGAAAATAGGCAGGTGCAGCAGGGCCCAGAGGCCACCAGAGGCCACCAGAGGGCCAGGGGCTTCTTCCTGAACAGGGTTAGCCTGGCAGGCCCCTGAGCTGGCCGTTCACACTTGCCCCCGCTGGCTTTCAAGTGGAGGGAGCCCAGCTCCCCAACTCAGAGGAGGCCAGAATCCAGCTCCGGCCCGTGCACCTGGGTCTGGCCCACCGTCTCCACCTCTCGCCTCCAACCTCTGCGTCATTAATACTGCTCTGGGGTCCGAGGAGATAACCTGTGCTTACGGGTAGAGGTCACGCAGCCACACGACGCGCCAGCGAACCCACCGCAGTTCACTTGGACGCTGACATGAAGCACGGGCACATCACCCCCGCACACGCACAAGGTCAGCGAACGCTCACACATGCACACGGTGATCTGCGTGCATGCACACACACACACACACACAGGGAAGGACTCAACCAGCAGAGCCCCCCCCACCTTGGTCGAACAGAGGGGCTGGAGGAAAAGGTCGAGCAGTCGGGATGGGGAGCATCTTCCTGAAGAAATAGGGTGTTTAGAGAGCCCCCTCTCCCCGAACAGAAATCCCCAGGTCAGCAGAAGGAGCCAGGCTTAGGGGACGGAGGCAGGCCTGGGTCAGACCAGATGCCCCCGCCCATTGATGTAGATGCCGTTGCCCGTGGGTTTGGCCCGCAGGGTCCCGTTCTCTTGGACGAAATGGTTCATGGCCTGTTTGATGCCTTCGTCCCGATCTTCCTCCTCCTCTGCCCGCCCGGAGCCTGGAGACAGCAGTTCAGTCTGGGTTTCAATCTCCCTCACCGTGGTCAACGTCGAGTAACTACGGCCCTCCGGCTCTTCGCTCTGGACGCCAAGGGCAGAGGGCAAGTCAGGACCCGAGGCAGGGGAGCCAGACGGGAGGGGGGCCGGGTGGGGAGCCGTAGGGTCAGAGGTCAGGGGCTCAGACGCGGGGGGGCCAGGAATGAGCGTCAGGCGCGGAGGGGGGGGGGAGGAGAGCCACAGGTGAACACAGGCACAGCCGAGGTGCCGGCCCGAGACAGAGGGTCTGGTGAGGGGCGGCTGGCGCGCCACATCCCCGAGCAGGAGAGGGGCCTGAGGACAGTGGTGGGGACGCCGGTGGGGCCGGGGGGCCTCACCATCACAGAGCAGCTACTGTTGTCCTTGAGACTATCGGGGTGGCCCTCGGCTCTCAGCCCTACACTCTCCTCCGGCTGTGGGGCCCGGACATGGGGGAGGAGTCAGAACAGGGCTCAGCCTCCTCCGTCATCACCTCTCCCCCCACCCGACCTGTCCACCTGTCTGCCTGTCTGCTCTCCCTGACGCCCGTCCTCGCCCCCCCACCCGGCCCCACCCTGGAGCCAGGGCTGACGGCGGCTTCCCCGAGCAGCCCCCGGGGCCAGTGCTAAAGGGGGGCCAGGTGGACCCAGAGTGGACCCCAAAACAGCCCTACCCCCAGCCCAGGCCGCGAGTCAGCGGCCAGACCTGGCCGAGGGCTGTCTGTCCTCCTGGTCTGCAGAAGGGCCCCCCGAGCCCCCCTTCTCCCCACCTCTCTTCCCCACCCTTCCCCTCCCCCAACCCGCTCCCAGATGCACCCGACCTTGGCACACACCTGGCTCCTGGGGTCCGAGTGATGGGAGTGCAGCCTCCGGATGGAGTTCTCCCGGGTCAGGGTCAGCTCCTCCTCACTGGGAAAGACACGCCCTTGTTAGGAGCTGAGGGTACTGGTGGCTCCCAAGGTGGGCAGGCCGAGAGCCTATGTGAGCCGGGGCTGGAGGGTGTGGGGGCTGTGCTGTCCCCCCCCCTCCCCCCCAGTGTGAGTGAGTGGCTGCAGAGGGAGCGTGAGCCCTGCTAGGGTGTGTGTGCTTGGGGATACCCAGGCACGTGGATCTGGGCCTCCCTCCCCACTGAGCTGTGGCCCCAGCGCCCCTGGCTCCCCGAAGGACCCTGCCCAGCTCCGGTCCATGAGCTCCCCAGCCGTCAGCACCCCCGCCCGCCTCCCCTCTCTCCTGGGTGCCGGGGCCCCCACCTCCCGCTCCGCCCGGCCGGCTTTGCCCCCAGCTTAGCTCCGCCCCCCCGAGCGGCCACGACTCACTATTTCTGGGTCATCTGCTGAGCCTTGCGCCGATGGTACCGGGACATGAGCACCACCACCACCACCAGCAGGAGGAACAAGAGTGCGGCGATCACGCCCACCACCACCACTGAGGCCGACACCAGGTTCACCTGCTTCCCAGGGGCCTCCTGCGGGTCTGCGGGAGACAGGCCTCGGTCGGGGGTGGCTGCCCACACCCCCGCCCTCCCCAACCCTGCCCCTGTGTCCTCCCAACACCCCCCCCCCCAAACCACCCCCTCAGCCTGACCCTCTGCAAAATACACGCGGTCCAGGCCCCCCCCCCCCCGCCCCCAGCTCACCCTCTCCGTCACCGTTGCCCCTCCGGGCTCTCGGCCGGGCCCCCCCCGCCCCGTGTCTGCCCCGGTGCTCACCAAGGATGTCCACAGTGACCCGGGAATCCCTCGAAGAGAGCTCGTTGCTGACGTGGCACACGTAGATGCCGCTGTGCTCGGGGGTCAGCGGAGGAAAGCCCAGAGTGTCCCCTTCCGCTCGCACCCCGCTGGGCAGAGGCCCGTCCAACCTGGACGACAGGGAGGCTGCGGCGGCCCGAGGCTGCCCCCACCCAACGTGCCCGGGCAGCTCTCCCCTCCCGCCCCCGTGACGTCACCCGAGCCGCTGGCTGTTCCCACGGTGCCCCTCCCTCCCCCGGGCAGGTCTGGGCAGAGGCCCCTGCTCCCTGCCGCCCAGGCTGACCCGGGCACCCCCCCACACACACACACCACACACGTCACCCGGCACTGGGTACCAGGTCCACACCGCAGGACACCCCGTCCCTCTCTGGGCTCAGACGGACTGGGAGAGTGTGACCGCACGCCCCAACACCCACGACATTGCGTGGCAGGGGACCTGAACGGAGCCCGGGGCACGCACGAGGCCACACGCACGGTTCATCCGTTCACGTGTGAGAATGTGCCTGTCGGGGGCTCACACACGTGTGCACCTGACCCCTCCCCAACCCCCTGGACACCTGAGACCCGGGAAAAAGCCAAGGAACCGGCAGAGGCGGGCGGCTGGCACTTCTAAGGTGCTTACAAGGGTCTTACAAGATCACAGCCGTGCCTTTTTGTCCTCTCCGCCTCAGGTACTCACGTAAACATATAAAACATTAATATTTAAATCTCGCGCTATGTCTCGCGTTTGAAGAGTTAGGGGGAAAAGCCAAGGACTTACTAGCTTGTTCCCTCCCAATGACCGCGTGCATCGTGGGCCCCCGGGTGCAAGCCAATCGTGATATTTGGTGACCACGCGTATTCTTGGCCACCCAAGAACACGTGCCCCACTTTATCCGGGGTCCAGAATATACTGTCCCAGCCCCTAATGAGGACACGGCAGCCCTGCGAGGGAAGGACCCTGGCCGCAAGCGAGGCCCTCCCCCCGGGCCAGGCCCTTACCGTGTCCAGTTGTACGAGGGAGAAGGGTATCCCTCGCTCAGGCACTTGAGGGTAGCCCCTTCTCTGCCCACCTGCCACAGCTTTTGGTCTTCGAGGCCCCTCACAGAGGCCTCGGTGAGGACTGGAGTGGGAGGAGGGAGGAGGAAGAAGGGGAATGAGGCTTTCCATCATCTGCTCCTCCAGGGGCCCCCTGCTCGGGCCCCACCCTGCCCTTCTCTGTCCTTCTCATCTGCTTCCAAACCCAGCCCAGCCCAGCCTGGCCGCCGGGTCCTGGCCCCCCGGCTCCCCTGTGGAGCTCTGAGCTCAGAGCCCACTGTGGTTTGTCTGGGCAACGAGCCTAGAAGTCCCTCAGCAAAGAGTCACGCTTTTTCGGAATCCCCTGTGGTCCCCGGCACAGTGCTAGTCACGGAACACGTGTTCCGTCAATGCTCCCTGATTCTCCAAAGACGTAACGATCCTACTTGTCTGTACATTTCCTTGACAAACATTTGTCGAGGGCCTACTTTGTGCCAAATGCTGGGTTCGTATGAATCGAAAACAGCCCTGCGCCCGGAGAGGCTCTGAGCTTAGTGCTGGGAAAACGGTATCTGCTGCGGACTGAGGA
This sequence comes from Lynx canadensis, assembly GCF_007474595.2. Classification (NCBI taxonomy): domain Eukaryota; kingdom Metazoa; phylum Chordata; class Mammalia; order Carnivora; family Felidae; genus Lynx; species Lynx canadensis. The sequence continues at coordinate 63,642,602 of NC_044319.2, read as the reverse complement.
CCATTCAAGCACTCAGCGTCGTGTGAGATGCTTCGCGTTCGTGGTTTCTAATTCCCATCGGAACCCTGTAAAGTTCGTATAATTATACTCCTGCTGCGGAGGAAAATGAAGACGGACAAGATTGACTAACAGCCGGTGCACGGCAGAAATAGGGCTTGTCCGACCAGAACCAGGGTCAAGCTGTGGGGTCCGAACCTGTCTCTCTTCGTGTGCGTCACAAAGTGCTTTCAAGTCTGTGTTTATACCGGATTCTCCCAACAACCCTGCGGCGTAGGACAACCCCCTTCGTAAACAGGACACCAAAGGCCAGAGAGGTCTGAGTGATCTGTCAAGGTCATCCGGGACGGCCTCCTGGTCTTCTACCTTTGCACTAGGGGTCTCCCGGCCACACAAGGCCGCCTTTCACGATCCAGCCTGGCCAGACTGGTGAGTCTCTACCCAAGATCCAAGTACTCACAGGCCACTTGGAGGATGTGGGTGATCCTTTGGTCCTGCAGCAGGCCCGGATGGGACACCACGCAGGTGAGTGGCTGCCCATTCATGCTGCGGCTGGGCACCAGGTGGAACTCCGAAGTGACAGCAGCTGAGCGGGAGTGCTTGAAGGAGCGGCTGGTCGCGGTGCCCTTGACCTCTGTGTCCCAGGTCACGCTGGGGGCTGGGCTGCCCTCTGCTGTGCAGGAGGCTGCCAGGGTCAGGCCCTGGCCTTCTTCTAGCGCCGGACCAGGGTTCAGGGAGGGCAGGGGAGGCACTGCAGTGGGGGGAGGAGGCAGGGGTCACGGTCTGCACACCCGTCAGGAGGCCCTGGCCCGTCCCAGCTCGGTCTTGCAAGGGAACATTTTCAGGCCCTGTTCGTTGTCTTATCTCACCAACGCGGACACCCCCACATGAGTGGTAGGCTTTCAGCTTTCTCCATGGTTTTGATTTTTAAAATTTTTTTTACAATGAGCAGGGATCATTTTTTAATAAGAAATGATGAAGTAAATAAAGAGCTGACCAGACAACATCTCTGTCCTAATAATAATAGCCAGCACTTAGTGAGCACTTATTATGTGCCGGGTATCGTGCTAAACACTCGATCGATGTTATCTCATTAATCCTGCCGGCCTGCGGGCCAGCGAGGTGGGCATCCCTACCCCTGTTCTACAAGTCAGGACACCGGCGCGTTGGGGAGGTTAGAGGATTTGTCCCAGACGGTCAGCTGTTGGAGGATGGGGCCCAGATTCACACTCAGGATTTTCACCCCCAAGGCTATTGTTACTAAGTTCCACGCAGATAAAGGGAAACTGAAGAAGGTTCTTTATTTCTATCTTCTTGACATGAACAGCTCAAGCACAAAATGCAAAAGCCTTAAGTAGACCATAGGTCTAGGGCATCCATCGACCACAAGAGCCCACGGCGCAAAATGGTGGTTTAAAAGAAAGGTGGGGGCGCCTGGGTGGCTCAGTCGGTTAAGCGTCCGACTTCGGCTCAGGTCACGATCTCACGGTCCGTGAGTTCGAGCCCCGCGTCGGGCTCTGTGCTGACTGCTCAGAACCTGGATCCTGTTTCAGATTCTGTGTCTCCCTCTCTCTCTGCCCCTCCCCCGTTCATGCTCTGTCTCTCCCTGTCTCAAAAATAAATAAAACGTTGAAAAAAAAATTAAAAAAAAAAAAAAAAAGAAAGAAAGGTGATGGTGAGGGGCGCCTGGGTGTCTGAGTTGGTTGAGCGTCTGCCTCTTGACTTTGGCTCAGGTCATGATCTCACGGTCTGAGATCGAGCCCCGCATCAGGCTCTACCCTGACGGTGCAGAGCCTGCTTGCTTGGGACTCTCTGTCTCCTCTCTCTGCCCCTCCCAGGCTGGTGCACACGCTCGCTCGCTCGCTCTCTCTCTCAAAATAAACAAATAAACTTAAAAATAAAATAAAGTGAAATAAAAGGTGATTGTGATCTCCAGCCACAGTCACTGAAGGTCCAGACCAGGAAAGGTATGAGCCCCACTGGTCAGGCACAGCCACGCCCGTTGGGGGCTGGGTCCCGTGGTCCATATCTCGGCCCCACATTTTAAAACCGTGGATGGCCAGGGAGGCTGCGAAGGAGTGCCTTTGGTAGAAGCACTGCGGGAACTAGTAAGTGTAGCTTCCAGAAGAGGAGGCTGGGGGCTGGGGTGGGCGTGGGGAACGGCAAAGGTCCTCAGCTCTTTGAAAGGCTCGCGGGCAGAGGAGAGAATGAGCCCGTGCCACCTTGCTTCGGAGGGCGACAGCCACCAGGGAGGGTGGTGCAAGTCAACAGAAGAATGTTCTATTACGTGCGCCCCGCACCCCACTTACCCAGCACGCGGAGCCGCAGCCGCGTCTGGAAGCTGCCTGCGGGGAAGGTGCTGACGCGACACTCGTACTCGCCCTCGTCGGCCTGCACCGCGTTGCGCAGGAGCACGGCGCCGTCCAGGGGGCTGCGTGGAGGCGGCGGCTGCTCCACGCGGCCCTCGTAGGCCGCGCTCACGTGCAGCCCGTACTTGGAGTGCAGCAGCGCGAGCTCCCGGGCGCCCTCGCCCGCGTCCACCCGAGCCCACGCCACCTGCCCCACCTGCTCGCCGGGCTCCCCTCGGTAGAAGCAGGGCAGCTTGGCGTCCTGGCCCAGCACCACGGTCACCGGGTCCGAGGTCTCCAGCTCGCCCGCCCGGCAGCGGCCTGCAGGGGGCAGAGAGGAGCAGCCTAGATTAGGGGGCGCGGCGGGAGCCCGGGGGAGCACTTCCTGATGCAGACGCCCGGGGGCGAGGAGGCCACCGCAACTCCTGGAGCGCTTTCTGCTTGCCAAGCGCGTTCAGTCCATTACCTCATTAGATCCACACGGCACTCCCGAGGTGGGCGTTATTATCGCCATTTGACAGATGAGGAAACTGAGGCCCAGAGAGAGGAAGTGACTTGCCTAAGGCCACGGGGACGCCGGGTGGGAGAGCCACACCCTCTCCCAGCCCAGGAGTGAGTCCTGAGCCACGGAGGGAGGCTGCGGCTGGAGAGAGCCAGCCTCCGCCCTCAGGGAGTTCCCAGTCCTCTCACGGAAACGGGTTTGGGGCGCAGAGACCGGGGAAGCCCTGGGCAAACTTTCACAGAAGGTTCAACCCACCAAGGAGGGGGCGGGGGGGGGGCGGCGAAAGTGAACGCTTTCAGGAAGTGTGGCCAGGAGACGAGGCAGGGATGGAAGGCAGCTGGCGGCTGGGATGGGGCACGTAGGGGGCGAAGGGGCCCTTCGGAACATTCTTTTCACGGCTTCAAGATGACCGATCTGGACTCCCAGAGAGCAGGCCTTCTCTGTGGGAGGAATGGCCGCAACGGAGGCTCAGAGACAGGAATGACAAGTCACTGAAGACAGAAAGGCCCCAGGTCAGAAGCCCAGAGAGATGAGGTCAGGGCAGACACCCAGCGACAGGGTCAGAACGGTGGCGAGCGAGCCGGAATCAGAGGGGCGGAGACGGGCACCAGCAGGGAAGGGCGAGCGTTCTGTGCATCGACAAGGACAGCACGCAGCACCCAGGGGCATCTATCAGGTCACCTCGTTTTCAAAGAAGGATCCCTTTCCTGTCTTGTCCTCATGGAACCTGAGGTCTGGAGACACATTTTGTGGACGTGTACGGAAAGGCGTGACGGCCTCTGATTTAGTGCTCAGGGGTGTGTTGCAGGCCACTTGGGGGATGGGACAGTCACCGTGGACCCGAGTCCTGCGGGAGGGCCTCGTGCATGAGCTGGGTAGGACCAGGAGGGGGAGACCCCGGAAAGGGATTCCAGGTGAGGGACCCAGAGGGGTGGAGAGGCTGGCTGGCTCAGGAAACAGGGCGGAAAGGACGCACCTAAGGCGGGCGGCGTGCGTCCAACAGGACAGGTACGCGTGCTTGGGCCTTGCACACCAGGGGAAGGAACTCATGGGGCGCCATCACTGCGGCAAGAGGCCAGTGGCTGTGTGCCCTCCGGCTGGAAAGCAGGGAGACTGAAGCCCCGAGACTCTCTAGGAACCCTTCATGCTGTGGGACAGGGAGGAGGGGACAGTCCTGGAGGACCCTCGGCAGGATTTGATCACTGACCAGAGAGAGAGAGAGAGAGAGAGAGAGAGAAAAGAGAGGCCAGACAAAGACAGCTCCTACCGGTTCCAGGATGAGTGATGTAGGAGGGGGGGCGGGGCCTGGGGAAACTCATGGTCCAGGAGGAATAAATAAATTCGTGGAATAAGGCATGTGAAACGCAGGGCTGGGGGCAGAGGGAGGGTTCTCTCTGGGAAGCCAAGAGCTCTCTGCCTTGGGATGTATATCCAGCAACTCCCCGCAGCGCGCAGCCCCTGCCTCTGGCCACACATGCCTGGCTCACCCGGGGCCCCTCCCGGGAGGCGCTCCTCCCGGTATCTGGAGGGATGACTCCTCCTCAGCCTTAGACTCCGCTTAGACAACGCTTCCTCCGCCACCCCACCCCCACCTCAGGCAGAATGAGGGGCCCTCGCTCCCTCCTGCCCTAGCGCCCTGCTCTGACCTCACCACCGTACTGTATCCCCCCTGGATTGCATTTGGGCCCTTCCCGTCTGCCTGTCCCGCCGGACGGAGCTGCCCAAGAGAAGAAGCTGGGTCTCACATCACATAGGGAAACACGGTTTTCTGACTTAGGGCTCAGTGGCAGGTGGTCTGCCTTCTTGGCACGTAAGGGGACCTCGATGAATGTTCATTGAGTGAATGAATGAATGAGAGAGAGAGAGAGAGAGACAGGGAGAAGAAGGAAAAGGTAGAGAGAGCAGGAATGAACCTTGGGCTGGGCTGGGCAGACAGGGAGGGGGTTGGCATGGCAGCCCGGGGTGGAGGCAGGCTGGGCTGGCTACCTGGGTTCGATGCCAGAGGGAACAGCCCTGACCGCGCACAGGGAGAAGGCCGGGGCTGGACGGGGCGGTTATGGAGGGAGGAAGTGGTCCACTGGGGTGGACCAGAGGGCTCCGGGGAGGCTGAGCATAGGCCAGAGGAAGGGGGTCCCGTGACCCTGCGAGCAGGGGCGGAGGGAGGGAGGGTGCTGTCGGGAGCTGGGAGGACCCGAACGGGACGGGACAGACCTGCAGGGCCAGATACCGGGGCCCTGACCTGCCTAAGCTGGTGTCGGTCCCACCCAGCCCGGCCTGGGAGTCCGGCTCACCACCCGCACCCCTCCTTGGCAGGGAGCAGGGCTGCCAAGGAAGGGCTGGAGGTGGGCTGGAGATGGGGGCTCAGCCCCCAGCACATCCTCTGCTTCAAGCACTGGTTTCCACAGGCACAGGGGTCACAAGCCCTGCTCCGCTGGGACACTCAGACCCTTCTACGGGACACCGTCGGATGGCGTATTTCCCATCCCTATCCCTATGCTTGCCAACCATCCGGCCCCTCTCCACAACGCATCGCCCACATTTTCCCCAACATACGTCTCCCTTAGGGCACAACAGACCATATGCCTGCGTCGCGGTCCTCTGCGTCCCTCCCCGTAAGTCCAAGATCCCCACCGCCGAGCAACAAGCCCACGCTTCACAGGATGAAGAACCCAGCAAAACAGCAGAGCCCTTTCAGGATCTCTCCCACAGCCCCGCATTGTCCTAAGTCCCCTATTCACCGGGAGCATCACAGCTTCGGGCAACAGCCCCTCACGCTTCACACACACACACACACACACACACACACACACAGGGGCTGCGACAGAAGGAGGAGAGAACTTGGGCTCTAGAATCCCCATCCTGGACTAAACTGGACCCAGAAGCCCAGACTCCCAGGCCAGGGCAGGCCGGCCCTGCCTCCTCCCTCTCTCCCCCACCCAGTGCCCGCCTGGCGTCAGCATGATGATGTCACCAGAGCGAAGGAGACACGCCGCCCGCCTGGTGAGGTCACCCCGCGGGCATGTAGTTGCCAGGCCGGGCCAAGCCCACGGACCCTTCTGCTGCGAACTGTTCGCCGAGGCTGGTGGACTCTGCTGGCTGGGCACTCCTCCCTCTGACCGTCCCCACCCCTCCTCCCGGGAGCACAGGACGCTGGTCAGGAGCCCTGGTGATTCAGATGCCGCCACAGAGCAGCAGGCCCAGCCACAGCCGCCACCAGCCACCACCTTGCGCAAGGAAAAAACAGGCCCAACTGGCCAGACGGGATCCCTGCCCTCGGCCTCCCCCACCCCTGGCCAGGCCCCCACGGGCCTCTTTGGGGCCCTGCCCTCTGTGTCCCCCACCCGCTCCCAGACAGGCCCTCCATTCCTGGTCTGGGTTGGCTGCCTGGGTCCCAGCTTTCCTCTGTGTGGGGGGCCTGGCCTCCGATCTCAGGAGGGGAAACTGAGGCTAGCAGCTGCAGATAACAGCGTCGTTGGGGAAGGAGGCTTTCCTTTGTGAGGGGCCTTTCTCCCTCAGTATCCCTGCATCTAGGGGTCCTGGCGACGAGTCTGTGCATGGGTCTTTTGCGTGTGAATGTCTGATGACTTTGGGAGAGGGCCTGGCGGGTGTAAGTGAGGCCGACTCCTTGCTGAACTTGGGGGTGTTTTGCACCTCTAAGCGCTCACGTGTTATCGTTAGGAAGGTGTCTGTGCTCGCCTGCCTCCAGAGACAAGAGCCGCGGAGTGGTCTGTGTGCAAGCGTGTGCGCGGACACTGGTCCGTGTGCGTGTGCGCGTGCGCGCTCCCGTCCCGCGGGACTCTGAACACAGGGTAAATGTTTTGATGCTGGTCCCTCCTGGCTTCCACGTGTCTGTCTGTCTGTCTTAGCTGCCCGTGGTCAGTGGGGGGTTGGCTCTGCCCCTTCGCCTCTGCGGCCCATCTGGAGCGGAGCCAGGCACCCCTCCCCACCTCACCCCAGACTTGAGGGCAGATTCATCTCAGGCGGAGGTACCCAGAGATGAGGTCACTGTCCCTCCAGGTGATGGGAAACTGCCGTCAAGGACTCCTCAGCAGAGCAAAACAGAGGCTCACCCTCCCCTGGCTCCTCAGGCTCCTGCTAGAAGGACTCCCCCCCCTCCCCCGACCCCCCAACCACCTCCCTCGGCCCCCCAGGAGGCCTCTCCCTGGGAATCTCTGTCAGGCCTCTGCTGCTGCCACCACCAGAAAAACCAGCTCTAGCTCCGGGCCTGGGGTGAGGGTTGTCTGGTGTGGGTTTGGTGGGAAGGGAGGGGTGGGGGGACTCCTGCTTAGGGCTAGGGGGAGGGGTCCAAGCGGTCCAGGGGCTCAGGCTCCTTTGTTAACTCTTGCCTCCCCTCGCCCCACAGTGGCAGCCTCTACCAGACAGAGCTGGAATGGGTGGGAGTGTTTGGGGTAAGAAAGAACCTGGGAGGAGCCCTGAAGCCCCTCATTCAAGACAGGTGACATCAACCACCCGGCAAGCCCTTTTTTCTTCCACCCTTCCTCCCATAACCTTGGCCTTGGAGGTGCTAAGAAGCCTGGAAAACCAGGAGACTCTCCGTCTGCCTTCATCCACGTCCCTCACTTGGCCCCCATCGTCCTAAGCCCCCCAGCTTAGTGACAGCTTCCCAACCCGGGCAAAGTGCCCACCCACAGATTAGTGTCTGGGGAGGGGGGCCACACCAATCACAAAGGCAGCTGAGAACAATGGGGGGAGGACAGGCCTTGAGGCAGCCCGGCTCTGGCCCAGACACAGCTCCCAGCACAGATAAGTCCCCTAAACCCCCCCGGAGCCAGAGTCTGAGCCCGGCTGAGTCACCACAACAGCCACACTGTGGGTGGGAGACCCAGAATTCAGCTTCTCCCAAACTCCTGAGATCTTAGCCACCCCGCACCCCTAAATCCTGCCAGCCACCTCCCCCCAAAGTGGGGGCCAGCTCTGCCCCACCCCAAATCAACCCAGCTCTCAGGACACCAGTTACAAAGGCAAGCGAGGAGGGGGTGGCCAGAAAACTCTCTGGGAAAAGTTCCTGGGGCCAGAGGCTCCCCGTCCCAGAGAGAGAGATGATCCAAACCACCTCCTTCACAGCCCTCCTCTACGAGGCTTGGTGGCCCGGCCCCAGTTCTGAACTTGACCTTCGCGTGCGGTTTTAGATTCAGCCCCTAGGCTCCTGTCCTCCCTTCCCTCCTGACTCAGCTCCCCACCCCACCCCCAGCCTTCTACTCTGCTAGCCTTTGGTCAGTGCTAGAGTAAGCTTTGGAGGCCGGAAAGCCCAGGCAGTCTCTCCTGACGAGGCCTAGCTCCCTACAGTGGCTGTCCTCCTCAGCCTGGAGGACTCCAGGGCCCCGAGATGATGCTCCAGAAGCTGGGACCGTGCCCTGTGCCACAAACTCCTCACCGCCATCTCTGTAGCTGGGGTCCTCTGAGCCCAGCCCCGGCGAAACACCAGGGTGGGACCAAGGTCACTGGGGCCACGGGGCTTCCCTTGTGATTCTCCTAGTCCCCGCTACCTTGGGTGGGGAAGCTAGCTTCCCTTTCTGGCTTCCCTGGGTTAGGGTAGGTCCTGCAGGAAAGGGCCTGCCCCCCTCTGTAAACAGGAACAGAAAAGCAGGGATGGGGGCCCCTCCCTTTCTAGGAAACTAACCTCAGGTAGAAAGCAGATCCTAATCCTTGGAGGGCACAGAATTCAGGGCAACCCCCCCCCCCAACACTCTGGCCCTACAGGACCCGATTGGGTCCAGACAAAGAGCTAGAAACTAGCATCCCACTCACTGGAGGGGTGTCTGTAGATTTGAGCCCGTCGGCTGCAGGACAGGAGATGGAGGGAGTAGGGAGGGGACCTTACCCGGAAATTCATCCCATTAAGGAGAGACAAAGAACTGTGGTGTCAGACGCCTCCCAAGCCTGGGCTCCTCTCCCTGTCAGGGGTGGGGCAGGGCCCTGGGGCTCAGAGCTCTAATGACCCAGGAGTTGGGGGGGGGCACTGATTTGCAGCAGGGCAGGGGCGGAAGGCAGCGTCCGGCATAAAGCTACCTTGGTCCCCACTGAGAGATGGGCCAGGACCCTTCCCCCCGCCATCACCGCAGCCAGACTGACCACCTCTTCTTGCACCCAGCACCCCCCTTCGGGCAGCGGCTGGACAGGCACACCGTCACAGGACTGCAGAGCTGGAAGGCCCATAGAGATCCCGGGGTCCCACCTCGTGGGCTGCCGAAGTCTACATTCTTAGTTGCCAAAGGTCACCTAGCAAATGGAGACCAGAAATGGGGCCACAACGCAAGCCTCCTGACTCCCAGCCCAAAGCTCTTTCGGAGGCAAGACCTCCGGCTTTCTGGGGGCTTCCACAGAGAGGAGCCAGAAGGGGGGGCGGCAGTGGATGTGGTCGTCAGGCTGGGAACCTGGGGCCCGCGCTGCAGGCCTCAGAGCACCCTCCAGCTCTGTGCAGGTCCTCGCAGCCATGGGGGGGCGGGGGGCTCACCGGGCCCCAGTTACCCCGGATAATTCTGGAGTTAGGGTGCCCCCGTAGCCATGGCACCTGTCCATCGGGCATTGGGCAAGGCCGGGGTGATGCCCTGACTGCAGGAGGTCTCCTCTCCCCTTCCCTGGGCTTCTCTTAGAACAGCCTCACGTCCTGGAAAAAGAAGGCAGGACCACGTCCTGTTTGCCACCGCATCTCCAGCATTTAGTCCCCTGGCTGTGCCCCGTGCACACTCAGACCTACTAGCCTTTAACAGACTGGAGGCTGGGAGACCCGGACACTCGCCCTGGTCTCGCTGCTAACACTGAGTCGTCTTGAGACGTCGCTTGCCTGTTTGTCTCAGTTTTGCTGTCTGTAAAATGAGGCAGTTAGAGCGGTGGCCTCTCTGACCCTTTCCGTGTCCTGAGACATTGTGGCTCCATTCTTCAAGGGTGGCCAGGTCCCCCAGAAAAGCGGCTGCCGAGTTCTCTGGCCCCAGCGACCAGACCCCACCCTCTGGGCCTGAGCAAGTGAGGAGGGTTGTCTGGAAGATGGGAGTTAAGGCAGGGGTGGAAAGCAGAGGGGTTGGAGCTCAGGACCCTGTGACTGGAGACTGGCCGATGCCCTTGCATCCCCCCTCCACTATAAGATCAGACAGGAGCAGTGCCCCCCCCCCCGCCCCCCATCTGTGCCTCATGCTCCTGACAGCTTCAGCTGGTGACGGAGAAGGAATCCCGGCCGGGCCCTGCTGGACAATGACACTTCCTTGCTCCTGGGCCTATCCAGACAGGGCTCTGTCTTCCCAGGACAAAGATTCCTCAGTTGCTCATTGCTCTGGAAAGAGCCTAGGGAATCCCACTGTGGTGTCACTGTGCATACACATGCTTAGACACACGCACACACACGCACACACACACACATTCTGTCCCCCACTCTGGAGATTGTCAATTCCTGCAATTTACATCTACTATATACACATCAGACAGGAGTAACAGAAGGCATCCAGTTGAGAAAATGAGGGGACAGGGAATAAACAAAAGGAGACCACACCCTATCTAGAAGATACTCTACCCTAGCCCTCCCCTCATCTAAGCATCACCGCCCCCATTAAATAGTGTCTCCAGGGAAAGAGAGGGGCCCGAGTGAAGGCGCCCCAGCTCCCCCCTTGTCTCCCAGCAGGTGCTCCAAAGCCGGTGCTGTAGGACCTCATACAAAGAAGGGAACAGAAGGGCCCTGTCCACGGTCTGGGCTTCAGGCTCCCTGCACCCTGATGACTGCTGACACCAGCTCCGCCCTGAGTCAGCCCAGCTCCAGTCAGCACTTCTGGGAGCAGGCGAAGGAGCCTCCAGGAAACCCTGGGGTGAGAGGGCCCCCCACCTGTGCCACCTCCCTGCCCCACCTGCACTGGGTCGACACGTCCACCCCCCGGGCTGAGGCAAGGCTGTGGCAGAGGCGGTCCGGGCCCCCAGACGCGGGGCTGTGGCCTGGGGCTGGAAGAGGGCGCGAAGGGAAAGAGTGAGGCTGGCCCTCCTGGGGGCGCCATCGGCAGTGGGGGGGTGGGGGTGGGAGAGAGAGGTTGGTTGCTCAGTCCAGAGTCAAAGGGAAGAGAATGTTTAGGTGTGCGTGTGTCCGTGTGTGCGTGTGCGTGCGTGCGTGCGTGTGCGTGTCTGTGCTGGCTCGGGCTCAGAAGCAAGGGTCCCGATGGTTCGGGCAAGTCCTACCTGGAAACGATAGCAGCAGCAGCAGCAGCAGCAGCAAGGCCTCGGGCCCCCGCATCTTGGCTCCCAGGGACAGGGGCATCGGTGGAAAGGCAGAGCCGCCCAGTGTTTCTGACGGTCCCCTGAGTTCTCCCTGGGAGCCGGCTCTAGAGCTGGGTAGGGCGCGACCCGGAAGGCAGGAAATCGCGGAGTCCTCAGGCACTGCCTCGCCTGCCTATCCCTCCGGGGTCTCTGCTGGGGACCCAGCCCTCCTCTACCCGCCCAGCTCCGGCTACCCCCGAAAAGCCGTGATCGGGAGCTCCGAGCTCCCCCAGAGCTGCTTCCCACGCCGTGGCCAACGACGACGGCAGAAACCTGGGAACCTGCTCAGCAGGTCAGAACAGGTGCGTCTCCGGGGGTTGGGCCTGGCACGAAGACGTACCAGCCACCGCCCCCACGGCCTGGGCTAGCTAATGGGCGCCAGGGAGGGAGGGCAGGAGGGAAGGACCCGGCGGTGGTGGTGGTGGCGGCGGCGGGGGGGTGGGGTGTGTGGGGGGGGATCCCATCGTCAGCTCCAGGCTTCACCGGGCAGTGTGGCAGGGGCTGGGGAGGGAGAGGCAGGGTGCGGGGGGCGGGGCAGGAAAAGGCCCAGGGTGGCTCAAAGAGGGAGGCACCAGGCCAGGAGGAACAGGGGCAAGGCCCTTGTGGGTGGAAAGGAGCCCAAGCATCCCACACCCCAGCCAGCCTCGCTGCCTCCCGGGGGCCTTGCCGAGTTCCCCAGTCTCCTGCAGGGGCTCGGCTTTGAAGCTGAGAACCAGAGAAGGGCCAGAACTGGGAAGTACGGGACTGGCCCATATACCTCTTGCTTTAGGTGAGAACAGAGGCCCAGGGAGGGGAACGGCCTTGGAGGACACACAGCTTAGGTAGGAACACGGTTTTCTCAGACGCCTGTATCCTCAGACAGGGGGCTGGTTCCAAGACGCCCGAGAAGGAGCTTAAGTGACACCGTCCCCAGTGCCACCGTATATAGAAGCTGATGGACTGACCAAGAAATGAGCCCCGCGGGTTCCTGGCCTCCCTCGCTGGATCCTCTCTCCACTTCAAGGCCTCCTCGTCACCTGGCCAGGAGTCCCCAAAGTGCACCAGCCCAACACTCCACGGTCATTTTACCCTCCTAACCCACGGTCATGGGACAAGACCACATGTCTGGACTTTGCAAGGTCAAGCTCGATTTCAAATACTCTGCCCCTGTATCCCTGTAAGTTTATTCCTACCTGTAAGCCCCTGGGTTTCCATTCCGGATGCACACAATATAACCACCAAGTGACACAAGACCTTCCTGGCCAATGTGGGACAGCCAGAGGACGGGGGCAGGCTCTGAACTCCCTGAAAACTGAGTGACGAGGAGCCACAAGCTCACTGTCAGACTGGGGCTAAAAAAAAAAATATATATATATATATATATAGGTTACAATTTGCAGCAGGACCCTTTTGTCTGGCCGGAGGCAGGAAGCGGGGTTCAAGGGCAATAAGGGAGGGTCACTTTGCTTAGACTGTGTTCTCCACACCCCACGCCCCAACTCTGTCACAATCTTGTTCATCTTTCAAAGCTGCCCTCACAGGCCACGTCTCCCGTGGGGCTTTCTCAGCGCCTCCCACCCAAAACGAATCTTCCTCTGTCCTTCCCCAGCCTCTGCTAGTCCCTTTATTAGAGCCTGTGCGCCCATAATTTGTGCGCATCTTATCTCCTTGACTAAACGTAAGCTTCGGTTTCAAGAAACATGCATTGGAGCCTGCTGCGTGCCAGGGACTCGGTTAAACGCGTGAAACCGGGGGCCAGGACCGGCAGCTGTAGTCTGCGAGCTCCTGGAAAGTCAGGCCTGTTTTATAACCTTTGTCGCAGTCGCCCAGGCCCGCACGGGACACACTTCTGTCGAGGGCGCGCGTTTGTGAATGAATGGATGTCAGTGTGGAAAGGGTGGTCAGGGAGGGCCAGGGAAGGGGACACCCCGACTCTCCCGAACCTGAGCCGTCACCCGGACTCTAACCCTGGCCTCAGGACCATGACCCCAACCCTTGGCAGTGACCTTGGTAGTGACCCCTTCTTCAAGGGCTATTTCCGGCAGGCCCTCCTCAAGGGCCAGGCCAGATGCCAAAACTCCCCAGCTCCTCTCCACCTCCACCTTGGCAAACCCCTTCCCCCCTTTAGGACTCAGGTCCCCACCTGTGCCAGGGGAAGCGGCCTCACCCCGATGCTGCTTTGAGATGCAGTGTCGCAGGGGTGGGGTAGGGCCAGGGGCTATGGGAGGGGGGAGCATCCTGTATTATAATTATACTTATCACACCTCGGATCCTATCGCACGGTTTCCTTCCCACGGATTCACCCCTCCTGGCCCCGGAAACCACCAGAGAAACCGAGGCATGGGGGGGGGGGCAGGGGGGACAGCAGTGGGTTTCCAGTTCTGGTCCCCGCATCTCCTCAGCCTTCCCATGCACCATACGCCCGCAACCCCGCCCCAGTGCAACCAGTCAGGGAGTCTGTGAGCCCCTGGTCCACTCACCCCCAGCTCCAGCCATGTGGAGAGCTGACGGGAGGCGGGACTTGCCCGAGGTGTCGCTGGGGCCGAGGACCCAAGGTGGTCCAGCCAGGCCTCTGCTTGAAGTCGAAGTGTTGCCCTCCCTCACCAAACAAATATCCGTCTCCAAATCTCTCTGCTCCCTGGGCCGTCTTGCGTGTCTCACCAGGGCCATGCGCTTGGGGGACAAGCCCTCATACGCAGGCCCCTTTCTGTCCCTCTTTTGGGATGAGTCCTGCGGAAGGCAGATTCTAGGGCTGGGGCTGGAAGAAAATCCTGGCTGCGGAAGCCTTTCTAGACCAGTGCCTGGTTTCCTGCCCTCCGTTCTTTGCTCCCCATCGAACCCCCATTCCCCTCATGCCTCCCTACCTACCTTCCTCCCACCCACATTCTGGGCCCGAAGAATGGGAACAATTCAAGCCGCGGTGGCATCGTTAACGTGCGTACGTGTCTGAGCGGCGTCACCGGGCCTGCCTGCCTCAGTTCAATTACGGACACTTAGTGAGCACCGCTGAGCACCAGGCTCCAGGGAGGGGACGGGGCCGCAGAACACACGGCCCCTGCCCTCCGCGAGCCCCTCCGTTGGGGGAGGGGGCCGCGTCGGCCGGCAGATGCCACGTCCCGCCACCGTGCGTTCCCTGCGCGTCCTCGTGCACGTGCCGCCTCCAGGCTCAGGGCTGTTTCCGCGAGCGGAGCTGCGGATGCTTACCGTCCTGTGGCCGGGCACCCGCTTGCAACTCCTGTCTGTCCCCGCGGCAGGCTGCACACCTAGGCCAAACCGGTCGGGGTGGGTCGTGCTGAAAGTTTTGTTTGTGTCAGTGGGACTGGGAGGTGAGTCAGGGAGGGACGAGGAGGGGTGGGGTGGGGTGGCGAGGAGAGTGAGAGCGAGGGTCAGGCTGAGCGAGGGGGAGGAGGAGCGGACCCCGGGGTGGGGGGGGGGGGGGGAACCTTGGGCTTTGGGAGAGACGGGGTAGTCCAATCAGAGTGGACGGAGTCGGAGGCACGAGGGTGGATGGCGTGTCTGCGACCCAGTCCTGCCCGGCTGTGTGGCCCTGCGCGACACGAAGCTGCTTCCCATGCGCTCGTCGCCTTGGCTTCTGCAGTTTGCACAGAGAGGCTTTGGGGGCCCTGACCGACACTGTGGCAGAAGATTCCCGACACGGGGTTTGATTCTGTCCCCCGGGACCGCGGCTCCTTCAGGTAGAGGCTTCAAGCTCATTTCTGCCCCTTCCGGGGGCTGCCCCCCTCACACAGAGGGTCCCGCACAGAGGAGGGGTTCCCGGAGCTTTTCCGCCACGGAGACACCCCTTCGCCCCCCACCCCTGCAGCCGGAGCTTCTCTGTGCCCACTGTTAGGATGGTGGCACCCAGTTTTCCGGAAGGTTTCATCTAAACGTTCCATCTGGCACGTGCTCTGCTGTTCCCATTCGCCCCGTTCTGCAGGCCCAGGGATCCCGGGTACCCAGCCCCGGTCCTTCAACGACAACCACACTTCTGGTTGCCTCACAACATCCCTGGGAGCCCAGGGGGCTGGGTTTGTTTGCCGCTAAAGAGGTCTAAAGCTGGGGTGACCCACCCAGGGGCGACGGCTCAGCTAGAGGCGCGCCCGTGGGCCCCGTTTCTCAGGCCTCCGGGTGCGCAGCCCCACCTGCTGGCTGTCACCCCCTGGACCCCCCAAGCGTCTGCAAATACACGACCGTGAACTCAGGGACCTCGAGCATGGGGTAGGAGACAGATGCCCTTATTCTTTGACCCCCTGTCTCTGGATGGGCTGGCCCTTTTAGAAGGCTCTAGAAGTGGGTGCTGGCAGGTCTAGGACAAGAGTCGGAGCCCTCACAGAGAGCAGAGTCTTTGGAGCAGCAGCGAGAGATGTAGCAGCAAAGGAGGAAGTAGGAGCAAAGGCAGGCAGGATCCTGAGAGCTCGGACCCCAAGCGGTGCTCCCCATGCATCCTCCCAGTCTCCATCCCAACCGCGGAGGCTCCTCCTGGGAAGCCCGGCTGCCGGGAATCATGAGGGGGAGCTCCCCAGGGGCCAGACGGGTACCTTCAGGTGCTCCCGGCCTTTGGGGCTTCTGTTCCCCTCCAAACAGCGGCCTGGATGCCCAGGGCAGGGTGCCTGTCCAAACCAGACAGCCACCCCCCGCCATCAGCCTGAGCCCCTGTCACCACCCGGCGCAGCTGCCCCACGGGAAAGCAAGCCTCAGAGGCCCTGCCATCAAGTGTCCACCTCGGACCAGGCGCTGGGGGCAGCAGGACGGCTGCAGAGCGGAAAATGGCCCCGCGAATCCAGGAGACCAGAAGGCCCAGCGCGGGGAGAAGCCTGGAAGGGCTGGGAGCTTCGAGAAGAGTGGAGAAGCCCCTGAGGGGAAAGGGGGATGTTCTCGAGGGGACACAGGAGCAGAGAGGGGCCGAAGCTGACAGAGCACGGGGGCCAAGGGGGAGCGGGGCACGGGGGGCGGGGAGGGGGGAACGGGGAGGAGCTGGGGACTCCCCGTAATTTGAGGGCACATCTTCTTTTGAAGTTTGTTGGCATAATCTTCCTTCTGTGTGGCCTGGGAACATTCACCTGTCAGTCTTGTAAATCCAAGCTCCCTCCTCCTCTCCCCTCCAAGACCCAGGTGGCCTCAGACCTGCGGCCGGGCCTGTTTCCATGGCCAGCACTCAGCAGCCGCGTGGCTGCCCTGGTCAGAGGCCAGGACGCGTCACAGCCGTCGAGGGGCCCAGTCCCGGGCGCCCAGGTTCCATCTTGGTCTGCGCCCCCCCCACCCCTCCCCGGCCCCCAGGAAGCAGGGGCCAGGACTTCCGGTTTCCGGCCGCCCTGGGGCAGCACAACTCGTTCTTGGCCTTGCTCCCGCCACACTTGGGAGACCTGGACTCTGTCCTGCATCGGTTTTCAGCCCCACACACAGCGAGGTCGGGAGCTTGAGAAGTCCCGGGAGGCAGAGGTGCAAGCCGAGCAGGCCCCCCACTCCCCTGCTGGGCATTCCCCGCCCCCCACGACCCCGCACACCCCAAGATGCTCGCGTGCCTTCCCCTTGCAGGCACCCCTAAGTGACTGCCCTCCAGCATCACCCCGAAGCCTTTTTGAACCCCAGTTGCTCCTTCATTTCTAGAAGTGGCATAAAAAAAGGACTAGGGATCAGGAAACAGAGCGCGAGTTCCTTCCTGCGACAGTTTGCAAGATCAGGTCCATAAAGGAAAGGTTAGAGGAGTAAAGACGGGAGTCTGTCTCCGTTTGCCTGTCAGCTTCCCTCCCTGGGCCTAGGCCTCCACCCTCCAAGGTCTCCTGTGGGGAAATCCTACTCCCTGAAAAGGCCCCGGACATCGAAGCTCCCTCGGGTCCTCGTTAGTCATCAGTATACCCTCTGACTGTGCCCAGGGACCCCACACTGAGTGTACAGTCTAGAGCACAGCCAAAGGGGAGAAGCCTGGTCACTCCTGGAAGGTTCCAGAGCTCCTTGAAGGAAAGTCAGATGGTTGCCTCTGTTCAGCGAGGGGGGGGGGGGAGCAGCTCCTTGAAGGAAAGTCAGATGGTTGCCTCTGTTCAGCGAGGGGGGGGGGGCAGGGAGGGGCGGGAAGAGCAGACTTGGAAATGGTGACAGATCTCAAGGCACAGTGAGACCAGGTAGAAACCTGGAGAAAGAAAGGAGTCGGGGCAGAAACACACATACACACACACACACACACACACACACACACACACACACACACGGAGTAACGGAGGGGCGTAATTCAGAGACAAAGACGCTGAGACAAGGCCTGAAGCAGAGACACAAAGACCCTAAAGAGAAGTTTCTGAATGCCTAGGTGTCCTCATCTACCTCAGTTTCAGCCACTCAACAGTGGGACCCAACGACGTTTCCTCTTCAATACCACCAAGTCCCTTAAATATTCAAAATTTTGGGGGCACCTGGGTGACTCAGTCAGTTAAGCATCCGATTTCAGCTCAGGTTCATGATCTCATGGTTCGTGAGTTCCAGCCCCGCATCGGGCTCTCTGCTGTCAGCACAGAACCTGCTTCAGATCCTCTGTCCCCACCCTCTCTCTCTCCAAAATAAACATTTAAAATTTTTTTTTCAAAAATTCAAGATATTCCCCATCCTTACTCCATCTCTCCACCATTCTCCAGTTAGACTGATGCCTCCCCCCACCCCCCACTCCGTCTGCTGACAGGTCCACCTTTTCTCAAACCCCTTCCAGCTCATGTCACTGTTACAATCGGATGAGCTCTCAAGATCTGGCCTCTTGCGGTCTCTTTTCCCGGCCATTCCTCTGCCTTTCTGTTTATCCGTGTCCTTATTCTGGCTGATCTGAGAGCAAAGCACCAGAATTTGGGCCAGGGAAGCAGGGAGCCAGGAAGACAACTGGCCAGAGGGAGCTGTGGGAGAAAATGTAGAAAGGTCAGAGGACAGTAGAAGAGGCAGTGCGGGCCGGCCTGAAGGGTGGCACAGCCTGGGACACATCGGCAGAAGGAACTGAGCAAGTCCTGAGCGGGCGGTCGTGTCCTGAACAATGCTGAGAACCAGGGATGGCGCCAGGGCCAGACTGAATTTAAGGGAAGGAGAAAAGAGAGTTTTCTGAAGACAGATTGGGTACAGATTTGGGGCTGGGACAGACATCTGAGACTGGGAAGCTGGGCGGTGGGCACCCTTGTACCGGAAATGGCCAACTGGGACCAAACTCATGGGATCGCGTCAGGACTGCGAGACTTTCAGAATGATCTGCCCTGGCCCCCAGCCCTGGACAGACATCGTCCCTGGATATTATTAGCAGGTGGAAGCAGGTCCAGAAAAGGAGGGGCCCTTCCGGCTGCCCTTCTCCTGTTCTCTCAAAGTCCTTTGTCAGGCCTACCCTTCACTTTATCCTAATGCCCCTTCAGCTTCTGGATCACCGACAGGGTCATCATAGACCACTTTAGATGCTGCTCTGGGTATAAAATAAGTCATACAAAGGCAGACTGGCTTGTGTTTTTTCTTTTCTTTCTGTCTTTTCTTTCTTCCTTCCTTCCTCCACCCCTGGCTCCCTCCTTTCCTTCCTTCCCTCTTTTTTTCCTTCCTTCCTTCCTTCCTTCCTTCCTTCCTTCCTTCCTTCCTCCCACCCTCCTCTCTCTCTTTCTTTCCCCTAGACTCTTTTCTACCTCCTCCAAACTATGGGCTTGGTTCAGACTAACCAAAGGAGGTGGGAGTCCTGAGCAGCTCCTCCCCTGGGTCTATGTCTGGAACAGCAGTGGCTAAATACCTCAAGCTTCTAGATGGCCCTGGAGGGGGTACCACCAAGGAGGATGCGGGGTTCAGGCTCTACATCCAAGCGAAATGCAAGCCGCTGAGGGCTCAGAGCCAGGGTGGAAGTTGAGGGAAGGAACACAAAGCTGTGAGAGAGAAGCTGGAAAGGCCCCTGGGGTGGGGAGTTCCCGGCTCTACCCAGGAGAGGCAGAAAATGACTCTGGCAAGGGGCGCCTGGCGGGCTCAGTCAGTAGCATGTGACTCTTGATCTTGGGGTTAAGTTCAAACCCCACCTTGGATATAGAGATTACTTAAAAATAAAATCTTTGGAGGCGCCTGGGTGGCTCAATCGATTAAGCATCTGACTTTTGATTTTGGCTCAGGTCATGATCTCATGGTTTGTGTGTTTGAGCCCAACGGTTGGGCTCCATGCAGGGCATGGAGACTGCTTAAGATTCTCTCCCTTCCTCTCCCTCTAATCCTCCCCTGCTCTGGAGTGCACGCTCTGAAAGAAAGAAAGAAAGAAAGAAAGAAAGAAAGAAAGAAAGAAAGAAAGAAAGAAAGAAAAAGGAAGGAAGGAAGGAAGGAAGGAAGGAAGGAAGGAAGGAAGGAAGGAAGTTAAATTAAATTAAATCTTTGGGAAAGAAAAAAAGAAAAGGAGTCTGGCAAAATGGGCATATAGGCCCACAAGGCTTAAGTGAAATGACCACCCCGCCCCCCTCATCCCAGGCAACTCCTTGCCTAAGTCCTAGCTGGTTGGAGGCTAGCCAGTCAGAGCAGTCTTAGGGGAAGGCTGGCTTTCAGATTTCAGTCGGGGATGTTAGCAGTTGGGGATTTTCTAGAGATTTCGTTACCATGATCTGGCAAAACTGAGGATCATCTCCGCCAGACTCAAGGAAGGCTGGAATTGGGGGGGACGGGGACTTTCGAATCTCTTACTGGTTCTCGGCTTCAAGGACAAATAGGAAACGGGTCTGGTAACCTTCCAGTCTCTCTGCGCCTTCCCGCAGATACTGTCACCATGCTGTGTGCTCAGAGGACGTGTGCTCAGAGGACGCGCACCATCAGACCCGTGAATCACAGGTCCTCCCCGCCCGCAGTCCTGGTCTCCCTCGTGCCTCCATTTCTGGGGCGTGATGGGGAACGAGCTGATGTGTGGAGACCATCACCCGCATTTGCAGCCCAGGGCTGGGGACACACGTCCGGTTTCTGTGCTGGAAGCAGAAATCTGTCTGCATTGGCTCCTGGGGCCCAAACTCCTCAGCTTGGATCCGGGCCTCTTGGTCCCTCACCGGGTCCTGGAGGGACAGAGTCAGGAGGAAGGGCAGGGGACCTGGCTGGAATTAAAGGGAGATACCAGGGAGTAACAGATGCTTGTTTTTCTGTTCTTCTCCCCCCTCCCCCACTACGCCTCCTCCAGCTTCCAGGGCTGGGCAGCTGCTGGCCTGGATCTTCTCGGGAGAAGCTCCCTGCCCTTAACCTCGAGTTGCAGATGCCACAGCACCTCAGTTTCCTTGCGAGCCTATGAGGCGAGCTGAAATAAGGAATTATTCTTCCCGGGACACCGTAGTGGAAAGTTCTCCAAGTTTCAGGCATTCCCCCTCACCCCCAACCCAACCCCGCCCCCCAACGCGCGCGCACGCACGCGCGCGCGCGCACACACACACACACACACACGCGCGCGCGCGCGCGCGCGGTGTGCCCTGACAGCAGGCTCTACCACCCTCTAGTGGCCAGAACAGAAAGGACGCTCCCACCCAGCCAACCGGGATCTTCAGCCTCTAGCAGGGAAAGTCGTCTGCAAGACGCCTGAGAAAGAAAACCCACAGCACAGTGTATAAATGAGAAAGCTGAGGGTGCCCGCGGTCACCCCGAGAGTCAGGGGCACGGCTGGGACCAGAACCCAAGTCTCCTGACTCCCACTTTCACGCCCCCTCTTCCCCTCCCCCAGACTCATCCCGGGGGAGGACAGGTGCAATTGGAAAAGGGTGTCCCTCGTCGCCCCCCGCAGAGCCACGCCTGCACCTCAAATCAGCTCGCGGCTTTGATAACGGGGGTCCGTCTGAGGACCTGGCCGCCCTCTGACAGTCTTTCAGGATTCTTCTGGACTTCGCGCAGCTCCCGTCGCCGCGGTGACAACACCGTCCCTTCCCGCAGCTACCCGGGTCTCCCGGTCTCCACGGTAACCGGTGCTTTGCGACCTTCGGTTTGCAGCCGGTCGCGCTGCCAGTGCGGCAGTGGTTGCTGGGCGACGGCGGCGCGTGGCAGGGACCAGGGCGGTTCCTGGGGGGCAGGCGGGGGGAGGGGTCATGGCGCTCGCGGGGTCCCCGGGGGGCGCGGGCTGGACCTGGCGGCCGGTGGCCCGGGACGCGCTCCTGGCGCGGGCCTTCCATTCCTGCACTGAGCTGCGGGGACGCTTCTACCTGGTGGGGGGCCTCCCGGCCGGAGGGGCGACGGAGCCGAGCGGCGACACAGTGGTCTTCGACCCGGCGGGGGGCCAGGCCGTACGGCTGGGGGCCCGGGGCGGCCCGCGGCGCAGCCACCACGACGCGGCGCCGGTGGGCGGGCGCTGGCTCTGCGTGGTGGGCGGCTGGGACGGGTCGCGCCGCGTGGCCACCGTAGCCGCGCTGGACACGGAGCGCGGAGCGTGGGAGGCGTGGAGCGCGGCCCCCGGCAGCCGCCCCCCCGCCGGCCTCAGCAGCCACACCTGCACCCGCGTCTCCGACCGCGAGCTGCGGGTGGCGGGCCGGGAGGGCGGGACCCGCACCCAGCGTCGCTACGGCAGCGTCTACACGCTACGGCTGGACCCCGGCGCCCGCACCTACAGGTATGGCACCCCGGGCCCCGCACCGTCCCCCGTCCCTTCATCTGTGCTCTGGAAAAGCGCAGGGGAACAGAATCGCAGGCACTCCGGCCACAGCCGCACCCCGGCACCCGCCTCCCCCCGCACCCACCGTGACTACGATAGCGAGATAGCGAGCTCGCTCTCTGCCGGTGCTACCCTCTCTCTCTCATCCGACCGCTGCTCGGTCCCTGCCTCCTTTCCATGCTTGGCACCACAGAAAGGGGCTGGGGAAAGGGCAGTACAGCACTTGTATTTTCCAGAAAACCCAACTCAGGCCCGAACTGCTGCATATCCACAGCTATAAGGAAGAGGGCTGTCACACAGCCTCACGCTCGGGTCACTGCGCCGCCCTGCTCCAAACTCCCGGGCCCCGCCCAGGCCACCAGCTCCTGCTCTTTGGGGGCTGCAACTCGGCTGAACCAGAAGTAGCCGGGCACTGGAGTCACGGGAAGCTTGGGGTACCTGTCGACTCACAACTTGTTAGGGTGGAAAGGGGCAAAAACTGTGAGGCCCGAATCCCTCCAGCCAACACGCCTTCTTTCTCCCGCAAGGAGGAACCACCTGCTGCCCCCCATCTGAGGGAGCAGCTTGCCAGGCTTGTGAGCACTGGGCAGGGGTCCCGGCAGGGGCCCCGGGGCCTGCGGCATCACTCGTGTTCCGTGGTGGGGCCCTTTGCCGTGCTGTTTGGCGGAGAAACTCTGACCAGAGCCAGAGACACCATCTGCAATGACCTGTACATCTATGACACCCGTGAGGGCCGGCTGGTTGAGGGGGGGAAGAGGGTGGGGAGAAGGGGGGAAGACGAGGAGGAGCCCCATGGTGCCAAAACGGTACCGCCTCAATAAGCACCCTCTGCTCTTCCCCAACAGGCAGGTCTCCTCCTTCGTGGTTCCACTTCCCCTGCGCAGACCAAGGGCTGAAGCGTGTGGGCCATCGCACCTGCCTTTGGAACGACCAGCTTTACCTGGTTGGGGGTTTCGGTGAGGATGGCAGGACGCCTTGTCCACAGGTTTGCATCCTGGACCTTTTTATCTAAAGAATATGCCAAGACACATCGCCAAGCCCCCGTTTTGTTGCAAACTCGCAGCGCGTTACCACCAGAGCGATCTGCCTCATTTCACCTGCTTATTAAATTTCAACCTGAGAGTCAACATTTGTCTCTGAATCTTTTGGGGGGGGGGGGGGGGGGGGGGCAGTGAATAAGGAGATACATCTTTATTTGCAAGGGAAAGGATAAAATATGGGGCCTCCTCTGAAACTGTGAACCGTTAGCCTGATGGAGCCAAACCCCACAGATCATGGGCTTTTTTCCATGCCTCATGCAGATCCCGCCCCTAATATTGGGAGAAAGCTTGAGGCTGGAGCTGAGCATTCTGACCAAAACATTTAATTAACAAAAAAATATTACAATAGCAGAGAAAATAATAATAATAACAATAAAGAGAAATCAGAAGAAGTGGGAGTCAGGGTAGAAAAAAAAAACGCAAAGGCCTTGGTCCCTAGGAGACCAACACTCCGGCTGAGGTGGACTTGGCCCCAGCCCCTTCGGAGTTTTCCTTGGCTGCTGGCTTGTCATCTTCCCCCATGAGACGAATGTTGTGCTTTTCCCGGAACTCATTTAATTCTCTCCCCTTTGCCTGAAGCTGCTGTGTAAGTGTCTCAATGATCTTCTGTATCTAGAGGGCCAGCGATAGGATTACATGAGGATTTCAGGAACCACCTTCCCCTACCTGGGATGGACTATAGTTGGGGGACGGGAAGGAGAGAGGACACCTGTAACCTCACCTCTTACCAAGTATCAATAGTAGAGCCGAGAGCCTAAAAGTATGGCTTTCTCAAACGCAACGGCGTATGAGCTTTAATGTACGTTAAGAACCGCTTGGGCTGTTTATGTTTAAAATGCCACTCCGTGGGGCGGCTGGCTGGCTCGGTCAGTAGAGCCTGTGACTCTCGATCGTGGGATTGTGGGTTCGAGCCCTACGTTGGGCGCGGAGAGGACTTAAAAAAAAAAAAAAAAAAAAGGATGCCACCCCATAGGCCCCCTGGCCAGTTGTTCTGAATCAGTGGGTCCAGGCAGCTGCATTTTGGGTCAGGCCTCCAGGTGACCTGGATGCAGGTGTCCCCGGACCACACTGTGAGAGACCCTGCTCTCACTGCCGCCTCTCCCCCTTGGGAGAGCCAGGCTTGTGAGCCAGGTCACAGAGTGCCGGGGAAGAGGCCGCCAGCCAGCAGTCCCTCCTGTGTGAGGAGTTAGACTTTGCACAGCATAAAAAGCACAGGCTAACAGGCTACGTGTGCCGTCTTCAACATGGGTGCCCACCCACCTCCTCCACCACGCTCCCCCAGTCCCGGCCTCCCTTCCCTCACCCCTCGGCGCCCAGAGCTTGTCCGCAGGGACTCCCGCTCACCTGCTCCTTGTTGCTCTCCAGGGCCGGCAACACCTCCTTGACCGTCCGCTCCACCAGCACGCCTCCAACCATGCGGTAGCACTTGCGGGCTTCGTCCACCTCCTTCAGGGTGTCTATCACCAGGCTGGGGTGGGAGGACAAGGCCGCTCGGAGAATCCAGCCCCGCTCCACGGCAGCCCGCCCACCTCTCCTGTCTGCGCCTCCCCGACGGCCTCACCTGTGCTCGTTCAACTCCATCTCTAGCTCGGCTGCCTTGGATGCCAGACCCCGCTGTTCCTGTCGAAGGCGGTTGAAGCCAGCAATAACCTTGGAAGGTGAGAAAGAGTTGAGTGAGAGAGGAGACAGCGGGCGCGGCAGAGGGTCAAGACACAACACAGGACGGCGAGCTTTGGACACCTCCCTTAGAAAAGGAGTAGAACCCACGTCTGCCATTTCGACCTTCAGTCTGTCCGGAAGCCATTCACCCTGCACTGAGAGCCTGCCCTGTGTGAGAGGGAGCTCGGCTAGTCCCTCTCGCAGCTTCCCGTGTGGTGAGGAACAGGCATGCGTAATTCGGGATGGGGTGGAGAGCTACTGGGGCACCTGCAGAGAGGCTTAGACTTGCAGGTAAAGAAGGCTGTTCGGAAAGACTCTGTAGTGAGTCAACTCCTGTTTGGACCTGCCCAGCCAGCATTCTTCCCACAGGGGAGCCGCCCTCCTTAGCTCAGGGGGTGCTTGTGGGGCTACTATTCACAGGACCCTTGGCCCTTGACCACAAGGGCAGTGACCTGTTGTTCTATACCAGACTCTCTGTACAGGAACTGATTTTGGGGGCAGAGAGAAACAGGTACGGAAGACAGGTGCAGCGAAGGCAACTACTTGCCCTGCAGAGATGATCCTCCATTCCTCCTCCTGAAATCCCCAAAGCTGCCCTAGTTCTTGAACTTGGTGGGACCCAGTTATTTAACCTTTCTTTTCATTGTGTTCAATTCTGTGAACTACCCGCTGTCCTTCCAAAACACTGCTTCAAAAAAGAAAAAGTTGGTCAGAGTCCATGTCCGTAGCCTAGAAACCCTAACTAACATAGGCTTCCTGAGAGACACGGCCTTAACTGAAGCCTGAAGGATGAGAAACTGGGGGAGGAAAGGGTGCAAAGGAGGCATAAGAAGTAACACACGTAAAGGCCCAGAGAAATGATTACTACCAGCTCCTTGTTCCCCAGAAACAGAGCAGGGAACCTAAAACAGCGTGAAAGCCAGACTGGGTACTAAAATCACCACCTCCGTCACTCAGTACAGGGCTCTGATGACTGTGTTTGGAAAGAAGTACCAGATAAAAGGCGGAAAATGTAATGAGGAAAGAAAATCGTGGGGGTGTGTGCGGGGGAAACATGGGGCCCAGAGACAAAAAACCAGGTTCAAGTTGGTCTCTGCCATATACTGGCTCTACGGCCTCGGACATTTAATCCGATGGTTCTCAACCCTGGCGACACGTTAAAGTCCCCAGGAGAGCATTTTCAAAACATGAATGGTGGAACCTCAGAACAATTACACAATCACTGGGTGAGGCCCCTGGGATCTCAGCACTTCTAACACTCCCCCATAATTCTAATGTGCATCCAGAAAGGAGAACCACCGGGTTTCCCCCTCTGGGCCTGAGTTCCCTCACCTGTGACACACACAGGGTCACCTATTTTATAGAACTGTCGTATGGTGCGGGCTAGTAGGAAAGGGCTTCGTAGGCAGGCAAAGTGCATTAACTGCTGTCATGGCCTTCTCCCCAAACCCAAGTGCCCCCTTGGCCCTTCCTGATCAGCTGAGGGCCGTGGGCCCGCCCACGCTCTCGCTCCCAGCCAGATCCTGCCCAGTCTCATGCTACTGGTGACCGTCTCATCTTTACTAGGACCTTTTATCCCATACCTCTCTCCACAAGGCTCATCTACAGCTGATAAGACCCTGCTGGCTGGGCTGTGCCACCCCTACATCTCTTTTCCTGCTCAAAAAACCAAGAAATAAGTCTGACTAGGACGCCGTCGCCCCAGTCGCCCCAGTCGTATGCTGCCTCCTCCCGGCCACCAACCTTTGATCTCCGTGTACTTCTCGCACTCATTGCAACAAACGCTTTGAAACCTAACTCCACTACCTATACCAAACTATTCCATTTATGGTTAGCTTTTCCTTCACTATCGATGTTACAGATCAAAGTAATTTCATCTATGGAAATTCCACAACGAAACCAGATTCTCAATGCTCTCCCAGCATCCAAATGACCCTCTCTTCTGGATGTATTTTGTTGAACACATCAGTGAAATCAGCTTAAGAGTCTAAAATTTCTGAGGCCTAGACTTATTTTCCTTAGTAATCAGTAGGAATCTACTTTTCAACCACCAATTTAACACAACTAAAGGCAAGAAGAGGTTTTGATTTCAACTCCAATTTTTCTTCAAACATTATTGCTAATTAACAACCCCTACTTCCTCTTGGCCCAGTTTATGAACTTTTAATCAGATGGCAAATTAAAATAAATCTATTTCGGTGTATGAGTTATCTACAGTTATTACGGAAAATTTCAGCCACTGGTGCCCTTAAAGGAAATGAAATCTCTTAGCAGCTAACGGTAACCTAACTGTAAATTAGATGCAAAATAAGCCCATAGTAACCTGCCAATGAAGACAGAAAGGCTGTGATGTATTCCCACGTTCTTCCTCTGAAAATACTTTTCTAATGGTCTTTTCCCTTATGGCCAAACTTATTTTCCTGCTCTTTCCCTTATTCCCATTCTCCTAAAGTTGTCTGGCGTGAGAAGGGATGGTTAGGTCAGTGTTGATTCCCTCAGCCCTACTAAAATCTTCATCTTACATGTAAACATCCCGACTGAAAAAGAATCCAATTAAATTAAAATACCAACTGTTTATCCTATTCAAAAGTAACTTCAATCCTGGCAACTATACAGAGCTCTTTACATTCTTGGCACAAACAATTTTATACAGGACATGGTTTTCTACCCCCGCCCCCCCCAGCTTTACCGACATAAAATTGACATATTACATTGTACAAGTTTAAGGTATACATTATGATTTAGTATATGTATATATTGTGAAATGATTGATAATAAAGTTAGTTAATACATCCCATATGTTAACCCTCTCTGTGTGTTCACATTTAAATGCATATCAATTCCTTAAATTTTTTGGTAGAAAAGCTTTCCAATTTTAGTGCATTTCTAATTTTCAACTATGCAGGCCTGCCTTCTAATCTTTACTGTTGTCTTCTTTGAAATTTTAAATATGCAAATGCAACCTCTTTTAAAAAAATTTTTTAATGTTTATTTTTGAGAGAGAGACAGAGACTGAGCAGGGGAGGGGCAGAGAGAGACAGAGGGAGAGGGAGACAGAAACTGAAGCAGGCTCCAGGCTCTGAGCTGTCAGCACAGAGCCTGACACGGGGCTCCAACTCAAGAACCGTGGGATCATGACTTGAGCCGAAGTCGGACCAACTGACTGAGCCACCCAGGCACCCCTGCAACCTCTTTTTAAATACCTGTTTTTTCCACAGTCCTACAATATTGCACCTTCTGCCCAAGGTTTGTAAGGAAAAGAACACTACTATATGCCAGGCACTCTGCTCGACTCTATCTCATTTAATTCTAAAACAAACAAACAAAAACACAGTATAAGACCTGTACCTTCATTTTATGGGTCAGGAGACCAAAGATGGTGGAGAGACAAAGAGGGGGGAGGGAGGAGGGGAGGAGGAGGGAGGAGGGGAGGGGGAGGGGAGGAGATAGGCAGGGGGTGGGGGTGGGGGGGTGGACAGGCAGCAGGGGAGGAGGAGGGAGGGGAGGGAGGGGAGAGGGAGAGGGAGAGAGAGAGAGAATGTGTAAACACAGCAAGCTGCAGAACTGGTACCTCTACCCAGCTCTGTGGAACTCTAAGGACCCTTTTCTGACTGATGTATTATTCCCGGCTTGTCATACGTCACCTCTCATAGAGGTCAAACTAGGGGGTGTCTGGCTGAGACAGTTGGAAGAGCATGTGAATCTTGACCCAGGGATTGTGAGTTCAAGCCCAACATTGGATGGAGAGATTACTTAAAAAATAAAATCTTGGGGCGCCTGGGTGGCGCAGTCGGTTAAGCGTCCGACTTCAGCCAGGTCACGATCTCGCGGTCCGGGAGTTCGAGCCCCGCGTCGGGCTCTGGGCTGATGGCTCGGAGCCTGGAGCCTGTTTCCGATTCTGTGTCTCCCTCTCTCTCTGCCCCTCCCCCGTTCATGCTCTGTCTCTCTCTGTCCCAAAAATAAATAAACATTGAAAAAAAAAAAAAATAAATAAAATCTTAAAAAAAAAAAAAAAAAAAGTCAAACTAGTTTTGTATGATTTATTTGCCTGTTTTATTTTTTCTTTCTTTTTTCTTTTGTTTAATCACTACCGTATGGTTTTGGTAGCTTTACAAAAAAATCTGCAATCAATACCTTTATCCCCAAAATGTCCTTTGGTCTTTTTTTTTTCTTGTCCTTTGGTCTTCTTACCTACATGATATTTACTCTTATTGGTTCACTGAAGAATAGAATAACAGGTCAAGAATTACGACTGGGTGCATCTGGAAAAGCATTTTATAGGGTATCACTCGCTAAATATCTTCTTTTCAGTTCAGTGCCCTCTTTTCCTGACGAACATACTCAGCTGTCAAAGAAAACTTCTTTGGGGCGCCTGGGTGGCTCAGTCGGTTAAGCGGCCGACTTCGGCTCAGGTCATGATCTCGCGGTCCGTGAGTTCGAGCCCCGTGTCGGGCTCTGTGCTGACAGCTTCGAGCCCGGAGCCTGTTTCCACTTCTGTGTCTCCCTGTGTCTCCCGCTCTCTGACCCTCCCCCGTTCATGCTCTGTCTCTCTCTGTCTCAAAAATAAATAAAAACATTAAAAAAAAAAATTAAAAAAAAAAAAAAAAGAAAACTTCTTTGACCTTATTACTCCAACAAATAATGGTTCTAAGCCCTTCTCTTCATCTTTTTTTTTTTTTTTTAAAGTAGGCTTGCCGCCCAGCATGGAGCCGGTTGCGGGCCCCAAATCACAACCCAGAGATCAAGACCTGAGCTGAGATCCAGAGTAGGGCACTCAACTGACTGAGCCATGCAGTCGCCCCTTCATCATGTTTTTAGGACTAGTCTATACTCACTGCCTTGACTTCCTCGCCTCCCATTCATTCCCAGCCCACTTTAAATTGCTTTCTATCTATACTAGTTATTAAACTATTACTATTTATTAAACTAACTTCTCAAAGATCATGAATGGCCTCCCGCCTAACCCAACAATTTTTTCTCAATGTTCACTCTGCTGCTTTGAAACTCTCTTAAGTAGCACACGGTAAGGTGGAACTAGCCCAAACTTCTGAGTCTATTGTGGACGGGTTCATATCCTAGTGTTTTGCTGTTTACTTGCTGTATGACCAAGCTACTTAACTTCTCTTGGTTTCCTCATTTATAAAATGGAGTTCATACACCATAAAGCAGGGTTTCTAAACGTCAGCACTACTGAAGTTTTGGGCAGGAAAATACTTTCTTATGGGGGGCTGTCCTGTGCATTGTAAGATATTTAGCAACCTCCCTGATTCCACCTACTAAAAGCCAGCAGCAACTCCTACTTGTGGCAACCAAAAATGTCTCCAGGCAATGCCAAATTTCTTGGGGGGGGGGGGGGGGGGGGAGTCCCAGCAAGCGGAGAACCATTGTCTCAGGGTAGCAATGAGGACTGAACTGAGAGGCCCAGTGTAATGTACATTCTCTTCTCACTTTTAGCTTCCAGGACCCTTCAGTTCCTTGGTTCTCCAACCTGTCTTAACACTCCGTTCCCCTTCCTGAAGTTCTTCCTCTCATCCCAACAGTGGAGAAGGATCTAAGATTCTTTTCACAGCACTTCTCCCTTTATTACCTATACTATTTCAACTGGTATTCTTAGCTACCTCTGTGGTTCCAACAACTGCCTTCATTTGACTACCTGCAAATCCAGGCCTCAGAAATTCTAGACCCAAATTTCAAGTTAGAGGAAGGCATTCGGAAGTCAGTCAGAAATGGCTTCAAAATCTGTGAGCGAGTTACCCCTTTTCTGAATCTCAGTTTCTTCACCAAGAACATAAAGGTAATATCAGTCTCCTAGCATGTTTGTGAAGATCAATTAGTTACATCAAGAACTTAGGACAATTTCCAGCAGGAAACAGATTGTCACTAAATGGTAACAATTAGCACAGAACATTTCCACTTAAATGTCCTACGGGTACCTTCAACTCGGGTCATTCAAAGCTGAACTGATCATCTTTTACCCCGTTTTAAACTGTTCCCTTTTCTTGTCTCCCCTAGTTCTGCTAATGACACCACCCTGGCCCTCCAGGTAGGAAACCCGGGTTTCATCTTTGAACACACCTTTATCGCAACAACTGCCAAGTTTATTGCATCAACCTCAGCAATTTTTCTTTGGCTCACTGACATCACCCTACTTCGAGCCTTCACTATCTCTTGTCTAAACTACTCCTGTCGTCTTCTAAATTATCTCCCTAGTTTTGGACTCTCCAAATTCATCCTATACGCTGCTGGTAACTTAATTTTCCTAACACTTGGATGATACAGCAAACTGTTCGTGACATATTAGGCTTACAATGCAGATTGCAAAATGGTATATACTGTACAATGCTATTGTCCTGGACTAATATTATAAAGTATGCAAATATGTAAAGAACACACATCCTCCCTTTCCATCTATACATGCATATACAAAAACATAAAAGAGGGGGAGAAACCTCTTTTGGAGCATATACTCCAAAATGGTAATAATAGTTATCTTTTGGAAAGTAGGCTCATGGGTAAATTCACTTATTTTGTACTTTTTCCTGTGTTTCCCACATTTTCCATAATAAACATGCCTTATTTTAGGTAGCAGAAAAAAAAAAAAAAACAATAGTATACCATATATCCTTCTGTGACTCGGGCACTGCTTACATTAAAGAGTTCCAAATTCTTGGGGCTCAGTCAGTGGAGCATCTAGCTCTTGATTTCAGTTCAGGGCATGATCTCACAGTTCATGAGTTCAAGCCCCCACACAGGGCTCTGAGCTGACAGTGCAGAGCCTGCTTGGGATTCTTCTCCCTCACTCTCTGCCCCTCCGCTGCTCGCTCGCACACGCTCTCTTTCTGTCACACACACACACTCTCTCTCTCTCTCTCAAAATAAACTTAAAAAAAAAAAAAAAAAAAAAAAGGTTCCAAATTCTTTGCCAGGCAAAGACTCAGCTTGCTTGAAGCACCACAACTTTCTTATACCTTGTGATGTAGCTAAACTAACCACTCACTGTCAGCCTGTGCTTTCCCTAGGTCTCCTCTTCTCATCCTATTCCCTATATTCTATTTCCATTACCACCTGTTCAAATCTATCCCATCCTTCAGGCCCAGCTCAAATATCTTTAATACGGTCGTGGTGTAAATGGAAAAATAGGTCTGTCTGATTCTCAACTCGCTCACTCAGTTAAAAGCCCCACCCTTCCAGTTACTGACTTTGGGTGAGTTAACCAAAGTCTCTGAAACTCAAATGTCCTTACCTACAATATAGGTAGATAAGGTATAGGAAGACAACATAACCTACCCAAATGGCATAATAAATTAACAGAAGATCAAACAAATGCCTAGTACAATGTAACTTCCTTCTATCTTGTTTATAAGGGACCTATGTAGTTCACGTTTGCAGCAGTGATAAATCACACACACACACACACACACACACACACCTTTAAAGTAAGCTCCAGGCCCAACGTGGGGATGGAACACATGACCCTAAGATCAAGAATCACATGCTCCACCTACTGGGCCAGCCAGGCGCCCTGATAAATCTTACATGTTTTACCCAGTGTTCTCTCTAGAACACAAAGACCACAGAATGTTAAGCAAGAACAGCCTCCGAACTCAATTATCACAACGCTCAGCCCTCTTTGAGGGGTTCTTTTCTTCCTCCACAACCCTTTAAATATTGGCTCCACCCTCGTTCTGCTTCTTTTCTCACTTTCTGTACAAACCCTAGAGGATTTCACCCACAACCATGGCTTTGTCTACCGTCCATAAGCTTGTAATTCTCTAATCCGTATCTCTGATTCAGGTTTCTGTAACTCAAGACTTATAAATCAAACCAACTACTAGATGTCTCTACTTGACCGTCCCACAAGAAACCCAAATTCAACCCCCTAAAATAAACGTATTTTCCCTCCCAGACATTTCCGATCTTCCTACATTCTCTACGGCACCAGCATCCGTCAAAGACAGAGATCTGAGAAATATCCCAGATCCCTCTCTATCCCTTTTTCCCCACATTCAAGTCTTGCACCCCATGCCATACTTTGTCTACCTGCACCCTAAACATGCCAGGCAGTTTTATGCCTCGGTGCTTTTAAGTACCTTATTCCCTCTACCTAGGAAATTCCCCACTTCCTTCTTTGCCTGACTAACTCCTCTCATCCTTTAGAATTCACTGGAAGGAATATCTCTTCCAGAAGGGGAAAGAAGAAAAACAAAACAAAAAAAACCTAGCATTTATTAAGCACATACTATATTCCAATCACTGTGCAAAAACACTCTGAACACCTTTTTTGACTAATAATCAAAATAGTGATGAGGTACGCACCATTATACGTAATTTTTATTTTAGAGCGTGTGCACATGCGGGACAGAGGGAGAGAATGTTAAGCAGGCTCCACGCCTGGCACGGAGCTCGACTTGGGGCTCGATCCCACGACCCTAGGATCATGACCTGAGCCAAAATCAAGAGTCGGATGCCCAAAAGACCAAGCCACCCAGGCGCCCCTGCACCATTATATTTTTACAGGAGAGCAAGGTGAAAGAAGTCACCTATACAAAATAAATAGCAGAAATGTGATTCAAACACAGATCTGTCAAACCCAAGTGCACTTCTTACGCTCTCAGCCACCCCACTATACCACAGCTTCCCTTTCCCACCCGTTCCTCGAATCTCATAACCTCTTGCTAGGGGGTCCCTCCTTTAGCTACCATAAAGAGGGGCCCGTGTGGAATACTGTACATTGAGTCTGTGAGCTAACTTGAGAACAAGATCTAGGTTTCCCTATACACAGCAGAGGACCTGGCACAAGGCAGACCCTCAGAAAGTATTAGGTTTCTTTTCCCTTCCCTTCCATCTCTCTCCCCCCTCCCCCGCAGAAACTCTTTCTCCCCCTCCTCCCCCAAAACCCCACAGCACTTTATACCTGTTAGAACACGCACCTTCTGCTTCATATTAGCATTTTGTATGTGTTATTTTACTACGGGCTCTTTGCATGGGGCAATTTGAAAAACCCTTATGCAGATACCTTTGCCTGTAGCAACTGTTCCACAAATAAATGATAAATGAACCTGTAATTAGAAGAGCTCTTGTTTATGTTTCCCTTTCTATCATGGAGATTTCCTCCCACTCCCATTAAAACACTAGCCTCACTATTAGCAAATGGCTCCCATGCCACAAAAGGCTTTCTGAGTTATTTATCAAACATCTCGCGATGCCAGAGACTGGGGGAAATGCAAACTCGGGTTAGGAAAGGGTTTCTGGTCGCTAAAGAAATTCAATCTTACAATGAGTCCCGAATCAAAACAGTATGGAACACTAGACTGTTCGAGTATGTGAGTCACGTGGCTCTGCAGGGTGAGGGCGACTGTCAACGTGGTTTCAGGGTCACGTAACAGACCACATACAACCAGCCCGTTGACTAATCCCCTGGGATTCGTTACGAGCTGCCTTGCCCAGCCTATCCTGTTTGAGGGTGCGGAGAAGTGGGGAAAGTGACGACCTATCTCCCCTCACAAGTGTGCATCCTCCCACACCCCGCATCTCGGGGCTCTCGCCTCCTGCTGGCTCACCCAACACCCCCAAGGGAGGCGTGGCCTTCACCTACCAACCCTTTAGCTCTCTCCCTGGGGGCTCGGCCAGCTTCTCCAAGGACCCTCCCCTCTCTGGGCGGCCTCGCAAAGGTGGGACTGGAGTGAGGCCTGCACCGGCCACAGGCTCCCCCCCCCTCTCCGCATCGACTTCGGACCCGGCCCGGCTGCCCTCCTTCGCGTTCTCCGTTCCTCACCTGCTCTGCCGACACCGCCCCTTTCCCCGCGCCGCTGCCGCTGCTCTTGCCGGCGCGACCGCTGCTCTCCGCCATCTTCGCCGCCTGCTGGGCTTCCGGCCTGCGCAGCCCCGCCCCGCCGTGCGTCACATCCGGTCTGGGAGTTACCGCCCACTCGCCCCGGTGCCTCTGCCTCCAGGCCGCTCTTCGGTTCGGATCCTGCGGATGGTTTTGGCTGTGTCTTCATGTAGGACCTACCGTCTGCCCCGCCGGCCGCGGTGAATTCCGCCTGCGGTGCTTTAACTTGTGCAACAGAGACACTGCCCCTGGGAGAGGGGCAGAACCCTTTCGGACGGGTTAACCGGAGAGTGGGGGCGCGGGTTGGGATCTGGGTGCCAGTGCCCTCTGCCCAGCACGGGGCGGTGGGAAAGGAGGGAAGGTGAATTTCCCGTCAGAGATTCCGGGGTAAGGGGTGGGGGTGGGGGGGGTGGATAGGTTTTGAGCAGCAAAGCTGTGCAGGTGTGCAGTCAGGAAGAGAGGCTGGGAAAAACAAGGAAGTTTCATGGAGATGACTTTTGAAGCGCGGATAGGTTTGGCTGAGGAAAATGGCTTCAGTTTAATATGAGATCACTGGAAGTCGAGGTATTCAGGTGCCCAGTAAAGCCCTTTCCTCCACCTTCCCACTTTATGATCTCTTCCTGTAGCCCATAATTACTTACAGTAAAGAGTGTTTTGAAGACCTAGGGGGTGTTACTGGCAGGGCCCTGATTCGGCCCCACAGTGTGAAAAGTCAGAGAAGCCTAGAAATGTACTCCTTGAGGGAGGGGCCGGTGTCCTGATTTCTCACCATCTTCAGGCTGGGCTTCATCATCAGGCCTCCTCACCAGCTGCTGTCCCTTCTTTTGTGTCCTGGACTCCGGATCCCTCGACCGTCAGTACTTTGTGCACAGCCCAGGTAACACGTTTTGTTCTGTCCTCAGTGCCTCGGTAGATGCTCAGTAAATGTTTGTTAAATGACCAGATGGTGGGAAACACTGGGGTACCAACCATCCACAGAACATTTCATCAGTGGGTGGTTGTGCCCCGTTAAGAGCACAAATCAAAGGGCAGTCCAGCCCTCCCGCCTCCCCATTTGAGACCCTTATCATTAAACTGGGATTTTCCCGTGCTGGGAAATCTGAGTCCTGCCTTGTGCCATTCACAGGCCCAGAGCCATGGCCATCTTCTCTTCTTCCTGGGAACTACCGCTGGTGGCTGTGTGCCAGGTAACCTCAACCCCAGACAAGCAGCAGAACTTCAAAACATGCGCAGAGCTTGTTCGAGAGGCTGCCAGACTGGGTGCTTGCCTGGCTTTCCTGCCGGAGGCATTTGACTTCGTTGCGAGGGACCCTGCAGAGACGCTCCGCCTGTCTGAGCCACTGGGTGGGAACCTTTTAGGAGGATATACCCAGCTTGCCAGGTATCAGGGCAAGGGGGAGGAAAAGGTAGTTTCTTTGTTGGGCACTTGTCCCTGAGTTGCCAGGTGGGAGGGTAGAACCTTGAGAAGAGTCGTCCGTGTCGCCTCCTCCCCCTGCCCCCCTCCTCCCCCAGGGAATGTGGACTCTGGCTGTCCTTGGGTGGTTTCCACGAGCGAGGCCAGGACTGGGAACAGACTCAGAAAATCTACAATTGCCATGTGCTTCTGGACAACAAGGGTGAGACTTCAGAACTCTCTAGCCTCCCTCTTCCCAGGCTTTGCTACCTAAAGCAAGATCCTCCAGAACTGTTACGCAACTCTTTGCTTGGTCAAGGGGCATCTGTACTTCGCATCCTAGCTTATAAGCTAGCTCCCTGGGAGGAGAGGAACGAAGTTGGGTGCTTCTAGGGCACCAGCACTGAGCACTCCTTCTCCGTCTTGCTCCAGGGTCAGTAGTGGCCACTTACAGGAAGACCCATCTGTGTGACGTGGAGATTCCAGGGCAGGGGCCTATGCGTGAGAGCAACTCTACCATTCCGGGGCCCAGTCTTGAGTCTCCTGTCAGCACACCAGCAGGCAAGGTGGGAGTTGTGAGAGGAGGAGATGCGGGATCAGGAACACGAGGGAGGAGAGTAGGAACACTCTGAGGTGGTAACAGAGGCTGGAAAGCCCTAAGGAGCGGGGTAGGGAGGTAACGACTAGATGCTGTGACGAACAGAACAGGGGTGTCAGGCTCTTTTTCGTTGCAGATTGGTCTAGCGATCTGCTACGACATGCGCTTTCCTGAACTCTCTCTGGCATTGGCTCAGGCCGGAGCAGAAATACTTACCTACCCTTCAGCTTTCGGATCTGTTACGGGCCCAGCCCACTGGGAGGTAAGAGACCCTCCCTTCAAAACCCAAGGGCCTCCTCTAAACTTCCTTCTCCACCCTTGGCCCTACCAGCCGAAGAAAAGATTTTCCTCCCCTTCCCACCCAGGGGGAAGCATTCATTCCCTAGATTGCTGCCCTTCACGTTAGAGAACAGATAACAGTAAATCATTCCTAGGCAGTTATCAAAATGGTCACAAGGAGTAGACTGGCCTGTAACATCCGTCACCTATCAATTCCCCGCTGGACGTTCCATGTACGTAAGTGAACTCACGTCTCCTCATCCCCAGGTGTTGCTGCGGGCCCGTGCCATTGAAACCCAGTGCTACGTCGTGGCAGCAGCACAGTGTGGACGCCACCACGAGAAGAGAGCAAGTTATGGCCACAGCATGGTGGTGGATCCCTGGGGGACAGTGGTGGCCCGCTGCTCTGAAGGACCAGGCCTCTGCCTTGCCCGAATCGACCTCAGTTATCTGCGACAGCTGCGCCAACAGCTGCCTGTGTTCCAGCACCGCAGGCCTGACCTCTATGGCAGTCTGGGCCACCCACGGTCTCAAGACTGACTTCTGTGAGCTGACACTCCCATCGTGAGCTGGCGTTGCCGTGACTTGATGGCAGGACCCAGGCGCGGCTCCCCTCACTTGGAGAAGCTCAGACTGCCTTGGCGGAACACAGGCTCAGCTTCTCGAGAAAGAAGAAACTTTCGCCTGAGCTCCCATTTCAGTGTCAGAAAGGTGGAATTTTCTACAGTCTCTGTTTATTTCATGAAAACTGAAGTTATGCGGAGGGCTGAGCAGCACTGGCATTGAAAAAAATAGAATCATCAGAAAGTCTGTGTCTGGACATCTCCTTTGGGAGCTGAAAACGGGAGGTGGGGTCGTACCAGCCGGACGAGGCTCCGGTTCTAGGCCTTCTGGCTCCTTCGACAAGCCTCCCTGCCCCGATCAAAGTGCGACACTCAGTGCATGTCCCGGCCCCACGCTCCCAAGCTTGAGCGTGGGAGTGGGGTAGAGAGTGGGGGAGGAAAAAGGAGAGACGGGTGGGTACTGAATGACTTCGCTTTCACCTAGACTGCCCTTCGCCCAAGCCAGAAGAAAGCAAAGGGGAAAGGGCTGCAGGGTACATGATTTATTTTCACTTGAACATGGAAGGGAAGTCTCACACTCCCCCTTCCCCTTTCCAGGGGGAGTGTATTTTTATCAGCAACCCCTTTGCCATCCGCCCTGTGCGGGAGCAGGGAACTAGGCTGGCCTAGTCCTCTTACCTCAGACTCCCTTTCGGAGGGTTTGACCAAAGGGGGAAAAGGAAGGCGCCACACCAGGCAGAGGTTTCAAGCCATGGAATGGAGGAAAACGAGGCAGAGAGGAGCAGCACCAGAGGCCGGCAGAGAGTGGAAAGGGCCACAGCTTCTTTGTTTTTTAAAAATTCTATAATTTGGGAGAGGGTGGTGATTAGTTTCCAAAATACGCTTCAGAGTCCCACCTTCCACACAGCTCCCTCACTCAGCCCTTTGGTTTTTGCAGACAAAATTTAAGAGCCCTCAGAAAGCCAGAAGTACTGATGACCCCGCAATGCACCCGGAAGCAGTGTTCACTTCGATCCCCTACAAAGACTATGTTCTATAGACTTTGCTTCTCCCTCTACGTTTGTCTTACGGCTCAGTGGCAAGGTGGCTGTAGACGCACATCAGGAGGAGGGGACGTGGGAAAGGGAAACAGAGGGGAGGCCCAGGCACGTGGGTGCAGGGAGGGGTGGGGAACACCGCTTCCATTTTCCTTTGTCTTTTCCTTTAAAAAAAAAAAAAAAAAAAAGGCAGGGGTGTGATTGGTCGGAAGGGTAGAGAACAAACCCCAGAACAGTATGTGAGCTCCAGAGGTGGGCGGGGGGAGCATTCCCCCGAGAGGTGAGAGGGGAAAGGTCAGGGCAGTGCCTGCAGCATCAAGTTCCTCAGGAGTTTCTGCCGGCCCAGCTCGTAGTCCTCCTCGTCCACATTCACCAGCAGCTTGATGGCTTCGTGGCCCACAGCCTGCTTGAGGGAGTCTGTGATAAAGACACCTTTGAGCGCCTCTAGTAGCGAGCCGTTGATGTAGTCGCGCCAGAAGGCGTCGAGGTAGGTGAGCTCGGAGAACTTGATGTCACAGATGATGGAGCCCAGGTCCCGGGACTTGAGGATGGTGTTGGCCTGGTTGAAGCGCTCAAACTGCCGCTCCAGTGGGTCCTGCTTGTTCGAGAACACGTTGCCTTGCAGAGCGGTCTCGTGCTGGCAGTATTCGGCCCGAACCCGCAGTCTGATGTCTGTGGGCAAGAGAAGACACGCACAAGCGGTTGCCGAGGGGGCGCGGACAAGCGGGCGCGGGAGGCTGGAAGACCAGCGGAGGAGCAGAGCTGGGAGCGTCACCTGACAGCTTTCCTACCTCTCCCCCGGGACCAGTTCTTTTCCAAGCACCTCTGAAATCCTCGCCTGAACACACGAGTTTCCTTTAAACGGGCCAGGCCCAGGCCAGATCACTGCCATCCCTCACAAGGAGCACCCTGCTTCTAGGCAGTATGTTCCTAACAGGCACAAGTTCATTTAATTGTTTTCATTTTGTTTTTAATATATTTTTTAAATGCTTTATTTATTTTTGAGAGAGAAAGAGCATGAGTGGGGGAGGGGCAGAGAGACAGACAGACACACACACACACACACACACACACACACACACACACACACAGCTCAAAGCAGGCTCCAGGCTCTAAGCTGTCAGCACAGAGCCCGACGCCGGGGCTCAAACCCATGAACCTTGAGATCATGACCTGAGCCGAAGTCCAAGGCTTAACCGACTAAGCCACCCAGGCGCCCCCAGGCACACGAGTTCATTTTAGTATTCGATCAAAACTTGGTCCATCCTACAATAAGGATGTTGTAACAGCATCCCTTTGATCTCGTATTAACTAGAAAGACGTGAATTGGACTCTGCCACAAAGACAGAGGAATTCTCTCCCCACAGATGAGGCCGTTCAATCCCACTAAATCATTCACCCATTCAATGCGAGCCTGGCACTAAACAGCAGAAACTGCCCGGGGTCTCAGCACTTCTCTGTATTTCCCCTTCCCATCTGCTCCACCTCCAGAACCCTTAAACGTCCTCACCACATGTCTGCTTTTCCTTGGGATCTGGTGTTACTGACTTCCGGCGTTTTCGCTGGCTCCCGAGTGTGGCTCTCCCTCGAGCTGGCCGCTTGCTACACATCTGAGGGCCCGAAGTGGGGCAGCACACCACAGGATAATGGGGAGGCACTGGCCAGAGGGGAAAAGGGGAAAAAACATAGTAGGGGAAAAGTAGAAATACAAACCGATCTCTTGGAATGAGGAAGGAATCACTTAAGACTGAGCACTAAAAGCCTACGGGACCTGAAAAGGGGATCTGAAAAGAGGACGCACGATGTGGGGACAATCACAGGACGCAGGTGAAGCATTAACACCTCACCTAATTTTTATAGGGCTAGATGCTGGGGGGAGCGGGGGCGAGAGAGACCCAGTGCCCTTTCATGCAGGCTGGCGAGGCTGGAAAAATGACGAGTCCTTAGGGTCTTTTTTTTTTTTTTTAAAGTGAGCGCTATTCCCAAAATGGGACTTGACCTCACAACCCCAAGGTCAAGAGTGCATGCTCCGCTGACCGAGCCAGCCAGGAAAATTCAGAGGAGTTCCTATCTTCTTACCTGTTTTAGGGGATTGGGGAGGCCTCGGTTCTGGATCGCTGAGGGCTCTGGGGGTCACGTAGCGAATTGACGTCTCCTCCAGATACTTGTCTACAAGATCGGGGCACACTATAGGAGGGGAGGGGGTCCTTCAGGAAAAGATGCACCCCCCGCCCCCGGTCCAACCCTCCCACGGGCCTCCTAACTCCTCCTAGGTAGCCCCCAGGGTCATCGCCTCCTCCCACCCGGGCTCCTGTGCTGCCGGCTCCAGGCCTCCCACGACTGGTCCCCGGGCCCTGCGGTCTGGCCCCTCGTGCACCCTCACCGGCCCGTCTCCTCTTGAGGGTGACGTAGGGCAGCAGGTCGTGGCGAGTGATGATACGCAGCAGCTGCAGCACCTGGCGGAAGTTACTCTCGTCACAGCGGCCCTGGCGCTCCAACGCCAGCAAGAAGTCACGTCCGTTTCGGATGAGGCCACGCTCGTGGTCATCGATGACATCGACAAAGAGGAAGGAAAGGACGCGCACGTCCCTGTGTGTCAGGTGGGCGCCCACGATGTCAAACATGCGGTGCAGGCTATAGAGCCCGTGCTCCTGCTCGCCGCGTTCTTCGGGCCACACCTGGCCGGCCCGCCGCTTCAGGCCCGCCATGCCGGGGGCTCAGGTGCGCGGCGCGGTCCAGAGTCCCCGCTCGGCGGCCGCGGGCCCCGCTACACTGCAGGGACGAGGAAACAGAGCCTGTGAGCCACCCGGTGGAAGAACTGGTCTTGTTCGCTCCCGAACCCCCAGTGCCTAACGCCGTGCCTGGCGCACGGCAACACTGAGGGTTTATCACGTTTTAAAAAGTGATTATTGCAAAATAAAGCCCAGAGCTCTCCACATCCAACGGTAAAGAGACAGGGTCGCATTCCCTGAGAGTGTTATATGCAACTTCAGGCTGCAGACTCAGTAGGAATTGCTGTTAGAGGTTACCCCGATTCTTCCCCTGCCCCCCAAATACTGCTTTTGGTCCCTTTGTGCTCTCCCTCCTACCCCCAACCATCTCACCTCTTAAAGATAGGCAATCCCGAGAAAAG
This sequence comes from Lynx canadensis, assembly GCF_007474595.2. NCBI lineage: Eukaryota > Metazoa > Chordata > Mammalia > Carnivora > Felidae > Lynx > Lynx canadensis. Next base: position 63,601,404 of record NC_044319.2, on the reverse strand, counting down.
TAAAGAATTCACTTTCTTTTTTTAATGTTTATTTATTTTTGAGAGAGAGAGAGACAGAGTGTGAGCCAAGGAGGGTCAGAGAGAGAGGGAGACGCAGAATCAGGCTCCAGGCTCTGAGCTGTCAGCACAGAGCCCGACGCGGGGCTCGAACTCACAAACTGTGAGATCGTGACCAGAGCTGAAGTCAGATGCTTAACCCACTGAGCCACCCAGGCGCCCCAAGAATTCGCCCTTAACTAATATGGAAGCTGCAGGAGACAAACCTACAGACGGACAGTAGGGAAACTGAGAATCTTTAGATAAGACCTAGTTTTCATTCTGCCTGTATCATTAACAAGCTAGCTGTGTAGCTGTGTGACTTCAGGCACGTCACCTCACTTCAAAGTCGCGCTGTCCCCCATCTACAAAACATGAAGGAAAGAAGCTACTCCTCAGACTTGTTAAGAATCCAATTAGAAAATACATGTGAGGGGCGCCTGGGTGGCGCAGTCGGTTAAGCGTCCGACATCAGCCAGGTCACGATCTCGCGGTCCGGGAGTTCGAGCCCCGCGTCAGGCTCTGGGCTGATGGCTCAGAGCCTGGAGCCTGTTTCCGATTCTGTGTCTCCCTCTCTCTCTGCCCCTCCCCCGTTCATGCTCTGTCTCGCTCTGTCCCAAAAATAAATAAAAAAAAAACGTTGAAAAAAAAAATTTAAAAAAAAAAAAAAAATAAATAAAAAAAAAAAAAAAAGAAAATACATGTGAAACTGCTGGGGCAATGATTGTGAAAGAGATTTCAAAGAGATAAGCACCCCTGACCTCTACAGCCCACAGCCACCCCCTCCCCCAACCTTATCCTCATACTTCCTGCAATCCAACCAAGTTCAAAAGCCTAACTGCACAGGAGGCTAACCAATAATGTTCACCCAAACTCATGGATTTACATCAACGAACGTTACTACGTTGAGCACGCTCGTGACCCTCCTGTGCCAGGTGAACTCACCAATGATGTTCACGCACCATTTGGATATATGCCCCTTCTACTCCTTCCTCGTAGTTGTCATTTCCCCACCCCCTCACAATGACCCACAGCAGCCGACACTCGTTCTATAATTTGGCATTGTGGTTTTTTTTTTTTAATATTTATTTATTTTGGAAGAGAGAGAGCACGAGAGAGAGAGAACGAGGAGAGGGGCAGCGAGGGAGACAGAGAATCCCAAGCAGGCTCCACGCTCAGCAAAGAGCCTGACGCGGGGTTTAATCTCACAGTCGTGATCGTGACCTGAGCCAAAATCGAGTCAGACGCTCACCCGACTGGGTCCCCCAGGCGCCCCCATAATTCAGCGTTTGGTTCACCAAGTTTCAGCATCAAGCTGGGTAATGTCAATGACCTGTGACCAAGCCTGAAGTCCACAGGCTTCCACATCCACACTTGTCACATACACGTGCTGCCCAATACCGTTCCACCAAACCACAGCTCCAATCACCTGATCCATTATATATTCCTACTGAAGCCACTTCTAAATATGTCTCCAATCACCTCCACCGCCACTGCCCTGCTTCAGGTCCTGATGATCCCTCACTTGGACTATGGCAACAGCCTCTCGAAGGCTCCCCTGCCCACCAGTCTTAACCCACCTAAGTCCATCCCTCATATCCGGCTGAATTCGCTACCTAAAACGCACAACTGAGGAGTGCCTGGGTGGCTCAGTTGGTTAAGCGTCCGACTTCAGCTCAGGTCATGATCTTGCAGTCTGTGAGTTTGAGCCCTGTGTCAGGCTCATGCGGACAGCTCAGAGCCTGGAACCTGCTTTGGATTCTGTGTCTCTGTTTCTCTCTGCCTCTCTCCCACTCATGCTCTGTCTCTCTCTCTCTCTCTCTCTCAAACATAAACATTGAAAAAAACATTTTTTGGGGGCGCCTGGGTGGCTCAGTCGGTTAAGCATCCAACTTCAGCTCAGGTCATGATCTCACAGTCCGTGAGTTCGAGCCCTGCATCAGGCTCTGTGCTGACAGCTCAGAGCCTGGAGCCTGCTTCAGATTGTGTCTCCCTCTCTCTCTGCCCCTCCTCTGCTCACGCTCTGTCTCAAAAATAAATAAAAACATTAAAAAAACCCACATTTTTAAAAATAAAATGCACAACTGACCACATCACTTTTCTGCTTAAGACCTATCTACAGCCCCCTCCTTACCTAGAACACTCCAGACTCCTCACACCACACACCAAGCCGCCTGAGATCAGGCCCTGCCTACCTTTTCAACCTCATAACCCACTTTTGATTCTCTACCATTATCAGTTTGTTTATAACTCACATACAGCAGGCAGTTCATTTCTCTGTCCCTTTCTTCAGGCTACTGCCATTGCCTGAGTGCCCCTCTCCCTTCTCTGTACCCTACCCCCCTATACCACTCCTCTTTTCCACATGGCTAACTCCTACTCGTCCTTTACGAGTCAGCTCAGATACCATCTTCAAATTCATTCTCCACACCTCCATGCTGGGATACGTAATCCTCTTCTGTGCTCCTATGGAACATCATGTGTATTTCTTTTAAACCCCATTTGTGTATTTATCACCCCAGCCCATCTTAAGCAACTCGTGGACATGGACTAAGTCACATTCACCTTTATATTCTCAGTGCCTAGCAATGCATAGAGGTTGGTACACAGTACTCACAACCTACTGAACCGAGCTTAGTCTCCAAGAGATCATCAAAAGCAGCATCAATTAAGAAACAAACCCACACAGGGGCGCCTGGGTGGCTCAGTCGGTTGAGCATCTGACTTCAGTTCAGGTCAAGAGCTTGCAGTTCGTGGGGTCGAGCCCCACGTCGGGCTCTGTGCTGACAGCTCGGAGCCTGGAGCCTGCTTCGGATTCTGTGTCTCCTTCTCTCTCCACCTCTCCCCCACTCGCACTCTGTGTCTCTCTCTCTCTCAAAAATAAATTTAAAAATTAAAAAAAAAACAAAAACAGATACACACAGCCTGGTTACCACGCATACACTCTAGCTAGCCGTAGCCTCCCCTACACTGTGTGGAACCACCCATACCACGGCACCCTACTAAGCAAGAAGGTTGGTGGTCCCGTTTTATACACCGAGACACTGAGGCTAAGTTACAAAAGAGAATAAGGCGCGCCAGGGTGGCTCAGTCGGTTAAGTGACCGTCCGACTCTGGATTTCAGGTCAGGTCATGATCCCACGGTTTGATCAAGCCCCGGGTCAGGGTCTGTGCTGACAGGATGGAACCTGCTTGGGATTCTCTCTGCCTCTCCCCTGCTCACAGTGTGTGTGTGTGTGTGTACTCTCTCTCTTGCAAAATAAATAAAGTTTAAAAGAGAGAGAGAATAAAATAAGCCACTTCCAAAGAGCCAAGTTGATGGGGCCTTAGAAAACTGCAGAGCAAGTGAACCCAATCCTCCCTTCCTCAAGAACCTAAAAGGGAAGCAGAGACTCATACCCATAAGAAAAGGGGAGCTCCATCCCGCACTCACTTAGCCCCCAGACATGGGTTTGATATACGGACAAGAAATATGGCTCACAGCTCCTTAGGAGAGCCCAGATGCCCCCCACCCCCCACTCGCCTGCTGAGCATGGGAACAGCTGGGAAAACAGCTACCCAACTACAGGGTAGTTTTCTCTGTATCTTCCTCTCACCTGTTGTACTTACTGGGTACAAATGGGGGCGGGGTGGGGGGGGGTGCTGAAGGAAAGTAACTCCTTGCTCATAGCAGGCAACATGAGAAAACCGAGCCTCCTTAGGCGTCTCCCTGTTCCCTGTCCCACCTGTTCCTCTTGGCCAGCTGCTGATTATGAGGATCTCAGAAAAAGCAGATGGGCAGGTTTCACATTCAACCAATCCTAAGAGCAGGTTGCTAGAGAGCTCCCTAATTCAAAGTGTTCTGACTTTAAGTCCCCGGAAATGAAGAAATATGGTCCCTACATACCTCGCCCCTGGAAAATGAGGCAAAATGCAGGAAAGCATTATGGTCCTAATTATTATATATCAATGGATGCAATTCTGTAATAGACCTCAGTCCTCTGAGGGTTAACTCCCTAGATAGGAGGGAAGAAACAGCCACCTTAAGTCCTAGACCCCAGGCTGGATCATTCAAAGTGCCAGGAATTATCAGCGCTTCTAGGTCAGTGGTTCTCAACCACGGAGGACGCTGTCCGCCCCCCCCCCCCCCCGGACATCTGGCGATGTCTGGAGACATTTCAGACTGTTATGACTGGAAGGGGTAAAGGACTGTGCCAGTGGCATGCAGTGAGTAGAGGCCACGGATGTCTCTAGACATCTTAGAATGCCCAGAAGAGCCCCCACAACAAAGAATTATCCAGCCCCAAATGTCAATAATGCTGAGGATGAGAAACCCTGTTCTCGATGGACCATGACACAAAGGGGCCAAAGAAGAGAGACAGTATGTCACCTTCCCCCCCAGATCTAGAGACGGAAGCCATTGGGTCCCTCTGACCCAAACCCATCGAGCAGTATTTCAGAAGAAAAGCAAAGCCGGTCAGACACAGACTATAAACTCCTAAGTCCAACGAACCCGAAGGAGTCCCACCCACTCCAACCCTGGCTTCTCTAGCACCTGCGGCTGCCATTCAGGTGAGCGGTGCCTACACTCTCTTCGGCCCCATCCCAGGAGGTCGAACGTGACCCAGTTCAACCTGGACGTCTGTGAAGAGAAGAGAAATGCCATCCTCTGCAAGACAAACAAAAAGGATCCTGCCCTTAGGCCTCACAGCCACCTTTCAAGTCCTGAACCTAGAGTTGCAGACCCCTCCTTATTTGACTGCTGATCAGACCTCCTGCTTATTCTATGAAGCAAAACGTAGAAGAGGCTAGAGTTTCCCAAGGCCGTGTCCTTGAGAGAACTGTCAGGAGGCTGACGGGCAAGCTAATACGCAGCACCCCCCCCCCCCACTTAATTATCATCTGGGATGGTGAGTTCACTCAGTTAGCAATCCAGATGGGGTTCCAAGAATCGACCTAACTTCAGTGCTCAAAGAACATGGCCAACTTCCTCTTAAACCAAAATATCCTCGGCTTTCTGTGGCAGTGAAGCTTGGGAACACAGCTTAAATTATACAGAGATCCTAGAGATATCAGAGTCGTGAGGAGAACGTAGCCCCTCTAAACAGCAGAATTAAGAGACCTTCTGAGTCCTGGTATCTGAAATATTGCCAGATAACAAGAAACAGACCAAACGCTCCGCTCCACGAGAGTCCCGATCCCGCGGGCGGCTTTGAGTCCACTTGAGAACCTAACAGGGGTCCCCCCGCTACAGCGCCCCAAGAATAATTCTTTATTCCGAGGAACTGCCGCATTTCCTGGAGCCGTAGTTTTTTGCTAGTTTGTTTTCTTTAGGGAGGCCCAAGCCAGCCCAGGGCCAACAGGCCGTGCCTATATACCTACAGAATTGTCTATCTGGTTTCCACTTCCAGGCAAACTCTAGTCTCATCCCAACCAGGAATGACATCCGTATTTTTTGAGGTACTTGGCTCTCTCAGAAGCCCTTAGAGGACAGTCATGTGGAGGAAACAAAAAAGAACGATCTCTTGAAAGGAAGACGCAACTCTGGTATCGTCGCAACAAGGATGACATCTGTATTTTCGTAGAGCTAGAGGTATTTGACTCTCGCCGAAGCCCTGAGGGACGAAAGTCATGTGGAAGAACTAAAAGAGTGAGGTCTTGGGGCGCCTGGGTGGCGCAGTCGGTTAAGCGTCCGACTTCAGCCAGGTCACGATCTCGCGGTCCGTGAGTTCGAGCCCCGCGTCGGGCTCTGGGCTGATGGCTCGGAGCCTGGAGCCTGTTTCCGATTCTGTGTTTCCCTCTCTCTCTGCCCCTCCCCCGTTTATGCTCTGTCTCTCTCTGTCCCAAAAATAAATAAACGTTGAAAAAAAAAAAAAAATTTTAAAAGAGTGAGGTCTTGAAAGTGGGAATGAAAACAGCATGGAGAAGCCTGAAGAGTGCAGAAAGAGCTTTCCTGCTGGTGGGATAGGGAAAATGTAAGCAAATATCTGGAAGTCAGAATTACACAGTATGTTTTCAAAAGGAAGATTCCAGGAACCCTGAACAACGAAAAGACAAAGGTGAGGTGCCTCAGCAGCCCTCCAAGAGTAACATTCAGAGACACCGTACTACAGTACTAGTTCCGTATGTTAAAAAAAAAAAAATGTGTCTCTCAGAGCTCACCAAGAAGACTAGATAATGACAAACCGAAGCTGGGGGCTTGCCCCCAAACACCTGATTTCTGCTCTCCTTTTCCTCCTACCGATTTCCAGTTACCCAGAGACACAGTGACTGCAACAGGTCTTATGCACTCAGCTGGGTAGGTGAAAACACACGTTCCCCGGCCTCGAACCCCTTACTGGGCTCAACCCCAATGCATTTCTCTTGCCATTCCCATCCCCTTCCATTGTTCAAAACAACAACAACAACAACAACAACAACAACAACAACAACAACATAAAAAGTTCCAGACTTACCTTTGCAAGAAACTTAATTTCCCAGGTCTCTTCCTAGCACAAGGTTGGAAGCCAGCAGCAAAACAAAAACAAATGAGGGGGAAAGAGTCAATTTTCAAGCCTGATTTTGAAACATCAAAGGCCCAAAGAATTAGTCCCAGTTCCAAAAATACACAGACACACCTAAAGCCATTTCGATTAAAATGATCCACTGTGAGCTAAAGGGGAGAACTCACTCCCAACCAAGTCCCCAGGCCTCCCTAACGCTCTACTGGCCAATTCACGAAACAATACCAACTCCCAGAATTTCCAGCCTGGGTGGCTCATGGCAAGAAAGGTCCCAAATTCAACAACTTGCGGGAAAACCAATCATCCTCTGATACCTTCTCACCGGACTCCTCAATGCCTTATGAGACCCACGTATTTCGTTACATTTTTGTTACATTTTAACACTGACTTTCAACTTTAGGGAGAACTGGAGACAGGGAAATGATTACAGCCAAAGAAGGCACTTTCTATCCCTTCGCTGATCAGAGCAGAGCTAGCCTCCAAATTCTGTCTTCACCCTTTCCCTCTGCACACAGTGAAAACAAAATATCCACTGAGGCCCGGCTCCCTGATACATCTACATTTCACCAGGGAACCTTTCCTATATGTGAACGCTGACCCCTCCCTCTTAGCACTTAAACAGAAGAAAAAAAAAAAAGAAAAAGAAAAGAAAAGAAAAAGTCTGGAAACTAAAGCAATCATTTAATTATCCAGGCTGCCCAGATGCCATCCTGTTTTCTGTTCCCTTTCTCAGACTTCCAGAGCCTCCACCCTGGCGTGTAGGGCTCCAACCCAGCATGGCTGTTTCCCCATTCTTACACTGCTAATTGCTAGAAACTAGAAAAGTCCTTTACTCCTTCTACACTTCGGTGGCGGTGACACCGGCTTCCCCGTTCTCCCTTCTCTCCCTAACCAGGAAAAACAAGGGAGCAGTAAGTCAGGGAGCCTCTGGAAAGCAAATCCACTTGAACCCTCATCCGTTCTCCAAATTCCCTAATTCTCCCAATTCCCCATTTCTCCAAACCATTCCCTTCTGCCCTTCCCACCCTATTAAAAGCTAAAGGCCTGGCAATTAGAATTGGTTGCAACTGAGGCTGCTTAACTCTGCTCTCTCTTCCTTTCCACGGGGAAAGGGAAACCCCCAACCTCTATCCCCCCCGTGCAGCTCCACTGTCCTATCTCCCAGCCCATTCCCCTTCCTCCCAAACTTTCCTCTTAGTCTCTCACTTTCCCCATTACCTCGTCACACCGCCACGCTCTCCATTCCCCCCAATCTCCGTGCTCTCCTTTTCCACCCAAAAGCTCCCCTAGGCCCTTCCCCCTCCCACCTCCAATTTCACACTTTCAAAACCGCCCCCCCACACGTCTGAAGTCCCCTCCTCACCCTCTCCCACCCCCTCCCGAGACCGCTCTCCAGAGTCCAGTCCCTCCCACCACATGCCACCAGCCTCTTCCCCTCCGCACCCTCGGCCGCTCCCTCCCGCGCCCACCGCCCTCAATCCGGCGGGATCGCAGCCTCACTCCCACCTCGGCCGCGCCAGCACCCCCGGCCGGGCCCGGCCCGGCCCTTGTTTACGCCCCTCCCCGCGCCCAATCCCCCGCCTCGCCCCTGCTCTCTCCCACAGTTGCCACCTCCCCCGCACGCCCCCTCGGCCGCTCCCCTCCCCCACCTCGCAGCGTCCCGTCACCTCCCTCTCTCGAGGTTCTCGGGCTGGACGTCGCCACCGCCTCCCCCTCCACTTTCCTTCCCCTAGCCCTCCGCGGCCCCGCCCGGCCCCGCCCCGTCCCGCTCGCCTCCCCCTCCCCACCCCGCCGCCCCGCCGCCCCGCCGCCTCACTCTCGGCTCAGGCTCGGCGCCGCCATGTTGGATCCATCCGCGCCGCCCTCCCGTGCCGTCGCACGCCGCCGCATCCGGGCTCCGGCCGCCGCCGCCGCCGCCGCCGCGGGCGCGGGGGAGGCGGCGGGGGGGGGGAGGTGGGCGGCCGCGTCCGGAGCAGCGCCTCCCGGAACCTGGCCGGTTAGCGGCGGCTTCGAGACCATAGTGAGGCATGAGCCGGGGTGGCCATGCTAGGTGTGGGCAGCCTGGCAGCGGCATTAACCGGGGCGTGGATAGCTTCACTTTGGGTCGAGAGACTAGAGACTGGCAGCCATCTTGCTTTGGGGCAAGCGGGCAACGCAAGTTCTTCCCGACGGCGGCTTCAGGGCCGTCACGAGGAGGGAGTGCGGGTTGCGTCCTCGAGTGTGAGGACGTTGGCGGCGCCGGAGCCGGCCGGCGTCGACTTCAAGACCCATCGAAAGACTGGGACTAGCAGCCATGACTCATAAGGGCGGAATCTAGCAAGGGTCGGACTGCCCCGCGAACTTCGGGAAAGGTTCACGATCGGGATTTGACCTTTGCCCTGAACTTCCGGTAAATCCGGACTTTCCGTAAACCTTAGTCCGGAGCCCAGAGCGCTGCTCGGATGCCCCCTCGGATTTCATTCTTTGAGCATTTGCCTTTTAAGCGCCCGCTTCCTGAAGGAAGTGTCGCCAGAGCCGAACCTTGGACTGGTGGGAATTGGGGCTGGGGGGGGGGGGGTGGGCCGGATACGTTCTGGAGCTGTCAGCAGCCTGTGGGTTAAAGGAGAGGTAACAGAGGAGGCCTGTGAGAATGGGAGGGGCCGATTGCGCAAGGCCTTGTAAATTAGTTGATTTTATCCGAAGGGCCGTGATTTTATTCGAAGAGCCTTGGCCGAGAAGGGAACAATTGTGTTTGCATTTTTTAAAGATCGCTGGTCGCAGTAGGGAGAATGGATAGGAGGGAACGAAGTTAGAGGCAAGGAGACCACTTGGGGAGTTTTTTACCCAGGCAGGAGACGGGGGTGATCCGCCCTAGAGAAGGGCGACTGCAGGCGGAGAAAACTAGATCGGGGATGGGGAAGAGGCCGAGGTTATTTCCCAGTGCTCTGACTTGGACAACTGGGGGAAAGTGATGCCATTTTCTGTTTTGTTTTGGGGGAGAGAATGAGTTTTCGGTGCCTGTGGGATGCCTATCAGACCACTGAATATTCGGTAACGTGGATTGGAAGCCCGACGGAAAAGTGTGAGGTGTGCGTGCGCGCGAGCGAGCGTGTGAAGGTCGATAGTTGTTGAAGCCGGGGAAGTGGATAAGACGGCCTGGAGAGGGATGTCTGCGTCTGAAAAATGAGATGAGGGAAGAGAACAGGAAAGGGGGGCGTTGAGAAGGGGCAGACGAAGGGAAGAAGGAATCCAGGAGAGAAGTATCAGGGAACCTGGTCAAAGTGATAAACATAAGAGATTAGGTAAACGTGGACTAAAATGTGACCCAGTGGGTATTGCAAAATTGCCTTTAGTAATTTTGAAGCACCTTGTTCCAGAGATGCGGTGGGATAGGAACCAGAGTAAGTTGAATTGAGCGACTGGAAAGGGACAGTGTAGACCGTTTTCTCAAGGTGTCGTCTGTAAAAAAAGGGGGCCTGGCAGTCGAGTGTAGCCCGAGGCTGAATTCCAAAGAAAGGGAAGGAGTTTTCGCTGCCTGTGGGATGGCCAGAGCTACCAATGGCGATTGAATATACAGATCTAATAGTAGAAGTAAATTAAATGGAAATTACTACCTGGGGAAAAAAAAAGCAATGCTAGAAGAATCCACACAGCACATTTACACAGGCATTAAAAAATTGACCATGAAGCGTGTGGGCCTGCGCAGGGTGGAATTTATACTTTTTATTTTAGATCCGTCTTTACTGTTTGAATTTGTTTTCCTATGTACATATGTGGTCTTTACAGAAAACTACTTTTTTTTGTAAACTTAGTGATATATAGGTCAGAAATTCGGAATTACGAACATTTCAGTGGCAGTTGAAGCTGTAGATTTGGGTCAACTCCAGAGAACAGCAGAGGGCTAAGGAGAGTGCTTTGGGGAGAATTCCAGCATTTAAGGTACAAGTAGAGGGGCGCCTGGGGGACTCAGTCGGTTGAGCGTCTGACTTCGGCTCAGGTCATGATCTCACGGTTCGTGGGTTCGAGCCCCACATGGGGCTCTGTGCTGCCGGCTCAGAGCCTGGAGCCTGCTTCCGATTCTGTCTGTCTCTCTCTCTCTGTCTCCCTTCTCTGCTTGCTCTCTCTCAAAAATAAACATTAAAAAAGAAATTTTTTTTTAAGTCCAAGTAGAAAAAGAGCCCTCGGAGAATCTTTGAAGAGGAACAGCCAATGAGAAAGAGTAGAAATGGGGTGATAACTGTTGTAGAACCGGAGGGAAGAGAGTGAGTGTTTCAAGAGGATCACAGTCGTTAAAAGTGTCAGATGTCCTCAGGAAGGCACCTAACAGGAAACGTGCTTTTCGTTCCAGGCCTACTTTTTCTGGAAGCTTGGCACAGAGGTCACGTGCAGGTCATGAACCTTCCCCCAGATATGTGGAATCTGATCCCCGTGCTTTGCACCCTTATGCATCATGGCTGCCAGCCCCATCTCAGAATCCGGTTCTGACACCACCCATGTTTCCACACTCAGCATTGCTGCCTCTCCCGTTCCTTGCCATGGCCCTGAAGCTGCCCTCCAGAAAAAACCCGTGTTGGGGCACCTGGCTGGCTCAGTGGGTAGAGCATGCGACTCAAGAGTCTCAGGGTTGTGAGTTCAAGCCCACATGGGGTGTCGGGGTTACTTAAAATTGGAAGTGGAGGGGCGCCTGGGCGGCGCAGTCGGTTAAGCGTCCGACCAGCCAGGTCACGATCTCGCGGTCCGGGAGTTCGAGCCCCGCGTCGGGCTCTGGGCTGATGGCTCGGAGCCTGGAGCCTGTTTCCGATTCTGTGTCTCCCTCTCTCTCTGCCCCTCCCCCGTTCATGCTCTGTCTCTCTCTGTCCCCCAAAAAATAAATAAACGTTGAAAAAAAAAATTTTTTTTTTAAAAATTGGAAGTGGATTCTCTCTTTAAAAAAAGGAAGAAAGAAAGAAACCCCTGTGTTGCCGAAATGGTGAAGATAAGGAAAGTAGGGGTATAGACTGGAGTTGAGCAAGTCAAGAAGTAACTGGGGGGCGGGGGGGGGGGGGCGGGGGCGACTCATTAAAAGAAAAAGAACTAACTAGAGGTCACGTGGATTTTCCTAAAACCACCCAGAACGATAGGGGAATTGGCAGACAGAGGTTACTGAATAGGTGCTCGGGGTCCTCAAAAAGCAGTAGGGCTGAAGCTTCAAGGGGGAACGGGTTTTAGCAAGATGATGAAAGCACAATCCTCTGAAGATGAACAGCCTCTACTTTAGAAGGTTGAAAGGGGGGCGCCTGGATGGCTCAGTCGGTTAAGCCGCCGACTTCAGCTCAGGTCACGATCTCGCGGTCCGTGAGTTCAAGCCCCGTGTTGCGCTCTGTGCTGACAGCTCAAGGCCTGGAGCCTGCCTTGGATTCTGTGTCTCCCTCTCTCTGCCCCTCCCCTGCTCATGCTGTCTCTCTCTGTGTCTAAAAATAAATAAATAAATAAATAAATAAATAAATAAATAAATAAATAAAATAGAAAATAAAATAAAATAAAAAGAAGAGGGGTACCTGGGTGGCTCAGTCGGTTAAGCATCTGACTTTGGCTCAGTTCAGAGCCTGGAGCCTGCTTCAGTCCTGTGTCTCCCTCTCTCTCTTTTCCTCTCCCCCTCGTGCTCTGTCTCTCTCAGAAATAAAAGAAACATTATCAAAAAAAGAAGGTCGAAGGGAAGAGGTCTCCCTTAGAAAAAGCCAAAAATTTCAACCCCACTCATTTCCCCCCTTGAACCCATGGGAACTCCTCCTTTGTAAACAGACTCCTCTCTCACCTCATTTTCTTCATAGATTGCTCCCTCGCTTTCCCTCGAGGAAGACTCATCAGGACATAGGTAGCTGTGATGTCGGGGGGGTGTGCCCCCAAATACGTAAGTCCCCCCCCAAAAGAAAAACAGGTCTACTACTAAAACTAACCTCACGTTCTCTCCATACCCACATCCTGAAAGTGGCTTGACATGCTGGTGATGTGGACGTCATGGCAGTAATGCCTCTCCACGAGCCCACCCGTCCTCTCCAAACTTAGTGCAACCGCATTGAGAGGATCAGAGAGGAAATGGCGTGCCGAGGACGGCCTTCTCCAATAGTGTGGTGTCCAGTGTGCCCATTGAAGCCTACGGGGGAGAAACCACAGTGCCTCTAAGCTCAGAATGGACAACGAAAGGGAGGGCTGGGGCTCCCCTTCAACTTAACAACTGAGCTTTACAAATCCCAGGGCCTGGCCGGCTGTCCCTAAGTTAGTCAATCCATTGGTGACTGCATCTGTAGGAATGTTTTGTTTGGGGAGCCTTGGAAGTTCACTCTCTCGACATGAAGCCTTGAGATGTAATAGGTGTTGAAGAGGTCGTAATGGCCACATCAGAGCTGAGCAGATTTCCTGAGATGAACTGTAAAAACACGAGCTAAAGCAGAGAGACCCGTGTGGAAACGGGCACTGTCACACCTGTCACCTGAAAAAGTGTTTCGAACACATTAAGGTTTTGTGTTAGCCATAGCTAAACCATTTCCCCCTTGGCTTAACCTCTCCGTCATCTCTACAGTGAAAGCAACAACTTCGTCTCTTGCCTTATGATCCCTTTCTACCCCCTCCTTGCTTCCACTAGAAATTTGGGGAAACTGGGGCACCTGGGTGGCTTCGTCAGTTAAGCATCCGACTCTTGGTTTCAGCTCAGGTTATGAACTCGGACAGTCCTGAGTCTGAGCCCCACTTTGGGCCCTGTGCTGACAGTGCGGAACCTTTTTGGGATTCTCTCTCTCCCTCTCTCTCTGTCCCTCCCCTGCCTGTGCTCTCTCTCAAAATAAATAAACTTCAGGGGCGCCTGGGTGGCGCAGTCGGTTAAGCGTCCGACTTCAGCCAGGTCACGATCTCGCGGTCCGTGAGTTCGAGCCCCGCGTCAGGCTCTGGGCTGATGGCTCGGAGCCTGGAGCCTGTTTCCGATTCTGTGTCTCCCTCTCTCTCTGCCCCTCCCCCGTTCATGCTCTGTCTCTCTCTGTCCCAAAAAAATAAATAAAAGTTGAAAAAAAAAAAAAAAAATAAACTTCAAAACAAAACTCGGGGGCGCCTGCGCAGCTCACTCAGTTAAGCGTCAGACTTCAGCTTAGGTCATGATCTCATGGTTCATGGGATCGAGCCCAACACTGGGCTCTGTGCTGACAGCTCAGAGCCAGGAGCCTGCTTCCGATTCTGTGTCTCCCTCTCTCTCTGCCCCGTAATGCGCATGCACTCACTGTCTCTGTCTGTCTCTCTCTCAAAAATGAATAAACATTACAAAAAAAAAAAAAAAATCCTCTTGACTCTTCCGGGACCACTCTGATTCCTGTGCCCCTGCCTGGGCTTTACTCTTGAATGTTGGCCCTTCAGCGACTTGTGGACCTGACAGTTCTCTCTAGTTCTTGGGTCTGTTAACTGCAATCTGTTCATGTTATTCTTTTTCAGCCAGACATCTTGTTAGCTCCTAGTTTCATTTGAACTTCAAACCTAACTATAAGCCCTTAGCTAGAACTCCAGTATCTCCTGGCTTCTGAATGGGACCACAACCAGTCATGAATCCTAGTGACCTGTGTAAAAATCTCCTTAACCTGTTCCCTTTGCTCGTTCCCCTGCTCTGATTCACTGATAACGACTTTGGGCAAGTTCCTTTGCTTCTCTGAGCTTCTGTAAAAGGGCAAATATAACATCCACCCCATAGGTCACTGTTTTAGTGACTATATTAAGTTAATATATATGAACTGTTAGCATAGGACCCAGCCCATGGTAAGTGCGCTATCAATGTTACCCAGTATTTATGGATTAGAATTTTCAGCAGGTTTCAGAAATCCCTGGGGTTCTTTACCAGTGCTCTCTGCTGCCCCCATGTGGATGACTTTTTCTAAGCCACTGGGTATCCTACAGGCCATGACCCAAAACGGCCCCCTGTTAAACCAGCCTCCCCAGCTAGCTAATTAGAGAATCAGTTCTTTGGTTGATTGGTTGTTCAGTCAAATAAAAATGCTTCTATATTCTAGCCCATTCTCTGTTTAAAGGAACATGTCAGGAAACCCATGTTTTTCTGAAAGCAAGATATACCATCGGGGTGCCTGGGTGGCTCAGCCGGTTGAGTGTTGCCCGACTGTCAGTTTCAGGTCATGATCTCACAGTTTTGTGGGTTCGAGCCCCGCATCAGACTCTGTGCTGACAGTGCAGAGCCTGCTTGGGATTCTCTCCCTCCCTCTCTCTCTGCCCCTCCCCACTCATGCTGTTTCTCTCTCAAAATAAATAAATAAACTTGAAAAATTAAAACAAAAAAAGGATATACCGTCTGTGACATTCTCCTAGTTTGTAACAAAGTAACGCGGGCAAAGAATGTCATTTAGATTTACTTAACTTGGAGCGCCTGGGCTGGCTCGGTGGAGTGACTCTTGATCTCAGGGTTGTGAGTTTGAGCCCCACACTGGGTGTAGAGACTGTTTGAAAATAAAATCTTTAGGGGCGCCTGAGTGGCTCAGTCAGTTAAGTATTCACCTCTTTGGTTTCGGCTCGGGTCATGATCTCACAGTTCATGAGATCAAACCCCACGTCAGGCTCTGCTTGGGAGTTCCTCTCTCCCACTCTCCCTCTCTGCTCCTCCCGTGTGTGTGTGCTCTGTTCTCTCTCTCTCTCAAAATAAATAAAACATTTCCAAAAATACTAAAATAAAATCTTAAAAAAAGACACAGGTAGGTCTTCATGGAGCTCACTGTTTACATGAGCATACAGACACTAAGGAAAGAAAATAAATATTCTAAATTGAGAGAGGTGCTAGGAAGGAAAAGAACAGAAGTCTGTGACAGAAAAATGAGTGATCAGGAAAAGTCTCACTCCCTCTCTCTCTCTCTCTTTAAATGTTTATTGAGGGGCTCCTGGGTGGCGCAGTCGGTTAAGCGTCCGACTTCAGCCAGGTCACGATCTCGCGGTCCAGGAGTTCAAGCCCCGCGTCGGGCTCTGGGCTGATGGCTCGGAGCCTGGAGCTTGTTTCCGATTCTGTGTCTCCCTCTCTCTCTGCCCTTCCCCCGTTCATGCTCTGTCTCTCTCTGTCCCAAAAATAAATAAACGTTGAAAAAAAATTAAAAAAAAATAAATGTTTATTGATTTATTTTGAGAGGGAGAGAGTGAGAACGAGCAGGGAGGGGCAGAGAGAAGGAGAGGGAGAGAATCCCGAGCAGGCTCCACCCCATCAGCGCAGAGCCCGATGAGGGGCTCAAACCCACAAACCGTGCGATTAGGACCTGAGCCAAAACCAAGAGTCTGACGCTTAACTGACTCAACCCGCCAGGTGCCCCAGGGAAAGTCTCTCTTTGAAGAGGTGACTTGGAAACTGAGACCCAAAGGCCACAAAGCAGCTAACCACCCTGCAGAGAATAGGATACTCCTAGGCTGAGGATACCTAGGCAAGAGGACCAAAGGCGAGGAAACCTTAACATCGCGTAGTGGATTGCGGTAAACAGCTGTAGGCATCTGGGGACCACAGCCTTCTTTTCTCAGTGCGCATAAATCACTTTTTTTTTCTTTTTTAGTTGACATGTAGTGTAATAATTATTTCAGGAATCGAATTTAGTGATTCATCACTTACATATAACCCCCAGTGCTCATCCCAACAAGTGTCCCCCTTAATGTCCCTCGCCCAGTTAGCCCATGCCCCCTCCAGCAACCCTCAATTTGTTCTCTGTACTTAAGAGTCTCTCACAGTTTGCCTCCCTCTCTGTTTTTATCTTCTTTTTTCTTCCCTTCCCCTATGATCATCTGTTGTATTTCTTAAATACATATATATGTATAAATATATATATATATATATATATATGTAGGTATATGTGTAGGTATATATATACCCCACATCTTCTTTATCCATTCATCATGTCCATATCCTTGATGGACATCATTTGGGTCTCTCCATCCTTTCGCTATTGTCGATAGTGCTGCTTTAACATTGGGATGCATGTGCCCCTTGGAATCAGCACTCTTGTAGCCTTTGGACAAATACCTAGCAGTGCAGTCGCTGGGTCATACGGTTGTTCTATTTTTAATTTTTTGAGGAACCTCCACACTTTTCCAGAGTGGCTGCACCAGTTTGCGTTCCCACCAGCAGAGAGAAGTGTTCCTCGTTCTCTGCATCCTCGCCAACATCTGTTGTTCCCAGAGTTGTTAAGGTTAGTCATTCTGACAGGTGTGAGGTGATATCTCATTGTGGTTTTGATAAGCCATTTTTTAATACACGTTCTAGAATTTTACTAAGAATCAATCATCTGTTTTTCAGTTTCCAGAATTCACCATCTAGAATGTCACCCTTTGAAAATGTGGACATTTGCTGTATTGTGAGTTCTTCAGATTATGTAAAGGGGACAAAATTTCACTTACATAATACTCCTGATTTCTAGAATACCATGTGTCCAGGGGCTGAACTCATTTAAAATGCTAAGGATCCTGTCATTTCAAATGCCAAGGATCCTAAAATACTGTTTTAGTTGATCATTAATGAATTTATAACTAACCTAACCTCACTCCTCATTTTACATCATTTCTTCATGTTCCAAGCTTTAGCTATTTATATACGTTTCCATACCGTTAAAATAATAATATAATTAGCATTATTACAGAAGATATCTTATGTACCTAGATCACTCATGAGAATCAACTTTAAAATTACAGCAAATAATAGTAGAATTTAGTAAAGTGGGAGGAAAGCAACATGTAAAAATAAATATCCTTTATATATATAAACACTAAGTTAAAGATGTAATTAAAGAAAAGACTCCATAGCAACAAAACAGATAAAATGCCTAGGAATAACCTTAACAAGAATGTGCAAGATCTGTATGAATTTTAAAATGCTACCCACATAAAAGAAAACTTGAACAAATGGAAAGTAACATCGTGTTCTTGGATAGAGAGAATATATAATGATGTCACTTTTCCAAAGTTGTCTATAAATTTAATATGATCTGTAGAAAAATATTGGCAGGAGTTTTTAAAATTAAACAGGCTTATTTTAAGTTTACAGGGAGAAATAAAAGAGGATTGAAAGGAAAATCCTGGAAAAGTAACAAAGAGAAGCTGACCCAGCCAGCTTGAAAAATGTGTTATAGGGGCTCCTGGCCAGCTCAGTCCGTAGAGCATGTGACTCTTGATCTCGGGGTTGTAAGTGTGAGCCCCACACTGGACGTAGAGATTACTTTATTTTTTTTTTCATTTTTTTTTCAACGTTTATTTATTTTTGGGACAGAGAGAGACAGAGCATGAACGGGGGAGGGGCAGAGAGAGAGGGAGACACAGAATCGGAAACAGGCTCCAGGCTCCGAGCCATCAGCCCAGAGCCCGACGCGGGGCTCGAACTCACGGACCGCGAGATCGTGACCTGGCTGAAGTCGGACGCTTAACCGACTGCGCCACCCAGGCGCCCCAAAGATTACTTTAAAATAAAAATCTAGGGGCCCCTGGGGGGCTCAGTGGGTTAAGTGTCTGACTTCAGCTCAGGTCATGATCTCACAGTTCATGGGTTCGAGCCTCACATCAGGATCTCCGCTGTCAGCTCCGAGCCTGCTTTGGATCCTCTGTCTCCCTCTCTCTCTCTGCCCTTCCCCCTTTAACACTCTCTCAAAATAAATAAATAAACATTAAAAAATAATACAATTAAAATCTTAAAAAAAAAAAAAGAAAAAAATATTATAAAGCGACAATAATTCAAGCTGTGGGTGATGTCCTGTGTGTGAACAACTCTATGGAACAGAACAGAAACGAAAAGAGACCCAAATACATGTAGAAATTTTGTATTGATAAAGGTTTGCATTATTGAATTCATTAATTGCTTTTTAAAATGTTTATTTATTTTGAGAGAGACAGAGACAGAGAGCGAGCGGGGTAGGGGCAGAGAGAGAGGGAGACAGAGAATTCCCAAGCAGGCCCTGCAGCTGTCAGCACAGAGCCTGATGCGGGGCTCGAGCTCATGAACCAGGACATCATGACCTGAGCCGAAATCAAGAGTTGGATGCTTCACCAACTGAGACATCCAGGCGCCCCAAGAATATGCGTTATTTAATGAGTGGTGTTGGTGCAACTGAATCAACACCTAGGGGGAAAATGTTGGGTCCATACCGCATACCCTTCAGCCAAATCAGTCCCGTATAGATGAATATCCAATCATAATTAATGTAAAATACTAGAAGCTATCTACACTTCAGGGCACAACAATGCTGAAGTAAAAGAACGGATGGGGCACCTGGGTGGCTCAGTCGGTTGAGCGTCCGACTTTGGCTCAGGTCATGATCTCACAGTCCATGAGTTCGAGCCCCGCGTCAGGCTCTGTGCTGACGGCTCAGAGCCTGGAGCCCATTTCAGATTCTGTGTCTCCCTCTCTCTCTGCCCCTCCCCTATTCATACTCTGTCTCTCTCTGTCTCAAAAATAAATAAACGTTAAAAAAAATTAAAAAAAAAAAAGAACGGAAAAAGGCATACCACGCAAACATAAACCGAAAAGAAAATTATGTGAAGTAGATATAGTAGACTTCAAGGCAAAAAGCATTACTAGAAATAAAGAAGGGCACTTCATATCAATAACTCCAACTTACCAGGAAGCTGTAAATTTGTATATATTTAATAACAGTCTCAAATGACGTACAGCAACAGAGCTATAAGGAAAAAATAGACGAATTTATAGTCATAAGAGGAGACCGAACTCACCTCACTGTAAACAGCAAAGCTAAACTGATAGAGAGTATCTCTTTCAGAATCAGTAGACCCCCCCCCCCAAAAAAAAATCAGTAAGGTAGAAAAAAACTTAAATAATACGAGGATCAAATGGAATTCAGCAAGCACGTATAGTCCACTATACCTAACGACTGCAAATTACAAATTATTTTCAAGCACACTTGGGACATTTTATTACTATTATTTTTAATGTCTATTTGGGAGAGAGAGAGAGAGAGAGAGAGCATAAGCAGGGGAGGGGCAGAGAGAGAACGGGGGACAGAGGAGCAGAAGCAGGCTCCATGCTGACAGCGGTGAGCCCGATGCCGGGCTCGAACTCACCAGCTGTGGGATCATGACCTGAGCCGAAGTCACACATGAGATCGTGATGTGAGCTGAAGTCAGACGCTCAACTGACTGAGCCACCCAGGTGCCCTGCAGTTGGAACGTTTAAAAAAACGACGGTATTGTGCTGTAGAACAGATTTCAATGGATTGAACGTATACACAGCATGTTTCCTGCTGTCATTGCAGGTAAGCTAGAAATCAGTAACAAGGTAACTATAAATTCTGTTTTACAAATTAGGAAATAGCTTCGGTTTCGCATCCGACTTTTCAGCTCAGCTCAGGTGTTGATCTCACGGTTCTTGGCATTGAGCTCCATCGGGCTCTTCACTGACGGCGTGGAGCCTGCTTGGGATTCTCTCTCCCTCTCTCTCTACCCCTCCCCCGCACTCTCTGTCTGTCTCTGTCTCAAAATAGATAAATGAACAAAAATAAAATCTTGGAAAAAAACACCCAATTATAATTGGAGTTAGAGGATAATTTGAACTGAATGATAATAAAAATAGTACATGCCAAAATTTACAGGATGCGGCTGAAGCTATGCTTTACCAAGGAAATGTATACTAAATGCATACATTAGGAAAAAAGAAAAGCTGACGATGGGTGAGCCTCGTGTTATCTCAAAAACCTAGAAGTAAATTAAACCCAAAGAAAGTAGAAGAAAGAAAGTGTGCGTGCAGAATGTCGGGAAGGACATATACTCAGAATAATAGAAGTTTTTAATCTCCTGGGGTGGGATTTTGAATTAATTTCACTTTTCTATATTGTTGAAATAAGCTACAACAAACAAAGCCATTTTCACGTTAGGAAAGAAAGTAGTAGAGGAAAACACAGGATAATCTTTTTGTTGTTGTTGTTGTTGTTGTTTTTTTTAATTTTTTTTTTCAACGTTTATTTATTTTTGGGACAGAGAGAGACAGAGCATGAACGGGCGAGGGGCAGAGAGAGAGGGAGACACAGAATGGGAAACAGGCTCCAGGCTCTGAGCCATCAGCCCAGAGCCCGACGCGGGGCTCGAACTCACGGACCGGGAGATCGTGACCTGGCTGAAGACGGACGCTTAACCGACTGCGCCACCCAGGGCGCCCCTTGTTGTTGTTTTTTAAGTAAGCTCTACACCCAGCGTGGGGCTTGAACTCACGACCCTGAGATCAAGACTTGCGCGCTCTTTGTTGTTTTTTAAGTAAGCTCTACACCCAGCGTGGGGCTTGAACTCACGACCCTGAGATCAAGACTTGCGCGCTCTGTAGACTGAGCCAGCTGGGTGCCCTGGTTTTTTGTTTTTTGTGGGGTTTTTTGCATACGTATATTTTTTTAATTTAATTTTTTATTTTTTAAAATTTACATCCAAATTAGCGTATAGTGCAACAATGATTTCAGGAGTAGATTCCTTAGTGCCCCTTCCCCATTTAGCCCATCCCCCCTCCCACAACCCCTCCCGTAACCCTCAGTTTGTTCTCCATATTTATGAGTCTCTTCTGTTTTGTCCCCCTCCCTGTTTTTATATTACTTTTGTTTCCCTTCCCTTATGTTCGTCTGTTGTGTCTCTTAAAGTCCTCATATGAGTGAGGTCATAGGATATTTGTCTTTCTCTGACTAATTTTGCTTAGCATAATACCCTCCAGTTCCATCCACATAGTTGCAAATGGCAAGATTTTGTTCTTTTTGACTGCCGAGTAATACTCCATTGTATAGATATACCACATCTCCTTTATCCATTCATCCATCGATGGACATTTGGGCTCTGTCCATCCTTTGGCTATTGTTGATAGCGCTGCTATAAACATGGGGATGCATGTGTCCCTTTGAAACAGCACACCGTATCCCTTGGATAAATACCTAGTAATGCAATGGCTGGGTCGTAGGGTAGTTCTATTTGGTTTTTTGAGGAACCTCCATACTGTTTTCCAGAGTGGCTGCACCAGCTTGCATTCCCACCCTGGGTGTTGTTTTTATAAAATAATCTAGACTCTTGTAGCGACATACCAGAAGCCATATAAGCAGAAAGACTGGTACGCTCCACCTCATGCCTGAACATTTTCTAAATGGTTAAAAATGCTGTTAAGAACAACAAAGACTGACAGTCAACTGGGAAAATTATTTATAACTCATCACAAATGTCTAATTGCTTTCATACAAAAAAGGAAAGAAAGAAAACAATAAGCCTTCACATAAATCACTACGAAAAAAATGAATGGTAATTTAAAAGAGGCAAAGGCTACAAGGATTCACAGAAAACGAAAAAGGAAATACAAATGAACGCTAAGCTTTTCAGAAGACATTTAGCTAAGGGCGCCTGGCTGGCTCAGTTGAAGAGCATGTGACCCTTGATCTCAAGATCCTGAGTTCAAGCCCCACATTGGACACAGAGCTTACTTAAAAAAAAGAAAAAAAAAATCAGCCTCACTCTTCATAAAAGAGGTAGATGGACATTAAAGTTGTTCTGAGATAGATCCCATTTCAATCACGGAATTAGCAAAAACAGCTCTTCTGTTAACCATGACCTGTTTGGGGGTGGGGGGGGCGGGGGAGACCTTGTCGTTTCATTTATTGCTAACGGTACTACAAATTGCTTTAATCTTTCTGGACGGTAATTTGGCAATATTTAGCAAAACTTAAAATGCACACATCTTTGGAGGCAGCAGTTCCATATATGAGTATTTATTGCACATGTACAAAATGGTGGATAGACCAGGCTATTAACTGCAGCACTGTTTGCAACAGCAAAAAACTGAGCACAATCTGAATATCTCTCCACGAGGGTCTGGTTGGAGAAGTTATGGCGAATCCCTACCATGGGGGGGATTTCCTAAAGAAGAAGAGGGGGAGAGAGAAGGAAAAGAAAAATGAGATAGTTGTATATGCATTATATTAATAATTATTATATATTATAATATATTATATTATATATTATATGTATTATATATTATAATATATTATAATAATATATATAACTAGCTGGAGGAGAGGGCCCCTAGAGAAGGGAACTAAGCTGCCAAGGAATGAGATAAGAGGGAGACTTAACGTTTGACTCTACATCCTTTTGTACCTTTTGAATTCTGAGCAGGTGCATGGATTAGCTATTCAAAAGCAAGTATTTTTGAACTCCAGGTATATAAAATTTTGTGTTCTGATGTTTGTCTCATAACTATTTTCATATAGCATATCACATAGAATTAATATAATATTAATGGTTCCTACGAGCATTCTCCCCCTTCCGTGATAAATAATGATCTTTCCTTGTGGCTTCCTGCCTTACTGGTGCTCTCGGTCTGCCTAGAACGCCATACCTCCCCTGCTGTCTCCTCGCCTGCACATCCAGGGGATTCATCCTAAGAGTTGGGGTTCAAAGGCCATCAGCCTTACCCTGTTCTCTCAGGCATTGTCGCTTAGACAGTACTTTGTACACCTGGGGAACAGAGACTTTTTTTTTGATGGTAATTGTCTGCATATTAGTTTCTCCTCCCCAATGAAAAGAGGTCTTCTCATCTCTGTTAACCAATTCCTCTGGCGCCCCCAGATCTTCCCAGCTGGTAGGTAGAAGGGAAGTCACATCAACAGTGAAACTCAGAGTCCACAGTTCCCAAGTTCCTATGCGCACCTCAGGGGGGTCCACGCGCACGTCAGCCCGTTCCAGGGAAGAGGTTGGTGGTCTCATACGTGTTCCTGCAGTTCTGAAGTGCTTGGTTCAGACCCACCAGACTCTCTGTATGCAGACTGAGCAGGACTGAATTCCAGCTCTACCATTTACTGGCTATGTAATATAGGGCTTTCTTTTCTTTTTCTTCCTTCCTTCCCTTCTTTCTTTCTTTTCTTCCTTCCTTCCTTCCTTCCTTCCTTCCTTCCTTCCTTCCTTTTTTTCAAAGTTTATTTATTTTGAAAGAGAGAGAGAGAGAGAGAAAGTGAGCGTGTGCAAGTGGGGGTAGGGGCAGAGAGAGAGAGAGAGAGGAGAGAGAGAACTCCAAGCAGGCTCTGCACTGTCAGCACAAAGCCTAACTCGGGGCTCGATTTTACAAATCGTGAGATCATGACCTGAGCTGAAATTAAGAGTAGGACTGACTGAGCCACCCAGGCGCCCCAGGGCTTTCTTTCAGGGAGGCTGACTGTGCCTCACTTTCTTCCAATGTTAAATGAGGACAATGAGAGTACCTGCCTTGAGGTTGTGGCCAGATGTAAGGGAGTTGATTTTGCAAAATGCTTAGGACAGTGCCTAGCACATAGTGAGCACTATATAAACGTTAGTTGTTATGGTTCTCCTTACCAAGTGCTTCTAAGTGCGGACCCGATTTTTCCCACGGCATAACGGAGACAATGTTATAATTTATGATAATTCCTTGCTAGGCGATAACAGGAAAATTTCCAAAATTGGCTGCCCATCTGCACGTATCCTCTTTAGGGTGGCCCCCTCCCTCTAATAGAGCCAGCATTCCCTTCACCATTTTGAGGGGTCTTCCAGCATATTGGAGTCTGGACCAACCCCATAAAGACCAGAGCAGGGAAAACTTTCAATTTCTTCTCTAATCCGTGGTCTATTTCTCCTTCCGTCCAGGAGCTACCTTTTCCTACGATGGCTGACAATGGGACTTTCAACTACTTTCGGGGCCTCCCCTATATACCCAACTGTACTATCCCATCAAAATAAAGGTCTCACATCAGTGAATTTTCTAGACTTGAATCATCCAATCAATCCTGATCAATTCTTTGTTATAGCTGTTTTAGGGTCATTTCCATGAGGACAAGGACTCTGCCTGCCTTGTACATGACTGTATTCCCAGTGCCTGGAGGTAATAGGGACTCCATAAACATTTGCTCATGAATGAATTCTTCCTTTGAAAAAAGAAGTTCAGGCCTGCATACTCTTCTCTCAGTTTTCTAGGTCCTAGCTTCTCATCACTTATCAGAATTACACAAAGCAAGAATGAGCTTAAGTCCATAATTTAAAAATAAATATTTCACAAAAGTAAATATAGCCTACAGAGTTGCAACTATGCCTACAAGAGGGATGGCTCTTTGTGCTTTCATACACATTATGAACTCTGCTTTTTACTAAATGGTCTACTAAGGTAATTCTCCAACACAATTAAACAAAAATAAGATTCAGATTTTAAAAGACAGCTTTTTTGGTGCTTACCTTACCCACTAAGATTTTCATTCATTTTATTTATTTTTTAAATATTTATTTATTAAGAAATCTCTACACCCAACATGGGACTCAAACTCATAACCCCAAGATCAAGAGTCACATGCTCTTCTGACTTAGCCAGCCAGATGTCCCAGATTTTCATGTATTTTTAAAAACACTGATTGAGCACCTACTTTGTGACAGGCACTACAGTACATTATTACATTTTAGAAATACAGCAACGAACCAGATAGACACACAGTCCCTACCTTGAACTTCCAGTCTTTTAAGACAATTAAACAATTAACCAAGTGTGATGAGTCCTTAACATAGGGGAAGTATTCTAAGGACTAGAGGTCTGGCTGCAGTTGAGAGAGGGCAGGTCTGCATTGATCGTTTTTGTATTTTGAGATTCCAACTTAAGATTTTGTTTGTAAATTTGGCTCTGCTACTACAGAAGGTTTGAAAATTACTGCTATATATTTAATCTGAATTTCATCCTGAAAGCCTATTATGTGAATGAATGGATGAATGAATAAAGAGACATTGCATTTATAGTTACAACCCTATAAGCATTACTATCCTCCTTTTAAAACATTTTTTCTTCAGGGGCACCTGGATGGCTCAGTTGGTTAAGCATCTGACTGTGGCTCAAGTCATGATCTCACAGTTCATGAGTTTGAGCCCCTTGTCGGGCTCTGCTTCAAATTCTGTGTCTCTCTCTCTGCCCCTCCCCTGCTTGTGTGTGTTTTCTCTCTCTCTCTCTCTCTCTCTCTCTCTCTCTCTCTCTCTCTCAAAAATAAATAAACACTTAATAAAACATGGCAACAGAATTGTAAAAACAACAACAACCAATAAAACTTTTTTTTTTCAGTTTATTTGTTTGAGAGACTGAGAATGGGGCAGAGAGAGGAAAGAGAGAATCCCAAGCAGGCTCCTCTCAGCAGGAGCTGGGATGCAGGGCTCAATCTCACAAACTGCAAGGTTGTGACCTGAGCCGAAATCAAGAGTTGCAGGCTTAACTGAGACATCCAGGCACCCCACTATCCTCCTTTTACACATGAGAAAATACTGTTCGCACAATTACTCTCCAAAATCTTTTCCCCCCAACTGTATTGAGGAGTAACTAACAAATATTTTTGTATATATTTAAAGTGATGATTTGATATACATGCATGTATATCTATCATAAACATATACACATGATGATTATAAATACATATACATTGTGGAATGATTACCAAGATCAAGATAATGAACACATGCTTCACATAGTTGACTCACATAGTTAATTCTTTGTGTGTGTGCGTGTGTGTATGTGTATGTGTGTGTAGTGGGAATGCTTAAGATCTACTCTCCACAACTTTCAAATAAATATACGATACCATATCATCAACTACAGTTATCATGCTGTACATTAGATCCTTGGAATTTATTCCTTTTATTAGAAAGTTTGCACCATTTAACCTACATTTCCCCATCGTCCCCTCACCCCATCACCAAAGTCATATGACAATTAAATTGCAAAGCCTCATTCCTAATCTCTGTAATCTGTACCACTCCACAGTGCCTACACCCAAAAAGGAATAAATCTTTACTTCCCAGAGAAGAGAGGCTGCTAGTAAAGTATTGCAAGGCTTTGCCTTAGCTTTATCCAATATGTAATGTGTGTTTTTTTTTAAGAAAGAAATATATGGCATGCTAATAAAAGACAAAAATCACATTATCATCCCAATGAACACACATAAAAAAAGCATTTGGAAAAAATCCAACATCCATTCATGATAAAAAACCCTCAACACCACAATAGAAGGGAACTTTCTTAACCTGATAAAGGGCCATCTATGAAGAGCTTACAGCTAACATCATAATGAAAAAAGCCATTGCTTTTCCTCCTAAAATCACAACAAGACAGGGATGTGTGCCCTCAAAACTTTTATTCAACATTGTACTGGAAGTTACAGCCATTAGAAATGAAGATATAGCATGCTTATAATTAAGATATAGCTTTGTAAATGGACGATAGAATTTGACGAATCTGATTCAAAATTACTGCCACAGGCTGTTTAAGGGAGTAAGCATGATATGTAAATTAAAGCCAAAATTGTGTTTGGGTTGAAAAGCCAACAGGAAGATACAAAATTCTGCAAAAGTATGACCAGATACCTACTGTGTGCCATGCACCGGAATCCTTCCTGGGTGATTTAAATCCAGATCAAAAAATGTCTAGGCTAGACTAAGGCAAGTTTTCCTGCGATCTTTAAACTGCTTGGGCACTTATTAAGAATTCTCTAATTCGATTGTGTTAATTCTTCAGGACCGAAGGTGTGTATACTTTGATTCTTCATGGTTTCCAATCATTGTCACGAGCTCAATATCCTTCTGTTGGATGACTGCTTTGCCCCTGCTACCTGAACCGAACTACATGGAAGCTAAGGAAGCTTATCCAAACACGTGAACAGCGCGTTTCAGGAAGACCGTGCCCCGCACGGTGCCTACACCAGCCTGAAATTCTAACAACTCTCCCAAGTTTGGGAAGGCGGCCGAGTTTTCTGAAACTCCTTCTCTGAGCATGAGCGGAAGTCACCCTTTGAGCAACCTGCGGGTTTTTTAAATAATAGGTACCATATAAAGAAGCAATCCGTTACGTTCTCTTTTTTCCGTTGCACCCACAAGTGACCAGGTGACAAATTTGTCTTCGTTACAAGAAAATAAAGACCGCACTCAAAGAAGTCCGAAGGCAGCCCAACAGCCCATCTTCCCACAGTAAAGATGGCGGCCCCCTGAGTGTAAACTGCAGGCAGTACCACTTCCGCGTTTCTCTGGCGCCCTCGTCCAAGATGGCGGACGAGGCTACCCGGCGTGTGGTGTCTGAGATCCCGGTGCTGAAGACTAACGCCGGACCTCGAGATCGTGAGTTGTGGGTGCAGCGACTCAAAGAGGAATATCAGTCTCTTATCCGGGTTAGTTGTGCTTCTGCGGCCGACCGCGTCGCCGAAGGGTTGCGGGTAATCGGGTGTCCTTGGGAATACGCTCCGTGTGGAAGCCGCTTCCGGTTATAAAGTTTAAGTCCCAAATTCAGAGAAACTGGACGATTGTGGGGCTGGGGGGGGGGGGGGGGGGCTTAGGAAGGTATGGTGGGGAGGGGGCAAAGGAAACTCATTTTGGGAGCCCAGGCGGGGCCAAAGCAGCAGTTGTCTTAGGGATACGCCTCCCCGGAAGGTGACGTGTCCCTCCTGGATGGAGGGGAGGCAGTCAAAAGGTGTCCCCCTCCTGGATGGAGGGGAGGCAGTCAAAAGGGATTCCTGGGGCTCCAAGTCCCTGGCTCATCGCTCTGCTCCTTCCTTCACTCTTCCTGAGGGAGGCACAGGCTAAGGCTGAAAATTCAGGCGTTAGTTGCCAAGAGTTGAGGAGTGAAGCTCACAGTCAGGAATGAGCTATCTTCCCGGCTCATCTCCCTTCTGTGGAAAAGGAAGAAAGTTTGTCTTCCTTGCCGTGGCCTCTGTTTCAAAGGGCAGCAGCACGTTATTCGCTAAGAAACAAACAAACAAACAAACAAACACCCACCACATTTATTGTAACCTAGCACCTAGGAACGGGATCCAAAGCCGAATAAGCTGGAGCCTGCTGAGATGGATAGAAACAAATCATTACAATTCGTTAAGGGGCGGCAGAGGGGGAGGGAAAGATCGCTAGGATGTTTTGAGAGCAGAAGGTGAGACACCTAATCCAGCTTGGGTCTTGTCCGGGAGGGCTTCCTCGAAGAGGCAGTGCTTGAGCTGAGCCTGAAAGGGTAAACATAATCTGATCAACATGAGGATAAGAGAAAGATGTTGACGGGAAAAGAAACAGCATGAGCAAAAGCATAGAAGCTAGAAAGGGCACGATGCCTATGAAGAAACATAGAAATGGAAGCAGTTCAGAGTTGCTAAAGCGTCAAGTGTATGGCGGGGAATGGTAGACAAGGCTTGAGAGATCGGCTTGGGCTCTTGAAATTTCTGTTGTAGGCACTGGGTTACCTTTACGGTATTTTAAGCCGAGGGATGGCATGGTCAGATTGGGGTTAGGTCAGTCACAATGGCAGTGGAGAGGAAAATGGAATTGAAAGAGATGAGATTGAAGGGAGGAAGCAAATTTAGGAGGCTGTCATTAATCCAGGCGAAAGAAAGGTGATGATCTAAGCCGGATGGGTATAGTTAGGATAGAGAGAAGAGGTAGATTCGAAGAACCTTCAAAGGGTAAAATCAGCAGGACATCGTGAAGGTCTGGGGAGAGGAGAGGAGAGGGAAGGTCAAGGATGATTCCCAGGGTTTGGTTTGCATGACTGAGTGAATGCGGTCATCGAAATTGGTGCAGTGGAGAAATGGTCTGAAGGACCAGGGGGAAATGCTGAGTTTGAGGTGCCTGTGAAGGGAAAGTAAACATTTCAACTTACAGGGGCACCTGGGTGGTTCAGTTGGTTAAGCTTCTGACTCAGGTCACGATCTCATGATTCATGGGATGCAGTCCGAGTCAGGCTCTGCGCTGTTGGCGAGGAGCCTGCTTGGGATTTTCTCTCTCTCTCTCTCTCTCTCTCTCTCTCTCTCTGCCTTTATCTCTCCTCCTCCCCCACTTGTGTGCATGCTCTCTCAAAATAAATGAGCTTTAAAAAAAAAAAAGTTGGGTACACACTAAGAAAGTAACCACACACTTTTCTGTTGAGGGAAGAGGACTGCCCTTGGCCTCAACTCCCTCCTCAAAGACCTCATTCTCTGCTTTTAGTATGTGGAGAACAACAAGAATGCCGACAATGATTGGTTCCGACTGGAGTCCAACAAGGAAGGGACTCGGTAGGCAGACCCTCTTGGTCGTTTGGGGGGTGGGAATCTTACATGGCTTGAGCACTTTAATGTCCCAGAGCCCACTGCCAGGCCTTCCCTGCCTCCTGTTAGCTGTCTCCCGCCCACAGTCCAGAGTGCCCCAGTTCCCATCCCATGAGTCTCCCAGGCTGATCACCTAAGCCAAGAAGATGTTATTTGAGCATGAGAAGAATGGGCAGATTGGACTGAGGTTTGGTCTTTGTTACAGGTGGTTTGGAAAATGCTGGTACATCCATGACCTGCTCAAATATGAGTTTGACATTGAGTTTGACGTAAGTCTGATGGAATGGGAAATATGGAAGTTAGTGGAAGGGGAGGGATTAGGTGGCTGTTAACAAGCTAACCTTTCTTGGAGGAACCAGAGAAAACTTTCAAAATGGGAGGGAAACGCTAAGGATTGGAGCAAGCAGAGAGGACAGCTACTCCTCTCCATGTCCAGCATCCCTGCGTCGGCATGCTGCTTGGGGGGTTTGTCGCACATTTCAGTTCAACCAAGAGATACGTGTGATTAGATTAGTTCCTTTCTATCCCGATGCTTGTGTCATTAAGGCCTTATATTTCCTCCAGATTCCTATCACATACCCCACTACTGCTCCAGAAATTGCAGTCCCTGAACTGGATGGAAAAACAGCAAAGATGTACAGGTAGGACTCAAAAGGAGATGGGAAAAGGTCTAAGAGGCCTTAGGGAAGACCTCTGGGAGACAACAATTGTCCTAGCGCCTAGAAGGCCTCCAGGCTCCCCTCTACCGCACCTGGGCAAAGTACTCAGCTAACCTTGGGCCTAATTCTGATCACTGGCTATCATCTTGTGCTTCCAAGAGGCTGCTATGCTTTATGGTAAACCTTGCATGTCAACACCTGCTTCCTCCTGTCCCTCTCATAGGGGTGGCAAAATATGCCTGACTGATCACTTTAAGCCTTTGTGGGCCAGGAACGTGCCCAAGTTTGGACTAGCTCATCTCATGGCTCTGGGGGTAAGTTTGGGATATTTGGCATATTAGGGGAGGGAGAGGAATTAGGCACTGAGCAATGTAAGAAAAGTAAC
Organism: Lynx canadensis; assembly: GCF_007474595.2. Lineage (NCBI taxonomy): Eukaryota > Metazoa > Chordata > Mammalia > Carnivora > Felidae > Lynx > Lynx canadensis. The sequence goes on along the minus strand of NC_044319.2, from coordinate 63,570,821 downwards.
TGAGAGTAAACAGGGAATAACAGTGTTTTCCGTGGGCACGCTCATAAAAATCTGTCTAGGAAGGAGCTTCTGATGGGACAAGAGGCACTGACTCGGTGGTGGTAATCTCACAGGGTCTCCCTTGTGTTGCAGCTGGGTCCATGGCTGGCAGTGGAAATCCCCGATCTGATTCAGAAGGGCGTGATTCAGCATAAAGAGAAAGGCAACCCATGAAGGATCAAGCCACTGAGGCAGGACAGAGGGACCTTTGACGGGCTATGTTCTGTTCCTGTTTCTGTGCCTCACTCCTACTCATCCACCTGCTTCCCCCACCCCCCCCCCCAAGCCCCTCCACCCATAATTGTTACTAAGTAGCCGCATCGGGCATTGCTGAAAAAAATAAACAACACAATCGCCACTGAATTTCTAAGGCTACACAGGGAGGGGAAAGACGGGGGCTTTGGAAAACCAAGGCAAGTCATATCCCTTCCCCAGGTGGAACAATGTGAGATCCAGGAAGGATGGGAAGCAGGCTGGAAAGTGGGTGCAGAGTCTTTTTGGTCTCTGGAGATAACTCATCAATAAAAGCTGCTTCCTCTGATGACCCGTGGTTCTCTTTGGTGACTGTGGAGAGACGGTGAGCCGGCTGAGACCCAAGGCACATGTACAACGACCTTAGTGTGGAGGGAGGGGAAGATGGGGGCTGCTGTGGTGAGGAGCTGGGAAATGAAAGGAAATCTTGACTGCTCTCCCTCCTGTTGAGATCTGCTTGCAGAGATCTGCTGGTGTCCTTTAGCGGGGTGCCTACTGCTTTGGTCTGCAAGATGCGTGAGGAATGGTTTTGCAGGACCAGCGTTCCCCGCCCTCCAGGGATCTTCCCATCCCTGTGTGGAGTGCTGAATGCTTCACCGGTCTGCGGGCCGGACCCAAGCATCGCAGCTTCCCACACTGGCACCCGGGCTCCCCGGCAAGGATCTGTCTGCAAGCCTGCGGGCCATACTACGACCCTCGGATCTTCATCCCTATGGTCACAGGACCCTATGGCTGCAGGGACTTGCTTTGGAGAGACGGTTTAAAAACCATTCAAAGCAGATCTGGGAACCGGCGGTCCTAAAGTTGGCTGCGTTTCCATGGTGTCGGCGGCGGAGCCAAGGGGGCGGGTTCACGCAAGCGCCGAGGAAGGAGGTGGGTGGATTCCGAGTGTGGGTGCGCAGGCGCCGTGAGAGGCGGTGAAGCCGGTGGCCGGTGGCCGGGCGGGACCAACAAAGATGGCGGCGGCCCCTGCGGCGGGAGAGATCTGGGCAACAGCTGCAGCTAAAGCTGCAGCCCGGCCCTCGGGGGGGCTGCACGGGGGTAGTAGGGGGTGGCCCTGAGCTGGGGCTTGGCCCCGGCTGGCCTCCCCCGTCGCCTCACCGGGGGACAGGTACGGGCCGGGGCGCTACGGCGTGGGGGGGGCGGGGGGGGCCGCGGGAAGACCGCTCCAGACCCGAAAGGACGCCCTCCACAAAGGCAGGGCGCGGGGGGCCCAGCAGGCCTGGGGGATCCGGGCTGGAGGGACAGCATCCGTGGACCGCAGGGACTACGCCGCCGGACCCCGTAGCCAATCAGCGGCCTCGGCCTTTCTGCCCTCGAGGGGGGCGGACCCGGCTGAAGCCCTGCCGTGGTGGGAGAGGTGCGGAGATGATGAGGGTCTTGTTCGACCTCCCTCCCCGCCACTGCCCCTGAGCCCCAACACCTCGTTGCAGCTCAGAGGTGGGGGAGGGAGTGATTCGCAAGGCACCCATTTAGTCCGCTTCAGTGCAGCCCGGAGGGCAGGCAGGGGTTTGAGGGTGGGACGCTGTCTTTGGGGCTGTTTTCCTTACATCCACACCCTCGTTTGTCCAGAGGTTCTAAGTGACCCAGGGCACCTCCCGTTGACTAGCCGGGTATGGGGGCCCTCGTCATGAGCGTTTAGATCATAAAGACCGCCGAGATCGAGACTAGCCTTGGCTCTTCAGTCAAGCTGTGTTCTGCAGGAAGGGGACGAGGAATACAGAAAGAGCCAACGCGGGGGGCTGCTGTCATTCATTCACTTACTCAACGGATACTGAGTATTTACTTTGTGCCCAATACGATGCGAGGTGCTGGGGATACAGTGACTGACATGACAGACGGCGTTCCTGCCTGTGGAGTATGTAGAAGCTAGTGTGGTAACCTAGGTTCCCACCTCCCTCCACATGCAAATACTGACCCTCTCTTCTCCTCCCAGGTCCAGCCTGTGGTGTCCACAATGCCCCAGGCCTCTGAGCACCGCCTGGGCCGGACCCGAGAGCCACCTGTTAATGTCCAGCCCCGAGTGGGATCCAAGCTACCATTTGCCCCACGGGCCCGAAGCAAGGAGCGCCGAAACCCAGCCCCTGGGCCGAACCCCATGTTAAGACCTCTGCCTCCCCGGCCGGGGCCCCCTGAGGAACGGCTCAAGAAACTGGAGCTGGGACGGGGTCGGACCTCAGGCCCTCGTCCCAGAGGACCCCTTCGGGCAGATCATGGAGTTCCCCTGCCTGGCTCACCACCCCCGACCACCGTGGCTCTGCCTCTCCCTTCCAGGACCAACCTAGCCCGTTCCAAGTCTGTGAGCAGTGGGGACTTGCGGCCTATGGGGATTGCCCTGGGAGGGCACCGTGGCGCTGGGGAGCTCGGGGCTGCGCTGAGCCGCCTGGCGCTCCGGCCTGAGCCACCGGCTTTGAGACGCAGCGCTTCTCTCCGCCGCCTCGGGGGCTTTCCCGGTCCCCCAACCTTGCTCAGTATACGGACGGAGCCCCCTACTTCCCATGGCTCCTTTCACGTCATATCGGCCCGGCCCTCTGAGTCTTTCTACTCCGATGACAAAATGGTGAGGACTTGTCCGGCACCCGTGGCCTTCCGTGCCCGTGCTCCTCTGTGCCTCCAGCTTTCTTGCCATCAGGTGGCTTTCCTTTCCCTCTTTTCCCCCGAGTTCCTTTCCCAGTCCCTCACTGCAGCAGCTGGGACTCTCCTCTCCCTTACTTAAGTACCCTCGAGCCTCGCAGACCTTTTTTTCGGGGTTGTCTGTGAGTCCCCAGCACGGTGTGCCATTTCAGTCCCCAGAGAATTAACCCAACCGTTTGGAATTCTTCTCCGCATCCCCGGTCCCCGGGCCCTTACTCTCCCTTGCTTCCCCTTCTCTCCTAGGATGCTGCCTGGGCCTAATTAATCTCTGGAGCTGAAGAGAGGCGGGCTCAGAGCATCTGAGTTAGGGTGGTTGTCCATTTCCCAAGCTAAGTGAGCTAGGTTGACTGCAGTTGTATCCATCAGGAGAGGGCTCAGGAAGGGGCCCCGGGGGGCGGGAGTGGGGGAAGCAAGGTGGGCATGGGGAGCGGCTGGGCAGCCATGCCCGTGCTTGGGGAGCTGCCCCAGGAGCTGCAGCGCCGGCCAGCTGGGCAGGCGAGTAAGTGGGGAGCAGGTGGGACAGCCCTGGCCGAGTCCGTGCTGCGCTCAGCTGTGATGGGCTTACATGCTCATGGCCAGTGAGGTAGGGGAGCCCCCAGTACCCGGTGGGGGAAAGAGGGTGGAGCTTGGGGGTGCGGTGCAGGGGTGGGGAAGCGGCGGGCGGCATGCTGTTGAAAGGTCGGAGTGCTGGGCGGGATAGATGGGAAACCGCTGACTCCACTCTGACCTTCCAGGCTCATCACACACTGCTCCTGGGCTCTGGTCACGTTGGCCTGCGAAACCTGGGGAACACGGTGAGAGCCAGCCTCCTGTCCTTCCTCCCTAACGGGAATGAGAAATGGTGCGGGGTGGGGGTGGCGGGGGGGCCGACCTGGGGGAGGTGGGGAAGGAGCGCACTGAAGCCCTTCTAGGCGTCAGGTCAGTGGTCTGCAGCAATGATGGCCGTGTCTCTCGCGCCTCCCAGTGCTTCCTGAATGCAGTGCTACAGTGTTTGAGCAGCACTCGGCCTCTTCGGGACTTCTGTCTGCGGAGGGACTTCCGGCAAGAGGTGCCTGGAGGGGGTCGAGCGCAAGAGCTCACTGAAGGTAGGGCAACACCTCTTGCTCCCCCCTTTCCGGGTCCTCTCCCCGACCTCTGGGTCCGCCTGCCAGTCACGGTGGCCCCGACGACCGTTGCATCTGGCCATCTGTTTTTCCTGCCGCCTGCTTCCCTAGAGGTGGTTCTCCGCCCTCTGAGCCACCCCTGGCCCGCCTCTTCTAGTCACTAACCTTGGTCTCCCCACGCCTGCCCCGACAGCCTTTGCGGATGTGATCGGTGCCCTGTGGCATCCTGACTCCTGTGAAGCTGTGAATCCCACCCGATTCCGAGCTGTCTTCCAGAAATACGTTCCCTCCTTCTCTGGATACAGGTGGGAGAGCCGGAGGGGAGGAGGCTCCTCTCTGGGCCGAGCAGGGGCCCTGGCAGCGTTGTTCGGGGCCCTCGGATGTCCTTCATCCGAGAAGTGGGGACCGACGTGCGGGCGGGGGGGGTCGTGTCTGGGGACCAGGTGGGGGTCGGTGGCCCACACCCTGTTTCTGGCCGCAGCCAGCAGGATGCCCAAGAGTTCCTGAAGCTCCTCATGGAGCGGCTGCACCTCGAAATCAACCGACGCGGCCGCCGAGCTGCACCAATCTTGGCCAGTGGTGCAGCTGCCTCTCAGCCCCGCCGCGGGGGGGCTCTGCTAGAAGAACCGGAGCTGAGGTGAGGTCACTCTCCCTCCTTCACCTTCCCGTACACGCTTGGCAGCCTTCACCCCACACAGAACTGGGCTAGTCCAGATGGAGGATGTGGGGTCCAGGGAACCGCTTAGCCCGGAAGCTGGTTTGAGAAGCAGCGAAGAGGTCGGAGGAGGGAGGGAGGCCAAGGGTACGGCTGGAGGCAGAGGGCAGTGCTGGGATGGCCCTGGGTTGAGGCAGAGGGGATAATTTACAACCAGGGACCTAAAGCGTTTCAAGCCAGGTGAAGACAGCTGTTCTTTCCCTGTCCTTCCTTATTCCCTTCTTTTCCCTCGTCTGAGCCTTCTGAAGCGTTACTCCTTTGACCTACTCCTTTGACGCTTCTTTGAAATGTAGAGAAGGAGCTGGGGGTGGGTGGGGTGCAGGGCTGCGTGAGTCGTTTCCGTGGTGTTGGGGGGCCCCGGTGTCCCCGCCGTCTCATGGGTGCTCCTCGCTTCCCTTGACCTGTGGCAGTGATGATGACCGAGCCAACCTAATGTGGAAGCGTTACCTGGAGCGAGAAGACAGCAAGATTGTGGGTACGGAACCGGGCAAAGCCAGGCGGGCAAATCAGCGTGGGGGAGGGGTGCGGGCTTGGGAGAAAGACGGATACCATGAAGGGGTGTGGGAGCGAGACTAGAGGGTGAAAATGCGGACGCGGGGCGAGGGGGTTAGGAAAAGAAGGGTCAGGGAGAGGGGTGGGAAGAGAGGAGGGGCCAAGGGAGCACCTCTGGCATCCCAGAATGACTGTCTGTCCCGCCTCTTCGCTTCTGTCTAGACCTGTTTGTGGGCCAGTTGAAAAGCTGTCTCAAGTGCCAGGCCTGTGGGTATCGCTCCACGACCTTCGAGGTTTTTTGTGACCTGTCCCTGCCCATCCCCAAGGTGGGAGTCCGGAGGATTCCAGGGTTGGATGGGGGACATGGGTTCTGTGACCCGTCCCTGCCCACCCCCAGAGCGTGGGAGGGAACCCTGTGGGTGTCTGGAGAAGCACTGAAGCCTGGATTGATGGAGACGAGTTGGAGAATCCGATCCAGAACATGCTGACCTTTCATTCCTGTCCCCCCCCCACCCAGAAAGGATTTGCCGGGGGCAAGGTATCTCTGCGGGATTGTTTCAACCTTTTCACCAAGGAAGAGGAGCTGGAGTCAGAGAATGCTCCAGTATGTGGGGTTCCATAAAGGGATACAGTAAGGGTGGGAGGCCTGGGGAGGGGGCCCATCTGAGTAAAAGGGGCCGCATGATGCTTTGATACGGGCATAATATTTGTATGTCTGGGTTTGTGTTGGGCTCTCAGAGACGGCCTAGGAATCCTAGGGCGCAGGGGAGTGGCCCCGGGGAGAAGGGAGTAATGGGAAGCCTGGTAAATTTGTGAGTTAAGGTGTCGGAAAAGCCGGCCGAGGGGCGGGGCACATTAACATGACGTTATTTGACATTCATTCAGGTGTGTGATCGATGTCGGCAGAAAACACGAAGTACCAAAAAGTTGACAGTGCAAAGATTCCCCCGAATCCTCGTGCTCCGTATCCTAATCTTCAAATTCTTATTTGTCCCATCCGGTTGGCCCCCCTCATTTTCCATGTCTGCCGAGGCTGGACGTTTGGCAATCGAGTTTTCCTTAGGAAAAGCCTGCCGCTCCGCCTTTTCCTGCCCTGCTCCCGGAGGGGAGGGGACAGCATTCAGTCCCCTTCAAATGCCCTCTGCCACCCCCCTCCCCCCACGCACATGCTCCTTAACTAGGGCTTAGATCTTAATCGATTCTCTGCCTCCCGAGGCTCCATCAAGAAAAGTTCAGTAGGTGTAGACTTCCCGCTGCAGCGACTGAGCCTAGGGGACTTTGCCAGTGACAAAGCCGGTAAGTCTGGAAGGGAAGGTCCTGAAGAGCTCCTCTGAAGGGGAGGGAGAGCGGGCAGGAGCGGGCCCAGCTCTGGCCCTGGAATGTGGTCGACTCTCACCCTACAGGAAGCCCCATCTACCAGCTGTATGCCCTTTGCAACCACTCGGGCAGCGTCCACTATGGCCACTACACGGCCCTGTGCCGGTGCCAGACTGGCTGGCACGTCTACAATGATTCTCGGTGAGACCCGCCCCCCCCCCATTCCTGCCCCATCCCCACCGCCGCTCCCCTGTCCCCCATGTGAAGCCCCAGAAGGGCAGGGTGCTCTTCCTAGATGCCCCAGGTTGATCTTGCGGGGAGGAGGGAAGACCCAGGAGCGGTCACAAGCCCCGTCCCCTCTCCCCTCCTCCCAGTGTCTCCCCTGTCAGTGAAAACCAGGTGGCGTCCAGTGAGGGCTACGTGCTGTTCTACCAACTGATGCAGGAGCCACCCCGGTGCCTGTGACACCCCCTTTACGCCCTGGCACCTGTGACGCCCTTTCAACACCCTTAAGCCCCAGGCTCCCCATTTACCTCAGAGACGTCTATTTTTGTGTCTTTTTAATCGGGGAGGGGGGGAGGCGGTGGTTGTAGCTCCCATTATTTTTTTTATTAAGAAGTACCCTTCCACCTGGAGGCTCCCTCGTCTCCCAGCCCCATGTACAGAGCTGCCCAGGTCCCTGCCCGTGTACAGCCCCCAGACCCTCTACAACCTCACTTTTTGTGAATAAATTTATTAAGAAAAAGTGATGTCCTTCTCTGTATTTGTGCTTAGGGGGCAGATAAGAGAACCGGCGGAACGGGAGTCCCCCTGGGACCCAGTTCCTTCTCTGGACAGACGGGGGCGCTCTCGGGCGGAGGTGGGGGTGCCGGACCCGGACACGCGGGTGCCAACGTGGGGGCAAAGAGGGAAGGCACACCTGCGACTCGTGAAGCTACGGGGAAGCCAGTGCAAGCTCAGGGCGCCGTCTTCTGCCCGGAACGGGGCTGCCCCTCGAGGGCGAGGCACCCGAGGACCCCTGTTGACAAACACGGGGCGCGTTGCCGGGCGGCCCCGGCTCCCGTAGGCCCGGGCTGTTGCTAACATCAAGGAGCTGTTTACGGAGCCTCCTCCCCACGGAGCGGCCCGTGTCCCTGTCCGCTCTCCCTGCACCCAACGCTCGCCTCTCTCCCGTCCCCCCCGCCTCTGGGCTGTCACCGTCGCCGGGCCTGGGAAGCCTGAGCCGGGGCCCGCTGACCGGGCTCCAGCCCTCGCCGCCGCAGCCCCGGGGGACGGCACGGCCCGACCGCCCGCCCTCTCCAACTGGCACCTAAGCCGTTAACCGCCGCCGGGCGCCGCAGCCTCACGCAGGGCCGGCCTCCGCGGGGCGGGGCACGGGCGGGGGTGGGGGGGGGGGAGCCACCTCCGGCTCTGTGCTCTCATTGGTGGGCGTGATCCGGGGCCTCCCAGGGCCCGCCAATCCGGAGGCGGGAGGGAGTGGACGCGGAGTCGGAGGGCCCGAAGGGGGCGGACGGAGCGGCGGCGCCCGAGCCGCGGGCCTGGGGCCCCTCACGGCGCCACCACGAGCCCTGCGCGGGCAGATAGCGCGGGCGGGGTCCTTATCCGCCTCCACGCCGGGCGCCGGCCGGGGAACCCGGAGACCTCTCCCTCCAGCTCCCTCGGCCCTCTCGCGGGTGGGTCCTGGGCCCTGGGCGGGGACCTCACCGGCCCCACCCCGTCCGCGGGCTCTGCGGGTTTCCCCTGGAGCAGTGGCCCGGACCGGGCGTGGAACGTGGAACCTGGGGGGCTGCCGCAGAGCGGGTGCAGCCCCGTCAGCCTGTCCGATCCCCCTCCCCCACCGCGCCCCCTACCCAGGCTACGCCCAGGTTTCCTAATGGGCCGGACCGTGGTCGTGCTGGGAGGAGGCATCAGCGGCTTGGCCGCCAGTTACCACCTGAGCCGGGCCCCCTGTCCCCCCAAGGTGAGTGCCCCGTCGCGCCAGAGGGAGGCTGCTTTAATACCCTCCTCCCGTTTCCAGCAAAAGGGAGTGCGCTGCCCTCTTCCCCTGCAGACCATTTACCCCGAGGCTATGTAGGCCGTGCCGCCCTCTTGTTCCCAGGTGGTCCTGGTGGAGGCCAGCGAGCGTCTGGGAGGCTGGATCCGCTCAGTCCGAGGGCCAGGTGGTGCTATCTTTGAACTTGGACCTCGAGGAATTCGGCCGGCGGGAGCCCTGGGGGCCCGGACCCTGCTCCTGGTGAGAAGGCTACGGAATGCCTAGGAGGGCTTGCGGAGGGCCCTTCACTAGAGGACAGGCTTGGGAGGGAGCATTGGTGGGCCAGTCCTTTCCTTAGTTTCTCCTCTTCCCGAGGATGTGTGGAGAGCAGGTTTCTGAGCTTGGCTTGGACTCAGAAGTGTTGCCTGTCCGGGGAGACCACCCAGCTGCCAAGAACAGGTTCCTGTACGTAGGTGGCGCCCTGCATGCGCTGCCCTCCGGCCTCAGGTAACGCCGGTCACCTCCTTACTGCACCCCTGCCCGCCTGGCTCTCACCCCTTCCACGACTGCATCTCCCAGTCTGTCAGCCCTCCCGGCAAGAGGAGCCAGATGCATGGAAATGACTATGCCTTCCTCAGTGCAGGGGGCTCTTCCGCCCTTCACCGCCCTTCTCCAAACCTCTGTTTTGGGCTGGGCTGAGGGAGTTGACCGCGCCCAGGGGCAAAGACCCTGATGAGACCGTGCACAGTTTTGCCCAGCGCCGCCTTGGACCCGAGGTGACGTGGCCCCAGAGGCCCCGAAACCCCTCCCCTCCTAACCAGCTGCAGAGCCCTCCACTCATACCTGCCACCTAGGGGGGGCTCTTCTGTAGGGCTTAGGGATGCCCCCTTCTCTTCACATCCAGTGGTCCTCAGAACAGTCGGGAGTGGATGCCCTCCGTTGCTTCCCATTGTTTTGCTACAGCCGGACTGCTCCCCAACCGAAACCCTGCCCCACCCCTGTTCCCTACCTAGCAGGGCCAGTGGGAAGTAGGCTGTGCGGCTTCTTCCTTGGCCTCTCAATCCTGGCCTCACCCTTAAGGTGGCGTCTCTAGCCATGGACAGCCTCTGCCGAGGAGTGTTTGCAGGCAACAGCCGAGAGCTCAGCGTCAGGTCCTGCTTTCCCAGTCTCTTCCAAGCCGAGCAAACCCATCGTTCCGTTTTACTGGGGCTGCTGCTGGGAGCAGGTGAGTGGGGGTTGGTTCAAGGGGTGAAGATATTAAGGACCGCCAGAGTAAGGGACGGGAGGCCAGGGTGCTGTTTTAATGACTCTTCCCTGCCTCCTCCTGTGCAGGGCAGAGCCCGCAGCCAGACTCCGCACTCATTAGCCAGGCCCGGGCCGAGCGCTGGAGCCAGTGGTCCCTCCGAGGAGGGCTGGAGACGTTGCCCCAAGCGCTTAACACCCACCTGACTAGTAGAGGAGTCCGTATTCTCAGAGGCCAGCCCGTCTGTGGGCTCAGCCTCCAGGCAGACAGGCGCTGGAAGGTAGGAGAGGCCCCTGGTGTGGAACGTGTGTCTAATTAGAGTTTCCATCTTTGCCTCTATGTTTTAACCAGGCCGGGGTGGGCCAGACTAGTTATTCGTGGTTTTCCTAGATGCTGTTTCAGTACGGGCCACCCCAGGGTCTTAGACTTTGTTTGTAGAGCTTCCTCCGAGATCTGCTTGATCCAACTCTAGACAGAAGTAGTGCTTGTAAGTGGCTTAGATAGGGGAAGGGCCAGCCCAGCTCCATTACACATCTCAGAGGCCACACTGGCTTGTCTGGTCTGCTTCCCGGAGTAACGGGGTGGGGGGAGGGGGGGCGGGGGTTCTGTGCTGATCGCACAGTCTCTTCGTCCTGGGTCAGCACTCAGTCTCTCCTGCCCGTTTGGGGCCTGGGAAAGTGGGGCAACGTTCCCGTTCTCTCTGTCCCTCAAATGTTTTCGTCCCGTCAGGTGTCTCTAGGGGACAGCAGTCTGGACGCTGACCACGTTATTAGTGCTGTTCCAGCTTCAGGTAACGAGGTAGCCACCGTCCCCTTCCCCGGCGGGAGTGAGGCAAAGTTTAGCTTCCGGGACCCACGGGACCATCCCGTGCCCCCGAACTGGTCATCCCTGTGGGGGTCTAGCCCCGGGGAGGGTGGGCGAGACTGGTGGGAAGGCCTCCTGACGCGGGCCCCCGCCTGCTCTCCCCCCAGTGCTCGGCAAGCTGCTCCCCGCGGAGGCTGCGCCTCTGGCCCGGGCCCTGAGCGCCATCACCGCGGTGTCTGTGGCTGTGGTGAACCTGCAGTACCGAGGAGCCCGTCTGCCTGTGCAGGTAGCTGTGACACAGAGGAACGAGAGGCACGGGCTCAACCAGAGCCTCTCCTTCCTGACCCGGCCTTCTCCTCGCCCCAGGGATTCGGACATTTGGTGCCATCCTCAGAAGACCCGGGCGTCCTGGGAATTGTGTATGACTCGGTTGCTTTCCCTGAGCAGGACGGAAGCCCCCCTGGCCTCCGAGTGACTGTGAGAAGCGACAGCTTTGCTCGGCGGGGGTTTCCAGGGGGCTCCTCCGTGCCCAGCGCAGGTCAGGCCAGGCTGCTCAGTGCCATATCCTCTCCCTAGGTGATGCTGGGAGGGTCCTGGTTACAGACGCTGGAAGCCAGGGGCGCCGTCTTCTCTCAGGAGCTGCTCCAACAACAGGCCCAGGAAGCAGCTGCCACCCAGTTGGGACTGAAAGAGCCACCCAGTCACTGCTTGGTCCATCTACACAAGGTGAGTTGAGCAAACGCTCCTCGACTCCCACCGAAGGCAGGAAGCGGTGGATTTGTCACCGTCTACCTGGGCTTGGACATCAGCAGCAAAAATTTCCCCGTATCCCCTCTTCTCTCCCCAGAACTGCATCCCCCAGTATACACTAGGCCACTGGCAAAAACTGGGTGAGTTGGGAGAGCGAGTGTGCCGAGGAGGGCAAGGAGACCAGACCCCCAGCTCTAACCGTCCTTTCATCTTTTCTTTCCAGAGGCAGCTACGCAATTCTTGGCTTCGCAGAGGCTGCCCTTGACTCTGGCCGGAGCCTCCTATGAGGGGGTTGCAGTCAACGACTGTATAGAGAGCGGACGCCAGGCAGCAGCCCGGGTCCTGGGCTCGGAACCGGACAGCTGATCCCCAACTCCCACCTCCTCCTGGCCCCGCTGGTGGCAGTTCTTGACCCACGAGAATAAAAGTTGCTGGAGCTTGGCTGGATGTGGTTGTCCTGTCACCTACAGGCACGAGGCGGCAGGGGGGCAGGTCGCAAAGATAGGCACGCGGTGCCTGGGATGCAGCAAGCGGGAGCAGAGGCAAGACAGAGTCCTTTATTAGAAAATATATCAAAATCCCAGCCCCCTGCGCCAGGTCCAGAAGAGGAAGCTACTCCAGCACTGGCAGAAAAGTACCCAGGGAGGGGTTTCCTTCACCAAACATTACTTCCTCGGAACCATAAATAGAATAAATATTCACAGAGGTCCCAGGAAAAGCCGGATCACTCTTCTCTCCTGGAAGAGGAAGGGACTTGGGGTCCAGCCCTGCTCTTACCCCTGGGGCCGGGGACTCTCAGGAGTCATCACATAAAATCATGACATCAAGGATTCACAGTCATAAGCCCTGGCAGGCGACCCTAGAAAGAGGGACCCCCAGGTCTAAAGGAGCCCAGCTCCAGTCCAGCAGTGAGGAGAGGCCCTTGCCTCCAGCCCAGCACTGGAGTTCAGTTCCCCCACGTCCCCTCTGAGAGCAGTGAGGAGCCGAGGGCGGGGAGAATACGACCCCTCGGATTCAGTTTCATGATTGAGGTGGGCAGGAAGGAGGAGTCAGTGTGAGCCCTGGGGGGCTGTGTGGTTGGCAGTAGGCAGAGGGCCAGGCCTGGCCGGGGGCCGGCGCTGCAGCATCTCTTGGCGGAAGGCCTGGGAGGAACCAGGTGGGTAACGGGGCCCAGAGGGAGTCCGGGGACCCCGAGGGTCAGTTCCAATGTCTGCTGTGATGTTGGTATAGAGAGGGCCCAGCTCTCGAGCCAGCAGCCGGTATGTCAGTGAGTTCATCCCATCTTGTGTCCAAGAATTCTGGGTACGGACCAGGAGGTCAAATCTGAGGGTCAGAGGTTGGAGAACTAAGGCCCAGAGAGAGACAGCCGGGGACTTAGGGACCTCTAGGCGTTTCCCGGCTGGGATGCAGAACCCTGAGGGCCCAGTCACCGTTCGCGGGCGGTCCTCCCTACCTGTGGGGGTTTTCCTCATTTCCCTTGTCTCCTCGGTGCTTCACCATCTTATAGTGCCCCACGGATGTCGGGGGGCGCGAGATCTTCATCCCAGCCAGACGCACCCTATGGGAAAAGTGAGGGCACCGTGGAGGATCCGGAGTGGAGGAAAGCTCCTGACAGGCCAACAGGAGCTACGTCCGGCCAGCAAGGAAGCGATTACGTGTTTCTGTACACAGAGAGCCACTCTCACCGGTTAGGCAAAAAAGTGCCACGTACTGGAAGGAGAGAGAAAGTCAAAGAGAAAGCAGGAAGTGGCACAAGAGAACGTAGAAGCTGGATGTATCCAAAGCCTGGGGCTGGTGCCAGTGCATCCAAACCCTGGGGCCTCGTTAAACAACGGGCAGAGGTGGGTTCGCACGTCCCACCTTTTGCTCTCTTAAGTGGCTAACGGGAAGCGCCCTGGCAGTCCAGGAAGGGCAGGGAGAGGAGCCATCTGATCAAAAGGACAGGGCAAGACAGAGAGTCGCGGACCCAAGCTCAGCAACTCTTATCTAGAACGGCGGCCGAGCTGCCTCAACTCCCTCACCCCGACCCCTCCACCTGTCCCCGTCATTAGGAAAAGAACGGAACCAAATAATCAGGACCCGGAGAGAAACAAACCCCATCTGGGACACACAGGAGCAAGACCTGAAGATGGCCTGGGAAGGTACCGAAAGCACACGTACGTTTAGAAACCGCTGGGTCCTTCACACACATACAGAGGACAAGAATTCAGAGAGCTCGTCCCGGAGGGGCCGAGGGGGGAGGGGACGCAACGGGTCTAGCACAGCAAGCCCAAATCCTCACGCCACAGATAGGAAACTGGGTCAGCTGAGGCTGAAGGTCAAAACATTTCACAGGCTAAAAATGAGCTGGCACCGTGCCAGTGACACGGACTCCAACCAACAAAGTGGTTCTGGGCTCTATGGAGCAGAGCCCCTCCTCCCCTGCCCCACCGGAAGTGGTGTGGACGCAAGCCTGGCGGCAGGCAGGACTGAAGTGTCGCTAGGCCCTCTTCCGACTCTGGAAGGAATCCCGTGATACTGTAGCCTCTTGATCTCATCGTCTCTCCCAGAAACATAACTCATCAGGATCTAGGAGACCGGGGGACGACAGAATGGAGACCGGCACGCAAAGCCCGACCCGGGGTGGACTGAAAAAGCTAAGGGAGAAGAATGGGCACGGTGTGGGTCCGGCTCGCTAGAGTCAGGCTTGGTCTCCGAGGACAGGCCCCCAGGCTGAGGTGGGGGTAGGGAGTGGTGGCAGGAAGTCTGACCTGGTAGCAATGTCGTCATCCTCACCGCCCCAGCCCCAGTATTCATTGGGGAAGCCATTCATCTTCAGGTACTGGTCAGGAGTGAGCGCCGAGACTCCTCCAAAGTACTGGGGGTACGGGAGGCTAGGGAGAGAAAGGTGCCTGGATTCCACAAGTCTTTTGGGGAGACATCCCCACCCACATCCCCTTGGCTCTCCCCCCAGTGGACGGTGGGGTTCCCTACTTCCCCACGCCCTCTCGTGCCCTCTATACCTGTATCCGAACTTGTTCATGGCGACGGCGACGTGCCGGGGTCCCCGGGGGTCACACACATACAGATTGTGGTCGTTCTCGGGCAGCAGGTCCACGTCGTGCAGGAACAGGCAGTCCCATTCCTCGTCACGCAGGGCCTCCCGCACCCCAACGTTCAGCAGCTTGGCCCTGTTAAAGGTCCCATTGCCAGCCTGGAAGGTAATGGAGGAGAAGCAGACCGTGTCTGTAGGCAGCATGGAGAAGAGGGGCCCAAGTACAAAAATGAAAGGAGGGAGATCAAAGGCGGGTGAAGGGAGGGTGGCGAGCAGAATGGAGAGAAAGACAAACGTTCATTTTTCATTCAGCAAATACTTGTTGAGCACCAGTATGTGTCTGATACTTACGTGCCGCTGTCTAGCATTTTCATCCTGACAACCAATAGCCACGGAAAACAGGTGTCTATTAGTTTTCACTCTTTGCCTCATTTTAGGGGGTTAAGAAACTTGTTCAAGGTCACGTGTGGGACAAATGGCAGAACTAACTTTAGTCCAGGTCTGGCCGGTGCCAAACTTGCACCACTGCAAGTTCAACAAAGGAAGAGATCACGGAAGACCGTGGGAACAACACCCTAAAGAGAACCGGGGGAGTTACGGGGCGGACAAGCTGGCCGAGCAGTGCTGCGTGTTTCCCCACCTTCAACGGTCTGACCCCCTCAGAACTGTTCCAGGGACCTACTACGTGGGAGTGGGGGGGCAGGGACCCGAGGCTCCGTCACAGAGAGAGCCGGGTGGGGCCCGGGTACCTGGTGGATGACGTAGATGCCGTAGGCGAGCTGCTGGCGCTGCAGGAAGGGGTGCAGGTGGTACAGAAGCAGGCGCAGGTGGTGCTCCCGGGCACGGTGGGGCACAATGATGGCGGTTCGGGAGCGGGGCTCACACCCTGCGGGGCGGTACCGACCCCCCGGCTCCACCCGGGGATTCCTCTCCACAATCTCCGCCAGGGACGGCACTGGGCTAAAGGACACGGACACAGGACCCACTGCAGGGAGAGAACGGCAAGGTCAGGGATTCGAGGGGCGATGAGAAAAGGACCCCCAGGCCTGGGAGCGCCTCTGGCCCTGGCAGTCTGGTGCCGGGGCTCAGCTTTCCCGAGGGCTCGTGAGAAACCTCACAAGCCTCGCGTATGCCGTCACTGGGACAGCTTTACAAAGTCTGGAAGGTACAGGCTCTCCACCCGGCCTGCCTCTTTTCACGCTCCCTCTCTCCTGCCTCGCTAGGCTGGAGGCTACCGTTAGAAGATGGAGAACACAGGACTTGCAACTAACTAAACCAGAGCTCATCTACAAAGGAAGCAATTCCCAGCCCAAGGCAGGGAGAGCACGAGAATGGCCAGGCGATGGAAAGTTGTGGCTCAACCCAGGAGCCCAATCTAAATTCCAAATTCAGAACGGGCTCCACGTCAACCTCAGCCCACCTTTCAGGTACTTTAACATCATCCAAGCCCCACTCCTGCCGCCCTAGCCCTGTCCCCACACCTTGGCCTTCCCTTTACTTCCTCCTCCTTTCTGCACTCACCTAAGAGAGGAGATCGTTCTGGACAGTAGGGCAGACCTTGAGGAGCTGGAGGACCCCCTGGGGCAACAGGGGCCCCAGGTAGGTGACTGAGGTTACTGTAGACATCATGGGGATGAGAATAGTCAAATGTCGGCCCCTGCTCTCGGCCAAATAGGGCACTGAGGCTTCGGAAGCCCCCCAGGGACAGGTACATCATGACAGCCAGCTGGGAGCCCACAAGCAGGGCCAGTGTGCAGGGCCGCTCCAGCAGCCTCCGCAACATCCTGGGGTGAGGTCTGAGGAGGGAGAGAGGAGAGTTCTGGGGGGCAGGCAGGCAACGAGCAAGCCAGCAGAGAGATCCTCAGTTAAGAATGAAGGCGGCGCCGCGAGTCAAGAGGAAGAAGAGACAAAGAACAAAGTCGCAGAAGGGAGCACACAGGTGAACGGTCAGGCACGAAAAAGAAACAGAATGTAACCGCCAGCAGCCCTACCACCTGCCATTTCCAGCCCAAGTTTTACTCTCCTCCACCTCCTCCCCAAACCACTCGGCCAACTACTCTCGGTCCCCACCCCCAAGAATGCTTACATCATTCAGGTCCCATGTCCCTTTCAAAGGAGTCCCTGGAGAACCTCCCTTCCAATTTTAGAGGGGGACAGACTCACCTAGGTTCAAGCTGTCTTCTTCGGGATCATGGGAGCTTCGGGGGGTCCCGGCGGGGCAGAGATGTGAGGCATTATCTAAAATTGGAAATGTCACAGAGGACAGAGAAGGGCTCCATCCAACACTCCAACAGCGATCCTGGGGCCAGCTGTAACACAAGTGGTCAAGGATAACCACCCACCCAGAGGGGCAGAGCTCAACATCAGGGTGAAACTGGGAAGCGAGGGAAAGCGGTTGGAAAGACAAGGGGAGGAGCCAGAGATCTTAGGTCCCTGGCCTCTGCCCCGGCCGCCCTAGAGTGTCGGGTTCACGCTTACTTAACTATACCCCACCCCAACAGGACCAACCTGTTTGGGGAGTAGGGACAAGGCAGCTAATGGAGCCATTATTTTCGCCAAGGGGTGAGGCAGTCACGACAGGATTGTGGAGTGGCCTCAGGAGGACCAAGGGCGGAGTAGGAAACAGGCTCCTTTCCGTTCTTCACGTGCCTGGGAGCTAGCTCCGCAGGTGCAGGCAGCGTGACCACCTGGGAGCTGCAAGCAAACAGCCCCGGAGCGCGGCGGGGAGGAGGGTGGGGGTGGCCTCCTCTACCTTTTCTACCCCATCCCCGTCCTAGCGGGGGTGGGGAGGAGGGTTACGGCTAAAAGTGAGGCAGGGAGAGGGAGGGCTGGGCAGAACCTGTCGGGGATACCTGGCCCGGCTCACCGAAGGGGCGTGGCCAGCGCGCTGCAGAGGGTCACAGACCGGTTCTTTCCGCGCACCCCCATCCCACCCCAACCTCCTCTTGCATTTGCAACGTGAGCCCACCGGCCTCTGTCCGAACGTCCACCTGGGACGCCCCCCCCCCCCCCGCTCAAGCTGGTCTCCAGCCTTTGCCCAAAACTTCTCAACGCGCCAGTCGCCCGAACCTTTTTCCCGGGCCTCTCGCCCCATCACCCCCAGCCCACATACCTGCTCTCCAGCTTCCCGTCGTCACCGCCACCCGGACTGCCTGGCAGGCATCGCCGCCGCCATCTTGGAAGCGGGCGCCGCGGGGCGGGGCCTGGCGTCACGGGGCGGGGCCTGGCGTCACGGGGCGGGGCCTGGCGGGCGGGGCGCCCGAGACAGAGGGGGACAGAGGCCGACAGAGGCCGA
Organism: Lynx canadensis; assembly: GCF_007474595.2. NCBI lineage: Eukaryota > Metazoa > Chordata > Mammalia > Carnivora > Felidae > Lynx > Lynx canadensis. Next base: position 63,553,171 of record NC_044319.2, on the reverse strand, counting down.
CCGAGGCCCGAGCGCAGGCGGGCGGGGCTGGGGCGCTCCGAGAGCCGGCGGGGGGCTCTCGTTCCTGGACGCGCTCCGGCCCGGATGCCATTTCCCACCCCTCAGACTGGGAAGACATCAGCTCCCACCACGGCCCTCTTGCCGGGCCGAGCCTGACCCAGAGGCCAGTGCGACAGTTTCTGGCGCGCCCCAAGACCTGTCACGGCGGGCCAGCCCCTTCCCGGCGTGTCCGTGGTGCCCCTGCCACTTAGTGCCACTTAGTCTCACAATTGTTTCTTGCTCAGGGTATCTCGTAGCGACTGCTCAGGCGCATTTTTGTATCCCCAGGGTGTCCCGCGACCTTGAAATAGAAACGGTTAGTTAATAAAACAAGGAAACATTGAGTGAAGAGGGAAGCGCCAGCTTCAATGTAAAACTGCGTTTTCCCAGATATTAGAATAAAATGGACGCTCCATTAGTACCCAATATGTTTATCTTGCGGCTTCCACTACCCTCTTAGCATGTTATGTTCCTAAGAAGCTGCTGTTCAGAGCCAGGAAACTTGGAATAAGTCACGATGTCTGCCTCAAAAAGTTCATGAGCGTGTATGGGAGGAAGGGAAGGATATAAACAATATAGTGTGATAAACACGATTGCCCAGAAATTGCAACCCACTCTCACGTAGAGACTCGGGAAACACTTCCCAGAAGTGACGATCCTGCTGCTGCCTTACGAGATTCTGTTTCCATGGGAACTATTTTACAACTCTGTAGGTAACTGATCCGACATGCAAATTTTGTCCCAATATCAGGTTCAATTAACCCCCTATTCCCCACATCACACAAAACAAACAAACAAGCAGTTTTCGCCTCCATTTTCATATTCAATTCTGTACTCTTGATCTGTAAATGTCTGTTCTTCAGAATTTCTTTTAAACTAGCTGTACCATCTGCCAGTTCCCTCGTGAGTTAAATAACCTCTTTCACACGTGTTCATTTTTATTTAGATATTGACAAAGACTCTCCTCGACCAAACTTCAGACGGGCGCCTCTGAGGTTTCTTTTCAAATAGGCCTCATCCTTGGACCACCAGCCACTTTCAGCAAGAACCCTGCTAAATCAGTTTAGCCAGGATCTCCTTATCCTTGACGTAATTTTCCATCCACTGACCCTCTCATACTTCTCATTGGCTCTAAACAGCCCCTTGTCCTTATTGTACTCAAGAGTGGAGCCCAACGTCTCTGACTGGGATAGTCTTTACGCTTATCACAATGGTCCTGAAAAAAGTCTTCCTTACCATTTGAACAACTGTCGTCAGAATAATTGTTTCTTTAGCAGCATGACCGTCAGCATTTTACCTTTTTCTGAAAACTGTATTTTAAAAATTTTTTTAAGTTTATTTGTTTATCTTGAGAGAGATCACACGACCTGAGCTGAAACCAAGAGTCACATGCTCAACCGACTGAGCCACCCAGGCGCCCCAAGACTCCCCGATTTCTCGTGTGGACCGCTGGGTGGATGGTGGCATCATTCAGTAAGAAACAAAACTTAGAAGAGGCACGTTTGGGCGAAACAGTAGAGATGACCAGTTAAACTTTGGACTTCATGAACTGGAGATGCCTGGGGAGGTTCAAAATGAGATAATGGTGGGTTTCAGCAGAATCACCGGCTTTTGATCATACATGCCCTGGCTGTGTGATGTTGAACAATACACTTTCTAGGTTTCATCTATAAAATGAACCCCATCTTAAGGGGTTTTGTGATACTGTGAACTAGGGAACAATGCCAGCAGAAGTAGATATTCAGTCTATCTGAATTTTGAGCACAAAGTAGGAACAGAATAAAAGCCCTGATTGTTTAAGGAGTTCACGGTGTGGTGGAAAAGACAGACTCCTAGAGAAAGTGGAAATGTGGTTCACTCACAGGACCCTTCCCCTGAGCCTCTCTACTCCTCCATGGTGTTCAGTTTTTGAAAAACTGAACTTCATCGTCTATCCCACATCTCCACCTGCCGTCTGCTGCACATCCCCTGCATTAATTTGCAAGCTTCATTTTCAAGACCTTGCACCTCTATTCCATTTCACCCTGGCCACACTCCACACTTGATCATCACCTAGAAATGCTACGTCGCTGAAAATGTAAATTCTAATATTGCTGGTTTCTACCACAGTATCCTGTCTTTCTGTGTTCTGAATAAATTCTGGGAGCTCAGTTGGTAAAGGATCGGACTCGTGCTTTCGCCTCAGGTCATGATCTCAAGGTTTCGTGAGTTTGAGCCCGGGGGGCTCCATGCTAACAGCGTGGAGCCTGCTTGGAATTGTGTCTCCTCTCTGCCCCTCCCCCACTCGCACAGTCTCTGTCTCTTTCAAAATAAATAAATAAACTTAAAAGATAATAATAATACAGACTTCAAGCTGTATTACAAAGCTGTAATCATCAAGACAGTATGGTATTGGCACCAAAACAGACACTCAGATCAATGGAACAGAATAGAGAACCCAGAAATGGACCCACAAACATATGGCCAACTAATCTTTGACAAAGCAAGAAAGAATATCCAATGGAATAAAGACAGACTCTTCAGCAAGTGGTGCTGGGAAAACTGGACAGCGACATGCAGAAGAATGAACCTGGACCACTTTCTTACACCACACACAAAAATAAACTCAAAGTGGATGAAAGACCTAAATGTAAGACAGGAAGCCATCAAAATCCTCGAGGAGAAAGCAGGCAAAAACTTCTTTGACCTTGGCCGCAGCAACTTCTGACTCAACAGGTCTCCAGAGGCAAGGGAAACAAAAGCAAAAATGAACTATTGGGACCTCATCAAAATAAAAAGCTTCTGCACAGCGAAGAATTCAGCAAATCTAAAAGGCAACTGACAGAATGGGAGAAGATATTTGTAAAGAACATATCAGATAAAGGGTTTGTATCCAACAACTATAAAGAACTTAACAAACTCAGCACCCGAAGAACAAATAATCCAGTGAAGAAATGGGCAAAAGACGTGAATAGACACTTCTCCAAAGAAGACATCCAGATGGTCAACCGACACATGAAAAAATGCTCAACATCACTCATCATCAGGGAAATACAAATCAAAACCACAATGAGATACCACCACACCTGTCAGAATGGCTAAAATTAACAACTCAGGCAAGGACAGATGCTGGGGAGGATGAGGAGAAAGAGGAACCCTTTTGCACTGCTGGTGGGAATGCAAATTGGTGCAGCCACTCTGGAAAACAGTATGGAGGTTCTTCAAAAAACTGAAAATAGAACTACCCTACCACCCAGCCATTGCACTACTAGGTATTTATCCAAGGGATACAGGTATGCTGTTTCGAAGGGGCACATGCGCCCCAATGTTTATAGCAGCACTATCGACAATAGCCAAAGTATGGAAAGAGCCCAAATGCATCGACGGATGAGTGAATAAAGAAGATGCGGTATGTATATACAATGGAGTATTACTCGGCAATCAAAAAGAACGAAATCTTGCCATTTGCAACGACGTGGATGGAACTGGAGGGTATTATACTAAGCGAAATTGGTCAGTCAGAGAAAGACAAATATCATGTGGCTTCACTCATGTGAGGAATTTAAGATACAAAACAGATGAACATAGGGGAAGGGAAGCAAAAATAATATAGAAACAGGGAGGGGGACAAAACAGAAGAGACTCTTAAATATGGCGAACAAACGGAGGGTTACTGGAGGGGTTGTAGGAGGGGGGATGGGCTAAACGGGTAAGGGGCACTAAGGAATCTACTCCTGACATCATTGTTGCACTAGATGCTAACTAACTGGGATGTAAATTTAAAAAAAAATAACAATAATAAAAATTTTAAAATCCTAGGATCCCTAGTGGTCCAGTCATGACACACAACGCAATAGAAGAAATCTGGTCTCGTTTTCAAAATGAATTTAAAGGCATATAAATCTCTATTTAGTTTCTCAAGGAAACATCAGAGGCATTGGGAGGAGACGGCACGGACCAGGAGCACATTTTATGGAACAGCCCAATGTCTTTAAAATCTTCGCTCTCCCATTCAACGTTGTCCACTGAGATGTAGCTTCTAACCCCAACCACCCCTTCCAACCCTACTGGGCCACTTACAATATTATCCTTCAAAGCTGTTTGTTTTACTTCTCTTTGGTTTTGCATAACAGAGAAGAACCCTTGAGCTGCCCTCGGGAGCAGAAATTCTTTCTTCTTCCACCACCCGCTTACTCTCCTTGGGGGCCCTGCAGTCTCACAGCCTTCTAGAAGGGGAGGCAGACACCTCCTGCAGGAACACTTGTGGCCCCATCTTCTATGCTAGGTGTCCCTCATCTCATGGCATCTGTCACGGGGGTCTGGCATTTTGGTCTTACTTGACTGTCTCAGCCACCAGACTGTGAACTCCAAGGACGGGGACCATGGCTTCCTTTTATCATCCCCTAAACGTAACCAAGAACTTGTAGCACAAATTCTCCAAAATAGCCCGTCTTATATCTGACCTAGACAGTTCCTCGGTATACTTATTTTCTCATGCTAATACAGGAGTGGAAAGAGGGGGCAGGCAAAGGAAGAGATCTGAGGGGAAGAGAATCAGCATGTACTGACGCTTACTAGAAGCCAGACACAGGGCCAAACACGTACACCATTATATTCTTCTTCTTTTTTTTTAATGTTTATTTATTTTTGAGAGACAGAGAGAGAGAGAGAGAGCAGTGGAGGGGCAGAGAGGGAGAGAGGGAGAGGGAGCATCCCAAGCAGGGCTGGAACTCACAAACCGTGAGATCATGACCTGAGCTGAAATTAAGAATCAAACGCCCAACGACCGAGCCACCCAGGCGCCCCTGCCATTATAGTCTTAAGTTCTGACAACCTCTCCATAAGGCAGGTAGTAGTAATACCCACTTTACACATTAAGAAACCGAGGGTCGCCGAGATCAAGGAATTTCAGATCACATCATCACGTGTGAGTAGCAAAGCTTAGATTCAGTCTGACTCCAAAACTCGGTGTCCTTTCCGGATGCCGTGAGAGCGTGATTCTGACTCCCGTTCATAACCCGACGGCTTAGTTACTGAACAAACGGAGAAACAGTCAGTTCTCCGTAGGAAGTGATATTTCAATTAATATGTTTTCCTCTGACCCACTTTCAGGCCAAAATTCTCATATTTGCAGCTTCTCGATGCTTGTACGCCTCTACGTTATCGGGAGGACGTGCTGATACATCTCTGTGGAGCTGGACAGGCCAACCTCAGGGTACGTCCCTGGGTTTGTAGGGCCGGGTGCTGGTTTCCCAAAGACCGTGAGGGATGTCTTAAACAGGCTTCCTCCCCTCCCTTTCCTTCCGAAGGCTACTTAAGTCCTCTGGGCCTGTCCCTACACAGGGTCCTTTCTGGGGAAATTGTTCAGTAATTCCTCTCTGCCACCACCCACCGCCCCCCCCCCCCCCGCCCACCCTCCCGCACCCCTCGGGCTTCCTCTGAGCATTTTTAGAATTGGTGGTTTCCCTCAGCTGTCAGCTGGTTGAGTCTTGCTGCAAATGATTTTGGCTTACCCCTCTAGCAACAGTCAATGGGGAAAGGATTCAATTGGTTCAGAAGCATCCTCTTAGCCAATAAAATGTTAATACATCGAATTCCACTTTCTTCCCCCTCCTTCCCCCCCCAAGCCCTGACCAATGAGCTGCTGGGTTTTGTCACTGACTGTCAGTCTGGTAGTTTAGAAGGCCAAATACTGTAATACTACGTGAAGATTAAAGAAGAGGGGCTGGGGCTGGGGTAGACGTGTACGTGAGCAGAGCATCCCAAAAACCTGGCTTTCCCACCCCCCACCACGAAAATCGTGGCTGGACAAATGCCCGGATTTCCTCTGCTCTAACCGCAGAGGTGTAGGATCTGAGGGGCAGAAAGAGCTTTAAGAAATTGGCTCGGCTCACAGTTATTGTTCAAGCCCCCAGCCCCACCCCAAACACACAGGCACCGCACTTACCACCCCATAAAATGGTTGTCCAGGGGCGCCTGGGTGGCTCAGTCGGCTAAGCGTCCCACTTTGGCTCGGGTCACGATCTCGCGGTCCGTGAGTTCGAGCCCCGCGTCGGGCTCTGGGCTGACGGCTCAGAGCCTGGAGCCTGCTTCCGATTCTGTGTCTCCCTCTCTCTCTGCCCCTCCCCCGTTCGTGCTCTGTCTCTCGCTGTCTCAAAAGTAAATATGCGTTAAAAAAAAAATGGTTGTCCAAACTCTGCTTGAACTTCTCCAGGGACAGGGCGCTGGCTGCCCTCGTCCTCCCACAGTCACAGACTCCCTTTCATCAGCTCACTGTTGTTCTCGCTTTTTCCCTCTAAGACCAGATACTGGAGCTCGGTGTGCATAACATAACTTCCTGATATTCCTGTTTCTCCTCCCGATTGCTCGCCCACAAGGTAGCAGAGGCCCAGGAAGGCAATAAGTAGGCAGACTGGAGAGACAAGAGCCCATCTGGCTCTTCCAAGAAGGTATGAATTCCTCCCATCCCTGGCAAGAACTCGCTGGACCCCTGAGGGGGGGGCATCAGGCCAGTCTATAGCCGAGGTAGGGGAAGGGTGGGCTGGAGAAGAGCGTTCCAGAAAGGGGTCGGGCCTCGCCCGGGATTGAGGGCCGTGATGCCCACTACCCATCTTTGAGAGGCTAGCTCTCTGTGTCCTCCGCTTTCGCGCCCACCCAATCACAGACACGGTCCCTAAGCTCATTCCCTCTCTGGGAAAAATTTCGTAAGTTGAAACCAAAATGTTTTGTAATGTTTTATTTATTTTTGAGAAAGAGAGAACAAGCAGGGGAGGGGCGGAGAGAGATGGGGGGGGGGAGGCGGGCAGAGGATCCAAAGCAGGCACCACCGTCTGTGCTGACAGCAGCAAGCCCGCTGCGGGGCTCGAACTCCCGAACTGCAAGATCACGCCCTCTGAGGCGGGAGTCAGACGCTCAACCAACTGAGCCACCCATGCACCCCTGAGAAAAGTTTCCTCTTTATGCCAGGCAGAGCCCGACGCGGTGAGGGAAGAGCCTCCTGTTAAGAGGCTGCATGTGAAGGTGACTTTCAAAGTGTGGACTACCGCGAGCACGACAGAAAGGCGAGAAGGCCGTCAGGGTGGCCCTCTGCTCAGCCCAGCCTGAGACTCACCCTCCTTACCCCTCACAGCCCACTGAGTCTGGGCTCAGGCTCTATGGCTTATCTGGCCCTTATGATGCAGAGCTTTGCAACGTCCTGTTGTTTCTGATGGGTGAGCCCCGTCAGTCACACTGTGTGTGTGTGTGTGTGTGTGTGTGTGTGTACTTCGCACGGACTTTGCACAGGGCTCTGCCTATCGTTCCGATGCACCTGCCACCCCTCTTCCAACCGCGCGTCCTCCACGACGCACACAGGGTTGCCCTGGTTCTTTCTTAAGCAAGGCCACCTGCTCGGAAGGAAAAGTACAACTGTGTCTGGTGACCTCCTGCCCCTCGAGTCTGTGTTCCCTGCGTCGACCTCCAGGGAACACCTGGCTGTCCACCCCCCGCCCCAGACCCGCCTCCCCGCCATTCTCCTTGCTCGCTGGACTTCCCAAACCATGCCCTGCCCTCTGTTAAATGCCGTTCTATCCTCACACCTTCAGAGACGTCTGCTGTGTTTGCCCCGGTTGATTCTGGGGGCCCCTGTCCTAATCACTCAGTAGTCACAAGGGTAACCTCTCACGCGGTTCGGCCTTTGCTGTTCTGAAACTGTGGTTATCAACTGTTTCCAGAACAACCCGGTGGGGACGCGTATTATCAGCCCCCTGACGCATAAGAGCCACCGAAGGCTCAGCACCAGTGACTTCCCCAACACCACTAGCCGGTAAGACTGAACCCCAACTCAAATTCACGCCCGGGGACTCCCTCTCCAGTGCCCTTCCTACAGTGACATCCCCACCAGACCCCACGAGGGGCCCTCAGTCCTAAGTGCCTGTTGGTGTGGACGGAGCTGTTCTTGTTTTCCTTTGCGCCTTCTTGTTCTTATCAACTGTGTCTGGGGTCGAGCGTTTATTCCGTCTCTATTGACTGGGCGTCTCCAGGGATCAGGGACACAGCCGTCCTTTCTCTGAGAGTCCCTCCGAGTGCAGGACGGCGTTCTGCCCACCAGAGGGGCGTGGCCTGGGGCTGAGGGTGGGCACCGCTGACGTGCTCTCCGCCACCTCCGAGCCCCTGGACGCCGGAGGCAGGCAGAGCGGCGGTGACACCAACCAGAGGCAGCGGCCACCGCAGAGCACTTGACCCAGTGCCGGGCACGATGCTAGTCCTTTATTTACATGACTTAGTCCTCACAACAATTTCCAAGGGAGGTATTATTATTGGCAACTGAGGAAACGAACGTTCGGAGGTGTGGAGCCGGGGTGCAAGCCCACATGTGTCTGACTCCCAAAGGAGCACATAAATAGCAGAATTCAATATATATTTAAAAAATATGATAATCCCTTACTCCCTGAAGGCCTATCCTCCCCTTGACTCTCCCTTTCCCAGAAAACAAAGTTCAGGGAGGAGAAAGCAGGGCAGGATGTACCTTATACGTGAACACACACACACACACACACACGCACATGCACACACGCACACACACACACACATACACACGTATCAGTTATGCCTATCACCACCACCCTGGATTTCCTAGCCGGGGTGAGGGTTATGAGGGGCGGAAGTCAGTTTCCCCAGGACCCTAGCCCTCGTCCCCTTCCCTGGTGCTAAATAAAAGTGAATAAATACTAAATAAATACAACTGCCGCCCCCGGCTTCCCCCTCCCTCCTGTGACCAGCAGGGTGGAGGGGGCAGTTTAGATGGGGGACTGTCCCCAGCCCCTTCCATCCACCACCCGTCACTGCCGTCCAGGGCAGGAAACCAGGGCAGGGCCAGCCTGCGCATCAGGGCAGGGGAGGAGGGCAGGCCTCACAGTCTCAGCCCCTCCCCGCCGTGGCAGCGTGAGGCAGCCGCAGAAGCCCCCTCTCTCTCTCTCTCCCAACTCAGTCCGAGGCCCCGGTGCCCGCGGAGGGCAGCGGGGACGATGAGGTTATTTCCTGCCCGCCCAGGGGCGCCGCCGGAGGATCTCCAGGATCTGTGCCTTGCGGTGCAGCCAGTCCTGGGGGGTGGGATGCGGCGTCGAAGGGGCCGGCTGGGGCACGAAGAAGCTGTACCGGAGGCGAGCGTTCTGGGGGTTGCTAGCCACCAGGACCTGCAGCGTTAAGGGCTGGGCCAGCGGCCCGTGGCCTGACAGTGTCTCCGAGGCCGCGGTGGCCCCGCTGTAGCGTAGACTGACCGCCCCGGGCAGCACCACATCCGTGGCAGAGGGCATCAGGGTGTATTCACCGTTGAGGGCATAGGAGCCGTCCTGGAGCTTCAGGGCCAGGTAGAGGCTGCGGACACCGGGGGCCCCCTGCTGCCGGACGAGGATATGAGTGGCCCCCGCGGGGATCGTGACCACGTTGTTGTACCCGTACCTGCGTGGGAGGAATAGAGGGGGAGCTCAGCATCTTCCAGAATCCCTCCAGCCTTTCCGAGCTGTGTTTGTACGGCCGTATGTGTGAGTACGTGTGCAAAGAGGGTTGGCCCCCTAAAGCTGTATAAGGGGTCCGCATAGACCTGAGATCCGATAGTCTCAGGTCTGTAGGTCTGAGCTGTGTGCAAGCGTGCCCTCCCCCCTCTTCTCTCTAGACCTTTGCGTCCGGTGCCCCCTCACTGAGGTGCCCCTCGAAGCCCACCTCTTCGATGCCGGTCCGATTCCCACTCTCCCTCCAGGAGCAAGTTACCTCCTGGGGAAGCCCTCCCTGAGGCCCACCAGGGCCCTCACAGCAGCCCAGGCTGCCACCTGCTCAACACGTGGAACCCTGTGCTGTACCTGGCTACTCATCTGTCTCCCCTGCGAGACAGGAAGCTCTTTGAGGGGAGAAGCAGCGTTAAGTTCACCCTGGCATCCCCAGGGGCCCGAGGGGAGGAAATAAATAGCGGACGAACCTGAATTTTCTGAAGGAGCCGGACTGCTTTCGGCAGCCGGAACCATCCCCCCCGCACACCATGCACTTGTCAAACTTCTTTTTGGAGCCGATGACACGGTCACAGCCGGCGTGGATGCAGCGGCCCTGCACACAGACCGAGGAGCTGTCCGGGGAACAGGGCGTACCGTCTACCACCTGCCAAGAGAGGAGCAATGCCAAGTCAGGAGGGATTGGGTGAAGCCAGATCCCGCCAGGAAGGGGCCGTCGTAAAGGCTGGGCGGGGGGGGGGGGGGGACGTGGACGGGGTGCGGCGTGAGCCCCGCCACCGTAAGGGGTGATGAGCGTGGCGACAACAGAAATTTTCAGAATACTCCCTATGGACCAGGCACTGTGCTACGTGCTTTGTAAACATGAATGCAAATCTCACAAGCACTCCTTGAGGTTTCCAGAGATGGAACACTGAAGTTTCAGAAAGATGAGCGCACAGTCTCCCAAGGGGGAGACAGCTGGCAAGCAGAGGGGCCCAGCCGGACACCACACGTCCGTCCGAGTCTCAACACCCAGCCCTGAACCTCGAAGGCAGCGACCCACATGGACGCTAGGGGGCGGCCGACGTGTACGAGTTTTCCCCGGGGTAGGGGTGAAAAATCTGCTAGGGCTCCTCCCTTCGGCCTTCAACAAACCGCCCTAGTGCAGGGAGGGAGTGGGGAGGCGCCCCTGTCTCCTAGAGGCCTGTCCAGTGACGGACTGGCCATCCGCGAGCTGAACGAGGCCACCCCTGGAATTCGGAGAGGAGCCCAAGGAAACGGGGTCAAAGACTTGCCCAAAAGGCCACATCCCTTCTCACGAAGCAGAGCCCAGGGAGACGGGAAGAGAGAGAAAAAGAAACCACGGGAAACTTATCTAGAGTCTGGGGCTTGTTTTCCCAATACCCGGGGGGGACAGAGGAGCCTGACCGAGCCCGGGCTGGCCCGGCACGGCTATGGGCTGCTCTGGGGGAACTGTGCCATCTCAGCAGGTAGGGGCGCTGCGGGAAAGACCGAGAACGCACGGCGCCCGGGGGCGTCCGGCCCTCACCCGTGGCTCCAGCACGTAGTAGTAGCCCAGGGCCCGGGCCTGGCAGGTGAGTTTGCACTGGTCCCGGGGGGCCACCCCCGTGTAGCGCGGGACCCAGTCCATGGGCCCCGGAAAGTTCTTGAAGAGGTCGGTGCGGTGGTTGTAGGCGGCGCACTGCTCTTCGCGGAAGGTCAGTGCTGTCGGGGTAAAACGGCCGGTCAGGGTCCTCTTTCCTTACCACGTCCCACCGCAGCCCCTCCGTCCCAGCCCCTCAGGCCCCTGGACGGCGTGGCACCGCTCTCCCCCCACCAGATTGCCAGAGGAGGTCCCTGAACGGTGCGGTCTCTCCCCTCGACAGCAGGGGACAGTCCCTACACTCAAGGGACGACCGCCTCAGCCCCACCGTCCCCGCCTGAAGGCCTCTGTCCCTCCCACTCCTCACCTGACCCCGTTGGGCAGTCCTGGGTGTTGCAGGAACGGAAGCGGGTGCGGCGGCCCTCACAGTACTTGCCGCCGTTGCGGGGGACCGGCCGCGTGCAGTCCCGGGAAGAGAACTGGACGCCGCCCCCGCAGCTCCGAGAGCAGCCGCCCCATGATCCCCAGGGACCCCAGCCGCCAGCCTGTGGGACCTGCAGAAGCAGAAAGGGTGCTCTGCCAGTAAGTACAGTCTCCCAGGCCCAGGGCCAGTCCCCACTCCCCCTGGCCCCCTGCTTGCACCCCTGCCCTGGGACCTCACGTTGAAGTCCTGAAGCTGGTCCACGTGGAGGCAGCGGCCACCCATGCAGGCCTGCGCCGGGCCGCAGGGGGTGCCATCGGCCCAGGGCGAATGCTTGGTCTGGCACATGGCATGGCCGTTGAGATGGCCGGAGCACCAGAGGGCAGCACAGGGCGGAGGCAGCTGCGGACAATGGCGTGAGTCAGGCCCGAAGGTCAGCTGGCACTGGCGATCAGCGTCATAGTCCTTGCCGGGGAAAGTCACAGGCAGACGCAGGGGCGCCTCTGGCTTGTCTAAGAGACAGTGCCCTGGGAAGGGGGTAGGGATGTGAGGTCAGCAGCGGGCTGAGGGAACGCTCTAGGTTGCCGGCTGAAAGCTTGGACTCCCTGGGGCCTGAGGGATCCTAGAAGCCAAATCCCGAGGCCGGAGAAAGCTTTCAGCAGCAGAGGCAATTGACTGGGTGCTTGTTATGTGATGAGCCTCGGCTCAATGCCAGAGCGACGCTCTCTCGTTTAACCGAGAGACCTGCTTTACAGATCAGACACACAGACGCGAAGAAACTTACACTCACACATCTACGCGTGTCTAACGAACAGCATCAGGACAGGAACCCAAAGCCCTGAGTCTTCCTACTTGCTCTAAGCAACTACAGGACTCTGGAGTCTGCTTCTTATCAGCAACCTGCCGAGTAGCAGGCCGTCCCGCAGGCTTGCACACCTCAAGTGACGGGCGGTCACCTCCCTCACAGCGGGCCCATTCTAGTGTGAACAGGGCTGACCCTTAAAAGGTGAGATCTAATTCTACCGCACCAAAAGTTGCCTGCCTTGGCTGTGCTATTTATTCTAGAGGAAGTGGGAACCACGCAAAGACAGAAGCATTTCTCACCCCGTCCCACACTGCAGAGGAAACACATTTGAGGGAGTCAACTGGGCCCATGCAGAACGTAGCAGAAGAGAGAGTATGGTGGGGGGTGGGGGGTGGGGCAGGAGCCCAGAGCCGAACAGAGAAAGGGGTGAGCCATCTGCTTACCATAGCCATTGTCCAGGAAGTCAGTAATGAAGCGGGCACTGCAGGGGGACCAGGGCTCCTCGGGGTCCACGTGAGCCATCACAGGAGCCATGACATGGCGGGAGGTACTTCCAGGCCCATTCAGACCAACACATGACTTTGAGTTGTCATGGAGCATGTTGAAGACATGGCCTGTGAGAGCAGAGGCCTGGTTAGGGTCCAAGGGTCCCCTCTCTGTGCCCTCAGGGGGCTTTCAGCCCATGATAAACCTGGTTCCAGCTGTGGATGGTCAGATTCTCCCCACATCCCACACTGCCCCGCCCCCGTCTCCTTCCGGTGCTCCAGGGTTCCTCCATATGTAGCCCCCATTTCTCTGTCTCCCCTTTCCCCCCAAACACACTCAGGGCACCTCCCTACCCCCTTTTCCTTGTAGCCAACGTTCCCAACATTCTATCGCTGACTCTGACGAATAGTATCTCTCTCAATATTGTGCCGTCCCCAAACACACACATACACACACACACACACACACACACACACACACACACACACACAGTTCACGGTAAGTTTCTACACGCTATCTCATTTAATAGAAGAAGCTAAATGTTTGTCTACATCCACAGCAGAGAAGGATAACGGCCCTGGGCCTAGGCCGGGGGGTGGAGGTCACCTTGTGACCCCTACTCGCATTCTAGTGAGCCCATTGTCCCCTTTCCCCGGGCCTGCTACCTCTCTCATCCATCCCGGGTGCCCCACAGCCCCATTCCCACATTACCCAGTTCGTGAGCAGCGGTGAAGGCTGACTGGAGCCCATCGTCCTCCACAATAGCACAGCTCCGAGCCGGGTCACACACGGTGCCCACGTCGGCCATGCCCAGAGTGTCGCAGGTGGAGACCCCACACAGGTCCTGCGGAGAGGGGTCACAGAAGACGCATGAGGAACCAAGACCCCGGGGCCCGCCGGGACGAGAGATCTAGGTTAGCTGGGCCCCCAGCGCCGTCGGGGCCTGGATGGCCTCGGCCGCGTGGCCGGGGCCGAGGCGACACGTCGTGCGGCTCCAGGGGCGCCGTTTACGTCACGGTTTCCACAGTGCCGCTGGTTGGGGAGTTAATGCAGCACGTGGCCCGTGGGGGCCGACTGGGGCCTCACCTGCCGGGTGAACAGAATGGCTGTGTCAAAGTGGGCCGGGTCCGAGTCCTCGGGGGTGTTGAGTCCTCGCTGCCAGGCGCAGAAGCTGCGCAGGGTCTGGGCGGCGCTGGGTCCCACTTGGGGCCCTTCCTCGCCTGGCCCCAGAATCACGAGGCGAGTCACCACCAAGCTGACGGGGTTGCGGATGCTTGGGTGCTTGAAGGCCTTGGCCGTTGCCGCCATCACCGTCAGCAGGTAGCGCTTTAGCCCCGCGCCGTGAAATGCTGCCATTTTGTCATCGGCCACCACCAGAGTCTCCACAAATCTACTCAGTGAAGCGAAGCGCTGGATTGGAAAAGATGGGGGGGGGCGCCCTGAAACAGCCGCCCAGCCCCGTGGATCACTACCCCCCACCCCCCTTACTTCCTGGGTCTGGAACTCAGCAGAGCCAGCTGCGCCACACATTCCCCACGGGTCTCGCCTGGGCCCTCCCCCCAACCCCAAAGTCCCAGGGCTTTTGTGGTAACTCTGAGAAATCAGCTGTCGGTTCTGAGAAGGGGAGGGGATGGGGGGGGGATGCCACGTCCCAGGGCTGCGTGAGCCCCAGAGGCGAAAGCGCAGTGAGAATGCCTCTGGGAGGGGTTTGGGGGTCCCCCAGGCCCGAGTGCGACGGGGCCTGCAGGCCTGGAGCTAGAGGGCCGGGCTGCAACGTGTCTGCCCTGTGTGGTTGGAGGAACAATTCAGTCAGCAGCTAGGGCCAGGGCCAGATCTCAGCGTGGCGGGTGTGGAGGGAGAGCGGCTGGTCTGGATTAAAGCGAGAGAGGGAGGGAGGGGAGGGGGGGGGAGGCCGGCAGTGGGAGGGAGGGAAGGATGGAGACTCAGGCCGCCTCGCAGTCAGTCCGCAGTGCTGGAAGGGGACTGACCAGGTACGGGGCGCCTTTCCTCCTCGTCCACTTCGGCCCTAGTTTGCACTTTGCCGGAACTATCGTGAAGGCAGCACCAGAAGCCAGAGGCCGATCCTCACTCCTTTCAGACCTCTCACTCCTTTATAGTTGGCGGGGGGGGGGGGGGGGGGGGGGGGGGGCGCGGGTAGAAATCAAATTTGGGGCGCGGAAAGTTTGGGCCGGCCAAGGGGCCGTCAGGATAGCCTTATCGCAGGAGATGGTACCAGTAGGATGCTGCGGCCAAGCGGGGCTGGGGTGGCCAGAGGGGCGGTCACTCCCGGCAGAGAACCCCGAGAGCCCTCCTCGGGTGGGACCAGCAGTCCGGCCGGGAGAAGGGTTGGGGCAGGGAGAAGCCAGAGCCTTCCCAAGAAGGGAGGCTGGTGCAAAGAGCAGAGGCAGACAGAAGGCAGGGAAGAGGCAGGATGGCCAGCAATGGAAGTGGGTGGAGAGCGCGTGAATGGGGGTCAGTAGGACAGACATGGCGGGAGGACGCTGCCGGACACGGACTCCGGGGCTTGCCTACCTTGGCTCTTCGGGGGCTGGGGCTGGGGTCCCCGGGGGGAGCCTTGACGTTGCACATGGGGCCCTGGCCGCTGGCAGGACTCTTCCGGCGTAGGATGTGAGCCCCGGGGCCCCCGGCAGAGTTAGGGGTGCCTCCCTCCAGGGGCTGGATGTGGAGCTCGGTCCCCCGATACTGCAGCACCCCTAACAGGGCTCCCCCGTCCCAGTGCAGAGATGCCACCGACTCTGGGTCTCCGTTGACGGTGCCGGTGAGGTAGGTGCCCGGCTCTGCCCCTCCCAGCAGCTCAGGTGCTTGGCCCAGGTACTGCACCGTCAGCCCCTCGACCCGCACGCCGGGGTCCTGCTCCAGCTCGAGCAGCAGCGTCTCCCCAAAGGCTGGCAGGCGGTACAGAAGCCTGGCAGGGGCGCCCAGACCCGGCAGGATGCTGCCGTTAAGCTTCTCTGGAAACACGATCTCCTCCTCCCGGGGGAGGGGGCTGGCCGGCCGGGCCGAGGGCAGGAGGGAGGCCAGCAGTAGCAGCGGCGGCAGGGAGACGGGCGCAGGGGGGAGCGGCAGGCGGGGTCGGGCTCCCCACGGCCAGCACCCCGCCAAGCCCCTCCTGGGATGCCGGTCCGTCCCGTTCATGGCACTGGTGCCGCGGCCGGGAGGGATTGAGGCCGTCTGGGCACCGAGTCCTCCCCGCCCTGGCTTTGGAAAGCTCCTCTCTGCAGCCTGGGGGCTCGGACTTGTGCCAAGGTCAGAGGCAGAGTTTCCAGAGGGGCCGGGGCCGGTCAGAGGAGACGGGGAAAACTTGGCCCTTAGGCTTAGGAGAGGCGCCTAGTGGCCTGGCTTCCCCCAAACTCTCCTCTCACACCCCCTCCTCTCCTGTGTCTTTGTCTCTCCCTGCCCGTGTCTTCTTTAGCTCCTCTGGCCTCTCCTTCTGGGCTCCCTCAGACTGTCTGGCTCTGCCTCTGTGCCTGCCCTGTCTCTGGCTCCTTCCGCTGTGCCTTTGTCTCTGTCTCTCCTCCTCTCTCTCCCGTGTCTATGTGTCTGTGGGTCTCCCTGTGGGTTCTTCCCAGCCTCTCTCCGCGCGCCGGCTCTTTTAAGCATCCCGAGCTTCGGCGATTGGCTGAGCTATAAGCCATTCAGACAGGAGCTTGGTTGGTGGAACTCAGATGGGTGTCTCATTGCTTCCCAAAAATCCTAGTTTTTGTTTTCCTTTTAAAAAAAAAATGGGACTTGCCCAGGGGAGGGGAATCTCTAGCAGCCGGATGGATCACAGGCACCGGGCCAGCTGATGACATAGCCTTTCCCCAAACCCCACAGTCGGCTCTCAGCTGTCTCTTTCCCTTTTTGGTGGGACAGAGCCCCAGGAGGGGTAGGAAGTCAGGGAAAGGGCCTGGTCAACACGCACAGAAAGGCCACGGTCCCAGGAGAATTCTCGCTCCCATTCTCTCATCTGGCATGGCCTCCCTTTTCTCAGGGCTCCCTCATGAGCTGCCCTCTGCCCCTAGAGGCTGCTTTCCAGAGCTGAGGCAACTGAGAGAACTGCCCAGGGGAAGGCAGTGGGCAACAGGTAAGGAAGCACCGAGAGGGCAGAACAAAGGAGGTGGCCGGCCTTTGGCTCAGGATGGGAACAAACAGTGGGAGAGAGGCCGGTCGGCCAGGCGGGAGATGGGGCAGGCAAGGAGACAGCCATCAGGGAATTTACTGCCCAAAGGTCGGATGAGTCGGCTTGGAATGGGCGTGTAGAGCAGGCAGAGGCTGAGGCAGGAGGGGTTAACGACTTTTCCTTTTATAGAAGGAGGATCCAGGGTGGCACCTCCTCTTCTCTAACACCCCCTCTCTCCCTCGGGCTCCCCCGTTCCTGAGTTACCACTACCCACACCCTCCGAAGCCCGGAACAGCCATTCCGCCTCCATTCCCCCCAGGGCTCCCCCTCCCCACTTCCTGGCTCCCCATTTCCCTGGCCCAGCTCCCAGTAGCTTCCCCCAGGCTCTTGGCCCTGTTCCTGCCCACTCCCAACTGCCCTAAAACCCTCCCCCAGCCCCAAGTCGGCCAGCCCCCAGCACAGAAAGACTTGCTCTCTCAGGAACCCAGATGCACCCAAAGTCAGCCCATCCTGGGGAATCCCCCCACCTGGCTCCCTCCTTTGGCCCCACATTGTCCCGAGAACACAACTGTTCCCGGAATATCTAGTAATCTTTCATTTCTCACTGCCCATGAGACACGGACAGGACAGGGTGGAGGCAGGACTGTGTGTATAGGGAAATTAGGGTACTGAGAGGAACAGGAACCCAGTGCCTGGGGTGGGGAGAGTGCCTGGGGAGGAAGGGGCAGTATTCGGAGAAGGAAGTGGTTCTAGACGGGAGAGAACTCAGCAAAGTGGTCTCAGGGGGTGGACTCTGGAGGCAAGGAAGCAAGGGGTACAGAAGGAGGGAAAATTTCTGCCCACCCCATGCTGTGGCCACTCCTTTCCCCAGGATATCCCCAGGAAAGACAATGCAGTCAGCCGTGCCTTTCCTTTCCCAGAGGCAGATCACCTGCCCCTGCCCCCATTCCCCTATCCACTCTCTGCCTTGTCACCTCCTGTCTCCCAAATCATATCCGCCAGAACACTTCCTTTCCCCCTCCCTTCCTGCTCAGGTCACTAATACCTGCCCTGGTGCCCACCACTTCCAGAGTCACCCACCACATGCCCTGACTCTGGCCCTAACTCTGGAGGGGGTTGGGGCTGCAGGAGTCAGACAAAGGACAGGAGACCAGAGGGGGCAGGGGCAAGAGGAGCCATCACCAGAGGACTCTTACTGCCCCTTTCCACCCCCCATCTGAGATGAGGACAAAGGGGGTGACTAAGCAATGAAAGACAAAGGGCCTCAGAATCAGAGCAGCAGCGTGTGGGGGTGTCGGCCACAGGGAGAGGGCACAAAAGATGTAGTGTCCTAGGTAGCCCCCCAGGAGCCCTCACCCCGGTGCCAGCTCAAGTTGCCTCCAAGGCCAAGCAGCCCAGACTCGACCCTGACTTCTCCTGGGGCTGGATTAGGGTAAAGAAATGCAGTTCCCCCCCCCCCCCCAACACATTCACTGTGTCCAACTACAGGGGAAGAGAAGGCCCAGGGAAAGGGTGGGGGGGGACGAGGGAGGCAGAGCCTCTGCCTGGCTGCCCAGTCCACCCCGGGGCCGGGCCCAGTCAGTTCCCACAGCCAGGGATGTGGCCCCACCCTTTGGTATGGTTCCCATTAGGTCAACTCCCAGGCTAGAAGTCTGGCTTTCCTCTCTTTCTCCACAGCTAAGAATTCCCTGCCTCTGCCACTTTCCTGGTCCGTCGGCCCCACCCTGCTGCACTGCTGGTGGGCTCTCAGGGACCCTGGTGCGGGGAGGGGGAGAGATTTGGGGAAGGCCTCTTTCCAGGCTCAGAGTGGGAGGGATGTGCAAACTCAGCGGGTGGCCCAGCGGGAGCTGGGTTTGGAGGCACAAGGAGAGAACAGAACCGGCCTCCAAGGCTGCAAAACGCTTTGTCTGTTCCATACGGGACTGGGATCGGACTCCTGATGGTACTCCATCGCCAGGGGCCAGGACTAAGGCGGGGTCGGAAAGACCGGAGGGAAAAAGGGCTGACCCCCAGGGAAGTGGGGTGTGAGGCATCTCTCAGGTCGCTTCCTGGGTCTGCCATTCTGCAGCTTCTGGAAGCCTGGCAGACATCAGGGTCACCCACAGGGGGCCTCCCCGCCTCTTGGCCGAGGTGGCTCCTACACACCCAGCAGCCCACTCCGGTGCTGGTGGCCTTGGCGTCCTCCTCGGTTTTCATTTGGGTTTGGCGGGAGCTCTCGGGCCCGCCCAGCCCCGCTTGGGCCCCCTCTTCCCTAACCCACTCAGGCCGTCTGGAAACGAGCTGGCTTTCCCCGCTCCGAATCTCTTGGCAAAGCCTGGCGCTGCCCCGGGAGGGCCGGGCTCAGAAGCCGCCATCGGGAGCGGGGCTCGGGCAGGGGGCGGCCCCGGCGAGGCGCAGGGAAGCACCCGGGCGGGCGGGAGAGCGAGGGAGAGCCGGGCGGGCGGCAGGGCACACCCAGAGGGTCCCGCGGGGGCCGCAAGCTGCTCCGGCTCCCGCCTCGGCGAGTCAGCCACGAGCGGCCAGGTGAACCGCGCCCCGCCGCCGCTCTGAGAGCGAAAGTGAAGCCCTGGCGCCGAACCCGGATGTAGTCGGCGGGCGCCCGCGACCCTGCCAGCTTCCAAGAGGGCGGCCCCGTGGCGCCAATGGGCGGGAAGCCCGCGAGGCGGCGCGCAGGAAGCACTTCCGCCCGTTCTCCTTCCCGCAGTCCGCGGCGGGGCAAGATGGCGGCGCTCAGGGCTCTGCGCAGCCTCCGCGGCGTCGCGGCCCAGGCGCTGCGGTCCGGGGTCGGGGGCCGGCTGCCCGTTCAGCCCAGCAGGTGAGACTCCGGGCAGCCCTCGACGCGCAGCCCCCGAGGCCAGGGTTTCTCGGGTCTGGGGTCTCCGCGGGCCCTGTGACCCCCCTCCCCCCCCCAGGAAAGAATGACCCGGGCCGGTGACCCCCTCGCCCAGGCCTTCTGTCTCGGGCTCCAGGATGCAGTGGCGCCCGCCCTGGCCGAGGGAGGAAAGAGGGTCTCGAGCTCTTTCCGCCAGGGGTGAAATCAGCGGAGGGGCGCCCGTGCCCTTGAACGTTAGTGATAGTGTCACCTTCCCCCTGTGCCTTGCTGCTTCTCCCGAACCTCATCACGGGTGGCGTGTGACTGCTGAAAAGTCTCGTTAGACGAGAAGAGGGAAGCACTGTTGCTGGAGATAAAGGAGGAGCACAAGCCAAGACACCTCCCTTGTCCCCGCGTCGGTCCCAGGGCATCACTCGGGTCTTACCTGGGCCGAGCCGCGGAGCCGGCATGCCCCTCCCCCGCCATGCACCGGCCCGGGACACCTCTTAGTCTTTGGTTGACCGTGAATAAGCACCTTTCTTGCGTTCATATTCACCAAGGTGGAAAGAAGAATATGATGAGAAGTGGAAGGAATTAGGATCCCTAACCTTGCATGCCCAGGAGTGACCAGGAGTTAGGCTGTTAGTAGCAATGGAGCCTCTAGAGGTCCAGCTCGTTCTGCCTGAGCTACGCCGTGTGTCAGTCACTTGGCTTTGGAGAATCCCAGGCACTTCCCTGGGCCCACCTGAGAGTGAACGGGAACAGAGGAACCAAGCCCTGTTGAGGCCCCTGTGTCCAGGATCTGTCTTTAACTCCCTAGAGGTTCTCGGCAATGGCAGCCAGATATGGAATGGGCAGAGCAGTTTGGGGGAGCGGTCATGTACCCCACCCAGGAAACGGCCCACTGGAAGCCTCCGCCTTGGAATGGTGAGTTCCCAGAGCTCCTGTCCCAACTCACACCCATCCCTGCCCCACGCTGTTTTCCAAATGCTCTTGAGCTCTCTGTCAAGGGCAAGTTCTAGCAACCCCCCCCCCCCCGCCCCGTGCCATTTTTGCTGATTTTACTAGCAATGCCACAGACACGATAACAGTGATAGTATAACAGTGATAGGAGGGCAGGTATCTGTCAAGCAGAGAAGGAAAGGAAGAACATTCCGGGAGGAAAAGAGTAGGTCCCAGTCAACCCTTGAAGGTCCCTACCAGATTTATCTTTCTCCCTGCAGCTTTTTTCCAGAGGTTCAGTATATTTCCATGTCCCTTGGTAGCCAAGGTGGTTTTTCAAACCTTCAAAGGCACTGCTGGTTGCTTTTCAAAAACGTCACGGTAACAGTAGCTGAGTGCTTCCCAGGTGTCAGGAGTTTTGTACGACTTACTGCACTTAGTCCTTGCAACAACTCCATGAGGAAGATGCCAGTATTGTGCCGCTTTGGAGGAAATTAGGGTGCAGGGAGACTAAAACTCGATCCAGGACACATAATTGGATTTGTGTCTGGGTCTGTGCGACTCCAAAGCTCATGGTGAAGGATTGCGTTGCAAAGTTAAGCTCTGGCTTCAAACCTCACCTCTCCGTTTACCAGTGAGTAAAGCGGCTATCTCACAGCATCACTGTAAGGATTAAGTGAGATTGTAACGTGGACCGGTTAGTGTAGTGACTGGCACATGGTAAGTTCCTCCGTAAGTATTGTCATTAACGGATACTGATAATTGAGCCGCTACACCCTACTGCCTGCCAGCACTAACCTGTCTCTGCGTAGGTGAGAGTTTCACAGATACTTCCTTGTTTCTGAGATTTGATCTTTGTTGATTCCATAGCCTGGGATGCTCCTCTCTGCCTATTGGAATCATTCCCTGTATTTAAGAACCAGCTCTTGGGGCGCCTGGGTGGCTCAGTCGGTTAAGCCCCCGACTTGGGCTCAGGTCATGATCTCACAGCTCGTGAGTTCGAGCCCCGCGCTGGGCTCTGTGCTGACGGCTCGGAGCCTGAAGCCTGCTTCGGATTCTGTGTCTCCCTCTCTCTCTCCGCCCCTCTCCCACTTGCACTCTGCCTCCTTCTCAAAGATAAATAAATGTTAAAAGTTAAAAAAAAAAACAAAACCTAAAAACCAGCTCAGATCCTGCCTTCGTGAATTCTTCACAGTGTTCTTTTCTTCCTTTAAATGTTTAACAGCTAAGCCACTTAGTTGGTAACTCAGTTACTGGTTTCTCACGTGTACTTATTTCCCAAATTAAATTGTATGCTTTTTGAGGGTAACAGCTGTCATTTAGTGGTAGCAAAAATTAAATAGACATTTCCTGAGTAGTTGGGCATTCATCAGATAGATTTGGAAGGCAGGGTATCATGGTGGTTAAGAGCGTGGACCCTGAGGGGCGCCTCAGTGGCTCAGTTGTTTGAACATCTGACTCTTGACTTCCGTTCAGGTCATGATCTCACGGTTCGTGAGGTTGAGCCCTGCGTCAGGCTCTGCGCTGACAGCGTGGGATTCTCTCTCCTCCTCCTCCTCTTCTCTCTCTCTCTCTCTCTCTCAAAATAAACACACTTAAAAAAAAAATGCTGAACGAGCTGAGCTTAATCCTGGCTCTGCCACTTGCTAGCTGTCTGAGAAATCATTTATCCTCTCTGGCCTCAGCTTCCCCAACAAGATAAAGATAATAATAGAATGTACTACTTGTATGGTTATTAGGGGAATTAAGTTAATTAAAATCAGTGAAGGGCTTAGGTTGGTGGTTGGTACCCAGTAAGAGCTATACAAGTGTTATCGGTATTATCTTTAAAAAGGTCTGGGCGGGGGGGCACCTGGGTGGCTCAGTCTGTTAAGTGTCCGACTTCCGCTCAAGTCCTGATCTCACGGTGCGTGGGTTCGAGCCCCACGGCAGGCTCAGTGCTGACAGCTTAGAGCCTGGAACCTGCTTTGGATTCTGTGTCTCCCTCTCTCTCTGCTCCTCCTCTGCTCGTGCTCTCTCTCTCCCTCCCTCTCTCTCTCTGTCAAAAATAAATATTAAAAAAAAGAAAAGGACTGTGGGAAACATGGAAGGGCGAGATTTGGGTGCCTGGGTGGCTCTGTCGGTTAAGTGTCCCAACTCTTGATTTCGGCTCAGATCATGATCTCACAGTTTGTGAGTTCAAGCCCCACATTGGGCTCTGTGCTGGCAGCATGGAGTCTGCTTGGGATTCTCTCTCTCTCTCTCTCTCTCTCTCTCTCTCTCTCTGCCCCTCCCCCACTGGTGCTTTCTCTGTCTCTGAAAAGTAAATAAACTCTAACAGAAAAAGAAAGAGCAAGGTTTGTGCGTGGTCCCCCCTCATGAGAAAATCTGGATCTCCCTTCCCGTTTTTCCGTGTAATGGTCTTCTTCCCCGTTACGTTGGCAGTTGGGAAGTTAACAAGGTGTGGATTGGTGAGGTGAAAGAGGGACGGGGAGAGGCTGACTCCTTGCTGTCTCCGGGGAGTCACCATTGGGCTCTGAACTATTTCCCACTTCTCAGATGTGGACCCTCCAAAGGACACAATGGTGACGAACCTGACCCTGAACTTTGGGCCCCAGCACCCAGCAGCCCATGGAGTTCTGCGACTAGTGATGGAGTTGAGTGGGGAGATGGTGCGCAAGTGTGACCCCCACATCGGGCTGCTGCACCGAGGAACCGAGAAGCTCATTGAATACAAGACCTATCTGCAGGTGTGAGGGCGAACAGGGGCCTGCTGACGGGACCTAGGCATGCTGTAGCCTGGGGCATTGCCAGTTTGCTGCCCCCAAAACCCCTGGGGAGGAGGGTGTTGAGGATGCAAGGACCGTTTTGGTTGGAGGACGGAGGGACGTGGCAAGGGATGTTTGAAATCCATCCAGATCTGGTTTATCCAGCAGAAATGCTTTGGAGCCGGAACTACACCACCGGCTTTTCTCCGGCTGACTTTTGGCTGACCCCTTTGCCCTTTTTCGAGTGCCTCAGTTTCCCTGTTCTTATCATACCAATACGTCAAAGCCGCGATCCCTGGGGGCAGGGAAAGGGGGGAGAGACGTCAGTTCCCTAGGACGAACAGCCGATTCTCGTATCTTCCGGCTGTCTTAAGTTTGTTTTCGAAACACTCAGTGAGTCAGAGTGACCGAGAGAGAGTTTGTGGCAGTGTGCCGTGTTTCAGGAGAGCTGTGTGACCCCCAGTGGTGAGGGTCAGGTTTGAAGGAATCGGAGCTGGGGTGAGCATCTGAAAGTTTTGTCTTCGTGTCATGAGGAGAGGGCTTGATGACACAGGGTGACGGGGTTAGGACAGAGCCAGCTGACTAGACTGCGCTGCCCCCGAGAGTCCAGGCACCGATGGTTTCTGGTCCCAGAGACCGTGGAGCTAAACGGTGCGGCACTAACCCGCGTCACAGTGCCATCAGGACAAGAACTGGCTGTCCCCGAGAGGGCCGTCGTAGCCCCGCCCCTTCCTGGAAGCTGAAGCTGGTTCAGTGGTTCGGCAGACAGCTAGACTTGGCTTTCTTGGTGTCCCGGGGAAAGAACCCTTTCTCCCCAACTGTTCCCGCCGGAAGCCAACGCAGTCCTCCTCAGGGCCCTGTCTTCCTGAAATCTCTCACTCACCCGCTCGCTCTGGCAGACTTGTGGGCCAGAGGAGCGTTGGCTGTGGTGGTGTGCCGGGGCCAGCTCAAGCCTGCTCGCCAGAACAGAGTGTTATGTTTCCGGGCATTTTGTGAGCCAGTTGTTAAACGTAGCCATTACTGAAAATTAAATGATCTTGGCTTACAATTGATTGATTGATTGATTTTTTAATAATTTTTTTTAACGTTTTATTTATTTTTGAGACAGGGAGAGACAGAGCATGAACAGGGGAGGGTCAGAGAGAGGGAGACACAGAATCTGAAACAGGCTCCAGGGGGGGCACCTGGGTGGCTCAGTCGGTTAAGCGGCCGACTTCGGCTCAGGTCATGATCTCACAGTCCGTGAGTTCGAGCCCCACGTCGGGCTCTGTGCCGACAGCTCGGAGCCTGGAGCCTGTTTCGGATTCTGTGTCTCCCTCTCTCTGACCCTCCCCCGTTCATGCTCTGTCTCTCTCTGTCTCAAAAATAAATAAACGTTAAAAAAAAAAAAATTTAAAGAAAAAGAAACAGGCTCCAGGCTCTGAGCGGTCAGCACAGAGCCCGACGCGGGGCTCGAACTCACGGACCGTGAGATCATGACCTGAGCCGAAGTCGGCCGCTTAACCGACTGAACCACCCAGGCGCCCCTTGGCTTACGATTTAATAAACTATATCAAAAGCCAGGGTAAGAAGTACTCAAAGCTCATCATTTTATTTGACTCCTCTGTGCTCCTAAGTGATTTTATTGTCTCCGCATGGCAGAGACTGTGCTCCCCTGCCCAGTGCTGTGCTCAGTTATGTAACGTTGGTAGCTTAAAGCTGGCCCTGCTGGAGTATTTTCACCGTGGAAATGGGCACACGCAACAGATCACCCTTTCAGAGATTTGACTTTTAAAGAAACATTTACCAGCATGCTACTGGATATCGGGTACTGCCTTGTTTAGCTCCTGAGACTAGAAGGCTAATGCAGCGTTCACTTTCGATGCCCACTGAGAACAATGGTTTTTGGCAGGCAGTCTGAGGGCTCCTGGCCTGTCAGGTGTGACCCAGGTTCTTCCTTCTTCCCAGGCTCTTCCGTACTTTGACCGGCTAGACTATGTGTCCATGATGTGTAACGAGCAGGCCTACTCACTGGCTGTGGAGAAGTTACTCAATATCCAGCCCCCGCCCCGGGCACAGTGGATCCGAGGTATGCCCGTCTCCTTCCTATGGCCCCGCCGTGAGCGCAGCCTAGTGCCCCTCCCGCACCATTCCCTTCGTGGGAGCATCCAACCCAGGCTTAGTTTGCGGACCCTAGATGCTGCCCACAACTGCTGTGTCCACTCGCTGTCGGTCCTCTCGCTGTCTTCCTGTCTCTACAGTGCTGTTTGGAGAAATCACACGGCTTTTGAACCACATTATGGCTGTGACCACACATGCCCTCGACATTGGGGCTATGACCCCTTTCTTCTGGATGTTTGAAGAGAGGGAGAAGGTAAGAGAAGGAGGAAAGGGTAGGATAGGCAGGGAGGTACAGGAAGTGGAGAAGGTAGGAAGGAGCCAAGGGATGGAAAGGAGACAGAACGAAGAACATGTAGAGGAAGAAGGTATATTTAACTTGGGTTCTGTCCTTGAGGAACTCTGTGTCATGAGGGGTTGGTTGGGCACAAGAAGGCAGAGGGCAGGGGAGTGGACCACCATGTTGCTGGACTTAGGGGCCCAGGACTTTGTCACTAATTCCCAGTGTGTCCTATCAAGATGTTTGAATTCTACGAGCGCGTGTCTGGGGCTCGGATGCATGCTGCCTACGTCCGGCCAGGAGGTGTGCACCAGGTGAGCGGACTCCCCTGCCTTCTTGAACTTTCAGTCCATGCCTGTATCCTCTGTGGCCACTGGAGGGCAGCCCCGGCTGATGGAAACGCCAACCCTGTAGCCCTGGGGCAGGGAGGCTGAGCTGTACTCTCTGTCCTCCGTTTGGCTTCTAGGACCTACCCCTTGGGCTTATGGATGACATTTATGAGTTTTCTAAGAACTTCTCACTTCGGATTGATGAGTTGGAAGAGGTAAGGTAGGAACTGGTGGGAAGAGTCCCTCTTTTCCTCTCAAGAGAGGCTTGTGGGCTTTAGTGTATGTGCTGCCGAAGCAGCTTGTGGGTTTTAGTCCCTAGTTGTAAAGAGATACAGAGGCATTTGGAGGGAGGTGTGGAGGGTGTTCACGCGCCGGT
Organism: Lynx canadensis; assembly: GCF_007474595.2. Classification (NCBI taxonomy): domain Eukaryota; kingdom Metazoa; phylum Chordata; class Mammalia; order Carnivora; family Felidae; genus Lynx; species Lynx canadensis. The sequence continues at coordinate 63,526,671 of NC_044319.2, read as the reverse complement.
TTTCTTGATCGATAGATGCTGACCAACAACAGGATCTGGCGAAATCGGACAGTCGACATTGGGGTCGTAACAGCCGAAGACGCACTTAACTATGGATTTAGGTGGGAGGAATGACTTCTCTCCTTAGGGGGCGCCGGGGGGGCGGGGGGCTCGGTCGGCTAAGTGTCCAACTCGGTTTTGGCTCCAGTCACGATCTCACGGTTTGTGAGTTCGAGCCCCGCATCGGGCTCTGCACTGACAGCGCGGAGCCTGCTTGGGATCCTCTCCCTCTGCTCCTCCCCTGCTCTCTTGCACACACTCTCTCTCTCTTTCTCTCTCAAAATAAATATTTAAAAAAAAAAAGACTTCTCTCCTTGGGCACGGGGTAGTTCCAGCCTGATATCTTGGCTTCGGGAAGGTGTGGTGCCTTCTGGGCCATGCTCCGAGCGTGGGGGCGGAAGAAAGCGCGCCTCCTCTCTTGGTCTGTGGAAAGTGACCCTTGTTCCCATCGTGCCCCACAGTGGCGTGATGCTGCGGGGCTCAGGCATCCAGTGGGACCTGCGGAAGACCCAGCCCTATGATGTTTACGACCAGGTGGACTTTGATGTTCCTATAGGCTCTCGAGGGGACTGCTATGACAGGTAAGGCCCATGTCCCCTCGGCTCGTTTTCCAGCTGCTTCGCCTCGTCTGACTTGTCTCTTGGCTACTTTCTTTATGCCCATATTTTCCCATATCTGCTGGAGCTCTTGTGTCTGTTAAACAAGGTGGTTTCTTGAAGCACTTTCACGGGTGTACCTCTCATTTTGCCCTCATCCTCGTGTTTTATTTTTTTATTTTTTTATTTTTTCAACGTTTATTTATTTTTGGGACAGAGAGAGACAGAGCATGAACGGCATGAACGGGGGAGGGGCAGAGAGAGAGGGAGACACAGAATCAGAAACAGACTCCAGGCTCTGAGCCATCAGCCCAGAGCCTGACGCGGGGCTCGAACTCACGGACCGCGAGATTGTGACCTGGCTGAAGTCGGACGCTTAACCGACTGCGCCACCCAGGCGCCCCGTCATCCTCGTGTTTCAGATGGAACTAGTTTTGGCTGAGAAAGCCGAGGCATAAAAAAGGGAGCGATCGGCCTGGATTATCCTGTTAGTGGGGGTTGAGACTAGAATCCTCCTGACCCGGGGCTCTTGCCACCAGAGTCTAAGCTTCACGTTCCATTCTTGTTTGCTGACCCTGAATGAGATTTGCTTGTTTTCTTTTTGAGTCAATTTGACCCTTACCCATTCTGCGGTCCAAGAAGTGTCTAAGAGGGCAATTGAAGAGGGAAGTACTGCAGGGCACGGTAGGGGGAGGAGATCTCGAGAGGACAGGGGGCAGGAGCCAGTACCGGAACCAGAAGACTGTAGGTTTTACCTGGGGCCAAGCCAAGCAGAGATCCTGCACTAGGAGAGAAGAGGAAGGGGAAAAAGTCAGCCAGCCCTTTGCGGGTCAGCCACGGGCGTCCTTCCCGGCCTCACATCCCGTGCCCTGACCGGTCCTCTCTCGCTCTGAGCCTGTCTCATCCACCCCAGGTACCTGTGTCGGGTAGAGGAGATGCGCCAGTCCCTTCGAATCATCTTGCAGTGTCTCAACAAGATGCCTCCTGGGGAGATCAAGGTCGATGATGCCAAAGTGTCTCCGCCTAAGCGAGCAGAGATGAAGGTTGGCCCCGGGAAGAGGGCAAAGGGAAAGGGGCCAGCAGCCAGGGAGGGGTACCCTCAGATGACCTCCTCCTCCTCAGTTTTCTTTTTGGAAGAATTCGCCATATGAGTCTCAGCCTCCCGTAGCCTCCTCTGTCACTCTGTCTTCTCTGCTTCCTCGCTCGCTGTGTGGGTTTTAGTTTCCCCGAGGGTAGAGGTTATTTTCTGTGCTGGGGAGGGGGAGGCCCGGGAAACCTTTGGACCGGCTCACCGATGCTCCCTTTTTCCTCTTTCCAGACTTCCATGGAATCACTGATCCACCACTTTAAGTTGTATACAGAGGGCTACCAGGTTCCCCCGGGGGCCACGTACACCGCCATCGAGGCTCCTAAGGTGAGGAGGGACGGGGAAGGATAAGGCTGTCTGTGCGCTGGGGGACCGGAGACAGATGTCCAAGTAGCTGCTTGGTCGCCAGCGCGAGAGAGGACACGTGGGCCGATAGAGAGGTTTTCTGGGCAGAGGAGGGCATTCTTCCTGTTAACGGAGGCAGCGACCTTTCTTCCTTGGACAGGGAGAGTTCGGGGTGTACCTGGTGTCCGACGGCAGTAGCCGCCCTTACCGATGCAAGATCAAGGCTCCTGGTTTCGCCCACCTGGTAAGAACCGACCCTGGTGACTCTCCCTCCAGTAGAGGAGTCCATGATTTCTGACCTTGGTTGAGATTTTCACGCACTTTCCTTGCTTCTCCTCCCACCCTGCTAATCTTGCCTAACACTGTTGCTGTCTCAATCTCTCCAGGCCGGTTTGGACAAGATGTCAAAGGGACACATGCTGGCGGACGTTGTTGCCATCATAGGTACGCGGCCTGTCTTGTAACAGACATGCCACAGACGAAGGAGTTCGGGACTCTAATTGGGGGCGGAAAGTGTACACTTCCTGTTCAGCACAGACAATGGGCCCAGAGCCACATCCTCAATCTCCTGGGCACGGTGATGGGTTCTGGATTTTGGATAACACCGCGTTTTTCCTCCTCCTTAGGTACCCAAGATATTGTGTTTGGAGAAGTGGATCGGTGAGCAGGGGAACAGCGTTTGATCTCCCTGCCGGTCTGCTTCCTCCTCGGAGCCTGGCCGTCTCTGGAAAGGGACTCTGTGTGTGTGTGTGTACACGTGCGTGAACATTTAGCTGTCAGGCTTTCCGTGCATGTACCAGAAAAGGAGAAATTATAATAAATAAGCCGCCTTCCGGCCCCTGTGCCCAAACTTCTGGTATGTCTTCCTCAGTATCTTACTGCCTTTCACTTTGCTAGGAAACTCAAGAATGTTAATTAATTAACCCTGCTCTTCTCTCTGAGACTCGGTTCTTGGCAGTCTTTCCTGTTCCTCGCCACCCCCTTCTCTGACTCTTGTCCTTCCCACTTCTCCATTCCCCGTTTCCTCTTTTCCCCTCGGTTCCCCCCTGCCCAGAATTCGCTGCCTACACAAATTGGAAACCCCTCTGCCTCTGCCCAAGTCCTGGGTCAAGCGTCATGTGCAAGGGAAAGGGCTGTGGTGGGCTCTCAGGGAATTTGAAGGGACGGTTTATTCCAGATGTATCTGAACAGGGCGGGGGTGACGGCGGGTGGACGCGGTCTTTCTCAAGCGCGGGAGTCCCCCTTTCCACTGGTGGCAGGGGCCTGGTCGCTGAAGGCCTGAGGCGCGAGAGCCCATATCGAGCTCCCTCCGTTGGCCCTTCCGGGAGCCGCCCGGGCTCTAATGCAGGAAGGGGAAGGGGCCGAAGCTGGGGGAAGGCGGGGCAGGAAGGGGGGAACTCTGTGGTCAGGGAGCCACTCGCTGAGCACAGCTGCACAGTGCTGGCAGCGCGTCCGATCCCCGGCTCGCCGCCCTTCAGCTCCGGCCCAAGATGATTCCAGCCGTGCTCTTGATCGTCCTCCTTTCGGTGGAACAAGCAGGTGAGCGGGTTTGGTGCGGGACCGCGAGCCGGGCTCCGGGCTGGGAGTCAAGGGCACGCGTCTGTGGGCCGAGGCAGGGGCAGAGGGGGGCTGGCGGCGGGCAGGTGGGCACGGGGCTCAGATGGACACCGAGACCTTGAGGCTGGTCCCGTCTGGTCCCCATCGGGGTGCGAGAGTCCTGGTTCCCTCCCTTGTGGTCTGGACTTCTTCAGGATCGATAGCGAGCAAGGCTTCAGTGTGGCAGGGAATGGTTGTGTGATGTAGGGCCGGTCTGGGGAGAAGCTCCCTTCCCCATGATCAGCATTTCCTGTGTGGTGTCTTTGGGCCGGTCCGCCGGGAGGTGATCTCTAGCTGGTTAACGATACTGACAGAGCCCCTTCAGGAAGGCGGGAGCCCGTCCTTAGGCTTGGGAGTGAGGCAAGGACAACCAAAATAGACCCGTGTTCTGCCTCCGTGGGCCATCTCCGGCGTAGACCATTCTGCCAACAGCCGCCATGAGTGTGGGCAGCACTCGATGCCCGGCTCCGGAGGCCTGAGCATCGGCCAAGAGATGGGGGCAGATGTGGGGAGTTCTCAGCAGCTCTAGGTTTCCGGTCACTCAGTGTTCGTTCGTTCTTTCTTTCTTTCTTTCTTTCTTTCTTTCTTTCTTTCTCTCTTTCTCCAGATCTTTACTCTCACTCTTCACTGCTCTTCTTTCTCTTTCATCTCTTTCTCCATCTTTCTTGCTTCTCTTTTCTTTTCTCTCTTTCTTTTTTTCTCTCTCTTTTTCTTTCTTTCTTTAATGTTTATTCATTTTTGAGAGACAGAGACAGAGTGTGAGCAAGGGAGAGGCAGAGAGAGAGAGGGAGACACAGAATCTGAAACAGGCTCCAGGCTCTGAGCTGTCGGCACAGAACCCGACGCGGGGCTCGAACTCACAAACTGTGAGGTCCTGACCTGAGCCGAAGTCGGACACTCAACCGACCGAGCCACCCAGACCTTGTCACTCAGTTTCTTGATCCGCCACCCCTCGCTCGCTTTGGGCCGCCCGTGTGTATGGTTTTTGAAGAGGGTTGCCGCTGAGGCTTGGGGAGGAGGGGGTGAGTGAAACGTCAGGGAGATGGGACATTGAAAGATTGGGGGGGGGGTCCAGCAGCGCCCCTGTGCAGCAGAGGGAGGGAGGGATTCCGTGACTGCCAGCATGCTGTCGTGAGGCGAGAACGGAGCAGGGGCACTGAGGCAGAGGGAGGAGCACGAGCTCTGACAGCAGAGAGCGTGGAGTTGAACTCCAGCTCTCTCCCTTCATCCTCTGGCCCTCCAGGAGTTAACTTAGCTCTCCCCAGCCTCAGTTTCTTCATTCGTAAAATGGCAACCACGATGTCTGTCCCCCCCCCCCCCCACGGGGTAGTTTTGAGATTTAGGCAGTATTGCGTGAAAGCGCGTCAGGGCATAGAAATTACTCCACTGACCTCACTCGTGTACCCACGAGCCCTTCAGATAGGGGCTGAGGGCAGACGGGGGCTGGTGCTCAGACCCTATTAGTTTCTTTTAAGTTTTTATTATGTATTTTTGAGAGAGGGAGACACACAGAGCATGAGCAAGGGAGGGGCAGAGAGAGAGGGAGACACAGAATCCGAAGCGGGCTTCAGGCTCCGAGCGGTCAGCACACCCCGACACCGGGTGCGAACCTGCGAACCTTGAGGTCATGACCCAAGCTGAAGTCAGACGCTTAACCGACTGAGCCACCCAGGCGCCCCCCCACCCTTGTTTGATTTTTGTTTTAAGTTTCTGTATTTATTTTGAGAGAGAGAAAAAACCCAAGCAGGTTCCCCACCACCAGCACGGAGCCCCTTGTAGGGCTCAAACTCCCCAACCGCGAGACCGTGACCTGAGCCGAAATCAAGAGTCAGAGGCTTAAGTGACTGAGCCACCCAGGCGCCCCGCTGTTTGATTTTTTTTTTTTTTTTTTTTTTTTTTTTTTTGATTGCACAAAACTTCCTCTCTCCGCGGCCCAGGGTGAGTGAGTAACAGGGCAGAGTGTCCGGACGCGGAATCCAGCCTGCAGTCATCCCGCCGAGGCTGGGCCGAGACGCTCTCCCGGCCGTGCGCAGAGCCATCGGGATCTGCGAGGCCTAGGAGAGCAGACACCTGTTTTTCCACTTCGACGTGTCTTGCGGTGGGCCCGAGGGTGATGAGGCTGGGGCTCAGGGATAACCAATAGCTGCCTTCCCTCCCTTCCCCGGCTCACATCCTTCCTGTCCAGCCCTCAGCCACAGGTCACAGGACTCAGCAGAGACACTCCTGTGGTTTCTTCAGTGAAATTTGTCACCGCCTGTCCGTCACCCTGCCCCTCTGGGCTGAGGTTTCGGTCTCAGCCCGGTGAACTCAGATAAGTCCCTTGAGGGCTGTGAAGTGCTCAGTGGCGCCTGAGGAGCCGACAGCGCGAACCCAGGGGGCTCGGCTCTTAGCACCTACCTGTAGGGCGCCATCGAAGTGGTGCCCTCCGTGCTTCCTGTCCTGGCCCTGCCCTAGTGCGAGGGAGAAGAGGGTAAGCCGAGAGGAATGGGATCCAGAGAGGAAGCTCCAGTGTCTCTCTCCTCGGAGCCTCCCCGCCAGGCCCCGTCCTACCTGCCGGAGCCCTTTCCCTTCTGTCCCCTGGACGCCAGATCTTCCCTGATGCCCCGACCCCTCGGGCCCCCTCTATCCCCTCAGCCGCCCTGGGAGAGCCTCAGCTCTGCTATATCTTGGATGCCATCCTGTTCTTGTATGGTATCGTCCTCACCCTGCTCTACTGCCGACTCAAGGTAAGGCTGGGGGAGGCTCGGAGGGGGGAGAGGGCTGGCAAGAGGCATGGGAGGGCCGGCCGAGCAGCAGGGCTTTGAGGAGCAGGAGTGACAGGGGCTCCCCACGAAGTTAGGAGGGACGGGGTTGGGCCACTAACTCCGCCGTTACTGATTAGCTTTCCCCCACTCCAGATCCAGGTGCGGAAGGCGGCGATAGCCAGCTACGAGGTATGGACCCTTCCACGCGTGGGGGTCGGTTTGACGGCCTCTCGGCCTCGGGGTCCGTGGCCTCCGGGAGGGCGTGAGTCTTGGGTGCGGACCGGCAGGAGCTTCAGAGCCCCCGCCCCCACACCCCGTCCCTAGCCAAGTCACGAGTGGAATATGCGGCGGGTGACGAGGGAGGGTCACGTGGAGAGTGACCATGAGCACGGGCGGGTTGGATGTGGTGTGTTATGTGCGTTGGTGGCCATGTGGGCACGTGGCGTTCCTGCCCTGGAGTGTCGCTGCGAGGACCCTCCCGCCCCGGGGGCCTGCCACCTCCCCGGCAGGGGACGACGCTGCCGCGGGACCCTGAAGGAGGGGGTGGGTCTCTAATGCCTTTGCCCCTTTTGCCTCCGCAGAAATCAGATGGCATTTACACGGTGAGTGACCCTGTCTCCCTCCACCCCAGCCCCGAGAAGTCGGCAGAAGAGGGTGGGATTTTGTGTGACTGTTGGAAGACACGGGGTCTGTGGGGGTGGGTGGGAGCCCTGACCATCCTCTGACCTCCGACCCCAGGGCCTGAGCACCCGGAACCAGGAGACTTATGAGACCCTGAAGCATGAGAAACCACCCCAGTAACTTTAGGACAGATGCCCTTGGCCGCATCCTTCCGCGCCTGTTCTCCTAGCCCTCATGGTCGGTGTCACACATGCCTCCCGTTAATGCCAGCTGACCCCGTCTCTGCAATGATGCTATGCCTGCCCCCCCCTCCGCCCCCCCCCCCCCCGGTTAATGTGCACACTGGTTCTTCCTCCCCGTCGAAGACCTGTGCTCAGATGCTAGTCATGAACGTTTATATTTTCGCCTCCCCTCCTTTCCTCCCCCTTCTCTTTCCCGTCTCCAACCCCCACTCGACAATGACAAGAGAGGACCACCAATAAAGCCGCCACAGACTGGACCCTATTCGTTCATTTACCACGTATTTATTCAGCCTCCGCTGGGCACTAGGCTGGGTTCTGAAGATACCATTTTTTTTTTTTTTTAATTTTTTTTTCAACGTTTATTTATTTTTGGGACAGAGAGAGACAGAGCATGAACGGGGGAGGGGCAGAGAGAGAGGGAGACACAGAGGGAAACAGGCTCCAGGCTCTGAGCCATCAGCCCAGAGCCTGACGCGGGGCTCGAACTCACGGACCGCGAGATCGTGACCTGGCTGAAGTCGGACGCTTAACCGACTGCGCCACCCAGGCGCCCCTGAAGATACCATTTTTAAGTAAACAGCCCCTGACCTTACAGAGCTCACAATCCAACAGACATCAGGCTGACCCTTGCCTGGTCAAAGGGACGAAAGCTGACTGTGGCGGCTGGGGCCGAGGCCGGGGGGTGGGGAGGAATGAGACCCCCAGCCCCAGGTTCTCTGGCACGGAGCTCGAACAGGAAGTGAAGTGTTGGGAGTCTGGGCCCATTTAGAAACATTGGAACCCAAGAAACGACGCCCGCACCCGCTTTCCGTGTCTGGCAACTGAACCAAGGTCGGGTCGTGGAGAAGCCTGGCTGTCCAACCCTCCCCCCGCCGCCCCCCTCCCCCCAGATCGGAGTGGGCTTCAGGGAACAGCGTGGGGACAACCCGCAATGCACACATACGTGGGCGGTGGCATGGCTGAAAAGCCAAACCCAAACATGCAGAATAATGGTGTGACAGAGCCTTGGAAGGTTTCACGGGAACAGTGGGTTTTCGGTGCGTCTGGGGCAAGAGGGACCTCAGAGGTGCGGGTGGGTGAAGCAAAGGGGAGCAAATTGGGTCTAGATGGGGGGAGGGCAGCTCCTCCGAGCACGCAGGTGGGTGGCCGGGGCTTCACCCTTGTCAGTCCCCGTCCTGCTTGTGGCTGTGCCAGGAGGGCAGGGTTTCCTGTGGTGTCTGAATCCCACCAGATGCTGCCACTCCTACCTGTGACCCGGAAGCCCTGTCAGAGTAGGACCACCCCTGGCACTCCCCGTGTTGGGGAAGACTGTGCACCATGCAGCGACTCACCCTGTTGAGAGTGTTTCCCAGCTTGCTTGTAGTATTTCATCTGGTCAGTAACCCGGTGGGGGGGGGCGGGGAGGGGGTTCAGGCTCTTTGAAGGTAATTAACCTGTCCGAGGTCATCCTGCAAGTGACAGACTGAGACCTCTTCGTCCCCACACATCTTACCCCGTGAGAAAAAACCAGAAACTGGGAAAGAGAGGGAGGAAAATAACCATGAGTGGTGAGGGCCTCGAAGGCCAGACTGAAAAGGCTGATCAATCCGCAAAAGAACGTGGAGCCAGCGCGGGCGTCTGGGGAAACCGTGATCTCAGAGGAGATGCGAGAAATGAGCCACGGCCGGAAGGTAACTGTTTTACACGCAAAGTGGGAGCGAACCTTTATTGGAACATGCCTACTTTTCGTTGCCCTGCGTTCTGGTGTGTGAGTGTCCCCCGTCAGCCCGGCCTGATTTCCACCCCGTTTTGATTTAACCCAGGAGACCTTAGCTGGCTATCCCGTCTGCTAGTTTCAGTTCTGGCTACCTGGCCAGTTCTGGGAACGGCACCCGGGGAATAGTGGGGGAGGGGTTTGGAAGGGCTGGTCCCCAGACAGGGGGTCTAGGTGAGAGATTTTCAGCGGAAGGATTGGAGCACTTTGGGGGGGTGGGGGGCAGGGGAGTGAATCCAGGTATTTTCTGCAGGAGTATTCCCCCGGCTGAGAAGGGAAGGGAGGGTCTTGGGTTCATTTTTGGGAAGCTGCCTCCCCTTCATAGAATGGTCAAGAGGAAGTTCTGGCGGGGGCAGGGTAGGGGGGCAAGTGCCCTCTTTTCCCGTGACCGCCAGGAGTCTAGGGACTCAGTTTGTGAATCTTGCCTGCCTTTCACCGTCCCTTGTGCAATGCAGAGGTTCTTCTGTCTGCTGCAAAGTAGTTCCCAGGCTTGTGGGCAGAAGAATCCCAGACAGAGCTCCCCCCACCCCCACCCCCCGCCCCGCCCTTTGTCTCCCTCTTTTGTCTCTTCAGCCCTCCTCTCCTCTCACCGAACCCCTCTCCCAGTGGGAGCCCATCTCTCTGTTCTCCCCTCACTGATTCTCTGACTCCTCCCGGTCTCCCAAAGCACCAGGCTCGCACCTGACCCCTTCAATATTTATTGTAGAAAATAAGGGGCGGGTTGGGAGAGGGCTCTAGGCCTGGCCAGTGGGAGTTCCAGGGCCCAGCTGGGGGTGGAGGACAGTGGTCTGGACACCTCACTGGGTGGCAGGCTGTGTTTTCAGGTCCATGAAGTTGTTCAAGAAGTTAATCAGGTCAGTTCCAGCCTTCTTGACCAGGGGAGTTAACTGCTCCTGGGTCTTCTCGAAGTAAGCCCTGTGTATTCAGAGGATTAGAGGTCAGTGTGAGAGACCAGGGGCCTTGTGGGTGGTGGGAGATGAGACCCAGCTCCCCAGACTTTAGTGCCTGGTCCATCCTGTCATGACCACCACACTCGGAGGAGGAGAGACAAGCCCTCCCCTGGGCAGAGGAACAGACCCTAGAGATTGAAATTCAAAGCCTGTCCAAGAGGTCCACGGGACCTATGCGGTGGTGAAGGAATCTTTCCGTCCCACTTAAACCCCCTCCTCCCTGGGGCGCCTGGGGGGCTCAGTTGGTTAAGCATCTGACTTTGGCTCGGGTCATGATTTCACAGGTCGTGAGTTTGAGCCCCACGTTGGACTCTGTGCTGACAGGTCAGAGCCTGGAGCCTGCTTCGGATTCCGTGTCTCCCTCTCTCTCTGCTCCTCCCCTGCTCGCGCTCTGTCTCTCTCTCAAAAATAAATAAACAGTAAACAAAACAAAAAATTAATCCTCCCTAACCCCCACCCTTGAGCTCAGTCTTCTGTGCAACCTTTGATCTTCCCTTCTTTCTCTCTATAGCTCCCTGGTTCCTGACCACCACCACCCCTTCTCTCTTTTCTTTCTTTCTTTCTTTCTTTCTTTCTTTCTTTCTTTCTTTCTTCATTTTTTCTTCCTTCTTTCCTTCCTTCCTTCCTTCCTTCCTTCCTTCCCTTCTTTCTTTTCTTTGCTTCCTTTCTTTCTTTCTTTCTTTCTTTCTTTCTTTCTTTCTTTTTCTTTCTTTTTAAAGATTTTATTTTTAAGCAATCTCTACACCCAATGTGGGGCCTGAACTCACAATCCGGGGACCAAGACTGGCATGCTCTCTCCTGAGTCGGCCAGGTATCCCCTGAACCTTTTTCACTGAAACTTACTTTGCCTGGGCCTGAAGCTCTGGGCCCTTGGCCTTCTCCACCAGGTCCTTGCCGTAGTCAGTCACCGTCTGGAAGTACTGAGAGACCAGTCTGTGTAGACTCAGCTCCTCCGCCTGTCTCCTCACCAAAGCCCCTGCACGCACGGAAACACACGCACGCGCACATACCTTCTTAGCTGGATACCCATCAAGGAGCTCTCAGGCCCCTCCCCAAACAGGTACCCAGCTCCGGGAGCTTTAGAGGGGGAACGATTTATCTTTTGAGCTCTCTGGTGGCTAGAGCGGGGCATAGGAGCGCAGCCAGATGGGTAGCTACGACCCCCAGCACCTTCTCCTTCTTTGGGACCCCTCTCTGTACCACACCCACCTTCAAGGCTACAGATGGTGAGGAGTAGCACAGCCATTGCCAGCAGCTTCATGGTGGTGACGGTGGGGAAGGTGGCCTGGAAACAGGTGGGGGGAGGGGAGGGGCTGAAGCGGACGAGCTTCATTCAGTTTCAGCCCCTCCCCGGAGATGGCTACTTACGTACCCACTCCGACCGGGTTCCCTCCCTTCCCACAATTAAAACCTGGCCTTTGGATCCCGACCACACCGCTTGCTCCCTTACCCTACTGGGTCAGTGCGTGTGTCCTCGTTGTCTGTGCCTGCTGACTGGGGAGACAGGGGCTATATATACGGCTGCTTCCCCACGCCCCCTGTCAGGTGATAAGGACTGTGGAAGGACCCGATGGGACAGGGGCCATGTTGGAGTAAACAAGTCAGAGAAATGGGGGAGGAGAGGACAAGCACGTGGGGGACTCATGGTGGGGGGGGGGCGGGGCATGGGGAGGCAGGCCTTAGTGGAGTCCAAGGGGAAACACTCCAGGCTTATTCAACATTCACTTTTTTGGGGTCTGGGGCTGGCAGCCCTCGGATTTGAATACTGCAGGGGGGCCCCTGGGTGGCTCAGTTGGTTGGGCGTCTGACTCCGGCTCGGGTCATGATCTCGCCGCTTGTGGTCCCGACGCCCACCCCCGCGTCGGGCTCTGTGCTGACAGCTCGGAGCCTGGAGCCTGCTTAGGATTCTGCGTGTCCCTCTCTCTCTGGCCCTCCCTCCCTCGTGCTCTCTCTCAAAAATCAACATTACAAAAATGTTTTTAAAAAATGAATGCTGCAGGAAGGGTTCCTAGTCTCCCCTGGGAAGCCCTGACCTATGAAGCCCGCAGCAGCCGTTGGTAACTTTGTTCCATTGTGGGTAGATTTTCTCTCCCCAGAATCATCCCCTTCACAGACCGGAACTGGGAACAGAAGAAAGGAGAAAGGAGTAGAAATCAGGGGATGGGGTGAGGGGAACGAGGATTAGGAGAGTCCTGTGACGGGCCAAAGGGCAGGTATAATCGCATCTCTCCAGTGTTCAGTTAATGTGTGACAAGAAGGGAGAAAACACGAGAGCCCAGAATGACCCTCCCGAGTGCTGATAAATGAGGACACCCCACCCCCAATAAAACAAATTCAGAAAGTAGCCTCTGCCTTCTCCTTCCCAAACGGCGGGCCCTGGCAAGAAAGGAAGTGAACGAGAGTCCTCTACCAAGGATAAAGGTCGAAGTTCCCTGGTCATTCTCAAGTGGTGGTCAGCCAATGTGAGTCAGCAGGGGCCACGGCATCCCTCTGACCAAGGCCCCGCCCCCGTGCCAGCTCTGATCGTGAGGGAGGAGAGAAGGGGTCGGAGAGGTGAGGGCTAGTGGGGGAAGTGACCGGGGGCCCCAAATTCTTACTCCATCTTCAATTGTTCTTCTGTGGAATGCCTAGTACTTGAAGAGCTCTCCATGGACTGTCCCTGGCTGTGGAGTGGAGTTCATTTGGGGACCAACAGATTTTATCTGCCAACAACACCTGGGCCACGGGGGGGGGGGGGATTAACCCATAGGGGCAGCTGTTTTAGGGAATAGTTTTGTTTTGTTTTTTAATTTTTAAAAATGTTTTATTTGTTTTTTGAGAGAGAGACAGAGCGTGAGCGGGGGAGGGGCGGAGAGAGAGGGAGACACAGAATCGGAAGCAGGCTCCAGGCTCTGAGACATCAGCCCAGAGCCCGACGCGGGGGCTCCAACTCATCGACCGTGGGATCATGACCTGAGCCCGAGTCGGACGCCTAACTCAGGAAATGGTTTCGTTAGTACGAAGGCTGCAGCCCCTGCTCCTTCCACCGCAACTCCCACCCATTTCCCTTCCGCCAAGAGAACTAGAAGGTGAACTTGGGGAGGTGTAGACCTCCAGGTGTGGGGCCATGTTCCAGGGAGAGCAGTACTCGCGAGCAGTACTCATCTGGAGGTGCGCTGTGTACTGTGCTGTACTGGGGAGGGTTGTCAGGAGTCCCTAGGGGTTCGCGGTGGGGGCACCCAGGAGCCATAGGAACCAGGGTCCCAATGAAGTCCTCACAATCATTCCGTCCGCCGCCCTTCACAAAACGGGTCTCCAGGCCGTAGGGTGAAAGTGGCCCAAGTTCCGAGATGCTCCCTCTAGTGTCTTGTACGCTCACAGCTTTTCTCCCCCCGACCTTGTAGACGCCGGGCGATCTAAGGCCATCCACTTGAGTAAGTCTAAGGAGCTACCAATCAAGTCCCGCCCGCCTCTGCAGTGCCTGGGTTGGAGCCCCCTGGACCTGCGTCTGCCACTCCTTCGCTTCCTCCTCTCCCATTGGCCGCGGGGAGAGGGAGGCAGCTTTTTTTTTTTTTTTATCGATTGGGCGGGGCCCAATCAAGGGAGGGTCGGTCGGATCTTTGATGTCTTTTTTTTGCCCGATTCCAAGATGGCGTGGATGACCACGCTGGGAATTCAGCGTGAAGCCGCAGTTCTGCCATCACTCAAGATGGCTGCCCCCATCAAGATGACCGGGGTGTGCCGGGGGAAAGGAGGCAGCAGGATAGTCTGAGACGGTAAGAGCTACTGCTTCATTGCAAGCCTCGCCTTGGGGCCTAGGAATGGAGAGCAGAAAGACTGGGAAGCTGGGTGAGGTCTGTGTGGGAGCTAGGGTTAGAGAATGGGGGAGGGGAGGGGGTGACAGGTGGGGGTGAAGGATCAAAGATGGGACGGGAGTGTGGGGGTGTCTGGGGTTCAGTCTCCCCACCGGTGCCCTCTCCCCACTCTTCCTGTTCCAGGTGTAGCGTCGGACCATGTGGAAGTTTCTGGGACTGGGGAGTCGGATGATGGGGGGTGGGGCCCGTGGGGGGTAGAGGGAGCAATAGCGTCCTTTCTCAGGCTAACCCCGGCCCCTCCCCTGTCCTCTGGACTGAAATGGGGAACACACTGGGCCTGGCACCGATGGGGGCTTTGCCCCGCCGGAGCCCCCGGCGAGAGGAACCTCTGCCCAACCCTGGGAGCTTCGATGAGCTGCACCGGCTATGCAAAGGTGAGAACTTGGCATGTGGGTGTCTCAAGTTGAAGGGGCAGAGCAGGGGAGGGTCCTGAATGCTGGGTGTCCAGTGATGGGAGCAGGAAAGGGCGATCACAGCCGGGGCATCCAGCCCCTGGGAGGATCCCGTGCCTGAATGGAGTGGAGCATTTCGTGATAGGACTCGAAAGGAGGTCAGATCCTCCAAAGTGCTTTCTATGGGATTGGAAGGGGAGACTTACCTCTGGGGGTAGGGGTGCCTTGTCTGTGCTTATTCCTCCCCTTCCCCTCCCCTCCACCCCCTTCAGATGTGTTCCCAGCACAGATGGAGGGAGTGAAGCTCGTTGTCAACAAGGTTCTGAGCAGCCATTTCCAGGTGCTCCCACTTCTCTGGCCCTCCTCACTATCCCTCCCCGCCTATCCCTGGATCCTCTGCTCCCTGCCTTTGTACTCAAGCCTTAAGCAGGCTCTGTGGGACAAATGAGGGAGGATGTGGGGCTCTCCCTGCTTCCCTTGCCTGTGGGACTTGTTGCTTTTTTGTCTGGTGTTGGCTATGTGGAATCTTTGGGATTCTTAAAAGGCCATCTGGCTGGGGAGCAGCTGGGGGGGAGGGGGTTGAAATCGGCAGGAACGCTTTCCTCCAGTGACTTCTCTTTCCTCAGGTGGCTCACACCGTGCATATGAGTGCTCTGGGCTTGCCAGGCTATCACCTCCACGCGGCCTACGCGGGGGACTGGCAACTTAGCCCCACAGAGGTGAGGACTCCTCACGCCGGGGTCATCTCCCTGAAAGCCCAGCCGGGACTCGGGCCTAGAGGAGGAGGAAATGTGTGTGTTACGGGGAAGAGCGAACAGGGCACCTGCTTCTCTGTGTTTCCTCTGAAGGGGAGAGAGGCGGGGAAAGGTGGCGCGAGAAGAAGTCTATCTCTGTGGCTCCACCAGGGGGCGCTGGGTACTGTTAAAGAAATCCTAGCGAGTTGGATGGAGGCGGAGCGGTGCCCCCCACCAGCTGGGTGTTACTGGGGACCCTCTCCAACAGGTGTTCCCCACCGTGGTAGGGGATATGGACAGCAGCGGCAGCCTCAACGCCCAGGTCCTGCTCCTCCTGGCAGAGCGGCTCCGAGCCAAGGCTGTCTTCCAGGTGACCCATGTTCCCGACCTCTATCCGCTGAAGCCTGTCCTCCTCCACGGGTGTCCTGCTCTGGGGGCTCCAGCGAGAGGAGCGGAGGCCCCGGTGACCGCAAAGGAGGAGGAAGGCTTCACTCCTTTTTCTCCCCGCTGCAGACGCAGCAGGCCAAGTTCCTGACGTGGCAGTTCGATGGCGAGTATCGAGGAGATGATTACACAGCTACTCTGACCCTGGGGAACCCTGACCTGATTGGGGAGTCGGGTGAGGAATTGGGACAGGGTTCTTTTGATCTTGGCTGATCACTTGCTAACGTTGGCTAGGCCTCGTCATCGTCGTCTGTGCAGATCGGGGACTGGAAAGTTCTTGGGTGGGCCGGGGCGGCGGAGCAGGCCTGGACGTTGTCCCTGTGACCGATGCCATGTGTCTCCACTACCCCGCAGTGATCATGGTCGCTCACTTCCTGCAGAGCCTCACCCATCGGCTGGTGCTGGGAGGAGAGTTAGTTTATCACCGGCGGCCAGGCGAAGAGGGGGCCATCTTGACCCTGGCTGGGAAGTACTCGGGTATGGGGTGAGGGGGGAGCAGCGATGGGGAGGGGAAATGCCGGCCTTGGCGAGGGCTCCTGGCCCGTGTCCTGCTACGGTAACGCCCCTCGTCTCCTCCCCTTTGGTTTCGACAGCCCTGCACTGGGTGGCCACGTTGAATGTGGGATCAGGTGGGGCCCATGCAAGTTATTACCACAGGGCCAACGAACAGGTGAGATTACCGACGCCATCTTCCGCCCCCGCAAGTCAGTCGTGAACTCTGACCCCTCCAGACGGCCACGGGCCCTGCTGGCCTACTGTTCTTCCTACCCACACGGCACAGACGTTGCCCCCCGCCTGCCTTCATCCCGCGGGTCCCCCGTCAGGGCTCCTCGAGGCCTCACTGAGACAGATCCTTCTCCCACCCTTGCCCTGCTTCTCAGGTTCAGGTCGGGGTGGAGTTTGAGGCAAACACGAGGCTACAAGACACAACCTTCTCCTTTGGTTACCACCTGACTCTGCCCCAGGCCAACATGATGTTTAGAGGTGAGGGTCATTCGGACGGCATTCGCAAGTGCCGAGGGCTTGGGGGGACCGAGGGAGGGAAGGTCCGCCTTACTTCTGACCCCTTTCTGCAAGCCTGTTAAATAACCCGGTCCAGGGGCACTTGGTGGGGGGGGTGCTCAGTCGGTCAGGCATCGACTTCGGCTCAGGTCATGATCTCGGGGTTCTTGAGTTCGAGCCCCGTCGTCGGGCTCTGGGCTGTCAGCTCAGGGCCTGGAGCCCGCTTCGGATTCTGTGTCTCCCTCTCTCTCTCTCGCCCTGCCCCCCCACCAGAGAAATAAACATTAAGAAAAATTAAAAAAATAAATACCTAACCCGGTCTACATTCCGTTCCCCCACAGGCTTGGTGGACAGTAACTGGTGTGTGGGTGCCGTGCTGGAGAAGAAGATGCCCCCCTTGCCTGTCACCCTAGCCCTCGGAGCCTTCCTCAACCACTGGCGCAACAGGTTCCATTGTGGGTTCAGCATCACTGTGGGCTGAGGTTGTCCCAGAGCCGGCACCCGCTGAAGCTGGAGCCTCCGAGTCAGGTGCCCGAGGGCCAGAGACTAGGCCCCTCTCCAGAGCCCACCCTGCCGGGTGACCTCTAGGTCCCAGGACCAGAGTGGGGGACAGGGCCGTGCCCTCCTCAGAACTGGGGCTGCCGCAGGGGCGGCTGCCGAGGGGCTGGCGTGAGGCTCCGACCTCTGCCACCAGCCCCCCCCCCCCCCCCCCCGGCGTCCTCTTCCCGTGCTCTTGTGGCTCTGGACCGAGGGAGAAGGATTAGGGGGTCTGTCTGGCTGACTTCTCTCCCCACACCCCCCCCCCCCCCCATCTCCCTGTCGATTAAAGCTCCCAGTGTCTTCCTCTTCAGAGCAGAAAAGTCTGCATGGGATCAGCTCCCCGTCCTGTTTTCCATCCCAGAGTCTCCCGAGGGCTGAAGGGCTAAATCTTTGCCCTGGGAAAGTGGCCCCCCCCCCCCCCACTTCCCGGAAGGCGCTTCTTTACCTCTTCGCCCCGAGGCTCCCTCCTTCCTCATTTTCTGTGCTTCCGGAGAACAACTCTGTCCCCGTGGTCATCCCCCACGGCCCCCAAGACTGCATGAAGAGGCAGTTATTGCTTTGGTCTTTCATTGCAACCACTGGGCTCCCTTTCTACCGGTCCCAACCTCTGGCCCCAGTATTTCCCCCTTCCCCAGTCCCGTGTGTCCACATGGGCTGGGGCCTCAGCTGCAGATCTCCTGGAGCAGTGGCGTCATGGCGGCCAGCCCCCGGATGTGCCGGATTTGGTAGCCAAAGGCGTTGTTAATGCTCCGGAGCTCGGCCAACAGGCCCAGCAGCTTCGCATACAGAAACCTTTGGAGGAAGCGGTGGGGTCACCAGGGAAAGAGGAGGAAAATAAGGTAGCTGAGAGTCTTGCCCTGACGTCCTGAGCCCCTGAACCGTCCCTCGGCGAAGCTAGGTCTGACCCCTAGAGAAAATCACGCTCTGGTAGGACAAATTTATCCAGAATTCCAAAAGGTCCCCGAGGGGGTCCTCTGACACTTTCCTCTCTCACCATGCCGTATTTCTTGAACCCAGAGGTCTGAGGGCCAAGTGTGAAGAAAGCCCCAGATGTGGCCAGGACGTCACCTGTGTGGAGTCTGTGGATCGGGTCTTCTAGAGCAGGTTCTAGAAGGTGGGTGCGTCCTGTGGTGTAAAGCATCCCTCTCCTGGCCAAACCGGCTCATTGAGGAACAGCCGAGAACAAGGGGAGTGTCCCTCAGAGCCTGAGTAGATCACGGACTTTTGGGCCAGGGGACCGGCCTGGGCCATGAAACTGAACGACCCTGACTTCAAGGGGGAATGAATGAAACATTAATGGGCCCAACGGAGAGAAGGGGAAGGGCCAAGGAAAGAGAGCGAACGAGAGACTTGGCCGGCTGCTTGAGCCTGGAGAGTGGACGGGTGAGAGAGTGGATGTCATCAATCTCAGGAATGCTGTTATACAGAGCCTGCCAGCTCCTACTTTGCATCTCTACCGAATAAAAAAAAAAAAAATCTGGAAAAAATCAGGTGAAACGCCCGGAGGAGCACTTTGGACGCCAGAACTACACGAGGCACGAGGGAAGGACTCGAGCCCCCGAGGGACCCGGTTTCCCAGAGGAAGGGACAGTAAAGCATTCCCCCTGAGCTCAGCGTTTCCCTCGCCTTCGTGCCCTGGCGTAGCCTCCAGCCCCCCCCTGCCCCGGGGCCCCCCGTACCGACTCCCAGGCCTTGGCTGCTGGCCTTCGATGTAGCTCTGCAGGGTCAGTGCCATCACCTCTTGCAGATGATCGATCTGTTCCCTCCGGGTAACCCCAGGCCTGTCTGGAAGGAGGTGGGGGTGGCGGGGAAGGACGGGTGGGGTCGGGCGCGGGCCTGCCATGCGGAGCGGGCCCAGGCTGGGTTTGAAGACAGAGCCCCGGTCGTGGGTGGGTTCACGGGGCTGGGAGTGGGGGCAGAGGCGGAGGCGCCCCTCTGGGCTTTGGGGACGCTCACCGGGAGAGAAGAGGGCCACGGCGGCCATGAGCACATACTCGGGCTCCTGGAGCTGGAGTCGTCTCAGGGTCCCGTGGAAGTGGAAGAGCAGCTCTAAAAACTGTCCCTGGAAGCCCACTGTGGGAGACGCCAGGCTTAGGATCCGTCGGGTCACCTGGCCGCACACCACACCTCGAAGGGCACGTGCCCTCTGCGGTTCTAGCGCCGTCTCACCGTGGGCTCCGTCCTCTATCGCGTAGTGGAGTGGCCCACAGAGGAAGTTTTGTGTTTGGAGGCAGAAGGTGGTGTTGAGGGCGATATGGCAGATCTCTACAGCCGCTCCCTTGAGAAGGGAGATCTGGTCCTCCATGGGCAGGGACCTGTGGGGAGCAGGGGACGAGAGCACCTCAGGCTCCACCCTGAACTTCAGACAGGGAGAGGAGCCCCCCCCCCCCCGGTTCTGAGGGAGATGCTTAAAAACAAAGCTGGGGATTCACGACCTGGTGCTCGGACAGGATGCAGGGTGGGTGAGGGGGGTCGGTGACCTTTTTTTTTTCCTTTGGCGTGCAGTCTGGGGATTATGACTTCCTAGAGTGTTTTCTTCCTGAAGGGTAGAGGGGAGGTCACGTACCGGAAGAGGGGCAGATCCTTGGTGAACTTGATGATTTGCTGCACCATGAAGGTGTTGATCTCTGCGAAGTGCGTCAGCAGAGGCGGTACGGGGACCGAGACGGGCAAATGCTGGTGGCGGACGAACAGATGAGCGGGAGGCTGCAGAGATCAGAGCCTCAGTGAGAGGCTCTCTTTCGGCCGCTCCGGCCCTGGCTTGGAAGGGCGCTGGGCTGAGGCGTCTGTCTACACCGGGGGTTCTGGAGAAGTCTCGTCCTCCGAATCGGTGCCTGGAACACAGCCCCCTCCCTCAGGTCAGCCCCCCTTGGGCACCCTTGTGGTCACCTTCCGGCCCGAAGCCTGTCAAGGCTCACCCTGAACTGCACAAACTGGTCAAACATGGTGCCCACGTGGCGGGTGTGGGCCCCCAGGAGAGTCCGGACCAGCTCTTTCTGCTTGTCGCTCAGCTGGCTGGGTGCTCGCTGCGCGCGCCGCTGGGCCTGCTTTGCTCGCCGCAGCGCCAAGGCCTCTGCCGACAGGATCACTGTGTCCGGGGAACACATGACAGAGCCACTGAGACCAGCCCAGAGCACCTGTCTCTGCCAGCCCCACGTCCGGGACCCCTCTGGTACCCAGCAGGGTGAAGGATGTGGGGCGGGAGGGCTTGGCTGAAATCCTCGAGGCTCCGGGCCGCAGGGGATTCCTGGCCACTTTTCCATCCTGCCAGGCCCTGCGGCAGAAAAGAGGGCACCGCGGCGGAGAAAGGAAGGGTGGAGGGTAAGGGGGTCGTCTGAAGGGAGATGTTTGGCTCCTGGGCCAACACTGACGAGGGAGGGCCCTGGATGCCTAAAACGTCACCGTATGTTTCCATATAGCGCTCTCATTTCGAGGGTTCTGAGGTTAAATCTCCCTGGATGCAGTAACCCTCTGGGTAGACAGGGCGGGTGTTATTATCCGTGTTTTTCAGAGACATGAGCGGGCTGACACCCCAGTGACAGGTCCAAGGTCACAAACACTTAAGTGACGGAGCTTGAATTTTTTTTTTTTTTTTTTTTTTTAACTTCCACGGTTTCCTTTCCACTGCTCCGTATGGAAAAGTCGTGTGATGTCATGGAAAAAGCAAGGCCTTGGGAGTCAGACAGAAGAGATTAAATACAGATGGTGTAGCTTTGTAGCTGAGCGAACCCGGGGCACATTGACTTCTGCGAGCCCCGGGGAGACTATCTGTGGGGAGCATAGCCTGGGTATCTGGCGCGGAGAAATGACAGCAAGTGATTAACGGTTATCAAGTACCTACTGAGTGACAGGCACTATATGTGAAACGTGGAAGAGAAAGGTCAAGCCACGTGAACATCTGGGGCAAGCAGATTCCTGGTGGAGGGGACGGCAAATGCCAGCACACGGGTCCCGAGGGGTGTGTTTGACTCAAGCACTGTGTGGCTTGAGTGTGGCCGTGATGGGCTGAGCCAGGCGGAAGGAGTAGGAGGGAGAGGATCGTGGGATCACGGACCGTAAGGCGGACGAGGAGCCGCTGGGGTTTTGGGCGGAATAGTAACATCGTCGGACTTGTTTCTACTCTTCTTGTGTGACGTACACGCTGTGGGACCAAGGGCAAGGCCGAGAGACCTGGTCCGTGGATGCTCGTGTTGGGAGGGGCCAACTCACTGTCCTTCTTCATGCCAGCATCCAGGCACTTCTGCAACCTGCAGGCTGGGCAGTGACGTCTCTGGATCTTGTTGACCTCACAGCGTCCAGCAAAGGGGCAGGTGAGACCAGTGCTTCTGGTGACGGTTCGTCTGTGGGAGACAGACGTGTGGGAGGGCGGGCGGGGATGGCAGCGAACGGGTGGCGACGTGAGGGTCTGAGATGACGTGGTCTAAAAGGACCGGCGGTGACGTAGGCTAATCTGAGCTGTGCCCAAGGGTCCCTGGGGGGCGGGGGGTAGGGTACAACACAAGCATCTCCGTAGGGCACGGGATAAGGGGTTGTGTCCACAGCACAAACCCTCGGCCTTCCCTCTGTTATCGTATCACCTGTTGGCTCAGTGTTGAGGTTGGCAAGATAGAACATGCTGGCCACGGGGTAGTCGGGCTCTGGGATGCAGGGGGGTTGTAGCTGGACAAGCTCGCGCACGTGCCGGGGCTGAAAGGCTGCCCGGCGGGCGGTTTGGGAGGTTGTTTCTGCGGGGAGGGGGGCTCTCACCTGAAGAAACCCTTGCAGCCCTCACAAGTCAGGGCATGGAAGTGGTAGCCTGTGGCTCGGTCCCCGCACACCGCACAGTTCCTCCGCTCGCCTTCCCCACTGGCCATGGCTTCAGACGTTGGAGTGGCCGTCACGGGCCCCTGAATGTGGGATGGGTCAGCGGTCAGCTCCTGGTACCCTTGACCCCCTTCTCCCCCTCTTAGAGACCCCCTTCCCGAACCCGCCCTGGGTCTGACCCTCTGCATTATCTGTACTTTATTGCTTTTATGTATCTATTTTACATTTACGTATTTTTGAGAGACAGAGAGAGACAGAGCACAAGGGGGGGAGGGGGCAGAGAGAGACGGAGACCCAGAATCCGAAGCGGGCTCCAGGCTCTGAGCTGTCGGCACAGAGCCCGACGCGGGGCTCGAACTCACAGACCGGGAGATCGTGACCTGAGCTGAAGTCGGCCGACTGAGCCCCCCGCCCCCCCGCCAGGCGCCCCTGTACTTTATTGCTTTTAGACTCTGCCCCCCCACCCCCAAAGATGTCCTACCTGCTACTCTTGGGCCAGTCACCTGCAGGGCTCAGCATCTGGTGTGGGACACCTCTCCCCAAACTCCCACGCTGCCAGTGTTTGGAGCTAGGGAGTATGGCCCTCCACGCCTGGAAAACAAGGCACTTCTGTTGTGGGTGGCCTCCAGTGGGTCCCGGCGACAACCTAGATAGGGCGCAGACTCTGGACCCAGGGCAAAGGCCTGGGTGGGAGGTTTTCCCAGCATGCCCAGGGTGCAGGTTGCTGGCACATGGGGCGGGACGCTGGTGGGGGTGGGGACCCTCACGACTCGCTGGAAGCTGCTTCTCATCAGACCCGAGGAGATCTTCCTTACTAGCTAGCTTCAGGCTAGACCTGTAAGCCGCCCCTGAACGTGGATCTTGGACAAACTGGGAAGGGAGAGGGAGAGACAGAGCACGCTTTTTCACGGGCAGTATGACGATGGGAAAAGAGTGGGCGTAACGGTGGCACAAGGCTCCCAAAATGAAAGTTCTTAAAAAGAGACCAGGGTCTAATGAAGAGTGTATGCAAAGAGCTAACGAGGTCCACGCTTCCTAACTAGGGAGGGCTGAGAATCAAATCAGAGTGGCCCCTAACACATTAGAGGTAGTAGTTAGGGTTGATTTGAGGACCCTTGCACCAGAGCTGGCTTCACGGGCATGCGACCTGTGCAGTCACACAAGACCCTGGGCTCAGAGGAGCCTTGGGTTTGGTTCAACACTCTGCCATTGCTTGAGATCTTAATGGTCTCATCTTGAGATTCTTAATGATTTTTGAACAAGGGGATTTGCATTTCTGTTTTTTAGTGGGTCCTCCGAATTATGTTTTCAGTCCTGTCTGGGAGGGAGCATGTGAGCAGGGGGAGGGGCAGGGGGAGGGAGAGAGAATCCCCAGCAGGCTCCACGCTCAGCACGGAGCCCAATGTAGGGCTCAGTCTCACAAGAGTGAGATCAGGACCTAAGCTGATCTCGAGAGCTGGATGTTTAACCGACCGAGCCACCCAGGCGCCTCCAGATGAAGGACTTCGAATTAGTAAGTTTAAGAATCAAAAGTAGGGGCCAGTTCCACCTCTGGGAACCTGCCCACTCTCCCACCTTGAATATATTTTTTGCTTTAGTAAACTGCTGTGTAAAAAATAAATAAAAAAAAGAGTCACAAGTTGGAGCCTTCACTGGAGTTGTCTGGTGCTCCGTCAACATTGAAGAATGTTTTCGGGGCACCTGGGTGGCTCAGTCGGTTAGGCATCTGACTTCGGCTCCGGTCACGATCTCACAGTTTGTGAGTTCGAGCCCCGCGTTGGGCTCCGTGCTGACAGCTCGGAGCCTGGAGCTGCTTCGGATTCTGTGTCTCCCTCTCTCTCTGCCCCTCCCCTGCTTGCTCTCTGTCTGTCTCTCTTCCTCAAAAATAAATAAACATTAAAAAAACTAAAAAAAAAAGAATATTTTCACAAGTGTGAACAGTGTGTGTGTGAATAAATATATATATATGAATAAATGTATATGTGTATACACATACTCCCAAGATCTATGATGACTGAGATGTTCTGTCCTCATGGAGTCTACATGTGCTAGCGAGGCAGACAGACCCTCGCACAGATAAAGCGAAGCGTAGTCAGGGCAAGGACGGCGCTGTGCACAGAGCATATGGGACCACAGGTGAGGGGCACCTAAGTCCGCTGTGGCAAAAAGGTGCTGAAGAGGAGGCAGGAAAGGTTTCCTGGAGGCGTGACAACCGAGCCGATTTGGAAAGGGGACCGAGGAGTCAGGTGACAGCAAAATGCAGCTCAGGCAGAGGGCGCAACCTGCGGAAGTTCACGAAGCCAGACACAAAAGTGGGTGTGGCTGAACCTCAAATGTCTCCCTCTCTCAGGAGCCCAGCCCTTCAGATTGGAGGTGGGAGGAGAGAATTCTGGAGAGGTGGGCTGGGAGGCTGAGATACAGGCAGGGCCAGTTTGCAGGGGACCTCCTGTCTCCCAGACTAAGCAGCTTGAGTCCGCCAGACAGCTTGTATTTGTTTGTTTGTCTGTTTGTTTATTATTTGAGAGAGAGAGGGAGAGAGAGAATCTTAAGCAGGCTCCGCGCTGAGCCCCGACATGGGGCTCGATCCCACGACCCTGAGCTCATGACCTGAGCTCAACCAATAATCAAGTGTCAGATGCTCAACCGACTGAGCCACCCAGGTGTCCCGAGTCCATCAGAAAGCTTTTAAAGGGGAAGCCCAGAAGTGACATTAGGCTATTTATTCTGGATAGATCTATCTTATTGTAAATATCTTTATTTGCTGGCTGTTTGGAAGATGGATTTGATGGGGCTGGACCTGAGGCGAAGAGACCAGTAAGAAAGCTATTGTTGTCCCGTAACTGGGAGAAGATTACGCCTGAGCTAGGACAGTGGGAGGACGTAGAGGAAGAGAGGGTTTTGAGAAATTCCCAGAGGTGCCATCATTGGAACTTGGTGCGCTAGACTGTCTGCCCGGAGAAAGAGGAAGGGGAGTTCAACAGAACTTCAGGTTTCTAGCACCAGTGATGAAATGGATGCTGGTTCCACCCACTGGGAAAGAGATGGCTGGAGGAGGACGGGGTCCTGCGTCCTGGGCCTCTATCCACTTCTACAGCTGGAAGCTATTAAGTGCCCACTCTGTGGTGACACTTTATTGGGACCGACAAAAGAGAAGGTCCCTGTTACTGAGGAATGTATTGTCTAATTATGGAGCGTGCACGAACAAATTGAACTCCTACATCTTACAGGAAAGAATCGAACTCTAAGTTGTGTGATAAAAATGATATAATAGGCTAGGCATCCATCGCTCCATTAATTTATTCTCAGTGAGCGTTAACTCTACCAGATAGATAATATCACCATTTACGGAAGAGAAAACTAAGCCTCAGAGAGTTTAAATAACTTACAGGAGGATCAGTAGACCCACCAGTTTATTAGATGTCTTTATTTGGGTGTCACATGGGCATCTCAAATTCAATAGGTCTTACAATGGAGCTCTACGATACCCAAGGCACAGGCAACAAAACAAAAAAATAAACAAGTAGGACTATGTCAAGCTAAAAAGCTTCTGCACAGCAAAGGGAACCATCAGTAAAATGAAAAGGCGACCTACACAATGGGAGAAAATGTTTGCAAAGAACACATCCCGTAAGGGGTTGATATCCAAACTATATAAGCAACTCAATAGAAAAAACCCTCAAATAATCCAATGAAAAATGCACAAAGGACCTAGATAGACATTTTCTCAAAGATCAAAGAAGATATTTCAATGGCCGACAGGTACATGAAAAGGTGCTCAGCATCACTGATCAACAGGGAAATGCAAATCAGAACCACAATGAGGTATCACCTCACACCTGTCAGAGCCAACATCGAAAAGACAAGAGACAACAAATGGGGGAGGGAATGTGAAGAAAAGGGAACCCTTGTGTGTGGGAATGTAAATTCACAGCCACTATGGAAAACAGTATGGAGGCTCCTCAAAAGATTAAAAATAGAACTAGCATATGAGTCAGCAATTCTATTTCTGGGTATATAGCCAAAGGAAACAAAATTAATGTCCTGAACAGATATGTGCACCCCCTTGTTCATTGTAACATTATTTACAACAGCTAAGACAAAAAAGGTGTCTATCACTAGATACATGGAAAATGGTGTGAACACACACACACACACACACACACACACAGTGGAATACTATTCAGCCATAAATAGAAGGAAATCTTGCCATTTGTAACAACATGGAGGGAACTTGACGGCATTATGCTAAGCGAAATAAGTCAGAGGAAGACAACTATAGGATTTCACTTACCTGTGGAATCTAAGACAAACTCATGGAAACCGAGATCAGATTTTTGGTTGCCAGAGGTGGAGGGGGGAGGTGGTGCGGGAATTGGGTGAAGTTGGTCAAAAGGTACAAACTCCTAGTTATAAGATAAAAAAAATTCAAAGGATGTAATACACAGCATGGTGACTATAATTAATTATATGATACATTTGAAGGTGGCTCAGAGAGTCGATCTTCAAAGTTCTCATTACAAGGAAAAGAATTGAGAACGTGTCAGGTGAATCATTTCACCGTACGTGTACAAAGAAATCACGATGTTGTGCACCTCAAATTTATACAATGTTATCTGTCAATTATATCTTAATAATACTGAAAAAAAAAAAGAAAATCATTGTCGACTCCCACTAACTTCTATGTTACCCAACTTGGTGGCTATCCCAGCACGAGAAAGTGGAAAGAGCGTGAGTTTGGTCGTCATAAGACTTAGGTTCAAATTCTGACTAGGCTCGTGCTGAGTTACTTTTGTGATCATTTGACATCACTGAGACCCAGCTCCATGAGAGTCTGAATTCATCAGGCTGGGCCAATCCCAGACAAGGGAAGGGAGGCTGACTTCCTCCTCCTGGATGGGTATTAGATGCTTAGGGAGGAGTTCAGGCTGGTGGAAGGATGCTCGGGCCCAAGGCTGCCCCTTCTCCTGGGGCCCAGGGACCACCCTGAGCCCTGTTCTTTTGGAAGTTGCCTTGGGGACACACATCTCTGAGCTTGGTCTTCTATGTAGAGAAGTGCTCCCAGCCTTGAGGCACCTGCCTGTCTCAGTTGAAAGAGCATGTGACTCTTGATCTCTGGGTTGTGAATTTGCGTCCCATGTGGAGTGTAGAGATTACTTGAATCAATAAAAATTAAAAAAAAAAAAGACGTGCTCCCAGCCTTGGGGCACCTAGCTGTCTCAGTTGAAAGAGCATGGGACTCTTGATCTCCGGGTTGTGAGTTTGAGTCCCATGTGGGGTGTAGAGATTACTTGAATCAATAAAAAAAAAAAAAAAAAAAAGTGCTCCCAGCCTTAAGTTCTTCCCCACAGAGCAGACTGAGGCTGGGAGCTGCTGTGGTAGGCCTTTCACATCCATGCTGAGCAGACTTTCAGGGTTAACTGGGGTCCTTACCCTCTTCCCACATTCCTGTCCCAGGGACTGAAAAAAAAAAAAAAAAAAAAAAAAAAAAAAAAAAAAAAGCTCTGCTGGCTGTGACCTACTGGGCTAAACTCTTTGAACTTCAGTCTTCTTATCTGGAAAAGGGGGTTAATAACGCCCACTCGCCAGGTCTGTTGTGAACATGGAAGGACGTTGACACATAATCGTCCTCTTACCCTCCTTCTTTCCTTCCTCTCCATTGCCACCTGCTCCCAGATGCCAAGCCAGAAGCTGGGGAGTCACCCAGCCTCCTCTCTCTCCCTCCCTCCCTGAAAATGATCACATGCCGTGCCGGTCATTCCTGTCTCTTGACCTGCCATGCCCACTACCTCGAAGCTGAGTTCAGACCCTCATCACTTTCTACTTATTACTGCGGTAGCCTGCTAAATTATTCTCCTACACCCAGTGCCATCTCCTTCTGGCCCATCCTCTATGCTGTTGCTATTTCTAAAATGCAAATTGGATCATGTCTCTTTCCTGCTTAAAATTCTTCATTTGCTTCCCATCACCTTCAGGATAAAAGCCAATCTCTTTAGCATGTCACACACAGTCCTTTCCGATCTGGCCCCTGTTTGTCACTCTGGTCTCATCTATTCCAACCCCACTTCCCTCTCCTGATCTAACACATCACGTTCTGGCTCTAGAGGTCCTTGAACACTTAGAGATCCCTGAGCAAGCTGGGCTCACTCACCTCTGAACACGAGCCCTTGTTATTCTGTCTGGTTGGAGTTGCCATACACACCTCAGCTTCCAAAGCATCACCGTTCCCCCCCCCCCCCCACTTCCCTGATCCTCCCGATCCGCGTGGCCCTTCAGGCCCCCGAGCACAGAAGATTGCCTTTGGGAGACTGCGGGTCAGAGCTACACCTCTGCACACACTTATCTGTCACACCACTTACACATTGCTGAGCAATTGTTTCTTTCAGATTCTGTCAATCAACTGTGAGTCGTTGAAGCCAACAGCGGCCTCTTTCTTTCGTTTTTCAGACCCTGAGGGTTTGTATGCGCCAGGCCCATATAATAAATGCTTATGGAATGAAGAAATAGGGTATGCATTACGGTCTGATTCCAAACTCACGCTCTTTCCACATGTTATTATTGGTGACTGCATTCACTTAGCAGGTATTTAATGGACACCCACCTTATACTAGGCATTTTCTAGCAGTACAGGTTCCATGATGTCACCTGGACACATTCCTGTTTCCCTTTTAGCCACTGTCTTTTACAGCTAATCATCCTTTGCTATCCTGGTTCTCCGACGGGAAACTCATTAGGCTTCTAGTCTGGTTCCTGACTCCATTCTGGCTTCTGAGCCGTTCCTACCTGCCACGTTCGCAGCTGACATGTGGCTGACCTCACTCAGGTGTCCAGGTTTGAGCCAAACCTCCAGTCTCAGGCTGCTGTATTCTGTTTGGTCCCCCAGGTTCCGGTTCAAACACGTCCCTTCTCTTCTGTCACTTTCCCTACACTCACCCGGACTCTTATACTTCGTCCAACTGCAAAATCCCCATCTTGCTCTCCCTGCTCCTCACCCTTCTCTTGCCAGATCAGCCCTGTTTCCTCTGGAAGAATAATCTAAAAATGCTGTTTGTACAAAGGTCAGGTTTAAGTTCCTTATTCTGATATTCAAGGCCCTACGCGTCTCCTGTAGCTTCCCTCTTCACCAACCAGTCTTTTTTTAAAAAAACAAACAACCATGCCACTGATGAGTTTTCAAAAATTTTTATG
Source organism: Lynx canadensis (assembly GCF_007474595.2). Taxonomy (NCBI): domain Eukaryota; kingdom Metazoa; phylum Chordata; class Mammalia; order Carnivora; family Felidae; genus Lynx; species Lynx canadensis. Next base: position 63,497,744 of record NC_044319.2, on the reverse strand, counting down.
TTTACTTATTTATTTTGAGAGAGAGAGAGAGAGAGAGAGAGAGAATCCCAAGCAGTCTCCTCACTGTCAGCGCAGAGCCTGATGATGGGCGGCTCAGTCTCACAAACTTCGAGATCATGGCCTGAGCTGAAATCAAGAGTTCAGTGCTTCACTGAGTCACCCAGGTGCCCCTCATCAACCACAGTCTTATTTCATTATTTTTCTTTTGTTAACACCCAGAGGCCAGATAGATACATCTTTTTTTTTTTCCTTCTTTCCATTTCCTTCCACTATTTGCCTAAATATTATCCTTCCCTTGAGGCCCAACCCAAATCCCATTTTCTGCAGGAAGGTTTTGGTCTTTTGGTCCTGGACCATGCCTATCTTCTTTGATCTATTCCTATTTACTATGATGCAACTTACTGTTGTACACACTGTTGGGCATGTAAACATCTAAGTAAGCCAGATCTGGCCTGCTGTCTTTTTTTTTTGCAGAGCCTATGAGCTGAGAATGGTTTTTATATTTAAACTTAAAAAGAAGAAAAAGAATATTTCATGACACATGAAAATTACGTGAAATTCACACTCCAGTGTCCACAAATAAAGTTTTATTAGTATAGAGTCACCCTTATTGTTTATGACTGCTTTCAGGCAGTGGTGGGAGACTTGAATCATTTTAACAGAGACCACGATGCCTGCAAAGCTTACAATATTTACTCTCCGGTTGTTACAGAAAAAGCATGCTGATGATCTCTGACCTAGGACCTTAAATTCTCTTTGTAATCTTTGCAGAGCTGTTTAAGAACTTGGGAGAGGTGTGCTTCGTTACAGGCAATCTTTTCAATACTAATTAACCGTTCATTAGAAAGGTGGGGGTAGCCAGAGGAGCAGGTTGCATAGAGTGAGTAGGAGCCAGCCTGGTTAGAAACTGGGTAACTTAGGCAACCAGATTCCCATTGGTAACTGAGAGTCAGAGGATCTCAGGTGGATGGGGGAAAAGACGTGGTCTTTCCCCCTTCTTCTCTGTTTCTGACCTAGCAGAGAAAGTGTAAAAGCACTTTGGTCATGGATAGAATTGTTGAATCATGACATTGTACACCCGAACCTAATATAACCCAGTATGTTAACTATAATGGAATTAAAATTTTTTTCATTACCAAGGAATAAAAACAAAAAGTGAAAATGTGAAAGCACCGAGGATCCAGCTAGAGAAAGGGTATTGAGGTCTTATCTGAATCTGGTTGTTGAAAAGAGATCAGTGGTTCTCGGCTGAGAGTAGCCCAGCTATAATGACTCAGTGGCTACAGGCCATGAAGGAAACTATCAAAAGGATGTCATAGCTGAAGCTGAGAGAGTTTGGTTTTGGCACACTGAAACTCTATGGAGGCTTTACATACGCCTAAAAGTTTCTTCAATGGCTTTACAGTGCCTAGAAGTATCTAGGCAAGAGGATTTGGAGGATTTCCTTAAAGCAGAAATGAACGCTAGATAGTCAGATAAAAGGGAGTATCAGTGGAAGTTCTTGGGGAGTTCATGACTCTCGCCTCTGTGTTTGACTTCCCTTCATCCTGCTCAAACCATATTTTCCCTCTGGAACTTAGACGACATAATTATTGAGTACAATTCCATCTTCTTGAAAAACCGTCTATGCAGATTGGACCGTGGGCTTCATCTTTCACATCTGCTCCCTACACCCCACTTGGCTAGGGGACTCTGGCACTCAAACAGGAACCACCACATGGGCAGCTACCTAAATTGCAGGAAGACACAGGCTAACGGGACTTGCATGTTGAACCCTATTTCAATGGCACCAATAGGGGCAAAGTCATATTAAGTGTGTCTCCTTTTTTTTTTTTTTTAATGCTCTCAGCATCATGCCTGATACAGTGGAGGGCACATCGTCAGACTGAGACTGAATGAATAAGCAGTTGTAAATTCGCTCTGTGGGGAGCTCATTACCTATTCAAGTGGATGCTTAAGGGACTTTTTTTTTTTTTTTTGCATTATATGGGAGGTAAGAGGTGAATCGTAAACTTTCTACTCCTAAGATCTAGAATATTCTCAAACAGGCACTTCACAATTTCCCAGCTCTTTGCCATGGAATACGGTCCACTTGCTTCTGTCTCTGAGTCTCTCCTCCCTCCTATCTCTCCCTCTCTTCCTCCTTTGTTCCCTTTTCTTAATCAGACTGCCGTCCTACGACTAAATCTTAATCTGCAACAACTCTTGGCTCTTCCCCTTTCATTCGGGTACCCCCTTGATTTCCTTCCAGTTCTTTCTCCGCTGTCTCGAACTCCCGCACTCCTTCCTTCTCTCTCCCTCCTCCCCTCCCTCGTGTACCACTCCCTCCTCTCCCTCCTTTGCTCCCGCGACTTCACTTTGCGCGCTCGCTTCCCCCGACGGTCTCCCCCTCCTTCCCGCTCTCGGACCTTCTTACCCTAGTTTGGAAATGCAGCAGACCGCTGGGCCCGCCACCATTGGATGCGCCGCGCCGTCACTCTGCGGCAGGAGGCGCTCCTATTGGTCGGGCCGGAGGCGGGTGCGGCGCCCACTATAAAAGGAGCGCCCGGCGGCGGCGCGCGGAGCGGCTCCGACAGGACGGGGTCGGGAGGGGACCGGGCGGCGGGGAGCTGGTCGCCGAGAGCCGGGGTGCGGGTTCCGGAGCAGCGGCCCCCCACCTCCCCGCGCCAGCCTCTGCTCCGCTCGTCGGCCGGGGCTCCCGCCTCCGAGCCCCGCCACCCGCGGCCGTCGCCCGCGCAGCCCCGAGGGCCCCTCGCCTCTGCTGCACGTGCCGCGCCCCGTCCGGCCGCCGCGATGAGCGAGGTGAGCTCCGGGCGAGCCTGCGGCGGGGAGGCCGCGGCGCGGGAACCCGGGAGCGAGGGAGGGCGCGGCAGCCCCGAGTCCCCGAGCCCTCCGGGGGCGCCCCACTGCCCCTCCGGGGAAGCTCCCGCCCCGGGCGCTGGGAAGCGACTGCAAGACGGAGGCTTTCAGCCCGGCGCTTTGGATGGAGCTTTTGGGGGGGGGGGGCGGGCGGGGGGACTGCGGTCTCAGGTGGTAAGTCGCCTCTTCGGGATACCGCTCTCTGCATCTGTCTTAGCGCTGCGAGGTCACTCGGGCTTCCCTGCACTCCCCGGACTTCGGAGAGAAAGGCTCGCCTGTACCCTCCTTCTCCAGGCTGTGCTGCACTCGCTCCTTAGGTAGCATTCAGCCACAACCCCAGCCCTCGCCCCCTGTGGGCGTCACCTCCCCCCTTTGGGGAAGGTGGCATCCCCCCCGCCCCCCATTCAGACAGGAGCCAACCATTGGAGGGACGGGTTCTGCTATTCAGAAGCCCCTGTTGTGGGGGCACGTCCACTCCTGGAGCCACGTCCCCTTCCGGAGAGGTCTCCCTCTGCAGTGTTACAGCCTAGGTCTTTCTGGCTGGCTCCGTGGCATCCATCTGAGACAGAGCCAGTCCATCAACTGGGATTTTCTCTTTTCCAAGGACACTGTCCCTAGGTGGGGGTCAGAGCAGAGACTTGGAAAGACCTCTCCCGTTGTTTGAATGCATTTGGAGGATCCGAAAACCAGGATCTCCCTTCCCAAGTGAAGTCACTATGGGCTAAGTAGCATCGCAGGCTTGCCCTCTGCAACCCCCTTTCCTAGTACCCAGGATTTTGTGATAAATCCAGCGTCTCAGCCACATGCCAGGGCCCAGCCCTGCGACTTCCTAGCTATGTGGTCTTAGGCAGGTCACTGGATCATTCTCTGCTTCGTTGTTTGATCTGTAAAATTGGGGTAATACGGATCGTTCGAGTGATTAAATGAGATAATAATATGCATAAGACTTAGAACAGTGGCACAGAGGAGGTCCTCAATCCACATTAGCTATCTATCGTTACTGTCTCCCCGTTTCTGTTTTGGAATATTACAGAAAATGAGCGCGAGAATTCTCAAGAATACCAGGGTAGTGAGGGGACAGGACCCTGGAACCTAGGTCTCAATTTAGATCTTGATCTCTAGTAGGAGCTGTACTAAAAGTTGTCGTCCAGGGAACCAATTAGTGCCAACGGCTGTGTTGTGTTGGTTGCTATGTCCACTGAGTTTATCCTGGAAAATTCAGCTAGTCTGGGGGCTGCAGATGAACCAAAGTGGCTCCAAGTCCCTCACCTAGTTGTGACTGTGACCAGGGCAGCCTTTCAGAAAGAGAAGGAAAGAAAAATTGTTCAATCTTCTTTCCACTTGTTTCTTTCTTTTTTTTTTTTTTTAACATTTGAAAAAATATTTATTTTTGAGTGAGAGCGCACAAGCAAGCAGGGGAGGGGCAGAGAGCGAATAGAGACGCAGAATCCAAAGCAGGCTCCAGGCTCTGAACTGTCAGCACGGGACTGGAACCCATGAACCGTGACATCACGACCTGAGCCAAAGTCAGATGCTTCACCGACTGAGCCACCCAGGTGTCCCCTTTCCTCTTGCTTCTAATGTGAGCAGCCCTGATATGAGAAGAGAGGTTTCCTTTGCCCTCTTTTCAGTGAGCTCTGGAGTTCAAGGCCCCCTCTAGTGTTTCTAAATCTGAAAGTTGCAATTCAAGCCGTCCCCTGGGAGATTGTGACCTGAAGGCTATGCCAGCGTGAATATGTGTGGTTAGCCTGTGCTTTGGGGGGGGGGGGGAGTGCACAGACTCTCTGTAGGGCACGCTACAGGGGCTGGCATTTAGGGTGGCATTTGGTGGAGGAATGAAGCTGTTTTGGTGACCAGGAAGGCCGTTTGGTGTGTGAGGGGAAAGTCAAGCCTTGACTTTGTGGTGGAACTTGGCTAGCCTCACTCAGGAGCTCGCTCGGTAGAATGATGACTGTAGGATCCTCGGATGGGGACTAGCTGTGTGTGTGCGCAGGGGTGCCCAGGCCGTCAGAGTGAACTGGTTCTAACTGGCAATTTAGTTCTCAAGGCTGCCTTCTAATGTGGAGCTGAGCCTGGCTTCAGGGATGAGTATTTATAAAATCCAGAAGCAGCCACCTGGGTCTACGCAGAGACTAGCTCTTTCTGAACCAGATCCCCAAGGGGTCTCTGCTCCCTGAGAGGCCAAGACCCGGCCTGTTTTCTTCCTCTGGTAGGAAAAAAAAAAAAAAAAAGACGATAAAAAGCGGAAATATTGCCCAGGGAGCATTGCCTCTGGAGCTCCAGGGAGATGCCAAACCTCTCCACCTCTCCCTGGGCAGCCCCAAGGCTCTCCACCTCGGGCTGCCCAGGAAAGCCCCGTGCACCCTAAATCTTATATAAGCTTCACCCCCACACACACACACACCACCTGTTTATTTTCTTGCTTCAGAGAAACTGCCTGAAACGAGAGGATTTGGGATCTCCTTACGAGATTCCCATTTCAACTGAAGAACCAAGACCGGAGAGCAGTCTTCAGACGTAGTGCGACCAAGGAGCAGGGGTTCCGGTGGGGCTGCTGGGGACGATCTCCAGCTCCTCTTTGCCTCCATGGCTGTTTGCTGTCCCTCAGTACTGCAGCAGAGCATTTCCCCATAAACGTACTTGTGTGTGTGTGTGTGTGTGTGTGTGTGTGTGTGTGTGTGTGTACCCATGCACAGGGGAGCTGCAGGGGACTCAGCTCCAGCTTGCTGTATTCACAGCTGCAGGCAGGACTTGATTGGTGTGAATCACGGTCTGTCTCTTATAGTTTCATAACTTTTCGCTGGTTTCAACGAAGGATGGGAATGGGAGATGCACGCCGTCCCTGGGGGCTCTGTCCCATAACCCCTCGTGACACTCCTACGGTGTAGCCGGCTGCTTACAGCACAGATGCAAGTTCTCCTGTGATCCTGTCGCATTTTTCAACTGTGAGGAGCCCAGCTGGTGCGATCCCTTGGTCTGGCCGTCATTCTGTTGAAACGGGGGTCGTGGATGCCTGGGAACTGTGCTCACAATGTCTGTCTTGTGTTTTGGCTGGCAGGGGCCAAAAATCCGTTAAACCTCGCTAGGAGAGAGCTCAGAACTGGTACTCCCTCCTTTATCCTCCTGCTGGCTCTCGTCTTAGGTACTGGGAATGGGATATCGCATTTGGGAGATCACGTTCTCGTTCGTGTGCATATCTGTCAGAGTCTGCAACCTTCCCCACAACGGAAGCTTGGGCAGGCCGATACCATTCTGTTGTCTTCTGTGAGCCAGTTGTTAGGGAACGTGGAAGGGACTTGGAGGAAATCCAAGTTTCCCTCTCTCTTCGGTATTTTATTATAATTATTACGGTTCTATTGGACATATAAAATAGAAGGGCTAGCTACTTAATATTGGAATGCCCTCCACCTCTGACAATAATCTGTCTTCCAAAGCGAGGGAAATCAGAACTTGGTTCCAGAACTTGCTTTCTCAGTCACCCATCCAGGTCGTTGGCTTTAGCTGCTTGAGTGGGAGCCTCTCGCTGGTAAAAGTGGATGACTGTTATCTTCTAACCAGGAATTGGGACGACTGTTTTTCCTAAGCCGCAGCTGTGATCTGTTGCATCGTAGAATGTCACGGCTCTATAAGGGCAGGCACCCATAAGCAATGTGGCTGGAGTTGAAATATGCAAACCTGAGGCGTCTTTCCTGTCTGTCTGTGGAGGGTCTTCAGGAATGCAAGTGATGGAGATAGGGTTGAAGGGGGAGAAGCGGAAGAAGGGTCAGGTGAGTAATTGTCCTTTCAGAACAGTGGTTCTATGAATGCCTCTCCCTGTTTCCTGTTTCTCTATAGTCCCAAATTGCCCTTCATGAGTTTCTTTTCTCATGGAAAAAAATTTTGGGTGCTCGGGTGGCTTGGTTGGTTGAGTGGCTGACTCTTGATTTTGGCTCAGGTCATGATCTCACAGTTTGTGCGTTCAAGCCCTGTGTTGGGCTCCACACTGACCGCACAGAACTTGCTTGGGATTCTCTCTCAAAATAAATAAACTTAAAAAAGAAAGAAAGAAAAGAAAAAAAGAAAGAAAGAAAGAAAGAAAGAAAGAAAGAAAGAAAGAAAGAAAAGAAAGAAAGAAAGAAAGAAAGAAAGAAAGAAAGAAAGAAAGAAAGAAAGAAAGAAGCTTGGTTTGCAAAAAATCTTCAAGATAGAAATACAGATATATCTTTCACCAAGAAAATCTCAAATAACCATTTATTATTTAAAAAACATTTTTGTAACTAGGCTTCATGCCCAGTGTGGAGCCCAGCACTTGAACTCACAACCCTGAGAGCAAGACCTGAGCCGAGGTCAACAGTCAGATGGTTACCCGACTGAGCCACCCAGGCGTCCCTGTCCAAACGTTTTAGTGATATGATTTTAGATATGTTAAGAAGCCCTAAAGATCATCTGATCCCATCTTCCTATCTTAGAGCTGAGCTAAGTGTACATAACACTAGAACCAAGACTAGGGCACAGACTGCTCATTCCAGAAGAACTTTCCATATGAGCCCTTTAATATGTTACCCCAGCGAGCATAGAATGCTGTGATTTATATGCAACCTTTAAGGAATAGGTCACAAGTACTTTCTACAGGAAATCTAAGCAATGTGATTTAATACCTGCTGAGCAAGAGGGTGGAGGGAGACGAGAGATCCACGGGAGATAATATTCATCGACAGGGTACATTTTGGTAGGATACTAGGCAGGGCAACTACTGTCCCTAATGCAGGATGTGCAGTCGCCCTGAAAATGGGTGCAGTGAATGTGCTCAAGTGGCTCAGGCAAGCTAACAGGAGAGACGGTGAGGGGAAACCTGGAGGCCCCCTTTTCCTGGGTTCTTAGTTTCTGGTGTCCATCATGGATCCCCGGAACTGCAGAGCATCAAGGGCCAGAAGGAGCGGTTTTCTTTCTGAAAAGAAAGAAACGAGAGCAATTCTCTGACGTCTGGTGAAGTTTCGACTTGGAGGGCCCAGTGCAGGACAAAAGATCTCGCAATAAAATTGGTGTACCTGCTAACCAAACAAGGGCCCTTTCATTTGGGCCACTTGACTTCCAAGAAGAGTAGTACAAAGGCTTTGGGAGGAAAAGTCTAAGAAGGGGGAAAGAAGAATGTGTTAGACCTGCAAAGTAAGTGTTAGCAGCCTACTAGGATTCCAGGATCCGAAGCGTGTGCTTTTCGAAATCCATGCTCCAGACCGGCTGCTCAAAATGCCTTGACTTGCCCCAGAATTGTTTTACCCGAGGGAGTAAGCCAAGTCGGAAGCAGATCCCAAACCACTTTTTCCAAGAGCTCTGCATCCCTGCGGGTGCCCATGAGCAGGTGCCCCAAATCCTGGACCTTGTCACATTCTCCTCCCTGAAGCCTCATTATTGCTTCGTTCTAGGCTGACTCCTGAAGGCATGCCCACCTGGGTTTCCCAGCAGCACCCCCCCCCACCACCCCAGGGAAAAGAGGTGCCATTTCCCATTCTCTTGTCCTTGGTGCTGCCTCCCTCCCACACAAAGCCCTCCAGCTGAGTGTTTGCTTTGTAGGCTGTGGGGGGATTAATACGTTTATTTTGGGACATTAACGCCATGGGTGGGATGCACATTGAAGATTACAGTAATAAATGATGCCTGGCGCTGCTCGCTCTCCCCCACCCCTGCCCTCAGTGTGGGGTAGAAGGCACAGCTCCAAGCTGTGTGCAGGGCACCGCAAAGAACCGCTCATTAAACTGTGGCAGCCCATGCTGGGGGGACGGCGGCGCTGTTGACTCACCGCATACCATGAGCTAGCCTGGCCCGAGGAGTTCTGCCTCTGACTCCGGTGGGGGGTATGCTATTCCAGGCACCAGGGCTGGGGTGTCTGAGGGGCCGGGGGCAGAGCAGGGGGGGGGGTTGGCTCGGGAGCTCTGACCGCTCAGGTCCAGTTCCTGTTTTAGGAGGCATCTGGGTTCCAGGGTATTTGGTTCACATTCCTCATATGAGGAGAAGAATGTGTGTGTGTGTAGGACCTGAAGTAAGAATTCCCAGTTCTCCTCCTGTTGTTATCTTGAGGGTGACCTTGAACGAGTCTTTCAGAGGCTGTTTGAAGACTGCAGCTGGTTGCTGCACTGAAGGAATTGAACCGGTTCCAACAGTGCTCCCAACAGCAGGCTAGGGTCTCGCAGAGGCACCCGGACCTCCCACGGGCCTCTCTGAAGTCCTTCGGCAGCGACCTTCATCTAGCATTGGGGGAAGATACGTCAGCAGGGGTACAAGGGTCCCTGGGGACCCTCTTTGTCACCACTTGGAAGCAGCTGCACGAACTCCTGTCTCCCGTCCCTTTCTGCGCCTCTAACGCAGGCGGGGAGCTTACGGAGCCTGGGATTTATGTCTATACCAAACCAAGGAAGGGGTAGGGGTCTTTGGGGGGCTCCTGTTTTGGAGTTTGACGATTCAGGCCCTGTTGAGGTTTCCTGCCCTGGGCTGTAGGGCAGGATGCTGAGTACCTGTGCTTCTTCATCTGAACTCTGCGATTCCAGCAGCTCGAGAATGTGTAGATGATGGGTTTTCATGTGCAAAGCATCCCAGCCGGATCATGCAAATCCAGGTATGGTGAGGTCCTCCTTTGTTCCTTCTGTTGCTGCCCTGAACAACCTCTTTCAAGAGCCCAGTGGGAAGAGGAGTGCGGGGAAATCTGGGTAGTTTGCCTTCTCCAAGGTTGGCTCTAACTTGCTGCTTGGAGCAGAGGGGGTGACACTGTCTTGCCTATTCTGGTGACAGTGGTTGCCGTGGCAACACCATTACAGATGAAGAAGACAAAGAAAGGAAGAAACGCAGCCCTTGAAGGAGGCAGAGGGAGTCAGGCCTAAAGTGATAAGGTACCTGTTCCCCAGTGGTGTCAGGAGGGAAACGGCACTTAAGTCACCACCGGTTTGACTGTTCTCAGGCGTTCTGCCAAGACAGTACTAACAAGCCATCCTTCTGATTGAGCAGATTTGCAATGAACAGATTTGCACAATCATCGTTTGGATTAAAAAAATAAAATGCGTGTCTGTGTCTTAGAGGTTTGGTTTTTTTTTTAAAGTGTATTTATTTATTTTTGAGAGAGGGAGTGTGCGTGTGCACATATAAGCAGGGTAGGGGCGGAGAGAGAGGGAGAGAGAGAGAGAATCCCAGGCAGGCTCCGCACTGTCAGTGCAGAGCCCAACACGGGGCTCAAACCCACGAACTAGAAGATCATGTCCCCTGAGCCAAAATCAAGAGACTGATGCTTAACTGACTGAGCCACCCAGGCGCCCCTAGAGTTCTTTGAAATGAAACGTGAACAGGGGCACCTGGGTGGCTCGGTCAGTTAAACGGTTAAGCGTCCAGCTTTTCGGCTCGGGTCATGATCTCCCGGTTTGTGAGTTCGAGCCCCGCGTCGGGCTCTGTGCTGACAAGCTCGGAGCCTGGAGCCTGCTTCGGATTGTGGGTCTCCCTCTCTCTCCGCCCCCACCCTGCTAATGCTCTGTCTCTGTCTCTCAAAAATAAACAAATGTTAAAAAAAATTTTTGAAATGAAACGTGAACACTTATGGAGGTGCCGTATAGGACCCCCTTCCTGTGTACCCGGGAGTGGCTCCAGGAGTCTCCAGGACTGCAGACCTGGACAGCTGCTGCATGGAATACAGTTTCCACGCAGACTATTGTCGGGCCCTTTATCAGAGTTTAGAGCCATCGTCAGCATTTCTGGGGACAAACATTGGGAAGATGGAGATTTTGATTTCCAGCATTGGTTTAGAGTAAAAAGAGCTCCGTTATGAAGGTCCTGTGGTTGGAGAATAAGCCTCAAGTCCCCTTAGACCAATCCTGGCATAGTCTTCGGCCTTCAGTTCTCTTTAGGGAAGATAAACTCTGTAGCAACTTTAGTCCTTGATTCCAGGACTTGAACCAGGCAATTCCCCAGTAACTTGACCTATTCTTGTATTTAACCCAGGATTATATTACCTCAAAACACTATTTATTTTAATCCATGCTAGGCATTTTACATACATTTTCTCTTGTTCTTTTCACCCTTCAAAATAGATACTGTCTCTTTTCTGCAGGTGAGAGGTCTGAGCACAGCAAGGCTAAGTGATTTACCCAATGCCACACACAGCTAGGAATGGCAGAACTGGGATTTTTTTTTTCTTTTTTTCCAGAGAGAGCGAGTGAGCGAGCAAGTAGGGGAGGGGCAGAGAGAGAGGGAGACACAGAAACCCAAGCAGGCTCCAGGCTCTGAGCCGTCAGCACAGAGCCCGACGTGGGGCTTGAACCCAGGAGCCATGAGATCATGACCTGAGCCAAAGTCAGACCCTTAACCGACCGAACCACCCAGGCGCCCCGGAACTGGGATTTGAAGATAGTCAATGCAGACCCAGGATATGAAACCAGATCTGTCTAGCTCCACCTAATATGCCATAGCACTCCTTCCGGGAATTTGAGGCTTGAGAAATTTTTAGTTCACATAAATATCTGTTGGGTACCTCTTCTGTGCAAGGCCTAGGTTGCAGTTACTGCGACACACAAATAAATGGTAAATACGGACTTTGCTTTCGAGGAAGTGGAATCTGGTAGGTGGTAAGGGTGGGGGAAGGGAAGCCAAGTGCACGGTAGCTGTTGTACAGGCGATAGGAGATACGCTTCCAGACAGGTTCTCCTTTGTCCTCAACTCCTTTTCGGGCACAACGTACCGACTCGAGGAAAAGCAGTGACCTGGCTTCTGATACTCTTAACAGCCTCTGAACTAGCTATAGAGTGGAGGCCCTCAGCCAGCTGAAAACAAATTCAGAAATCTAGATGAAGTGGCAAATAGAGCACAGTGGGAACTCTTTCGTTCATATGACAAATCCTGAGTACATAAAGGCCTTGCGCTAGACCCTGGGGGTACGGTAGTGACTAAGGCAGACACTGCCCCCACCTCGTAGGAACTCACACCCAAATGGAGGGGACGTACATTCGATATTTGACCACAAAATTATGATTTAGTTACACGAGTGATAAGTGCTACCAAGAGGAAATCCTGGGCGCTAATTAAAACATAATGAGGGGCGCCTGGGGGGCTCAGGCAGGCGTCCAACTCTTGATTTCAGCTCAGGTCATGATCTCATGGTTCGTGGGTTTGAGCCCCGCGTCAGGCTCCACGCTCACAGTGCGGAGCCTGCTTGGGATTCTCTCTCTCTTTCTCGCTCTCAAAATAAATAAATCAACAACAACAAACATAATCAGGGCCCTGGCCAAGTCTGGGTAGCCAAGAAGAGCCTCCCGGAAGAAGAACCCCTTGAAGGGAGCTCTGAAGGATAAGCAGGAATTAATTAGATAAGGGAGTAAAGATAAGAGAATCCTGTGCCAAGGTCCTGAGGTAGGAAGGCATAAGGTATGTTCCAGAGATGAGGTTACTGAGGCAATCAGAGGCTGCATAATATAGGGGCCTTTTGACCACAGTAATGATTCTATTCTTCATCCTAAGACCATCGGTAACCACTTGGGCTATTGCAGTGGCCCACGTAGGAAGCAACTGCGTTAGGGCAGTAGCGATGGAAAGAAGTGACAGGAGTGAGAAATCCTTAGGAGATAAAGTTAACAGGCGTTCATACTGAATCGGACACACAGTGTGACGGAAAGAAGGACAGTCGTCGGGGACAATTTCCGGGTTTCTGGCTTGTGCAACTGGATGAGATAGAGAATATTTGCAGGAGACAAGGTTGGGTAAGTAGGATTATGAGTCCGGTTTGAGATGCATAGAGTTTGAGGTTTCTGGAGGCCATCCGGTGGAAGTGTTTTGAAACACGCAGGAGGGCTCTGGGACAGAGATATCCATCGGAGTCGGCAGTGGCCGTTCAGAATGGCTGTTCAGAATGGCAGCCACTAGGCACATGTCGCTCTTTAACTTGTTGAAGTTAACCAAGGCTTGACAACTAACGCTTAACTTAGGAATTAAATCAAGTTATACATTTTATTCCTCGGTTGCACTGGCCACATTACATAAGTACTCAACAGCCACATGGATGCCGTATACCAGACCGCACGGATCTAATACATTTCTATCGTGGGGCGCCTGGGTGTGGCTCAGTCGGTTAAGCGTCCGACTTCAGCTCAGGTCACGATCTCACCGTCCGTGGGTTCGAGCCCCATATTGGGCTCTGTGCTGACAGCTCGGAGCCTGGAGCCTGCTTCCGATTCTGTGTCTCCCTCTCTCTCTGCCCCTCCCCTGCTCACGCTCTGTCTCTCTGTCTCTGAAAAACGAATAACCTTTTAAAAAAATTTAAAAAAAAATAAAAACAAAACATTTCTATCATTGCGGAAAGATCTGTTGCAGTTCTATGGCAAACTCTTTCTGTAATCGGCCAGATACCAAATGTATTTGGCCCTGTGGACCATATGGTCTCTGTTGCAACTGGTCAATTCTGCTGATGCAGAGCCAAGGAGCCATAGGCAACATGTAAACAATCGGTGTGGCTATAAAACTTTATTTACACAAATGGGCTACAGATCAGATTCGTCAGGGAGACTGTAGTCTGCCAACCCCCATTCTCCGGGACGGTACGTAAATGATGACTGAAGTCAGAGGTACGGATATGATCCTCTAGGAAGAGAGAACAGAAGGAGAGTCTGGCTCCAAACCTCGAGATTCTCCAATACTTAAGCATTGGGCAGAAGTGCCCAGAAAGGAGAAAAACCAGGAAAAATCATGATGTCCCAGGAGCCAGGGCAAGCATGTGGGTCGAGAAAGGTGAAACGATTGTGTGTCGAATGCCTCAAGTCAAGCCAAATGGAGTTGGCACCTTTGCATTGACTTGGTATCATAGAGTCATTGCTTGTCCCAAGAGTCATTTCACTGGAGTAGGAGGGGCAGAGGAGGGGTTGAAATGGGTTGGAGAGTCTGGAAGGTGAGGAGACGGAGACAGTAAGTGTTCAGAGAGCCCTGCTGTGAAGAGGGGAGCCGTGAGAGGCCCTAGGCCCACCCCCTCCCCCCAGTCTGTCTTACTACCCTGCCTTTTTTTTTTTTTTTTAATTTTTTTTTTCAACGTTTATTTATTTTTGGGACAGAGAGAGACAGAGCATGAACGGGCGAGGGGCAGAGAGAGAGGGAGACACAGAATCGGAAACAGGCTCCAGGCTCTGAGCCATCAGCCCAGAGCCCGACGCGGGGCTCGAACTCACGGACCGCGAGATCGTGACCTGGCTGAAGTCGGACGCTTAACCGACTGCGCCACCCAGGCGCCCCGTGCCTTTTTTTTTTTTAATGTTTATTTATTTTTGAGAGAGAGAGACAGAATGTGAGCAGGGGAGGGGCAGAGAGAGAGGGAGACACAGAATCCGAAGCAGGCTCCAGGCTCTGAGCCGTCAGCATAGAGCCCGACACGGGACTCGAACCCATGAACCGTGAGATCATGACCTGAGCCGAAGTCGGACGCTTAACCGAGCGAGCCCCCCAGGTGCCCCCTACTACCCTGCCTTTCTAGTGCTCCTTCTCAGTCGTTGCTAGCTTCTTGACCTCCCCTTAACCTTTTTCCACACTGAAGACGTTAACATAAAATTTCTACGCAGTAAAATGGACCCTTATCAGTGTGTAGGTCTGTGAATCTTGACAAACACATGTGGTCATGAAACCACCACCACGATCAAGATACGGGTCAGTTTCATCATCGCCAGATCCCTCCTTCCCCTTGGTCACCACCCCTCCCGTGACCTCAGCCCCCACTGAGATGATCTTTCTGTGTTCCCTATAGTTTTGCCCTTACAAGAAATGTCGTATCGTTAGAATCATACTATGTGTACGTAGATTTTTGGGACTGGCTTCTTTCACTTAGCCTAACGCTTTTTTTTTTTTTAAGTGAGCTCTACGCCCAACTTGAACACAAGACCGTGAGATCAGTAGTCACATGCCCTATGGACTGAGCCGGCCAGGCGCCCCCTAGCCTAATGAATTTGAGGCTCATCCATCATGCATATCGTTGTATCAGTGGTTTATGCCTTCTTTTAACTGCTGAGTAGTATTGCAGCGCACGGATGGACCACGCTTCGTTTATCCCTTCCCCACGTGAGGGACATGTGGGCTGCTTCCGGTTTTTGGTGATGACAAGTAGGGCTGTTACAGGCATTCGCTTCCAGGTGTATGTGTAGGGGTTTCATCTCACTGGGAAAAATCCATAGGAGGGGGATTGCTGGGGTCAGCAGTGACGGTGCCTGAGAAACCACCAAGTGGCCGCGCCATTTTGCATTCCCAGCAACAGTAGACAGCGTTCCAGGCGCTCTGGGTCTTTGCCAGCACGCCGTGTGGTTAGAACAAACAAACAAAATAAAAAAACCACGAGAGTAGTGGCGTGTAATGGTACCTCGGTGGGGTTATAATTTGAATTCCCCAAACGGCTAATGATGTTATGTATCTTCTCCTGTGCTCATCTGTCACCCATGTATCTTCTTTGGCAAAGCGTCCAAATATCTTGCCCGTGTTTACAAACTGCATTCACGTTACCGAGATTTTAATGTTGTTTATGTAGGTGGGATATAAGGCGTTTGTCAGACGTGTGATTTGCAGACATTTTCTCCTAATCTGTGGCTTGCCTCTTCAGTCTCTTGGGAGTGTCTTTCTAAGAGCAGTTCTTATTTCTTTTGTTTTAATGTTTTATTTAATTATTTTTGGGAGAGAGAGAGAGGGAGAACACAAGCAGGCAATGGGCAGACAGAGAGGGAGACAGAATCTGAAACAGGCTCCAGGCTCTGAGCTGTCAGCACAGAGCCTGACGGGGGACTTGAATCCACAAACCGTGAGATCATGACCTGAGCTGAAGTCGGACGCTTAACCCGCTGAGCCCCCCAGGCGCCCTTCAGAGAGCAGTTCTTACTTTTGACGAAGTCCAATTTATAATTTTTTTCTCTTATGGATTTTACCTGTGGTATATCTAAGAAATGTTTGCCTACCCCAAGGTTGGAAAGATTTTTTTTCCTATATCCTCTTGTAGAAGTCTTATAGTTTTAGGCTTTATGTGCGCTTGGAGTTAATTTTTGTGTGAAGTGCAAGGTACAGATGAGGTTTTTTTGTTTTTCGTTTTTTTTTTTTTTGCAATATTTGTATTTGTCGAAAAGATCCCTCTAACCTTTGAGTATCGGGGTTCCTCCAGGCATGGTCCTAGACCTGCTGCTTTCCCTCTAATGGTAGTTGAAGAAAGAATTCAGCTCGAGGAAGTCTTTTTTACCCCTTTTTTAAAGACAGGGAGGGTTTTTATATATAAGAGAGTGAGGGGAGTTAAGCGTAAAGACTCCCGAGAAGGAGAAAGGAGGAAGCTAAATGGAAGAATCGGGATTCATCTGAATGCTAATGAATGCCCCGGGAGGAGGTATCACCCTGGGAAAGGGAGGCTGTTGCCTTGGCAGAACCCTCTCTGCGGTCTCAGAGCCCCGAGACCCCTAAGCTAACAGGCCTGGCCTCTCCTTTTCCTCCTTCCCCAGGGGAAGGGAGGGCCCGCAACTTTGAACTGCAGAGGAAACCAGAATATACTCATGGGGAACTTGGCAGCTACCGCCAACGTGACAGAATGGAACTTGGGAGTAGGTCTTGGGAGTAGGTCGGGCCCAGAGGTGAGGGGAAGAGGAGTGCAGGGAGGCAGGCAAGGAAAGATGTGGGACCCTCTGGGGAAAGGCGAGAGTTGACGGCCTCACAGTTGCTAATTAGCGTTTGGTGCGTGTTGAGAAGTGAGAAACATTTCGTCCTGGCGTGGGCACGGAGGCTGAGCCGAACCCAGCTCTAAGCGCACCGGAAACACAGAATCGCGGATTGAATGTAGGCGGGGGAGTCCTTCGAGACGGAAACCAGGGCGATGGCCCCGCACGTGGAATTCTCGGCATCTGAAGGGTCCGCTTCACAGCGTCACCGCGAGTAGAGAGCGTGCGTCGGGTTATAGCTGTCCCCCAGAGGTCAGCCTGCTGTGTGTCAGGTGGCCCACGGAGCACACGCTGAGATAAAAGCCAGAATCGGGGTGGTCAGGTCAACTGGCAGGGCCGGAAGCTGAGTCAGTACGCACGCTCTGGGAGCAGGTTGCGTGGCAAGATTTCCCCACAGTAGGGGGGCGTGGGGGTGGGGGGACGCGCCTGGGTGGCTCAGTGGTTAGGCGTCCACCTCTTGATTTCAGCTTGGGTCACGAGCTCACGTTTCGCGAGTTCGAGCCCCGTATTGGCCGGCGCGGAGCCTGCTTGGGATTCTCTCTCTCTGCCTCTCCCCGCCTCAAAATAAATAAACTTAAAAACAATAAAAATAAAGATTTCCCCACGATGGGAGGACATGATACTGTTCCCTACGTTCCCTGTGGAGAGTGCGCGAAGAAAGTGCTGGGGCCCGCGGACTGAGAGACTGACCTTGACTATGGCTGCCTGTGGGGATGATTAGGATTTTCCCTCCCACTTTCCTTCCTTGGCTAGAGAGGGGAGAGTGGCGTTCACGGCGTGGTGTTCGAAAGCCTGGTCTCTGGAGTCAGACTGGATCTACGTCCTCCCTTTTGCTACTTCTTAGCTGGGTGCCCGTAGGCAAGTCACTCTCTTGACCTCAGTTTCCTTCTCTGTGAAATGAGAAGGGCAACAATAGCCATCTGGGAGGGCTGTTATAAGACCCGTCGTGTCCATGCTCATAACGTGTGTAGAAAGGTGACTGACACGGAGTAGGTATGACATATGTGATGACTAGTAAGGCAGGGTGAGGTGATGCGGTCTCGATTTCTCCTCGTTCTGCTGCTGGGTCCTGGAAGGGAGAGGATTCGCTAAACCATTTCATTGCCGTTACTGGTCGGAAGAACTCAGGATTGAAAGAAAGAGAAGACCACCCGAGAGTTTGTCGCGCATCCCCGGCCGCGATGTGAGGTGGGCAGAGGCTGAGAAACGCTCACCTGTCACAGCCCTTGTGGCTTAGCAGATGTGAGTTCTTGGGAGAGAGACTCTTACGGAGCATGCGGTTTCTGGTTCACCCAGAGTGGACCCCTCCCCCTCCCCGCCACGCCTCCCTGGTTTATCTGAAATGCAGTTAGTCACCCTGCTTGCAGGTGACCTTGATTCATCGAAAATTGCTGGGATTCTGGAGAACAAACAGGGGAGTTGGGGCAGAGACCAGGGAGCAGGAAAGGGCCGAGTACCGTATGGAGTGGGGGAGCTGACAACCTGCGATCTAACTGCCCCCATCCCCCAACCTCAGCAAATCCCAAAAAGCGAAGTCGAGAAATCCAGTGTTCAGAGGGGCTATTTTGAGAACTGGCTGGAAAGGGCCGAGGGAGGAGGCCAGGAGGTGGGAGACTCAGCGCCCTGCTTCTCAGCGGAAGGTTCGAGGGGGGCGTTGGGAGTGATAGGGCCTTTCTCCTCTTTAGAGCAAGCACCCTCTCCCGGTCTCCCCGGTGACCCCTCATGAATTGAAGCCGCACGGAGCCGGGAACCCCTGGGGGACCAGACAGCAGCTGAGCCACGGCCGCGTCCCAGGGTCGGTCATCTCCGGAGAGACTCAGGCAGGGCAGGGCAGAGGGGAAGCGGTGGCCGGTGTGGGTCTGTCCCCACACTTATTCCCGCTCAGAGGAAGTTCAAGAGTAGCCAAGATGAGAAGCACAGTAGAGGAAGAGCCAGCCCTCTGAGGAGAGATGTTCAACATTGGGCCCTGACTGTCCTCCAAAGGGGGAGGTGCTAGGGTGAGAGAACTCTAAGGGAACAGAACTCTAAGGGTGAGAGAACTCTAAGGGATAACAGTTAAAGCAAGGATCAGGGCCGGGGATTTGCTGGCGATAGAGAAAGTAGGATTTGAACTAGGAGGTCATGCACTCGCCTCTTGACCCATGACCCTCGTGCCCGGACTATTGACTGTTATCCTGTTACCGTCCCCGCCCTGCTTTTGCAGTGTGGACGAACCGCTCGTGATGACGGCGTACCAGAGGGCAACGGGTCACGTAGGCGACTACTGGGCCATTATATCGATCGTGTGCAAAAAGATACGGAAATAAAAAATAAATTTGACCACAGGAAGATCATGGGGAAAGAAAGCAATGACTGGCTGGTCCCCCAAGAGTCTCAGAAACAACGTTTCTTTTCCTGGGCCCTTTCTTTTGGTCAAAGGGAACTAGCCAAGGAGTCCCTGGCTGGCTCAGTCAGTAGAGCACATGACTCTTGACCTCAGGGTCGTGAGTTGAGTTCAAGCCCCGTGTTGGACATGGAGCCTACTTAAAAAACAAAGCAAAACAAAACAAAACAGGGGCGCCTGGGGGCTCAGCCAGTTAAGTGTCAGGCTCTTGATTTCGGCTCAGGTCGTGATCTCACAGTTTGCGGGTTCGAGCCCTGTGTCTGCCTCCATGTTGACAGCACTGAACCTGCTTGGGATTCTCTCTCCCTCTCTCTCTGACCCTCCCCTGCTTGTGCTCTCTCTCTCAAGTAAATAAATAAACTTAAAAACGAAATGAAAGGGGAACTAGCAGGAATTCTGTAGAGTTTCCGGAACCCTTTTGTGAATGTTCTTCCAGGTTTTTATGATTTTTATTCATTATTATTAAAATGTTTTAAGCAGTTATTCATCTTTTGAGAGAGAGAGAGACAGGGCATGAGTGAGGGGAGCGGTAAGAGAAAGAGGGAGACACAGAATCCGAAGCAGGCTCCAGGCTCCGAGCTGTCAGCACACAGCCCGACACGGGGCTTGAACTCATAAGCAGTGAGATCATGACCCGAGCCGAAGTCGGATGCTTGACCAACTGAACCCCCCAGGTGGAGAGAGGGAACACAAATAGGAGAGGGGCAGAGGGAGAGAGAGAGAGACAATCTTAAGCACGTTCCACACCCAGCACAGAATCTAATTCAGGGCTCAATCCCACGACCCTGGCATCATGACCTGAGCCGAAATCGAGAATCAGACACATAACTGACTGAGTCACCCAGGCACCCTAGTATCATTTTTTAATTTTTTCAGATTTTATTTCTAAGTAATCTCTACACCCAACATGGGGCTTGAACTCCTGACCCTGAGATCAAGAGTCGCATGCTCCTTCAACTGAGGCAGCCGGGAGCCCTTCTTTCAGATTTGTAAATTGAAATGGATAGATAGATCAGCAGTCTATATCTTTTTAAAAAAAATTTTTAAAAAAAAAATTTTTTTTTCAACGTTTATTTATTTTTGGGACAGAGAGAGACAGAGCATGAACGGGGGAGGGGCAGAGAGAGAGGGAGACACAGAATCGGAAACAGGCTCCAGGCTCTGAGCCATCAGCCCAGAGCCCGACGCGGGGCTCGAACTCAC
This sequence comes from Lynx canadensis, assembly GCF_007474595.2. NCBI lineage: Eukaryota > Metazoa > Chordata > Mammalia > Carnivora > Felidae > Lynx > Lynx canadensis. The sequence continues at coordinate 63,477,635 of NC_044319.2, read as the reverse complement.
GGACCGCGAGATCGTGACCTGGCTGAAGTCGGACGCCCAACCGACTGCGCCACCCAGGCGCCCCTAAAAAATTTTTTTAATGTTTCATTTTTGAGAGAGAAAGAGACAGAGTGTGAGTGGGGGAGGGGACAGAGAGAGAGGGAGACACGGAATGTGAAGCAGGCTCTAGGCTCCGAGCCATCAGCACAGAGCCCAACGTGGGGCTCGAACCCACGTACTGTGAGATCATGACCTGAGCCGAAGTCGGACGCTCAACCGACTGAGCCACCCAGGCGCCCCAGCAGTCTATATCTTTTACAAAAATTGGACCATATCAATTTATAGCCTCCTTTTAAAACATCTTAGTAATTTTTGTTTTACTTCAAATTATGATTTTCTTATTTCCCCCTAACTTTTTATTAGAAAAAATTACCAGAGTTGAAAGAACAGTTCAGTGTGCATCTATGTGCTTTTCCCCCAGATTCGGTCGACGTTAGCATATTGGCACATTTGGGCCAGCGTGTGACAAGATTCCATCCTGTGGAAACAGCAGAGCCTGGTGGTTGAACGTGGAGTCTGCCACTCTGGGTCCCAAAGCCAGTTCCACTGTTTCCTAGCAGTGTGGGTTGACCTTGGGCAAGACCTTTGACTTCTCTAAGCCTGTTTCCTCCACTATGAAATAGGGACGACTCCTCACAAATTTCAGAGGATCCAATGAGATCATGTTTGGCACGTAGGAAGTTCTCAGTAAATCCCGTTTGGGTGCTCTTCGCTCAGCCTGGAAGCTGGGGACACTATCTGAATTGGTTTCATTTTAAATCCGTGTCCATTAGCCTCAAGTGGGCCCTTAGTGCTGCGTGGTGACCCTACCACATCTCATTATTCGCTCTCTTACTTTCTTACGTGGTTGTGTCACTCCTTCTCCTTTCTCCTCAAACCTTTACTGCCTTGTGGCCCTTCTTCGCTCTTAGCTGACAACCGTGCTTCTTGTTTAACCGAGGAAATAGAAGCAATCAGAAGAGAACTTTCACGGAGCCCCATTACAGGCACCGTCTTGCTTGCCTCCGTACCCATGTTCGTTGCCTTCATTCCTGTATTATGGATGGACTGTCTATATCTCTGAGGCCAACCCCTCTCCTTGTGTGCTAGGCCCGTTTCCTTTTGCCTGTCCAAGGCACTGTTCTAGCGACTATGCTCTCTCTCTTCTGCATCATCAAGTTTTCCTTCTCAACTCACTTGCTGAAACACTCTCCCACGACTCCGCATTCTTCCGCACCTTCTGTCAAACTTCTCTGCTGCTCTTAAAGCAGAGCTGTTTGAAAGAGCTGTCGTTACACACACATCCATCAGAAAGTCCCATGGATCCTACCACGAAAATTGTCTCAAGTCTGAATACTTCTCATCACCTCCAGCCCTCTTCGAAACCCCCATGATCTGGCCTCTCCACTCACTGGCTTATCGTCGTCATAATTCTTTCCCCTGGTTTCTCTCTTGCCTCCCTAGGGCCTGTTCTCTGAGCAGCAAAGTGATTCTTTAAAAATATATCAGGCCATGGTTCCCTGTGCCTCGAACTTTGTAATGCCTTTCCATCAACTGAAAAAAAAAAAAATCCAAAGCCTTTGCTCTGGTCCAGAGATATTCATATTCTGGCTCCCCACCCAGCTTAATTTCTTCTACACTCTCCCTCATTCACTCGGCTCCAGCCATGCTGGTTTTCTTACTCTTCCTTGAACACAGAAGGCACAGAACCTGCCTCGGGGACTTTCCACCTGATGTTTCATCCGCCTGGAAGGTTCTCTCCCACACGTTCACATGGCTTGTTTTTATATGTCATTCAAACTTCTGCTCAAATGTCACTCATCAGAGAGCCCTTCCTAGATACGCCGCTTCATTTTCCTTCTTGGAACATGTCACTAACTGGCATAAGTGTTTAATGAGTTCCGGAACTTTATTTTGCTCACCGCTTCATCCCCAGTGTCTAGAATGATGCTTGGCATGTATTAGGCAGTGATACGTTTCTGGAATAAATGAATCTTGTGTTTCTTCTATACTCCATCAGGGCGTAGAATCAAACATCAGTAAGTGGTTGATAAATATTCATCAAAATAGGGTATAAATGGCATAATCTACGCGCCATACACTGGGTTCTTTCTATCCGCTCTTAAAGCAGAGCCCTTCCATCCGGCAGTCATTCAGCAAAGGTTTGCATTTGCTAACATGAGGGATAATACTGGAGACTCCACTGAGCTAGCCTACGGAGGAGATGACAGAACCTTCGTGAAAGCACTCGGTTCCTGTATTTGGGGAAATACCAGGTATTCGATTTGGAAATGAGCCCACAGACTCCAAGGGTACCCAGGAGCCCACAGGCATGCCTCTGTCTCAAGACGAATCGTACCTTGCGATAGGAATGTCCAGATGAAGCAGCCCCGGTGACCTAATTCTGAGGAAGGGGAACTACTATTATTTTGCATTTAACTCTCCATCTGGGCAGAAAGGCCAGAGAAGAGCACACGTATCGTTGACTAATCTTATTTCAAATTCATGTCCTTGGCCTTAGGAGGGGCCCCAGTGCTTCCCAGCAATGCTGTTACTGTTTCCTGCTTCAGTCACTTTCCTGCTTCCCTGGATGAGTATCTCATACCTTCTTTCCCCGCTTCCTTCCTTCAGTACCTCTTCCCTCCTCCCCTCCTCCTCTTGGATGATGACCATGTTACCTGTTTTACTTCAAAAACAGACGCAATGAGAGGCACCTGGATGGTTTGGTTGGTTAAGTGTCCGATTCTTGATTTCGGCTCAGGTCATGATCTCGCAGTTCGTGAGATCGAGCCCCGTGTCAGGTGAGCCATCAGCCGCTTGGGATTCTCTCTCTCTCTCTCTCTCTCTCTCTCTCTCCAATAAATACATAAATAAACTTAAAAAGAAAACCCAGAAGCAATGAAAAGAGACCTTGCAAATGTTCCCACGTGTTGCCTCTGGACCCGTAAGCTCTGCCTTCCCTCCAGTTCACCCCCTGTTCAGGGCCACCTCTATTTACGCACTAGATCTCATCCCCTTTCTCCTTCTCCAGCAGTGAGGCTCTTGTAATACTGTAGTGTGTCCTTCCCTACTGAATTATTTTCATAAAAACACAAACATTCTGTCATTTCTGCCATCTTAAGGCAAATCTTCTCGTGAGCCGTATCCCCCTCAAACCACACACCCCATCCCCATTTTTTTGCAACGCCTTCTGCATTTGCTGCCTCAATCTCTCCTCCATTTCTTTCACGCACCCACTATAACCAGACGTCTGCTCCCTTCCTCCACTGTGACCCTCTTGTCAGGGTCACCAGGTCAGCCCCGTCTTCATCTTACTTGGGCTGGCCTGCAGAATTGGACACGGTTCATCACTCTCTCCTGAGTGAAATAGTTTCTTCACAGGCCTTCTAAATTACTATAATCTCTCGGCTTTTCTCCTACCTGACTTCTTCTCAATTTCCCTTGCTGACTTTTCCTTAGTTCTACAACCTCAAATCACTGGGATGTCCCAGGCTTTGACTGTGTTCTCTTTATCTGATGGTGCTCTCATGCAGTCTGACAGCTTTAAAAAAAATTTTTTTTAATGTTTTTATTTATTTTTGAAGGAGAGAGAGAGGGAGACACGGAATTTGAAGCAGGCTCCAGGCTCTAAGCTGTCGGCACAGAGCCCGATGCGGGGCTCGAACCCACGAACTGTGAGATCATGACCTGAGCTAAAGCCGGACGCTCAACCGACTGAGCCACCCAGGCGCCCCTGACGGCTTTAAATGTCACCCATACGTTTAACAACTGCCCAATTTATACCTCTGGGCCAGGTCCTCCTCTTGGACATCCAGCAGCTCGTAGAAGAATCTCCACTTGAGTAATTAGTAGACCTCTTGGACTTGTCCGAACACAAGCTCCTGACCCTTTTCCTAAAATCTGCTCCTCCTGCCGCCTTCTCCACTGTGGGAAATGACAACTCCATTTTCCTCACTTCTTCAGGCCACACACTCTGGAGTCATCCTTGACCCCTTTCTCAGAAGGCCACTCATCCAATCAACCGATTCCTTGGGTCATAACATGAAAATATACCCGGGATCGAACTCCTCACCACCCTGACCCAAGCTACCCCTATCTCTTGCCTCATTTTCTGCAGGAAACACCCCCCCCCCGCAGGTTTTCCTGCTTCCTCCCACGTGCCCCTTTGTGCCTTCTCATCTCACCTATAAAAGTGAAAATCCTTAAGAAGGCTCCCAAGGCGTGGACGCCTGGGTGGCTCAGTCAGTTAAGCGTCTGACTCTTGATTTCGGCTCAGGCCATGATCTCACAGTTTGTGGGATCGAACCCTGCATAAGGGCTCTGGGCTGACAGCGTGGAGCCTGCTTGGGACTCTCACTCCCTCTCTGTCTGCCCCTCCCCCCACTTTCCCACAAAATAAATAAAACATTTAAAAAAAAAGCTCCCAAGTCCCCCCATGGTCGACCCACCCCAGTTTATCTCTGATCTTGTCTCCACCCCCCTTTCTCTTGCTTCCCTCCTCTTGACGGCTCATCTCACTTCCACTCCACAGCCATTGGAGGGTCCCTTATCTCCTTCAGCTCTTGGCTCAAATGCTACTTTCAGAGAGGACTTTCCCGACCACTCTGCGCACAACTGTGTTTCTCCATTCCCACCCCAGCCCTCACTGCCCCTCTGCCTGTCTTCTGTCTACAGCACCTATGACCACTTAGCATACTAGTGTAGTAGGTCTATCTGTGCACTAGGATGTAAACCCCGTGAGCACAGAGCTAGTCTGTTTTGTCCTCTACGACTTCCCTAGCGCCAATAAATACTTGTTGAATGAGTTTTGACGACTTTTCTCCCTCTCTCCGATCTTGAGACCCGCTTCTTCAAAAGCCTAGGGGAGGGGCGCCTGGGTGGCGCAGTCGGTTAAGCATCCAACCTCAGCCAGGTCACGATCTCGTGGTCCGTGAGTTCAAGCCCCGCGTCAGGCTCTGGGCTGATGGCTCAGAGCCTGGAGCCTATTTCCGATTCTGTGTCTCCCTCTCTCTCTGCCCCTCCCCCGTTCATGCTCTGTCTCTCTCTGTCCCCAAAATAAATAAACGTTGAAAAAACAAAAACAAAAACAAAAGCCTGGGGAAAGTGCTTGGTAGGAGGACCTCAAAGTGTTGATAAGGAGTCTGAGGGGATGGCACCTTAGTGCTTCTGTGAATATCTAACATTCTGATGTGTCTTTTCCAGCTTAATACCAAAACGTCCCCAGCAACCAACCAGGCACCTGGCCCAGAGGAAAAGGGTGAGTGGGGTTGGGCTAGGCGATCTGTAGAGCGGGTAGATACACGGACACGAAGACAGGTAGGGCTGTAAGTCTGGAAGCTCCCGGAGTCAGACGTGATCGTAATAGGAACGTGGATAAGTGAAACAAAGCACTAGGTTAGAACTCCTTCCACTTTTTCCTCAGAAGGAAACCTACCGGCATTGCCTCTTTGATTTTAGAAACTGGCTCGGGAGTGCTTGGAAACAGGCACTGTGAGAGGAAGAAACTCGCCAGGTAATTGGGCCACTGTGTCAATCAGAAATTGAGAACAAGCTGGGGACAGTGAACATGCTCTGGATATGAAGTGCGGGGTTTAGGAATGAGTGGTGACAGAAGACATTTGCCATCTTGGTCTAAGAGCAGCAAAGCTCCTACGTAGCTAGAGAGAGCTCTCAGCCTCCGTCCCCTGACTCAAGTTTGCAGGAGACTTACCCGGCGTCCTTAGTCCTAGCAAAGACTGGAGAACCCCACAGAGCCCAGCAGGAAGTGGACCCTAACCGCTGCATTTGGGGGCCTGGAGAAAGGGGCGGGGGCAATGCCCATGTACCCATTTATGAGTCTCTCAACCCCCTGCAGGGAAGGCCAACAGTGCCAAGAAGGCTGAGGAGGAAGAGGAGATTGATATTGATCTGACAGCACCGGAAACAGAGAAGGCCGCCCTTGCCATTCAGGGCAAGTTCCGGAGATTCCAGAAAAGGAAAAAGGATCCTAGCCCCTGAATAACCAGGCTTGCCCTCCCCCCCTCTCCCTTCTCTCCCCTCCTCCACAGTTCCCACTCCTGTGTGTCCCTCTCGCCTCTTGTCGAGGCAAGTTCGACCCTTAGATACTATTTTCTCTGATCGCCCCCTCCAGCCATCGCCGCAGTGGAAGCACGAGGAACATGGGGAAGATGGAGAACCCAGTTGGCAGCCACCTGCCTGAGGTGGACTGGTTTCTCCTCGGGATAAGCCTCCTTCGTCGGTACCTGTGCCTCGCCTGTGAGGTTGAGGGGCAAGAGGCTTTGAGGCTGAGACAGGGGCCCCCGCCAGCGTGGGAGGGAGGGGAAAGCCTTCAGAGCAGGGCGCCGAGGGGGGGCACCAGCACCGTTCTGCCAGCTACAACATTCACACTTCAGGTAACGGGTTTTGCCGCTCACATCCTTCTGGGCCACCGCATCCACCCACCCTCTTAGGAGCTGGGTGACAGTGGGGACTGGAGCCCCCCCCCCGGGGGGGGACCCATATCAAGCACCTTCCACGTTATTGCATGCCGAGTAGAGGAGTTCCCAGGAAGGGACCCTTCATCATCCAGTCTGCGACCATAAGAGGCAGAGGCAGAGGCAGAGCGGGTTCCGAGGGTCAAGGGCAGGGAGACGGGACTAGAGCCGATCTGGAGAGGACAGGAGGGTGGGGGAGGGGGGCCTTCTGGAGACTACTGCTGGTAGATGTGTACCCAGATGAAGGATTTCCGGGACTTTGCTAACCTGCCTACCTCTAACCTCCCACATCTGGCCATCCCTGAAGGCCGCCAAACCAAGTGACCCCTGGAGTCCCCACCTACCCCGCCGTGGAGTCCGAGCGGAAGTGACATAGCCCCTCTGTGTGATTTTAGCATGTTTAATGATGATTAAAGAAAAAAACAAACCCTCCAGTGGGGTCATGTGACCTCCACTTCTGTCTTTTCTTGGAGGGGATGTGGGTGCGAGCCTGAGCTGGCCTGGGGGCGTGGGGGTTGGTGATGGAGAAGGTGCCAGGATTACGCGCGGTGGCACAGGAAGTCAACGCTGCCTGAGCAATGAAACTGAGCCCCCCTCCCCCGCCTTCTTCCACCTGACCTCGCCCTCACCTTGATTCGCCGCCCACACCGGCTCTTTCTCCGCTGCTGTCACCACCCCCGCGCACACCTGCAGGGTGCTCGCCTCCCTCCCCGTCGCCTTCCGGCTCAGAGCGCACTTGGGGTCTATCCCTGGGAGAACAAGCCCGGCCTTCCTTGCCGCCCATCCCCAGGTGACCTACCCTTGCTGTCCCTCCCACATCCCCCCTCCCTCCCACTGTGTGTCTAACTTCGGGGCCGGAGAGGAAGGCTCTGGCTCAGGAGAGACCACCGCTGTCGCGCTGCAGATTCCAAACCATGACTTAAATAAAGTGATGGCGCTGAAGCGGGCTTGCACTGCTGAGAATTAACCTCTACACGCTGAAACCAGAAGCTGCGTGCCTGAAGGTCAAGCCAGGAGGGCTCGATCTCACACACCCTGTTCACTGAGTATACATCCCCCCTTTCTTGAGTCCAGAATACAGAAGCTTGGGGCGCCCGGGGGGCCCAGTCGGTTAAGCGGCCGACTTCAGCTCAGGTGATGATCTCACGGTTTGTGACTTCGAGCCCCGCTCGTAGAGACAGGCAGAAAACAGTCAAGGAAGAAAGCAAATTCAGTTACCGCACCTCGTTCCCGGACATGCCTCTTGGCGCGTTTTTGGCCGTGTAGGGGTGTAGGGAGCGGTGATAGAGCCCGGAGGGGAGCCCTGCCCAAAGTGCAAGAGGTTCAGGGATCTGAGCAGGGGAACCTTCGGAGGACGTTCCCAAAGCCCAGACTCGAAGGCGAAGGGTTTGCGAGAAATTCCTGCAGCGGAACGGACAAGGCTCCAGCTTCCCGGGACCAGCTACTTTGAGGGACTTGCTGTCCTTGCTGGGTGGGACTCTTGACCTCTCCTTGACCTTGCCCGGGATGGAGGCAGCCTTCCCACCGTCCTCTCTTAACTTACTCCGCCCTCTTTGGGGGGGGGGCGCCCTCCCCGCCCACTTCTGCCTCCCTTGCCCTTGCTGCGGTTCCTTTATTTACGGGATCCTTTGTGGGGGGCAGTGGCTCCTGGCATCGTCTTTGCCCCTGCTGTTCCCGGTCCCTGAGACCCAGCCCTCCCTGGAATCGCTGTCCAGTGAGCCGCTGGCCTCCTCGTCTTCCCCTCCCCCAAAGCCAGCCGGTCTGCTGCCTGAGGGCCGGGGAGAGGGGGAGGGGGTCAGGAGGTTCCTTTCTTTTCTGGTCACTTGGGAAGCAGCTCGGGCTCCGGGTCTCCAAAGGCCTAGACCCACATTTTGCCCAAGTTCACAGCCCTCCCTCTTCCTTCCAGGATTCTGTTTTTCCTTCGGTGTGAGGATGGTGACGCTGGTGGGTGATCGCGACGGTCGCGATCGTGATGATTGGCCTTTCTTGCTCCGCAGTCACCTAGATCTTCGCGAGCCGCCCACGGGGCGCCGCGTCCGCCACGTTAGCGGCGAGCGTTCTCTCCTGTGCAGAAATGAACTCCGTCAGCTTCGGCCTCTTCATAGTTGGGGGCCTTAGGGATGCTCGGCCCCCACGTTGGGGGAACTTGCTGGCCTGATGCTCCCTGACGGGCATGAACGGTGGTGACGATAATGATATCTAAGATTTGCAAAAGAGTATGTGCACTGTTCAAAGCACTTTTACATATACATATAGTATAAATATATAAATATAAGTGTATATACATATATAATAGAGAGAGTGAGTGAGCATGCATGGGGGATGGGGCAGGGAGGGAGAGAGAGAATCCCAAGCGGACTCCATGCTCTGAGCACAGAGCCGGACACAGGGCTCAGTCTCACCGTAGATCATGACCTGAGCCGAAATCAAGAGTCAGACACTTGAGGTGCCCGGGTGGCTCGGCCGGTTGGGCGGCTGACTTCAGCTCAGGTCATGGTCTCTCGGTGCGTGAGTTCGAGCCCCGAGTCCAGCTCTGTGCTGACCCCTCGGAGCCCGGAGCCTGCTTCGGATTCTGTGTCTCCCTCCCTCTCTGCCCCTCCCCCGCTCGTGTCCTGTCTGTCTCTCAAAAATAAATAAATATTAGAAGGAAAAAAAAAAAGAGTGGGCTGCTTAACCGAGCCACCCAGGCCCCCCAACACTTTTACGTATATCAACTCATCTGATTCTTGGGACCCTATGGCAGGGATACTATCATTATCCTCATTTCACACATGAAGAAACGGAGGCTCAGAGAGCCTAAATAACCTTCCCAAAGCAAAGCGAATGGTTGAGCCAGGACTGGAACTCAGGAGTCTAGCTCCAGAATCTGTGCTCCTTGTACCACCTTAACAAGGGACTGGATGAGCGAAGGCGGACAGCTTGGAAGGCAGGCATGTTGTCCAGCCAAGTTTGAGGGCAAACTTAGCTGTGCTCGGGCGTACCTGCTTGGGCCCTTGTGGCCACGCGGGAAGATCTGGGTCCTGTCTGGGCCCCATCCTTCCAGGAAAGGACCAGACCTAGCTTTCCCCGACTGCTCTGCCAGACTCCTTCCAGAATTCTATCAGTGCCTGGTCTCCTCCAGCTGCCTCCCCTCGTGTTCCAGGAAATGTGTAGGCCGCCCGAGGCGAAACGGGTAGAGAACTGGGGAGGGAGGGCCGATATGTGGGCCTAGAGAGGAGGGAGGGTCAACAGGCCCACGTCAGGTACAAGGGTGAATAGATGTGGGCCTCATGAAAGGAAACCAAACTCTTCCCCAACTCCTGGGAGGGCTCCGGGTCACGTTTTGTCGCCTAAGCCACTTCTCAACAGGGGGACGTACTGCCCTCTAGAGGATGTTTTGGAAATCCGTGAGGGTAATTTGTGGTTATTTTAATATGTGGGGGGGTGGGGTGGGCAAGGAGGAGGTATTATTTATTTTTTCCCGGTATTGTTCAGGGTCTCGGGGCCAAAGATGCAGCACATACTGCAGTGACCGGGACAGGACTGCACAAAACGTCCCACAGCCCACCTGCCTCGGAAAAGCCCCACTGGATGCCAACGTAGGTGAAAAACCCGCTCTTGTCTGCGGGAGCCCAGAACTCCACTTAATTTTACAAACGAACACAAACTGGGGTTTTTTTTTTTAATCATTTTAAACACCGAATTTGCCAGAAATGCAACTGATGTGTAGATTGAAGGAACTTATCGTTTGTTTTGTTCAGGGCTTTACCAAGAGCTGCTCCCCTTTCCAGAAATCCGTGTCCTCTAAAACATGCCTATCCATTGGCTCATTTTGCTGTTGTGTTCACAGTGATTCTATATTAAGTCCAAGGCTCTGACTATTAGATTAGATGTGTAGCCATGCCTGCTATTACATATTAAAATATTTTCCATGTTATTATAAATTAATCTTTTGTTTCACCTTTATAATATCAGAGTATTAAACTTACTTTTTGAAATTAGGTATATAGTTTATATTGCATACGAATATCGTTCAGGAGGGTGAAAGGGGCATCGGACCGAGGGGGTTGGGAACTACTGCCCTGAGCCTTTGGAAAGCCAGACCCAGCGCCAGCCTGAGGATCTGGGAATCTGCCTTTCTCCCGCCTCCACCCCTTTTCTCCCTAAAAGAGACCCCCACACATTACGGCCAGGCTGTGAGTCTTTACAATGGGCTGGCCGCTCAGAGGGGGACCCCAAGGTAAATAATGGGGGCTCAGCCAGAGCCATACTTAATGCCTAGAAAGGAAAGCATCTTCAGGACAAAAGGATGGTGTCTGTATTGTGATGGCGTCTGTATCGTGAAGCAGCCCGTGACAGATGGAGATCCAGACCAGCGGACAGGGAGTTAGGTGTGCCGCGGGAGAGTTCCCCCACTTCCTTCAACTGAAAAGAGGAAGAAAAGGGAGGGAGGTAGAGATGATGAGGCACTAGCATGGATAAGGCTTCGACTCCACGCAAAGTGCCTAGTGATGTGGTTGACCCATAGTCTCAATTTCTTCTTTGGAAGACAGCTATGCCAACCACTACGCCACCAACGCTCAATTTCTTCTTTGAAATTCACCATAGGTTGGGTACTAACTTAACAAAGCTCCAGGTTCTGAAGTCAGGTAATTTGTCCTAGATCACAGAGAGCTACAGCAGGAATTTAAACCAGGTCTGGTTTGATGCCTGTTTTAGGGTCTCGCCAAAAGCAAGGGTGAGTTCCTTCTCCAGGCCATTCCTAACTTGTGGTTCTTTCAGAATAAGCAAAGAGATATAAGTGCATCGGCTTCTGCTGAATCGTTATTTTACCCCAAAGCATTACTAAACAACATTCACACACTAGAATCAACCCTTTACTTATGAGATTGCTCTTTCCCTCTCTCTCACTGCACACGCATGCGCGCATGCACGCACGCACACGCGCACACACACACACACACACATACTTGCTCATTCCCAGACTCCCTACTCTTGCGGGGGAAGCACGGCCATTTGGCTCCACCCACACTGGATAACTGCTTCCTAAGGAGGTGTTCTGATCGCTTTTATTTCCTGAGTGTGAATAACCAGGAGTGAGGAGATCCAGTGAGAACTCCACTGTCTTGGTGGAGTCTCTGGCTCAATGGACAAGACACTGCTTGTTAGCTGTAATTTCTCACAAGGACTTTGCAAGCATTGCATGTTCCATTCATTTCAATTCATGGAAACTGTCTTCGGGGAAGGAATATATAACATAGATTTTGACAGAACTTCTTTTTTCCAGATTTTTTTGAGATACAATTGGCATATTACATTGTATAAGTTTAGAGGATACAACCTGCTGATTTGACACATTTCTAAATTGCAAAATGAACACCATAGTATTAGCTACCACCGTCATTTGATCACATAGTTACCATTTCCTTTTTGTGGTGAGAACATTTAAGATCTACTCTCTTAGCAACATTCAAGTCTATGATACAGTATCATTAGCTAGTATCACCATGCTGTACATTAGATCCCCAAACTTGTTAATCTTATACTGGTGTAACTTCTATTGCACTACTAGGTATTCATCCAAGGGATACAGGTGTGCTGTTTCGAAGGGGCACAAGCACCGCAATGTTTATAGCAGCCCTATCGACAATAGCCAAAGTATAGTTGTGCTATTGACAAGAGCCAAATGTCCATCGATGGATGAATGGATAAAGATATGGTATGTATATATATATATATATGGAGACGGTATATATATATATATATATGTGTGTGTGTGTGTGTGTATATGTACGTATACACATATACATATATATATGTATACACCCACCCACACACACACACACACACACACATACACAATGGAGTATTACTCAGCAATCAAAAAGAATGAAATTTTGCCATTTGCAACTACGTGGATGGAACTAGAGGGTATTATGCTAAGTGAAGTTAGTCAGTTGGAGAAAGACAAATACCATATGACTTCACTCACATGAGGACTTTAAGAGACAAAACAGCTGAACAGAAGGGAAGGGAAACAAAAATAATATAAAAACAGGGAGGGGGATAGGGGCACCTGAGTGTCTCAGTCAGTTAAGCGTCCAACTTTGGCTCAGATCATGATCTCGAGGTTCGTGAGTTTGAGCCCCGAGTCGAGCACTGTGCTGATGGCTCAGAGCCTGGAGCCTGCAACAGATTCTGTGTCCCTCTCTCTCTGCCCCTCCCCCACTTGCACTCTGTCTCTCTCTGTCTCTCAAAAATGAATAAATGTTAAAAAAAAATTAAAAAATAAAAACAGGGAGGGGGACAAAACATAAGAGACTCTTAAATATAGAGAACAAAGGGTTGCTGGAGGGGTTGGGGGGGATGGGCTAAATGGGTAAGGGGCATTAAGGAATCTACTTCTGAAATCACCGTTGCACTATATGCTAACTAACTTAGATGTAAATTTAAAAATGAATAAATAAATTAATTAAAAAATAAATAAAAATAAAATCTTTAGGGGCACCTGGGTGGTTCACTTGGTTAAGCGTCCAACTCTTGATTTTGGCTCAGATCATGATCTCACAGTTAGTAAGTTCAAGCCCTGGGTCAGGCTCTGCACTGGCAGCACAGAGACTCCTTGAGATTCTCTCTCTCTGCCCCTCCCCTCCCGGTGCATGCTCTCTCTCTCTTTCTCAAGAATAAACATTTTTAAAAACTAAAATCTTTAAAATTAAATAAAACCTTCTAGATGACTCCAAAGCACTTTCTAAGGAAAGAAGCTGTTATGGAAGGCTTTTCTGATTTAGGCCATAATTCCTTTCATTCTAACACCAATCTAGTAATCTGACATTCAGTACATCTCTTGTACGGGTTCTGTTCCCAATTCCAGAGGGTTTGTTTTTGTGTGTGTATGATTTTCCCACACCACCATGCAATTCTCTGACACTAGCTGGGCATCCTACAATTCAACTCAATTCTAACACTGTCTACCCGGAGTAATGTCAGACCCGCAGTTTACGGGGCTTGGTCCTACAAAACTGCTCCTTGCCCCCTTCGGATGCCCGTTGGGAGTCCAAGGTTTTTACCTGGGCTTCTGACCCACCTGCTATATAGGTCATAGGTTTCAATAACCTCCTCCTTGGATTTGATTAATTTGCTAGAGCAGCTCACAGAATTCAGAAACATTTTACTTACTAGATTACTGGCTCATTCTAAAAAAACATCATGCTAGAACAGCCAGGTAGAACAGATACACGGGGCAATGTATGGGGAAGGGACAAGGAGCTTCCGTGCCCTTGCCAAGTGCACCTCTGTCCCCACACTTCCGAGGGTTTCCCAACCCAGAAGCTCTCCTTGTAGTTTTTTGTTTTGTTTTGTTTTTAATGTTAGTTTATTTTTGAGACAGTGCAAGCTGGGGAGGGACAGAGAGGGGGACAGAGGATCTGAAGCGGGTTCTTCGCTGACACCAGTGAGCCCAATGCAGGACTCAATTCACCAACTGTGAGATCATGACCTGAGCTCAAGTCATGACGCTCAACCCACTGAGCCACCCAGGCGCCCCTCCTTTTAAGCTTTTATGGAGGTTTCATTCCATAGACATGACTGATTAACTCATTGGCCGCTGGTGATTGATTCAACCTTGAAGCCCCTCTCCCCTCTCTGGAGGTCAGGGGGATGGGACTGAAAGTTCCAAACCTCTAATCACTTGGCTGCTTCTCCCAACCCAGCACCATCTTTAGGTTAAGTAGAGCTTCCCTAACTTTGCCTCATTAACATAACAAATGATACCTTTATTGCTGTCATCAGGAAGTTCAAGAAACAGGACAAAGACCAAAGATGTGTGGTTTCTTTTAATTTTTAAAAATGTTTATTTTGGGGCGTCTGGGTGGCTCAGTCGGTTAAGCGTCCGACTTTGGCTCAGGTCATGATCTCACAGCTTGTGGGTTCGAGCCCCGCGTCGGGCTCTGGGCCTGGAGCCTGCTTCGGATTCTGTGTCTCCCTCTCTCTCTGCCCCTCTCCCACTCATGCTCTGTCTCTGCTTATCAAAAATAAAGAAACGTAATAATAAAAAATTTTTTTTAAACGTTTATTTTTGAGAGAGAAAGAGAGTGCGCACAAGTAGGGTAGGGGCAGAGAGAAAGGGGGACAGAGGATCCGAAGCAGGCTCTGTGCTGACAGCAGGACTCGAACTCCCGAGCTGCAAGATCATGACCCCAGCCGAAGTCAGACGCTTAACCGACTGAGCCACCCAGTCACCCTGAACCAAGTGTTGTTTAATCCACTTAGCCATAAGATTGGGTATACACAATATCAGATTACCGTTAATGGAAACTATATATAAAAAAAACAAGCTTTTTTTTTTTTTTCCTCCAGAAGGTAAGTTGTATGAGCAGGAGGTTCAAGATCCTTTCACACTGTTCCTGCTGTATTGCTTCTCTTCCTCAATGCTTGACCAGTTGACTGAATTAAAAACAAACTTCAGCCTGGTTTATATGTGCTGGTAGTGCCCCAAAGCAAAGAGCTATAGGGGTGCCTGGCTGGCTCAGTTGGAAAAGCATGAGACTTTTGCTCTTGGGGTCATGAGTTTGAGCCCCACATTAGGTGTAGAGATTATTTAAAAAAAAAAAATCTTCAAAAGGGAAGAGCTATACCATTACAGCCCCACTCAGGAGTGACACTGAAGGACAATGGTAAAGGAAAATTCTCTCAGTGAAGGAAAAAGACTAGTCTTGGTGGCCAGTACATTTGGTTGTTCACTGTCGGCAGTGAGCGATGGCCAGAGGTATAGATCTACCCTGATTCAAGGGCAGTTACTAATGGTTTGGCTGGATGGTCAGAGACCAGAAAGCACAGGGTTCTAACACTGGTGGCAAGGAAGCCTGGGGAAGAGATGTTCCAATGGAATGCTGAGAATGGGCTCAGACTGTGTGTGTCCACCAAGGGCCTCTGTCCTTGCTCACCCCGGTGCTTGCTCAATGGTCTCTTGAATAAAGTGGCCATGTTGACAGACATGGAGGCTATGAATGAGCTCAAAAACATAGATTTCTCTTTACCAAGGCTAATCTGGTTAACGCTATTGCTGAATGCCAATATGTCAACTGCAGAGACCAACATTGAGTCCCTGATACGTACCATTCCCTGGGGGAACCAGCCAGACATCTGATGGCCGGTTAATTATACTGGACTTCTTTCATCATGGGGGGTGGTGGTAGCGTATACATGTGTCCTCACTGGAATAGTCATATTCTGGACGTGGATTCGCCTTCTTTGCTCATAATATTTCTGGCAGCACCACGATTGGTGAATTCACAAAATGCTTTACCCATAGTTGTAGCACTCCCTATAGCATTGTGTCTAATCGAGGAACTTACTGCATAGCAAAGGAAGGTGCAGTAATGGGATTTAAGTGGAACTCAGTGGTCTTACCACATACCCTACCATCTGGAATGAAGTGGTCTTACCATATCCCCCATCACCTGGAAGCCGATACCTGTTTGAAACATGGAAGGGCATACTGAAGACCACAGCAACGGTTGGGAGACAACACCGAAGGAATGGAGTTCTGTCTCACAAGACGCAACCTACGCTTTGAATCAGAGACCATTATATGGTGTCGTCTCCCCTACAGCAGAGTATGTGGTTCAGAAGTCAGGGGTGGAAGCGGGGTGGTTCTTTCACTGTTACACCTAATAACCCCCTCACAGAATTTTTGTTTCTCTCAGCGACTTCGGGCTCTGTTGGTTTGAAGGACTTTGTTCCCAAACGGAGAATGTTTCCACCAGTGAACACAATGGTTCCATTGAATTGGAAGATGAGACTGTCACCTGGTCATTCGGGACTCCATGTACCACTGAACCAAGAAAGAGGTCCAGGGATTACTCAGCTGGCTGGTGTGGTTGATCCTGATAACCTGGGGGAATTTGGGTTGCTGCTGCCCACTGGGAGCAGCAAGAACTATTTCGGAGAACCCAGGGGATTCTCTGGGCACCACTTAGTACCCCCATGCCTAATAGTAAAGGTTAATGGAAAAACGTAGCGGCGGAAAAAAAGGCAGGACAATTGAGAGCTCAGATCTTGAGCCGGAAATGGAAGTTTGGGTCACTTTACCAGGTAAAGAACCTTGACTATCTGAGATTCTGGCTGAGGGCAGGGAAAATACGGAATGAATGGGGGAAGCAGTTCATAGATATCAATTATGGCTTCTAGATCAGTCACAGAAATGAGGACTATAGCAATGTGACACATTTTCTATTTGCTTGTTTTAGATATGTGTTGGTCTAAATTAGCCATTTTATTCTGAGGAGTAACTAATGTAGCCAGATGAGCATCGTGACGGATGGCCTGTTTGAGGAGCCGTGAAGAGTGTGTGTAAGTCTGTGTGTGTAAGTCTGACTGCAGCCTCCCTACCCCACCCTCGCTTCACACATGAATAGTTGTCCAATTTCTTAGGTGTTTTAAGGCAGGGTAGCAAATTCATACACTAAGAGTCGTCAGGCAGGTAGGGAAGTGAGCAGTGAGCATGGAGGCCTCACTTGAAGTGGGGGGAAGGGAAGCAATATTCAACTTGAGATGATTGTTGCCCTGTGACCATCGAATGTAGCTTTAATTTGGATAAACAAATAACACATCATGTGGGACAAACAAAAGATGTCTTCCAGGTTGCTTCTTTTTTTTTTTAAATTTTTTTTTAATGTTTATTTATTTTTGAGACAGAGAGAGACAGAGCATGAACGGGGGAGGGTCAGAGAGAGGGAGATACAGAATCTGAAACAGGCTCCAGGCTCTGAGCTGTCAGCACAGAGCCCGACGCGGGGCTCGAACTCACGGACTGTGAGATCATGACCTGAGCCGAAGTCGGCCGCTTAACCGACTGAGCCACCCAGGCGCCCCCAGGTTGCTTCAATCTCTACTTTAGGACGAATTCATGATTTCTCAAATAGGGAGGAGAAGCACGAGGATAGTGTTTCAAGGAAGCCAAGAATTAGAGTGGTACCAGAAAGAGGAAGTGGTTGATAATGTTGAATGTTGAGAGACAGGTGCATATGAGTGGGGGCTGGGGGCTGGGGAGTGGAGGGGAGGGACAAGGGGAGGAGGGGCAGAGGGAGAGAGAGAGAGAAAGAGAGAGAGAGAGAGAGAGCGTGCGAGCGCTCATGCACACAAGTGGGGGAGGGGTAGAAGGAGACAGAATCTTAGGCAGGCTCCACGTTCATCATGGAGTCCGATGCAGGACTCAGTCCCACGACCCTGGAATCATGACCTGAGCTGAAATCAAAAGTTGGTTCCTCAACTGACTGAGTCACCCAGGCGCCCCTAGTTTCATTTCTAATATATTGTTCCGTTAAAGTGGTTGAAGATTTTATGTGCTTATTATAAGATTTCTGAACTTCCTAACTTGCTTAAAGGACTTCCTCATCTGGAGATTAAACAAATATTCTTATACATGATGTGTTATTTGTTTATCCAAATGAAAGCTACATATGATGGTCACAGGTCAACAATCATCTTAAGTTGAATATTGCTTCCCCCCCCACTTTTGATATTTGTGTATATATATATATTTTACATTTGATTTTAATTTTGAATACAAAACGATAAAGATCTTACCTTGTTTTCTTCCAGACACACGTGTCAATTATGCTGATATCTTTTATTAAATAATCCATTTATTTACTACTGAACTAGAATGTTACTTTCATAATAGAATATAGCCTCACACTTATTTGCATGTTTCTGGACTCTGTAGCCTGTTCCACTGGTAAGGACTCTTCAGCTCAGACTCTCAACTTCATTGAGTTGTGACTAAACTTCTTCTCCCCCCCCCCCCCAAAAAAGCTATATGGCCTCTATTAGCTTTGATTTTCCATTTTTTTTGGCATTGTGATAAAATACACTTAACATAAAATCTACCGTCTTGGGGCACCTGGGTGGCTCAGTCGGTAGAGCATCCGGACTCCTGATTTCGGCTCAGGTCATGATCTCATGGTTCAGTTCCTGGAACAGAGCCCCGCAATGGGCTCTGTGCTCAGAGCGTGGAGCCTGCTGGGGACTCTCTCTCTCCCTCTCTCTCTGCCCCTCCCCTACTCATTCTCTCTCTCAAAATAAATATATGTTTATAATATAAAAGAAATAAATACACTTAAAAAATTTACCATCTTAACCATTTTTTTTGTACAGTTCAGCGGTATTACGCACATCTGTAATACTCTGCAACCATCACCATTTTCCGTCACCGTAACTCTTCGTCTTGCAAAACTGAAACTCTACACCTATTAAACAATAACTCCTCTGTCTCCCCTTCCCTCAGTCCTCGGAAACCACCATTCTACTCTCTGTCTGGATGACTGGGACTACTCTAAGTACGTATCCTATAAGTAGAATCACACGAGAGTTGTCTTTTTTGTGACTGGCTTATTTTACATAGCATAGTGTCCTCAAGTTCAATCATGTTGTAGCGTTAAGTCAGAATTTTCTTCCTTTCTGAAGAATAGTCAATTGTATGCATATGCCACATTTTGCTTCTCTGATCACCCATCCACAGACATTTGGGTTGCTTCCACACTTCAGCTGTTGTGAATAATACTGTTGTGAACAGGGCTGTACAAATACCTCTTTAAGGCTGCTTGCAATCCTTTTGGGTATATATCCAAAAGTTGAATTGTTGAATCATATGGTAATTCTGTATTTCATTATTTAAAAAATCTCCATATTGTTTTCCCCAGGGGCTGTACCATTTTACATTCCCACCAACAGGGTACAGGGCTTCTAATTTTTCCACATCCTCTCCAGCACTTGTCATTGTGTTTTGTTTTGTTGGGTTTTTTTAATGTTTATTTATTTTTGACAGAGAGAGAGAGAGAGAGAAGAGAGAGCATGAGCGGGGGAGGGGAAGAGAGACAGAGGGAGACACAGAATCCGAAGCAGTCTCCAGGCTCTGAGCTGTCAGCACAGAGCCCAACGTGGGGCTCAAACTCACGGACCATGAGATCATGACCTGAGCCGAAGTCGGATGCTCAACCGAGCCACCCAGGTGCCCCTTGTTTTGGTTTTTTGATAGGAGCCATCCTAATGGGTGTGAAGTGGTTTATCTCATTGTAGTTTTGATTTGCATTTATCCAATGAAATCTATTAGCTTTTGTATTAAAATAAATTTGGGTTAATTTTTCTTTATAAAAAAGTAGAAGACCGGGCTGCCTGGGTGGCTCAGTTAGTTGCGCGTCCGACTCTTGATTTCAGGCTCAGGTCTTGATCCCAGAGTTATGGGATCTAGCCCTGTGTTGGGGGCTCTGGGCTGAGCATGAAGTCTGCTTAAGATTCTCTCTCTCTCTCTCTCTCTCTCTCCCCCTCTCTCTCTCTCTCTTACTCTGCTCCTCTCCACCCCCACTTGTGCACACTGTCTAAAATTAAAAAAAATTTTTTTAATAAAAAAATAAAAAAGCAGAAGACATGGCTTGAAATAAATGAAAGCACTCTGGATTTGGGCAAAGCCAGTGTTAAAAAATCTTATCTTTAACCTCTTAAGGTGAAGAAATAACTTGCAGGAGTCTTGGGTTTTTTTTTTTGCCATCAGTGACCCCCCCAGGAAAATTTTATATATATCTTTCCACAATCATCTTAGTATCCCAGGCCATTAATGGTGTACCTACGTTAGCATACCAACAAACTAGATAATGAGGTATTAATAGCATAGCTAAAATAGTGCACCAACTAAAGTTACACATGCCTGTGTTGGTAGGGGGAATGGGATTTATGCTAATTTGTAAAGTGTAATCCTTTAGGCAAGATGTAGAAATATCTTCAAGCAATCTTTTTAGAGAGGGAGACAGTGGGGAGGGGGAGAGAGAGGGGGGGAGAGGGAGAGAGAGAAAGAGAGAGAAAGAGAATTCCAAGCAGGCTCCATGATCAGTGAGGAGCCTGCTGTGGGGCTCAATCCCATGACCTTGGGATCATGACCTGAGCGGAAATCAAGAGCCGGACACTCAACCAACTGAGTCACCCAGGCGCCCCTGTAGAAACATCTTTAAAAGACTGATCCTTAATATCTTAGTTGCATATCCATTTATGGTTTACAAAGGTTTCCATGTACAGGATCTCATTTGCTTCTCAAAAAAAATTAAGCAGGGCAGGTATCATCTCAATTTACAAAGGCAGAAACAGAAAAGTCAAATAGCCAGCCATGGGCCACACAGATGGGCGGGCATGTTTTAAAAACTCAGATCTTGGTAAAGAGGGAGTCTGTGTTCTAGCCCATGTAAACACAGAGGCTGATACACAGTTCAGCACATAGGATAAACTCACTGGATATTTGCTGAAGGCGTCTTGTGAGCCTTTTTCAGAGTTCTGGAACAGAAGAACAGAGTTCTTCCACTGTACTACGGAAGGTCCGTAACATAAAGCCAAATTCTTAACAACGGAAACCAGGTGATGAGGAAGAGGACTGGGAGAGGGGAAGGATGGGGGAACGGAGGGGGCTGGGGATGGAATGGGGGCAGGGATATTCCCAGGAGAATGAGGAAGTTGGAGATGGAGGCAGCACTTCTGGAAATGTCAGTGTTTATTAAACATTTAAGGACATTTGGGAGTTTGAGAAGAAATATACAGAATGTAGAAAAATCCTAAGAGTCCCCTGTGGCTGGGAGTGCAGCCTTCCCCTCCCCCCCATTTCCCGTTTATTTTTCCTTTCTGTTTGGTTGTTTAAAGCCCTTTCTTAAAGCTTATTTGCCCCGTCCTCAATGCCCTGACCTGTGAGGATTCTTTGCCCCTCTCTGTCTCCCCTTCCCCATGACCTCGAGTCCCAGAACAGTGCCCTAAAGTGGTCAGGGGCACCAGTCCTGTAGCTGAGGATTGAGGACCAGGGGCCCCTCTGCTTGGGCTAGCTCTCCATGAAGGATTTAATGGGGAGGGGGGATGGGGAAATGCAAAAACCACATGACGTCATTGGTACTCAGTCATGGGGGGAGGGCGCCGGTAAACAAACAAACAAGACTGGATTAAAAAATAAAAAATAACTAACAACCTAAGTAAACCCTGAAGGAGAGTCTGATCCGGATGTTCTGGGTGTTAGCCGGGAGGACAGACTATGGAGCTGGGCCACCTGATGAAGGGGAGGGAGGGTCAGAAAGAAAAGAAGGAGGGACAGGCTGGGTGCTGCAAGGGATGGGAACGCCAGGTGGCCTGGAGCTGAGGCACGGGGTATCAAGGTCCCTTTCTTCTCGGTGCCAGAGGGACAGGCACCAAACACACAGTCCTTGGGGCCGGTGAAGGGGAGGGTGAGGCCCCTGGGTTCCCAGAAAGCCGGGGGTGCAGGTGGGGGGAGATGGGAGGGGCCTGGGGCGTGAACTTTGGAATGAAACTTACATCTCAAAGGGTGCTGAGGGCGGGGCAGGGCTGGGGAGTTAAGGAGGAAAGCACCTAGACGGGGGGAAGAAGAGGAGCCTAGGTCCCCCTGCTCTGGGAGGGCCCAGGGGGGTGGTCACTTGTCGGAGTCCAGACCCATCATGTTCTTGAGGGCGTTCTTGAGGCTGGTTCTGCTGGGGGACTTGACCGCAGGCCGGAGCTCCGAGCTCTGCTCATCCTTCCGCAGTTCCATCTCTATGACCACCACCTGAGAGCCTTTGGTGGGCTCCCGCCCTGACCCCCGACCCCCCGCCCGGCCCGCTAACCGCTATTTCTTATCCTTGCGAGACTCCCCCAGCCCCTTGGCCTTCTTTTCACTGGCAGCTTTGGTGCTTCTGCTGTGGTCCAGCATGGCATACAGCGCTGGCGTCTGCAGGGAGGGGGTCACACCTCAGTCACCCTTCTGGGGGGGCCCAGCCCCACCCTGGTCCCAGCCCATCCCTTACTGCTGCCAGGTAGCTCCGCGCCTTGTCCAGGCCCCGAGTTCCACTGACCTGCCGGCCGCGCTTCGAGTCCTTCGCAGCCTTGTGCAATTTCCCCTTCTCCATGGCGCTGCAGGGAAAGGCGGTGCTGTGGGTCTGCCCCGCTCCAGGCCCGGGCCCCCCTGGAGAGCAGCTATAGCTTCCTCCTCCCTTTGCCGCTCCCCCCCGCCCCCCAAGAAGTTTCTGCCCCGATGGGGAACAGTGGGGTTAAAGGGAGGGTCGCCATGGGGCGCCCGGGTGGCTCAGTCGGTTAAGCGTCCGACTTCAGCTCAGGTCACGATCTCGCGGTTCGTGAGTTCGAGCCGAGCGTCGGGCTCTGGGCTGATGGCTCAGGGCCTGGATGGAGCCTGCTTCCGATTCTGTGTCTCCCTCTCTCTCTGACCCTCCCCCGTTCATGCTCTGTCTCTCTCTGTTCCCAAACATAAATAAACGTTAAAAGAAAAATTTTTTTAAATAAAAAAAATAAAAAATAAAGGGAGGGTCGCCAGGCTCCCCTTACCTGAGCCTCCTCTGCAGGGCCGCCTGTCTGCGTAGCCAGCAGTATCGGGTCACATAGAAAAGCAGCAGCAGCAACAGCACCACCCCCAAGACACCCCCGATCACGGCTCCCAGCACCACCCCGTACCTCGTAGGCACTAGGAGGGGAGGGAAAACAAGTAAAGGGGTGAGCGGGGCCACGCACCTTCGGTTCCTAGCCCCACACCCATTCCCTGCTGTTTCAGAGGTACAGCGCTCAGCCACGGCTGTCTTCTGCCCGCCCTCCCAGAGCCTGAAGGGCATTAGCCCAGGTATTTTGCCTCTTCCCCCAGCCCTTCCCTCCCCCCCACAACCCCCCCCCGCCCCCAGTCCTCCCTGTACTGCCAGACCCCCTGGGCCATCTCCTCTCACACCTTTTTCAAAGACATAGAGTGTGACCTGAGAAGTCTTGCCCACTATGTCTGGTGGGTTTTTGACGTCACAGGTGAAAGTGCCGTTGTCACTGTAGTCCAGGTTGTGTATGACAATAGAGCCATCCTTCCAGTGAGGGTCCCCTACCCACTGGATGCGCTCTTTGAAGGTCCCCACCTCGTCAATGTAGGGTTGTCCCTTGGCATAGTGGAAGATCTATGAGGAATGAGGGGAAGTATGTGGGTCTAGCCTCAGGGTAAGGGCTCCTGGGCTGGAGAGGGTAGTTGGGGGTGGGGGAGACAGTGTAGAGAGGCCCTAGTCAGATGGCTACTTACCTTGCCACAGTTAGGGTTAGGGCTCAAAGGATGTCCCCTCGGTTGCCCAAGTGCTCTTTTCTGTTCTTTGGAGCACCGTTTGGTTATCCAATCCCAGGACGCCCCCAGGCACTCACCGAGATAGCATCGCGGCCCCCTTCGGGCTGGTAGCGCCAGGTAAAGGAGATGTCATCTGAGATCCACTCGCTGGACCAGAACGAGCAGTGCAAGGTCACCTTGGAGCCCACAGCGCCATGGACCTCCTTGTCCGTGTAAACCACAATGGCCTGGGCCAGGGGGAGCACTGCGAGCAGAGAGGGGAGTCAGATGGGCGCCCGGGACCCACTAAGGGATCCAGAGGAAGTGAGACCAATAGGAAGCCAAGGGCTGAGTAGAGACCATAGCAAAGCTGGGGCAGAAATGATCCACTGTCAAGCCCGGATTTCTCTGGGCCAGCTGAAGAGTTAGGCAGAAACGCTGCATTGGGTTCAAGTTCAGTGTGTTCATAAGAGGAAATGAAATCAGCAGTAACAGAACTCTCTTGAGGACTTCCAGAAGGTGGATTCTGTCTCCAAGTCTCCCTTTCCCTTTGGGTCAATATTTAACTCTTAAGGTACCCCTAAGATGCAGGCTTAAAAAATTTTTAATTTATAATTATATGGTAATACATATTGCATTCTTTTTTAGAAACCATTCAAATAGAGATAAAGCTAAAGTCTTTCTTTAAAAAAAATTTTTTTTAATGCTTATTTATTTCTGAGACAGAGAGAGAGCATGAGTCAGGGAGGGGCAGAGAGAGAGGGAGACACAGAATCAGAAGCAGGCTCCAGGCTCTGAGCTGTCAGCACAGAGCCCGACGCGGGGCTTGAACTCACAGACGGCGAGATCGTGACCTGAGCCAAAGTCAGACGCTCAACCGACTGAGCCACCCAGGCGCCCCGCTGAAGTCTTTCTTGACGCCTCCCCCAACAAATGCTTTTCCTGTAGTCCCCTCCCAAATATGACCACTGTCAATCAGTTTAGTAAGTAACCGTTTTCTATGTATCAAGTGCAGTGTAAACCCGACAAACTCAAAACATGAAATAGTTTTGTCTTATGGAGCTTTTCTTTCCTTTTTGAGATACATTGCATTATATTGTTCTTGGCTTTTTTCACTTAAGAGGATGTATAATATGCCTATGTGTCTGAGGGAATTTCCCATGTTGATTCATAGAGATCAATCTTATTTTTAACAGCTGCGTAGTATTTCACAGCATCACACATTCAAATTTCTCGCAGAAAAAAAAAATGAAGATAATTAAGACTGTTTTTTCCTGGCCCAACTGTCCTCGCTGCTGAATGCCTGGTTGCCATACAGCTTGCTGTCGACTGGGAGGTCAGGGAGCTTCTCGGGGGAAGTTGGGTACAGAGGAAGATCCCAAGCTCAGAGCTCAGATGACTTTGCATGTGAGCCCTCTGTGGCTTGACCCTTGTCACCCTCCTCTTGGCCATGCTGGCCCAGTGCCACTCCCAAGACTCACCCACACAAGGAAGGCCATTCCAGGGAGATTATGTGTGTGGGCTGGCCCGGGGTGGGGGCAACTGTAGACCCTTTTGTTCTATGGGAGGGGGAGGAAGCAACCAAACAAACAGAGACCCATTGTCTGACCAATGTTGGGGGCTCCTGCCATCCCCAGACCCCATAACCACCCCCCACTCCTGCTCCATAGTCTCAAATCTCCCACCTCAGCATGCAAGATCAGTGACCCGCTTCTCCTTAGAGGTCTCTTGGGAATCCCAAATGCAACAACAAAGGTTATTCATTGGATCTAACTTCTATTCCTCCTGTTCTAACATCAACCACTGCCCTTCAGCCCTGCTCAATGGTACTATGAGAGGGACAGGTGCTAGAACAGAACCCGCTTCCTTATTCTCCAACACCCCTTCTCCCCATTGCCCTCACTATGACCTTCTCCAACTCCTTATCTTTAACATTTTCTCTGGGTGTCCCAGACTACTCCAGCACAGCACCCAGAAGGGTCTGGATTCTGGGGTTAGGACTCAAAGAGCTGATATTCTGAGCAGTTCTCCCCGACCCCCAATTTGCCTACTCCTCATCTATTGTGTTAGGCTTTGGGGCCATTTGGAGAAGGGAACTGTCCATTCAAATATCCCTACTTTTGACTTTCACTTGCCCACCCAACATCTGCCACGGGGTGAGAAAGGGTTTGGTCACCTTATAAAGGAAGACTGCTTTAGATGGACAAGATCTTAGAGTCTCATAGAACCTCCCTCCTACTCCTTTTGCCTGCATAATAGACAATGGATCCACAGAGAGAAACTGAGGCGCCAAGAGACAAAGGATTCGAGGAGTTGGGACCACAGACCTTGGGCTCCTTCCTTAGATCACATTCCCCGAACTTCCTATTCAGGGGAACTAAGCTTAAGTACCTCAGGCACTGCTAGGGAATGATTAGGTACCCGACCCAGGTGTCTGTCTTGTTCCTTACCACACCATAACACTGCTTCCCACCAGGTGCTCAGCATGGTTTTGGGGGCATGTTACTACCTTCCAACCTGGGTCCAGTCAGGCCCACCTCAGGGAAGCTCTCTACGCTCTTTTACCTTCTCCCTTCACAGAATACCTTTATTGTCTCCCTCTAAGCTATATATATATTTTTCTCCGACTATAATATCACCTTCCTGCTCCTGCTCACTCTTTGGTGCCGGTGGGGCATGCAGTGAAGGCAGGGAGAAGGTTGCTGAGAGGCAAGCTGAGCTCCAGGGCTCCCAGACTGGGGTGGCTCCACTTACCCAAAGAGGAGAAGAGCAGCGCAGCCAGGATAGGACTGGGGCTGGACGAGGGAGCCCCAGGAGCCATAGCTGGGGCAGGGGCAAGGGCTCGGAGCGTCTGTGGGGATGGGAGAGTGGGGGACAAGGAACTGAGCGGGGGGTTCCTGGAATCCGCTTAAAATCCCCTGGGGCCCCAGTATGAGGGGGCTGTCCTGAGCCAGTAACCAATTGCAGCCTGGCATGTGCAGTTGAGAGGTGGTGGGGAGGGGGGAAGAGTACAGGGAGCAGAAGGGGCATTGTGTCCTCTCGGTGGAGGGGTGGGGGGACACATACCACCCCATACACAGAGGGCTTTGTGTCCGATGGCCTCCCCCTGCCCTAGGCTGGAATGCCTGGGGGGGGGGAGGTGAGGGAGAGGGACAGAAAAAGGGACATAAACACACTTCTCCGAGGGATAGATGGGCAGGGGAACCTGAATCCTTAGGCCATGAGAGGGAATTTCTCTATAGCCTCCTTCCCAGAGAATGGCTCCCCCAGAGAACTCTGAAAATGGGATATCCCTTGTCTTTTTTTAATTTTAATTTTTAATTTTTTCGATGACTGTTGGTTGCATTATAGGCTTCTTGAGATGACCAGGTCATTTGGGAGTCCTTCCCCCCACCCCCTATCTCCCTGCATCCTGGGTGATTCTTCCCTGATAGAAGCTTTCTCCACTGGAAAATATCCAGGAAATAATTTCCCTGAGCTTTCCCTCTTTGTCAGGGAATCTTTCAATGCTTCATGCTGCAGTTTAAGTCCATTGTGATTTAGGACAAGGCAACAAAATTGTATTGAATGCCAGCTATATGTAAAGTATGGGTTTGTGGGTAACAGAAAGAGGAATAAAAATTAAGTTTCTCCTTGAAGGAGTTTAAAATCTAGTTGGCGGGGGGCAGAGAGGGGAGAATCAAAGGACAAATCCATCAATACCCAACATGATCAACCATCATGCTTGCCATAGCAGAGTGATGAACCAAGTGCTTAGTATACCAAGGAGGGCACAACCAGATCTGCTTGAACATGCGCAGTGGTTCACAAACATCCGGGAGATTAAGTCAGTAACGGAGGGTTAAAAACAAAAATAAACCATTTAATAAATGAAGTTCGGAGGCAGGGGAGTTGTGTCTAGAAGGCAACTTTAGATATGGACCCACTTTGAAGGATGTGTGCCATTTTGAAGAAAAGGAATGGGTAGTGAAGGTATCGAGGCAGATACAGCAAAAGCAAAAACAAAGACAGAAGAAAATGTGTTTGTGTGTGTGTGTGTGTGTGTGTGTGTGTGTGTGTAGGTTTCTGAAGTATTGAGGATATTCAA
Source organism: Lynx canadensis (assembly GCF_007474595.2). Lineage (NCBI taxonomy): Eukaryota > Metazoa > Chordata > Mammalia > Carnivora > Felidae > Lynx > Lynx canadensis. The sequence goes on along the minus strand of NC_044319.2, from coordinate 63,449,977 downwards.
GCCAGATCTTGTGGCCTCCACTTTGACTTGATTTAGGGGAACATGAGGGGCATCATAGGAAACAAGTCTGTACAGGAAAGTTGAAGCCAATTGGTGAAAGGCATTAAACGGCAAATGAAAGAGGGTGGGCTTCATTGGTTCATCATAAGAATTTCCTGATGGTTTGAGGGTTAGAGATATTTTGGGTTAGAGATGGGAGTGTCCACATGGTCAGAGCTGAGTTTTAAGACAAACCTGGCTAAAAAAAAATCATTCCCACCAGAGCTCTCCTAATTGTTGTCTCCTTTGTTTCCCTTCTTGGGATTATCTGAAATGATTTTGTTTTTCACTGAACCTCTCGTACTTCCATTTGAAATGTTTCCCCTTCTTTTCCCCCCTTTCTTTCTCTGATCTCAGGCCTTGGATAGACCCTGCTTTTCTCTCCTGCTTATTTTAAAGATAAACCCTGGTGATAAGGGGCTTGACTTAATATCTTGTTTGAATTTCAGTGTAATTAATTTCAATCAGTTGTGAGCCCTACAGGGTTAATTTGAGGGGAGAGGCCACTGTTTTCCTGCGATTGGGACCACTGCAGGTTCACCTGTAAAGCCACAGGCTCCTGGTACCCACCGGTCACCTCCTTACACAGGAGATGGAGGGTTCCATGATTAGTATTGGATTTGAGCTGTGGAACTCTAAATGTGGGACTTGATCATAAACTCCACAGGCAAAATTGTCAGTAAATGTTCACGGGATGTTGTAGTCAATTACACCTCCCTAACCACGTCTCCCCAGCTGCAAGTGACCCACTTTCTGCTTTCATCCACTCCTTTTACCTATACCTCTTTCACGGGGTTGCTAATTTCTTTGTTGTATTTACTTACTGATCCTGCTAAGGCATAAGCTGCTTGAGGACAATTACGTTTGTGTTTTTGAATCCCCTGAAGCACTTTCACATCCTCTACAAAAAGTTTATATATATATATATATATATATATATATATATAGGCATATATGTATATGCCTCTTGTACTTAGCTTTTTAAATAAATTCATTATATATATAATTAATTATTATTTATTGTTATTATGTGTGCACGCATGAGTGAGTAGAGGAGGGGTAGAGAGAGAATCCCAAACAGGTTCCTGTGCTGTCAGTGCAGAGTCCAATCCTGGGCTCAAACCCATGAACTGTGAGATCACTACCTGAGCCAAAATCAAGGGTACGACGCTTAACTGACTGAGCTACTCAGGCACCCCAATGACTGGAAGTTCAATAGCAGAAAACTGTATTTTATTTTTTTAAAAGATTTTACTTGTAAGTAATCGCTATACCCATGTGGGGCTCGAAATCACAACCCTGAGATCAAGGGTCATATGGTACACTGACTAATCCAGCCAGGCTCCCCAGAAAACTTTATTTGAATGTAACAACTTTCTAATGATTAAGCAGTTTACTAAAAAAAAAAAAAAAACAAAAAAACTTGTGTTTTGAGGTAACCTTTACCGAATGTGTTAGAGTGCTGAAGATGAGTGGCCATCAATGTTGTATAGGAGATCCCTGCACTGAATAGAAACTAAAGTTAGAGAGCCGCTAAGGTCTCTTAACAGTCCAAAAGTCTATGAAAGTGCTTTCTTTGTCAAGTATTATAGAAATGCACAACAGGATTTTCATTTGATGCAGAGATAAGTGAATTTGTGCTATTTAAATCCTGAAAGTGCAGGAGTGCTAAATATAAATGAGATCTGAATAGTAATGTTAGCTGAATGTTTTATTGTAGAATAGGAGTTGCTCTAGGCTGTCTCCTTCACTTCTCTTTGCCCCGCCCTCGCCCGCAAAAAGACTCAAGAACTTTTTCAATTTTCTATTCCCGTCTCCCTTTTTCTTCCTTAAGTCACAAATGCTCTGCAATTGATTGCAGTGCTTGGGTTCCTCAAAACCATATGTGTGTGTGTGTGTGTGTGTGTGTGTGTGTGTGTGTATGTGTGTATAAATCAAAGCGAGTTCTCCCCCACTCCAGGTTCTTCTGGCTGTGGGCGTCACCCACACAGTCTTGAAACAAGGAACAAAGGAGCGTTGTATTTGGCTAGTGGGCGTCCAGCTCAGGCGGCAGCTCAAGCCCAGGAATTGTGGGCACAGAGCTGATCCAGGTGGTTAGACGAGGCTCCCAGGCCTTGGGATGGTGGTCTACGTAGTTCTCACGATCCTTCCTCAACTTGGGCCTCAACTCGTGTTCTCTGTACTCTGTTGTGGAGCTTCCCATCAGAACGGATGGAGCCCGTTTCCCTGGGAGCCTCGGCCGGCCTACCTGGGAAAGAGGGAGAGCGAAACTATTCTGGAGTCCCTGGTGAAGAATCAGGGCAAGTCAGAAGTTCAGTGGTGCGAAGCAAAATGAATATGTTCACAGGTGAAACGCAGACCGCAGAGTCTGAGTCAGCGCCATTTCTGCCGACCCCCTGGCAAATTCTAGCAGAAGCCAGCCGAGGGAAGCCGTGCAGACACACAAAACCAGAAAAGATTAAGCGTGAACAACGCTGAGGCGAACCGCCTGCGAGCCTTTTAAAGAGCCGGAGGCGTCACGTGACATAGCCCCGCCCCCCCCCCAAGTGGCGGAGACGTTGTGCGTCACTTCCGTCCAGGCCGGAACTCAAGATGGCTGCGCTCCTGTTGAGGTGACTTTAGCCCGGGGCTGGGAGTCTGTGTCCGCGGCCTTGGGGAGGCCTGCGCTGCCCCTCCTGTCTTGCTGACGACTGTTTGCACCGTCCCGGGGCGCGGGAAGGGCCCGTGGGTGTGCGGGTCGCGCGCCCTGGCGTCCTAGGGCCCCTTCCCTTCCCCCCCAGCCGCTCCGGTCCCCGGGGTCACGGGCCCGTTATCTCCTCCTGAACTCCCTACCGAGGAGTCGCGCGGCTGTCGCCCCTTCTGCTTCCCCCAGCTTCAGTACTTTCCCCCAGGTTGCGTTCGGGGCTGCACCCAGAGCCACGCTCCGAGAGAGTAAATAGTTAGAGGACTTCGAGGTCAGCGGACCGTCGGTCGTACGACTTCGAGCTCTTATTCGGGCCTCGGGAAGAGAGATCTTGGTGTACTTCGCTTTTGCTTCGAACTCCTGCAGACACTAGTTGCTGGCAACGAGTGGCCACTGAGTTCCTAACGGGCCCCTGGGGGAGGGGACAGGAGTCCTGGATCCCTACGGCGCCGGCGATTAGAAATAGCGCCCATAGCGGTCGCTCTACTGTCCTAAAGCAGCCCAGGGAATTCAGTTTCAATTTATCTTTCTATGTGGGGTAGGGAGTGGATGTCTCAGTTTTTCTATACAAGGTCATTCGCCGCCCGGAGAAGTATCCTAGATTTTCTTCTATTCTGTTCTGCCCACTGTCTAGACCTCGTTCTCCACTCAGAGCCTTTCTAGACGCGGCAACTCGAGTGACTTTAGACACTCGCGGTACAAATCCTAGCATAGTTTCGTGCCAGGCCTATTTTTGGAAACTATTTGTTATGGAAAGTTAGTTTTAATGTCGTTGAGATTTAATTCCTGATTTCCCCAAATGCCTTCTTATTTCTCTTTCCACAGCAGTACACCCAGTATAAAAATAGAGGGACTTTATTTAGTTTTTCTTTGTGACAGAACGATTCCTTTCGGAGTTGAGATCAGGAGTGGGTTATCTTAATCCATCATTTTCCTCCTTCCCTCTCATTTCCAAATGTATCTTTTTTTCCTAAGGTGTTGCCAGCCCCAGTCTTGCCAGAACTGCACTCTTTATTCCAGGTAGTTTTACCGTAACTGAATGATTTTGAATCCTTGATGTATTTTGGTGGGTGTCGGGGGCCTTTTGGTAGAATTCATGTGTAGCTTGAAATGATCATGTTGGTTCTAAACAGTTCGTTTTAGGAGTTTCAGGATTATTGTTTGGAAGGTGACAATTATCATACTCAGTAAATATGTCCAGACAGTATCATTTTGAGATGTGTACGACTGTCACCACCAGGATTCAATGCCAAGAAATAGACTTTTTCATTAGTATTAATCTGAAGCTCATGGGAAGGGCGCCTCTCTCTTCTTTTTTCACAAGGGATTTCTTAGGATGGGGCATAGGGAATTAAAAAAACAACAACAATTTCTTTTTCTGATTGAAATTCTGAGTCTAATTCCATTTCACTAGAGGGATTTGGAACTGTTTATAACGTGCTAACTTAGCCTCAAAGAAAATACCTTCTAAGAAATCCTAGGAGCTAGATTCTAGTTCTAGTGTCACTAGTTCCATTTATTTTGGACAAGTCAAGGTCATCAATCCTCGTTTGTGAATGAAAATAGTAATAACTTGGACCCACTTAAGAGAAGTATTGGCTAAACATTTTTAATGTTGGCTAATTGGCTAACTAAAAATGATTAGTTTTCAAAGCACTGTACATCATGGCTTTTAAATAGTGCTCTATATTTTGTATATTCCCTAAACAGTTCACAGACTAGCCAGGAATGAATAACCAGCTGAGTAATGCAACGCCATTGGCATTTAGTCAAGGAATGGTTTGCCAAAGCCAAGACGGAGATGGAGAACTAAGCAAAGAACAGCTAGGCTTCTGTCTAATAAAGTTCATGCCGCTTAGGCACAAAGTCGCCAAGAGTTGTTAACTATGTGCACGTTGCTCATCATATAAAATACTACCTGTGAAACACCTCTAAAAATAAGGCTTAACTTTAAATATATAAGACTGCTTCTTAAAATAAGCATACCTCATTTACAAACCTTTTTTTTTTTTTTTTGAGCCTCTTCTATGTGTCAGACATTATCATAGGTGTTATAGACACAGAGCATTCCAGTCTTATCCTTGAGGAGCTCAAAGTCTAGTAGAGGCGATAAATAGATTAATTATTAAGCACCATAATATGTGTTGCTATAGAGATATGAAGAAGCGGTGTGAGGCATGGCAGGGGCAGCAAGTAAGGCGAAAGAAACTGAAGTTGCCATCCAGGAGTTGTTGGGTTTTCAAGGATGAGTTTAATCAGACTGTGAGGGAGGTTCCAATCAGAGAAGAGCATGAGCGAGGGCATATAGTCCTAAGAGGGCTTGCTCTGTCTGGGTGTAGTGCAATACTCAGTGTGGCAGACATATAAGGGGCTGACGGGAATTTGGAGGAGAATGGGTCCAGAGAGTTGGAGTGGGCTGTGTTGAGAGGGGCCTTGTTTGGCTACGGTGTGGACCTTACACTACAAGCAACGGGGAACTGTTAAAAGACTTTGGGCAGAAGACCAATGAAATCAGCTTTATTTTTCAGTAAGTTAGCTTTGGTAATATTGAATGATTGGGAAGCGACTGATGGTAGGGAGATCAGTTCAGGAGCTCCTCTTATAGTTCTCTTTGTGAGAAATGGAGAGGATAAGGACTAAAACAATGGACTGAAGTCCTGGATAGCATTGATAGGACTGGGTGATGTCTCACGTATATATGGGGGTGAGAGAAAAAAAAATCAAGGATGACTTCTGTTGTCGTTTGGGAGTGGGTGGGGGCTAACAGTCATGAATCAGAATTTTTGTCTTTAAGTGATTTCTCTTCATCCTGTTCTTCGAGGTTATATGTCTATTTTAGTGTTGCTCTTACCCCAGGTATTTCTGAAACTTTTTGGCATATCATCAGATCAAGTTTAGAGGTCATGTAAGAGAAACTCATTATATTGTAGTCGCATCTTGTTTTGGACCAAAAATGGTTTTATTTAGTTTGATCCCGTAGACTTGGCTTTGAATAACTTTTTTCCCCCCAAAAGTCAAATCCATTTTCAGCAGATGAATATTTTTATCACCACTGATGGTTTTAAAAAGAATGTGATGTGAATTCTAAAGACCTTGGGGGAAACCAGTGAAATACTGGTCGTATCTTATACATGTGGGCCTAATTGCAGTTTGGAGAATGATTTTCTGGCCATTTTCTTACGTAATCCTCCCAGCAACTTATTAGGTAGGTCTTTTCAGTCCCATTTTACAAATAAAGAAGGTGAAGCTCAGTGGTCCCCTAAAGTTACATGATTTATGCAGAATCGGAATTCCAGTTTTTACTTTAATATTATTCCTGTGTCACTGTTGTCACCCCAGTCCAGAGAAGAGTTTCACAAATGATTTGAACAGCGATTACATTTTTTGGGTACACATGTATAATGCATTTAGAAAGGGACAGTGCTAACTAGAATGGTAAGTTCTGGCTTGTTCATTAAAAAGAAAACAAAGTACGATTACTTTTTGGCCATAACCTAGAACACCAAGTTCCTTGGTGGAACTTGCCAGAGTTCCTGGTTTCCCACAAAAGGCAAGGATTGATACCTACTTTGGTCCTGTTTCAAATAAGGCTATGGACTTTGTACACCTAGTTTCTGTGAGGGCCTTGTGGAAAGCTTACGTTGGTATTTGTCTGGGAAACAATAGCATTAGACAGAGTGCTGTAGATTCCAGCCCACATCTGCAAACTCTTGCTGGGCAGCCGAGTGACTGGACCTAGCCTGGTGTGCGGAATGCATGTCCTGCGAACTTCAGAACCACAATTACTTCAATTGATTAAAGAGATTTGTTCCCACTTCCTTCTGGGAGCCTGGGGTACACAATGTCTGCATTCACCTCTTGTCTCCAGGGCTGGAGAGAGAGAGGAGCTGAAGGAAGTGTTGGCTGGATTATTTTACCTTCAAATAGCGTACCCTTCCACTGTCCTAGTGTAAAGCAGAGGGATTTTGAAACGTTTGTGCCTCTAATATCGACGGTGTGATGGACACTGTGAGCTTTTTTACAAGGTCATCGGACCTCAGTGCGATTTTATTTCCCCACGATGCCTTGCACATAGGGGATATACAGTAAACTTTTGTGGAAGCAACATATTTTTCATTTTAATCCCAGTGCTTCACTCTGATACCTTTCTTAAATACTTCTGGAAAGATTTGATATGATAATGTGAATAGAGGGGCCTAGTGGTCGTATTTTTCAGTTCGTGTGTGCTCTCTGGATCAGTTAAACTCTCTTTACATAGAATGCCCAGGCACATCTTAGTTTTAGGCTTGAGGAGCAGTTCTGGTACTGTTTTGATGCATTTCAAAAATAGCAACTTTTTAGTAGAAAACTTGTGTATCCTCTTGGTGCAATTCTTCACGTGGTCCGTGAAATCTTTGCGTTCCCATACTTTTTGCACTATTAGAGACTTTTTTTTTTTTTTTTAAAGTAGACTCTATGGATGCAGTGTTTGAACTCAGGACCCTGAGATCAAGACCTGAGTTGAGATGAAGAGTCAGGTGCTTAACTGAGCCACCCGGGCTCCCCTATTACAGACTTTTTGACTTGAAATTCATCTGTGTTGTCGGGAGCTTGATGGTAGTTCCTAAAATGACAGCTTAATGTTTAAGACCCTCTTTCTACAAACCCCTTATTCTTCAGTCTTCTTAGTTCCTCCCTTTGCAGCAGTTAACTGAGCTGTATTCTTGTTCTTCTTCTTTACCCCAATCTCTTTTTTTCTCTAAAATTTTTTTTTAACATTTAATTTTTATTTTTGGGAGAGAGTGTGAGTGGGGGAGGGACAGAGAACGAGGGAGACAGAGGATCCGGAGCCGACTTTGTGCGCTGACAGCAGTGAGCCTGAGGCGGGCCCAAACTCACAAACTGCGAGATCATGACCTGAGATGAAGTTGGATGCTCAACCACCTGAGCCACCCAGGCGCCCCAACCCCTATCTTTTAACCATGACCTCCTTTAAAACCTCACTTAAAAATAAATCACATTCTATATTTCTCTGTTGAACGTTACCAACGCTCATTATTCTTTTACCTTGTATTATTTGTGTTGGGCTAAAACTTTATTTTGCATTTGTAGGTTGTATTTGTGATTATTCTCAAGTTATTTAAAGTTGTAGCTTTCCAACTAAAAAATCATTTCAAGGACAGTGATATTGTCATTGTTTTCATCTTATTCTTAATTTTTCCTTTCACTCCTAAGTCTAATATGGTACAAAAATAGAGAACTTGATAAACTGAAATTGATCTCAAAATGTGTGTTGCTCTTTATTCTCTCTCTCTTTTCTTTTTAAGATTTTATTTTTAAGCAATCGCTACACCCAACATTGGACTTGAACTTACAACCCCAAGGTCAAGGGTCACATGCTCCACTGACTGAGCCAGCCAGGTGCCCTCCATTGACTCCTTCTTCTCTTATCTTGCAGACAGGTTGGCCGTCATTGCCTCCGTGCCCACCTTAGTCCTCAGCTCTGTATCAGAAAGTAAGTTTCTAAATTTGTGGAGGCTATTATGACTTAACATTTTTTCCTTCGGGAACAGCAATGGGTTGTTGTTTAGATTTGGGGGGTATGTGTGGAAGAAAATAGTTGTAGATGGTTGGCTGAAAATTTAGTGATCGTGGTCACTATTTTTCTCATCTGGTAGTAGAAGAAGGAAGGATGAGAATATTAAATTTTAAATTTGGGAAACATTTTATACTTTCAGAAAAGTTGGAAGACATTTGCTATGTTTACTTAGAGCTCTGTGTATTTTATTTTTTTTTATTTTTTATGTAAGAAAAAAATTTTTTTAAGTTTATTCATTTTTGAGAGAGAGAGAGAGAGTGAGTCAGCAGGGGAAGGGCAGAGAGAGAAGGGAGACACAGAATCGGAAGCAGGCTCCAGGTTCCAAGCTGTCGGCACAGAGCCCGACGCGGGGCTTGAACTCACGAACTACAATACCATGACCTAAGCCAAAGTCAGAGGCTTAACCAACCGAGCCACCCAAGGCACCCCGTTATGACGTTTTTGAAGAATACGGGCCAGTTGTTTTGTAGAATGCCTTTCAGGTCGGGCTTATATGATTCTTTGCTATGATTAGAGTCAGGTTACCCATTTTGGGCAGGAGTAATATGTAAGTATGTTATATTCCTGGTTATATTCACATCAAGGGCATGTGATGCCATTTGTCCCATTGTCAGTGATTTTAACTTTGATCATTTGAATAATGGAATGTCTGCTAGGTATTTTTCCACTATGAAGTTATTGGGTTTTTTCTTTTTTTTTATAATTAATGGGTCATCTGTGCGTAGGTTATATTTTCTTGAGGGGGATGGAATGTATTTAATACAGGCATGTAATAAATTGTTGGACGTAGCTGTTCAACACTTAGCTTCCATCCACCCCATTGACAAGGGAAACCCAAGAAACTGTTCAGAGGTGCTGAGGTCTTGATTTTTGAGGATGTGAAAGGGAGTCTTGACAAACCAGATGAGAGCAGGTGGTGCTGCTGTATGAGACCACACCTGTGCCCTCGGGAAAGGATGATCCATTTATATAAATGATTTTGAAATATTGTACTGGCTCTGCTGTCTGGCACCAAAGAAGTAGAGCTTCTGTGGCAGGACCTGTGTGGTGGGGAATTGGAAAGAAGAGTTTTCCTCTGCTCGGACTTCTAACTGAGTCAAACTTGGCCTAAAGATAAGAGGATTGGACAGACATATTTTCTTTATACAATGGGTTCATCCAGCCCAGCTTAGCTTTTTTTATTTTAACTTTTTGTTATGTAAAATCTTGAGACAAGTATATTTCTCATCATTTTAAAGTCTTCCATCTTCTGGTTTTATTTTAGTGCTGTTCCTTTGGGAACCACAGCCAAAGAAGAGATGGAGAGGTTCTGGAATAAGAATGCTGGTTTAAACCGTCCTCTGTCTCCTCATATCACTATCTACAGGTGAGCGCTGTGGAACCAGGGAATCTAGAGGTAATGGGTGAAGGTCCTGGAGGTTGGGCCATTGCGCCCCTGATTATTTCCATCAGGCCTTTTTTATAAGAAGATGACTGTTTTTTGCCTTCTGGCCTTAGAGGGTAATCTATCCTGAAGAACTACCATTTGGAAAATGGCAAGTCAAAATGTAATTTCTATTAGTCGAAAACCAGTATTTTGAAATGATTTCAAATTTATATAGATGTTGCAAAAACAATACACTCATTTCCTGGATACTGTTGTGCACATTCCCAATTTGTGAACATGTCCAAGTGATTTAAGATCAAGTGCAGAGATGATCGTGTCCCATTACTCCTGTGTTAGCTCTTATGCTGCTGTAACAAGTGATCATAAACTTTGTGGCTTAAAACAGCACATTTGTTATCTTACAGCTCTGTGGGGCGAAAGTCTGACAGGTCTCACTGGGTTAGAATTAAGGTGTTGGGAGGGCTGCATTCTCTTCTGGAGGCTCAAGTGAAGAATCTGTTTCCTTGCCTTTTCTAGTTTCCAGAGGCTACTTCGAATTCCTTGGCTTGTGGCCTCCTCCCTCCATCTTTAAAACCAGCAGTGATGGGTGACATTCTTCTCCCTCCCACCACTTCCGCCCTACTTCCATTGTCACATTTCTTCTCTGATTCCCTTCTGCCAGCCTCTTCCACTTTTAAGGACCTTTGTGATTATGTTGGTACCATCCAGATAATCCGGGCTAGTCTGTTTAGCTCAAGGTGAGTTTATTAGCAAACTTAATTTCATATGCAACTGTTAATTCTCCTCTGCCATTTAAGGTAAAATACTCACAGGTTTCAGGGATTAGAATGCGGACATCTTTAGGAGGATCATTACTCATTACTCAAGTAGGCTTAATACTTGAGTGCATGTTTCATAAATTCAAGGACACTCTGTAGTACAACCATCACAATCAGAAAGTTAACTTTGACCCTATGTTACCATTTAATTGTCAGATCTCATTCAAGTGTTGTCAGTTGTCCTAATATTGTCCTTTATAGGTCCAAGATCCAACCCAGGATCATGTAGTGCATTTAGTTATCTCTTTAACTCTTTAATATCCTTTGGTAAGGAAAGAGTCTTACCTTATCTTTTATGACCTTAACATTTTTAGAATGTTCTCAGCTTGGGTTGTTTGCCTGATGTTTTTGGCAGGAATGCCTCTAACGTGATGCTGTGCTCTTCCCAGTGCGTGGGGCCAGCGATAAACATGATGATGATTTATACCGTTACTGGTGATGTCAACTTTTTTTTTTTTTAATGTTTATTTATTTTTGAGATATCATGAGCAGGGAAAGGGCAGAGAAAGAGGGGGACGAAGGATCCAAAGCAGACTCCATGCTGACAGCATTGAGCCCGACGCAGGGCTCGAACTCACGAGCCATGAAATCATGAGTGGAGCCGAAGTCGGACGTTCAACCAACTGAACCACCCAGGTGCCCTAAGACACATTTTAACTAATGATAAAAGTTATATCACCAGGGGCGCCTGGGTGGTTCAGTTGGTTGAGCGTCCAACTTCAGCTCAGGTCACGATCTCACGGCTTGTGAGTACAAGCCCCACGTTGGGCTCTGTGTGGACAACTCGGACCCTGGAGTCTGCTTCGGATTCTGTGTCTCCCTCTCTTTCTCTCTGTCCTCCTCCACTTGAGAGTGCATGCGTGCTCGCTCTCTCACAAAAATAAATAAACATTAATAAATAAATGTGTCTGCTTCGGTTTCTCTGTAAAATCAATGAATAAAGATAGTGTGCTTATTAGTTGATTATTATTTTGTGGGGAGACTTTTACCACCATCTGTTGATGGTACTTACTATCAACATTTATTAGTTATTACAATGAGTTATTACTGTGACGGTTGCCAGATTGTAATTTTTCTAATTCCATCATCCCTTCTAGATTTATTTGTAATAAATAAATTAATAGGATGAAGCATACTTTATCGGTGCAGACTCAAGGAATCCTAAAAGGAAAAACTCTTCTCTACTGTGATGACACCAACTAAAGGAGAAACAACCTCCTTTCCTCTCTGCTCTTGATACTTCTGACATCGAATGTGTGGAGGTTTTTCCCACACCAACCAGTTTTCCATCTCTGTGGATACCAGTTGGGTATCCAGGAATTCGGTCATGACGCTTACTGTGTGGAGTTAGTGCCCAGCCTACAGGTTAGGGGCTCAGTCCCCCAGGCTGTCCCCCGCTTCAGATGCCTGTTTGCAAGTCCTGTGCTTTTGACTGACCAGCTATAAATCAAGAGTTCTCTCTACCCCCTCCTTAGGTTCAATCATTTGCTAGAATTGCTCTCAGAACCTGGAAACATTTACTTAACATTTACTAGTCGTCATAAAGGGTACTACAGATGATACAGATAAACCATAAGGTACCCTTTGATGCACCTCTATGTCCAGAAAAGTTCTGAGCACAGGAGCTTCTGTCCCCATGGAGTTGAGGTACACCACCTTCGTGACATGTGGTTGTGTTTACCAACCTGGAGACACTGAACCATTTATTTACTTTTGGGATTTTTGCGGAGGCTTCATCACGTAGGCATGATCAATTATTAACTCAATCTCTAGCCCCTCTTCCCTCCCTGGAAAAAGAGGGAGTGGACCTGAAAGTTCCAAATTTCTAACCGTGGCTTGGTCTTTCTGGTAACCAGCCCCCACCCAGAGTCACCTCATTAGAGCAAAGGACGCTCTTACCGCCCAGGAAATTCCAAGGGATTTAGGAACTGTGTGTCAGGAATCAGGGTCAAAGACCAAATATTAGAACAAAAGATGTTCCTAGCCCTCCTATCTCTAAGGAGTTGATAAGGGTTTTAGGAGCTCTGTGTCAGGAACCAGGAAGAGAGACAGTGTAGATACATATTTCTTATTATTTCCCAGTGCCTATTCTGCCTAAAGGGTTACACTGTTACTCTCCTTTATTTTGATGTTCAGATTGTCCCACACTTAGCCGGTGGGAGTGCTTCAAGAAGGCTCCTGCGAAATCAAGATCTGGGTGCTAGATGTTCTCATTGCTACCAGGATGTCATTGCTTGTAGGCCCTTTTCAGTAGACAGAGCTAGGATATGTGTGGATGCAAATGCAGGTGTCCGTGTAGGTATGTGAGTGTATACATATACACAGATGCATCTGTAGCTGTTCATCCGTTGTCCTCGGAAGTAGCATCGATAACTGGTAAGCTGGTGTCTTCAAAGAAAAACCCCTCTAGATCTGCTCCTTTCCAGTTCATGCAGCAAAGCAGCTGGAGCCCTGCTACCCTCTCTACTTGGGTTCCTGCCAGGGAGGCTGGCCGTTTCTTTACCACCTCCGCAAATACCACAACCCTTCAGATTTTTTCCAAGCCAGATTCCAGAAATAATTCTGATTGCAGAAATTGGGCATTCTACTAAAACAGAAGGAGACTAATAGGTGATCTTAATCCTTGCAACTTGGTGGAACTTTTTTTTTAAGAGAGAAAATATTTGGGGAAAAATTATAATGATGAAGAACTTCTCAAATTACTCTGAATCTGTATTTAAAGCCCTGGCCTTTTTGCTTGGGTCACGTAACGAATGTTAGTAGGCTGGTGGCATGAGTCTTTCACTACCTTCTAGACATACTTGTGGGGGGAAAAAAGCATCAGAGAGCATGGGGCTGTTTCCAAGGTGATATGTCCAGGAAAGATGTCTGATTTATGTTTTATGGAATCATATTTTCTATTACTAACTTCTTTAGAGTTTTTTGGAGGAGGCATGGGAGGGAGTAAATGGTCAAGGGAGCACTTTATGAAGTATTATTTATTTCACTAAATTGCATCAGTTTATGAAAGCAAAAATGTATACAGGGCTTAAGTTATCAGGAGAACAAGAGCCACTGAAAAGGATGTTAGAAAACTTCTTAAAACTTAGGGTTGAAACTTGGAGATGAAAGGGGCCATAACATTTAATTTCCTCATCAACCTCATTGGTGTTTTTTGGTTTTGTTTTTTAAGATTTTACTTTTTAAGGAATCTATACACCCAACGTGGGGCTCGAACTCACAGCCCCAGGATCAAGGGTCTCCCACTCTACTGACTGAGCCAGCCAGGAGCCCCAACCTCACTGTTTTAAGAATGTTCCTTGGGACTTTGGATATTCCACTAAGCTTCCGTGGGTAGTTGTGTGTGGCTGGCCAACATGCAGCTATGGGCCCCGGCCCTGGGTAACCAAAGCAACTTCACTTTGATCTGTTTTACATACAGTAAAACCTTGGTTTACAAGCATAATTTGTTCCAGACACATGCTTGTAATCCGAAGCACTTGTATATCAAAGCGAATTTCTCAATTAGAAATAATGGAAGCTCAGATGATTTGTTCTACAGCCCAAAAATATTCATAAAGAAATGATTACAATACTGTAACATAATACCAAATAATAAAGAAAATACAAAGTATAAAGAAAAATAAACTAACCTGCACTTTCCTTTCAAAACCTTCATGGCTGGTGGGAGGGAGATGAGAGAGGTGGGTTATTGTGTAGGACGTCTTTCACTATCACCAATGGATGTTGGCTACAGTACAGTATTTTTTTTTAAATTTTTCTTTTAATGTTTTATTTATTTTTAAGACAGAGAGAGACAGAGCATGAGTGGGGATGGGGCAGAAAGAGAGGGAGACACACAACCTGAAGCAGGTTCCAGGCTCTGAGCTGTCAGCACAGACAGCTCAGATGTGGGGCTCGAACTCACGAACTGTGAGATCATGACCTGAGCCGAAGTCGGACACTCAACCGACTGAGCCACCTGGGCGCCCCTACAGTACAGTATTAATAAACTCTTGTCATGTTCTGTATTTAACGTAACTGGCAATAAGGCAGCAGAGGAAAAGGTCTGTATCTGCAGGCAGCCTGACCTAGAATGAAGCAAAGCATTCCTAAGCTTACTCTTGGATGGAAAAGCAAAGGACTGCCCATAGGTGCTTTGGAGTGACAAAAAATACACAAGTGCCAGAGTGGGCACCTTCCAACGTTCTGAAAAAAATTACTGATTTCTGCCAAACACCGTGGCCTGAGACTGAGCATCCGAGCATGGGAGACTATCACTCACAATCCTGCAGAGAGAGAGAGAGAGAGAGGAACCGTTGGCTCATTTGGAATCATGTGATGTTCCACATCACATACTACTTGTATTGCAAGACATCGCTCGTTTATGAAGTCAAAATTTACTGGAAATGTTTACTCGTCTTGCGGAACACTCGCAGAATAAGTTACTCGCAATCCAAGGTTTCACTGTATTGGGTTTTTGCATTTTAAGAAAGGTGCTGCTCACCAAAAAAACCCAGAAAAGTTTAAAAGTCACGGTTGTATCTGATGAGTGAATCTCTTCTGTGTTATTTTCACGTGGTTGTCTCTGCCTGGGCTTATACCCCTCTAGCATACAAGGAACTCCCTACCGCCCTTTTCCAGTTTGGGAATTTCTTTGTTTATCAGAAAGATTCTTCTTTTATTGAAGTTGCTGCAACTTATTATTATATTTTTAAATTTGTTATGTTTATTTTTGAGAGGGAGAGAGTGAGCAGTGGAGGGGCAGAGAGAGAGGGAGACAGGGCACTGACAGCAGAGAACCCGACGCAGGGCTCAAACCCACAAACCATGAGATCATGACCCCAGCCGAAGTCGGATGACTGAGCCACCCACGCACTGCAGAAGTTGCTACAACTTATATCTTCTATCCAGTGGCTCTGGGTTTACCTTGAGTCGTGTGAAATAAATCCAAGCACACTTTTTCTCCAACATCCATTTATTGATTTTCATGTGCTTATTCGCCATTTGTATGTCTTCTCTGGAGAAAGGAATATTCAAATCCTACGCTCATTTGTTTAATTGGGTTGTCTTATTTTTTAACATTTTTTTTATTGCGATAAAATATGCATAATATACAAAACTTGTCATTTTGACTATTTTTAAGTATACAGTTCAGTGGCATTAAATGTCTTCACCATTGTTGTACAAACCATCACCACTATCCATTTCCAGAATCCTTTTATATTCCTAAATTGAAACTCCATACTCATTAAGCAACAATTCCCATTCTCTGCCTCCAGCCCCAACCCCTAACCGCTGAGTTTCTATCTCTGTAAATTAGACTACTCTGGGTGCCTTGTGAAATGGAATCATACAATGTTTGTCCTCTCGTGCTTGGCTTCTTTCACTTGGCACGATGTCTTCTAGGTTCATCCATATTGTAGAACGTGTCCGAATTCCGTTCCTTTCTAAGGCTGAACAGATGCTTTGGTGTACGTATACATTGCATTTTGCTTATCCATTCATCTGTCCACGGACATTTGTGTGGCTTCTACCTTTTGGCTATTGGGAATAATGCTGCAATGAGCATCGGTGCACAGATACCTCTTTGAATCCCTGCTGTCAGTTCTTGTAGGTATATATCCAGAAATTGAACCGCCAGAACATATGGTAATGATTTAATTTCTTGAGGAACCCGCCATACTGTTTCCTACAGGAGCTGCGCTGGTTTATGTTCCCACCAATACTGCCCAGGGTTCCAATTTTTCTACATCCTCACCAACGCTCATTCTTTATTGTTTTTGTTTGTTTGTTTTTAACAATAGCCATCCTAACGGGTGTGAAGAGGTATCTCATTGTGATTTTGATTTGTGTCTCCCTAATGATTAGTGACTTTG
Source organism: Lynx canadensis (assembly GCF_007474595.2). Taxonomy (NCBI): domain Eukaryota; kingdom Metazoa; phylum Chordata; class Mammalia; order Carnivora; family Felidae; genus Lynx; species Lynx canadensis. The sequence continues at coordinate 63,433,614 of NC_044319.2, read as the reverse complement.
AGCATCTTTTCATATACTAACTGGCCATTTGTATATCTTCCTTGGAGAAATGTTGTTTACTTTGTCGATGGTATTATTTGCAGCACGATTGTTAAGTCACATGCTGAAACTCATATATCCTAGGTCTCTAGCTTTTCCTTGGTTAGCATTCTATTAACAGTCCAAAAAGGAAATAAAATGAATACATTTCAAATCAAGTATTTGTTGATTGTTCAGTGTGCTTGATACTCTTTTAGGAGTTGGAAATACAGAGATGAATAAGATATCATCTGTGTTCAAAGGGATCTCATGTCCTGAAAAAAAAATTTCCTAAGGGAAAATTTTAGTGGCTCTTAGTGATTATCTTTTCTGTAAATGAATTAAAACAATCTTGATTTTCTATACTAGACTCTTACCTAATGTGTGAGCAGGAAATCGTGGAAATGATTTGTCTTTGTGATATTTAGGCCTCAGCTAGAAAACACAGAGGCCGGGGCTGAATTCATCTGAAGGTCCATTCACTCCTATGTCTTGGGTTGATTTTGGCTTCTAAAGGCACCATCATTTTCTCTCCACCTGAGTCTTTCTCCGTGATCTCTCTGCATAGGCTATTTGGGCTTCCTCGTAGCAGGAGAGAGTGCGTTCTGGAAGTCACGCAATGCCCATTCTGGTACATTCTGTTTCTTGAGGCAGTCAGTCATGAAGGTTCAAAGGGCTAAACACTTGGGGCGCCTGGGTGGCGCAGTCGGTTAAGCGTCCGACTTCAGCCAGGTCACGATCTCGCGGTCCGTGAGTTCGAGCCCCGCGTCAGGCTCCGGGCTGATGGCTCAGAGCCTGGAGCCTGTTTCCGATTCTGTGTCTCCCTCTCTCTCTGCCCCTCCCCCGTTCATGCTCTGTCTCTCTCTGTCCCAAAAATAAATAAACATTGAAAAAAAATTTTTTTTAAATAAAAAAAAAAACAAAGGGCTAAACACTTGCCTGAGTTACAAGGAGCTATAAGGAGTGACAAGATTCTGGAAGGTCACGTGAAACTGGAAATAGGATTGTGGTTGTTTGGGAAATAAAATCTGTCTCTCTCTGTCCCAAAAATAAATAAACATTGAAAAAAAAATTTTTTTTAAATAAAAAAAAAACAAAGGGCTAAACACTTACTTGCCTGAGTTACAAGGAGCTATAAGGAGTGACAAGATTCTGGAAGGTCACGTGAAACTGGAAATAGGACTGTGGTTGTTTGGGAAATAAAATCTCCTTTACCTACTCAGCACTAAGCTAACCCAGGCTATGGTTTTAACCATTTTTGAAAATTAGGGTAACATTTGACTTCAGCAGTTTCTCCTATCACTCCCATTTTCCACTTCAGTATGTCTAAATACCAGAGCAGTGCACATGTTTTATCGGGTAGCTCTTTCAGTCATGGGATTTCATTCACTGGCCATGGGCCCTAAGTGCATTCGGAATGCTAAGCAGTGTCTTACAATTTCCCCACCTCTGTTTTTTTCAGTTCTCTCAAATCAATATTTGTTCTGTCTTTTTCAGTCTGATAATCATTCTCTTTGACAAATAAAATAGTTGAGCAATCTGCTTTGTACTCTGTCATCTATTAACATAAAATTGTCCATCCCGGTCAGGAGGCTTTCTTTCCCTGAATACAATTTTAAAAGCCCCTTTTTGTTGTCCTTGACATTTTTGCAAGCCTCAGCTCATTCTGGGTTTTAGTCTCCTGATTTATCTAACCAAATTATGTCATTGTTCTCTGCTTGTCCTTTGTTATGTGGCTCTTCTTCCGCCTTTTATATTTATCCTGTTAAGTCTGAGTTAAGCAGAGTGGTGTCTAGCCAGTTTTTTTGGTTTCTTTGGACATTACTCCTTTCTTACTGTGACCATTTTCATTACATAGTTAGAATTTCTTTTTGAGATTTTTTTCAACTTGCTTGGGTACCTTCCCTCCAGAGTGTTGAAAATATGGTCTGAGTAGGCTCAGCATTTCCTATCTAAGCTGACTCTCTAGGGTGAATGTTCACTTTATCCAAAGACTTCTGTTCTTTCCATTTCACTAACCAATTCTCTCGAGCATGAGAACCAGGTCCAGAATATAGCAGTGTTAGTTGTCCTTCTGTGGAAACGCTTTGGCAAATTAATGATTCAGAGCGTGATTTAGAAAGGGGTTTGATGACAAAGTATTTCAAAACTACCGTGGATTAGGAAACATACACTAAATCCAGGAAAATTGGATTTAAAAATTTGGGATAGGTAATTTATCAGGGAGTAAATGGTATGCTCAATTTGAATATTTACGGGCATATAGTAAGAGTTCAGGGGTGACTGTGTGTTCTGTGAAACTAGATAAACAAAACTCACTTGGTTTTCCTTTTCCTCCAATCTTGTGCCTAGGAGCAAGGGAAGACCCAGGTGGTTGTAGTCTAGTGATTATTTTCTAACTTGATGCAACTTTAATTGGCGTCTTTGACCCACCCACATTGTTCCTTCTTAGGAAAGGAGGAGTTTCCTTCTGGTGAAAGGGAGGGATGCTTCTCCTGAAATAAATCAGTTTTCATGTATTCAAACTAGAAAGTGGAAACAAGAATGCAAAAGCTGTTTTTGTTTTTGTATGTAAATAGTGCCTATATCCAAGTAGTTTATCTTCTCTTCGCCAAAATGGACTCTGTATTGGGGTCCCTGGGTGGCTCAGTCGGTTGAGCGTCCGACTTCGGCTCGGGTCATGATCTTGCAGTTCGTGAGTTCGAGCCCCGCATGGGGCTCTGTGCTGATAGTTCAGAGCCTGGAGCCTGTTTCAGATTCTGTGTCTCCCTCTGTCTCTGGCCCTTCCCCTCTTGAGCTCTGTCTCTCTCTTTCTCTCTTTCTCTCTCTCTCTCTCTCAAAAATAAATAAACATTAAAAAAAATTTTTTTTTAAAAATGGACTCTCTATTGTGTCATATTTTCCTTTTTTTAATTGCCTTTGTGTATTTCTTTGCAGTTGGTCGCTTCCCATGGCGATGTCCATTTGCCACCGCGGTACTGGTATGGCCTTGAGTGCAGGTATGGACACGTGTATTTACGCATACGTGCACACCGGCACATGCACTTTGAAGAACTTTGCTGTTTCTGTGTCTCTTAGCACCCCCTCCTGTGCAAATCAGCAACTTGATTTAGAGAAAATGACAAGTCCATTTAAGCTTATTGTTCATTTGTTCCTTTAACAATTCATCATGAGTTCCCAGTAAGCTTATGTTCTTTCCTTAGCCAGGTGTTTTGTTTGTTTGGTTTTTAGTAAGCTTCACAGCCAGCGAGGAGCCCAATATGGGGCTTGAACTCACGACCCTGAGATCAAGACCTCAGCTGAAATCAGGAGTCGGACACTTCACCGACTGAGCCACCTAGGTGCCCCTATCCCTAGCACACTATTATATATTTATTGAAATTACAGAGAACAGAGGTAGAAATGTCATAGAGATGTGTGGGCCGACTACACATTGACCAAACACCGTCCGAGATTAGTCATCAACCTTATTCTTCCAGAAACTCAGCTTTAGCACCATTCTGTATCACCTAAAATTGATTAGGCCCAAAAAACCAAGTCCTTCTTCACTCTTGCAAAATCTTGGTTTACGGCCCAGAAAGTCTATTTATTTACTCACGTGGTATGAATTGTATGCTGGTCTTAGTGCATCCATTTCAGGTAGTCAGGTTTATTACAGGCAGGAAGGATGCAGATTTTAATCAGGTTTTGGGATCTGACGCATCTTTCTACAATAGAGAGATACTTTACAAGAGGATCAGCTGTATTTTAAATTTTTCCCTGGCTGGTACAGGAAATATGGACATATTTTTGTTTTCTGTGATGTTCTTCAGGGACTGCCCCCCTCGACTCCTGTAGACTGTGTTTTTACAGAAGTGCTCATCAGCGGGACTGCTGGCTCAAGTGTAGGGACCCTGTATTTAGGCAGCTGCTGCTAAGACATTGGCAGAAATTAGCTAATGCCCTGTCTTTGCCGTTCAAAGTCAGATTTGTTTTGTTGGAAATCAAGTCGGGATAGGAACTCCTACCTAAGATCGGATATTATCATCCCTACTTATCATTCCTTTGGTTGGTAAAGGGATGATGGAATCCAGGTAGAAGGATGATTGCTATTGTCTTGGAATCTGTGTATAGTTTCCGGTTTTTAACCCACTTGGACTGAAAATAATATAACAGACTTCAAGATTAGGTTATGCTAGCTGTAAATTCGCAGTTACTTTCTTTGTGCCTACTTTGAATCTTAGAATTGCTAGATTGATTCTTTTTTTTTTTTTTTTTTTTAATTTTTTTTTTTCAACGTTTATTTATTTTTGGGACAGAGAGAGACAGAGCATGAACGGGGGAGGGGCAGAGAGAGAGGGAGACACAGAATGGGAAACAGGCTCCAGGCTCCGAGCCATCAGCCCAGAGCCCGACGCGGAGCTCGAACTCACGGACCGCGAGATCGTGACCTGGCTGAAGTCGGACGCTTAACCGACTGCGCCACCCAGGCGCCCCTAGATTGATTCTTTATGCTTAGTTTGGTGGTGTTGATGAGCAAATTTAATCCTAAAAATCATTGAAAGAACAAGAGCAGTTTATCAGGCTTTAGTTTCCCTTTTCATCTCAGTGTATTTATCACCACCGAATGAGACAGAGGATGTTGACTCTTTCATAGACCATACTAATTAAAAAATATTCGTTTGCCAAACATAGCTAACGGTGATACATATTTTTTTCACAACCGTACTTAGCAGTAACTTACTTCTTTCCTATGTTTACCCCCTTGAAAGACCTTGTATTCATCAGCACGTATCCAGTTTATCCCTAACGTTCTCCCCTAATTCTAGGATGGAACGTAGTGGCTGTTGTGTATATGGTGGTAGTTCTCCTGTTTCCCTCAAATGCTGAAGGTCCATTCAAAACTGGAAGGGAACCTATTTTCAATAGGTGGGTGACGTAGGCAACCCGGCCGGCTCTCTAAACCTCAGTTTTATTCCTTGTTAAAATGAGCATCTTATTAGTGCCTCTCCCAGAATTGATGGGATTTCAAGAAACCACACTCTGGATGTTGACTTACGAAAACAGGAATGAGAAGTATGATAAATTTAATGGCAGCAGTCTCTTAGAAGATGAGGCGCACTGGACCAGATGGTGAATTCGGCCTGAAATGAAGTCAGTCCCAGCATCTGTGATCTTTGCATTCTTGTGGCTCTCCTCCAGTCTGTTCTTCACTTAACGGCAGGAGAAACAAAACCTTATGAAAATAAATTGAATCGTGTCACACTTAGAGTCACCCTATCACTGCATTTGCCTTTGCGCTTAGATTAAAATTCAACTCTCCACCGTGGCATAGAGCGCCCTGCCTTGTCTGGCCTTGCCTCCCCTTGCTTCCTATGCTCTGGCCACACTGGTCTTTGAATTCCTTTGAATGAGCAAAAGCCTTTCTCACCCCAGAATCATTGCATGATTGCATTGACCAGAATCATCAGGTCATGATCCCAGGGTCATGGGATCAAGCCCCACATCGGGCTCCGTGTTGAGTGTGGAGCCTGCTTGGGATTCATTTATTTCATTTATTTTCTCTCTCTCACCCTCTCCCTCCCTTCCACCCTCCCTCCCTCCCTCCCTCTCTCTCTTCCCCCTAAAAAAAAAAAAAAAAAAAAAAGGACTTTGCCTACCACCATCTCTAAGGAGTTTCCAGTTCTAGTTCTTTTGTTAATTTTCTGTTTCACAGCACTGTTCCTTCATAGTTCTTATTGCACTGGTCGCCTCTTTCGGAGCTTTTATTACATATTTGTAATTCTTTTGTTTGCTTACTTTTTATAAATCTGTCTCTTTTATTAGACTGCTAACTCTACAGAGAGTGGGGACTGCATGTACCTTCTTTACCCTCCATACCCACTGGCAGACACGCAGTAGGTGCTTAGTAGGTCTCCGTTTACTAAATGAATACAACCATCTAAGTCATTTTGCTCATAGTGGTCATTTCAGAAATGTTCATTTTTCCTGCCTTCTAGTTCATCTCCTGCTTGCATTAGACATTAAATAGTGATAGTAATGGCCCCTACCCTCAAGGGCAGAGGAGTCTAAGGAGTAAGATTAATAAATATATATAATGCTCTGCAATAACTTTCTAATAGAAATATGGGGTCCTTGAGGAGAGACCATCTGTGAAGAAGTTGGAGAGCTTGAGAGAAGGATGAGGAGGAGAGTTCATTAAGAGGTGGTAGAGGAGGACATTCCAACAGAGAAACTACCTTATGGCCTAGGGGTTGGGAAGTGTCCAGAGTCACTGGATGGTGATGACTGGGTCTGGTTGTTTGAGAGTAGTGTTTACGGGAGAAGTGGCAGAAGGTAAGGCTGGAAAATGTGCTAGACAGTGAACGACCTTGACTGCTGTGTGGAGAAGTTGGAACTTGATCCTGTAGATCTTTGGAAGTCATAAAAGTTTCCTTTTTTTTGGGAACTGCCTGGCTGGCTCGGTCAGTAGAGCACTTGACTCTTGATCTTGGGGTTGTGAGTTGAAGCCCCGCATTGAGCATAGAGCTTTACATTAAAAAGAAAGAGAGAGAGAGAGAGGGAGGGAGGGAGGAAGGAAGGAAGGAAGGGAGGGAGGGAGGAAGGAAAGTTCCTGTTCTCATTCCAGTAATAGGACAGGCTGGCTGGGACAAATCCACTGTAGAGATTTTGCAGCCATATGTAAATCATGAAAAGCATGTTGAACCAAAAAGTGTGATGACGCTAGTTTGACTTTAAAATAGAATTTATTGCAAAGGGACTTCGTAAACAATCCTTTAAAATATGGGAAGAGGGGCGCCTGGGTGGCGCAGTCGGTTGAGCGTCCGACTTCAGCCAGGTCACGATCTCGCGGTCCGTGAGTTCGAGCCCCGCGTCAGGCTCTGGGCTGATGGCTCAGAGCCTGGAGCCTGTTTCCGATTCTGTGTCTCCCTCTCTCTCTGCCCCTCGCCCATTCATGCTCTGTCTCTCTCTGTCCCAAAAATAAATAAACGTTGAAAAAAAAATTTTTTTTAAATAAAAAAATAAAATACGGGAAGAGATGGCCAGTAATACTCTTCCATTGCTTAGATGCTGTAGGGAGTAAGACACTCATGGCTTTTCATAGTGACAGATGGTATAACAGTCTTGATGCGATCAGGTCAGTCCCTTGAGAGTGGCAGGTAGCGGAAGCTGCAGCAAGAGTGAGGCTGGGGGAGGCAGTCAGGATGCGGCAACACCACCGGAAACCCCATGAGTTTAGAAGAAGCCCGGGCGGGTGCAAAATAGCAGGTATTCGGAGGAATTGCAACTACAAATGAAGCTTACAGTGACCTCAGAGGGGTGTGGGAATGGTCCTGAAGGTCTGGGGTTGTTAGTAAATACGGGTCAGGTCAGAGACCTTCAGTGAGAGATTGCCTGAATGCATACACAAGCCTTCTGCTCAGGCCGTCCGTTTCTTTTCTAGAAAAGCCGAAGGCCTTACAGATTTCTAAAGTAACTAATGGAACTTGAAAATGACTGCTTTTTTCTTCTGGGCTTGTCATGAGATGGGACATTAGTCATTGATTCTCGAATGTGTTAGGAATCCTAGTCACTGAGGCAGTGGAGACAAAGTAACAAGAGTAAACTTTGGGAGTAGGGCAGATCTGTGTTCGGTTCCCAATGTGTCACTAACCAGGTACTATATAGGCTCACTTCCTTTCCTGCTTGTATTAATGCCTAGTTAGGATTGTGGGAATTAAACACCAGATAGAAAGTTCTGGCTGTAAATCAGAGTCTTCATGACCCCTCCCTTGATAATTTGCTAGAACGGCTCATCAGAACTCCTGAAAACACTTTGCTTACATTTAGTGATTTTTTTAAATGAAGGATGCCCCTCAGAAGAGCCAAATGGAAGAGGAATGTAGGACAACATATAGGGGTGGACGGGCGGCTGTCAGTGTGCGTGGAGCTCCCATGCCCTCTCTGGTGTATTTAAAATAACACCAAAGTTCAGCTGAGTAAAAGTGAGGATCTGATTGGCTTTATGAATTGATTCATGAATTGGGCAGCATCCCTTTTAGCAAGGAGATGCTCTGCTGAGCTAAACAAAAGAAAGGTTTTTAAAGGTAGAGAGAAGGCATTAAAAAAAAAAAAAAAGAGGGGCGCCTGGCTGGTTGAGTGGGTGGATCATGTGACTTTCAATCTTGGCGTTGTGAGTTTGAGCCCCACATTGGGTATAGTGATTAGTTAAAAATAAAATCTTAACATGTTTTTAAGTTTATTTATTTATTTTGAGAGAGAGAAGAGAGAGAGAGCGAGCAGGGGAGGGACAGAGAGATAGTGCGATAGAGAATCCCAAGCAGGCTCCGCACTGTCAGCACAGAGCCAGATGCGGGGCTTGAACCCACGAACAGTGAGATCATGACCTGAGCTGAGATCAAGAGTCAGATGCTTAACCGACTGAGCCACCCAGATGCCTCCAAAATAAAATCTTCAAAAAAAAAAAAAAAGTGGGGGAAAGGAATTTAGTAGCAAGGAATGCATTGTTTAGGCAAGGTTGCCCTCCTGAGGGGCATGGAAGGTATCTATCAGTAAATTTCCTATCAGTAAATTTGCTCAGATTGACCAGGAAATTCCGTGTTGACTGGTTACACTGCTGGGACGTTGAAACTGCAGTTAGCTTAGGTATCAAGTTAGGTTTGCTGCTTTGCCCTAAGCGTCACCATGGTCGGCCTGTGGGTTTTTCTAACACCACCCTTTCTGCACCTGATGTGTTCAACAACTTGAAAGCAGCTCAAAACCTGTTGTTCAGGGGGTTTTATGGAGGTTTCTCACCTAGGCAGGATTGATCACGTTATTGGCCATATTAGCTCAAGCACCAGCCACTCCTTTGCAGAGATGTGGGGGGTGGGGATGGGGAGGAGGGGGTGGGGATGGAAGTTCCAACCCTCTATCCCTGCCTTGGTCTTTCTGGCAACTAGCCCCTGTCCTGAAGCTGTCTAGGGGCCCCCAGCCACCGGTCATCCCAAGACACTCTTCCCACTCTAGAAGTTCCAAAGGTGTCAGGACTGGTGTGCCAGGAACTAGGGGGAGAGACCAAATATATATTTCTTACCATAGCACATCTTTGAACAAGGAATGTCAATCAGTTAATTCAGTCAAAAGTGACTTTGGCCAAAGCTTTCCTCATTACAAGTGAAAAAAATATATGAGAGGAAACCAAATATGCGATTTCCCAAATTCCCCTCTGATGCCTAGTATACCAGGAAGCTGGTGATAGCCTCTCCTCCAATGACCTCAGTGCCCAAGGGGGGGCTCCTCTAACAGCTAAACAACGTAAATTAGGAAAACAAAGCCACTGAAGTTGTCCCATCTAATCAGTCAGACAAATTAAGTGGTGCTTTCCCTGGGCTGTGGGGACCAGCTCTGGCCTGCTGCACTGCAGTAAAGCGCTACATACAGAGCCCGGCAGGTTGGCAGCAAGTCCTGTGGCCACTTCCAGAAGCCATCCGAAGCCCTTTCAGACCCTTCTTCCCAGCACGGCCCTGCAGATGTCCCTGCAGATGAGAACGGAAACCTGTGCAAGAGCCTTGCCGGAGCCGTCCACGTGATGGTTCACCCAGCCCCGGTGACAGCACCTGATTGTTCTTGTATCTAAAGTGCTCGCACACTAATCTCATGGTGTCCCGTTGTGCCGGTCGGCCTCCCTGCAGCCTCTGGAGGGGGTGGCGGCAGGAGTGTTCCTGCACTGAGAAAAAGTAAAACCCTTCGGAGAAGCATTTGCTCTTCTGGAGACCATCGATTTTGCCAGGCCACTTCATCCTGGTAATGCGAGGACAGAACCGTAGCACTTGTGAGTAGGAAAGGCTGAGAACAAGCTCTTCAGCTACAGATGATGAGACATTTTCTGAACGGTGCGGAAGTATCCCAAGCATTCACAGAAATAATAATCGCCACCAGGCCTGTATTAGGAAATTCACGTCTAGTATTTAATTTAATTCTCACCATCCTAACTGGCATTAATACAAGCAGAAAGGGAAGTGAGGAGTAAGTGGCTGGTTAGTGACAGTAAGAACTGGACTGCTTTGTCTGACTGCACAGGTTGTGCTGCTGCTTTCTCCACGCCGCCTCAGTGGCCGGGATTCCTGCTGTGTCCATAACACGCCACATTTGAGAATCAGTGACTGATGTCCCTTCCCTCTCATGCCAAGCCCAGAAGAGAAAAGCAGCCACTTCAGAGTTCCACTGATTACCTATAGGTCTGTACGTAAGGCCTTTGGCTTTTCCAGAAAGGAACCTGACTGCCTGAGCAGAGGTTTGCCCGTGTATGCAAGCAGTCTCTCACTGAAAGGCTGATCCTTCAGCCTGGCCCGTGTGAGAATCTGTGGACCTGGAAACGATGATGGTGACGGCCAGTCTGATAGCCAGGGTTGGAGAAGTTGTGCAGTATCCAACAGTGTCTACATCCCATTAGTAAGTCATTGTGGTTATTGACAACTGAAATTAAAAAGAAAATTCCTCTTGCCATTATGTGAATAGTTTTTTTGTTTTTTGTTTTTCCAGATGGCTGCTAAATTGTCAGGCCATAAATACTTGAGTTGTTTGGATCTAATTAGTTAAGAAACAAAACTGTTAGGTATCTCTTTTGGCTTAGGGGCACCCTAAAAAAAAAATTACCGAAAACACTGAGGTACCATGAACTGAGAGAGTTTGAGAAGATTTGAGAAGAAGATAGGACCCAAGAGGATTCAAGGATCTTTGGATAGATTTGGTCTGGATAGATAGAAAGTTAGAAGGTCACAGGACCCCCCCACTGTTCTTGGAATTTCAGTGCAAACCTTCATCCGAAACTTCGATAGGCACACATATGCCTAAGATATCCAGACAGACTCCGCTCTGATCTGTGCACCCCATGTGACAGCAGTCTAACTGCTGAGTCCCAGGAATGGCCGCTCATAGCAACACTCCCCTCCCAGAAGACCAGACTGGTCAGGCTGCCTCATCTTAGAATAACACCACCTACTCTGGGATAACCTTCCAGAGTCCAAACTAATGGAAATCCTGGGATGTGAACAGCAACATCTTCAGCCTTTGCTTCTATGAATGTCATAGAATTTTGTTAGCTTAATCAATTTGAAAGCAAACAAACGTCTCAAAATAAATCAGTTGTTCTCGACACCATTCTCCTCCATAACCCCGAGCCAGTTTTTTCAAGATCAGTATTTTTTAAACAATGGAAACACCAGCAAGTCTAAAAAAACAGTTACGAGTCAGGAGTTTATAAGTGCTTAAGAAAAAAGTGTGGTGTTAGCGGAAAGGGTCTGAGTTTTGTGTTCAAATTCCAGCCTGTTCACTTGATGCTAAGTAAACTTGGATACGCTTCTTAATGTTTCTGAACCTCATTTCATTCACTGCTAAGTGAAGATGGTACCAATTTTTCAGATGGTTAGGAGGATTAAATAATTATGTAAGTTTTCAGTAAACGATGGCTGTAGCAATAATTGTATTTGCAGTAGGTGGTGTTTTCTGATATGAAAATGACATGAAATGACACAGTGTCTCTGGATATACACAAAATGGCTATCTCTGAGTAGTGGGATTATGGGGAACGTTTGTAAACCATACTCTTCTATAATGTTGTGGTTCTTTGCAATGTATTTTTGTAATCAGAAAAAAAAAATTAAGTGATGTTTCTGGGAGGTCAGGGAGATCTGGGGATCACCACACAAATTCCAGTCTATGTATAATTAGAGGAGAGACCGTGTTGGCTGGCTGCCTTTCTGTTCTTTTAAAAAGGGCTCTTTTGGGGGCGCCTGGGTGGCGCAGTCGGTTAAGCGTCCGACTTCAGCCAGGTCACGATCTCGCGTTCCGTGAGTTCGAGCCCCGCGTCAGGCTCTGGGCTGATGGCTCAGAGCCTGGAGCCTGTTTCCGATTCTGTGTCTCCCTCTCTCTCTGCCCCTCCCCCGTTCATGCTCTGTCTCTCTCTGTCCCAAAAATAAATAAACGTTGAAAAAAGGGCTCTTTTTTTCTGGGGCGCCTGGGTGGCTCAGTCAGTTAAGCGTCCGACTCCAGCTCAGGTCACGATCTTGCAGTTTGGGAGTTTGAGCCCCACTTCTGGCTCTCTGCTGTCAGTACAGAACCCACTTCGGATTCCCTGTCCCCCCATTCTCTCTGCCCCTCGCCTGTACACACACACACATGCACGCTTGCTCGCTTTCTCAAAAATAAATAGACCTCAAAAAACAGGGGCTCTTTTCTGAACTGTTTTACACACAACGCTCTGACACCAAATTCATATTTTTCCCATTAACGACAAATTTTCAATTGTCCACGCACCAACTGAGTGTCCTCCAATTCAGTTCAGTAGTGATACTCACCACTCAGAGTTAGTGCAGACCTCACAGGTTAAGGGTTCAGGCCCTTCGGGCTGATGGTCCCCCACTTCGGGCTCCAGTCACAAGTCCCAGGTTGCCACCTGTACTCCTCGACCCAGTCACGTAGAGACGTTGGTTTGTGCCAACCACTGTGTGAAATGCTGTGGTTACAGAAATAAGTAAGTCATGGCCCTTGCTCTTGAGGACCTCATCGCCAGGTGGATTTCCCTCCCCCAGTTGCCGCGTCCACACTTCAGACTTCACTGATCACTGAACTTGGGATGACGCTCAAATCTGTGTCTTCAGGTCAGAGCTTTAGACCTTGATCCAGCTGCTTACTGCATATGCAACCTTGACGTTCCTCCCGTACCTCCACCTTAGGTGTCCTCTGAATTGAACCTGTCTTTCCCTTCCCAGAGTATCAACGTCAGTCCTCTGACAAACCAAACCTGAATGCGTTTCCCTCGTTCCCTGTGTGGGTAAAGGGCATTATCAGTCGCTCATGCAAACCACCACCCTTGACTTCCCTCATTTACCCCATGTCCCCAGATCTTACCTCCTTACATCTTTTTTAGTTGTCCATTCTTTATTTTGTTACTGTCTTCAGTCAGGCTACCACCTTCATCCACCGAAGACCCGGAATTACCCAGAGCCTCCTGTTCAGACTTCCTGCCTCCCCTGTGATTACTCTCCTCTGTCCCCCTGTGGCTGCCAGGTTGACCTTCTCAAAGGGCATATGTGAGCATATCACTGTCCAGTTTAAAACCCTTGAGGATTTATCAGTCCCATTAGGAATGGCAGGATTTGGGGCACGTGGGTGGCTCAGTCGGTTAAGTGTCCAACTTCAGCTCAGATCATGATCTTGTGGTTCCTGGGTTCTAGCCCCACTTTGGGCTCTGTGCTGACAGCTCAGAGCCTGGAACCTGCTTCAGATTCTGTGTCTCCCTCCCTCTCTGCTCCTACCCTGCTCATGCTCTGTCTCTGTCTCTCTCTCTCAGAAATAAATAAACATTAAAAAGAAAAAAAAAAAGAATGGCAGGTTTTGGCTCAAGTAAACATCTTCTGAGCCGAGGGCAGATCAGTGTTTGTGCATGTGATACAGCCTCACAGTCCTTCTCACTACAACAGCTTTTTTCTGGTTGGTTGTTTCAGGTGTACAGTATATTGATTTGACAACTCTGCATTTCTCAGTGCTCAGTATAAGTGAAGTCACCACCTGTTCCCGTACAATGTCATTACAGTATTACTGACTGTATCCCCTGTGCTGTACTTTTCATTTCTGTGATTTGTTTATTTTATAACTGGAAATTTGTACCTCTTTTTTTCTTAAAATTTTTTTAATGTTTATTTTTGAGAGAGCATGAGCGGGGTAGGAGCAGAGAGAGAAGAAGACACAGAATCTGAAGCAGGCTCCAGACTCTGAGCTGTCAGCACAGAGTCCGACACAGGGCTCGAACTCACAAACATGAGATCATGACCCGAGCGGAAGTCGGACGCTTAACCGAGCCACCCAGGCGCCCCAGAAGTTTGTACCTCTTAATCCCCCTTACCTATTTAACCTCTTCCCCCATCCACCTCCTCTCTGGCAACCACTAATTTGTTCTGTGTATTTAAGAGTCTGTTTGGTTTTTTAGATTCCACGTATGAGTGAAATCATATGCTATTTGTCTTTTTCTAACTTATTTCACTTAGCATAATACCCTCTCACTCCAGCCATGTTGTAGCACATAGCCAGGTCTCATTCTTTTTTATGCCTGAGTAGTATTCCACTGGGGTGCATACACCAGATCTTCTTTGTCCATTCACCTACCAGTGAACACTTGGGTTGCTTCCATATCTTGGCCATTGGTAAATAATGTTGCCATAAACATAGGGGTACATATATCTTTTTGAATTAGTGAATTTTTTAAGTTCATTTATTTAAAAACATTTGTTTTGATATTTATTTTTGAGAGAGAGAGAGAGAGAGAGAGAGAGAGGGAGGAAGACACAGAATCCGAAGCAGGCTCCAGGCTCTGAGCTGTCAGCACAGCGAGGCTTGAACTCATGAAACGTGAGATCATGACCTGAGCTGAGTCGGACGCTTAACCAACTGAGCCACCCAGGGGCCCTAAGTTCATTTATTTATTTTTTTAGTAATCTCTACACCCAATGTGGGACTTGAACTCATGACCCTGATGTCAAGAGATACATGCTCCTCCAATTGAGCCAGCCGGGTGGTCCTGAATTAGATTTTTGTTTCCTTTGGGTAAATACCCAGTAGTGGAATTACTGGATCACATGTCATTTCTGTTTGTCATTTTTTGCGGAACCTCCATACTGTTTCCCAGTGTTTGCACCGATTTACATTCCCATCACCAGTGCGCAAGGGTTCTCTTTTCTCCACATCCTTGCTGACGTTTGGTATTTCTTTTCTTTTTGATACTAGCCATTCCAACAGGTGTGAGGTGATGTGTCCTTGTGGTTTTGATTTGCGTTTCCCAGGTGACCCTTGGCGTGCATCTCTTCGTGTGCCTGTTGGCTGTCTGCATGTCTTACTGTAACCCTTGAGACAGTCATTATTAATTGGTACGGATTGGCGCTGAGGTGAACTGCGTTTGATTGGTACCAGGATGAAATCTCATCCTTTTTTTTTTTTTTTTTTTTTTTAATGTTTTTATTTATTTTTGAGAGAGGGACTGAGTGCGAGCAGGGGAGGGGCAGAGAGAGAGGGAGACACAGACAAAGCAGGGTCCGGGCTCTGAGCTGTCAGCACAGAGCCCGACGTGGGGCTCGAACTCACGGACCGCGAGATCATGACCTGAGCCGAAGTCAGACGCTCAACCGACTGAGCCACCCAGGCGCCCCTGAAATCTGTCATCCTCGACTGGCAGGATCAAGTTTAAACTCTGTAGTTTGGCATGTAAGGCCCTCGTTGATGTATCCCGCCACTCCCCACTTTGCTGTCCCCTTATCTCTTTTCTCAAAACTCAGCTCAGGGGCGCCTGGGTGGCGCAGTCGGTTAAGCGTCCGACTTCAGCCAGGTCACGATCTCGCGGTCCGTGAGTTCGAGCCCCGCGTCAGGCTCTGGGCTGATGGCTCAGAGCCTGGAGCCTGCTTCCATTCTGTGTCTCCCCCTCTCTCTGCCCCTCCCCCGTTCATGCTCTGTCTCTCTCTGTCTCAAAAATAAATGAAACGTTAAAAAAAAAAAAAATTAAAAAAAAAAAAAAAAAACTCAGCTCAGGGGCGCCGGGGTGGCTCAGTCGGTTAAGCACCTGACTCAGTTTCAGCTCAGGTCATGATCTTCAGGTTTCGTGAGTTGAACCCTGTGGCAGGCTCTGTGCTGACAGTGCAGCATCTGCTTGGGATTCCGTCCCCCTCTCTCTGTCTCTCTCTGCCCCTCCCCTGCTCACACTGTCTCTGCCTCCCTCAAAAATAAATGAATAAACTTAAAAGATTTTTTGAACTTAGCTTAAAAGCACCTCCGCGAAAAAGCTTTTCAGGGTACTCTGCTCCTCCCACCAGATGGATCTTGATTGTTGTCTTTGAGTTCCTTAGCGCCCTGTGCACACAGATACCTTGGTTGTGGGCTGGTGCCCTTTAGCACCTTACTTGGTCCTGTGGATTGATTTTCCTAAGTAAAAAAAAAAAAAAAAAGCTGGACACTAAGCTTCCTAAGGGCAAAGACCAGGTCTTCATTTTTCTGTCTGCAAGCTTCATACAGATTTAGTACGAAGGATGCTTTTCGTAAGTGTCTGTGAAATGGAGGCGTGTGTGTTTGCCACACTTGACAAGAGTGGAGTAGAATGGCCTTCTAGAAGTTACACTCCCTGCACGCTGTCTTCCAACTCCTGCCGCTGTAAATATTTCACATTCTTTAGGATCTTCTTGGAGGGGCGCTTGGGTGGCTCAGTCAGTTAAGTGTCCACTCTTGATTTTGGCTCAGGTCATGATCCCTGGGTTGTGGGATCGTACCCCTCACTGGGCTCCATGCTGAGCGTGCAGCCTGCTTAAGATTCTCACTCTCCCTCTGCCCCCTCTCTCTTGTTTGCCCGCTCGAAGAAAAACAGATCTTCTTGGAAAGAGTTTGCATAGCCATCTCAATAGCCTGACTTGCACAAGATTCCTTCTGGTGCTCAGTTGCCACAGTTCTGGTCCCTCTTCTACCTTGAGTGGAGACGGAAAATTAGATGCTTGTTAAAATAAAGTTAATAGCCTTTCACCGTGCTGTTGAGAATCACTCTGTAATGAGCCACAGTTACCGGTGGAAATGTGTAGGGGTGGGAACTAGGTGGCAGCTATTGGAGTAGAGATTGTTTCTTATGACCGCTTTATTGAGACATAATTCATACACCATGCAATTCACTTATTTAAAGTGTAGAATTCTGTTTTTAGTATATTCCCAGAGTTGTGTAACAATCACCACGATAAGATTTAGAACATATTTTTTTTAAATATAATTTATTGTCAAGTTGGCTAACATACAGTGTATACAGTGTGCTCTTGGTTGTGGGGGGCAGATTGCTGTGATTCATCGCTACATACAACACCCAGTGCAAGTGCCCTCCTCAATGAAGATTTAGAACGTTTTAATCATTACAAAGGGAAACCCCATATCATTTATCACTCCCCATTTCCCTCCCAATCGTCTAGCCCAAGGCAAGCACTTACCTACTCGGTCTGTGTAGACTTGTCTGTGTGGAACATTTCATATAAGCAGATTCTGCAATACGGGGTCCTCGGTGACAGGTGTCTTTCACTTAGGATAACATTTCCAAATTTCCTCCGTGTTGTAGTATGTGTCCGTATACGGCTAGACTGTGTTTAATTTACTCATTCGTCGATTGATGGGTATTTGGGTTGTTCCCAGTTTTTGGCTACCGTGAGTAATGCTGCTATTGTGTATAAGTGTTTGAGTAGACTTCTGTTTCATTTCTTTTGTGTGTATACCTGGAAGTGAAATTGTTAGGTCATGTGTTAATTCTGTTATCATTTTGAGGAACGCCAGACTGTTGTCCAAAGTGACTGTAACACCATTTCACATTCCCACCGGCAGTGTTTGAGATCCTAATTTGTCTGCATCCTTGCCAACACTTGTTATTATCCGTCTTTTTATATTTATGTTACTAAAGACAGACTGAACGCTTTTGATATTTATATAAATGTGCATATTTTATGTAAAGGTGCACGTAATTTTATATTTAGATATAGCATCCTAGTAGGTGTGAAGTAGCTTCTCACTGTGATGTTTTTTTAAGATTTTTAAAAATTTATTAGAGAGAGAGGGAGGGGCAGACAGAGACAGAGGATTTGAAGTGGGCTCTGAGCTGACAGAGACAACCCAGTGTGGGGCTTGAACTCACAAACTGTGAGATCATGACCTGAGCCAAAGTCGGACACTTAACTGACTGAGCCACCCAGGGGCTGCTCATTATGGGTTTGGTTTGCGTTTCCCTAATGGCTAGTGGTGTTGAGCATCTTTTCACGTACTTATCAGCCATTTATTTATCTTTACTATTTAGATCCTTTGCCTATTTTTTTAAGTTTATCTTTTTTAGTAATCTCTGTTAGCGGTGTGGGTCTCGAACTCCTGACCCCGAGATTAAGAGTCTTACGTTCCTCTGACAGAGCCAGCCAGGTGCCCCTCCTTTGCCTGTTTTTAAATTGGGTTGTCTTTTTTTTTTTTTTTTTAATTTTTTTAACGTTTATTTATTTTTGAGACAGAGAGAGGCAGAGCATGAACGGGGGAGGGTCAGAGAGAGAGGGAGACACAGAACCGGAAGCAGGCTCCAGGCTCCGAGCCATCAGCCCAGAGCCCGACGCGGGGCTCGAACTCACATACCGCGAGATCGTGACCTGAGCCGAAGTCGGACGCTTAACCGACTGAGCCACCCAGGCGGCCCTGAGTTGTCTTTTTATCATCGAGCTGTAAGAGTCTTTGATGTATTCTGGATACAGGCCCCTTATCAGACAGACGATTTACAAACATCTTCTGTGTTCTCCTACTTTTTCTTTTGAGTGTAGTTGACACACAGTGTTGTGTGTTTCGGGCGTACAAACACTGACTTAGCTTCTCTGTACATTATGCTGTGCTCGCTGCAAGTGTAGCTACCATGTCACTATATGTGGCTGCGTCGCCGTTACGGTGTCATTGACTTTATTCCCCATGCTATCCTTTTATTCGTCTTTTCACTTTGTTGGTGACATGGTTCACAGCAAAAAAATTTTAATTTTGATAAAGCCCAATTTATTCTTTTGTCACCGATGGTTTTGCCATCATATTAAGAAGCCAGCGCCTAATCTAGGGTCATAAAGATTTACTCCCGTGATTTCCTGAGAGTTTTACTGTTTTAGCTCTTCCATTTAGCTCTCTGATGCATTTTGAGTTACATTTTGTGTGTGTGTGGGGTAGAGATTTGAACGACTTAAAAAATGTTTCTCAGTCTTGACATAGGACTGAATATCCTGTTTTTATTTTTTCCTTCCTGAGATGATAATCTAGATGCAGTTAGAAGGTGACTTCTGGAGTGGCAGGTGTTGCTCTTGTAGAGAGGGATGTTGACAGGAGGAATAATGTGCTAACGTGTGTGGCAGATTTCAGAGATTAGGGTCAGGTGCCAGGCAGCCTCCCGCTCACCACAGACTCGAGCATTAGTTTAAATCTTGCCCGTTTCAAAATGGGTGAGAATTGTACGACAGGTGCCAGGGGCTGTCGTAGAACCAGTTTTATGTGTTACGTTAGCCGCAGCTGGTGGGCAGCTCTAATGGGCTTATTTGGTTTTCTCCTCAGGGGTCTCTCTGTTTGGTTTGTCGGCCCTCTTGGTCCCTGGGAACTTTGAGTCCCATCTGGAACTTGTCAAGTCCCTGTGTCTGGGGCCATCGCTGATCTACACAGCCAAGTTCGCTCTTGTCTTCCCTCTCATGTATCACACCTGGAATGGGATCCGACACTTGGTAAGTTCATTGTTTACGCGCTTTCTGGGTGAAGGGAATATAGGGGAACGTAGGGTTCTCTCTTTTGTTGCCTGGGTTTGGTGCTGCCCCTGAAGTTAGTTGTGCTGACCTTTGCCCGGGGGCCTCTTGGGGAAAGCTCAACGGGTCCCCGGGGCCCGTGCCCTGCTCAGCAGCCCCGCCGAGCGCTGGGTGTAGGCCAGCCAGACCCTTGCTTGGTCTCACTGCGAACTCGTCCGTTGTGTGAGGCGCGTCACTACAAGAGACCCCTGAAGCCAGGACACCCCTCTGGCCTAGGAGGCGTACTTAGTACACGCGTAATTAACTGGCGCCTACTGTGTGTCAGCCTCTGTTCTAGAGCCTGGGGTTTCAGTTATGAGCTAGATGGTTTCTGATTCCTGTCAATCCAGGTGACAAACTGCTGGAGTCAAATATATTAACTTCTGTTAACTTCTGTTATCTTAACATCTGATCGCATTGACTGTTCTTTTTTTTTTTTAACTGGAGATAAGGGGTGGAGTGCTTGTTTTTTTTTTTTGTTTGTTTGTTTTTGTTTTTTAGTGTTTATTTTTGAGAGAGATAGAGTGTGTGTGTGAGTGGGGGAGGGCAGAGAGAGAGGGAGACACAGAATCCGAAGCAGGCTCCAGGCTTCGAGCTGTCAGCACAGAGCCCGACGCGGGGCTCAAACCCACAAAGCACAGGATCATGACCTGAGCTGAGGTCGGCCGCCCAACCGACTGAGCCACCCAGATGCCCGAACTGTTTTTGGTCTTTTGTTGAGCTGTTAGAGAGAATGGGGCCACCTTTAACAGCAGCTGGGTAGCTAGGATCCCAGATTTTAATATTGGGGTTAAATATTTGTTGATGGCCTAAAAGCTGTCCTGGTGTTGCCTCCTGTGTGACCTTTGGGTCAGTTCAAAACTAGTGTTTCCATCTCTATTTTATAAAGGGATTAAAGCTTAATCACGCCTGCCCCGGGCCAGAGATTAGTCTCTCCTCCAGCTTTTTAAGATTTTGTGATCTCCCTACCCCAGCCTTGCTTTCTTTCCCAGGAAGACAATTTTGATTCCATTGTTTCTCATCTTCCTTCCTTCTGAACCTGAGTCATCTGCCAGATGGATACTTTTGCCTTAATGTGACCTTTAAACCTTCCACATCAGAGTCTAGAGACAAGCACTTTCTAAATTTCAGTCTGGTCCAAAAGACACTTTAATGGAATCAGAAAAGTGAGGGACTGAATGACCTATTTAATTAAGTGTATCTATCAACTGTTCCCTGGGGTGGTGTTCAGTTTGATTCACAGTGACTTCACTGCCCTCTGGGAGGGGATAGGGAAGGAGGGCATTTCCATTAATGACTTCTTATTCCGCAGAACAGATCTCTCTAATGAAAATCATCCGATCAGCTTCCTCTGGTCACATCCTGGCTCAGGCGGGGTTTGCCATGTATCTGCTTTGGTCTCAGTAAGAGGGGGGGTTAGGGGAAGAGGTCTTGCAAAATCTCAGAATGCAGTCAAGGTTTTTCTGCCCTGGTTCCTGCCTGTAATGGTAATCTCTTTGTTGACACAGTGGGGAGCCTAAAGGCTTTTCTTAAGCCCTTAAATCTGCTTTTATTTTTTTTTCTTGTGGCAAGTGCTGGCTCTGAGTGTGGGACAGGATTTGGTCTACTCTGCACGGCAGTGCCAGCTCTCACCCTCTGAGCCTCTCTGAGCCTGATAGCTGCCTTCCCTGAAGACCTGATGGGGCGTGGTCAGTGGCATTGATGTAGGAGACTGAGAAGTGACAGGGTCTCTAGTGTTCTGAGGAGTGTCCCTCCATCACTACCAGCCAGTAGGGCTCCTTTTTTCCGTTTTGTTTTGTTTTGGGTTTTTTTTGTTTTTTTGTTTTTTTTTTGGTAAAACACCGTTCCTATGTAGGCAGAACAGCTCTATGTGGAATCTGCTTGACTCCTAATCTGATCCAGGTAGAGAGAGGCCTGACTCCTACTCCCTGACCCCGCGCTGAGCTCTCCCTGACTTTTCTCTGAAGTGCTCCTGACTTAGCTTAACCCAGAGTGTGGGCGTTGGTGCTGTGCAGGGGGCAGCCAAGTGTGGAAAGTGTAGAACCTAGAAATTCTGCTTTTGCCCTAGGGGATCTTTTAGTGACTCAGAGTACAGTATGTTAGTGTCCCTGGGGTACAAGAGAGTCGAGATCAGTGTTTTTAAACCCCTGGTTTTCGTTGCAATGGGTAGAAAATCAGGTTAGTGGGTTATTACCCACAAAACCAGAAATTAGGGGTGCCCGGCTGGCTCAGTCGGTGGAGAGTGTGACTCTTGGTCTTAGGGTCGTGGGTTCAAGCCCCACATTGGGCATAGAGGTTCTTAAAAAAACAACAAAACAGGAATTTAGTAGGATGCGGCATACAGAACGTAGCACACACACGCTAATGGTAAATATCGCTTATTCTTTCGTGAACTTTCGCTATAAATATACTGACAAACAACTGAGACGTCGTGGTCTAGATCCCAGAGTATTTTCTTAGGGTACTGGTTCTCTGACAGATGTGACTTCTCAGCGGGGGTCCCGTGAGCCACTGTGTCTGAGGAATCACGTGTAGTGCGCCCCCGTTGTGGAGCTTCGCGCTGTACGTCAATAAGTTGTTTCAGAAGTCTTGCAGCTAAACGGCCACCAAATTCACTTGACCATAGAAGTTTTCTCGTGCAGTAACTTTCAGCATTCTGAGGGACTAGTTTGTGGAGGGACACCCTTGGGGAAACACTGATTTGGTGGTGGTGTCACGAGGGAAAGTTACATCTCTTCAGTCTGGAGGCTTCTGTATGTAGGGGCCGAGGATGCCTTTCCTGTCCCCGGGAGAAGGGGATGGTGGGTGCCATGTCGCACGGGCTTTGAGAAAGGTGGAGGTGGGTAGGGTGTGAGAGAAGCGCTTTCCCCCTTGACCCGGGCTGAGGGCGGTTGCCCTCCATGAGGTGGGGCTCCTGTGTCAGAAAGGACAGTAGCCAGGACCCTGATTGCTGAAATCCTTTCTTGCTTGCTTTCTTCTCCTTCTTTTTTTTTTTTTTTTTTCCTTTTTTCTGCAGATGTGGGACCTCGGGAAAGGTCTGAAGATCCCCCAGCTGTACCAGTCTGGAGTGGCTGTCTTGGTTCTTACTGTGTTGTCCTCTGTAGGGCTGGCAGCCATGTGAAGAGTGAAGTTGCCAGCATTGTCTTCCCATAAATGATTCACTGACCTGTCTTCCTGTTGGTGACTCTCTTCTCCAGCCGAGGCGCAGTTCTCCTGATTTCCTCAGACCCTTTGTGCTCGCACATCCCCTTGGAGCTCAGTAGCAGTAGATACCTTATGGAGCCATGGCAGTGGGAAAGGGCCCAGTTTCCCCTCGTTTCTAAAGATGGAATGACTCAAAAATTCCCTTTTCCTGCCCCCAGCCTACAGCCTACTCCGGGCCTGGGAGCCCTCATTCTCTGTCCATATTGGGCCTTGATTTGTGCTGACGGTCAGCTTTTGGCTCCTTCTTCCTGAGACAGTGGAAACAATGCCAGCTCTGTGGCCTCTGCCACGGGGACCGGGAGTGGGGCTGTGGGCACCACCGCCTGTGGGTTGCTAGCTTAAAGGACAGTTCTGTTCACTGGTCAGAGCCCAGGGTCTTCAGCGCCCACACAGCATGACCGAAAGCAGAGGGGTGGGGGTGGTGGGGAATTAGCCTGTCCCAGCTAGAGGGAGATAAAGAGAGTCAGTTGACTCTTGAAGCAGGTGCTCTGGGGGGGAGATACACAGCTCTTGATGCAAAAGGAAGACCCAGAAAGTTATCGCTGAACCTGTGAAGGGTTATTTTTCCCCCCTGCATTTCTGGAAAAACGAGCCTCTTTGCTAATCCAAGTTCGTAGGGCATCTTTTTCTGAAACTGAATTAAAAAAATCGTTTTGTCTTTGACTCTCCTTGAAATCGAGAGAAACCCAGAGAACGGCGGTCGGGGAGGAGCCAGTTTCCTCCCCACTCCCTCTGCTCTCAGGCGTTCACATCCTCCAATCTGACCTTTCACAGGAGGGAAACCGCTCGTCCCTCTGCCACTGACCACTGGAACAGTCTTTAGGGAATCAAATGCAAGTAGCCAGAGATCGAATATCATACAGAAGCCTCAGAGACGGAAGGAGCAAGAGAAAGGAAGCTTAGCATGTGGAAGCTTGGCGTTACCACAGGCTCCAGAATCCCGCTGAGAACTGCTTATAAACCTCCTGGTGCAGTTCAACACACTGTGAGCCAGGAAGGGAGCCAGAGCCCCAGAGGTGGCAGCTGAGGGATCATGAGCTGGGTACATAGACTGGGAGAGAAAGGGGGGCAGAGACGAGACAGGAGGGATTATTCAAGACCCGGCAGAAATTTATAATTTAATGGGAAGACTTGCTGCTTTGAAAATCTATATTGGGTCCCTAACTCCCTTGGTGGGAGTGCTGTTTTGATATTCTTTGGAAACTCGGGGGTAACATCTGTCTTGTCTGTCTGACTTGTTGGCCAACTGGTTAATGCTGTGGGTTGGAGAGGAGGAACAGGGACTGTGTAACTGGTGGCCGTTGGGCAGGAAGACCTCGCTTAAGCCAAGACCGCGGGGACCTGCTGCCACAAGAGTCTTCCTCCCGGCCCCAAGGGGTCTTTGGCTTTCCACGCGGATTGCTTCTCCCTTTTTGTGCAAGTAGCCCTGAAGAGTCTTTGTAGCCTTCCTCCGCTTAAACCCTATGTCCTTTGTCCTTGTCCTTGGAGTGAGGGACAAATGTCCATGAGGGAAGGTTTTGGCATCAGAACCGGGAAAGGTTCGGCAAGGGCATTGCATTGAACAGTCAGCACCAGGACGATGCAGAACAGGAGAATGGTAAACAGGTGTTAGAAGCCGGGAAGCGGATCTTAACTTTTTTGGTGGCTTCTTAACCATTTGACTGGTTGGGGTTGGGGTCCAGTGGTCATCAAATTTGTTATTCTGCCCTCAATTCCTACTTACCATCTCTCTTTGTTTTTTAGGGTGTTTTTTTTTCCCCCTCTGTCTTCTAATCACTTTTGTATCTTCAGTTTTCAAACTATGGGTGTACGTTTGCTTGAGTTTCACTTTTATAGCTCTCTCTAGTTTGTCTTCCTGGTGTGTTCACCATCCTCAGGTGTGAAGTCTTACACAAGGGTAGTGTCTTCTGCCCGTGTCTGGCTTTCCTTACCTTTTCTTCCCCATCTTCTCCAGACACACGCATGCAGCCTCTACTCAACGCCTATACTTCTGACCCAGAAGTTGTAGTAGGAATGCTCGGGGTGAAAAATGAGGGGTGGCAGTGAGGGACTGGTGGTTTGAGATTTCTTTTGCTACGATTCAGACCAACTTACTCTTGGTCACTTTTGAAGTATAAGTGACTCAACCTGTGTAAAAACGTATTCCACCTCAAGCCCCTGTCATGTTCTTATTCCTATTCTGTTTCCTCCAACCCTCCTCCTACTAACAGGTTACTGGGGGCAACCATAACAGGAAGAAAACATCCAAGTCAGTAAAAGATTCAACAAATGATGTTTATTTTCCAAACATACCTTTATTCCCACCCTGAAATTTCCCCGTTCTATATCCCTCACCAGGGGTCTTGCTTCCTTCACTCAGTCTCCAGACAGGTTTTCTCAGTGGGGTCCCTGGGTGTCTCCGGAGTTCCAGGTTTGTACGTCTGGACCTCAGCTAAATTAGGACCTGCCCAATGCTCCAGCACGCGCGGGCTCCCAGGTGGGCTCTTGGGAGAGATGGCTGGGCTTTGGGGGCCTGGAGTGTGACCTGCAGAGGGGTGTGAGCTTTGGGGTTGGTCTGGGGAACTGAGGTTTACAGCTGGGGAGTTGGGGATTATGGTGGGACTTGGTGCTTGTTGTACGGTCTTTGTGATCCACTTCCCGAGTTTCCTCTGACTGTCTGGGTCCTGAGGCTGTCAGGTAGAATGCAAGAGTGATGTTTCTGGTCAGGCCTAGATCGTTCCTGGTCCTTAGAATCCTTAGAATTCTAGCTCCCTTTCTCCCCGTACCATGGATAAAAGGTCAGATCAGGTCATTTTACACGGGGGAGGGGGTGGGGAGGGCGTAAAATGTCATTAGCTCCTCTCCTTAGGTGTCAGAAGACGGGGACTAGACAGGCTAAGACAGAGCTGGTTAGAGGCTCCCCCTGCTGGGATAGTGATGCCGTAACAAGAGGCATTTTTGAGGTTGAAAAGAAGCGGGGGAATAGGATTTGAGGTTGGGTGGGAGGAATAGATACCTTGCCGAAGATTTCAGGACGCAGCCCGTTGGAGGCCTTGAGTAAATCCGGATTTTTCTGTATCCACTTGGTGAGGGAGGCAGCACCAGCCACTGTACGGGAGGTCAGGGTCACCCGGGCGGGGGGCACCTTCAGAGGCATTTGCCAGGTGCCCATGAAGGATCCCCAAGGACTTGCCTAAAAGGAAGACGACGCGGTCCTGCGGCAGGGTCCCCACTCCCAGTACCGCACCTGTTGGCAGGTCTGTTGTCTCCCTTCCACCCTGTACCCTCGGGAGGCGTGGCGACGAAATCAGGCCGAGACACAGCCTCCCCACCCTCGCTTTACCCCCTTTCTCATTTAGGCCACTCTTATTTTTTTCAGCATATTAACTCTGAGGGCCTAAATTAAATCCTGTGTCCTTGGGCTAAGTCTGGCAGAGTGCCCACTGCATAAGTATCATCACGTGAAGGTGTTCATCAGTGTAAGGAATTCTGGGTGCTCACTCTGTCGTGTTGGATAAACTGGCAGTTTGGGGGTGGTCGTGTTGCAGTGGTGAATTAGATGGAATTTTAATTTCCAGATAGTGGCTGTGCTAGATTGCAAACCTCCAGTCTCGGTCACCCCAGTTCTGTGCCTCAGTTCTTTACCTTTCCAGTAGGGATGAAGATCAGTATCTCACCTTGGAACGGGGCACCGAGGGCAGCAGATGGCCACGATCATTGGCGATAAACTGAGTGTAGCCTTCGTGGGAAGAAATTCTCTAGGGTAGAAGCGAGGAGAGAAGCGTTTGTGAAAATGGAGTGGAAAAGAGAGAAGGTGTCCTAGGGGCTTGAGGTAAGGGCTGAGGGAGAGGAGGGTCTTAGACTTTAGAACAGGCTAAAGGAGTTCGGTGCCAGTCAGTGACAGAGAACATGGGGTAAAGAATCAGAAACCGGCCTTGCAGGAGCCCTGCCCATGAATACCTCTTTTGTTGGCTTGGCGGGAGACCAGTTCTGCAGATACTTGGGTGAGAAAGCTTTTTCATACTGTGGAGAGAAAGACGAGAATCTCTGTGAGGCTCAAAGGCCCCATGCCCAGGAAATGATAACTAGGTGAGTCCTTGAGAGCGGAGGACCAAAGACCTGAAGGCTTTAACTCACTGTAGAAGGGATGTACTCTTGGTGTGCATGTGTGCTGTTCAACATGGGCCACTAGCCACATGTGGCTAGTGGACACCTGAAACGTGACTAGTCTGAATGGAGGTGCTTTGGAAATAGAAAATACAATGAAGACAGTACAAAAAAGAGAATGCAGACATTTAAAGTATTGATTAAACATTAAAATAATATTTTGGACTTACTAAGTGTATCATTAAAATTAATTTTATTTCGGGGGCACCTGGGTGGCTCAGGCAGTTGAGAATCCTACTCTTGATTTCAGCTCAGGTGATGATCTCCTGGTTCGTGGGGTCGAGCCCTACATTCGTCTCTGTGCTGAGAGTGCGGAGCCTGCTTGGGATCCTCTCTCTGCCCCTCTCTGCCCCTCCCCTGGTCACGTGCGCGCGCGCACACACGTACTCTCTCTCAAAATAAAATAAACTTAATTTGATTTCTTTTTAATTTTTTTCATGTAGCTACTAGAAAATTTTCAGTTACGTTGCGACTCGCATTATCTTTTTACTGGGGACCCCTGGTCTAGAACAGGGGTCAGCAAACTGGCCCGTGGGCCAAACCCATCCTCCAGTCTGTCTTGGGATGACCTGAGAAAGCTAAGAATGTTTTTTATAGATGAATATCTGCGATTGATATGATAAAAGGTAACACTAGCTTTGTATCCCAATTAACTAAAATGTTTTCTCACCCCATAAGAATTCCATTTTTTTCGGGGCTCCTGGATGGCTTCGTCAGTTAAGCACCCGACTCTTGGTTTCGGCTCAGATCATGATCTTGCAAGTTTGTGAGTTCCAGCCCCATATTGGGCTCTGTGCTGACAGTGCGGAGCCTGCTTGGGATTTTCTCTCTCTCCCTCCCTTCCTCCTTCTCTCCCTCTCTCCCTCTCTCCCTCTCTCCCTCCCCCACCCCACTGGTGCTGCCTCAGTCTCTCTCGAACTTAAATAAACACGATCTATTAAAAAAATCGTTTTTTCATTAGTATCACCAAAAAAATGCAGTTACTATATTTTTAATCTTGTCAAAATTTTATGGAAAAATATTTTGCTGATGTAAGTACCCACATAATATCTTTGATTGTGTCTCTTGGCCCTAAAAATAAAATATTTATCCCTTTGCCCTTTACAGAAAAAAAGACTTGCTGACCTCTTGTTTAGATCCTACAAACTTAACCCTGAAATACCTTTTGCTCGTCATTGGGCCCTCTACCCTGAGGAGCTAAGGAGGTGAAAAATAGTCTCACCCCACTTTCAGCTGTCCATTCAGTAATCAGAATCCCATGGGAGGGTCAGTCCAAACTTGGAGTCTGGAAGGCAAGATGAAATGTTAGAGATGGGAAAAGAGCTTACCTGGTTTGCACTGTAGTTGGTGGCCATGATCCTGCCACTTTTCGCTGTTTACCTTTGTTGCCTGGCAACTGCAGAAGGCTGACCTTCCGGGACTGCCTACTTCCGGTCCCTTCTACTTGTTCTTCGCTTTCTCGGATGACACTGCTCCAACCTTTCCCGTGACACTTAGGTTCATTTTCGTTTTAGGGATGTGAGAGACAGAGTAAATAAACATGAAAAAATTAGCTAAA
The DNA here is from genome assembly GCF_007474595.2 of Lynx canadensis. Taxonomy (NCBI): domain Eukaryota; kingdom Metazoa; phylum Chordata; class Mammalia; order Carnivora; family Felidae; genus Lynx; species Lynx canadensis. The sequence continues at coordinate 63,405,384 of NC_044319.2, read as the reverse complement.
TAGCAGCCCTCTCTCTTCTTTAAAAAAACTTTTTTTTGAAGTTTGTTTTGAGAGAGAGTGAGCAGGGGAGCGGCAGAGAGGGGGAGAGAGGAAATCCCAATTAGGCTTTGCACTATCAGCACGGAGCCCGACATGGGGCTTGAACCCCTTGAACCATGAGATCGTGACCTGAGCCGAAACTAAGAGCTGGGTATTTAATCGACCGAGCAACCCAGGCACCACCCTCCCTTCTAAACTCGTGTAGACTCATTTGTATTGTGAAGATAATAGGGCCTCCCTTTACAGGGTAAATGAGATAAAGTGCAAAGTGTCTAAACAGTGTCATTGCATAGGAGGTACTCAGTACGAGGGCAACTGTTTATAGGTCCCCTGCTTCATTTTCTCAGAGGAATAATGTTTTAAAACGCGACTTAGATTTATCCCCAGAAGGAAAAAGCATCTCTTGTCCTTTGTCCTTAAATGGCTCCTGTCTCCTCCATCACTTCAGAATCTCAGGGCTTAAGAACACAGATACTTGGTGTCGGCAGGGATGGGGTAGGATCAGGAGCTGGTGGTGGGAGATCGGGCAGGGATGGTGAGAAAACCATGGTGTGGAAGGCACCAGATTTGGGGAATTAAGTGGTGGTGCCAGGGCACAAACCTAATGTTTGTGGGACGGGGCAAGCCCTCTGAGACTCCTGTAAAATGGCATCAGCATATCCATTTACTGGGTTGTCAGAATTCATGAGAAAGTGGCACTGCCACATAAGTTGTAAAGTCTGTTTATACATGAGATGTTAAGATGAAAAAAGTCAGTTGTTCAAAGAAATGATGGAGAACCAAGACAGCGTCATAAGGGAGAGTCGTCAGTCCCTTCTCCCTTCCTCTCCCCCCACCCCCACCCAAGTCACCACCCCAACCAACACACCGGGTATAAGAACACTCCTGCGCTTCTGGAATTGGAGGTACAAAGAGCCTTAGTTCTGTAGGCTCTGGCAGTTAACCCCGGGATAACCTGAAGTCTGGAAAGGACGTGTGTGCTCATTCCCTGCGGTCCTCAGCACCCTAGGGCGATACCGTTAAGAACCAAGGACTGTGCTCTAGGGTATCCTTCGTGGTCCTGAAAACACAGTGACAGTTAAGCAACTGCATTTCTCATGGAACTTCTGCCTTCAGCTGGTTCGCTCTTCTGATAGAGTTGTAATTATCTGATGACCGCATTCTTGTTTTTAAGAATTAACTAGTTGTTGTTTAATGGGAGAAGTAATGTACTGGGGGTGGGGGGAGTTCCAGTTTTACAGAAGGATGTCAAGTCTCCACCTGACTTCAACCCCCCAGTCTTGCTCCTCAGAGGCAATTACTGTTACTATTGCTGTCGTAACTACTTGACCATTTAGGTTATTTCCAGCCTTTTGCTGTTATAGACATGCTTGCAATGAAAATCTATATATGCATATATATCTTTATGAATAGATATAGATAGACCTGTATGTATTCTTACGAACGTACGGGATTGATAGGATACGTTCCTAAACGTGAATTGGGAAGTCAAAAGGCTTGTGCATTTAGAACGTTGAGTAGACAATGTCACGTTGCCAAAGATACTATGCCAGTTTGTACATCTCCTGGAAGTGCATGAGAGGGCTAGTCCTCCACTCTCTTTCTAACACTATTACTAATGTTTTTCTTGTTTTTGTCAATCTGACAATAACGAGCATAGTTACTATATACCAGCCACGGTTTTAATTGCTTTTTATTACATTTTCTTACTTGGCTCTCGTAACCACCCCAGCCAAGGAAACCGGGGCATACCCAGGAAGGAGTAGAGCCTGGATTTCATCCCAGGTATTCTGACTCTACAGCCATCAGTTTTAACCACTTCCACCATATTATGTCTTTTTTTTTTTTTTTTTTAATTTTTTTTTTTTTCAACGTTTATTTATTTTTGGGACAGAGAGAGACAGAGCATGAACGGGGGAGGGGCAGAGAGAGAGGGAGACACAGAATCGGAAACAGGCTCCAGGCTCCGAGCCATCAGCCCAGAGCCTGACGCGGGGCTCGAACTCACGGACCGCGAGATCGTGACCTGGCTGAAGTCGGACGCTTAACCGACTGCGCCACCCAGGCGCCCCTTATGTCTTAAAGTTGGAGGTAAACCGCGGTAAATCATTGGGGGCGCCTGGGTGGCTCAGTCGGTTGAGTGTCCAGCTCTTGGTTTCAGCTCAGATCATGATCTCACAGGTCAGGAGTTCAAGCCCTGCATCAGGGTCTGGGCTGAAAGAGTGGAGCCTGCTCAGGATTCTTTCTCTCTACCTCTGTCTCTGTCCCTCCCCTGCTCCTGCTTATTCTCTAATTAATAAACTTAAAAAAAAAGAACAAACCATGGCTTGCCATTGTTTTAACTTTGCATTTCTTCAATTATGATTTTTTCCCATATGTTTATTAGCCTTTTTATTTCTCATATTTTTTTTCCCTGAAAATAACCTTCTGTGTCTTTTGCCACTTGCAATTGGGCTGTTGATCATTTTTTATTAATCTTGAACTCTTTATATATTAAGGAAATTAGTTCTTTTGTCAAATATGCTGCAAACATTGCAAACATTTCCTGCCAGTGTGCTTGTCATTTAATTTTTTGTTGTGGGCTTTTTTTTTTTTTTTTTTTTGGCCATGGATGTGTTTTTAATATTTACATAGTCAAATTGATTACTCTTTCTGTGCTTCTGTATCTTAAGCTTTGAATGGCTTTTTGTAAATTTGAATGTTTAAAAAAATAATTCATAGTTCCATTTTTTATATTTAATTTTTTTAAAATTTATTTTGAGAGAGAGAGAGAGAGAGACCAAGTAGGGGAGGGGCAGAGAGAGAGGGAGAGAATCCCAAACAGTCTCCATGCTGTTAGCACAGAGCCCAGTGAGATCGTGACCTGAGCTGATACCAAGAGTCAGACACTTAACCAACTGAGCCACCCAGGTGCCCCTAGCTTTAAAGTCCTCCTGGAATTTATTCTGGTAACTAGACTGAGATCAGGCCCCACATGCCTAACTAGCTGTCTTGGAATCATTCATTGAATATACCATGGTTTCCTTGCTGACTTGAAATGCCACCTTTATTTTATTTCCTAATTTATTTAGGTCTATTTCTGGATCCTCTAACCTATTGTTCTTGGGGGAAGGGTAACCATTTTAGGTTGTCTCTTTAAAATCCAATCCGGGCTTGAACCCGTGTCAACTCTCCAGTTAGAATTTCACAAAGACTAGGAAATTGTAAATAATAACAGGCAATTTTCAAGCTTCTCATAAAATTGTACTGAAATTTTAGTCTTTCTTCAGATTGATCGGTTGACTTCCGGAACAGGAGATGGTCTTTCATTGGACCAGATTTAACTCTTTCAGAGCTGGAAGGCCCCATAAGGGTCCCAGTCACAAAATATGCCTCAAGATATTTTCATTGTTTGCTTCAGTTCTCTGATGCCTGAAATTAGACCTCAGGAAATCTTTCATTTGGATTCAGATCACCTGCTGTGGAGTTGCAAGTTTGCTTTGTATCTGTAGGTAATGTGTAAATTGTTTCTAGCTGAGGGTAACCACCAGCCTGGACCCTAGAGTCAAACTGCCTGGTTTAAATTCTGGTTTTGCCTGAACACGTGACCTTGGACAGTGACTCCATCTTTCTGCGTCTCAGTTCCCTTGTGGTGTGAACTGGGGAGAGTCTTCGTTTTGAGCGGTAGACACATCTTATATGCCCAGATAGCAGATGTTTGGGTCTTAAAGGGTTCTAGAATGCAGAAGGTAGAACGTGGTCATGAAGAGAGATTGCTTTTCCTCCATCTGTGTTTTTCCCTGGAGTGCTTTCTTCCTCTCTGAAAGCCAGCGTTCCCTCGTTGGCAGCCATCATCCTGAAATAACATAGGCTTTACCTTTCTTTTTAAAGTTTTGGGGCGCCTGGGTGGCGCAGTCGGTTGAGCGTCCGACTTCAGCTCAGGTCACGATCTCGCGGTCCGTGAGTTCGAGCCCCGCATCGGGCTCTGGGCTGATGGCTCAGAGCCTGGAGCCTGCTTCCGATTCTGTGTCTCCCTCTCTCTCTGCCCCTCCCCCGTTCATGCTCTGTCTCTCTCTGTCCCAAAAATAAATAAACGTTGAAAAAAAATTTAAAAAAAAATACGGAATAGCTTTCCCAAAACCAATGATCAGTTCTTGTATAGTTTTACAAACTACACTTTGTAGTTTGTACCTACACAAAAACTAGAAATAATAAATACAAACATGTATTTTATTCATCACTGTTATCTTTTACAATAATTATAGCAAGCTATACTACTTACTTTTAAGATTAAGAAATATATTTAGGAGGCACCTGGGTGGCTCAGTTGGTTGAGCATCTGTCTCTTGATTTAGGCTCAAATCATGATCCCAGCGTTGTGGGAATGAGCCCTGAGTCAGGCCCCATGCTTGAGCACGGAGCCTGCTTAAGATTCTCTCCCTCTCTCTCTCTCTCTTTCTCTCTCTCTCTTTTTCTCTTTCTCCCTCTCTCTCTTTCTCTCTCTCTCTCTCCTTCTCTCCCTCTTTCTCTCTCTTTCTCTCTCTCTTTTCTCTCTTTTTCTCTCTCTCTCTCTCTTTCTCTCTCTCTCCTTTTCTTTTCTCTCTCTCTTTCCCCTGCTTGCACTTTCAAGGAGAAAGGAAAAGAAAGAAGGAAGAAAAGAAAGAGGAAAGAAAGAAAAAATGAAAGGGAGGAACAAAGGAAGAAAGAAATACATTTTTGGGGTGCCAGGCAGGCTCAGTTGATGGAGCATGCGACTCTTGGTCTCAGGGTTGTAAGTCTGAGCCCCACGTTGTGTGTGAAGATTACTTAAAAATATTTTTTTTTTAAGAAACATTTTGAAAAGAAATGTAAAGTTTATTTTTGAGAGGGAGAGAGAGACACAGCATGCGAGTGGGAGTGGGGGGGGGGTGGCGCAGAGAGAGAGGGAGACACAGAATCCGAAGCAGGCTCCAGGCTCTGAGCTGTCAGCACAGAGCCCGACATGGGGCTCAAACCCACAAACCATGAGATCATGACCTGAGCCGAAGTCGGAAGCTTAACCAACTGAACCACTGAGGCGCCCCAAAAGAAATGTATTTTGAATATCATTACATAGTAGTGTATCAAGAGCCTCCATGCTTTTTTATCACTGCATAGTATTACACGGATGATGTATTACACTTTATCTAATCAGTGTCCTATTATGGAACATTTAGTTTGTTTCTTGCTATTACAACAATGCAGAGATGAATAACTTTGTACTTGTGTTGTTTTGCATCTCTGAGTATATTCGTGGGATGTGTTTATAGAAATGAAATATAAAGTCAAAGGGTATTGCGCTGTTTTCAAGGTTTTATTTGGAGGTACCCTCCCCATCAACGTGGGGCTTGAACCCACGATCCCGAGGTCAAGAGCCAGATGCCCCACTGACTGAGCCAGCCGGGTGCCCAGAGGGTGTTGCATCTTGATAGCCATTGCCAGATTGTCTTCCAAAGGGGTTACACCCCCTCCAGCAACGCGTCGGAGTTCTCAGGCAAATTTTGGAATCTTGATAGATTGATCACATCTCCCACGTTGTTTCCTTTCACCCCACACTCCTTCCCAGAAATTAAAGGGATCTAGAGCAACTTCTCCCTCAAAAATTTGCGTTGTTAGACAAAGTCCCTCATTTGGTGCTTTCTAGTTTATAACAGCCAAAAGTCAGCAACTTATACTTTCCATGTATCCCCCCCCCCCACGGTAATTTTTTAAATCAGAAAAATCATTAGTAACCCCTTATGAGTAAAACTTTGGGCATCTTATCTATTACGATTTGACCTCCTGAATCACTGTCTCTGGTCCTACCATCAGCTCTCGAAGGTTTCTTCCAGATAGTTCCAAGGGTACCTTCATGCTACTTTACTGGGGCAGATGGCGGTGAGTCTCAGATGAGAAACCTGGCTTGTGGCTATTTTCCTGGGCTAACAGGATCTTATCCCACCGAGTACTGGCCCCACCTTGAACTATCTATCTCCCCTGGCTTCTGTATATTCCCTCAGAGTTCCAGACATAGTACAGTTCTAGACACAGCACAGAAGAAATGGAGGGCCCAAATACACAAGCTATTTCAAAGCTTCTCTATAGATTATAAGTTGCCAATTCTGTTTTCTTCCTGCGAGGAATCTAAGGCTCCCTCTATTGGAAACTATTACATCTCCCCACACACACCGGAAAAGAATATTCTTGATCAGAACCCTTCATGAGGAATCTAGAGAACAAACTGTGCGCAACCAACATGAGGAGACACCGATAGGTGTCACTAGTGGTGAGAGTTAAACTTACGTGTCCTTGCACCGCTAAGAAAAGCGGCGGCTGTGATGGACACAGTGCGGCATGTGCTAAGCCATGTGCTCGGACAGCACGCGGGGTGGCCCTACCTTTGAGAACAGATACGATTATTCTCCAGCGTGTTGAAATGTAATCTCCACAAACCATTAATATGTATTCTTTTATGTCAGGTTTCGTAACCCTGTAAATGTAGTACAACCATCAGCGAGGAGAGTTCGGGGAGAATATTTAAGAAGTAGACTGCGTCCTGATTGTCAGGTACAGACGTCAGCTAGGACTAGCAGGTATAAAAGTACTCAGCAAGAGATTTTTAATCTTTTCATTTTTTTATAATGTCTTAAATGTTTCCTTATTTTTGAAAGAGAGATCGGGAGCATGAGCTGGGAGGGGCAGAGGATCCAAAGCAGGCTCTGTGCTGACAGCCCCAACGCAGGGCTTGAACTCAGGAACCTCAAGATCAAAACCTAAGCCGAAGTCGGAGGCCTAACCGACAGCCACCCAGGCACCCCCTCAGCAAGACTTTTTTTTTTTTTTTTTTTTTTTTAAAGGAGAGACTCCTAGATGGGTTTGCTGTTTCTCCATATTAGGAGTTTTTCAAACACACTGCTACCACGTTCACAGCACTGCCGACACCAGATGTGTGTGTGGGTTCCACACCAAGCAAATCTGTGGCTCCTCCAGCTGGGTGCCCTACAATTGAACTCAGTTCTGACACTGTCCACCTAGAGATCGTATCGGGTCCCTGAGGCGAAGGGCTCAGTCCCACAAGACCGCGCCTCTCCAGCCACCCCCAGTTCAGGTGCCAGTTGCAAGGTCCAGATTGTCACCTGATAGCTATAAGTGAGAAGTTCTCATGACGCCTTCCTTGAGTTTAATTTGGTAGAGCGGCTCACAGCACTCAGGAAAGCTGTTTACTTACTGTTTACCAGCCTCCCGTAAAAGGATATGATTAAGGACACAGAGGAACACCCAGATGAAGAGATGCTTAGGGCAAGGGATGCGGGAAGGGGTGTGGAGCTTCCCGCCCTCTCCAGGCAGGCCCCTCACCGGCACCTCCCCGTGTTCGCCAACCTGGAGAGCCCTCCAAACCCTGTACTGTTGGGATCTTGATGGAAGCTTCATCGCGTAAACATGATCAATCACTAACTCCACTTCCAGCCCTTCCTCCCTCTCTGGGAAATGGGGGTGGGCCTGAAAATTCCAGGCTTCTAATCTTGGCTCTTGTCTTTCTGGTGACCAGCCCCTCACCCAGGATTCCACCCAGAGTCGCCTCATTAGAACAAAAGACACTCCTACTCCCCAGGAAATTCCAAGGGATTTAGGAGCCCTGTGTCCGGAACTAAGGTCAGAGACCACCTATTGGAACAAAAGATGTTCTTAGTGCCCTTATCACTTAAGAAATTACAAGGGTTTTAGGAGCCCTGTGCTGGGAACAGGGATGGGAGGGGCCGAGACCAATATATCCATTTCTTCTATGTTCTCACACAGACAATAGCCAAAAAGAGAGAGAACTTACGTATTATATAAAAGTTTTAGGATCAAGGTGACCATTAGAACAAAAATATAAACTCTTCCTAAATGCCAGAAAGTATGTTTAAAAAAAAGGTGGGTGGGGGGAGGAGGGAGAGGAGGAAACAAGTGAAAGACATCACATGGCATAAAACTAAAATATATAACGAATATAACATAGTAAGACAGATCTGAAGTCAGACATATTGATCACGTTAATAAATATACTAACAAGTCCACCATGCCCATCAAAGGAAAATGATTTTCACGTCGAGTAACGAAACAAAATCCAACAGTATGCCGTGTAAACGAAACACATCTGAGATGAGGAAAATCAGGAAGGCTACAAATAAATGACAAAAACAAAAACAGGCCAGAATTTTTTTTTTTAAACATAAGGAGGGAGGGGCGCCTGGGTGGCGCAGTCGGTTAAGCGTCCGACTTCAGCCAGGTCACGATCTCGCAGTCCGTGAGTTCGAGCCCCGCGTCCGGCTCTGGGCTGATGGCTCAGAGCCTGGAGCCTGTTTCTGATTCTGTGTCTCCCTCTCTCTCTGCCCCTCCCCCGTTCATGCTCTGTCTCTCTCTGTCCCAAAAATAAATAAACGTTGAAAAAAAAAAATTAAAAAAAAAAAAAAACAAAAAAAAAAACATAAGGAGGGATTACAGTTGTAATTATCCAGGAAAAGAGAGTTCTGACTAAACTGTTTTAAGAGAGAAAGTTCTACCACAATTTTAAAAAAGGAGAAAGAATTAGATGTAACACAGGGAGAAACATAGGCATACCAATAATTGGAGATTTTAACAAATCTTCTTAGATGCAGCAAGCACGAAATTAGTAAGGGTGTAGAAAACCTAAATAACATAATAAGTAAGATTTAATGTACATGAAACTCTGAACTTTGGTAATACAGGATACACTTTTTCCCCAAATGCATTCTCAGGCATTCACAAAATCCACAAGAATGTAGCACATTCACATCAAGAAAATCTCAGTGAATTTCAAAGGGGAAAAAAAAAATAAAATCGTAGTCTCTGGCCACAGTGTAATATAACAAGGTATCAACAACAAAAAACCCAAAAGGCTCTTCTAACAGGAAATGTAAAAACATGCTGTGAAACCACTCCTGGGTCAAAGGGGAAATGCAACACAAATTGTAGAGTTCTTTTTGAAAATAGTAATAATGAAAACCAGAATCTCTGGGAAATAGTTAAAACAGCTATCAGAGAAATATTTATGACATTAAATACCTATATGGATTAAAGTAAAAAGGAATGAATAAACATTACAACTCAAGAAACTAGAAAAAAAAGTAAACCAATGCCAGCAGAAGGAAGAAATAAGTAAAAAGAAAGGCAGAGATTAATGGGCTCCAAAGCAACAGAAACAGAAAGTAACACTAATAAACGCAGTTTCTTGGGAACAATAAAATTAACTTCTGAGCTAAACTACTCAAGAAAAAGGTGAGACAGCACATATACATGAAATTAGAAATGATGAGACATAGAAGAGGAAATTTTAAAAATATTCTCTGTGAAAATATTTGAAAATATTTTTTAATATTTCAAATTTTAATTTCAATATTTTAATAATTTATAAAATTTTTAAAATAAAAATTTTATTTAAAATTAAAAAATTTTTTTATTCATTTTTGAGAGACAGAGAGACAGAGCATGAGCGGGGGAGGGGCAGAGAGAGGGAGACAGAATCTGAAGCAGGCCCCAGGCTCTGAGCTGTCAGCACAGAGCCCGATGCAGGGCTCGAACCCACAGACTCCAACAGACTATGAGATCATGAGATCATGACCTGAGCCAAAGTCAGATGCTTTACCAACTGAGCCACCCAGGTGCCCCAAGGTTTTATTTTTTTAATTTTTTTTCCAAGGTTTTATTTTTAAAAGTAATCTCTACACTCAACGTGGGGCTTGAACTCATGACCCTGAGATCAAGAGTCACACGCTCCACTGACTGAGCCAGCCAGGCACCCCTGAAAATCTACATTAAGTGAACAATTTTGTAGAAAAACCCAATTTAACAAAATTGACCCCTGTGGGGACAGAAAGTCTAAACAGACTATTTAACATTAAAAAAAAAAAAAAAATTACTGGGGCGCCTGGGTGGCGCAGTCGGTTAAGCGTCCGACTTCAGCCAGGTCACGATCTCGCGGTCCGTGGGTTCGAGCCCCGCGTCGGGCTCTGGGCTGATGGCTCAGAGCCTGGAGCCTGTTTCCGATTCTGTGTCTCCCTCTCTCTCTGCCCCTCCCCCGTTCATGCTCTGTCTCTCTCTGTCCCAAAAATAAATAAACGTTGGAAAAAAAAAAAAAAATTACTAGCTAGAGTTCCTACAAAACAAAACAGGTTCAGACAGTTTCACTAGGGGATTCTATCAAACTATAAAAAAATAAAACCTTCTTAAACTATTCTAGAGAATGATAAAAGAAGGAAAACTCCCAAATTGATGTTATGAAATGAGTTATGAATTCCCAAACCTGAATTTTGGAACCGTGACAAAGACTATAACAAAAAAGAACAGTATAGGTCATTTCACTTATTAATAATGATGCAAAAATCTTTTTTTTAAGTTTTGTTTAAGTAGTCTCTACACCCAACATGGGGCTTTAACTCACGACCCCAAGATCAAGAGTCTCACGCTCTTCTGACTGAGCCAGCAGGCGCCCAGATGCAAAAATCGTATATAGGGGCGCCTGGGTGTCTCAGTGGGTTGAGCTTCTAACTCTTGGTTTCCACTCAGGTCATGATCTCAGGGTCGTGGGATCGAGCCCCATGCCGCATCCGGCTCTGTGTTTATGCAGAGTCTGCTTCAGATTCTCTCACCCTCTGTCCCTCTCCCCCGCTTGCACTCTCTCTCTCAAATAAGAATAAAACAACAACAAAACCCCAAAAATCTTATATAAAACGTTGCAAACAGAATCCAACAGCACATTAAAAAAATATTTATCAACATATATATATATATATACATATATATATATATACACATACACATATATTTATCATGACCAAATGGATAACTCCATGAATGCAAGAATGGACAATCAGGGGCACCTGAGTGGCTCAGTTGGTTAAGCTTCCGACTTCGGCTCAGGTCATGATCTCGCGGTTTGTGAGTACGAGCCCCACGTCGGGCTCTGGGCTGACAGCTCGGAGCCTGGAGCCTGCTTCGGATTCTGTGTCTCCCTCTGTCTGCCCCTCGGCCGCTTGCACTCTGTCTCTTGCATTGTCTCAAAAATAAACATTAAAAAAAATTTTTTTTTAAGTGGACAATCAAATTAGGAAATCTAATATCTATCCTATTAATTGATCCAAAGTGAACCAAAACATATGATTATCTCCACAGATGCAGAAGGACAGATTTTAATACATAATAACAACAAAAAGCAAAGTGAAAAGTCAACTGAGAAAAATAGTATAAATTATAGACAAAGAGTTAACATCTCTGGGAGAAAGAGAAGAAAACCAGAAGAGAAAGACCCTGATAACCTAAGAGAAAACCGAGCTAGAGATACAATCAGACATCTCACAGAGAAAGAAAGAAATTGCTGTGAACCATATGAAAATGTTCAACATTGTTTACAACTGTAAAAAATGCACATTAAAACTACGTGGAGATATCGTATCTCACCCGTGAGATTGGCATAAATCCAAAATCCAAAATGTAGATAGCACGCTCTGCCGGCCAGGCTGTGAGGAAAACAGGCTCTCCGATACGGTGGGTGTGGAAATGCAAACTGGTACAACCTCCATCACAGGGAGTTGGGCGATGTCTGGCCGGCTGACCACAGCCAGCAATACCTTTTTATTAAGCAATGCCACTTCGAGAAATCTGTCCCAACGATACTCCAGCAAAAAATATGAAAAGAAGTGGGCACTATTAAACACAGCATTATTTGTAACAGCTGGAAACAACCTAAACTACTGTACTATTCAACTGTAAAAAAGCAAAGAGGGGCTGGCTCCGTTGGTAGATCATGCAACTCTTGATCTTGGGGTCTTGAGTTCAAGCCCCACCTTGAGTGTAGAGCTTACTTAAGAAAAAAAAAAAAAGCAATGAGGTGCGCCTCATTGGCTCACTCAGTTGAGCCTCCAACTTCGGCTCAGGTCATGATCTGGCAGTTTGGGCCTGTGTGGGGTCTCTGTGCTGACGGCTCAGAGCCTGGAGCCTGCTTTGGATTCTGTGTCTCCCTCCCTCTCTTCCCCTCCCCCACTCGCGCTGTCTCTCCCTCTGTCTCTCTCTGTCACTCTCTCTCAAAAATAAACATTAAAAATTTTTTTTAAAAAAGTAGGGAGGCAGAGGCTACTATGGAATGATCATCAAGAAATACTTCTAAGTGAATAAAGCAAGGTGTCGGACATGTGAATAGTATTTCTAACATAAAAATGATGGAAAATAAACGGTATAATTAAAGAGTGATGACCGGGGAGAGAGAAGAAATAAGGTGGAAAAGACAGGGATAGAAGATAAATTTTGTACCTTCTTTTGCAGAGTTTGGAACTATGTAATTACATAATTATAAAATTAGTTTAAAAGCGAAAGCAACCCCTAAAATTAAAAAAAAAATGAGTTGCATTAACAAAAGAGGTTTTTTGTTTTTTGTTTTTTTAAAGAGAGGTGTCTACAGTACAAAAGCTGTATAGACGAGTTAACACCTCTGCTTCCCCTGGGTACAAAGTTCCACCTTGTCTTTCGTGAGGCGAAGTCTCCCCCTAGTGGAGGCTGGTTTTACAACTAGTCCCGGCCACCCCGCGCCACAAAGGAAGAAATCTGCCCACTTTCCCCTGCCTCCCCGTCTGTAAATTACGTCGGTAGCAGACTGTCCAGCAGGAGGACGTGGTGCAGGGTGCTGAGCAAAGTCAGGGGCTGAGTCAAGTTTTAGAAGGAAGTAGGGGTCGGGGTGGGGGGACGAGGAACTAACCGGAGAGGCTCTAAGAGCCTTGATGACTTGGGGGGGGAGGAACTTGAGCTTCCGGTGGGTGGAGGTTTCCCACCGCCTCGGGCCACAAGGAGGTGATTAACATGCTGACGTCACTGTGCTCTGGGGCAATAGCTTTTCTGGGGAGAAGTGGACGGCGCGGGTAGGGATTCTCAGGAGCCAGGTTAGGCGTCATGGGGATGAATTCCCGACGTCCCCGCCGTCCCTCCGGACTCCCCCAGAGCCCCAGTGACGCGATGATCAGAGGCGTGAACGCTTTGCCTTCCCAGAGACTGATGGGGGGAAAGGCCGTGGCACGGCCTCTCCGGTTCCTGGCAGGGAGGGCAGAGCCTGGCCCACCCTGAAAGTGGCCCCTGGCGGGGGTGGGGGGGGGTTGGGGAGGGGGATGGGAGGGCCCTTGTGTCCTGGCTACCCTAGCTCTCATCTGACCTCACCTACAGGAAACTACCCGGCCGGAAACTCCCTCAGCAGGGAAGCCTTTACGTGGAACTTCTTCTCCTTCTTCTTTTTTTTTTTTTTTTTAATTTATTTCTTTAGAGAGCAGGTTCACGGGTGGGGGGAGGGGCAGAGAGCGAGGGAGAGAGAATCCCACGCAGGTTCCATGCGGTCATCGCGAGCTCCGCGTGGGGCCGGGGCAGAAGTGGGGCGCTTAGCGAACTGAGCCACCCAGGCGCCCCGCGTCTACTCCGGTCCCTGAGACTTAGGTACGCAGGCTTCCACATTCCGTCACACTGTGGCCCTCCCCTTGGTGAGGAACGTTGGGGGCTGCCACGTCAGTGCGTGTATCTCCAGTCCCCTTTGCACTTCTCAACCGCAATACTAGAAGCAAGGAAGACAGTCTGGTTTCCTAAGTTCGACTGCTGGTCCTGCAAAACCTAGCTCTTCAATTCGGCTCTTTTGCTCTTTCGCATAGCTAGCTGGAGAATGCCGTCCAGGGAGCCACCCTGGAATAATTATTTCTGCCCATTCCTGCACCTCTCTTTGTCCTGCCTGCACTTCTCTTCATTTTTATTTTTATGAGAGACAGCACGCAGCACGTGAGCAGCGGAGAAGGCCGGAGGGAGAGCGAGACTCTTAAGCAGGCTCCAGGCTCAGCACGGAGCCTGACGTGGGTGGGGCTCGCTCCCAAGACCCTGGGAGCAGGACCTGAGCCAAAGTCAAGAGCCTGATGCTCAGCGGCCCGAGCCACCCAGGCGCCTCCCACTTCTTCTCTTTAAAAGGTGAATTTCCAGGGGCTCCTGGGTGGCTCCTTGGTTGAGATTCCAACTCTTGGCTTTGGTTCAGTTCATGATGTCGCTGTTGGTGAGTTCAAGCCCCTCATCGGCGGGCTCTTTACTGACAGTGGGGAGCCTTCTTGGAATTCTCTTTCTCCCTCTCTCCTCGCCCCTCTCCTGCCCATTCTCTCCGTTTCTCTCTCAGAATAAATAAATAAACTTAAACATTTTAAGGAAAAAAAGGTGAGCTTCCAGACACTGAGATTCTGGAGGGAAAAAGATTGGACTAACTAGCTGTGGCAATGCTTCTGGGGTGCAAAATGCAACATATTTCTCTAGGAGTCCATTGACAAGGAAGATAGCTGATGGAGAAAGGGTATTTCTTTCCCTGAGCATGTCGCTAAAGGACAGCCCCCAGATCATAATTCTCTTTAAGATGGTAGTTTTTAATATAACAAAAAGTATCGGGAACCCTATACGAAGGAGTGTTGTTCTGCCTTGAAAAGGCAGGAAACTCTGGCACATGTCACAACATGGATGAACCTTGAGGACATTATGCTAAGTGAAATAAGCCAGACACAAAAAGACAAATAGTGGATGATTGCACTTATATGAGGACCTTAGTGAAAATCGTGGACACGGGAGGTAGAATGGTGGTGGCCATTCTACTGGGAGGAGGGGGATGGACGGTGGTGTTTAATGGGTCCGGAGGGTCAGTGTTGCCAGACGACAGGACTTCTGGAGATGGAAAGACGTGACCGATATGCAGCAATATGAACGTACTTAATGCTTTTGAACTATACACTTAAAAGGGTTAAGGGGTGGCTCAGTCGGTTAAGTGTCCCGACTTCGGCTCAGGTCATGGTCTCGTGGTTCGTGGGTCCAAGCCCCGCGTCGGGCTCTGCACTGACAACTCATAGCCTGGAGCCTGCTCTGGAATCTGTGCCTCTCTCTCTGTCCCACCCCCGCTTGCTCTCTGTCTCTCAAAAATGAATAAATGTTTAAAAAAAAAATTTTTTTTAAACATTAAGATGGGGGGAGCCTGGGTGGCTCAGTCAGTTAAGCATCTGACTTAGGCTCAGGTCATGATCTCACGGTTTGTGAGTTTGAGCCCCTCTTAGGGCTCCCTGCTGTCCTCGCGGAACCCGCTTTAGATCCTCTGTCTCCCTCTCTCTCTGCCCCTCTCAAAATAAAGAAACACTAAACATTTTTCTCAAGCGGTTAAGATGGTAAGTTTGATGTTATGTGTATTTTAGCACAATAAAAAAATCGAAGAAAAACAAGCGGTGAGTACTGTGAGCTTCACTGCAGGCTGCCAGGGGTACCGAAGGAGGGTACCAGGGCCCGATGCTGGCAGAGGCTCTCTCGCCTCACTTTATCCAGCGCCAGCAGGAGCCCTTCTCTCCAGAGCCTCCGTATCCTTCCTTCCACGTGCATAGATCACACAGTCATCATTCAGGCCCCTTGTCTGAAACATCTGGCCTCAAACCACTCCCAAATGTTACCCTTTCCTTTTTATTTGTCAACGAACCGGGCACAGAGTCAGTCATTTCCTAAAAACTACTTTCCTCATTATCAATCCTCAGTTTTTGAGCAATTACAAAATGCCAGTGTTTTAACTTACTTTTCCAACAACCCCGTGCAAAATTGGTGAGGGAGAGAAGCAGAAAAATGTTCACCTTTAGCCCAGAAGACTGACCCACAGCCTGCGTCATCCCAATAAGGATCAAGTGAGTGCCGGGTGCTGCGTTCTGGTCTTCAAGGGTCTCATGACTGCCCGTGCCTCTCACCGATAGTTAACCTCGAGCTGAATGATAAGCACCACAGACATCTTGCGAAAGTGGTTTTAGGAGTAGAAATTCGGAGAAATGTTTATGATCCAATACTTCCGCATGTCTGTCGCCTCCCGCTTGAGCGCATGACCACCAGCTTCAGACAGCCAAAGCGTGGCTCTTTCAGCCCGCGGCTCCTGTCCCCGTGCTACGTGCTGAAATAAACTAAGTTGCGCAGTAAAATGTCTCAAGAATTCTTTCCCGACTGCCGCGCTCAATGATCCCGCAAGAGAAAGAGAATAGCATTAGTACATTTTACATAGGAGAAAACGGAAGCGTAGGAAGGTTAAATACTTGGTCCACAGCAGCACAGCTAGGAAGACGCAGAACCAGCTTTCACGTTCCTGGACTGGCCCGGCCCTGAAAGTCCAGACTCTGAAATCTGGACACTCTAGCCCTCCTTGAATCTGATTGGGCTACTGAAGGGAAACGGGCTTCTCAGATGCTTAATTTCCTAAGGCACACGGACACTTCAAGGGTGGGACAGGGTTATACTATGCAGCGTCACTTCAACCTATTTGACCACTGGGCTTCTTTTTCACGAAGCATCTCAACGAACTCTCCCGGCTGCAATTTTGCAAAACTTTGCATCGTTAAACAGTGTAATAAGCAACACTGCTTTTGAGAGAGAGGGAGACACAGAATCCAAAGCAGGTTCCAGGCTCCGAGCTGTCAGCTCAGAGACCGACACGGGGCTTGAACCCACAAACCTTGAGATCGTGACCTGAGCCAAAGTCAGATGCTTAACCGACTGAGCCACCCAGGCGCCTGAGAAAAATTTTTTTCTTGTGATAAGGATTTTAAGGTCTATTCTCTCAGCAACTTTTAAATATACAATACAGTACTATTAACTCTACTCACTATACTGTACATCACATCCCGAGAACTTATTTATTTTATGATGGAAACTTTGTACTTTTTGATCTCCCTAACCTTTTTTGCCCATCCCTAACCCTCACCTCTGGCAACCACCAATCAATTCTCTGTATCTATGAGCTTTGTTTATTATTTTTATTTTTTTAGATTCCACATATAAGTGATATCATATGATGTTTGCCTTTCTCTGACTCATTTTACTTAGCATAATGCCCTCAATGTCCATCCATGTTGTCACAATGGCAAGATTTAATTCTTTTTACTTATTTTTAATTTTTTTAATGTTTATTTTTAAGACAGAGAAAGACAGAGCCTGAGTGGGGGGCGGGCAGAGAGAGAGAGGGAGACACAGAATCTGAAGCAGGCTCCAGGCTCTGAGCTGTCAGCACAGAGCCTGGCGTGGGGCTAGAACTCACTAACCATGAGATCATGACCTGAGCCTAGGTCGGACGCTCAACTGAGCCACCCAGGCGCCCCAAGATTTAATTTGTCTTAATGGCTGAGTAATATTCCATCACACACACACACACACACACACACACACACACACACACACAGACACTCACCTTTATCCATTCATCCATCGATGGGGACTTAGGTTGTTTTCATGTCTTGGCTATTGAGTAATAATGCAATCAACATGAAGGCCCATATATCTTTTCAAATTAAGTGTTTTTGTTTTCTGTGGATACCCAGAAGCAAATTGCTGGATGATACGGCAGTTCTATTTTCAATTTTTTGAGGAACCTCCATACCGTTTTCCACAGTGGCTGCATCAACTTACATTCCCACTAGTAGTGCAGGGGGGTTTCCTTGTCCCCATATCCTCAGTAGTACTTGTTATCTCTGGTCTTCTTGAGGACAGCCATTCTAACAGGTGTGGCGTGGTACCTTATTGTGATTTTGATTTGCATTTCTCTGATGATGAGTGATGCTGAGCATCTTTTCAGGTACCTGTGGACCATCTGGATGTCTTCTTTGGAAAAAGATGTCTATTCTTAGATCCTCTGCCCATTTTTTAATTGGAATGTTTGGGTTTTTTGCTGTTGGGTTGAATGAGTTCTTTACATATTTTGGATATTAACCCCTTATCAGATGTATGATTTGCAAATATTTTCTCCCCTTTACTAGGTTGCCTTTTCGTTTTGTTGATGATTTCCTTTGCAAGGATGAAGCTTTTTAGTCCGCTGTATTTCCACCTTGCTTATTTTTTACTTTTGTTGTGTTTGGTTTTGGAATCAGATCCAAGAAGTTATCACCAAGGTTGATGGTAAGGAGTTTACCACCTGAAGTTTTCTTTTGGGAGTTTTACAGTTTCAGGTTGGCACTAAATAATCTGAAGTGCTTGTTATGTATTCTTTCAAATTGTTATGTCTTCTTGTACTGTATACATTACTCGGCAACTTGCCTTCTTCATTTAACATATCATTGAGATAACAGAGTCCTTAGTTGAAAGAAACACAAACGGGGCACCTGGGTGGCTCAGTCGGTTAAGCATCCGACTTCAGCTCAGGTCGTGATCTCGTGGTCCATGAGTTCGAGCCCCACGTCGGGCTCTGTGCTCACAGCTCAGAGCCTGGAGCCTGTTTCAGATTCTGTGTCTCTCTCTCTCTGACCCTCCCCCGTTCATGCTCTGTCTCTCTCTGTCTCAAAAATAAATAAAGGTTGAAAAAAAATTTTTTTTAAATGAAAGAAACACAAACTGGAGTGCTTGAGTGGCTCAGTCGGTTAAGCGTCTGACTCTATTTGAGCTCAGGTCATGATCTCATGGTTTGGAGATCAAGTTCCACATTGGGCTCTGTGCTGAGCGTGGAGCCTGCTTGGGATTCTCTCTCTCTCTCTCTCTCTCTCTCTCTCTCTCTCTGCCTCTCCCCCACTGGTCTCTTGCTCTCTCTCAAAATAAATAAACAAACATCTAAAAAGAAAGAAAGGAAAGAAAGAAAGAAAGAAAGAAAGAAAGAAAGAAAGAAAGAAAGAAAGAAAGACAAACTAAATCTGGCTAATTCAGCAGAAAAGCAGCTTATTAAAGGCCATTGTGTAGTTCGTACAATTTCTGGAAAGTAGGAGCATTAGATTTTAGATTATTAGATTTTAGGTTATTCCCGATTGTCCTGCGAAATGGCTACCCTGAACTGTCACTGCCACTGGGCACAACCACAGCGTCTTGCACGTGTGACTCACTGGTACTCTCTCGGCTGGCTCCATGGACACATGACCTGTGCGATCGCCTGTGGCCATGCACTTGGAAAGGCCATGCTCTTGGTTGAATATTCTGCTGTTTCCATCTTGAAATTCCTAATAATTGTTTAACAAGGGGCCCCACATTCTCATCTTGCACTGAGCCCTGCAAATCATGCAGTCAGTCCTGGGTTCTGGACATTGGGTGCCTGCTATTAGAGTCACTATCACCTCTAGAAACAGGACGAAGTTGCCCCTGTTGTCATTAACCCTCACCAGGATGCATTCATGCATTCCTTCCATGCTGCTCTCCCTCCCCTGTTTCCAATTCAAGATGTGGGACCCCTGCTTCTAACCTGCAGGTTTTCCAGCTACAATGGAGCTAGAAGAATGAATATCTAGTCTTTTATGGTGGGAGGAAAACTGTATCTTCTAAGGTAGAGGTGGGTGGTAGTCCCCCAAACATAGGAAGTAGGTTCAGATGCTCAATAGTTGAATGGAATCACAGCTGCTCAGTAAGATAGAGCCACGTGAGTATGTATAGATTTGTCACATCCTTTTAAATCGCTATCTAGGGGTACCTGGATGGCTCAGTTGGTTAATCGTCCTACTCTTGGTTTTACCTCGGGTCATGATCTCACGGTTCGTGACTTTGAGCCCCGCATCCGGCTCTGTGCTGACTGTGCGGACCCTTCTTGAGATTCTCTCTCTCTCCCTCTCTCTGTTCCTCCTCGACTTGTGTTCTCTCTCTCTCACTCTCTCTCTCAAAATAAATAAATAAACTTAAAAAAAAATAGCTGTCAGGCACCCGGTGGCTCAGTTGGTTAAGCATCCGACTTTTGGTTTTGGCTCAGGTCATGATCTCATGGCTTGTGAGTTCCAGCCCTGCGTTGGGCTCTCTGCTGTCAGCACAGAGCCTGCTTCAGATCCTCTGTCCCCCTGTCTCTCTGCTCCCCCCTCCCTGCCCCTCCCCTACTTGCACACACACTCTCTCTCTCTCAAAAATAAACAAACATTAAAAAAAATAGCTGTCTAATATTCTGTAGTGGAGACATAGTGTAATTTATTCAGTTATTGCCCTGTTGATGGGCATTTAAGATATTTCCACTTTCTTGCTACTAGTGTTTTCACAAACATCTTTGTACATTTGACCTTATGTACTTACAGTTTTATTTCAGGAAGCTGGATTCTTAGAAGTGGAGGATCTGGACAACTGTGAATATGTTGTGTCTATGTTTAGTATACATTGCCAGATTACTTTTTAAAATATACAGTAATTTAGGTTCCCACCAGCAAGATACAAAAGTGCCTTTTTCTTCCATCCTTTCAGTTTCTGAATATTATCACTCTTTTTATCAATCTGATGAGTGAAAAATGACATTATCAGTATTCTTTTGATTTCTGATTTCTTGACTACTAGCACCTTTTCATATTGTTTCTTGGCTACACGGAGTTCCTTTTTGATGGTTTGCCTATTCCCATCCTTTGCTCATTTTTCTTTTCCTTTTTTTTTAATGTTTATTTTGAGAGAGAGAGTGTGAGAGAGCACGATAGCAGTCCTGCAAGGGGTGTAGGGAGGGACAGAAAGAGAGAGGGGGAGAGAGAATCCCAAACAGGGAATCCCAGCATGGGGCTCGAACTCACAAACTGTGAGATCATGACCTACCTGATGCCGAAATCAAGAGATGCTTAACTGACTGAGCCACCCAGGCGACCTGTTTTGTTCCTTTTTCTTATCAAGTTGTTGGTACCCTATGTGTATTAGAGATACTCTTTATTAGTCATATGTGTTGGGTTATTTCTCAGAGCATGTTTTTAGTGGTTTTTTGTTTGGGTTTTTAAATTCTATTTATGATATGCTTGAACCCACGAACCCTGAGATCATGACCTGGGCCAAAGCAGACACTTAACTGATTGAGCCACCCAGGCACCCCTGGCTTAATTTTTTTTTAAGGTAGTTAAATATGTCTTTTCCTTTGTGGCCTCTCTGTTTTTGTTATTCTTAAGAAAGTTTTATCATTCATTTCTGTGTTGACTGGTTACAATAAGCACATGTTACTTTTGTAAAAATTATATATGTATTTTTTTTTAAATTTTTTTTTCAACGTTTATTTATTTTTGGGACAGAGAGAGACAGAGCATGAACGGGGGAGGGGCAGAGAGAGAGGGAGACACAGAATCGGAAACAGGCTCCAGGCTCTGAGCCATCAGCCCAGAGCCTGACTCGGGGCTCGAACTCACGGACCGCGAGATCGTGACCTGGCTGAAGTCGGACGCTTAACCGACTGCGCCACCCAAGCGCCCCAATATGTATGTATTTTTTTAAAGGAAAAAATGTAAAAGCCATGGAAGAGTATCCTGAAGACTTGTATTCTTAGACCCAAATCTATTACCAGCTAGTTACAGCCTCAGACAACTCACCACGCCTCTCAGTATCTCCTTGTGTTAGTTTTACCAACTGAGAATAATAGCACCACCCTGCTGACTTCACAGGGTCACTATAAAGATAAAATGAGATTACAAAAAAGTAAAGGCTTGAGGGACGCCTGGGTAGCTCAGTCGGTTAAGCGACCGACTTTGGCTCAGATCATGATTTCGCGGTCTGTGGGTTTGAGCAGCGCATTGGGCTCTGTGCTGATGGCTCAGAGCCTAGAGCCTGCTCCCCATTATGTGTCTCCCCACTCTCTCTGCCCCTCCCCCTCTCATGCTCTGTCTCTCTCTAAAAAAAAAATTAAAAAAAAAATAAAGGCTTGAAAAGTGTCAATAAGGGTTATAAAAATATGATGTTATTAACATGCATTCCCTCATTACTTGAAAGGTAATGGGGTGAGGAAAAAGATCACTACATTAGGAACTCATGTTCCATCTTAGGCCAATTACTGAGCGGTACACTTCTAAGCAACTTATTTAACTTCTGTGAGATTAACTTGCCTCATCCCTAAAATGAAAGAGTTGGTCTGTACGTTCCCTTCCAGTGTTAAGGATCTGAAAATACTACAGCAAAATCCCTAACAAGAAAGTTATTTAAATTTCTTTTTGTAGTAAAGGCATATTCTTAGGATTCAGTGTTTAAATATGTATCTTAAAGATGCACCAATGGAGAATGGGTTGGAAGAGGACAGCTGTGGGTGCAGACACTCATTAGGAGGGTCTGCGGTAGTTTAAGTGAGGGATGGTGGAAGACTGAACCAGGATGAGAGCAAAGGAAATGAAGAACAAGTGAATGAGGCTTAAAAGTCTCACCTGATCTTTTGATCCACCTTAAGGTGTTTGTTAAGTCACGGCAAGTACTGAAATGATGGATAGATGCAGGTATAAAAGCTTTAGCATCAAAACCAAAATTAATCTATTTCCCATCCTGATCCAAATTTGTTATCCAGTTTGATTTCTTAAGACCAAGACTCTTTCTAATGCATACTAGTATTTTGACATATGTAGTGGCTCACAATTTACTTAAAAAAAATTTTTTTTAAATGTTTATTTTTGAGAGAGACAGAGACAAAGTGCAAGTGGGGGAGGGGCAGAGGGAGAGAGGGAGACACAGAATCTGAAGCAGGCTCCGGGTTCTGAGCTGTCAGCACAGAACCCGATGCAGGGCTTGAATTCACAGACCGTGAGATCATGACATGAGCTGAAGTCGAACGCTTAACCAACGGGCCACCCAGGCGCCCCCCCCCCCATTTACTCTTTATACTCAAATATGCAGGGGAGAAAAAGTGGCATATTTACAACTGATCTTTTTCCTAAGCCTCTGTCCCACAAGATGGGGAGAAATAGGGGAAAATTTAACGCCCAATTAAATATCTCTGTTTTTTCTTGTTTTGCACAGTAGTGGTGACTGTGTTTCCAAAGATGACCACATCAATATCTCCCCTCCCAAAAGCTCTTTTGCAATGTGACCTAGACAATTACCCTTCAACGGATGGAGTCTACTTCCTCTCCCTTTGCATGGGGGTTAGCCCTCTGACCTGTTCTGACCAATAGAACCGGATGGAAGCACTAACATGTAGCTTCTGGGGTGCAAGCCTTAACAGACCTGCAGCTTCTATCGCTTTTGGTTGGAACGTCTCTTCTTGGAAGTCAGTTCCATGTCCAGTCACCTTGCCAGAGATCAAGGCCATCGTGGAGAGAGGCCAATGGCTATTTTGATCGTTCCAGCTCAAGCCAAACTCCCATCAGAACAGCCCAGCCTAAGCCCCAGCCAAACAAAAGAACCACGAGAAATGGTAAATTATTTCAAGCCACCAAACTCTGAAGTGGTTATGTAGAAAGAACCAAAACATAGTGTGTGGAGGTTAACTCAGTCGTTCTTGGTAAAATGATCTCTCGTCATTCCTTTAAATCTTTCATGAAGACTGTAACAAGATATTCCACAACACGTGCTGTTCTTAAATGTGATGCGGACACTCCTCCCATTGAGGGCTGGAGTCTATATTCAAGTCTTCTCTTGAATTTGGGGGTGCCTATCGCTAAGGTGGAAGTGATACTAAGTTTTAAAAAAAGATGATCTCTTCTGCTTGGTTCTCTCGGGAGCCTCTCTCTTGGCATCCAGCCACCCTGATGTGTGGAAGCTGGGAGACCCTATTGGGGGGGCAGCCTGTAGGTGTTCCTGCTGAGATCCTAGCCCACAGCCAGCACAATGGAGGAGTGACTCCGGATGATTCCAGCACCGACCTGGCAAGTCACCTCTAAGCCTCCGTCTTCCCAGATGGAGTCCCAGAGATTTTGGACCAGACAAATGCTGTTTCTACTCCTTTCAAACTCTTGACCCTGTAGTGGTTTGTTACACAGCAGGAGATCATTAGAACACTCCCTAATGCCACTCAAGGTGGCACCTAGGTGAGTGTGGAACTACCATGGTAGCAGATTAAAGGAGGCAACCTCAGGTCCCAGTGACTGGCCTCTGGGACCTTACTGCCCTCAGCTGTGTTGGCCTTGGGCACAAGGGCGGCGGATTTGGATGACCCCACCCGCGACACCCCGGCTCTGCTCCGATTCCCTTCCGCGGCGTGTTACCGGCACTGCCGGGAAACGACACCAGCCCTTCCCCACCCTCTGGTAGTGACTCAGCCTCGCAGGCGGGAAGCCTCCCGACCGACGGGGCGGACACACGAGCCGGGGCGGGGGCGTCCGCGGGCGGAAGGCGGGGCTGGACGTGACCACGGACCCGGAAGCCGGGACTTTCGCGGAAGACAGGCGGGCGAAGCCGGACGTGACACGAGGACTGGGGGAGCGATGACGTCCGCAGCGGGAGGCGGGGCCGGACATGACCGGGGGCGGGGGAACGGGGACGTCCGCCGGCGGAAGGCGGGGCCGGACGTGACCGGAGGCTAGGGAGGTGGGACATCCGCGGGCAGAAGGCGGGGCCGGGCGTGACAGGGGGCGGGGCGTGCGGGCGGCGACCTCGGTGGGCGCGGTCGTTGGGCGTCCTCGGGCTCCCGGGGAACGCTGGCTCACCTTTTCTCGGGCCTCAAGCGTCTCATCTGGGATTTGGATTCCCCGGGATGTTTGATGAGGCTGGCGAGGTTGGCCGATGTGCAGGGTCGATGTCCCGGAGAAGACACTTCCGTGTCCCTGGGCACGTGCGTGTGGCTGGCGCACTGCGGGCACCCGCCCTGAGCCTGGGGGAGAGGGGTCAGGGATTAGGCGCAACTCGGACGCCCCCAGAAGTAGGAAGGCGAAATCACCACGTGACGAATAAATTTTGGGGAAATAAGCGTTAATGTGGCCCCGTTTGTCTTTGTAATGAAAAGGTACTCCTAATCTCGCCTCTGCCTGACTCTTCCTGGCTCTTGCTCTTCCTGGCTCATTTGACATGATGCCGCCCGTCTTTTTAGCGTACTCGCAATTCGGGTTGCACTGACCTTTCTTTTACGAACGTTTGTCATTTGGTAGATACTATGTTAACGTGACAAAAATAAGTTCATGGGAGTGCGGAACCACTTAAGAGAAAACTTGGCCTCCGTTTTCACAAAGGAAAAAAAAATAGGATAGGCTTCCCTGGTGCGAAGGGGAAAATGGTTTTTGTTTTCGTTTTTTATTAACGTTTATTTATTTTTGAGACAGAGCATGAACGGGGGAGGGTCAGAGCGAGGGAGACACAGAATCTGAAACAGGTTCCAGGCTCTGAGCTGTGAGCACAGAGCCCGACGCGGGGCTCGAACTCACGGACCCCGAGATCATGACCTGAGCCAAAGTCGGCCGCTTAACCGACTGAGCCACCCGGGTGCCCGTGTTTTCGTTTTGTTTTTAAATGGAGCCCTGAGGCATCAGCTATTATACTTGGGACTCTACCTCTCACTCACTATATGCTACCTTAAAGCCATTCAACAAGGAGTCCAGTGGGTATCTGAAACTCAATACTCAACGGACTCCTCTTTTTCAGCTGTATTTTTCAGGTACTGTGTGGTGAACGCCCCCCTGGTGTCTCTCACAGGGCCACTTTGGTAGCTGTGTATCTGCTCGTGTATGTGGTTTGACAAACCACTTTTTAAAAAAACAAATGGCTTTAAAAAAATAATAAGTTCAAACATTAAAGTACATGCAAGGAAAAGTAAATCTTTCCACCTCTGCCCTCAGTTCCCCATTCCCTTTCCCAGAAGCAACCAGTTACCAGGGTCTTGTAGGTACTGCACAGATAATCCACGCATGTGCATATTTCTCTATGCATATGATGTGGTTTGAAGGAGGGCTCAGGAGCCAACAGCCCAGAAGGAATTCTTGAGACATTTGCATAATAAAAGGTGGTTCTATTATAACAGGGGGACAGGACCCCTGAGCAGAGAGAGCTGCCCCGGGATTGTGAAGGCAATTGATTTTTATACTTTGGAGTTGGGGGTGGGGTGGGTAAAGACCAGATGAAGTTTCCAAAAGGATTTTCCGACCTTAGAGAATCTGGAGGCCTGCCTAGGGTCAAGCTAAGATTTTTCCCTTTAGCAAGGCATTAACATAAAGACGGGGAGTTCCTCGAAGAATGTTATACTCTCCCCGTCTCAAGTATTTGTCAATGGGCTTTAAGTATAAGGAAATTTAATTTTATCTCTAGTTTCTTTTGCCTTGTTCTCCGCATCACTTACATATATGTCCTCCATTTTTCCTTCCCCAAACACCACATATTACACACGTGGCTCTGTACCCGAGTCTTTCAATTAACATAACTTGGAGCCCCTGAATGAGTCCAAAAGTGAGGCGCTATGCAAGATTCTATGGTTGGGCTTTAACGTGCTTTCAGCTTTTTGACAACTTAGGCAGGAGTCCCAGCTATGGGAATTATAGATGCATTTCCGGCCTCTGCCATGCACCGGCTGTTCCTAAACAAAGGGAAAAGGTTTGTTTAGTCTTCTCACTGGAGTTGGGCAGGATGGTGATGCCTGAGACTCCT
The DNA here is from genome assembly GCF_007474595.2 of Lynx canadensis. Taxonomy (NCBI): domain Eukaryota; kingdom Metazoa; phylum Chordata; class Mammalia; order Carnivora; family Felidae; genus Lynx; species Lynx canadensis. The sequence goes on along the minus strand of NC_044319.2, from coordinate 63,379,122 downwards.
GACTCAGCCACGTGGAGCCCATCCCCCCCGCAGTGTGTGCGGCTCTTACCTGAAGCACCAAAACTTGAGTAGAACGACTGGCCTGTGTAGAGTGGCCTCTTTGAAAGCCAAGGCTGCTTTTGCATCAGTGGGGGTTCCCTGGGGCCTCACCAAATAGGTAGTGGTGATGCTTGTTGCCCGGGAGGCCACGTTCAGGCAGACAGGCTAGAGCAATGGAATATGGAAAGGGCCCACAGTTAGCACTTAGCTGAATACAAACAGGCCCATCAGGCAACCCACTTCAAAATAACCCCTCAAAGTATTCATAGGCCGTAACTAACCAATGGACGGACTATTTACAACTAGGCACTGTTACCAAAAACTAACCAATGGACGATTTACAACTAGGCACTGTTACTAAAAAAGGGAAAATTCCAAAAGTCACCATACCTCCTTACTTTCCCCCTTTTTTTTTTCAACATTAAAAAAACTTTTTGGGGGCACCTGGGTGGCTCAGTCGGTTGGGCGTCCGACTTCGGCTCAGGTCATGATCTCATGGTTTGTGAGTTCGAGCCCCACGTCGGGCTCTGTCCTGACAGCTCGGAGCCTGGAGCCTGCTTCGGATTCTGTGTCTCCTTCTCTCTCTGCTCCTCCCCAACTTGTGCTCTTTCTCTCTATGTCTCTCAAAAAATAAATAAATGTAAAAAAAAATGTTAAAAATAACTGTTTTGAGAGAGAGAGAGAGAGAGAGAGAGAGAGCATGTGCACATGAGCAGGGCAGGGGCAGAGGGAGAGATCCTAAGCAAGCTCCGACACGGGCTTGATCCAACAACCCTGGGATCATGACCTGAGCCGAAATCAAGGGTCAGATGCTTGGGGCGTCTGAGTGGCTCAGTCGGTTAAGCATCCAAAGTCGGCTCAGGTCATGATCTTGCGTTCGTGAGTTTGAACCCCACGTTGGGCTCTGTGCTGACAGCTCAGAGCCTGGAGCCTGCCTCGGATTCTGTGTCTCCCTCTCTTTCTGCCCCTCTACCACTCATACTATGTCTCTCAAAAAATAAATGTTTTTTAAAAATTAAAAAAAAAAAAAGAGTCAGATGCTCAACCCGACTGAGCCACCCAGGTGCCCCTCGCTTTCCCTGCTTACTCCCTTTGCAGACAGAGTCTCCTCCGCTGTCCTGCCCACCACTCCCCTGTGGTGGATTCAATAAAAATCTCCTTTGTTCTGCCTCAGGTGAAATCTTTCACCTCTCATGCCACCAGCTTCGGCCCATCATGACCCCACATTTGGGGGCCCCCATCCAACCGGACAGACACCCCATTTAGGCAACGACAGAAGGTTCTTGGTTCATCATGAAAATGAAGTCAAGGACATGCACGCAGCACGGCGGATGGGTGACACAAGCTGGAAAGTTGATTAAAGCGAAAAGTATGCTCTTGAGATAGGAGAGAGGCCAAGCTCAAGAGAGAGAGAGCTGCGTGCCTTCGGTGGTTGTGATGTGGAAGACGTTGGGGTTTGGAGTCAATGGCCAAGAAGGAATTCTTGAGATGTCTTCAGTGCAAAAAAAGTGGTTTATTAAAGCACAGGACCAGGACCTGTAGGCAGAAAGAGTTGCCCTGGGATTGCAAGGAGCAGTTGATTCTATCCTTGGGGGTTGGAGGAGGGAAAGGCCAGGGAAGTTTCCAAAAGGACTTTCATATGCTAAAGAGGCCCAGCGAGGGTCCAGCTAAGGTGGTTTTCCCCTCTAGCAAAACATTAACGTTAAGACAGTTTGGAGTTCCTGGAGGAATGACCTACTTTGCCAGCCTTTATAAGGAAATTTAATTTATCTGCATTTCTTTCTGCCTTTGTTCCCCACGTCAGTTGTTTCATTATCTTTTTTTGACTGTTGTTAACTAGGGAATGGAATATTTGTTGCCTGAGGTGGGAAACAGGGTTTTGCACTTTCGCTTCGTAATCTGGTCAGGGGTTTCCTGTCTTGGCATCCGCCATCTTGGGCCTGTCTGGTTTGATCCGGCTTCCTGGGGAGTGTTTCCCGGACAGGCCTCCGACCTTCCCACAGCTGGCCACGACTTCTTTATTGCTGGCCCCCGGGTGTCCTGTCAGAGCTAACAACTGTCTATGCTGACCTGCAGACTACCCTTTTCAGGCCCAAAACACACGCGACCCAGCCATTTTCTTATTTCTAAGCAAGCCTCTCAGATTCTATCCTGAAACTCCACAGAAGGCTCATCACACTTTTCCTCGAACCTGGGGCGACAGCAGCCTGGGTTCTGCCTGACGGCAGAGAGGGGACTTGTTTGCTCCCGCAAAGAAGGTCTGTGTCCCTGCCCCCCAAATTTCCCTTCTGCATTCCACCAAGGATCATCAGACTTCGGAAGATGCTGACCAGTCTGGGTAGCACAGGCCTATCCCCCTACTCATTCTTTGTGCTCTCCATAAAGCCCTGAAATATTCTGACCAACAGGGAGGGACTCATTTCAAGGTGCACAAAGCGCTGAGGAATTTGCCCTTCTCCCCGACTGGGCCCAGGTTTCTGGCGTCTACTCAGAAAGCAGCTAGCGGAATGGGTAGCCTAGGAGTGCTAGGTTAGTTGGTCTGGAACAAGGGTGAAGAAGAGCAGTCGACCACTTTGGGCTCAGGATAGAGAAGAAAGCAGGGCCACTGAGGGAGCTGTAGTTATTCCTTCCGTGCTGCTGTTTGGCGGCTGTTTCGCCATGTACAGCCGCAATGGCCGTATATCCATTCTCTGCCCTATTGTGCGTTGCAGGGACACGCATTTCCCAAGCTTGCAAAGCAAAAGCCAAATTTCTTAATATGTCTCACAGGGAATTCTACTGCCCCCTAGCTCACGCTGATCCAGTCACAGGGGTCTTTTTGCTATCTCCGGAATACAGTAGCGCCTGCCACAGGACCTTTGCACTTGCTGCTGCGCTTGCTGGAAGCTGGGCACCCAGATAGCTACAGGGCTAGTTTCCTCACTTCTTGTAGGTTTTAACTCAAAGGTCACATTCTCAGGACCCCTTCCTTGGCCGTGCTGTCTAAAACTTCCCATGCTCCCCCCCACACACACACGCATATCGCTGACACTTCCTATTCTGCTGCCCTCTTTATTTCCTCTTAGTATTTGTTATCACTGAGCATACTATATATTTGATCTTGTCATTGTCTGTCTCACCCACTGGACCGTAAACTCCATGCAGGCAGGGATTTGTTTTTGTCTCTCGTTGTCATTACCGAATCCCCAGGGGTTAGAACAGTACCTGGCACTTAGGCACTCTATACATATTTATTTAATAAAGAATGTATGATGCCATTGTTTGTCCTGGCAAGGAGTACGTGACAGCCTGGTATCCATCATGGGGGAAGGAGAAGTAAAATGGGTGAGTGCTCACTATAAAATTATTTACAGTAGTTAGAAACAAAGGACTAAATGTGCGTACAACCACGTGGGTAGACCCTAAAGTTACAGTGCTGAGTGTTACACACGTATCAACTGCACACTTTACAAGGATACATACAAATCCAAGATATCAAACACATTAGAGGGGGTGGGAGTAAGGAATAGGGATAAAGGAAAGAAGATTAAGACAAAAATAAAGAGTTTTGTACCCATCCATGTGGACAGAGGACAATGAATTGAGATTAACACTGTACCTGAGGTCCGCCCAAGAACTAATTAATGTTGTGAATATATACTTTTGTTTCATACAAACTTTTTTTTAAAGTTTATTTATTATTGAGAGAGAGAGAGAGAGAGAGAGAGAGAGAGAGAGAGAATGAGCATTGGAGGGACAGAGAGAGGGGGAGACACAGAATCCGAAGCAGGCTCCAGGCTCCGAGCTGTCAGCACAAAGCCTGACGCGGGGCTGGAACTCAGGAACCGTGAGATCATGACCTGAGCTGAAGTTGGATGCTCAACCAACTGAGCCACCCAGGTGCCCCTTGTTTTTGTTTTGTTTATTTTAGAGAGAGAGAATGAGACCGCATGAGCAGGTGAAAGAGGCAGAGAGAGAGAGAGAGAGAAACAGAGAGACAGAGAGAGTATCTTAAGCAGGCTCCATACTCAGCACGGAGCTCAGGACCTGAGCCGAAATCAAGTCAGATGCTCAACCCACTGAGCCACCCAGGCACCCCAAAAGGTTTTTAATATTTAAAAAATAGTTTTTATGAAGGAAGTGGCCTACAAACGTCCAGGTGCCTATGGCCAATGAAAGTCACAATATAGATCTGCTACGGTTAAGACAATGAGCATATTTATCACCCCCTTCAAACTTCTGCGGGCCCCTTTTTATTTATGTATTTAAAGTTTATTTATTTTGGAGCTCATGGGTGGCTCAATCAGTTAAGCTTTGGACTCTTGATTTCAGCTCAGGTCATGATCTCACATCGGGCTCTGTGCTGACAGTACAGAGCCTGCTTGGGATTCTCTCTCTCCCCCTCTCTCTGCCCCTCCTCTGCTCATGTGCTCCCTCTCCCTCTCTCAAAATAAATAAATAAATCTAAAAATAAAATGGAAAGAAATACACATTAAAAAAGTAATAAAAATACACAAAATACATTTGAGAGAGAGAGAGAAGTAGGGGCAGAGAGAGGGAGGGAGAGAATTCCAAACAGTGCAGAGCCTGGTGCAGGGCTGAACCCATGAACCGCGAGATCATGACCTGAGCTGAAATCAAGAGTCCGAAACTTAATCGACTGAGCCACCTAGGCACCTCTGGGCCCCCTTTTAATCCTTATCACCTGCTATCCTCCCATTTCCCAAGCAACCTCTGATCTGCTTCTGTCATTATAGTTTTCATTTTCTAGAATTTTACACAAATGGACTCCTATAACCCTCTTTTTTGGTTGGGCTTTCACTCGGCATAATTATTTTGAAGTCCATGTTGTATCACTAGTTCATTCCTTTTTGCGGAGGGGTTGAGGAGTATTCTTTTGCGTGGGGATACCACAATTTACCTTCATCTGCTCATGGGCATTTGGGTTGTTTCCAGTTTCTGGCGATTACAGATAAAGCTGCTATGAACATTTGTAGACAAGCCTTCGTATGGGCATTTATTTTCTTTTTGCTTGGTAAATACCGAGGATTGGAATGGCTCAGTCGTATTTTAGCAGTTTAACTTTCAAAGAAACTGCAAAGTGGACTTTTACATTCATACCAACATGTATGAGTGTATCGATTCCTCTTCATCCTGGACAGCCTGATACAGCAGGCGTTAATAACAGCGCCTAGTGAAATCCCAGCGTGTTTTTGATTTGCGTTTCTCTGGTTAACCACGTCGAACACCTTTTCGTGTGAGCATTTGCTACTCCTCTGTCTTCTCTGGTGAGGTGTCTGAGGGAGGGGTTGGATTGCGAGCGTAACTCTTTAATGAGAAGAAAATGTCTCGTTTTCACCTGGTTGAGAACCGAGGGCCTTAGGATCCCCGTGGGGAGGGGCAGAGAAGAGGGAGGGAGGAGATCGCTGTCGTCGACTGAGAACCGGCGGGGTGGGGGCAGCGGGCATGGGGGAGGGAGCCCAGTGAAGGCAGGTTGCGCTGGGGGCCCGGCTCCTGGATCCCGGCAACCCGAGAGCCAGACCGTCGCCAAGCACTGGCTGGGTCCCCGCACAGCTTTGGCAGATTGTCCGCAGGAGGTGCGACCGCCGCGGCCCCGGCCGGAGGGGGCGGAACCGAGCAGAGTCCGGAGCACAACCTGCTCATCGGGGGTCCGCAAAGGAACCGAGGGGCTTCGCTCACTGAGCAGCCAAGAACGCTCTCCCTTTCCCGGCCGTAAAAGGACCCGGCAGCGGAGCGCGCCTAAGGGCTGCGGCGGTGCCTGCTGACCCGCGCGGGGCCGAGCCACCTGCCCACCCGCCTCCGGCTCCCGGGCGCCGGTAGTGTCCCCGCGGGATCGGCGGATTCCGCCGCAGGACTCCCGACGGGGGTGGGGGTTTGTATAAAAAAAAAAAAAAAAAAAAAAAAGTACGGTTGTTTCCGCCCGGTTTCGAACCGGGGACCTTTCGCGTGTGAGGCGAACGTGATAACCACTACACTACGGAAACCGGCCGGCAGCGGCTGCCTGGAAATCCGCCTTGGAGCTCTGCGGCTGGGAGCAGCTGGCTGGCCGGCCGGCCGCGGTGAACCCGAGCGCGCCTCCCCGGGGAGCCCCCGGCCCAGCGGGCCCCGGCAGGTGTCGCCGGGGTGGAGAGTCGCAGTCTGCGGGCCAGGGCCCCGCAGATGCTGGCCACGCTGGCGACGTGCGGTAACTACAGGTGGAAAGGGACAGGTGACGGACTTGGCCAGGGTAAGGAAAGCCAGCTGCTATTCGAAACAATACAAATACACTTGATGTTCGCCCAGCACGCAACTTAGAAGGCACTTAGGCAGGAAAACTCCGTTTTCTCTTTCCTACGTCTTTCCTCCTGTGAGTCTCATTTCTGCTCAAACACTTCCTGTCCGCTCCCCACCTGGGTGGGAGGCCTCCCCACGCCCAGCCTGGGACAGCAGCTCAATTCTGACACGATGATCGCAGAGACAGAGTCATATCCCCCAGGTTAAGGGCTCGGTCCCACCTGACACCCCTTGCCCCCCTTCAGGTACATATCACAAGGGCACGCTGTCACCTGTGCTTCTGACCAACCAGCTATAAACCGGAGGTTCCCACCACCTCCTTCTGGGATTTGACAATGTGCTAGAATGACTCACTGAACTAAGGAAAACAGGTTACTTACCAGAGTGTCCCTTTATTATAAAAGGATGCAACTCAGGAATAGGCTGACAGAAGAGATGCATAGGGCGGGGTGCGGGAGAAGGGGCATAGATACGGGCTTTGTTGCCCTTTCCGGGCCCTCCCTCAACCCCCTACCTAAGGGATCTTTTGCAGACTTCATCAAGGAGGCATGACCCATTATTAACTCAGTCTCCAGCCTCTCTCCAGAGTGGTGGTGGTGGGGGGGGGGGGTGTCACTGAAATGTCCAAACTTTTAATCATAATGGTTTTTCTGGTGACTGGACCCCCATCCTGAGACTATCCAGGAGCCCACCAAGAATCACCCCCTTAAAACATGACACATGCCTCTCCAGGAAATTCCAAGGGATTTAGGAGCTCTGTGACAGGAACCAGGTCAAAGAGCAAATGTTAGAACAAAAGATGCTCCTAGCACCTTTAAAAAGAATTTTTTTTTAATGTTTGTTTATTTTTGAGAGAGAGACAGAGACAGAGAGACAGAGAGTGAACAAGCAGGGGAGAGGCAGAGAGAAAGAGGGAGACACAGAATCCGAAGCAGGTTTTTTTGTTTGTTTTCCTAGCACTTTTCTTTCTTAGGAAATTACAAGAGTTTCAGGAGCTCTGGCCCGGAGCCTGGGATGAAGACCAAAGTATACATTTCTCGTTATGTCACAGTATCACATTGCCTACGCATTTGGGCGGGGCCTCATTATTTTATAACACTGACTATTAAGTCAGACAGATGCTAGCACCTTCTCTCTCTTTCACTCGGGGCCAGGAAGGAGTTGGGGCCCTCGGCAGAGACCAAAACCAAGACTCAGAAAGTTGGAGAACGAACGAAGGCAGGTTGAAACGTAGGGGGCAGGTCAACTCAGGATGAGGTTACAGGATGCTCACCTCAGAAAAGGTTGTCCAGGGACAGGATCGCACCCGCCAACCTGAGTTCAAAGCTGAAGGTGGCCGCCAGCGGTGCCACGTGCGGTCACGGGCAGGGCTTCCCAGGTAGGTCTTGTCTTGTTCAGGCGCTCGCCGCAGAGAGGGAAGGCTGCACTTCACGCTCGGCCCTGCTGGGCCCAGCACCGGCCCTCGCCACCGCCCGGGGCCCAGCACTGTGATCCAGAGCTTGGTAGCAGGACAGACTCGGGTGATTGCAAAAGCCAGACGCGGAAATCATCACCACCACCTTCGGGAGCCCAGCACTTCGCTTCATGTCTCCCAAAGCCCCACTCCAGCTGAAAGCCACTCTTTCTTTTACCCAGAGTCGAGACCCAGGTCGAGAATTAGGCTGGACCCTGTGCTGGCTTGAAGGGACCCTTCCCTTGGACTGAGGGAGGGGGGTGCCAGGGCGGGGGAGGGAATTCCCATCCACCAGCCCTCAGCCTGATGATAACAGCTTCTCGGCAACCTCTTCTGTAAGCTAGTTTCATTACTTCCTTCTGAAATAGATCTTTTTTTTTTAATTTTTTTAATGTTTATTTATTTTTGAGACAGAGAGAGACAGAGCATGAACGAGGGAGGGTCAGAGAGAGGGAGACACAGACACAGGATCTGAGGCAGGCTCCAGGCTCTGAGCTGTCAGCACAGAGCCCGACGCGGGGCTCAAACTCATGGACCGTGAGAATATGACCTGAGCTGAAGTCGGACGCTTAACCGACTGAGCCACCCAGGTGCCCCTGAAATATATTTTAAAGGTAGGGGCGCCTGGGTGGCTCAGTTGCTTAAACGCCCAACCCTTGGTCTCAGCTCAGGTCATGATCTTGTGGTTTGTGGGTTCAAGCCCCGCATTGGGTTCCGTGCTGGCAGCACAGAGCCGGCTTGGGATTCTTTCCCTCTCCCTCTAGCTCTGTCCCACCCTTGCTTGCGCTCACACGCACGCTCTCTCAAAATAAGTAAATAAACAGTACAAAAACTTTTAGGGTCGCCCTGGGTGGCTTAGTTGGCTAAGTGTCTGACACAAGCTTGGGATTCTCTCTCTCCCCCTCTCACTCTGCCCCCCTCCTCTGCTCGATCTCTCTCTCTCTCTCTCTCTCTCTCTCTCTCTCTCTCTCTCTCTCAAAAAATAAAATAAAACATTAAAAAATTTTAAAGTAAAAATGCTGATCATTGACTCAAAAGTGTAAATGAAGAATGGCAGTGAGCTCCTAGTCTCCCTAACTGTAATTCTCAAAAGAAACAAAGCACAGCATCCAACATCCGGCCGCTAGGTCCATCGACACCTGAGGGGCAGGGAGGCTGTGAAGATTGAAGATGTCCTTCAAGTAGTTCCAAAATGCGCCCCCGCCCCATGGAGAATCATTGATTTGTGATTAAACTTTCACGCTGACACGTGCACGGTATTTCAGAATCTGCTAAATCTAGAAAGGTTGTGTCAATAGACGCACAGCATTGTTAATGATAAAACCTTCTCTCACTTTGAAGTCCTAAAAATAGTTACAATTACAGTTCTAGGCAGCCCAGTAATTTTACATTTTTGGTCTTTCCACTGGTGGCCGTCGCCAGGCGCTCAGGGTGTCGTATAGGGAAGCCCAGAGTCATGTAATGCACTTCCTGGACTTGCGAAGTCAGGAAAGTCACACTTCATCCCTTTGGATTTCTTGCAAAATAGGAATGTATTTCTCTATGGTAACTCACTGCTTGATTTTACTTGTGAGCCAGGAAATAAGATGAATAAGCCAAAGTGAGGTGGTAACAGATTGGTTAAATGAACGGTGAATTAAGTCCTATTCTTCTATGACGGATGGGAATAAATCACCACTATACTAATGAGGAAGGAAATGGCACTTTTCATCAAATCGGTTCTCTATATCTTCCTTCTGCTCTGGGCCCAACTACCTACAGGGCTTTGTTTGCTCTTGTGCCATAGCTCCCTGGTGACCACCAGCATTCAGTCCCCTGCCGGCGGCCGGAGAGAGTGAGAGACCAGCATAGGAGTCACACAAGGTGGAAATGCCCGAAACACTGTGGGCTTTCCACCCTACCCCCTCCCAAGTCCATAAGGTGGTGGAAGGTGGTCATAGACGGCCTCTCTTCCCACTGGGGACGAAGAGGTGGCCTGGGGGGTGTGGGGCCCACGTGTGGGAGTGGGCAGAGCAGAGGCTTGGCCTTGCAGAAGCGGTGGGTCAGCAAAATCCAACCGCGGGCTCAGGCCAGAGGCCTGCCTGCCTGGCTCCTGCTGGCGGAGAGGGCAGTAGGCGATCGCAAGGAGCCCTCTGTTGGCGTCTATCCTACAGGGGAAGCAAAAAGAGCGATCAACCGGGTCCAGGGTCCAGCCTGACGCCTGGCTGGGAGTTGTAGCCTGGGCTTCCTGAGCTCTTAGGCCTTGTGCAGAAAGCGGCAGGAAAAGGGCTGTGAAAGGTAGTGAAATATAAAGTTTTTCCCTTTGTTCCATGGCCTCCCTCCCAACTTGTCGTGGTGTCGTTTTTACTTGCTATTTAATGTCGTTCTGTGTGAAGAAAAATTAAAATGATTCGCACAAATGTGACATGTCATCTTTATATTGTACAAGGCCCATTTCTTATCCTCTACTTTATCTGTTTTTTTCTTAAAATTTTTTTAACATTTATTTATTATTGAGAGACAGGGCATGAGCATGGGAGGGGCAGAGAGAGTTGGAGGAGACAGAATCCAAAGTGGGCTCCAGGCTCTGAGCTGTCAGCACAGAGCCCAACGCGGGACCCGAACTCACACACCAGGAGATCATGGCCTAAACTGAAGTTTGACACTTAACCGACTGAGCTACCCAGGCGCCCCTCTTCTGCTTTATCTTGAGCTCCTGTAGTCAAGCTTCTCTCCTCCCCGTAGGTCCTTGGACTTTGATGTGTCCCCAAGATTGAGCAGGCACCCCTATGCAGAACATGTCCCATTTACTAGCTGATCCTGACAATCGGGTGACCAAAGGGAAACACATTTCCTGGGAAACTTGTAGCATCATCATGTTCTGTTCACTCTCCCTTGCTGCCTCAACTTCCCCTTAAAAGTTTCTGCTAAGCTCTGCTTACCTCACCCTATGACAGAAACACCCTTTGCTGTTTGATTTTGAGATATTTGCAGATTTCTGAGATTGGAGCATTCTCTCTATTGTGGTAGTCTTTTTTGAGAAGTCTTTCCTTAACTAAGTCCGGATTTGGTTTTAGTTGGCAGTGCAAATACCAAAGCATTTAACTCATAGGCAGAATCACCAGAATCATGCACATGAATTAAAAAAAAATATTTCAATTCTAGTTAGTTAATATATGGTGCAATATTGGTTTCAGAAGTAGAATTTAGTGATGCATCACTTACGTACAATACGCAGTGCTCATCACAAGGCCCTCCTTAGTACCCATCACCCAATTAGCTCATCCCCCCCCACCTTCCCTTCAGCAACCCTCAGTTTGTTCTCCGTATTTAAGAGTCTCTTATGGTTTGCCTTCCTCTCTTTTTTCCCCCTCTCGTCCCTTATGTTCATCCGTTTTGTTTCTTAAATTCCACATATGAGTGAAAACCTACGGTATTTGTCTTTCTCTAACTTATTTCACTTAGCATAATACATTCTAGCTCCATCCACATCCTTGCAAATGGCAAGATTTCATTTTTTTGATGACTAATAATCCATTGTTTATACACACACACACACACACACACACACACACACACACATATATATATATATATATATATATATATATATATATATATCTCACATCTTTTTTATCCATTCATCTGTTGATGGACATTTGGGCTCTTTCCATAATTTGGAAATTTCCATAATTTCCACAGTTGTTGATAGTGCTATTAACATGGGGGTGCATGTGCCCATTCGAATCTGTATTTTTGTATCCCTTGGGTAAATACCTAGTAGTGCAATGGCTGGGTCGTAGGGTAGTTCTATTTTTAACTTTTTGAGGAACCTCCATACTGTTTCCCAGAGTGGCTGCCCCAGGTGGCATTCCCACCAGCAGTATAAGAGGGGTCCCCTCTCCCCGCATTCCCAGAACATGTTGCACAGACTTAACTCAACTGTTTTTATTTTACTCCTGAATATGCCCATCCTACCGCCATTTTCTGCCTTCAGCTTGCTGATAAGGAAGGAAGGACTGGAAGGAAAAGGAACTCTGGCTTGTGCTGTCTTCACCTTTCCTTCTGTGTCATCCTTTCCCCCCTAAACAGTTGGCTAATACAGGAAGTAAGGGAAGAAAGGATATGGTAGGATTATTTGGTCTTTGGTCTTTTTGCTTAGAACGCCATCACCTTCTTTTTGGATTTGAAGCAAATTCTGCTTGGAATGGAAAGCGTGGCCTCGGGGCTGGCAGGTCAGTTTATTCTGTCACCATGACAACGTGCTTACTGTGCACTCGCCTTAAGTCTCTGAACTCCCATTGCGGCAGTGGGTCCATCCCGAATTCTGTGTTCACCAAAGGTAGCAAATGCTAGGTACAAATGCGCCACGAGGAAGGTGGACACGAATGTTGCCGGTGTCGTCTCTGCTCATACGCAGGCGCCCTAGATCCAATGGACTCTGTTACGAAACCCACATTTAAAGGTTGTTTAAAATTTCAAGGACATTTCCCGGACATCCCCCCCGAATTCCAAGAGACAGAATCAGTCCTAAGCTCCTTTTCCAGAAGGCGCTACTTTCGTTTGCTGAGCACCGCTCCCTGGTGGTCTAGTGGCTAGGATTCGGCGCTTTCACCGCCGCGGCCCGGGTTCGATTCCCGGTCAGGGAAGCCTGTTTTCTTTCTGATCACCACCGACATTCTGCTGTTGCGGCCAACAACTCGGTTTTGACCAAGGCTCACGTGCGCGCACCTCACATGCCATCCTGTCCCGAGGTGTGTCAATATCACGGGAATGGGGTACACGGGGTGTATGTGAAGAATGAAAACTTTCTCTAAGCCTAGCCAAACTCGCCTCTGCCTCACTCTGTTGGGAATTATGGATTTGTTTTTTTCCATCTAAGAAAATTTCTACATGAAACGAGTTATATCAAATAGACTCACATCTATTACGGTTTGATTGGCATAGGTACGGTTTTAGTAATGGATGTAATTTTTTCCCTGTTCATTGAAACCCTAAGGTACATGCGAGAGGTGTAGACAGCTCAGGTGCTTTTACCAGATCTGGGGCCGTTTGGTCTTTTGTAAGCGCAAGAATACATTTCTATATGTTGATTAGTTCATTTTACCTGTAAGACAGGAACTATAATACAAAGATGGAGAGCAACTCATATGACACCAGTCTTTGGCTCCCTGGTGACTTTGTCCTGCGGTACTCAGCACTGATTTCAGGATCACCTGGGAAAAGCTTGAGAGGCAGGCAGATTTTGCGAGGCATCGTCTTAATCCGGGGATCCCTGAGCTTGGCCTTGGCGGGCAGGAGTGGGGAGCCACGGGAGCACTGGCTGGCCTGCAAGGCTGCGTGCAACCGGCCTTGGGGGTAACCAGGCTCAGGAGCCGTAACAGTAGCAAAATGTCAGCGGTGGACAGAAAGGAAAAAAAAAAAAAAAGAAAAGAAAAAAAGAGTAAGGAAGGCGAGACCAGCTTCCCTGACCGGGAATCGAACCCGGGCCGCGGCGGTGAAAGCGCCGAATCCTAGCCACTAGACCACCAGGGAGAGGCATTCAAAGCGCCTGAGCAGCAACTCCTAGAATAAGATCTTAAGAATGATGCGGCCACCTGTTAGGGGCCTTTAGAAACGTCTGGAGAATGTTCTGTAGGGGGGTGTGTGGTGCTGGATGCAGAGACTGCCACGTGGGTCAGAGGGTGGCAGGAAACTTTAGTGGCAGAAAAGTTGCAAAAAAGGCTGTCACAAGTCAAGCCAGGGAAGAGGACACTTTTTCCTACATTTTTGTCACCGACTCCCTCTGACCACAGGGCTCGCTCGTGTTTTTCTTTTTTCCCCCTCTTCATTCCTAAAATGTTTGTGCCTCTCTCGCTTCTAGATTCCCCGTGGTTGATTGAGGAAACCCATGTCTCTCTTTTGCTCCCTCACCCCCCAAAAAGGATCCTGTTCCTGATCTTCTCCGATTATGGCCCTCCCCTGTGCAGAGGGAGGAACATTCAGGGCCAAGGGGACATGCCCACCGGAAGCCGCACCCCTCTCCCCGGCCTAGCTCTGTTATTTGGGACCTAGAATGACCTGCACAAACGGCTGACGTTTGGTTAGGGCGCCCCTCTCCCCCACCCGCGTGGTGGAAGTGGATTAGCCTCCGGTGCGTGCAAGTAAGGCTCGACAGGTGGCCAAAGGAAGGCTGTTTGCAGGGGTTTGAACAGATCCTGGTGCCCACACACCTGCACAGGACCCCTCTCAGTGCAGGAAGGAGCTAGAATTGAGAGGAGAGGGTCTTTCCTGGGCCACGGTGGTCAGGCAGAACTATGAGGAGTCTCACAATTCTAAATGCAAATCTGGACCCACAGGTCCTTACGAAAATATTTTTGTCAATGTAGATGGAAAGCTCTTATTGTATGTTACTGCTTATGAGCCTAATTGATCAATTTAAAACATCTAGACATATGGTATGTGGCCCTCCATTTGTACTGTTCCCCGCAATCACAAATATGAGGCACTAATGGAGGGTCTTTTGGGCTATTCCCTTTTGTATTCCATTTGCAGTACTTCTCGGACCTTCCAGGCCCACCCCCAACAGAGCTCTCAGCTCCTTACCCCACCACTGGGAGGATCTAAAGTCATGCTCCCCCAAACTAAGTCATCTTCCTCCATTCCCCCAACCAGGAACCTTTCCCACGGCCCCACCCCCGCAGCACCCTTGGAAATAAGCCCAGAACCTTTTCCACCCACCATATCCGTTGAACGCACGGTCCTTTCTGTTTTAACCTCTGTGGCTCTCCCTCTGGTGAGGACACTGCCAAGTTCTTTGGGGGGTATTTTCACCTCAGCAGCTCAAGCAGCCCACGTGTGGTTTAAGGTAGTGGGCTAGCAGGTAACAGGTATGCAGTTTCTCCTTAAAATTGTATTCAGTAGCATGTTTCCAATTAAAAAAAAAAAAGAAAGTGTAAAGTTGTTTCTGTTTCCTGTAATTTGAGGAACCCTCAGATCTTCTGCTAGGAGTTAATGAGAGGAGGGAGAAGAAGGCACCTGCTTGCGTGGTGTAGCAGAGTTCTTCAGAGACACAGAACCAATAGGAGATCGACATCCACACGTATATTTGTATCTATGTCTGTGTGTATATCTATATCTATACCCGTACCCACATGTATATCTGTATCTTTATCTATATCTATATATGTTTCTGTATCTGAAGATCACATGATCATGGAGTGTCGAGGTCTTCAAAGTGAGCTGGCAAGCTGGAGGCCCAGGAGAGTTGGTGGGTCCAGTTGGAGTCTGAAGGCCTGAGGACCAGGGAAGCTGCTGGTGTAGTTCAAGTCCAAAGACCAAGGCCAGTACGCTCAAGACCCAGGAAGAGCTGGTGTTCCAGTCCAAGTCCAAAAGCAGGAAAAACTCAATATCCTAGTTCAAAGGCAGTCTGGCAGGAGGAGTTCTCTCATCTGATTGGATGAGGCCCACCCACATTAGCCAGGGCAATGAGCTTTACTCAGTCTACTGACTTAAATGTTAATTCCATCCAAAAACATCCGCACAGAAACACTCCAGGGGCACCTGGGTGGCTCAGTGGGTTAGGCCTCCGACTTCGGCTCAGGTCATGATCTCACGTTCGTGAGTTCAAGCCCCGGGTTGGGCTCTGTGCTGACCACCTGGAGCCTGCTTCCGATTCTGTGTCCCTCTGTCTGTGTCCCTCCCCATCTCTCTCTCTCTCAAAAATAAATTAAAAAAAAAATTAAAAAAAAAAAAAAGAAACACTCCAAATAATGTTTGACCAAATATCTGGGCACCCCATGACCCAGTCAGGTAGACACATATAATTAAACATCCTAGAAGGTGATGCCTTATACTAAACACACAGAAGAGAGAACTGCCTTGGTTAGGCTTCAGTGTAGGACAGTTGCTTCTTCAGAGCACTTTTGCCTCTGCTCTCTCTGGATATAGTGCAAAGTTGCTTTCATCCGGTCACATAAGAGGGATGAATTAAAAAGAAAAAGTCCGTTCTGACAGAGCAACAGCAGGGCTGGAGAATAGCAGGTTACCAACACACCTCCCCCAGGGGACTCGAACCACCAATATATTGATTTATGGTCAAACCAGCTGACCATTGGACTTCAGGGACTCTGCGGCTGAGTTTTTTTTTTTTTTTTTTAAGTGGAATGCATATAAGTTTAACTATTTTAGAGTGGAACTATTCAGTTACTGAGTACTACTCAGTTACTTAGTACATTAACAATGTACTAAGTAACTTTGTGTAACTACCTTAACTATCTAGTTCTAAAACATATTCATCATCCCAAAATAAAGCCCCACATCCATGAAGCAATTACTCCTCGATACACGCTCCTCCTGGAAGCCATCATCTTGCTTTCTGTTCCTATGGACTTATCTATTCGGGATATTTCATTTACACGAAATCATACAACAGGTAACATTCTGTCTGTGGCTTCTTTTACTTAGCTTGCGGTTGGAGTTCCTTCAAGCTGCGACATGTATCATTTAAATGTTAATTCCATTCCTTTTTATGGCTGATTAACATTTCATTGTGTGTATATGCGACATGTTTATACATTCACCCACTGATGGAACTTTTGGTTGTTTCTCCCTCTTGGCCGCTGTGAGTAGTGGCGCTGTGAACATTCACATGCAAGGACTAGTTTGAGTATCTAGGTTTTTGTTTTTGTTTTTTTTTTAACGTGTATTTATTTTTGGAGAGACAGAGACAGAGCAGGGGGAAAGAACGGAGGAGGGATAGAGAGAGAGGGAGACACAGCATCTGAAGCAGGCTCCAGGCTCTGAGCTGTCAGCACAGAGCCTGACACGGGGCTCAAACCACCTGAGACACCCAGGCGCCCCTCGGTGCCCCTGGTTTTAGTTACTCTGGGTATATACCTAGTAAGTAAAATCGTGGGGTCATTGACATTGTCACCAGCAATGTTTGGTGGTCCTCATTTCTCCTTCCTGCCAACACTTTCTATTTTCTATTGTTGTTGTTGTATTTAAAGTGACAGCAATCTTAGTGGGTATGGAGTTAACACCACATGTGTTCTAGAATGACTAAAATTAACAAGATTCATGATACCAAAGGAAAAAGAGGACCTTCGGTATGACTCCATTTATGTAAAATCTAGAAAATGCCAACTAATCTACAGTGGCAATAAGCAGATCCGTAATCGCTCGAGATGCGCAGGTCAGTGGGGACGTGACTTAGCAAAGGGCAGAAGGGGGAATTATCAAGGGCTATAAGGACACTTCTGGGGATGATGGGTACGTTCATTATCTTGATTGTAATCATGGCTTCAGTAGTACGTACATATGTCAAAACTGTTTATTTATTTATTTATTTATTTATTTATTTATTTATTTATTTTTATTCAATGTTTATTTATTTTTGAGAGAGACAGAGAACAAGCAGGGAAGAAGCAGAGAGAGAGGGACACACAGAATCGGAAGCAGGCTCCAGGCTCTGAGCTGTCAGCACAGAGCCCAATGTGGCTCAAACCCAAGAACCATGAGATCATGACCCGAGCCGAAGTTGGACACTCAACCAACTGAGCCACCCAGGTGCTCCTTTATTATATATTTTAAATATGGGCAGTTGGTTGTATGTTAAATACTAAAGTGTTAAAAAAAAAAAAAAAAGAAACAAGGTGAGGGGTGCCTGGGTGGCTCAGTCAGTTAAGCATCTGACTCTTGATTTAGGCTCAGGTCATGATCTCACGGGTTCCTGAGATGGAACCCCACGTGAGGCTTTTCACCGACAGCGTGGAGCCTGCTTGGGACTCTTTCTCTCCCCTCTCTGCCCCTCTCCCACTTGTGTGGGCTCTCTCTTTCTCTCTCTCAAGAAGAAAAAAAAACACCAAAAAAAGGATACAAAGCCAAACAGTTTTACATATACCTTTTGGAGGTCACTAAAGTCTCTTCATTTTAAACGGTGCCATGAATTGAAAATGTAGGGGACTGATTACACCATTCTCTTTTTTTAAAACTGTTTTAAAAGGAGACTTTCTGAGCGTTTAAATTTCTCACACCTGTGACAAAGTCCTAAGTCATTAGCAATGCAGGTTCCCAGATGGCAACAGATGACCCTTCACTGCTACACAGCAGTTCTCCGGTTGTTAGACTCCCTTTCCAGAGTATTCAAAATATCTTGCCTGCTTTCCAGCCAACAAAGCCCTTTCACCTATTTCAGATACCCATATTTTTCTGTTACTGATGTCTAAATATTAGTGGTCTTGGATAGAAAATGCATAAATAAACTTTAGCAAATGAAGCAGAAAAGGAATTAATTGAGAGATCACTGGGTGGTCATAGATTTATGAGAATTAACAACCAGACTCAGATAAAGGGAATAACCAAAGGGGAGCTAGGAGGCCAGAAATATAGCCAAACTCATGCCAAAGAAAGAGTCTGGGGAGGAAACTACAGAATTTGTCAAAACTACATGCTAGCTTTGACTTCCTGGATAAAGGAATTCTAAACTGTTTATGAGTCTACACATCATTGAATCAGAATCTGGGGAAGTACCTTATAGCTAAAAGAACCAAGAAGAATTTTTCCTCCTCTACACTGCCTATAATGAAACACTAGAAAGGAGACATGAAGTAAGGACTGAGTATTCAGTTTTCAGCTGGAATTTGGACAAAATGTAAGGCTTGGGACAGTTTCCATCCAGCAAATGCTTCAGGAAGAAAGGGGGAGCCAAGGAGATCAAACCCAGGTGCTGTCAGGAAACATGGTCCAGGGGAAAGAGGAACCTAAATCTGTATCTACAGAAGTCTTTCTTTACACCTCAAGAAGATTGAAGGAGTGCCTCCTAGACTTTTTCAGAAAGAAAGAAGGCCTTTTATGAAGCTTAAGGGCTTGCCTCAGAGACCCTTCCTGTTAAGAAGGCTTTTAAGGATCTTAAGGACATTGACCCACAGCAACCTTACTAGGGGCCCAATGTAGAAAAAGGCTGATCTCAAAGAGGTTTGTGAGTGTGGCTTTTGCCTAATAAGTGAAGTATATATTGATATATTTATAAGAAACTCTTCAAGCTTTTAAAGGAAGTATATCAGCTTGGACCGAAAGGGACAGAGGCAGTACAAAATTAAAAGAAGACTTTGGACCTGCAAACTCCTATGAGCAGGAAGCAGGCTGAGCAAATGGTCAGCCGTGAACACCGACTATTCCTCTGGAAAAGTAAGCAGAATTCAGGAAGCAGAAGTGAGGAATTCCCAGGGAGTAGTAATGGGGCTTAATCAAGGAACTGGCCACATGAATCTGACTGGATGTCAGAGTTGATGTGGACCAGTGGTCTTCAATTTCTCTCTTTCGCATGGGAGTGTCAACAGAGGTTGACCCCTGCCTGTCCCAACACTGTATGTTGGAGATGTGGGGGCCGGATAACTTATTCTTTCACTCAAAAGTCTTTTGACCAAGAAGAAACTACTCACGGGGCCTCAGGTATAGCAGGAACAACTCAGAAATGAGATAAGGAGCTTATGAAGAGAGGGGGAACATGGCAGGCAAAGGAAGCATGTTTGTGGCTCAAAGGACAGCAGTCTCTGGGTGGACTGTGAACCACCAAGCTTTAACCTAACAGCAGAAAGTCTAACTCATTACAAAGATCAGGCAGAGTCCATGGGTTGGCATTTCCTATTGAATAACTTGTGGCCGAACACCAGACTGTACTCCTGGGTTAACTGCCAGCTCCTGGGTGCAGCACTTTGGGGAGCTCAACTCTAGGCAGTCAGAGACCCTGCCCTGCTCTCCTGAGTCTGAAAACCTGGCAGTACAACGGATTTGGATGATTCCAGAAGCCAAGTTCTTTCGGCCAATACGGGGCGAGTACATAGAATAGCCTTGGAGCCTCCATAGCTTTGTAAATGGCAGGAGAAAGATTTAGGGACCATGGTGCCCCATTTGTTCTGGAAATTCCCCCAGGGGGCACAGCTGGATCACACTGATCTTGGTAGGAATTTCAGAAAGTAGGTTATGAACTGAAAAAGTATGGTAACTGTATCTGTTTTCTCACTCATCATTTTATTTACAGCTCCTTACAGAGTGCCTGGCATATAAGAGTTGTCAATATATGTTTGTTGAATGAATGTATGTGTGCATGAATAAATAGATGAATAACAGGTACATATTTAGAGACTAGGGACAAGCCAGGATTTTGTGTTTTTCGAAAAGCCTTCAGGGAGAAAGTCTGATTTAGCCAACAGTTTCATTTCTGTGGTCTTCCTGTCCTGACTTCTGAGCTAAGAAGGGCATCTGAGAGATGAAAAGTCAGCTTTGGCTGAGGGGAAGGTCCAGCTCACAGGAATTCCTGGCATGAGAACACTCACAGACAGGAGTCCTGGCAACACATTCCTTGCACTGTAACAGGACTTCTCAAGGTGACCCGGGTCCAGTCCCCGAGGGAACCTGGCAGTGGGCTAACAGGAATGGAAGGCAGAGAAGTTAAATTGGAAGAACTCGACGACGGATGGATTTGCTGGGTGAGGGGAAAAAGACTTGAAGGAAGTCCCCTTCCCATCTGGCTTGTTTCCCTAAAGGTGGTGGTAATGCCATTCACTAAGAGAGGAAACACTGGAAAAGACTCTCATGCCTCGGGGATGAGGAGAAGGTGAACTCAGCTTGGGAGAGGATAACCCTGAGGGCAATGGGTCATGTGAAGCAGGCAGGTGGAGGCGTGGGTAGGTTTAGAACTCAGAGAGGTTCTGGAGACACAAATTTGAAAGTCAACAAGATCACCAAAAGAGAGCACAATATGAAACGAGAAGCGTTGGAGCCCCAGTCAGAGCCTTGAAGGTTTATTTCTGGGACCTTCACTGCAGCCTTATATCTAAGAGCAGTGTCAGTTCTAAGTAAGTAGCAGGATAAACGTGAGAGCACATTAATGCAGGAAATGAAACTTTAATTCCTTTTAAACGCGGCCAGAGATCATTGGGTTTCTCCAGGTGCTTGCCATCTGCTACAAGAATTAACTGAACTCAAAAGAGGCTTAACTGTTTTCTGTACTAGCAGTGCTCATTTGCAAAGGCCCACTTGCTGTGGAATTCTGCAAAAAAAGCAGCTCGAAAAAGGTTTTGATTTTAGAGGAAAGGGAAGTACAGGTACCTCTAGTTTCTCCATAGAAAGCTCCTGATCCTAAGATGTGGCACTCGGAGAATTTCTCTTAGTAGACAAGTAATTCGCGGAATTTTGGATTGGAAATGGAACTCTGATTTTTAAAATGAAGGAAAAAAAAAAAAGTGAGGCTATCACTTCAGGCGTCCCTGGGTGGGATCGAACCACCAACCTTTCGGTTAACAGCCGAACGCGCTAACCGATTGCGCCACAGAGACTACCCACAATCCCTAGCAAAATTTCGCACATCCTATGTATGTGTAGACCATTAACCAAACACTAGCGTTCCGCCATCTGGGTTCGTTTCTTCATCTTGAGATTGCAAGTAGGTTCCAAGTTATGTGATTCTAAAAGCCAGAACATTAAACCATCCCTGTCATACAACAGTAGAATCCTTGCTTCCTTTCTTCCCAATCTCTTAGCACCAGCGGGAAGCGACATCCTCTTTCTCCCCAAGTGGAGATCTGGACACGAGTTAAGACCAGATTCACCACCGGAGGAAATGGAGACTGGCGGGATGGAGTGGAGGACTAAGCAGGGATTAATGAGTGCTGGGGAAACAGCTTGCTGCTGATTTGAACTGACATCCCTGCTTGGGACATCAGCCTGATGTTCTTACTTCGCTAAACTTCTATGAAACCCACTTACGTTACCTCTCTGTGAATTATAAAACCCAGATGCCAAGCGTTTATTTAAAAACGTAACTTCAAAAGGGCAGTGATCTTCAAAGCTCTTCCTGAATGTGATTCTCAAGTAATAGTGAATATTCCAAGGGGGAGGGAAGACAACCTCTGGAGACCGGACATACAGACTAGCTTGAACACTTCCCCCAGTACTCCTCCCTCCACTCACAATTGTGGTTCAAAAATATCGCCAATGGGCCCTGGCTCTCGGTAGAGAATTTAGTAATTTACAATAAGTAAAACTAAATTTTTTCTTAAACATTTTTAAATTTAATAAATTTTTTAATTAATTAATTTTTAAATTTTACATCCAAATTAGTTAGCATATAGTGCCACAATGATTTCAAAAGTAGATTCCTTAATGCCCCTTACCCATTTAGCTCACCCCCCCCATAGTCCCTCCAGCAACCCTGTTTGTTTTCTATATTTAAGAGTCTCTTATGATTTGTCCCCCTCCCTGTTTTGGTATTATTTTTACTTTCCTTCCCTTATGCTCATCTGTTTTGTCTCTTAAAGTCCTCATATGAGTGAAGTCATATGATTTTTGTCTTCCTCTGACTGACTAATTTCGCTTAGCATAATACCCTCCAGTTCCATCCATGTAGTTGTAAATGGCAAGATTTCATTCTTTCTGATTGCTGAGTAATACTCCACTGTATAGATATACCACATCTTCTTTATCCATTCATCCATCGATGGACATTTGGGCTCTTTCCATACTTTGACTATTGTCGATAGCGCTGCTATAAACATTGGGGTGCATGTACCCCTTTGAAACAGCACACCTGTATCCCGTGGATAAATGCCTAGTAGTGCAATGGCTGGGTCATAGGGTAGTTCTATTTTTAATTTTTTGAGGAACCTCCGTACTGTTTTCCAGAGTGGCTGCACCAGTTTGCATTCCCACCAGCCGTGCAAAAGAGATCCTCTTTCTCTGCATCCTTGGCAACGTTTTGTTGTTGCCTGAGTTTTTAATGTGAGCCATTCTGACAGGTGTGAGGTGGTATCTCATTGCGGTTTTGATACAACGAAAATGTTTTACATCGAAACCAATCTGCAAGTTACTTTGAGTCAAGAAAATAAGTTTTAGTAATGAACGTAATTTGGTTGGATGAAATTCTAAGAACAGGTAAATTTTCAGAATTTTGTAGAGCCTGTGGGCATTTGGCGAAACCCTCTGGCATTTCCAGGGGTAGATACCGTGACTCAGAAATTCCTGGCTAGAGAAACACAGGTCGTTCACTGCACAGACTCAGGCTCAGAAAAACACGAGTACAGGTACACCTCATATAGTTAGTCTTCTAGATGTAAACAGGGGGAAGCTTCAGCTGCTTGCAAAACCAGATCAAAGTCATCTTCACGAAGTAGAAAATATTAGCATGCCATTTCTCTGCTAGACAACAAAGCAGACGTGACTGAAACACACTGGTTCCTCAGGGATACATCTTCAGTTGACTCAAAGGATTTTATAAAAATTCACAGGCCAAGTTACCTAGAGGTACAGGGGTCATGGCAGATGGCTGAGTCAACAGACCCCAAGGGCTTTTTCCCACCCATATATTTTCTTACCAGGCTCTGAGTATCCACGTCCTGTACTAAGGAAGAAAGCCCAGTAGCTTCAGAGAATACATGGGTACTGAAATGAAAGCCAGCTTTCCCAAATGACCAGAAGCTAAAAGCCTAGGAAGAAAATACAGAAAATACAGAGCACAGAACGGATTTCCCAGGATCAGAAACAATATGAGGCAGTATTTGCAATATAGGCAGGATGCCGGGGGAAAAAAAAATCAAGTGGTGTGAAAAAGATTGGCAAAAGGGAGGAGTTCTGAAAAAGGGGAAAAAATCAAAATAAAAGGTCTTCAGAGAAAGGAAAAACTAAAGAAGTCAAGACAAGCTAGTATAAGGAGGATATATTAAATAGTTTTAATGTAATGCATGTCGCACTGGGATACAAGTTGCACACAACGCAGGAGTGTGCGATTCACCTTGGAGAGCACCCATAGAAGAAGGGTACGGAGCTGATGAGAAGGCACGGAAAGATCCTGGCTAGGTGTATGGTAAGGCAGGAATGGGAAACTAGTAAACATGAAATCTTGGTTGCCGGCAAGTGGAATGAGGGACGGAGGTGGGGAGAGGAGGGGGAGGACGGAACTTCTGGGTAACACGCTGGCCGCTGGGCCATATGACGGAGGGTATCAGTCACGCAATTGCAAAAACACGCACACGAGAAGTCCACTCTGTCCTCCCGTGTAATGCACAGGCTCCCACCTGCTTGAGGTTGGATCTTCCTCACCGGCTGCACCTGTATCTGCGTGCTCTCTCACCTTCATTGCCTGATGGTCCCAATGAAGGGACTTGGCGAGAATCTGCTTTTCACATCCAGGTTCGGATTCCACGGTCGGTCTCAGTTCTCCCATTCCCCCAACCCACCACTCCCGTGGGACACAGTAATCGCAGCAGGGAGGACTCCACCTCTGCCACGGCTGGTTCCGCCGCCCCGGAACGAACACCACCGCCAACCTTCATCCACACACCGCGTCCTCCTTTCCGGCGCGATACCCGCTTTGCCGCAAAGAGGCAGCGTGCTGAAAGTGCCCAGCGCCAAACCGGTCCGTGAGTGCATCTGGGTCCACTACGTATCGAAGCCAGGAATGCCGTGCGGAGGAGGGGACCGAAGCGGGGTGTGTGGAGTCGGGAGAGGGTGGCCCGTGTCGGGCGCCCGTGCAGGGCAGGGCGTCGGGGGCAGGCAGGGGCAGGCGTGGGGAGGCAGCCGGAGAGGGGTCGGGCGCCCGGGTGGCCGGCCGCCGCCGTCCTCGTTAGTATAGTGGTGAGTATCCCCGCCTGTCACGCGGGAGACCGGGGTTCGATTCCCCGACGGGGAGGCAAGACGCCCTTTTTGGTGGCCTGCGCAGCTCTGGGTGACACCTCTTGCTCCCGAGGGCCAGGGGCGCTTCTTCTCGGCCGTCCGGCGGCGCGTGCCCGGCCTGCCCACCGCCCACCGGCCCCAGCCCTTTGCGTGGCTCGAGGCCGGACGCTGGGTCGCCAGCGCGCAGCCGGGGCCTCGTGTGGTCCCCGCGGCAGCCACGGCGAGCTCCTCGGCGACGTGCCGCCCAGCCGCCCAGCCGCGCAGCCGCCGTGGGTGTCGCTCGGGTGGGAGGCAGCTGGGTCCGGTCCCGTCTGGATGCGGGAGGTGGTGTGGCCTGGCGCCCGCCCCCTCTGCTCCTTCCCGCGCGGGGCCGGGCCGGGCCGGGCGGCTAGCTGCGGGCCGCGGAGGACGCGGAAGACGCCGGGCCGGGGACGTGGCGGGGCTCCCCAGCCGGCCTCCGAGGGCCCGAGAGCGGCCAGGCGGCCAGAGCGCCCTCCAGAGGCGGGCGGCGGTGGGCGCCGGGCGCGGGGCGCCGGGCGCGGGGCGCGGGGCGTGGGGTGCGGGGCGCGGGGCGCGGGGCGCGGGGCGCGGGGCGCGGGGCGCGGGGCGGGCGTGCCTGGCGACCAGCCGGCGCAGCTGAGTCGGAAGGGCGAGGCAGGGGCGCCGGGCGGCCGCAGTCCGTGGTGGCCGCAGCCCGTGGTGGCCGGGCAGAGCTGCGGCCGGGCGGGACGTCGGGGCAGGGCTGCGCCGGGCGGCGGAGGCGCGGCGGCGGCGGCGGCGGCGAGAGAGCGCCAAGGCGAGAAGGCGCGGAGCGCACCCTGGGCCGGCCGCGTCGGGCCGGCCCGGGCCGTGCAGCGTTGGTGGTATAGTGGTGAGCATAGCTGCCTTCCAAGCAGTTGACCCGGGTTCGATTCCCGGCCAACGCAGCCGCCCGACCTTTTGCGCCGCTCCGGGGCCCTCCTGGCCAGGCCCGCCGGGCGCTGGCAGTGGGGGACGGCGTGCCGGCCCGCTGGGCGCTGGGCGCTGGGCACGTGGCCCGAGGCGGCGTGCGGGTGCGAGGGCGGCCGGCGCGCAGCGTTTTGCGGGTGCTGCCAGCGGGCCGGGTGGACTGCGTGGGGCCCGCGGGCGGCTAGACGTGCAGAGGCAGGGGCCTCGGGGCCCGAGCGGAGCCGCGTGGGTGGAATGGAGGCGCTGGGTCCAGGGGGTGCAGGCCAGGCGCGCAGCCTGTCGCTCCCTGGTGGTCTAGTGGTTAGGATTCGGCGCTCTCACCGCCGCGGCCCGGGTTCGATTCCCGGTCAGGGAAGCCTTTCTTCTTCCTCTGGCCCTCCGGGGCCTCCCCTCCCGGCCGGCCGGCCGAGCCGAGCCACCCACCGTCCCGTCCCCAGTGCACCCGCACCACCCCCTTTTAGCCCACGCCAGCACGCCAGGCCAGAGCTGGCTAGCTTGTCGCGGGCCCCGCCGCCACGATGGAGGGGTGCACACAAGGCCACCTGCCACGCCCCGACGGGCGGCCCCGGCCTCGCCCTGCCACCTCGGCCCGTCCGAGCCTTTTGGCCTGGCTGGCCCACCGGAGGCCCTCGGCATCGCCTCTCCCCTTCGCCCCCCCCCCCCCCCCCCGCGCACGCGCTCGCCTGGCACCTTCGCTTCCACAGCCCGAGACGCGAGTGGCCGGGGCGGCCTCTGTCCCCGGCCGGGACCACCAGTGTGCGCAGGCGCCCCTGCCCCCCGAGTGCGCTCGGACCCCCACCGCCCCCTCCGGTGGCGCTCCTAGCTGGCCAGGCTGACGAGCCATCCTGTCCTCCCTCCTGAGGTGCCCGCGGTGGCGGTGCCGGGCGCGTGGGTCAGGTGAGTCACGCGCAGCCCTGAGTCCCGTCACCTGGCCGAGCAGCCCCCCTCGGGCCTGCGACCTCTCGGGCGGCTTCCCTGCCCCACGCGGGGCGGGAGCGCCACGACCTGGCTGGCTGCGTCTCTCCCCGGCGACGGACAGCGGACCCCAGGGGCACGCCGGTCTTGGGCGCCGGTGCGAGCGCAGAGTCCGACCGCCGTGCCCGGGAGGTGGAGGAGGGAAGAGGCATCCGGGCACGGCCCGGACCCCCCCCTCCCGGGGCACTGGAGGTGAGACAGCGGGGAGGTGCCGTGGGAGCCACGGGGGAAGACAACCCAGCAGCCAGGCAGGTGGGTGGCGGTCGAGGCACCCCGGGGGACTGGGCGCACTTGTCGCCAACTTGTCATTCCGATTGCAGGACACGTCGGTCCCTTCCATCCTTTGGCAAAGGGGCCAGCGTGTTACCCGGTGGTCCCTTTCGCCACCTCCGCGCCCCACCCCCCACCCCCGATGAGCGGCGTCCTCCACCACCCACCCCCCCCCACTCACGCACACTTTTCACAGTTGCACTTTTCACAGTTTCCCATCCCGCCTCGCCCCGTGCCTCGCCAAGATAGGCGCCGTCCGTCCCTCTGTCCACCCCTGTCTGTATCCGTCCTCTTCTGTGGATGCCTCCCAAGGTCCATCGCACACCTCAGTCTCCTTCCCGCCCCAACTGGGGCACCCCCGTCCGCCGGGGATTTGCTCCGTGATCAGAGGTGTCCCCTCTCGAGGCCGAGCGGTCAGCCGGTGCGCCGCGCACACCTGCTGGGGCACACTCGCTTCAACCGGACAAGCCCCCTGCAGCGGTGCGGAGGGGCCGCGGGCGGCCGTGGGTCTCCGGGTGCTTCCCGTGCCCACGGCAAGTTTCCTCGGAGTCCTCGCTTTTGCGTGTGGGTGTGCGTGTGGGTGTGTGTGGAGGGGAGGAGAGGTGGAGGTCGGGGTGGGAGAGGGATGGAGGACGGTGGTGGACTTTGGTGCCGTGGGTGGCTCTAGCGGTGGAAGAGGAAGCCGCGTTGGCACGATAGCGCGGCGGCGAAGCGGGACGCAGAGACTCAAGGGCCTGGGCGACCATGACGTTAGGCACGCTGGGGTCTTGCGGGTGCGGGTGCCGGTGCCACCTGGAGTCTGTGAGCGACCCTCCCGGACGATGGGCTGTATAGCGCACCTAGGCGTGGCAGCTTGGTTTCCGCCGGTTGTGCAAAAGGGGAGGATTTCTGGAGTGTGGGTAGAGTGAGCCAGAGCGCGCGCGCGCGCGCGTGTGTGTGTGTCTGTGGGGGGGGGGGAGGGGCTGGTGGGAGGGGCGGGGGCGCGAGGTGGTGCCGAGGGAAGGGGAGGAGCGTGTGGGTGGCAGCGCGAGTTGGTGCGTGGATGCGTTCCTTGCAGTGAATCGGGAGACTGGAGCGAGGCGAGCGTCGTTAAAGAGAAGAAGGGCAAGGCAGGTGTCCGGGCGGGCGCGGATGGGCCCTTGGCTCCCGGGCGGGCGGGCGGAGTTTTGTCCCCAGGGCGAGCGAGCCGGGGAGGAGGAAGGGAATGTGCGGCAGGGGCGGGGACGGGATGGGGCGTGGGCGGGCCCCCAGAGAGGAGCAGACGTGGCTTTGGCCAGGTGCTCTGAAGGTGGGAGAGAGGAAGCGTAGCGCGCAGTTGGCGCTGCGGGGCCAAAAGGGGATGGCGCGTTGCATGGGCCGGGAATCGAACCCGGGCCTCCCGCGTGGCAGGCGAGAATTCTACCACTGAACCACCCATGCACCCACGGACGTGGTCCACAGAGGGCTTCCCCAGCGGCGCCGGCCGCCTCCGTTGCCGGTCCCCGCCAGTAGTGAGCGTGAGCGTGAGCGTGAGCGTGAGCGTGAGCGTCTTCTCCGTGGGAGCAGGAGGCGGGCAGTCTGCAAGACAGGCTCCAGGCACGCGGAGAGCCAGCCCCTGGGGCGGGGCGCGGCGGGGCGCGGCGCGGCGCGGACGTCCGGGCAGAGGAAGGCACGGAGGCGGACTGGGCTCATCCTGTGCTTTGTCCCTCGTCCAGGGCCGCCGCCACAGCCTGCCCGTGTCCCCAGAGGCAGCCAGGAGCCGGACCCAGCCCGGCCAGCGCCCGAACCCCAAACAGCCGGAGCCATGTGTGGCAGGTGCAGGCAGGCGAGGGACCTTGCCTTCAGCTGCTCCCAGCCCCGAGCCAAAGTCCCTTTGGCGGATGGTTTTCTCGCGCGTGCAGTGTGTGTCCCGGCGGACGGGGTGGGGAACGGACCTCTCGTGTGTGGAGCCGTGGGGCCGGGGGCGGGGATGGGTGGGCTGTGTGTCTTTGTGTGTGTGTGTGTGTGTGTGTGTGTGTGTGTGTGTTTGCGCTCGCGCCGGCGTCTGTCGGAGTTAGAGGCCAGGTAGCGCCGCCTGCGCCTCTGAGTGCGTCTCGGGCCAAGAGAGCAAAGGCCTGAGCGCGCTGGCCGGCGCCTCTCCCTAGGGGTCCGGCTGGGTGCCTTGA
Source organism: Lynx canadensis (assembly GCF_007474595.2). Classification (NCBI taxonomy): domain Eukaryota; kingdom Metazoa; phylum Chordata; class Mammalia; order Carnivora; family Felidae; genus Lynx; species Lynx canadensis. Next base: position 63,350,391 of record NC_044319.2, on the reverse strand, counting down.
CAGGTCGGGAGGCAGGAGGGCGGTCTTGGATCCGGGAGGAACGCTGGGGCGGAGTGGCCGGCCGGCGGCCTCCCCGAGCCAGGAGATGCGCCGTGGCGCCCGGCTGGATGGCCCGGCTGGGGGGGTCTAGGGCTTCCGCTCACTGCTCCCTGCAGCCACCTTCTTGGTTGCTTGGACTCGTGAGCCAGGCCCACAGAAGGGAGGGGTCCGCGCCGCCGGCTGGCCAGCAGACGGCTGGGCTGTATGGCTCCCGGGAGGCAGACAGGCAGGCAGGTAGGTGTGGCCAGGGGAAGGCCCCCAGGTGGAGAATCGTGTGGGCCGCCTCGGGAGGGTGTGGAGAGAATGGACTAGGGCCGGGGGAAAAGCACGGGGTGACGGTGGGGTGGGTGCGTGTTGCCGGGGGCGGCGGAAGCGGACGGCTGGCTGGAAGAGCCAGGCGCTGTCCAGCGGCCACATGTGGGAGCGGGAAGCGCGGGGAGCTTTGCAGCCTGGGCTGGTTCGCGAGTGCCGGGGTGAGGAGGGCAGGGGCGGGAACAGACGAGAAGGAGGACCAAAGAGCCTCCAGAAAGCAGCCGGTGCGAAGTCAGCGAAGCCTGCGGGTGTGGGAAAGGCGCTCGAGTCGCCGGGGGTGCGTGTGGGTGTGTGCCCGCCCGAGGCGGCGAGGGTGGAGGGGCTGGAGCTCGGTCCCGGGCAGCGTGTGCTCGGGTGCGCGAGGCGGGCCGCGGCCGCGAGAGGGTGTGGTCCAGGCCCGGGTGGCGTGGCTGCTGTGTGGGGCGGGCCAAAAGGTGGGCGTGTCAGGAGTGGGATTCGAACCCACGCCTCCAGGGGAGACTGCGACCTGAACGCAGCGCCTTAGACCGCTCGGCCATCCTGACGGCGGGTGTGGGCGCGTCGCCGCTGGCCTGGCTGGGACGCGGCGCTAACGCTGGTGTCCTTGGCCGTCATGGCGCCCGGCTGGCGGCTGTGTGGGTGCGCAAGGGGCGAGACACGCGCGGCGGCCCCGGAGGAGCACGGCCAGCCGCCTCGCCGCCGCCGCCGCCGCCGCCGCCGCCGCCAGCGCGGCTCCCGTCGCAGTCGCACCCCCACCCCCAGCTCCCTGCAGGCCCCGTGCAGCGTCGGCGCCCCTTGCCCTGCTCCCCACCCCGCCTTCCTCGCCCTCGCCCTCGCCCTCGCCCTCGCAGCCCCGCTTGCCGTCTGGGGCCTTTTCTCCCGGCGCGATGCCCGCCTGGCAGACGAGAGAGAGGCAGCGCTCGTTGGGAGTACTGAGCGCCGTCCGGGTCCGTGTGTGGGCCCCGGGTCCGGGCGGACTCGGAGTCGGGGCCGGGGGCTGCCGTGCGGGAGAGGGGGCCGAAGCGGGGCTGGGGTCGGGTGGGGCGTGGCCCGTGTCGGGCGCCCGTGCAGGGCAGGGCGTCGGGGGCAGGCAGGGGCAGGCGTGGGGAGGCAGCCGGAGAGGGGTCGGGCGCCCGGGTGGCCGGCCGCCGCCGTCCTCGTTAGTATAGTGGTGAGTATCCCCGCCTGTCACGCGGGAGACCGGGGTTCGATTCCCCGACGGGGAGGCAAGACGCCCTTTTTGGTGGCCTGCGCAGCTCTGGGTGCCACCTCTTGCTCCCGAGGGCCAGGGGCGCTTCTTCTCGGCCGTCCGGCGGCGCGTGCCCGGCCTGCCCACCGCCCACCGGCCCCAGCCCTTTGCGTGGCTCGAGGCCGGACGCTGGGTCGCCACCGCGCAGCCGGGGCCTCGTGTGGTCCCCGCGGCAGCCACGGCGAGCTCCTCGGCGACGTGCCGCCCAGCCGCCCAGCCGCGCAGCCGCCGTGGGTGTCGCTCGGGTGGGAGGCAGCTGGGTCCGGTCCCGTCTGGATGCGGGAGGTGGTGTGGCCTGGCGCCCGCCCCCTCTGCTCCTTCCCGCGCGGGGCCGGGCCGGGCCGGGCGGCTAGCTGCGGGCCGCGGAGGACGCGGAAGACGCCGGGCCGGGGACGTGGCGGGGCTCCCCAGCCGGCCTCCGAGGGCGCGAGAGCGGCCAGGCGGCCAGAGCGCCCTCCAGAGGCGGGCGGCGGTGGGCGCCGGGCGCGGGGCGCGGGGTGCGGGGCGCGGGGCGGGCGTGCTTGGCGACCGGCCGGCGCAGCTGAGTCGGAGGGGCGAGGCTGGGGCGCCGGGCGGCCGCAGTCCGTGGTGGCCGCAGCCCGTGGTGGCCGGGCAGAGCTGCGGCCGGGCGGGACGTCGGGGCAGGGCTGCGCCGGGCGGCGGAGGCGCGGCGGCGGCGGCGGCGGCGAGAGAGCGCCAAGGCGAGAAGGCGCGGAGCGCACCCTGGGCCGGCCGCGTCGGGCCGGCCCGGGCCGTGCAGCGTTGGTGGTATAGTGGTGAGCATAGCTGCCTTCCAAGCAGTTGACCCGGGTTCGATTCCCGGCCAACGCAGCCGCCCGACCTTTTGCGCCGCTCCGGGGCCCTCCTGGCCAGGCCCGCCGGGCGCTGGCAGTGGGGGACGGCGTGCCGGCCCGCTGGGCGCTGGGCGCTGGGCACGTGGCCCGAGGCGGCGTGCGGGTGCGAGGGCGGCCGGCGCGCAGCGTTTTGCGGGTGCTGCCAGCGGGCCGGGTGGACTGCGTGGGGCCCGCGGGCGGCTGGACGTGCAGAGGCAGGGGCCTCGGGGCCCGAGCGGAGCCGCGTGGGTGGAATGGAGGCGCTGGGTCCAGGGGGTGCAGGCCAGGCGCGCAGCCTGTCGCTCCCTGGTGGTCTAGTGGTTAGGATTCGGCGCTCTCACCGCCGCGGCCCGGGTTCGATTCCCGGTCAGGGAAGCCTTTCTTCTTCCTCTGGCCCTCCGGGGCCTCCCCTCCCGGCCGGCCGGCCGAGCCGAGCCACCCACCGTCCCGTCCCCAGTGCACCCGCACCACCCCCTTTTAGCCCACGCCAGCACGCCAGGCCAGAGCCGGCTAGCTTGTCGCGGGCCCCGCCGCCACGATGGAGGGGTGCACAAAAGGCCACCTGCCACGCCCCGACGGGCGGCCCCGGCCTCGCCCTGCCACCTCGGCCCGTCCGAGCCTTTTGGCCTGGCTGGCCCACCGGAGGCCCTCGGCATCGCCTCTCCCCTTCGCCCCCCGCCCCCCCACCCCCGCGCACGCGCTCGCCTGGCACCTTCGCTTCCACAGCCCGAGACGCGAGTGGCCGGGGCGGCCTCTGTCCCCGGCCGGGACCACCAGTGTGCGCAGGCGCCCCTGCCCCCCGAGTGCGCTCGGACCCCCACCGCCCCCTCCGGTGGCGCTCCTAGCTGGCCAGGCTGACGAGCCATCCTGTCCTCCCTCCTGAGGTGCCCGCGGTGGCGGTGCCGGGCGCGTGGGTCAGGTGAGTCACGCGCAGCCCTGAGTCCCGTCACCTGGCCGAGCAGCCCCCCTCGGGCCTGCGACCTCTCGGGCGGCTTCCCTGCCCCACGCGGGGCGGGAGCGCCACGACCTGGCTGGCTGCGTCTCTCCCCGGCGACGGACAGCGGACCCCAGGGGCACGCCGGTCTTGGGCGCCGGTGCGAGCGCAGAGTCCGACCGCCGTGCCCGGGAGGTGGAGGAGGGAAGAGGCATCCGGGCACGGCCCGGACCCCCCCCCTCCCGGGGCACTGGAGGTGAGACAGCGGGGAGGTGCCGTGGGAGCCACGGGGGAAGACAACCCAGCAGCCAGGCAGGTGGGTGGCGGTCGAGGCACCCCGGGGGACTGGGCGCACTTGTCGCCAACTTGTCATTCCGATTGCAGGACACGTCGGTCCCTTCCATCCTTTGGCAAAGGGGCCAGCGTGTTACCCGGTGGTCCCTTTCGCCACCTCCGCGCCCCACCCCCCACCCCCGATGAGCGGCGTCCTCCACCACCCACCCCCCCCACTCACGCACACTTTTCACAGTTGCACTTTTCACAGTTTCCCATCCCGCCTCGCCCCGTGCCTCGCCAAGATAGGCGCCGTCCGTCCCTCTGTCCACCCCTGTCTGTATCCGTCCTCTTCTGTGGATGCCTCCCAAGGTCCATCGCACACCTCAGTCTCCTTCCCGCCCCAACTTGGGCACCCCCGTCCGCCGGGGATTTGCTCCGTGATCAGAGGTGTCCCCTCTCGAGGCCGAGCGGTCAGCCGGTGCGCCGCGCACACCTGCTGGGGCACACTCGCTTCAACCGGACAAGCCCCCTGCAGCGGTGCGGAGGGGCCGCGGGCGGCCGTGGGTCTCCGGGTGCTTCCCGTGCCCACGGGAAGTTTCCTCGGAGTCCTCGCTTTTGCGTGTGGGTGTGCGTGTGGGTGTGTGTGGAGGGGAGGAGAGGTGGAGGTCGGGGTGGGAGAGGGATGGAGGACGGTGGTGGACTTTGGTGCCGTGGGTGGCTCTAGCGGTGGAAGAGGAAGCCGCGTTGGCACGATAGCGCGGCGGCGAAGCGGGACGCAGAGAGTCAAGGGCCTGGGCGACCATGACGTTAGGCACGCTGGGGTCTTGCGGGTGCGGGTGCCGGTGCCACCTGGAGTCTGTGAGCGACCCTCCCGGACGATGGGCTGTATAGCGCACCTAGGCGTGGCAGCTTGGTTTCCGCCGGTTGTGCAAAAGGGGAGGATTTCTGGAGTGTGGGTAGAGTGAGCCAGAGCGCGCGCGCGCGCGCGTGTGTGTGTGTCTGTGTGGGGGGGGGGGAGGGGCTGGTGGGAGGGGCGGGGGCGCGAGGTGGTGCCGAGGGAAGGGGAGGAGCGTGTGGGTGGCAGCGCGAGTTGGTGCGTGGATGCGTTCCTTGCAGTGAATCGGGAGACTGGAGCGAGGCGAGCGTCGTTAAAGAGAAGAAGGGCAAGGCAGGTGTCCGGGCGGGCGCGGATGGGCCCTTGGCTCCCGGGCGGGCGGAGTTTTGTCCCCAGGGCGAGCGAGCCGGGGAGGAGGAAGGGAATGTGCGGCAGGGGCGGGGACGGGATGGGGCGTGGGCGGGCCCCCAGAGAGGAGCAGACGTGGCTTTGGCCGGGTGCTCTGAAGGTGGGAGAGAGGAAGCGTAGCGCGCAGTTGGCGCTGCGGGGCCAAAAGGGGATGGCGCGTTGCATGGGCCGGGAATCGAACCCGGGCCTCCCGCGTGGCAGGCGAGAATTCTACCACTGAACCACCCATGCACCCACGGACGTGGTCCACAGAGGGCTTCCCCAGCGGCGCCGGCCGCCTCCGTTGCCGGTCCCCGCCAGTAGTGAGCGTGAGCGTGAGCGTGAGCGTGAGCGTGAGCGTCTTCTCCGTGGGAGCAGGAGGCGGGCAGTCTGCAAGACAGGCTCCAGGCACGCGGAGAGCCAGCCCCTGGGGCGGGGCGGGGCGGGGCGGGGCGCGGCGCGGCGCGGACGTCCGGGCAGAGGAAGGCACGGAGGCGGACTGGGCTCATCCTGTGCTTTGTCCCTCGTCCAGGGCCGCCGCCACAGCCTGCCCGTGTCCCCAGAGGCAGCCAGGAGCCGGACCCAGCCCGGCCAGCGCCCGAACCCCAAACAGCCGGAGCCATGTGTGGCAGGTGCAGGCAGGCGAGGGACCTTGCCTTCAGCTGCTCCCAGCCCCGAGCCAAAGTCCCTTTGGCGGATGGTTTTCTCGCGCGTGCAGTGTGTGTCCCGGCGGACGGGGTGGGGAACGGACCTCTCGTGTGTGGAGCCGTGGGGCCGGGGGCGGGGATGGGTGGGCTGTGTGTCTTTGTGTGTGTGTGTGTGTGTGTGTGTATTTGCGCTCGCGCCGGCGTCTGTCGGAGTTAGAGGCCAGGTAGCGCCGCCTGCGCCTCTGAGTGCGTCTCGGGCCAAGAGAGCAAAGGCCTGAGCGCGCTGGCCGGCGCCTCTCCCTAGGGGTCCGGCTGGGTGCCTTGACAGGTCGGGAGGCAGGAGGGCGGTCTTGGATCCGGGAGGAACGCTGGGGCGGAGTGGCCGGCCGGCGGCCTCCCCGAGCCAGGAGATGCGCCGTGGCGCCCGGCTGGATGGCCCGGCTGGGGGGGTCTAGGGCTTCCGCTCACTGCTCCCTGCAGCCACCTTCCCGGCTTGGACTCGTGAGCCAGGCCCACAGAAGGGAGGGGTCCGCGCCGCCGGCTGGCCAGCAGACGGCTGGGCTGTATGGCTCCCGGGAGGCAGACAGGCAGGCAGGTAGGTGTGGCCAGGGGAAGGCCCCCAGGTGGAGAATCGTGTGGGCCGCCTCGGGAGGGTGTGGAGAGAATGGACTAGGGCCGGGGGAAAAGCACGGGGTGACGGTGGGGTGGGTGCGTGTTGCCGGGGGCGGCGGAAGCGGACGGCTGGCTGGAAGAGCCAGGCGCTGTCCAGCGGCCACATGTGGGAGCGGGAAGCGCGGGGAGCTTTGCAGCCTGGGCTGGTTCGCGAGTGCCGGGGTGAGGAGGGCAGGGGCGGGAACAGACGAGAAGGAGGACCAAAGAGCCTCCAGAAAGCAGCCGGTGCGAAGTCAGCGAAGCCTGCGGGTGTGGGAAAGGCGCTCGAGTCGCCGGGGGTGCGTGTGGGTGTGTGCCCGCCCGAGGCGGCGAGGGTGGAGGGGCTGGAGCTCGGTCCCGGGCAGCGTGTGCTCGGGTGCGCGAGGCGGGCCGCGGCCGCGAGAGGGTGTGGTCCAGGCCCGGGTGGCGTGGCTGCTGTGTGGGGCGGGCCAAAAGGTGGGCGTGTCAGGAGTGGGATTCGAACCCACGCCTCCAGGGGAGACTGCGACCTGAACGCAGCGCCTTAGACCGCTCGGCCATCCTGACGGCGGGTGTGGGCGCGTCGCCGCTGGCCTGGCTGGGACGCGGCGCTAACGCTGGTGTCCTTGGCCGTCATGGCGCCCGGCTGGCGGCTGTGTGGGTGCGCAAGGGGCGAGACACGCGCGGCGGCCCCGGAGGAGCACGGCCAGCCGCCTCGCCGCCGCCGCCGCCGCCGCCGCCGCCGCCGCCAGCGCGGCTCCCGTCGCAGTCGCACCCCCACCCCCAGCTCCCTGCAGGCCCCGTGCAGCGTCGGCGCCCCTTGCCCTGCTCCCCACCCCGCCTTCCTCGCCCTCGCCCTCGCCCTCGCCCTCGCAGCCCCGCTTGCCGTCTGGGGCCTTTTCTCCCGGCGCGATGCCCGCCTGGCAGACGAGAGAGAGGCAGCGCTCGTTGGGAGTACTGAGCGCCGTCCGGGTCCGTGTGTGGGCCCCGGGTCCGGGCGGACTCGGAGTCGGGGCCGGGGGCTGCCGTGCGGGAGAGGGGGCCGAAGCGGGGCTGGGGTCGGGTGGGGCGTGGCCCGTGTCGGGCGCCCGTGCAGGGCAGGGCGTCGGGGGCAGGCAGGGGCAGGCGTGGGGAGGCAGCCGGAGAGGGGTCGGGCGCCCGGGTGGCCGGCCGCCGCCGTCCTCGTTAGTATAGTGGTGAGTATCCCCGCCTGTCACGCGGGAGACCGGGGTTCGATTCCCCGACGGGGAGGCAAGACGCCCTTTTTGGTGGCCTGCGCAGCTCTGGGTGCCACCTCTTGCTCCCGAGGGGCAGGGGCGCTTCTTCTCGGCCGTCCGGCGGCGCGTGCCCGGCCTGCCCACCGCCCACCGGCCCCAGCCCTTTGCGTGGCTCGAGGCCGGACGCTGGGTCGCCACCGCGCAGCCGGGGCCTCGTGTGGTCCCCGCGGCAGCCACGGCGAGCTCCTCGGCGACGTGCCGCCCAGCCGCCCAGCCGCGCAGCCGCCGTGGGTGTCGCTCGGGTGGGAGGCAGCTGGGTCCGGTCCCGTCTGGATGCGGGAGGTGGTGTGGCCTGGCGCCCGCCCCCTCTGCTCCTTCCCGCGCGGGGCCGGGCCGGGCCGGGCCGCTAGCTGCGGGCCGCGGAGGACGCGGAAGACGCCGGGCCGGGGACGTGGCGGGGCTCCCCAGCCGGCCTCCGAGGGCCCGAGAGCGGCCAGGCGGCCAGAGCGCCCTCCAGAGGCGGGCGGCGGTGGGCGCCGGGCGCGGGGCGCCGGGCGCGGGGCGCGGGGCGCCTGGCGACCGGCCGGCGCAGCTGAGTCGGAGGGGCGAGGCTGGGGCGCCGGGCGGCCGCAGTCCGTGGTGGCCGCAGCCCGTGGTGGCCGGGCAGAGCTGCGGCCGGGCGGGACGTCGGGGCAGGGCTGCGCCGGGCGGCGGAGGCGCGGCGGCGGCGGCGGCGGCGAGAGAGCGCCAAGGCGAGAAGGCGCGGAGCGCACCCTGGGCCGGCCGCGTCGGGCCGGCCCGGGCCGTGCAGCGTTGGTGGTATAGTGGTGAGCATAGCTGCCTTCCAAGCAGTTGACCCGGGTTCGATTCCCGGCCAACGCAGCCGCCCGACCTTTTGCGCCGCTCCGGGGCCCTCCTGGCCAGGCCCGCCGGGCGCTGGCAGTGGGGGACGGCGTGCCGGCCCGCTGGGCGCTGGGCGCTGGGCACGTGGCCCGAGGCGGCGTGCGGGTGCGAGGGCGGCCGGCGCGCAGCGTTTTGCGGGTGCTGCCAGCGGGCCGGGTGGACTGCGTGGGGCCCGCGGGCGGCTGGACGTGCAGAGGCAGGGGCCTCGGGGCCCGAGCGGAGCCGCGTGGGTGGAATGGAGGCGCTGGGTCCAGGGGGTGCAGGCCAGGCGCGCAGCCTGTCGCTCCCTGGTGGTCTAGTGGTTAGGATTCGGCGCTCTCACCGCCGCGGCCCGGGTTCGATTCCCGGTCAGGGAAGCCTTTCTTCTTCCTCTGGCCCTCCGGGGCCTCCCCTCCCGGCCGGCCGGCCGAGCCGAGCCACCCACCGTCCCGTCCCCAGTGCACCCGCACCACCCCCTTTTAGCCCACGCCAGCACGCCAGGCCAGAGCCGGCTAGCTTGTCGCGGGCCCCGCCGCCACGATGGAGGGGTGCACAAAAGGCCACCTGCCACGCCCCGACGGGCGGCCCCGGCCTCGCCCTGCCACCTCGGCCCGTCCGAGCCTTTTGGCCTGGCTGGCCCACCGGAGGCCCTCGGCATCGCCTCTCCCCTTCGCCCCCCCCCCCCCCCCCCCCGCGCACGCGCTCGCCTGGCACCTTCGCTTCCACAGCCCGAGACGCGAGTGGCCGGGGCGGCCTCTGTCCCCGGCCGGGACCACCAGTGTGCGCAGGCGCCCCTGCCCCCCGAGTGCGCTCGGACCCCCACCGCCCCCTCCGGTGGCGCTCCCAGCTGGCCAGGCTGACGAGCCATCCTGTCCTCCCTCCTGAGGTGCCCGCGGTGGCGGTGCCGGGCGCGTGGGTCAGGTGAGTCACGCGCAGCCCTGAGTCCCGTCACCTGGCCGAGCAGCCCCCCTCGGGCCTGCGACCTCTCGGGCGGCTTCCCTGCCCCACGCGGGGCGGGAGCGCCACGACCTGGCTGGCTGCGTCTCTCCCCGGCGACGGACAGCGGACCCCAGGGGCACGCCGGTCTTGGGCGCCGGTGCGAGCGCAGAGTCCGACCGCCGTGCCCGGGAGGTGGAGGAGGGAAGAGGCATCCGGGCACGGCCCGGACTCCCCGGGGCACTGGAGGTGAGACAGCGGGGAGGTGCCGTGGGAGCCACGGGGGAAGACAACCCAGCAGCCAGGCAGGTGGGTGGCGGTCGAGGCACCCCGGGGGACTGGGCGCACTTGTCGCCAACTTGTCATTCCGATTGCAGGACACGTCGGTCCCTTCCATCCTTTGGCAAAGGGGCCAGCGTGTTACCCGGTGGTCCCTTTCGCCACCTCCGCGCCCCACCCCCCACCCCCGATGAGCGGCGTCCTCCACCACCCACCCCCCCCACTCACGCACACTTTTCACAGTTGCACTTTTCACAGTTTCCCATCCCGCCTCGCCCCGTGCCTCGCCAAGATAGGCGCCGTCCGTCCCTCTGTCCACCCCTGTCTGTATCCGTCCTCTTCTGTGGATGCCTCCCAAGGTCCATCGCACACCTCAGTCTCCTTCCCGCCCCAACTTGGGCACCCCCGTCCGCCGGGGATTTGCTCCGTGATCAGAGGTGTCCCCTCTCGAGGCCGAGCGGTCAGCCGGTGCGCCGCGCACACCTGCTGGGGCACACTCGCTTCAACCGGACAAGCCCCCTGCAGCGGTGCGGAGGGGCCGCGGGCGGCCGTGGGTCTCCGGGTGCTTCCCGTGCCCACGGGAAGTTTCCTCGGAGTCCTCGCTTTTGCGTGTGGGTGTGCGTGTGGGTGTGTGTGGAGGGGAGGAGAGGTGGAGGTCGGGGTGGGAGAGGGATGGAGGACGGTGGTGGACTTTGGTGCCGTGGGTGGCTCTAGCGGTGGAAGAGGAAGCCGCGTTGGCACGATAGCGCGGCGGCGAAGCGGGACGCAGAGAGTCAAGGGCCTGGGCGACCATGACGTTAGGCACGCTGGGGTCTTGCGGGTGCGGGTGCCGGTGCCACCTGGAGTCTGTGAGCGACCCTCCCGGACGATGGGCTGTATAGCGCACCTAGGCGTGGCAGCTTGGTTTCCGCCGGTTGTGCAAAAGGGGAGGATTTCTGGAGTGTGGGTAGAGTGAGCCAGAGCGCGCGCGCGCGCGCGTGTGTGTGTGTCTGTGGGGGGGGGGGGGGGGGCTGGTGGGAGGGGCGGGGGCGCGAGGTGGTGCCGAGGGAAGGGGAGGAGCGTGTGGGTGGCAGCGCGAGTTGGTGCGTGGATGCGTTCCTTGCAGTGAATCGGGAGACTGGAGCGAGGCGAGCGTCGTTAAAGAGAAGAAGGGCAAGGCAGGTGTCCGGGCGGGCGCGGATGGGCCCTTGGCTCCCGGGCGGGCGGGCGGAGTTTTGTCCCCAGGGCGAGCGAGCCGGGGAGGAGGAAGGGAATGTGCGGCAGGGGCGGGGACGGGATGGGGCGTGGGCGGGCCCCCAGAGAGGAGCAGACGTGGCTTTGGCCGGGTGCTCTGAAGGTGGGAGAGAGGAAGCGTAGCGCGCAGTTGGCGCTGCGGGGCCAAAAGGGGATGGCGCGTTGCATGGGCCGGGAATCGAACCCGGGCCTCCCGCGTGGCAGGCGAGAATTCTACCACTGAACCACCCATGCACCCACGGACGTGGTCCACAGAGGGCTTCCCCAGCGGCGCCGGCCGCCTCCGTTGCCGGTCCCCGCCAGTAGTGAGCGTGAGGGTGAGCGTGAGCGTGAGCGTCTTCTCCGTGGGAGCAGGAGGCGGGCAGTCTGCAAGACAGGCTCCAGGCACGCGGAGAGCCAGCCCCTGGGGCGGGGCGGGGCGCGGCGCGGCGTGGCGCGGCGCGGACGTCCGGGCAGAGGAAGGCACGGAGGCGGACTGGGCTCATCCTGTGCTTTGTCCCTCGTCCAGGGCCGCCGCCACAGCCTGCCCGTGTCCCCAGAGGCAGCCAGGAGCCGGACCCAGCCCGGCCAGCGCCCGAACCCCAAACAGCCGGAGCCATGTGTGGCAGGTGCAGGCAGGCGAGGGACCTTGCCTTCAGCTGCTCCCAGCCCCGAGCCAAAGTCCCTTTGGCGGATGGTTTTCTCGCGCGTGCAGTGTGTGTCCCGGCGGACGGGGTGGGGAACGGACCTCTCGTGTGTGGAGCCGTGGGGCCGGGGGCGGGGATGGGTGGGCTGTGTGTCTTTGTGTGTGTGTGTGTGTGTGTGTGTATTTGCGCTCGCGCCGGCGTCTGTCGGAGTTAGAGGCCAGGTAGCGCCGCCTGCGCCTCTGAGTGCGTCTCGGGCCAAGAGAGCAAAGGCCTGAGCGCGCTGGCCGGCGCCTCTCCCTAGGGGTCCGGCTGGGTGCCTTGACAGGTCGGGAGGCAGGAGGGCGGTCTTGGATCCGGGAGGAACGCTGGGGCGGAGTGGCCGGCCGGCGGCCTCCCCGAGCCAGGAGATGCGCCGTGGCGCCCGGCTGGATGGCCCGGCTGGGGGGGTCTAGGGCTTCCGCTCACTGCTCCCTGCAGCCACCTCCCGGCTTGGACTCGTGAGCCAGGCCCACAGAAGGGAGGGGTCCGCGCCGCCGGCTGGCCAGCAGACGGCTGGGCTGTATGGCTCCCGGGAGGCAGACAGGCAGGCAGGTAGGTGTGGCCAGGGGAAGGCCCCCAGGTGGAGAATCGTGTGGGCCGCCTCGGGAGGGTGTGGAGAGAATGGACTAGGGCCGGGGGAAAAGCACGGGGTGACGGTGGGGTGGGTGCGTGTTGCCGGGGGCGGCGGAAGCGGACGGCTGGCTGGAAGAGCCAGGCGCTGTCCAGCGGCCACATGTGGGAGCGGGAAGCGCGGGGAGCTTTGCAGCCTGGGCTGGTTCGCGAGTGCCGGGGTGAGGAGGGCAGGGGCGGGAACAGACGAGAAGGAGGACCAAAGAGCCTCCAGAAAGCAGCCGGTGCGAAGTCAGCGAAGCCTGCGGGTGTGGGAAAGGCGCTCGAGTCGCCGGGGGTGCGTGTGGGTGTGTGCCCGCCCGAGGCGGCGAGGGTGGAGGGGCTGGAGCTCGGTCCCGGGCAGCGTGTGCTCGGGTGCGCGAGGCGGGCCGCGGCCGCGAGAGGGTGTGGTCCAGGCCCGGGTGGCGTGGCTGCTGTGTGGGGCGGGCCAAAAGGTGGGCGTGTCAGGAGTGGGATTCGAACCCACGCCTCCAGGGGAGACTGCGACCTGAACGCAGCGCCTTAGACCGCTCGGCCATCCTGACGGCGGGTGTGGGCGCGTCGCCGCTGGCCTGGCTGGGACGCGGCGCTAACGCTGGTGTCCTTGGCCGTCATGGCGCCCGGCTGGCGGCTGTGTGGGTGCGCAAGGGGCGAGACACGCGCGGCGGCCCCGGAGGAGCACGGCCAGCCGCCTCGCCGCCGCCGCCGCCGCCGCCGCCGCCGCCGCCAGCGCGGCTCCCGTCGCAGTCGCACCCCCACCCCCAGCTCCCTGCAGGCCCCGTGCAGCGTCGGCGCCCCTTGCCCTGCTCCCCACCCCGCCTTCCTCGCCCTCGCCCTCGCCCTCGCCCTCGCAGCCCCGCTTGCCGTCTGGGGCCTTTTCTCCCGGCGCGATGCCCGCCTGGCAGACGAGAGAGAGGCAGCGCTCGTTGGGAGTACTGAGCGCCGTCCGGGTCCGTGTGTGGGCCCCGGGTCCGGGCGGACTCGGAGTCGGGGCCGGGGGCTGCCGTGCGGGAGAGGGGGCCGAAGCGGGGCTGGGGTCGGGTGGGGCGTGGCCCGTGTCGGGCGCCCGTGCAGGGCAGGGCGTCGGGGGCAGGCAGGGGCAGGCGTGGGGAGGCAGCCGGAGAGGGGTCGGGCGCCCGGGTGGCCGGCCGCCGCCGTCCTCGTTAGTATAGTGGTGAGTATCCCCGCCTGTCACGCGGGAGACCGGGGTTCGATTCCCCGACGGGGAGGCAAGACGCCCTTTTTGGTGGCCTGCGCAGCTCTGGGTGCCACCTCTTGCTCCCGAGGGGCAGGGGCGCTTCTTCTCGGCCGTCCGGCGGCGCGTGCCCGGCCTGCCCACCGCCCACCGGCCCCAGCCCTTTGCGTGGCTCGAGGCCGGACGCTGGGTCGCCACCGCGCAGCCGGGGCCTCGTGTGGTCCCCGCGGCAGCCACGGCGAGCTCCTCGGCGACGTGCCGCCCAGCCGCCCAGCCGCGCAGCCGCCGTGGGTGTCTCTCGGGTGGGAGGCAGCTGGGTCCGGTCCCGTCTGGATGCGGGAGGTGGTGTGGCCTGGCGCCCGCCCCCTCTGCTCCTTCCCGCGCGGGGCCGGGCCGGGCCGGGCCGCTAGCTGCGGGCCGCGGAGGACGCGGAAGACGCCGGGCCGGGGACGTGGCGGGGCTCCCCAGCCGGCCTCCGAGGGCCCGAGAGCGGCCAGGCGGCCAGAGCGCCCTCCAGAGGCGGGCGGCGGTGGGCGGCCGGGGCGCCGGCGCGGGGCGCCGGGCGCGGGGCGCCGGGCGCGGGGCGCCGGGCGGGGGCGCCGGGCGCGGGGCGCCGGGCGCGGGGCGCGGGCGCGGGGCGCCGGGCGCGGGGCGCCGGGCGCGGGCGCCGGGCGCGGGGCGCCGGGCGCGGGGCGGCGTGCCTGGCGACCGGCCGGCGCAGCTGAGTCGGAGGGGCGAGGCTGGGGCGCCGGGCGGCCGCAGTCCGTGGTGGCCGGGCAGAGCTGCGGCCGGGCGGGACGTCGGGGCAGGGCTGCGCCGGGCGGCGGAGGCGCGGCGGCGGCGGCGGCGGCGAGAGAGCGCCAAGGCGAGAAGGCGCGGAGCGCACCCTGGGCCGGCCGCGTCGGGCCGGCCCGGGCCGTGCAGCGTTGGTGGTATAGTGGTGAGCATAGCTGCCTTCCAAGCAGTTGACCCGGGTTCGATTCCCGGCCAACGCAGCCGCCCGACCTTTTGCGCCGCTCCGGGGCCCTCCTGGCCAGGCCCGCCGGGCGCTGGCAGTGGGGGACGGCGTGCCGGCCCGCTGGGCGCTGGGCGCTGGGCACGTGGCCCGAGGCGGCGTGCGGGTGCGAGGGCGGCCGGCGCGCAGCGTTTTGCGGGTGCTGCCAGCGGGCCGGGTGGACTGCGTGGGGCCCGCGGGCGGCTGGACGTGCAGAGGCAGGGGCCTCGGGGCCCGAGCGGAGCCGCGTGGGTGGAATGGAGGCGCTGGGTCCAGGGGGTGCAGGCCAGGCGCGCAGCCTGTCGCTCCCTGGTGGTCTAGTGGTTAGGATTCGGCGCTCTCACCGCCGCGGCCCGGGTTCGATTCCCGGTCAGGGAAGCCTTTCTTCTTCCTCTGGCCCTCCGGGGCCTCCCCTCCCGGCCGGCCGAGCCCAGCCGAGCCACCCACCGTCCCGTCCCCAGTGCACCCGCACCACCCCCTTTTAGCCCACGCCAGCACGCCAGGCCAGAGCCGGCTAGCTTGTCGCGGGCCCCGCCGCCACGATGGAGGGGTGCACACAAGGCCACCTGCCACGCCCCGACGGGCGGGCCCGGCCTCGCCCTGCCACCTCGGCCCGTCCGAGCCTTTTGGCCTGGCTGGCCCACCGGAGGCCCTCGGCATCGCCTCTCCCCTTCGCGCCCCCCCCCCCCCCCCCCCTGCGCACCCTCTCGCCTGGCACCTTCGCTTCCACAGCCCGAGACGCGAGTGGCCGGGGCGGCCTCTGTCCCCGGCCGGGACCACCAGTGTGCGCAGGCGCCCCTGCCCCCCGAGTGCGCTCGGACCCCCACCGCCCCCTCCGGTGGCGCTCCTAGCTGGCCAGGCTGACGAGCCACCCTGTCCTCCCTCCTGAGGTGCCCGCGGTGGCGGTGTCGGGCGCGTGGGTCAGGTGAGCCACGCGCAGCCCTGAGTCCCGTCACCTGGCCGAGCAGCCCCCCTCGGGCCTGCGACCTCTCGGGCGGCTTCCCTGCCCCACGCGGGGCGGGAGCGCCACGACCTGGCTGGCTGCGTCTCTCCCCGGCGACGGAAAGCGGACCCCAGGGGCACGCCGGTCTTGGGCGCCGATGCGAGCGCAGAGTCCGACCGCCGTGCCCGGGAGGTGGAGGAGGGAAGAGGCATCCGGGCACGGCCCGGACCCCCCCTCTCCCGGGGCACTGGAGGTGAGACAGCGGGGAGGTGCCGTGGTTGCCACGGGGGAAGACAACCCAGCAGCCAGGCAGGTGGGTGGCGGTCGAGGCACCCCGGCGGACTGGGCGCACTTGTCGCCAAGTTGTCATTCCAATTGCAGGACACGTCGGTGCCTTCCATCCTTTGGCAAAGGGGCCAGCGTGGTACCCAGTGGTCCCTTTCGCCACCTCCGCGCTCCACCCACCGCCCCCGATGAGCGGCGTCCTCCGCAATCCCCCCCCCCCCCCCCCCCCGCAAGCTCACTTTTCACAGTTGCACTTTTCACAGTTTCCCATCCAGCCTTGCGGTGCGCCTGGCCATGATAGGCGCCGTTAGTCCCTCTATCTACCCCTGTAACCGTCCTCTTCTGTGGGTGCCTCCGAAGTCCATTGCACACCTCAGTCTTTCTCCTGCCACATCAGTCCCCACCGCAGGCCTGGCTGAATGGCAGAGCTCGACCCTGGGCTCAGGTAGTTGGTGGAGGGAAAGGGAATGTGGGCACTGGTGGTTTGCCAGCACCCAGGCAGTGCAGGTGAGAGAGGGTGCAGATATAGGGAATGGAGGGGGAAAACCCAGCGGCCACGCAGCTGGGAGGGGGGCAAACGTACCTCGGGGACAGGGAGGTCCTCTATCTTTGGTGTTATTCAATTTTAGGCCCCATACTCTCCATCGTATGGCACCGTTGCCAGCCTGGTACCCAGAAATAGCTTCCTCCCCCTGTGTTGCACTACCCCCAATCAGCAGCACACACCCCCCCCATCCCCTGATTTCACTTTTAACAGTTTCCTCTCCCCACGTTGCCTTACACCCAGCCTGGATATGTTCCAAGTCTCTCCTCAGTCATGTATATATCTTCTCCTGATGTTCAAGTTTTTTTTTTTTTAAAAGAGACATTTCCACCACAGACAATCATGCATCAGGTTGGGAAATTGATTATTGAGTCATACATAGATTAAAATTCTAACAGCCAAGGGAATCGTGGGAGATACCAAAGCTTGGTCGGTCCCAGAAATAGTTTTTTTTTCCAGAACATAGAGGTAGGATGCTCCTGCTGACACGTTGATTTATGAGTTGTAGCCCTTTAAGACTGTGTGGGATGAAATTTCTGTTGTTTTAAGGTCTCACTGTGATTAATATTTTTGGAAGCCCTAGGAATTAAATATCATTTGTGTAATTGCCATCTAGGTCTTGGAATTAATATTCTACGTTATATCTTTGACCTCATGCCTTTCTATATGGCCAGTCTCTGGCTTGTCATATTTTTAGCCTTATTAGCTTTTATCGATATTTGTTGGGGCATCTGGTGGTCCCAGCCAATAGAGCACATGACTCTCGATTTCAGGGTAATGAATTTTAGCCTGTTGGGCAGAAAGCTAAAATAAAGTAAAACCCTCCTCTGAAATGTGCCCTCCTTGTACGCGGAGGAAAGGAACATTTTTATCTTGCAAGGCAAAGGGACACAGAGAAGAATCTGAAAATTTGCAATATTTGAGAAAGAGTGCTGGTGAGGATTCGAGGAAGTGGTCCATATCATCCAGTCTTTTGGAAGTCAAATTATAGTACAAAGGTTTTAGAGAGTAATTTGGATGTATGTAAATTTTAAATGTGTTTATCATTTATCAAGCAGTTCAACTGTGGGAATTTATCTTAATATTTGCACCGGTGGGCAAAGTTGTATGTTCATTACTTCGTTATTGGTGTCCTAGAAAACTAGGCAATATTCCCCATATTCATAGCTAAGAACTTGTTTATGAAATATACAACACAATATAACTGTTTAAAAGAGTCAGTAGGTAAGTACATATATTAGTTATACTTTTGTGGTAGTCAGCTTGTAAGATAGTTTTTGATGATCACCACCTCCTGGTTTCCAAACCCGCCACAGTCCTTTCCTAGATTGTAGTGGGATTTGTCTTTGTGAATGACAGAACATAGCCAAAATGTAAGTATGTCACTTCTAAGATTTGTTTAGAAAACACTATGGTTTCCACCCTGGGCTCTCTCTCACAACTTTCTTTGGGGAAAGCCAGTGAACATTTCGCGCTGATTCACAGGCAGCCTAGGAGTGGCCCAAAGGGGGAGGAACAGGGTTTAAGTGAACCACCACCCACACGAGCTCTGAATTGGGCCCCCCCCCCATTGTAGTTAAAGCTTCAGGTGACTGCAGGCCCAGGCAACGGCTTGACAGCGACTTCACGAGGACGCGGAAGCAGAAACCGTGAAGCTAAGTTGTTCCTGGATTCCTCACTCCAGAAGCTGTGACATAATACATGTTTCTTCCTTGAAGCTGCTAAGGTTTGGAGTAATATAACATGTGCTCCGTAGAGAACAAGCTAATGATATATCAGTTGTCTGCAGATAACTAATACAAATTACATGCTAAAAAAGTAAATTGTACCATAGTGAATTTATAATATGAAAAATGATAAATCATGAAAAATCATAAATCATATAATTATTTTCATAGAAACCCTCAAAATTCAAAATACAATATTATGGCAAGTAGGGGCTCGTATCATTTGTCCCCCAGTCTTATTTAAATGTGCTTAGGGGGCCTACATGGCTCAGTCGGTTAAGGATCCGCATCTTGATTTTAACGGGGTCATGGTTTTGTGGTTTGTGGGATCAAGTCCCACATCAGGCTGTGCGCTGACAGCACAGAGCCTGCTTGGGATTCTCTCTCTGCCCCAACCAAGCTCATGCTCTCTCTCTTTCTCAAAAACAAATGAAATTTATTTTTAAAATGTTTTTAAATGTTTTTACAATTAATTTTTTAAATTGATGTATAAATGGCATGCAATAAAATGGACACATTTAAAGTGCACTATTTTGGGGGCGCCTGGGTGGCTCAGTCGGTTAAGCTTTCGACTTCAGCTCAGGTCATGATCTCGCGGTCCGTGAGTTCGAGCCCCGCGTCGGGCTCTGTCTGACAGCTCGGAGCCTGGAGCCTGGTTCAGATTCTGTGTCTCCCTCTCTCTGACCCTCCCCCATTCATGCTCTGTCTCTCTCTGTCTCAAAAATAAATAAACGTTAAAAAAAATTTTTAAAAAAGTGCACTATTTGGTAAAGTTTGATGTTTCCTCACATCCCTCTGTAATCTCCCCCTTCTTGTCCCCTCCAGGCAACAACTGGTTTGCTTTCTGCCACCACTGAGTACTTTTGTTTTCTAGAGCACGCTGTCTGCTAGAATTTCTGTGATTATAAAAATGTTTTATATTTGTGTTTTCCACGATGGTAGCCACTAGTCACATGTAGCTATTGAGCACTTGAAAAGAGGCTCGTCCAAATTGAGAAATCCTGTAAGTGTGAAAGACACACTCAATTTCAAAGACTCAATATGAAGACAAGAGTGTAAAACATCCATATATTTTTATACCAATTATACATTGAATTAGCATTGTGTGGGGTATATTGGATAGTATGGATTACATTGTGTCCCCTCAAAATCCGTATATTGAAATCTTAAGTCCCAGGACCTCAGAATGGGAGCTTATTTGGAAATAGGATGTCTCTCTCCTATGCAATGAGGATGAAGTGAGATTGCAGTCGAGTGGGCTGCTAACACAATGTGGATGCTACTCACCCATATTAAAAGGGGAAATTCAAATACACAGACATACTCACGGGGGAAGAACACCAGGTAAAGTCTGGAGTTCTGCTGCAAGCAAGGAAATAGCAGCAGCTAGGAAGGAGGCCTGGAACATACCCTTCTCTAGTATCTTCAGAAGGCGCATGACCCTGATGACACTTTGATCTGGCTTCCAGCCTCTGAAACTGTGAAACAATAAATTTATGTTGGTCAAGCCAGTCAGTTCATGGTACTTTATTATGGCAGCTATTTAAAATTAATATGTTGGGGTCGACTGGGTGGCTCAGCGGGTTAAACGTCCGACTCTTGATTTGGGCTCAAGTCATGATATCATGGTTTGGGGGTTTGAGGCCCACGTAGGGCTCTCCACTGACCTTGAGAAGCCTTCTTAGGATTCTCTCTCCTTCTCTCTCTGCCCCTCCCTAGCTTGTTTTCTGTCTCTCAAAATAAATAAAAACTTAAAAAAAATTAATACATTGGATTCAAAAGATATGTTATTAAATTAATTTTAGGGGCACCTGGATGGCTCAGTCGGTTAAGTGTCCAACTTCGGCTCAGGTCATGATCTCGCAGCTTGTGAATTCGAGCCCTGTGTCAGGCTCTGTGCTGACATCTCAGAGGCCTGGAGCCTGCTTTGGATTCTGTGTCTCCCTCTCTCTCTGCCCCTTCTGCTGCTTGCTCTCTGTCTCTGTCTCTCTCTCAAAAATAAACATTAAAATTTTATAAATTAATTTTATATGTGCCTTTTTAAAAATACTCCCTTTTGGAGAAGGCCCTGAATCTGCCCTCTTCAAACACCCTACAGAACAGATGTACGAATTTCTGAAAAACCAAGCAATCCCATTTTAAACAAAACAACAAGCATATTCCTTATTTTGTGGCATGGCGGCTAAGGTGATATAGACCCCCAGAGGAAACTTTTCCACAGTTAAGGCAACAAGAATGGAATCAAGCTCCCCACACCTATGATGGAACGGATACCTATTCCTACCCTTGCCCCTCTGGAGTGTGTATTGTGACCATATAAGGAGTTATGATGAGATCACAGGAAAGAATTATGGTGGAGGTGAACTGTAGCACAAAAGTCTGTAAGAATAAATCATGTATTTGACTTTTTCTCTGATTTTTTTATACGAAGAAGGAAATAGCTATCCAATCATCAAACGTATGAGGTGAGCCCTCAGCAAAATTGTCAGTGAATTGCTTTTTATTTCTCTCCTTCCAACCCTTCCCTGAGCTGCCCTGTCTTCTCACTGGCCCTCTCCCTAATTGCTGGCATTCCCAGCATTCTGGATCTTTGTCTCCTCTGATGAAACCACCACCTCCCTGTGGTGTTAAATGACTGTCCTCAGCTAGGGATGAAGGTTGGTTATAAGAAAACAAAACCCACTCGAACTAGATTAGTGACTGTAAGCCAATGAGAGGAAACCTCAAAGCTATTTAAAGACGGGAGAAAAAGCATGACGTGAGCCGGCTGAAAGCGAGACTGGAAGTGTGTTTGGCAAGCCACGATTCGAAGACGTGACCACTCGCGTCTGCTTTTTTCTCTACTTCTCTCCAGTTTCGACCAACTCCCTCATTCTCTCTTGCTCTCTCACTCTCTCCCCTTTCCGTCCTCCAATCCTTCTTCTTCCTTCCTTCTCTCCTTCTTCCGTCCTCCATCTCCTTCTCTCAGACGGCTTGTTTTACTTTCACATGACCTAACGTGGCGTGATTTGAAAAGCTCTTTCAATTAAGGACCTGCCGTAACCTACCTAAAGCGTTTGCAACGCGGTTCAATTTCAAAGAGCATCTGATTGGTCGTTGGTCCTCACGTGAGCTCCCTCCTTCCTGGGTAATGATAGGCCCTGGCCGCCCTGAGGTGGGAGGGGAGTGAAGGAGTTAGGAGAGGGCTTTTCCAACCTGCAGGACAGAGGGCTGTCTCTTCTATCTAGGAGCGGGGCGCAGGGAGTGGAGCACGCCTGTCAGGTTTCTGCTGACGTTGCCTATTGAAAATAGATATTGACATTACCTATTGTCCCCTGTGGGTCTGGATGTATTGTGAAAAATACTGTAAAAAGTATATACGTACAATTTCATAAATGCTAGAGAGATCATCCCCATTAGGGAAGAGATGATTTTTTTTTAACCTTCCCTTTTTTCACTTCTTACTTTTCAAAATGCTCTATTATATATGTGAATTTAAATATGCGGCTCACATTACATTTCTACTGGACAACACTGCTCTCGGGGTATACTTAGCAACAAATGGATCCCATCAGGTTTACTGGAGAGCTGTTTCTTCTGCTCCTAGTCCTTTATCTGGTGATGCCTATCTACTCTACATCCCTAGTAAATACGGAAAGTCAATCTCTGTTTAGCAAACAGCAACTGGTCCTGCCTTTGATATTTACCTAGAACACTCTCCCATTTATACGTAATCTAGCTCTCAAAATCTCAGGTCCTCTTGATGATCTATTTGGAAGAACTCTCTGACTTTGACACTTGATACTCTCTTCTGAGCACGTTTTTAAATCTGCCCTTCAAATCCACAAACTTCTAGCCATAGACATTTTTGCTGGCAACATGGATGGTTATGCGCCCATCCTGATCCCATGGGAGCTATCCTATTGGGCAGGTGTGCTTGATTTTGCTTTAGGAGAACTAAACAGATGCCATATTATTCAATCATGAACAATGACATTGTTCTAGGAATTATAGAGAGCATCTTACTACCATTATGTAATTCAGCAAATATAAGTGTTACATATCTATTAGGATCTCTGCCTTGGAGAATTTAGTCTGTTGATGTTACTCTTGAGTTGTGGAAAGAGACAATTAGAGAAATGGACAGGATAACCTATAAGTGGTAAGTGCAGATGAGAGAATGAGACAGGGAGGTATAAGGGGACCTAGGTTTTAGCACTGAAGAGAGAGATGCCTTGGGGGCTCCTGGGTGGCTCAGGCAGTTGAACGTCCAACTTCGGCTCAGGTCATGACCTTGCAGCTCGTGGGTTTAAGCCCCTCATTGGGCTCTGTGTCGGGCTCTGTGCTGACAGCTCAGAGCCTGGAGGCTGCTTCAGATTCTGTGTCTCCCTCTCTCTCTGCCCCAACCCACTTGCATTCTATCTCTGTATCTCTCAAAAATAAATAAACATTAAAAAAGAGAGAGAGCGATGCCCTGGGTCAACTCACAGCCCTTGTCTGGACTATGGTTTCCTCGCTTACACAAATGAAGGGTTGGACTTCAACTCTTTAGTCTTATTATTCCTTTTTTTTTTTTTTACATATATAGTAGGAAAAAAAGATACTCCTTTCCATGGACAAACAATCATGCTCAGACATTTCAACTTTCCTACCTCAGAGAGAATTCCGAACATTCGTGAACAACTTTCTGAAATGGGGGAAGATATTGTATCTCTTATTATGAGCATGAACCACACCACCTGTATTCCTGCCCTTGTTCACAGGTTGTCTTAAGCCTCAAACCACTGTAGATCTTGCATAGACAGAGTGCTCTCTGATGCCTCAGAAATGCCACTCCCGACCTTGGAATGCTGAATAGAATTTTCTATAAGTTCTGATAAATGTGTTGGGGTAGGTGGCCAGGAAATCTTATAGGAGGCATTATTAAAAATTCAAGCCCAGGATACACACAGTTCTGTCTAATCTGAGGCAACAGAGCAAGGCTCTAGGAGATATGTGCACATAAAGGCTCTGGATCTTCTGGAAGGGATAGATCTCTCTTCCTCTGCTCATCACACACTTACACATTGAATTTAGCACATATACCTTTAAAGTTCTACTTGAGGCCAAAGAGCAAGTTTCTTTACTTTCTACACTGTCATGTCAAGAGCTCTGCTTCTGCAAAGTCTGTCCCAGAAGGCTGCAAAAACAACCAATCTTCATAGGTTCTTTATCAATTCCATTGACTTCACTTCCTAATAGCAAAACAAAACACCCCAAAACCCAAACCCAACCCCCCCCCCAAAAAAAAAACCCAAAAAAGACCAACCAACCAACAAAAAACCCTGGGCTCTCTTAGTATATGGGAGGAGTCATTGGTGGGGTGGGGATGGGCGTTCTTTTATTGACACTTGTTAACTAGAGAGTGGAATATTCATTTCTTGGGGCAGGAATTTCTTGGATGCAGGGTTTCTGCCTCTCTTTCCTTATTTGGTCAGGTGTTGCCTACCGTGGTATCCGCCATCTTGGGCCTGTCTGTTTTCATCCCGCTTCATGTGGAGTGCTGCCAGGACAGGCCTCTGACTTTCCCCCTAGCTGGCCACGACTTCCTTGTTGCAGACGTCCAGGCATCCTGTTAGAACCTAACTGCCTACTCTAACACGGTGACTGGCTTTGTTTCTCACAGTCGTTTGGCCTGATTAAAATCTTAGGTGCTTTCCCTTGACAGGAGGGAGTCCATCTTGTTTGTTAGCTGTTGCTGTCTAATCACTGGGGTCTTTTTTCTCACTAGTGTTAGCCAGTGAGTACCACCCAGTCCTGAGCTCAGAGGACGTGGCAAGTGAATATCTGTAGATTTGGCCTGGATTCCCTAGTTCAGTGTTTTCCAAAAGCTGTTCCCCAGCCACATAACTCCTTGAGAGAGGTTTTTCAGAATGAAGGGCTCTGTGGTCAAAATAATGCAGACATTCTGCATACACTGTTCCTCTCCTTGTATATTCATAATGCCCATTAAACGCTCCAAGAAGCCTTATTGCAAAGAGAACTTTCAAACTAAATTTTATAAGGCATTTGCCAAACCTCGATAACCACAAAATCCTTTTTTCTCTGTAACTTTTATCAGTGTCGTTCAGACCAGATGTGGCCCACTGTCACCCTTTGGGAAATGCTGACCCAGTGCTTTATTTGGGAAGTCAGAGAGAAGAAGAGAACCTCTGAAGACATCCTGGGCTCCCTGACTGCCATTGGCCTTGGCCTTAGCCCCTGGCTTGAGTGACTTCACAAAGGTTCCCCCACTGGGGACCTGTTTATTCCAAATCTCTGACTTAACAACTCATTTTCCCCATCCCTCTCCTGTGAGGTCTAGCAATTGTATTCATTTTTCCACCTTGGTGTCAAATCACTTTCTGCTTGCTGATTGGACTTCTGCCACAGCAGTGGACGTGGAACCATCTTTTTCTGTGCAGAGAGACTTTCAAAGCTCAAAGGGAAACTGGAGAAATTATAAAGTCAAATGGAGCCAGGGCCCTCAGGGCAAACGGCCTCTCATCTCAAGGTGTAACAGCACTGGTTGTGATGGGTTTTTAGGGTGAAGGTGGAATTCGGAGCTGAGGGCCAAGAAAGATTTCTTGAAGACATCTTTGGTGCAAAAAGGTGATTTTATTAAAGCACGGGGACAGGACCCATAGGCAGAAAGAGCTGCTCTGGAGTTATGAGGAGTGACTGGCCCTACACTCTGGACTTGGGGGAGGCAAAGCCAGAACGTAAGTTTCCAAAGGGGTCCCCACACGCCAAAGACCCACAGATCACTGGAGGCCCAGCCACTGCCAAGTCATGGTTGCCCTTCCCTCCCGCAAAGCATCAACATCAAGACGGTAGGGGTTCTTGGAGAAATGTTCTACTCTGCCAGCCTTGAGTATTTGTCAATGAACTGCAAGTTATAAGGAAATTTAATTTTACCTGCCATTTCCTTCTGCTTTGGTTTCCCACACCACCGTGGAGGGGAGGGTGATGTTAGGGCTCCAGGAAACTGAATCTATAGGTTTCTGGAGATTAGGCCATTGATAAGATTGCCCCTCTCTCGCAATCCACCAAGATCCCCGTAAACTGATGGAGACTCTATCATCCAACCATCTGTTCTCCATCCCCTCCCCTGTCCTGGGGCAGCCAGGAGTGCCCGCAGAACGTCACAAACATCCCACCTGGAGGGGGGTGCGTGCCAGCCTGTACTTTGCCCCCAGCCTGCCCCATCATCCCTCATCAGTAGAAGCATCTGTTCAGGACATAGATTTCCTCCTCCTCTAGCCCCTCTTCTGACAGCAACCTGGCTAAGGAGCCTTCCACCACCCATTAGCCTCCAGAGGAAAAAAAAAAAAAGAGCCTGTGATCTCCAGACCTAACCGGTAACAGACCCCACCTTCACTGGGTTTCTGAAGATCAAGGCATGGTCTCAGCCCACCCAGTTCTGTAAGGACTCACGGCAAATGTATTTTCACAGATTTTAGACAGAGGCTCCTCAAATAGATGAAAATTCAGTACATTCTGCTTCTACTTTCAAAAAAAGTCCAGCAAACTTACCACCAGCAAGTGGGTCCAAGCCACTGTCGTCCCTCGCTCGGGACGGTTTCCGACCGGTCTCCCTACACTCACCCTTGACACCCTACAGTCTGCTCTCACCACGACAGCCAGAGCGGTCCTTCTAAGATGTGCGTTGTATTTGCTGCTTCCTTGCTTAAACTAAGCAAGAGCTTGTCCCTGCACTTGAGAACAAATGCTAAAGCTTTGCAGGGCTTCACGGCGTGATCCATGATCTTGACCTCACTGTCTGACCTCATCTACTGCTCTTCCTTGAACACACCAATTAGACCTCTGCTCAGGGCTTATGTTAACTTCTGTTTCTGGAATGTTCTTCCTTACAGATATCCACATCATGCTTCGTCATGGTCTTGATTCAAATGTCACCTTATCAGGGAGGCCTCCCTGATCATTCACTAGAACTCCAACCCACCCCTTCACCATCTCCTAATCCCTGTCTCCTGCTTTATTTTCCCTCATTGTACTTCCTGCCAATCGACGTACCCTATGTTCCCTTGTTTAGCTGTGTATTGCCTGACTACCCTGCCTCCCATCAGAACGACAGCTCCAGGAGAGCAGGGTCTTTGAATTTGCTCACTGCCTTATGCCTTAGAGTGTCTGGCACATGATAAAGCACTCAATAAAAATTCTTCAGCGTTTGACATCAGAAATGTAAACCTAGAAAGTCCTGTATAAACGATATAGTCCACACTCCTCGCCGACGCGAGGCTCAAACCATGAGATCCTGACCTGAGCTGAAGTCAGACACTCAACAGGCCGAGCCACCTAGGCACCCCGACAACTTGCTTTTTGCGCTCAGTATTGATAGTGTGCTCAGTATCACAAGCATCCCTCCACTTCATGCTTTCCAGGTAAGTTATCGCTTAAAAAATCTGTTCTACGTCTAAAGACACTCAGGCTAAGTTACGAAACGTAAGTGGATATATTTCAGTGCATGGGAGAAGACGGCCCTGCAACATACGCTCCTCTATATTGGAAACTTTCCGAATTAAAAAGTAAAGACGTGAAATGACTTTGGAAGAGTACCTGTGATGTACTGTGTGGGTCATGTCCAGGTACAGAGGTGCTTACTTTAGGCCTACACCTGGAACTCTGGGGGGTGGGTGGGTAGGGTTTTGAGTTGCTGAGGGCTGGGAGAGAATGCTGGAGGAACTTGGACAAGACAGTCCCTGAACAGGCCAGGACACAGATCCCAAGCCAGGCCACCTTCCCTTCTGAGGTGAGGACCCTTCTCTTGCAGACCCTTGGCTACAAGTGTCCAGAGTGTGACAGCCAGGCCGGACCGGCCTAGACTCTAAGAGGGAATGAACTTAAAGCTGACGGCTTCTTTCTTCCGGGGCTATAGACTGGCTTTCTCCTTCTTGAGGATGGTTTGATTTTTCCACTATGGGAGGCATTCACCGCACACTTCTTCTCACATTCCCTTTTTTCCTGGACCGATCACCTGGACTGATCCCAGTATAGCTGATCTCTCCAGCAGCAAACCTTGCTCCTTCGCGCCACTGCACCGGGAGAAGGTTGACTAAGAAACCCCGTCCAGAAGCTGGACTGACCTCTGCATCCTGACTCCCACCTCCTTCCAAGGGCCCCCTGAGCTTTCCACAGGGTTCTCGGGCCTGAGGAGAAAATAGCCACTTATGGGACACAGGTTTTCAGTTTCTCTTTTTTAAAAAACTGGTTTCCTTTGAGTTAGGCAAATAACAATATATCACCAAACAGCCAACTTTACTGAAGCTTAAAGCCCTGAGACGCTGCGCCTGTTTAGTGTAGCAGTTAGTGTCTCTGCCGGCCACCTGGGACAGTCAGGTTCCATTCGCCGTCGGGCAAATGACAAGGACATTTTGTTTTCTTTCCTCCATTTCTACCCTCGCGTCTCGAAAAGTCTCCTCCTTTTGTCATGCAGAGCCTTTCCAGCAGGCCTCTGGGACGATGCCCCTCGGGACGCCAGCTACAAGGACGTGGCTCAAGAGGAGGGCGTTCCCACGGTTCAGGCACATCCTCCTTCCGGCGCGCCCCTCCCCCTCCCCGGCCCCGCCTCTGCCCCTGCCCTCGCCCTCGCCCGTCAGAGGAAAGGGACTTGATAATGGAGGGGATTCAAAACCAATCAATGCAGGCTTCAGCTAGCTGGTTTCGGTTATTTCAGGGTTGCAAATCCTAGAATAGAAAAAGACTGAATAAAACGACTGGATCAGAAAACAAAAGGCTGCGTTGCATTGGCCGGGAATCGAACCCGGGCCTCCCGCGTGGCAGGCGAGAATTCTACCACTGAACCACCAATGCTCTTGCTTGACTTCCCGTGGTGGCATCCCTTAGCTTCATCTCTGTCCCGAGCTCCGTTCCACGATGTGAATCAGGCTCCCTCTTGAGTCACCGCTGAGTCACCAGTTTGAAAATATTGTCTTTATGTTCCAAGACAGAGAACGTTAGGACTCAAAAAAGAACAACATAAGCTCTTTAAAGTCCTGACTCTGAGGCTCTAATGGCATGACGATGACACGCTTTCGGCTCTCCCGGCTCATCAACCATCCAGGGGGCGCATTTGTCCTCTTGGGGAGTTGCGACCTGAAGTGGTTTCGGATCTCGCTTCGGGCCGGCGGGGAGGAGCTGGAACTTTCCCCTCCATGCCGAGCCTGGAGCGGGTAACCGGCAGGCGGCGCGACGGCGCGGGATGAAGGGCTCCTGGAGGCCGAGCCAAGCAGCCCGGAGTCCCAAGGGCTCAGGCGTCCGACGCGGCCCGCGAGAAACCACCAGCGAAGTGGCCGTGGGCACCGACCCTAGCCCCACGTGCTCGTGGGTCGGCGTGCTGCAGGGAGGCGGGGTGGCGGCTGCCAGTCACCCACGACCAGGGCACGCGCCCAGCGCCCGGCTAGGTGGCCTTCAGGACCGCGCGCGGCCGGTGCGCGCGTAGCTAAGAGGCCGGCGCACCACCTGCTTGGACGCCACGCGCGCAGGTTCGCGGTCCCGGCGGTGCTGGCGGACCTGAAGCACTGACCCTTGCAGGGGGCCGAGGGAGGGTGGCAAGGCCTGGGTGCGCGTGTCCCCCCCCCGGGGGCAGGAGACGTCCTCCTACCCCCAGGAGGTCTCTTCCATGGTGCTGGGCCAGGTGCAGGAGATTGGTCACGGTGCCCGCCTACCTCAACGACCCGCAGCTCCAGGCCACCAAGGACACCGGTGCCATCGTGGGGCGCCACGGGCTGCGGATCATCAAGGCCACGGCGGCCACCATTTCAGACGGGCTGATCAGCGCGGCGCGGGGGAGCAAAATGTGCTCATTTTCGACCTGGGTGGGAGCACCTTCGACCGTATGCATTCTCGCTGTCGACGCGGGTGTCTTCGAGGCTTCTGAGACTGGGTGGGGAGGGCTCGACGACAGGTTGGTGAGCCGCCTTGGGAAGGAGTTCCGACGGAATCACGGGAAGATTTCCCAAGAGGACAGGCACAGAATACAAGTGTCGGGAAGTCCTTGCCTGGCCGGAGCACAACCAGCTGGCAGAGAAGGAGGACGATGAGAATCAGAAGAGGGAGCTGGAGCAAAGTCTGTCACCCCACCCTCCCCAGGCCCTGCGTGTCCCTGGGGGTAGCCGCTGTGGAACTGACACTGGCCAGGGAGCCCCCCACCCCTCCCCGGTAGTGGCCTCCTCACTGAGCAGGTTGATTGAATGGTCCCTCCTGGCAGGTCATCTGTGATGGTAAGGCCTGGGCTTGTGGGCCCTCTGTCTTCTGTGATCCTGCCCTGAACTTGAAGAACGGGAGTGCAGAGGAATCTCCCAACCAGGGAGCTTTCTTCTCGCCGTGGTGTACCACTGAGGTCTGTGCCCGTGTCGCTTGTTAAAATCCTTTTCTCTCCCATTTCAGACGGGCAGAAGTCATCATTATTAACATTTGTGTGGCACTTCAACATCGCTTTTGCCTACTTTGGTGCTGTTGTTACCTGCATGTATGGATTTTGTTAATATATGGGTTTTTGTGAAACATACATGGAAATAAACATTTAAAACTCCTCCTTAGTTTTCAGTCCAGTTAAATGCATAAAGAGGCAAGGCTTTCAGAAGCAGAAACTGTCAGGGTGGGTGCTGAAGGAAGTGAAGAAAACTCACAAGCCTGTGCGTGTGATTTCCACAGGGGAAAACAGGCTAAGGGAGAGTTTGAGGCAGACATGTCCAGTGGGTACTGAAGTCTGAGGGCTGATAGGAGCGAGCTGTGAGTTATCTGCTGCAAGAGGAAAGGAGATGAGAGTTGGAAAAGCAGAGAATGGAGAGAAACTTTAAGTCCCAGCAAGGTTCCCATGTGTGACCCTAAGATTAAAAAAAAATCCTGTATTGGGATTCTAGTTTAGTTTGTCTGTCTATATGTCCTAATACACTGACAAGATAGTTTATATGATAATTAGCTGGCTCTAATCGAGTTACTTTATCCATTGTTCCTTTTTTAAGCTTGTTCATTTATTTTGAGAGAGAAAGAGAGAGCGTGCGCATGTGGGGGAGGGATAGAGAGCGAGGGAGAGAGAATCCCAAGTAGGCTCCACACGGTCATTGCTGAGCCCGATGCTGGGGCTTGAACGCACGATCCATGAGAACCATGAGAACTGTGAGATCATGACCCCAGCTGAAATCAAGAGTCTGAGGCTTAACTGACTGAGACCCTTACACGCCCCTATCCATGTCGTGTTAGAGAATAAACCCCACGTCCTGGACTCTGGAATGTAGTGTATCCTGTCTCTGGAGAGTACATCTAGGGGTGTAATTAAAGTTACTATTGATCTTGTGTGTGAGAGGTTTCTGGTTTCTGCTGATGGGCCCTAAGAGTGATGATTAATAATAATAATAATGATGCCAGCCCTGTATCATAATAGCAATACTGAAACCAGATTGCTTAGGTTTTCAGCTCTGTTCCTTTATATCTGGTGGAAGTGAAACTTCCCAAGGTTTGGGGGCACCTGGGTGGCTCAGTCAGTTAAGTGTCTGACTTCGGCTCAGGTCATGACCTCATGGTTCATAGGCTCGAGTTCTGCATTAGGCTCTGTGCTGACAGCTCAGAGCCTGGAGCCTGCTTCGGATTCTGTGTCTCCCTCTCTTCTCCTCCCCTCGACCCCCAAATAAAAAAACATAAAAAAAAAAAAAAAAAAACCACTTCTCCGAGGTTCGGTCTCTCCTTCTATATAGAGGGGATGATGATGAAATAGGACCTATTTCAGGATTGGTAAGAGGGTTCAGTTAATTAGTACATGTAACAAATGATAAAGAAAGTTATGCATACAGCATATGAGCAACAAATATTAGCTATTACTAATTATTTTAGTTGCGTGTCAACTATGTAGCAGGTACTTGACATACACAATCTAATTTAATTCTCACGGCAACATCACAGGGTTTTATTTCTTTGGGGAGATGAGGATTCTGAGGTTCACAGAGGTTAAGCAATTTACTCAAGGTCGCATAGCTGTTAACTGTGGGGGAGGGGCAGGTTGGAACTGAGAATCCCGTCCTGCCTGATTCTAGAGCCTGTGCCTTGTCACCTCACAAACAGGCCATGACTCTACTTGTTATCAAAACTTCCCAGTATGTCGTGAAATTGGCTATGTTATTCCTTTAGAACACAGTTGGAGAGAAAAGGTATATATTTTATTTATTAGTTATATTATTCACTGATACATGTTTTTTACAGCACGTGGCTGAAGCTGGGAAGTATCTTCAGGCTCAATTTTACTGCCAGTTGAGCAAATGCCGA
Organism: Lynx canadensis; assembly: GCF_007474595.2. Classification (NCBI taxonomy): domain Eukaryota; kingdom Metazoa; phylum Chordata; class Mammalia; order Carnivora; family Felidae; genus Lynx; species Lynx canadensis. The sequence continues at coordinate 63,319,483 of NC_044319.2, read as the reverse complement.
TAGAAGAGCAAGGATAAACTTGCATCAGCTAGTTCCCAATTAACCCAGTCCACACTGGGTCTCTCCTGTGAGCAACGGGAAGATAGACTTTTATCTCAGAACTGCAGGCCGGTTTGGCCAGAGCAAGGCTGCATTACAGTTGGTTCAGGGGCGCCTCTTTCGGGTGACGAGGAGATTGCAGAACAACCCACTTGGCCCCATACCTGTCACTTCCCATTTTTAACTGCTCTCTTTTCCTGCACCTGGGCTTAGTGCTGGCCATGCTGGTTTCACACTGAGAGAACTTGCCCAGAAAAGATGACATCACATACACATTCTATATTACACTTTCCCTTCCCAGAATTTCCTCCCAACTTCCAACTTGGACTTCCCAAGAGGAATGATACTCATGTTGCTGGGTGAATCGGGGAGACCCTGGGCCCTGGGGCCTTGACCCAGTCAGACCTGAAGGAGTCACCAAAAGTTCTTGGTCTTGTCACAAGAATGAATCCAAGGACAGACATGCAACACAGAGGTCGAGTGACACAAGTGGGAAAGTTTATTAAAGCGAAAAGTACACTCTTGAGATTTGAGAGCAGGCTAGCAAGGGGGGGTGGAGGGAGAGACAGAGAGAGGGAGCGAGTGCCTTCTAGAGGTGGGGTTTGGGTTTCTTTTATTGACAGTTGTGAACTAGGGGGCAGAATATTTATCACTTGGGGCAGGAAGCAGGGTTTCCCGCCTTTTCTTCCTAATTTGGTCAGGGATTTCCTGTTATGGTATCTGCCATCTTGGGCCTGTTGCTTTGATGGGGCTTCCTGTGGAGTGCTGCCTGGACAGGCCTCTGACCTTCGCACAGCCTGCCACAGCTTTTTGGTTGCTGGCCTCCAGGTATCCTGTCAGAGCTTAAGTAACTTCCTATTCTAACACTCACAGGGTTAAGATAGTTTCTTAGCATTCCAACAACATATTCTCTCTCTCTCTCCTTAAAAACATACACAGGGTGTAAGAAGAAAAATCGTCTTGTGTTGTGAAAACATTTCAGATCCTCTCATTTGTATGGGATCTATTTTTCCATAGAGGGATTTAAACACACTACTTCATCTACTTTTGAATGAGACTGTTGTTAATGGTTTAGTTTCTTTGGGAACTATTTCTTGTAAGCCTGATAAGGCATCTTTTTTTTTTAATTTTTAAAAAATTTATTCTTGAGAGAGAGAGAGAGAGGGACAGAGCACGAGCGGGGGAGGGGCAGAGCAAGAGAGGGACACAGAATCCGAAGCAGGCTCCAGGATCTCAGCTGTCACCGGGTCCCGACGAGGGGCTCGAACTCACAAGCCGTGAGATCATGACGTGAGCCAAAGTCGGGCGCCCAAACGACTGAGCCGCTCAGGCGTCCTTGATAAGGCATCTTAATATTGTATATAGTTGTCAAAGGACAGAATTTTAACTAAGTAAATCTGAAGATCTAATTGGCTTTTGTAAGTGATTCAAGAATTGGGCAATGTCCATTCTAGCAAGTCAAGGGGAACTCTGAGGCCTTTTACAAAAATGGAAGGTTTTTATAGGCAGGAGGGTGGGGTGACAAGTTATTAGCAAAAGAAAAGAAAGGATTGCTCCAGATAAGGTCACCCTCCCTTAGGGGCAAGGGCGGGGTTTCCTACCCTAATTGGTGCAGACTGGAAAATTCCTGACTGACTGGTTAAGACTAAATTTCAGGGAGAGGTTTAAACTGCAATTAGGTTAGAATTTAAGCCCCAGTTTGGTGACTTGGCCCAGCATAAGTGACTCCACCTTGGACCTGTCCTTCCTTTCTTTCTTTCTTTCTTTCTTTCCTTCTTCTTTTGATGTCTGTTGATTTTTTCTTTTTTTTCTTTTTTCTTTTTTTTTTTTTTTTTTGAAATTTTACATCCAAATTAGTTAGCATATAGTGCAGTAATGATTTCAGGAGTAGAATTCAGTGATTCATCCCCCACATATAACAACAAGTGTCCTCCTTAATGTCCCTTGCCCATATAGCCCTTCCCCACCCACAACCCCTCCAGCAATCCTCAGTTTGTTCTCTATATTTAAGAGTCTCTTATGTTTTGTCCCCCTCCCTGTTTTTATATTATTTTTGCTTACCTTCCATACTGTTCATCTGTTTTGTATCTTAAAGTCCTCATATGAGTGAGGTCACATGATATTTGTCTTTCTCTGACTGACCAATTTCGCTTAGCATAATACCCTCCAGTTCCATCCACGTAGTTGCAAATGGCAAGACTTTGTTCTTTTTGATTGCCGAGTAACACTCCATTGTATATAGTGCCACATCTTCTTTATTCATTCATCCGTGGATGCATTTGGGCTCTTTCCATACTTTGGCCATTGTTGATAGTGCTGCTATAAACATTGGAGCGCATGTGCCCCTTCGAAATAGCAAACCTTTATCCCTTGGATAAATACCTAGTAGTGTAATTGCTGGGTCTTAGGGTAGTTCTATTTTTAATTTTTTGAGGAACCTCCATACTGTTTTCCAGAGTGGCTGCACTGGTTTGCATTCCCACCAGCAGTGCAAAAATGTTCCTCTTTCTCCTCATCCTCCCCAGCATCTGTCCTTGCCCGAGTTGTTAATTTTAGCCATTCTGAAAGGCATGATGTGAGAGCTCATTGTGGTTTTGATTTGTATTTCCCTGGTGATGAGTGATGTTGAGCATCTTTTCATGTGTCTGTTAGCCATCTGGATGTCTTCTTTAGAAAAGTGTCTATTCATGTCTTTTGCCCATTTCTTCACTGGATTATTTGTTTTTGGGTCTGTCGTTTTCTTTTTAGCATAGTTTGATTACTGTAATAACAACCATGTCACCCAGTTCCTCCCCAAAAATATTACAACAAATTAAATCAAAATACATGCCCATTACTTAGAAATGAAATCTTGCTACAATCCCTCTAATGTAAAAACAGCATTTTCTTGCCCTACTCTCAATTCCTCACAGGCAGCCACTTTCAAGTGTTTTTTGTTTCGGGTTTTTTTTTGTTGTTGTTTGTTTGTTTTTTAGGGCCTTTTTATTGTGCAATAACTTTTGATTGACAGAGAGTTGGGAAGATACTACAGAAAGTTACTATATATCCAGGGGTGCCTGGGCGGCTCAGCCAGTTAAGAAAGTTACTATATATCCTTCACCCAGCTTCCCCTAATGTTAAGATTTTTACATAACCATGGTGCACTTATCAAACCCAAGAAGCTGACATTGGTACAATACAGTTAAGTGAACTATAGACTTTATTCAGATTTCATGTTTTTCCACTGATTTTTTTTTTTCCAGAAGCCAATCCAGGATACCATGTTGCATTTGGTTATCATCTCTTCCCTGATGTGGAAAATGTTGGGGTTCAGAGCCAATGGTCAAGAAAAAAATCCTTGAACCATCTTTGGCGCAAAAAGGTGGTTTTATTACAGTATGGGGACAGGACCCATGGGCAGAAAGCTGTCCTGGGGTAGTGACCGGTGACTGATTATGTAAGTTCAAGTTGGGAGGGGATTAGGAATAGCAGAAGTCTCTAAGGAATGTTGGAAACAAGGTTTCTAGGACCTTGAGGGGGCTACCTATTTTTAGGAAAAGGTCATTTATTACTGTTTAGTAAAAAAAAAAAAAAAAAAAAAAAAAAAAAACTCAGTCGTGAGAACCTTCGGATGTATATCTGGGGGCCATATGCCTGGAGGATGATTGCCAACATGTATCTTGGGGGGCAGCGAAAATGAAGTTTCCAAAAGAATTTTTATATGTTAGACAGGATCCTGTGGGGTTGGGCTAAGGTCGCCTTTTGCCCCTAGCAAAGTGTCAACTTCAAGGCAGCTGAACTCCCAGAGGAAGGTCACTCTGCCTGTCTCAAGGCCTTATCAATGGGCTGTAGGTAGTAAGGACATTTAATTTTTTTCTTTTGCCTTTGTTTTGTACATCATTCCCAACAATCTGTGACAGTTTCCCAACCTTGTGTTTCATGACCTTGACATTTCCAAGAGCACTGGTCAGTATTCGGCAGATTGTCCCTCGATTTGGGTTTATGTGATATTCTTTCATGATTAGACTGAGGTTTTTAAGAAGTGCCCATCTCCATGAATTCGATCAGTGGGACTGTGACCTTGATCACATGGTTAAGATTACACTTTGTTTTTTTACATGTCTCTCTTGTGAATGCATTGCCATTGGCTTTAGCGTAGACACCTTCTGTTCTAAGCGCGGTGTCTGACATAGTGTGAGTGCTCATCTGAAACTGCCTTGGTGAGAAGCAAGGGAAAGGGTAGTCCAAGTTCAAGATCAGCCTGTGCAAAGGCACCTAAATTAGATCGGTGCTGTTCAAGCTTTCCGATGCGTGTGCATCACCTGGAGACCTTAGGAACTTTGGATTTGGTGGGTCTGAGGTTGTGGCCTGCGACCTGCATTTCTAATAAGCCCCTAGGTATTCACCTAAGCCTCCCACCAGCTCAGTGTACTTACTATACTGCTGGCAGCTTCCTGAGGTCACGGTCTGGTCTAGTAAATAACAAAGAATGCAGTTTGTCTGGCAAAGTTTCACCAATTTCACCAATTGACCTAGAGATCCTTCCAATCTCACACCTGTGAACCTCACACATTCAGCTTGACAGCTCGTCCCTCTTCCCAAAAGGGCAACAAGATTTTTTTCATACCCACTTCCTCCTCCTATCAGAAAGCATCTTATCTGTGACCTTCAGGAAAAAGGAGCTCTCGAAACACCCAACTCCACGAGTTTACCTTTCCTCTGTATTACTTTCCCAAATTTTCTTCTGTTGATTTATTTTCCTGGGTTTTGGTGACACAGCAAACCTACTGAATTAGAGTTGGTGGTGGTTTTATCGCAAGCAGGTAGTCGGGATTCAACCCCATGTCTGGACGCCAGCAAGGGAGGAGTCAGGGTCAGCTATGGGGAAAGTCAGATACCTGTCCTGGCAACACTCCAAAACTAAAGCTGGAAGAAAGCCAGATCAAATCAGACAGGCCCAAGACAAAGAAGGCCTGCAACCCTGCTCCCAAAGAAATCCCCTCCCCAAATAATATTCCACCGCATGGTAAACAACTGTCCATGAAAGATAGAGACCCAAACCCTGGGCCCTGCTCTCCCTTGAGCGGGCTGCTCTCACGTCTGGAGAGTGCACTCTCTCTCCCTTTAATGATCTCTTTTCCAGCACTACTCAACCAGTGTCTGGTCTGTTCTTGAATTTTTCTCTTGGGAGGAGCCTAAGAGCCTGCGGTGACATCCCAGGGAGGGGCTGCGCGGAGGCCTCAGGGCCAAGGGGTCTCCCCAGTCCACCCCGCGACAGATGAACGGCCTGCCCTAATATGCTTGGCACATAGGAAGGGCTCAATATATTGTTGTTAGATAAAGGAATGGATAAATAGGTACCAAGAGGACGGAGTCTAAGGCAGAAACACTTTTTTTTTCAGTTAGGGATAGATCTTAGTGTCAATTGTTTCCTGATTTCCTAGACCAGTCTCCTGCCTATAACAGAAAAAAATAGGTTGTTTCATATTTACAATGAAGCATAATATTCATATGTAGACACTCAGGACAAAGAGGTGTCGATTAATCAATACTCCCTTCTCCATGAATTCAATTCTATTTGTTGGTGGGGAAAAAAAGTAAAAGCAACAGTTTGTCAGAAGTGGGATTCGAACCCACGCCTCCAGGGGAGACTGCGACCTGAACGCAGCGCCTTAGACCGCTCGGCCATCCTGACTTCGTACGTATGGTTGTCTTATTTTCCTTTAGTATTATTCTACAGTACTGTATCATGACGTTAACATACATCAAAGCTGTATTTATTGTTTTATATAAAATTAGAACTCTCCATGGGATCCTTGTCAAAGCACGGAAAATAAAACTGTCTCCGACTCCTCTTTCCTACTTCACCATCCTAAACGGTAAGGATCCATTTTAACTTTCGCCCTTTTGAGCCCTCCAATCACTCCTCTAGCGCGGCGGATTCTCGCCAGGGTGGGTCCCTTGCCGGCCGGTCTCCTTCAGACCCTCCGTCCCAAATCGTCGGTACCGAATCCCACGCCCCGCGGATCCAGAGCTGGGACGAGCCCAGTGGCAGAGCTGGGAGCGCGGACGAGAGCAGGGGGCGGGAAAAATCCCTGGGCCGAGCGAGGCGTCTGCTTTCCTGCTGGGCTCCGCGCTGCCCCGGCCTCCAGTCCCTGTCCGTAGCTGGAGGATCGACTAGGAGTAAGGCCGAGGTCCATTCTCGTTAAGGGAAAGCTCCACGCACTTCAGAATCGTGGAACACCGTGGTCCTAGAAGCCACGGCCTCCATTTGCCTTATATAGAAAATTCCCAAAGCTTGTGAGTGTCAGCGTTGGTGGTATAGTGGTGAGCATAGCTGCCTTCCAAGCAGTTGACCCGGGTTCGATTCCCGGCCAACGCATCTCTTTTCCTCTTCCCGAGGAAAGCCACACGGGATGCTTTTTTTTTTTTTTTTTTTTTAAAGCCTAAACCCAAACTAGGAACCGCGGGCACTGCCTTCTCTCCCGGACTCATCTGTCGCTGCGGAGCCCCTTCTCCTCCCAGCCGCGTTTGGGTCCAGTGTCCGACTCGGAAGGCTTTCTTTCCTGTCTGCCGCTCCTCCCCGCCTTTCTTTCCCCGCTGCCACCTCTGGAGGAACCTGCGCGACGCCGGGTGCCAGGTACCGAGTGCCGAGCGCCGGGAGCCGGGTCTCCGGAGGGCCCTGCGTGCAGGTGCGCGAGGTCCGTGCGGCTGCCCTGCGAGTGCGTCGGGAGAACTGCGCTTGCAGGTACGACAGTAAACTAAATAATTAGCAGAAGTCAATAAATGGACACCCAGCTCAGCCACTGAAGAAAGTCTAAGTACGCTGGGAGCAACTTGGGCACATGAATCCCCTTTTTCAACTGTAAACGTTATGAAATCTAAGTACGCATCCAGTTTTTCCGATGAAAATTTAACGCCCGAGTGTGCAACCTGCTGTCTGTTGAGTGTCCAATACATACTGGTTTGAAGACAAAGTATGAAAAAATTCTAATATCTTCATATTGGTTACACGTCCAAACAGTATTTTGGAGATCTTGGGCTAAATCAGATGTGGTATTAAAAGCCACCCGTTTCTTAATTTTTAATGTGGCTGCAAGAAAATGTAGATTACATGTAGGGCATTCGGCATGCGTCGGTTGCAACGCGCCAGTCGAGGCAGTAAAAAAGGCATAGTGTTGCCAGCAGCCTGTAACGTTTCACGGAAGAAATTGTCCTGGCAAGTCAGAAGTAAGTTTGTAAACAATGACTTGGGATCCCACTGCGCGGTGTTCCTCGTTAGTATAGTGGTGAGTATCCCCGCCTGTCACGCGGGAGACCGGGGTTCGATTCCCCGACGGGGAGACTATGGAACTTTTTTTTTTTTTCCTCCTTCCCACCCCACTTTCTTGTTTCTACACTCTCTTACTGGAGAAATAGAAGTTATTCCTAAATGATTTCAGATTCTCTCCAAAAGTATGCTCGTCACATGCGAATTTCGTGGATGATGGGCAAGAGTACGGGTCCTGCGGTTATTTTGACCCTGGTTCTTCACTCTGGAAGCGAGTTTCCACCTGATCTACCACTGAAAGAGGCTTGCCACTGGGTGTAACTTTCTCCCATCCGCGTAATTTCAGGCTGCCCGCTGGAGGAGAATCCCGGGATCCAGGCTGTGCCTTCAGCTCTGTATTCCAAATGTCCACTCTCCACCTTGCGGTCTCCCGCACCCAGGACTCAGGAGGCGCTCCTGCTTTCTTCCTCCCGGGCTTGTTGCTAGTCAGCTGTGGCCAGCCAGCGTTCTCAAGTGCACACTCTTTGCGCCGCCTTACTACGACCAACTTGTGCCCACAGAAGGGAGCACTGGCCTGACAATCAGAACACCTGCTCTTTTGTCACTAAGAAGCTGTGTGCTTCTGCGCAAGCCATTTTTCTCGGGGCTTCGGTTTCTTCATCTGTAACGTGAAGGAGCCAAGCTACAGTTTCTGAGACCCTTTGCGGCTCTAAAGTCCTTTGATGTAGTGCCCTGAGGAGCACCTGGGGCACAGTATGTGCTCATTTTTAGAAAAGACAACATTTTTCCTGCATATAAGAGTAATATATAGTCCTTCTAGAAAATATGGGAAATAAGCAAACCACAAAAGAATAAGAGGCACCCATATTTCCATCACCCAGGGAATCCCCATTGTTAATGTTTTGCTGTGTGCTTAGCTCTTTGGCATTTTTTAAATGCAAAGTTGGAATCACGGTGTGCGTACTGTTTTTTAAGCTACTTGAGTGTTACTTAAAAACCTGAATATTTCTATATTCATTGAATGTTAGTCTAAAACGTTACTTTAATGGCTTCGTTGTGCTATATTAAATGGCCACATTATAGCTTCTTCAACGAATCTCCTAATTTTGAACATTTCTTTTGCGGCAGTTTTTCTCTCTTCTGGTGGAGGAGCTCTTGGAATCTCTGCCTCATACTCTTTTCACCCTCCAGCTATTATTTGCACCATGGCCTCCCTGAAATCTGTGCTGGGTAGATACTTGGTTGGAGGGTAAGCCAGAGATAGGAGAGATTTATTTGCAGATTTGGTTTTCCGGAATCAGGCTATCTCTTCTCTGAGATTTGCTCCTTCAAATTCCAGCCAGTCTAGCAGCCTTCAACTTTGCCTCAATGCATGAGGTATAAGACTGGTTTTCTGCCTGAATTTATGTGCCCGAGTCTCATTTCCTGGGGAGTGCCCTCAGAACGAGGATCCTGCCCTTATGATTCCTCCTTCCATAGCTTGAATCCTCTTTTCTTTTTTTTTTCTTTTTAAATTTTATTTATATCCAAGTTAGTTAACATATACAATGTTCTTTATTTTCTATCTCCTTTGATCGCTTTCCAGTGCCTTATAGATTTTTTTTAAATTTGTCCAGAGTTTATAATTATTATGGGCACAGTGGTTAGTACCACACAAACTCCCCCACCAGTATGGAAAGGAATTACTTTTTAATTGTATTCATAGCGTTTTTGAACAGAAGTTTCTAATTTTTATAGAGACAAACACTTTCCCTGGTAGTTTCTTAACTTTTTTCATAAGTAAAAAACTCTTACCCACCCCAATATCAGATCAGTTTTTACCTTTATTTTCTTAAGTGTTTCCTTTTGCTTTTTTGGTATTATCCCTTTAATTCTTTTTGAAACCATTTTGAGATGTAACATGGGTAAGTAAAACTCTATTCCCATCCCTCCACCTGGTGGTTCTCCATTCAATTCATTGCATAGCCCACCCCTCAACCACTGATTTGAAATGACATCATTGATGGGTGCTAACTCGTCCATCCCTCTCAAAGAAGACAACACAAAAACTCTGGGACACACTTGACTCCAGTCCCAGCTTGGGTCCATGAGCTAAACGTGAAACCAGAAGATATCAAGCTTCCTCCCGGATACTGTGAATGACTGGGTGTCAATGGCTTACAGTCCCTTAGGCTGCTGTCCCTTGTTGTCTCTTCTTGCTCATGTTTTTGATACTTGGCTATGTGAGTGGTGCCCCGGTCTGATTTCCAAGACAGTTTTGACTCCATCTTGGATTATGAGCTGTTTATCACGAACCCAGTAGATTGCATGCTTTCTCTTAGGTATCGTGGATCAACGGGATGGTATAAACCTTTCTCTGTTCCACTGTTGGGATCTTTTCCACAGGAATTTGGGAAGAGTCCAACACAGGGACCTGGAACCCCTCCCTCCTCCCGCACCCGGGTTGTCTTTTAAGAACAAAAAGCTGCACAGATCCTTGGTGGCAAGGTATATATTATCACAATACACCCACAACTGTAGCCCAAGACTACAAAGTTCTTTAGATCGTTTCATCCCCTCAGTATCTAATAGTCCCGCATCAGAGGTGGAGGTGGAAACGTTATCTGCTTTTGTTTTAATTTGGAGTTGGTTTTATTTTATTTTTGCTTTTCAGTTTATTCACTGTAGTGGATATGTCCCCTGGTTTGCTCAGCACCCAGTCCCGTACCATTCTGGTTTGCTTTCCTGTGCTATTGAGGCTGGGAAGCTAAAAACTACATTTCGTAGATTCCTTTGCAGCGGGGGTTCTGGTTATGATTTACGTTCCACCAACCAGATGTACTTTAGTGAGATCTGATTTGTAACTGAGTTACATGGGAGAGACACAGGGATACAATTTGGGTGGTGTAAATAGTGGCCAATGCAGCCAGTGTTCTGGAGCCAGAGACCGGAGCCTGGGGAAGCTTTTTAATTTGTTTTATAGCAGGTTTTGCTGGGTAGTGTGGTAGCCCGATATACAGAACAGTTTGGGGAGCTATTCCTGGAAGTTAGCCTAGAGTCTGTTTCTTCAGTCTCCCTGATGCCTGGCGAATTATTCATAGCCCTCAATAAATCCTTTTGTATTTAAACAAGCTACAGTAGATTCTGCTGTTTGCAGTTAAGGATCCTACTGTGCTCATCCTTGAATGAGAAGCCATCTAAGGAATCTCTCTAGATCTGGTGTCTCTTTCTCCCAATAAGGAGCACTTTATTGGAGCACACTTTATTCTGTTGTTGTTTTTTTTTTTAATTTTTTTTTAATGTTTATTTATTTTTGAGACAGAGAGACAGAGCATGAACGGGGGAGGGTCAGAGAGAGGGAGACACAGAATCCGAAACAGCCTCCAGGCTCTGAGCTGTCAGCACAGAGCCCGACGCGGGGCCCGAACTCACGCGAGATCACGCAAGATCATGACCTGAGCCGAAGTCGGCCGCTTAACCGACTGAGCCACCCAGGAGCCCCTATTCTGGGTTTTATATTCATTATTCCTTTGGCCTGTATAACAGTTTCAATACATGTGTATGTGTTACCAAATATATGTATTATTTGGATTTTCATGCTTTTAAAGGTTTTATAACTGGTACCAGGCAACATGTATTCTTTTGCAACCAGCGTTTTTCCCCCCTAAATATTATTTTTATAGGATTCATTTATATTGAGACACATAGCCATTAATGGTATTCAGAAGATTTAAAACAGCTGCAAGATTCTGTATTTCAACTATTCCCTACTAGTCCTTAACTGCACGTATAGATCTGTGTGTTTGCGCGTCTCATAAAACCGATTTCCAGGCAACGTAAGTTGTCGTGCAAATCCTATTTAACCTTTCAAATCATCTCCAAATTGTTTGGTTTTTCATAATTGTTGGTTTTGTTTGATACAGCTGTCACTGGCTAAATGATGCCTCTATCTGAACCCTGCTTTACCAAATCCCCCCACTTTCTGTCCAATACATTGATAGTCATGCAGTGACTTGTGTGAGTAAGCTGAAAATTTTTTCCTAAAATTAGGATACTGAATCCTTTGTCATCTTCTGTTAAACTAACAGCAATCGTGATAAGTTTTTTTTTTCCAGCCTTTGAAATACTGTTTGAGGGTTGTTTAGATCTGTTTTCTCTATCACACAATAGTCATTTATTGGAATGATATGTGTCATCAGGCTGGACGAGACAACTAACGGGATTGTGAGGTACATGGGCTCTGTTGTGCTTCCCGTGTTTGAACTTGGCTCCCCTTCTCTCAGTTTCCTCATATGTAAAAGGGGGTAATGATGATGATTATAATTCTCAGATGAGTTAATAAGTGTTTAGAATGGTGTCTGGCGATGAGCAAGCATTAATTATCTTCTTTATTACTAAAACAATTACCCGCGGTGGGAGGATGTTTGGGGTTTGAAAAACAAACAAACCTGTTCCATGAAATGAAGGTGAACCACAATACAGATGGGGGAAAGGGGCACCTGCCCCTCCGTCACCTGTTAGCCCCCAATTTCCCCTATGTTCCAGTCTGCGTCCCAGTCTCCATCCTATCACAGGACGGCCAGCAGAGGCCACAACATGTGGCTGAGTGTGACGCGTTACCGCCTGCCCGTTCTCTCTGTTATTTCCTGACTCTCGGTACCAAGTTTGGGTGGAGGCTGTTGTTCCCACAAGTGGCCACAGGCAAGGGTGACTACTGAGTAGTAATGAGTGGTAGCAGACAGCCACAGTGTCGGGGAGCCAAACTGACACTGGGCCTTTGTTAACTGGACCAGGGTTCGGGTGGCCCTGTCCTGGGACAGGACAGTCCTATCACCAGGGCTTGCAGTAGGCTGGCTTAGATTGGACCCGTAGGTTGGGAGGCATTGAGCTGCCTCTTGACAGTGCTCATGTAGAATTCTTTAGAGCTGGCCAGCAGTGGCATGGGGACTGGCTTTCTGGTGTCTAGGGACAGCCAAAGCAGAACCCAGACGACGATTCTTTCTGAGGGGGAGTTAAGGGGTATGGCACTGACCGATCAGAATGTTACCGTCTATACATTTCCCTCCTTGTCACAGGATTAACTGTCTTCCAAAAGTTTTCTGTTGTCGTCGTCGTCGTTGTTTTTCTAGCAGATTTATTGACCCGCAGATCCCGTGCAATACGTATGCTAAGCATTGAAGGTCGGTATAGCGTTCCTTTTCCCTGGTGCACATGTAAAACCCTGAACAATCAACAGTTTGGGTATGTTATATATTTGTTACTACCCCATCTAAGCATTTTTCTTTTCTTTAATTTTTTTTTAATGTTTATTTATTTCTGAGACAGAGAGAGACAGAACATGAATGGGGGAGGGGAGAGAGAGAGGGAGACACAGAATCCGAAGCAGGCTCCAGGCTCGGAGCTGTCAGCACAGAGCCGGACGCAGGGCTTGAACTCATAAACCATGAGGTCATGACCTGAGCTGAAGTCAGGGGCTCAACGGACTGAGTCACCCAGGCGACCGGATCTAAGTATTTTTCAATTTCCACTCAATTTCTCTTTGATCCATGAATTATTTTAAAAGCATACGTTATAATGAAGTGAATTTTTGCAAATGTTTGAGAAGACTATGTAGCCAAAAATTATTGGTTGCAGAGTTCTAATTATATATATTTAAATTTTTTTAATGTTTACTGATTTTTGAGAGAGAGAGACAGCACGAGTGGGAGAAGGGCAGAGAGAGAGGGAGACACAGAATCCAAAGCAAGCTCCAGGCTCTGAACTGTCAGCACAGAGCCCAATGCAGGGCTCGGGCCCACGGGCAGCAAGATCATGACCTGAGCGGAAGCCGGAGGCCCAACTAACTGAGCCACTCAGGCGCCCCTAAATATATATATTTTAAACCAAGCTTGTTAATTGTGTTCATATGCTTAATTTTTTTCTCTCTGCTTGACCTATTGAATGCTGAGAATAGTAAGTTGAATTCTCTCACTGTAGAATTTGAAGAATCAACTATAGATGAATTTGTCAGTTTTCTCTCAGAGGTCTCATAATTCTTGCTTCTATGTTTTAACATCATTTTATTAGATACACATGTATTTAGAATTGTTATATGTTTATCATAGTTTAACCTTGAATCATCATGTGGCGACATCTTTATCCCTTATGATGCATTATTTCTTAAACTTTATTTTGTCTGGTATTACTTAGCTATGTGCCAACTTTCTTTTAGACTGTTCCTGTCATATCTTTTTCCATTCTTTTCCATTCAGTCTTTCTGTGTTTTTTTTTCTGTTTTAATGTCATTCGTCTAAAACAGAATAAAATATATTTTAAAAAAATCCACTCTCACTGGCAAATTTTCTCCATTTATATTTATTGTGATTACTGATATATTTGGATTTATTTCATCATCCCATTTTGTACTTTCTTTTTTATTTTTTTTTAATGTTTATTTACTTTTGAGAGAGACAGAGACAGAATGCGAGTGGGGTGGGGCAGAGAGAGAGGGAGGCACATAGTCTGAGGCAGTCTCCAGGCTCCGAGCTGTCAGCACAGAGCCTGATGCAGGGCTCGAACTCACGAGGTGTGAGATCAGGACCTGATCTGAAGTCAGTCACTCAACCGACTGAGCCACCCAGGCACCCCTGTACTTTCTTTTTTAATAACTCAGTTTTTCTTGTATTTTTTTTTTTGCCTTCTTTTAGATTGTTGTCCTGTACTTGCAAAGCGAAACATGGGAAATGTATGTGTGTTTAGAATAAACTGGAAAGTAATTTTTAATTTCTTCTGCCAATCCAATAAACAGGTGAAGGTGAGAGTAGCGGTTCCCAAACTTGGGACTTTGCAGATAAGTAGAATTTCCCCTAAAATGTTGGTGACCAATATAGAGTTGCCAACTTTTTATTTTGCCGAATTAGGAAATTAATAAAAACAACCGCAGACACTGCTTTGTATAAAACAAAGAACATTTTAAAACAAACTTAAAAGTGTAAAAAAAGGTAATCTCAATATAGAGTTCTTTTGGCAAACTTCTCTGAGATACACACACATACACACACACACACACACACACACACACACACACATAATTTGGGCCTATATGGGTATTGTGTATTCTCATTCTCTGAAGAGCATTGGACACCGACCTGCACCCACACTGGAATCCACTGAGTAGGGCGCAGAGGTGTAGAAGGAAGAGAAGGTTCTGGGCGGAGGGTGGGGACTTGGCACCACAGAGAAGGGCTGCCTGTGGGTGCCTGGGTGCGTCAGAGGTGTGGCTTGGTAGAGGGGTTCGGGGGGGGGGGCAGGGGCGGAGGTGATGTGACTCAGGAAGCCTGCGGCTGCGAAATGACCCAAGAACAAGAGAGAAGCTTCCCTCCAGGCTGCAGAGAAGAGGCCAGGCACTGACCAGGATCCCTGTGCTGGTGATGTTGGATGAGGGGTCTCTGCCCTCAGATATTTAGATCTGGATTTGCCAGTGTGAGAGTCTTTAAATTACAGGCAGTTACAAACTCTGTGTTCTGTCCCGGTGCCTAATGCACGAGTAGAAACCTTTCAAAAACAGCTGGGCTTGGAGATTAGTCTTGTTCTACTGGGCTTCCTTGCTTAGACGTTACATTTCGCCGGGCGTGACTGGACACGTGATACGGTATTTTAAACATTCACAATAGCAAGCTGATTGTGAGTTACCACTCGCCCAGGCACGAGCGCATAAATCGTCTAGATCAGCAGGAAAGTCGACTGTACCTCCCGGAGCAAAGCCGAGTGAACTCGCGAGCGCACAGAGAGACTTCGTTCTGGACTCCCCGAGGAGCTGGGCTGCTGCGGCTTCTCAGCATCATCTGGGTGCACACCGAGGCCTGTCCCAGGTCTAGGCAGGTGCCTCCGCAGCGCGGGGGAAAGGCCTGCTTGGCTGGGGCCACCCGGCGCGCCGGAAGGGGACCGCCCCGCGGGTTCCCACACCAGCCCCGAGCACCGCTTCGGGGCGAAGCAGAAAGCGCGGCCGAGTTTTTTCCTTCGGTGAACTGGGTTGGCAGAGGCCCTGGCTTCCGCCTGTCTCTGTGGCGCAATCGGTTAGCGCGTTCGGCTGTTAACCGAAAGGTTGGTGGTTCGAGCCCACCCAGGGACGGGGCCTGACCCTTTTGAACCGCGGGCGTGGGTGTTCTTCCCGGAAGCCGCGGGGCATCCTCCGCGTGGCCAGGTTCTCGCTCACCCCTGGTCCCTCGCCCCCGTGGCCTGGGTTTCCTAGCAGGAGGTCCGCCTGGGTAGGGTTGCGGTCAGGAGTGAGAATTTTAGCCGCTTAACTTCACTTCTACGAAAACTGCTTCGTGAAATTGTTGTAAAAATGGCGACCAAAGGAAGCCAGCACCGGTAATCCGAAGGTGAGTTCGTTATCAAACCTGTGCCTGCCTCGCCTTTGACCTTGTGTTGCCTAACTCATCAAACGGGCTTGTCCGGAGCCTGGGCCCCTAGTCATGCCGCGTCCGACTGGTTGCCAGTTTTTGGAGAGTCTGCTTTCTAAATATCTTTCAAATAGGCACCTGCGTCCCCAGCCTCGCTGCCACTTACTTCCTCACTATCTAGTCCCCCACCCCCCACCCCCACCGCCCCTTGAGTTACTGCAACAACTACCTAGGTTTCTAGGCGGTTTCCTGTCTTCAACTCCCCTCTCCCTTCCTTGCACGGAGCTGCCCGAGAGGCTTCCTAAAACTCGTTCGGCCTGAAATCCCTCCACGGCTGGCTGGGGGCCCGGAGGCGCTCTCCTCTGCTTGGAAGGCCGTGCCTTTGATGATCTGGCCCCTGAACTCCCTCTTCTCCCTCACTGGCTCTTTACACTGGAAAAGGGCCGAACCACCTTCTTGAACCCTAATCTGGCTTTGGAATCTTTGCCCACGGATCTTCAGCGTTCCTCCTCTCTGCCTGGCGAACTCCTCCTTCACCACCACAAGAACACTGCAGCCTTTTCTCCACTCTCTCCTCAAGGCTTTTCTCCCTAGAATGGAGACTCCTCCCGGGACTGACCCTGTGCTCTACATCTCTGTCTTCAGCACTTGGACTCAAGCTGGGCATATTGTAGACCCTAAATAGATGTGAGGTGGATGTCCAGGGTTTCCCAGTGCACCTGCCTTATGTCTGAATCTCATCCGATATTCATACATCAAGCTTGAATCGTCTTGACCTATAGCTCATAACTTGACCTATAGCTCATAACTCAGTTATGAGCTATGGCATATGGCTCATAACAATTAGGCTGCCCCTATACCTCTGTCCAGGCCCCTGGCTCCTTCCCAGGGGTGCCTTCTCCTGCCCAGCACCTGCTCTGGAACTACGTCTAACTTTCCCCCCACCCCTACTCCCATCCCACACCACCTGTAAAAGTCTCCTGTGCCCGTTGCCTCAGCAGGACTGGTGAATTCGCCACTAGCTGATTCACATGAGCTGCGGTGACATGATTTAGTTTAGACACATGATTAGTTTAGACACTAACCCCTGGTAGAATGTCGGACAACAGGAGGGAAAATGGGTTTTTATTATCAGGTCTTCTTACCACGGTTTTTCCATCTTCTGGCTGAGAGTAGCACACAAAATCTTGCAAAATGCTTTATTGGAATCAAGAAATGTGCTTAAAGCTCGTACAAAGAAATAAGATCGCTAAGCTTTCTTCCACAAGCAATGCTGGTGACCCCACCCTTACTCATTGTCACTGACAGGCGGAGGGATTTCCAACTGTCCTAGCTTAACTCAGCAGACCTTAGTGCATAGAGTATCGCTTAGCCAAGGTTTGTTTGGTGAGTGATGTAAACAAAACTGCACCTGAATTAGATACTGAAGCAGAAAGCTGGTTCGCTGTTCCCTGCCTCTCCTCTCTCTGACTGTGGCTTATCCTGGCCAAGTGTCCTGCCTCCTGAGCAGCTGTAGTGGACTCTTTCCTGCCATGTTTTCTCCGTTCAGACCCGAGATAGCTCTGCTCACTGAGCTCAATCTGGGACAGCCATGCTGCCCTCCTTCCTGCGGACGTAGGGATTGTTGTGTGCTTTCTTTTCCAACACCCTCCAATCCCCAACGTCCTTCCAGGACCATCTTCGACTCATGACATCAAGAGGGTCCATCATTATATACTCACAGACCATCCCGATTCTGGCATGGGCCCCCCCTGAAAAACTCAATTCTATACCACCCCTGTGATCTTTCTGCCACCCACACCATGGCTCATATCCTAGGAAGACAGGGGTCTTCTCTGATCTGTCCTGGACTGCCGTGCTCTTTCTCAGTCACCCGCTTCACTGGTTCTGCCGTCTCCCCTAGACCCTCCACAGCCCCCACGATCTGTCTGGAAGGAGCTTTAGTGTGCCTCACAACAAATGTAGACCATCAGCCAGCTGGCCCTCGGCCATAATTCTCTTACCTACATATTCGGTTATTTAAGAACAACGTTCGCATGTTAGGTCACCATCCAGATTCTGCATTGTCGCGTTGCTGTGACAGGGCAGTCGTGCAGAGAGAGCATCTGTGTGGCTCTGAGACTTCAGTTCTGAGGGATGCGGCTACTCACTGGGGCATCACTGTGGGCACCTGAAGGTCGCCAGCCCTGCCTTCCGGTGTGAGCAATTGCGTGGATGGAGTTGACCATTAACTGGTCGCCAGCCCTGCCTTCCCAGCGGAGACTGAGAGAAAATGGAGTGGGGTGAGGGGCCCTCAGCCTGGACGCTGCCCCCAGAGCTGCCTGTTGGGGACGACGGGGTTGTGAATCCAGAGAGAGGTTCGGGGGTGCCGATTTTATTGCCCCTGTTTGTCCTACGGGCCCTGGCTCCACGTGACTTTGCCGTCCTTCCACTTCTTCACGGAGCTCTGAAGGTCTCTCTGCACAGCCACATGCAGCCCTGTGTCCACCACAAATAGGAGTGCTGTCACCAGGAAGAAAGCGATTTGGTACCAATGTGGAAGGAACGTTGAGGTGGAGGGAACTGGCGGACCTAACGGGAGAAGCACAGGGATGAGAAAGATGACAGTTGTTAAGGCAGAAGTTTGGTGTCTGTCCAATTATTTCATTTCGTCCAGTGGTTAACTACATAGGCTTTGAATCTTGGGAATGATCCTGGAGAAAAGGTCATTATTCCCGCTCCCTGCACCACCACCACCACCACCACCCCCCCCCCCCCGGCTCCTTTTCCCCTCAGTCTCTGCATCTGTAAAGTAGACTCCAAACTAGCTAGTGATCTCCTAACGTTGTTGTCAAGAGTCACTGGGTGCTTGGGAGGAAGCACCTGGCAGTGTCCAACACACCGGAAGTTGCCCAATCAATGTCAACTCGTCCTTGTTACAGAAGGGGAACTTGACATGCAGCGAGACTAAGTGGCTTGCCCACCGTCACACGATGAATGAGCCACAAAACCAGAACCCCGACTCTAGGCCCTCTCCGTGAGGGGGTGAGAGGCTCCCACCAGGTGGGCTCGTGGCTAAGCCTTGGGCTTGGAGAGGACAGGAAGGCAGGTCAAGATGGCCAGCGTCATGTGCACACATACCCTTGCGGGCATGGTTTGACTGGCGTCAGTGAGGACAGGTGCATTTATGGGGAAGGAAACGCGGTTTCCGTTCCTGCCGTCACATTGCAGAGTGAATGACGCCCCTCAGCACCCCTCGGAGAGAAGCCCCGGCAATAATCAGGACGCAAAGCAAAAAGCGTAGGATCCTCTGAACTCGTCTTCCCAGGGTGAACGCAGACCCCACGCACAGGGGGCTCTGGGCCCTTGTAGGGCTGCACAGCCTCACCTTGAACCGTGATGTTCACAGCCTCTGATGACTCATTTTTACTCCCGATAAGCCCCCTGCAGAAGTAGGAGCCACTGTGTTTGCTCGTTGCTTTTGGAATGTAGAAGTCGGAATTCCTATGGAAAAACATCTTGCCCCTTCCGTCCTGGAAATATTGAACCTTCTGTACCGCCCTGTTCTTCCAGCTGTGGCACCTCAGCTGGACGGTGTCTCCCTCCTGGAACACCCAGCGGGGGGCCTGAAGCAGCAGCCACCCTGAAAGACACGGAGACCACAGGCCCCGGAGGGCCTCAGCGACGAGAGCAAACACCTTCCCGAGGAGACACCACCCAGATCCTGGGACGTCATGGAGAGCCAGACTGGGAGCCGTCCCTGCAGAGCTCCCTTCGGGAAAAAGGCCACTGGGCCCCGCAGGAGAAGTCAAGTCGCACCAAGACTTTCTGTCCAGTGGGAAAGAGAGACGCACACGTCGAACCGTAGGGTTAGAGCTGAGGGGCTTAAGTGATGAGGTAGGTGAGGAGCTATCCACAGGGTCCTTAAGGCCTGTGCTGGGGTTTGCTACGGCAGCTGATAAGCAGCCGCCGTAGGCTTTAGATCAAAGAGTAAACGTTGCACTTGAACGTGATGATTTGCCCCATCCAAGGAAAGGTAGATTTCAGAAAGGATAGATAATTATAGGAATATTTGAAGACTCCTGCCAGTCAGGAGTGAGGTCACTGGATGGCCACGGGAGTTGCTACAGAAATCGTGAAGGAGAACTCAAAATAAAAGTCAAGGAAGGGAGGGGCGCCTGGGTGGCTCAGTTGGTTAAGTGCCCAACTCTCTCTCTCTCTTTTTTTTTAATGTTTATTTATTTTTGAGAGAGAGAGAGAGCATGAACAGGGGAGGGGCAGAAAGAGAGGGAGACAAAGAATCTGAAGCAGGCTCCAGGCCTCAACACAGAGCCCGATGAGGGGCTCGAACTCATGGACTGTGAGATCATGACCTGGGCTGAAGTTGGACGTTTAACCGACTGAGCCACCCAGGCGCCCCATTAAGCGCCCAGCTCTTGACTTCGGCTCGGATCATGGCTCGGGATTTGTGGGATCGAGCCCTACCTATATCACGCTCTGCACTGACAGCATGGACCCCGCTTAGGATTCGTTCTCTCCCTCTCTCTCTCTGCCCCTCCCCCGCTCACACGCGCACCTGCATACACGTGACTTCTCTCTCTCTCTCAAAATAAGTAAATAAACTTAAAAAAATTGAAATAAAAGCTCAAATAGCTTTAAAAAAAAGTCAAGGAGGGGAAAGAGGGGCATGAATGGTAGTGCTCATGGTAACTGCTACTTTCTGAAAGGCCCCAGGACCCTCATCACTGAGCACAGCCTGCTTGAGAGAAAATTCGTATATCACCAGGATGCTTGTTCTTACAACTCTGTCACCAAGTAACCAGATTTCACACAGAGAGAACACGACAGTCACAGCCAGGCGGTTGACCTGAATAATGAAAAATGACATTGCAGATAAATTTTAAAATGACAGAAGAAAACAGTCACGAGATAATGCTAAGTGAAAAAGACAGACTACAAAAAGCACAGAAGCACAGAAAAAAGGAAAAGAAAGAAAATGTGCTGAAATATTAACAGGGGTTTCCTCTGAGGGATGGGACTACGGTTATTTTAGTTTCTTTTACATAGTTTTGAGATTGAACCCAAACGACTTTTGTAATAAGAACAGGACAATAAAACTTTCTATAATTAAAAAAAAAAAAGTCTGCTGCCTTACGCTACACAAAATTGGTAGAACACAAAAATTCTCTGCTTGGGAGATTTGCCAAACAGAAAGTAACCTTAATTACTTATCCAGAGATATTTATCAAAAGACAATGTACCCATATATCCATTTACTTTTTCAGTGAAGAGATACATCATTATTATCATAAGATTATGGTTATAAGAGTATATACATATATATGTGTGTATATCTAATTGTGTGCAGAGAGAGAGAGAGAGAGAGAGACTGGTGATCTCCAAAAAAGTAAAGAGGACTTATCAGAGGAGGAGGTAAGTGAAGTAATAACAATCAATGATAATCAAGAGTTGGCCTGGTGAAGTTAATGCTCATAGTCTCATTTTCATATGGTCCTCATTGACAGGCCTTCTTTTTTTTTTTTATGTTTATTTATCTTTGAGAGAGACACAGAGTGTGAGTGGGGGAGGGGCAGAGAGAGAGGGAGAGAGAGAGAGGGGCAGAGAGAGAGCTGAAGCAGCTCCAGGCTCTGAGCTGTCAGCACAGAGGCCGACACAGGGCTCGAACTCACGAACTCTGTGTGGGATCATGACCTGAGCTGAAGTCAGACGCCCAACCAACTGAGCCACCCAGGTGCCCCTCATTGACGGGCCTTCTAAAGCCAGTTTCTAGATCAAGGTTCAAGGCAAATTTATAATTCTCAGACTTGATTTTTCTCTTACGTCCTGTTGATAATTCCCCTTTTTATTTGGTCTATGGAGGCCATCTCTCACCTCATTAGTAAGAGACATGCCTCCTTGTAATTCTGTAGCGTGACGACCATGTCAGCTGCGTGACAGGCAGGGGCTAAGGAACCACAAAGATCAGCTCCAGGGGCACCTGGGTGGTTCAGTCGGTTGAGCGTCTGACTTTGACTCAGGTCATGATCTCACGGTTCGTGGGTTTGAGCCCCACATCGGGCTCTGTGCCGACAGCTCAGAGCCTGGAACCTGCCTCAGATTCTGTGTCTCCCTCTCTCTGCCCCTCCCCGGCTCGTGCTCTGTCTCTGTCTCAAAAGTAAATAACCATTAAAAAATTAAAAACAAAATCAGTTCCAGAGGCCCAGTTCCGTGAAACGCTTTGCGAGCCCACCTCCGTCAGGCCCTCCTTCCCCCCTCCAGCCTTGTTCCATCCACACCCGGTGGGCAACTGAGCCTCGGAAGTAGTCAGGCTTGTGAGGCGACCCTGCAGGCACCAGGCTAGGTAGTGTGATTCCAGGGCCACCAGGACAGATCCCTGGGAAATACCTCCCCTCACCTGCTTCCGATGCCTGGATTCTGTAAACACACAAAGACTTTCATGCCATGCTCAGTGTACATGTATCTCCACTAGGTGATTTGCACTGAAGAGTGAGTGAGAGGGGGCCATGATGGGGGGTGGAAGGGGCTAGATATGACCCTAGGCGGTTAGGAAGGTTAGGAGGAGAGCTTAGGGCGCGGTGTGTCTGAGAGAAGGAAATGGAGCTCACAGAAAAACAGATTCGTCACTTTAATCAGTAAATATTATCGAGCGCCGGTGTCAGGTGCCGACCTTCGGAAGACACCGTGGGTACCGGGCACGTCCTACGTGAGCCGGAGCGGCTGGGACTGCGCCCCGCAGCGGTCCCGTACCCATGACCCCCCAGGTTTCGACATTTTGCCGGAGGCCCGCTTACGGTTAGAACCACAACTCTGATATCATTCAGGGGGACCCCGGATGCGCTCATCTCAGTTGTAACCCTCAAGAATGACATCTTCTGGCTCTCCCCGAGTCGTTCAGCGTCTCGCCTTTCACCCTTTGTTGGAGATTCCCTCCTTTCCCTTCCCCTACTCACCAGTGTGCACTTCTAGCTGAACCGGGTCGCTGGCTTCGGAGAGGCCCGTCTGGCACTTATACTCGCCACTGTCTTCACTTCTGGCAGCTTCGATGGAGTAGCTGGGGGCCCGATGGGGGATGACGCTCTCGTTGTGCCACCACTGTGCGGAATTGTCCCCAGGGGGGTAGGCCCCCTGGCACGTCAGAATCACACTGTCCGAGACGAGTACCCTGTTCCATTCAGGTTCTAGGACCACCATGGCCTTTGAGAGGTCTGCTGAGGAGCCAGGAGAGGAGAAGGTGGGTCAGGGCAAGGAGCAGGCCCTATGCTGGCACTCCCCGGGGACGCTCGGAGCCAGAGCGAGCCCATTGCAAACCCACCGTTGGCGACTCAGCCTTGGCCTGTGACTCAGAGCATCTTGGCTTCAGGGCGCTTAGTCCCATTTCTGGCCTCTCCTTATCTTGAGGAAAAGTAGCCAGAGAAGCCTAGCGCCAAGCCCCACTGTGCGGGGGAAGTGCCCCTGACAACCCTCAACAGCTTCCCAGGCGGAAGGCATTTCCCAACACCCTGTGGCCATTACACGCCATATAGGTGCCTCGCTTGATCAATCCAAGGGCACAAAGCCAACTCACCAGCTCGCGTGCCAGCAGAAACTGCAAGACAAAAGAGGGAAACAAATACTGAGCAGAGGCAGAGAGCAGGGCGGCCGGAGAGGGTGTAGATTCCCTAGCCCATCCCTTTCCTGAGAGTCCAGCGTTGCCAGGAATCAAGGCGTATACATGGCTAGATGTCCCGCTGCCCGCCCTCTGTTCTCCCGTGTCTGTGCCCCCTGCTCTCCTCTCCAGCCAAGTCCCTGTCTTCAACACCATATCCTTACTCCTCAGTCCCTAGTCAAACTCCCAAAATAAGGGCACAGCCTGAATTTCCCTGAATCAAGCCATAGAAACAACCTCAACCCACGTCCCCCCCAAAAGGGTGGAAATTAAAAGTCGTAGCAGGCAAGCCCAGAATGTCAGAATGGAAGAGACAGAAATTAAAGAGCATCTATCTGGTCCACAGTCTTCATCTTACGGATAGGGAAGCTGAGACCCCGCAGGGTGAGGGCACAGGGACCTCACAGGCCCCCCTCTACTTCCTGGTTATGCCCACCTCAGAGGGCTCCCATGTCTAGCCCCCAAATGTTTGTCCTGGGAACTAAATCTAGTGCTAGAGATGGGGTAAGGGGTCCTATTCCTTGGGAGGGCTCCCTTCCCTGACCTGAGAAGTGGGATCTGCTGAACCCAGGGCGCCCTGAGCTTCTCCATCAGCCAGAGTGGCCCTGACTTACCCAGAAGGTGACTCTGACTTACCCAGAAGGAGCAGGGCTGTCGGGGACAGCAGCCGCCACATGCTGCCACGGTAGAATGAACAAGTCACGGCAGATGCGCTGAGCTCTGAAGGGACGGAGCTGACTCAAAGAGAGGAAGTAAACAGTCTTTCCCTCACCCCCCTCCCCCACACCCCCAGTTCATTACTCTCTAGGTTCCTTTTCCCGGAAAGTCATCTGATTTCTGAATCTGAATTCTGACCAGTGAGCCCCAAGATAGGGCAGGAAGAGGAGAAGAGCCTGGAAGAGAGCTGAGGGAGGCTCCCCCTTTGGTCCACATAGGTCTACAGCTAAGCGTCTAGTGACACAGGGTCTGTCCGAACGCGTCCCAGTAAATCTCAAGGTTTTTCCCCCACCTGGTAGGTTTGGATCTACTCCGTGCCAAGAACAAGATATCGTGACCCTGGGGATGAGACTCAAGAGGGAGGGCATTCATTGAGGGATCTGGTGCTCTACTTCAGACCTTGTCACTCTCCCGCCTGGCCCAGACCTGCCTCCAGCCAGTCTGGACCTGCCTGTGTACGGGAAGCAGTCATTTAAACCGTCAGACCCCGAGAAGTGTGTCCGTCCCCCCCCCCCCAGCGATCTCTCCACTGACGTATTTTTCAAAATTCAAAAAGCATGTGCCTTGGGGTCTGTAATGCGCTTCTTAGGGTGAATTTGACCATGAGATTCACACCTTCTGTTAAAGGAAACCCGGGCTGTGAGACAGAAATGGGGCCCTGGGATGCCACTGATTGGTTGAAGGGAAGGCAGGAAAGGGGGACCGGTCGGGAAAGCAGCGAGGAGAGGAGGCCGGGAGCTGTTTACCTTCAATCCACCGTTACCATACCAGGGGTGGGCTGAGTCACAGCAGCTCAGGTGAGCTTAGCCCGTCAGGGACCCTCTGGGCTGCTCTGTGAGCCTGTAGCCACCGTCCCAGGGCTCCTGACTGGAAAAGGTGGAGGCGCTGTGGCCAGGAAGTCGTGAGATTGCTAACCTGTTCTGCTTTCCCCGAGCGCGCCCCACCCCCAACACCCGCGCCTACCTCTGTGCCCTCCCCCTCCCACCCCCCCGCTTCGCTTAAATCCTGGTCCCAGACACAGCATCAAATGGCTCTGCTTAGCAGTGCCAAGGCCCCAGGGGGTTCCTGGACATCTGGGACAGGGCTCGCTTCTAAAAGCCGCGGGAAAGGTGAACAGCAGACAGATGCGATGTTTGACAGGGGTAGCGTGGAGGCGGGGCCGGCACAGGAGCCTATGACCTCTGCTTTGGACCAGTGCCCCTCCCCGCTCCAAGGTCGTATTAAAAACCACTTCTCAGGACTTGATTTTGGTTTCCTGTTGCTCCCAGGTAGAGTTTACTGGTGCCGCCCTCCCATCCACCCGCCCCCTTCACGCATTCTGCAGCGACCTCTCCGCCACAGGCCCTGGGATTCGATGTGTGCTTAGCATCAACAGTGAAAACGCACCAGGCAGCGGGTCTGGTGCTCCCTTTCAGGTGCCGCATTTACACCTCGCAAAATCCAGATTAGTATCCAGCTAGCTACCTCTCCTGGCACTTCAGGTCCTTATCTGGGAAACCCACGCGCAGAGAGTGCCTTCAGGGCCGTGGAAGGCTTCCCAGGCCGAAGGGGACCCCCTCCACGCGCGCGCTCTGTTCCTCATAGTTGTCGGAGTGGCTTTCGGGCACGTGAGTCGTGGCGCACGGCATTCACTGTAGCTTTCCTTCTTTGCGGTTGCATTTTCGCCTCTGACTCAGCTTCTGTCCGTGGTCTTCCAACGGAGGGAGGAATGAATTGCTAGCTGCAGAAAATGGGCTGGACAGGAAGGAGAGAGCACAGGAGGACCGCAAGAGTGGGACGCGGTCTGCAGGTTTGCATGAAGCACTCATTGAACAAGCCTCAGCTCCAGCCTGAGGTTGTAAGGGCTACTTTTATGGTGTGGGTAGAATGCACATTTCTTTTTTTTTTTTTTTTTTTGAAGCACAGATCGTCTTGGGATCTCTTATACTCGAGTGTTTGTCCTCATCTTTTTGCCTTTTCTTTTCTCCTTTCGTTCTTTCCTCTCCGGCTTCTTCTCTTCCCTTACTTTGCCTTCAACGTTGAAACGCCAGCCACAGCACAAGGTTCTGAGATTACTGAAGTCAATCAGTTATCATCCCCCCACCCCCACCCCGGGACTCACACTTTCTCAGGGGGAGACCACCAGATGCGCCACGGGGACTATAAACAACAGAAATCTATTTTCTCATAGCTCTGGAGTTCAGCGGTCTGAGATCAAGGTGTAGACAGGATTGGTTTTTTTTCCAAGTCCTCTTTCCTTGGCTTGCAGGTGACCATCGTCTCCTTATGTCTTCACATGGTCTTCCCTCTGTGCATGTCTGTGTCCTAATTTCCTCTTCATTTTATTTTATTAAAAAAAATTTTTTTAATGCTTATTTGTTTTTAAGACAGAGAGAGACAGAGCATGAGCGGGGGAGGGGCAGAGAGAGGGAGACACAGAATCCGAAGCAGGCTCCAGGCTGTCAGCACAGAGCCCGACATGGGGCTTGAACTCATATACCGAGAGATCATGACCTGAGCCAAAGTCGGATGCTCAACCGACAGAGCCACCCAGGGGCCCCTATTTTATTTTTATTTTATTTTATTTGAGAGAGAGAGAGAGCATGAGCAGGGGAGAGGGGAGAGGGGCAGAGGAAGAGAGAGACTGAGAATCTTAAGCAGGCTCCACATTCAACGTGGACCCTGACTCGGGGCTCGATCCCACCACCCTGGCATCATGACCTGAGCCAAAATTAAACGTCAGACACTCAACCGACGGCATCTCCCAGGCACCCCAGTAATCTCCTTTTCTCATAGGGGCACCGGTCATGTTGGATTAGGATGCATCTTAATGACTTCCTTTTAACTTAATCACCTTTCAAAGTTTCTATCTTCAAATACCGTCACTTTCTTGGGTACTGGGGGATTAGGACTTCAAAATATAAATCTCTGGGAGACACAGTTTAACACATAACACTGGTCCAAGTAGGGAAAAGGGGGATGTGGCCTGTTTGGTTTCTGCAGTAGAAACCAGTCTCCACTTTCTATTAAGACTACTTGAAGTGGGAGCTTCCTCAAGGGGGGGATGAGATGCTGATATGGACCCTGGACAGTCAGGACAAAGGTCCATGATGCCTTTATAACACAGATTCTTTTTTTAAAAAAAAATTTAATGTTTATTTATATGAGAGAGAGGCAGACTAGAAGCAGGAGATGGTCAGAGAGAGAGGGAGACAGAATCAGAAGGAAGATCCAGGCTCTGAGCTGTCAGCACAGAGCCCAACACAAGGCTCGAACTCACGGAGTGTGAGATCATGACCCGAGCCTAAGTCAGAGGCCCAACCGACTGAGCCACCCAAGTGCCCTCATAGCAGAGATTCTTAAAGGGAGTAGCAATTCATTAAAACCCTTTTTCAGGGGCAACTGGGTGACTCAGTAGGTTAAGCAGGTTAAGCATCCGACTCTGTTTCAGCTCAGGCCATGCTCTCACAGTTCATGAGATCAAGCCCCGAGTCAGGCTCTGCACTAACAATGCAGAGCCTGCTTGGGATTTTCTCTCTCTCTCTCTCTGCCCCTCCCCCCACTTCTCTCAAAATAAATAAACACACACACACACACACTTTTTCATTTCTACTCAATCTTCAACCAAAAGTTATCAAGTGTCTGTCCCCCCACCCCAGCCCCTGAAATTATTCAGGGAGAGGTCATGAATAGTTCCTGGATTGCCTCATTGAAAGAGCTTCTTGAACTTTCTACGGCACTTAATATGGTTGACTTCTCCCTTAATACGGAAGCCCCGGCTTCCCTGTTCTCCTCTCTTCTTTAGCCCCTCCTACCCAATCTCCTTTGTCAGCTTTTCTTCCTTTTCACCCTGTGAAAGTTGCTGTGCCAAGTTTCTCTCATTGTTTCCCCTTATCTCCTGCCCCTCCTCTCCCATCTCCTTCCTTGCCTCCCCGAAGCTCCCCTTTTTTCTCTCTCTGATAATCAGAGAAATCTTACCCCTGCTGTATCTTAACCTAGGATCTCTGCATGGGCTTCACATGGGACTTCTTCAATCACAAGGAAATTTATGTGTATACTTATTTGCATTTTTTCCTAGGAAAAGGATTGAAGCTCTTGTTAAAAGTGTAAAACACCATGCTGGTGCCTCATAAACCTTGTGTTTTGTCCAGACCTGCCTCCTGAGTTGCAGGGTCGTGTGTCCAACGGCCTGCTGGGAGTCTCCACCTAAACTCACAGCTATTTCCAGCTCAACAATGTCAAAAGCTGAGGTCATTATCTCCCCACCCAAAGCTTGCCCCAATTCCTCTATTTCTTAGGTCCATGAAATGTACACCCTCCTCCTCGTCAGGCAGATCAGAAAGCTCCTTGTCTATGACCCTCGCTGACTGAGCATCACCCCCAGACCCCTCCTTGTCTATGACCCTCACAGCCAATCCCTTGTCCAAATCCTGTCCATTCTACCTTCTTCACACCTGTCTTACATGCTTCCCTTGCATTTCCACTAGGTTAATGGCGAATCTCCTCGCAGCTAAACTGTTAAAATAACCTCCCAACTTTTCCTTCCACCTTCAATCTCTCTCCTCTCCAATCTATTTATTGGACTATTATCAGGATATTTTTTAAATGTTTTTAAAAAGTTTTTTACTGTTTATTTGTTTGAGAGAGAGAGAGAGAGAGAGAGAGAGAGCGCTAGCAGGGGAGGGGCAGAGAGAGAGGGAGACACAGAATCTGAAACAGGCTCCAGGTGCTGAGCTATCAGCACAGAGCCCGACTCGGGGCTCGAACTCAGGAACTGTGAGATCATGACCTGCGCGGAAACCAGGAATCGGAAGCTTAACCGACCGAGCCCCCCAGATGCCCCCAGAGTGATTGTTACGATACGTGAAACTGATCATGTCATTCCCCAGCTTTGAGTGTTGATGACCGGCTTTTCATTTTATGAGCATTTTTCTGGCAGCAATCTAAGAAGGTATAGACTGTTCACCGTGACCAAGTCCTCCATGATCACCCAATGAATACTGAGTGCCTGGTATGTTCCAGTCACTGCACTAAATGCTGAGGATACAATACAAACAAAGAGGAACAGTTTCCCTGCCCTCAGAGTCCTTACGGTTCACAGGTATTATGAGTACCACAAAGGAGAAGCGCGGGCTTTTAAAGGAGAAGGGACGAGGGTGTCATCCTAATTCAGATCACCAGGGACGGCCCCAACCTCCATGTTGCACTTCTCATAGCAATCAGTAGATGCGCGTCCGGATATGCAACCAGTGCCTTTGAAGACATTGTTTCATTTAGGCTTCACCTCGGAGTTACCACCGCTATTGTTAGCCCCATTTTACAGATATGAAAACCGAGGCCCTAGAAGGGTTAAGGAAGGGATGGAGTTGAGATTCTATCCCAGACTCATCTGAAACCCGGCGCCCTTCCACTTGCACTTCTCCTTTATGGGACTCACTAACCTCGTGGAACTGTACGTACCCAGCTCTGCGAACACGCCAGCCTATTTCCCTCCATCTGTGGTCACGCTTCTCTGTTTGCCTGAAATGCCTATTTCCCTCCAAACCTGCCTGCTGAACACGCGATTACCTTCTGTGATCCCGTTAAAGTGTTCTCTCCTCCCACAGATGCCTTCTGTGGGCATAAACAGAACCGTGTAAACCACCCAGTCTGTGGTATTTTTACAGACCATATACGTATTATAGCAGCCTGAGCTGACTAATACAGGAAGTCAAAGAGCAGACCTGTGACGTAGGCTTCGCCAACCTGTCTCTTCTGGGATGCTGCATCCCGAATATGTGACATTATTCACGTGTCAGGAAGATGCATTCTTAAGGGAAGGAGACGGTTGGGTCCTAATCATCACAGCGGTGGGACAGGCTGACCTGCCTCCAGTTGCCATCCAATAAATTCCTTTCCTTTACTTAGTATGTCTAGATTCTGATGCAGTTGCTTACACTCAAGAGTCCTGAGTGATACAGTAGGAAAGGAGGACCAGAAGATGGTAACTAGAGGGGATCAAAGAAAGGAAAGACAAGGAGTTTTGTTTTTGTTCGTTTGTTTTGTTGTCTGAAGTGAAAGACTTGAACTTGTGCTGGAGTCCAGCTCCAGCGGGTCCAAGGGTTCCCGAACGATGAACGGCGTCGGCGGAAAAGTGAAAATAAAACAAAACAAAAATAAAATGGACACAGACCACAGCAGTGGGTTAGAGTGGCCGCTTTGTTGTGGCAAACGTGGCATTATAGTTGTTAGCAATTTCCTTGTAGCGTGCGTCATCTATGTTTTCTGGCGTTACCTAATTCTGAAAATGTTCCTATGTGTAATCACCCCTTAAGGAATAACGTGGTTATTTTCTCATAAGGTTCCCTCCTGCCCTTTGCTTATTGATTAATTTCTTACATTATTTTCATTATGTATCTACGTTTATCCATAATCTATAGAGCATTTGCTTTGCTGTTTTCATGAAAGGTCATCTATCTCTCAACACCTCAAGTGGAACAGTTACGGGGCCATGACCTCTTAGCTGTTTCCCCAAACCATTGGTGGTTTGGGGAACAAAAGTGTTCGCCTCGGTCCAAGGTGCTAGAAGGGGGCCAAGAGGGCCTTAGGAACCCACGCCTTACACATTCTCAGACAGACAATGCACCTAGGAACTAATGTACCATTCTGCACTGACTAGGTTCAGTCATCATCTGGAATGCCTCCTGGGGGCCAAGTGGGCCTAGGGGTTGGAGTAACTTGTGCCCATAGATACACTCCTTTGTTGCGGGAGTGGGGCTTTCAAATCCATTTATTTGTTCCTTCCTTGGCTGGGAAATGTAGGAGGCTATCCTTCCTTTAGGTAGAGGAGTCTTTATAGGGGGTGGCAAGGGCTAAATGTAGGGCCGCGCAATTTCCTTGCGGAACTTTATTTTCTTTCCCCAATGGTTCTTTTCCCAGGGGGCCTGTGGAGGGCAATTCTCCAATAGACAGTTCCCCAGGTACTTTTATTAAGGCCAAATTACATAAAAGCGGGAATATAAGAAGCTTCGCTGTCGGTGGGCGGCCTACAGTCCCGATCCGTCCACCGCCCGGGCCCCGCCATCAGGCTGGTTGGATAGCTCGGCTTCCGGCAAACCTGTATACAGGCCACTTAAGTTTCTTAATGGCCATTATGATGAATGGTTGGGGGGAAAGTCAGAGGCTCGAAGCACTCCCCAGGAAGCCGGATCAAACCAGACAAGCCCCAGATAGCGGGTGCCACGGCAGAAAACCCCTGACCAAATAAGGAAGAAAATAGTCAAACCTTGCACCGCACCAAGAAATGAATAGTCTAGCCCCTAGTTAACAACTAGCAATAAAAGATAGAAACTCAACCCCAGGGGGAGCAGCTCTCTCTTTCTCGAGCTCTCCGGCTCTCACATCTTGAGAGTGTACTTTTTCACTTTAATAAACTGTCCCCATTTTGTCACTCATTCACTGGTGTGTCTGTCCTTGAATTTTTTTTCTCATGAAGAGACCAAAACCCTTCAGCGACATCTTTGGGACAGGCTGGGGTGAGCCCCGGAGCCTGGAGTCTCCCCCGTTCACCTGGCAACAAAACCAGTTAAAAGCCCATCCTGAATCAAGGGTAGAGGATATAGATCCCACCTCTCGATGGAAAGAGTGTCAAAGAATTTGTAGCGATGTTTCAATACTGTCGCAACCAGCCGCTTTGGTAACTTTTTGGGGATTTCCTGATCCTTTGAGGGTCTGGTGATTAAAGTGGAAATATTTAAAACAGAGAGGGTTGGGTGGCTCAGTCGGTTGAGTGTCCGATTCTTGATTTCAGCTCAGGTCATGATCCCCAGGGCTCAAGTCAAGCCTTGAGTCGGCTCCATGGAACCTGCTTAAGATTCTCCCAGGGTGCCTGGGTAGCTTCGTTGGTTCAGCATCCGATTTCATGATTCCGCTCAGGTCGTGATCTTGCAGTTTGTGGGATGGAGCCCTGCGTCGGGCTCTGTGCTGACAGCTCGGAGCCTGGAGCCTGCTTCGGATTCCGTCTCCCTCTCTCTCTGCCCCTTCCCCGCTCACGCTCTGTCTCTCGCTGCCTCTCAAAAATGAATAAATGTAAAAAAAAATTTTTTTTTGGATACAAAATAATAAAAAAAATTTAAAAGAAAGAATAATCACAGGAAGAAGGGAGGTAGTCGATGTTAACTGGAAAGAAGAAAGCCAGACAGACATTATCCATGACTCTCGTCCCAGACTCAAAACTTTGGGTAAGATTATAGCAGCAAAGAAATAGTGTGTGTCATAGCACTGTCTTAGCTCAGGGCTACAGTACAATGCTGAGACATCTAGGGAACAAGGACGTCTTGAACTTGAATCCACGGTAACCCCTGAGTTCTTTGCAACTCAAAAATTGCTCTCAGTTGACTTCACAAGTCTAATACAATGTACAGTGAGGGGGTAGAACTACCCAATATCTATACTTCCTCCTTCCCGACACAGTGCTGATTTTATTCAGGAACTGGCATCACCCCATACGCAGAGGTGTCTCCCGATTGGTCTAAGCCACTGAGGGTGTAGCAGTCTCCTGGCTTTTATTGGTTAAGTGGGGGCAGAGGGGACACTGTCCAAAAGATCCATTCAGGCAGAAAGGAATGGCTTTTATATGTCATATTTGGGAGAGAGGATGTCTCTCTTCCACTGGCTGTGAACAAGGACCCATTATGTCTCAAGTTTTGCTGACAGCTGTTGTTAAGACTGTGAGGAGAGCGAGCGTGAGGCCAAAGCCAAAATACCAAGGAGGGCAGAGAGGAGGGAGGGGAGGGATAGAATGTGGCCTTGGTGACATCGCTGAACTTCCAAAGCAACCAATTTAGACTTGTCATAATTTGAGATACACTTCCTTGTTGTTTAAGCCTGTTTAAGTCAGGGCTTGTTGCTTTCAGAGGAAGGCATCCTAATGGACATGCAGGTATTTGCCGAGTACCAACTAAAAGAATAAAAAACTCTCTTTCTTGGGGTGCCTGGGTGGCTCAGTCCATTAAGCTTCTGACTCTTGATTTCGGCTCAGGTCATGATCTCACAGTTGATGGGATCGAGCCCCACATTGGGCTCTGTGCTGACAGCGTGGAGCCTGCTTGAGATTGGGATTCTCTCTCTCCTTCCCTCTCTCTCTCTGCCCCTCCCCCGATTTGTTCTCTCCCTCTCTCTCTCTCTCTCTCAAAGTAAATAAATAAACATTTAAAAAGAAGAGGGGCATCTGGGTGGCTCAGTTGGTTAAGCATCCGACTTCTACTCAAGTTGTGATCTCACAGTTTGTGAGTTTGAGCCCCATATTGGACTCCCTGCTGTTAGCCTGGAGTCCACTTGGGATCCTCTGTCCCCCTGTCTCTGCCCCTCCCCTGCTTGCATATGCATGTGTGTGTTCTCTCTCTCTCTCTCTCCCCTCCCCTGCTTGCATATGCATGTGTGTGTTCTCTCTCTCTCTCTCTCTCTCTCTCAAAAATAAGCGTTAAAAAACCCCTCTTTTTCTGGAAAGACCTCCTAATTAATAAGGGAGAAAACTTGGTATTTAAGGAAGAAGAGAAACTATTCACAGGGAAGCCAGGAGTTGTAGACCTTGTTTATGTGACCTGGAACAAGGCACTGAATCTTACCAGATCTCAGTCTCTGAGGTCCATGAGCTAAGAACGTAGATTATATGTTTGCCAAGAGCCCCTCTGGTTAAAGAATTCCGTCTTAATGAACGTCAACTAGAGGAAAGATGACTCCTTCACTTTTTTGTTAAGCATCCCTGGTCTGCCAAGAAATGAACAATGAAAGCCCACAGAGAGGCAAAAGGAAATTTAATGGCCTTTTAAGGAAATATTCTACCGGTTCATTTTAATAGCAAAATATAGCAATCTCTGAACTACGACTGCAATAGACATCAAAGTCATTTAATGAAAATATTCACCGTTACACGTCCCGTAAAGTTAGGAAAAGAAACAGGAAAGGATACTGACAGACTCAGAGAAGGGAGGGGAAAGGCAGAGAGTGTGGTGGGAAGACATGTAATGGGAACAGAAGGTAACGAAACAGCCTGGAGAAGTAAAAGGTGGCAGGAAAGTTACCTGGGTTCACAGACACTGAGTCTCAAATGTAGACGGAAAACACACACATAATAGGACAGGCACGCAGAGGCCTGGAATCGGACACACCTACAGAGACACATACAAGAAGTCATGGGAAAGGTAAGGGTCACCTCTAAACAACAGGAAGTCATCGATGCAAGGTCGGGGGGGCGGGGGAGCCACAAGGAAATCAAACTGACTTTGTGGCGCGACCTTAGGCTACAGCCTGTTACTTTGGCTGTGCGCGTTAAAATAATATAGCCTAGGGGCGCCTGGGTGGTGCTGTCGGTTGAGCGTCCGACTTCAGCCAGGTCACGATCTCGCGGTCCGTGAGTTCGAGCCCTGCGTCGGGCTCTGGGCTGATGGCTCAGAGCCTGGAGCCTGTTTCCGATTCTGTGTCTCCCTCTCTCTCTGCCCCTCCCCCGTTCATGCTCTGTCTCTCTCTGTCCCAAAAATAAATAAACGTTGAAAAAAAATTAAAAAAAAATAATAATATAGCCTATTGGGGCACCTGGGTGGCTCCGTCGGTTAGCATCCGACTCTTGGCTTCGGCTCAGGTCATGATCACACGGTTCGTGGGATCGAACCCCGCATTGGGCTTTGCGCTGACAGGGTGGAGCCTGCTTGGGATTCTCTCTCTCTCTCCCTCTCTCTCTCTCTGCCCCCCCCCCAAGGTAAATAAACTAAAAAAAAATTTTTTTTTTTAATAATATAGCTTATTGACATAAAAGAGTGTCCCAGAAATTCGATGTTATCTGCTAGAGTGACTTGTAAATGCCCTACCTTCTCATCCGATGTCAGAACGTGCTTAGAGTCCCCCTGGACTTGCAAACATTTAAAGTTTCAAAAGAAGGCGTTGCCGTGTTATGGGGAGGACATTAGCCAAGGAGGAAGGAAATCCAGTTTTCGGTTTCAGCATGACCACTGCTGGCTGTCAAGCCACTTCTCTTCCCTAAACCTCTGTTTCCTCAAATGAGGTAATGATTATGTCTAGCCCCCTTCTATCTTAAATAGGCTGGCTTCCCATGTGATTTCCAGACACCGCAGAATGCAGGAGGCTTTGGCTTCTAAAAACCCTAATGAAGGGCCGCCTGGGTGGCTCAGTGGGTTGAGCCTCTGGACTTTGGCTCAGGTCAAGATTCATGATCCCTGTGTCGGGCTCGGTGCTGACACCTCGGAACCTGGAGCTGCTTCGGATTCAGTGTCTCCCTCTCTCTCTGCCCCTTCCCTGCTCACGCTGTCTGTCTCTCTCTCAAAATAAACGTCAAAAAAAAAAAATCGTAACAAAGGCCACTGGACAACTTTTAGGAGCTAAGGGAATTTTCTAGCAAAGCTAACAGATTAATACCTCTAAGATTTAAAAATTAGTTACAAAAACTGAACTCATGCTTTCGCTCACCCACGCACTAGTCACTACCTAGGAAAACAAAAGGCGACACCAAAAAAGAAACGTTTCGGAAAAAAAAAAAATGGAAATGGTTTCGTTTGGTTACTGGGTGCCATCCCTTTGGAGATGAGGGGGGTTTGGAGGCATCCACAGGAGTGTGAGCAGAGCCCAGAACCATCCCCAGACATTCAGTCCCTGTCCCTCTCCACGATGTGTCTGGTCGTTGTTTGCTTTAAACATTTTCTGCCGGAAAATATGCACGCGAAGCTATAATATATTCTTGCTGCGGAATAAGCAAAACAATTCAGAAGGTAAGAAAGCAAAAGTGAAAGTGACTTCTAATGACCTGTACCCCGTTCTTCAGGGGTAACCACTCAGAAGTCTATTGTGTTCTTCCAGAACTTTCCCTGTGCATTCAGATTCATGGAGGCGCAGACCTACCTACATATATTTATATTTTGTTCATTTTTGCCGACGTTGTTTACATATTGTATTACATGCTGGATTTTTTTTTTTACAGTAATTCCACATATACATAGGTACACCCTACTAGGTAGAGGGAGGGGGAAAATGCTACAAAAATATTTTTGAGGGATGTGTGGAAAGAAAGAGGCAGTGTCACTACTTTGGCCTGTTATTTCTAAGAGACTCAGTTCATCATGGGCACCAGAACGGGATTTCTCTGGTAAGAAGTCGGCCAGCCCCACCGCTGTTTCTCCCTTGCTAACAGAACATGATTTTGTTCAGAAATACGAAGGCCAGGAGCTTTAGGGGAAGCTCAACCTCTTACCAGCCTCAGGAGGTGACTTTTCATCCGTCCAAGTCGTACTTCTCCAATTTGATCTACGTCGGAATCATCTGGTTGTCCTGTTAAATTACAAACTAGTGGGCCTGACTCTCAGATTTTCTGATGGAGGTGGGGCCTGGGAATTTGCATTTCTTTCTCTTTTTTTTATACTTATTTATTAAAAAAATTTTTTCTTAATGTTTATTTTTGAGACAGAGAAAGAGAGAGACAGAGAGAGAGAGCAGGGGAGGGGCAGAGAGAGAGGGAGACACAGAATCTGAAGCAGGGTCCAGGCTCCGAGCTGTCAGCCCAGAGCCCGACGCGAGACTTGAACTAGAGAACTGTGAGATCATGACCTGAGCTGAAACTGGATGCTTAATCGACTGAGCCCCCCAGGTGCCTCTGCTTATTATTTTTTTAAAAAAAATCTCTACACCAACCTAGGGCTTGAACACACGACCCTGAGATCAGGAGTTGCATGTTCTATGAACTGAGCTGGCCAGGCGCCCTGAATTTGCCTTCTTTTTCTTTCTCTTTTCTAAATGTAATTTTCTGTCAAATTAGCTAACACACAGTGGCTACAGTGTGCTCTTGGTTTCAGGAGTAGATTCCCATGATTCGTTGCTTACATACAACACCCAGTGCTCATCCCAACAAGTGCCCTCCTCAATGCCCATCACCCATTTTCCCCTCCCCTCTGCCTCCCCCATCACCCCTCAGTTTGTTTTCTCTATTTAACTTGCATTTTTTAAAATGTTTTTTATTTTATTTTTGAAAGACAGAGCACAAGTGGGGAAGGGGCAGAGAGAGAGAGAGAGAGAGAGAGAAACACAGAATCTGAAGCAGGCTCCAGGCTCTGAGCTGTCAGCACAGAGCCCGATGCAGGGCTCAAACTCACAGACTGTGAGATCATGACCTGAGCCGAAGTCAGACACTTAACCGACCGAGCCACCCAGGCGCCCCTTAGCTTGAATTTCTAGTAAGTTTCCAGGCAATGCTGACCCTGCAGATTCAAGAACTACACTTTGAGAACCACTCCCCCTGCCGGTGATGGACGTAGGACAGAACATGTGATGCAGTTCTGGACAATGAACCCTCCGGAGGCAACCTGCTGGGGGGCTGTGGAACACAAGAAGCAATGAATTCTCCGTCAGTCTTTGGATATGATGATGTTTGCGGGTGTGATGCTGGGTGCACCTGCTGCTGTTTTGCTCCCATGAGGGAGGGAAGTGGCTGACAGGCTAACGAAAACAAAGCAAAGAGGGAAGAATCTGGGTTACTGGTGACATTACTGAGTTATAGCGTAACCAACGCTGGAAATGCCCCATCTTCCTACAACTTTGACATGTGAGATCATAAAAGATTTCTTTCTTGCTTAAGCCATTTGAGTGGAACTTTCTAGCACTTGCAGAGAGACACCTCTCTCTCAGTGTTTAGGGAGACTCCAGCTGATGTAGTTGGACAGCAGTTAACCTAAAGCTAGAATTTGTACATTTTTAGGTTGTTTCTAGTTTTCGGTATTCTCAAGAGTTCTGCAAAGAGCAGGAAGATTTCATTTTATTTTATTTTTCAGCGTATTTCCAAAGGCCATGTTTGTAGTGTCGTAGCTCTGCACATTTCCAAGCTTTCTGATAGTGCTTCCATGTTTCTTTCCAAAACAATTCCTTTGTTAAAAAATTTGTTGATATTTTTTTTCATTTTTGAGAGATAGGGGCAGAGCATGAGTGGAGGAGGGGCGGGAGCGAGGGAGACACAGAATCCGAAGCAGCCTCCAGGCTCCGAGCTGTCAGCACAGAGCCCGATAGCTTGAACCTACGTAGGTTCGGGGCTTGAACCTACGAACCGCGAGATCATGACCTGAGACAAAGTCGGAGGCCTAACCAACTGAGCCCCCACCCCGGTGCCCCCAAAACAATTCTGTACATTTGTACTCCACTCAGAAATCTATGAGAATCCATTCAATCACTTTCTTTTTTAAATTAAGTTCTTCATTTTAATTCCAGTATAGTTAACATACAGCGTTATGTTAGTTTTAGGTCTACAACATAGCGATTCAACAATTGTCTACATCACTCAGTGCTCATAAGGTAAATGTGCTGCTCATTTCGACCGCCTGTTTCCCCGGTGCCCCCACCTCCCCTCTGGTGACCAGCAGTGTGTTCTGTATCATCCGTTTCTGGGTTTCTCTCTCTCTCTCTCTCTCTCTCTCTCGCTTTCATTTGTTTTCACATTCTTTTTCATAATCTTTGGTAACTTCATAGACAAGAAATGGGATCTCATCATTTTAACTTTCTGTGATGACTAGTAGGACTGAACATTTCCCGTGTATTTTATTGGCTGTGTTTCCTCTTTTATATTTCCATTAGGTGGGAAGCACTTAAGCCAGTGTCTGGCACATTTAGGCATTTAATGTCTGTGTAATCAAATGTCCTTGGATGTCTGTTGGCTCCCCCATCCCACCTAGTTCTCGAAACTCTATGTTTTTCTCTTTAATTACTTATAGAACAAAAATACCTCTTTGGGGAATTAATTAAAATGTTTTTTTTTTCCAGATTGCAATTGGTAGTTTATTTAGAGCTGGTTTTAGTTTTGTATTACTGAGAAATTTAAAAAGTTTTAGGAGGGGCTCCTGGGTGGCTCGGTGGGTTAAGCATCTGACTTTGGCTCAAGTCGATTTCATAGTTCAAGAATTGGATCCCCGCTTCTGGCGAGCCCTGCCTCTATCTCTGCCCCTCACTCACTTGTTCCTTCTCTCTCTCTCTCTCTCTCAAAAAAAAGTTTTATGAGGATCTTTTCCTCTCCCCCCCACCCCAGGCTTAGAAATCTTTCTTCCTTCAGAGAATTTGATCACTGTTCAGTTCTATTGTATTCTGGGTTGCTTATAGTTTGGTTCTTTTTTCTTTTTTTGAAATGTTTTCCTTATTTATTTTTGAGAGAGAGAGAGCGTGCATGAGAAGGAGAGGGGCAAAGATAGAGACACAGACAGAGCCCGACACAGGGCCTGAACTCATGAACCACGCGAGATCATGACTTGAGCCGAAGTTGGACGCTTAACCGACTGAACCACCCAAGGGCCCTTCGTATAGCTTGGTTCTTGTGACTCACTCTGT
Source organism: Lynx canadensis (assembly GCF_007474595.2). Taxonomy (NCBI): domain Eukaryota; kingdom Metazoa; phylum Chordata; class Mammalia; order Carnivora; family Felidae; genus Lynx; species Lynx canadensis. The sequence continues at coordinate 63,280,146 of NC_044319.2, read as the reverse complement.
GATCCTTCTGAAACGCATTTGTGAGTTTTGACAGTGGTCTAACAACTTACCTTATTATGCTCCCAATTTTAAGAAAAAAATGTGGCAAGAAACACATAGCATTAAATTTACCACCTTAACCACTTTGCAGTATAGAGTTCAGTAGTATTAAATCTATTCACACTGTTGTATATCGGATCTCTCGAATTTACGTATTTTGCAAAACTGAAATTCTTTACCCATGAAACACTAATTCTCCCTCTTCCCTCTTCCAAGCCCTTAGCAGACACCTTTGTGCTTTCTGCTTTTATGGTTTTAACCACTTTAGATACTCCTTATGAGTGGAATCATACGGTATTTGTCCTTTTGTGACTCGCTTACTTGCTTAGTTTAATGTCCTTGAAGTTCATCCATGATGTCGTATGCGAGAAGATTTCCCTCTTTTTTCAGACTGCCTAAGATTCCATTGAATGCATATGTCACGTTTTCATTATCGCCTCTCTGCTGATGGGCATTTGCATTGGGCTATTGTGAATAATGTTGCAATGAACATGGGGTGCAGATATCACTTGAAAATCCTGCTTTGAATTCCTTTGCTAAGGTAATGGTGGTGGGGTTGAGCTAGTCAGCAAGGAGAACTGGTAAGACTGGATGCGAGTTCTGAAGGAAAAGAAGGAAGCCACGGTGATACCCAGATTTCTGGCTTAGCAGGTGTTATTCCCTGAGGTAGGAAATATGAAGGGAAGAAATTTAGCCAGGATGGAGCTGGAGGGACGTGATAAGTCCAGATGTGGAGACTCTGGGCTTGGGATGCCGGTGGGACATACCAGTGAGTGGTCGGAATCGGCTAGAAGGAGAGGGCTGGGCTAGAACCAGAGACAGAGACTTGAGCTGAGTTGTACTTTAGGAAATTAACTGGGAGCCATAGAAATGATTCCCTTATTTGCTGAGGCCTTGAGGTAGATGGATTTCCAGGGATGAGAAGATAATTTTGAACCGCTTAGAAACTTGTTTACAGTGCTTCGAATGTTCTGGGCAAATATTTACTTGCTACTGAGTGGGGCAGATTCACTCTCTGCAGAAGTAGCCCGCAGCATGCTTGGTTTAGGACGGTGTTCCTACCTCCCTGAATCTTCACCCTCGCTGGAGACCTGTGCACTTGATACAGTTAAGTCTGTATCAAGCTGGTCTGAGCAGGAGGTCAAAGCTTATCTGAGTTGCAGACCTTAAATATTGGGCTCTACCTCCTAGCTTCCTGCTACAATTTCAAATCCTACCCTCACTACTAAAGCCAGAGTGCCGATGAATGAAAGCAAGACCATTTCTGAATGTCATTGTCAAGAGTCACTCAAGCAGGGCAGAGCAGGTGGCTTAAAGCAAGAGCGTCCTCCGGTTGGTTCTTCTTGCTTCTGAACCTGACTCACTCTTGCTTCCCTGGCCCCTTGGCTCGCTGTCACTGGTGTCAAACCATTCACTCAGATCTTTAGTCTTCTTGAAAACTGGGGATCTTTGTCCGGCAGAAGAGACTCACATTGTCCACTTTGCTTCAACAGAGGGCAGTAGAGAGCCGCTGACAGATTACATTTCTCAGCTCAGAGAAAAAGTCAGTTTCCATGACCCCAGAGGTCCCAAAATACAACACACCACGCTTCATGTATTCATGAACGGGACGGGAGAGATCTTTGTGAAGGGAGGGAAGCCCCTGGAGAGTCTGCAACTCTTAGATGACTCCTCCTCTGGCAAACAAGAATTTAGCTGTGTGCCACTCGTGGAGTGGCCTCGAAGAAGGAGTATGGGTTGGCAAAATAGCTTTACGCACAGAAAACGGGATGGGCAACAACATGGCAACACATGGCAGATTTAGGGAACAACAAGACATTTGGTATTCGTGGAGCACAGGCTTGGGGTGGGGACACCAGTGATAGATAAGCTGTCTCACACTATGTGTGCTACCCTGAAGGGTATAGGTGCCATAGAGAAGGGTCCATCTTGGGGGCGACTGGGTGGCTCAGTCGGTTGAGCGTCTGACTTTGGCTCAGGTCATGATCTCGTGGTGCATGAGTTCGATTTGTGGGTTCAAGCCCTGCATCGGGCTCTGTGCTGACAGCTCAGAGCCTGGAGCCTGCTTCAGATTCTGTGTCTCCCTTTCTCTCCCTCCACTACTTGTGCTCTGTCTCTCTCTTTCAAAAATAAATTAACATTAAAAAAAAAAAAAAAGAAGGGTCCGTCTTGAAGGACTCCCATCCTGAAGGCAATGGGAAGTCATTGAAGGATTTTGAGCAGGGGTAACCCAAACTGTTAGCCAATTTTGGTTTTGTTTTGTTTTTAATTGAAGTATATACGGGTATTGCCAATCTTTTTAATTTTAGCCCATGAGCTGTGCATATAGTGATATCTCATTGTGTTTTGAAAGAGAGAGAGAGAGAGAGAGAGAGTGAACAGGAGAGGGACAGGGAGAGAGGGAGAGAGAATCCCAAGCATTCTCCAAACTTGGGCCTCAAGCTCACAAAACCATGAGATAATGACCTGAGCCAAAATCAAGAGTCAGATGTTTAACCCAGTGAGCCACCCAGGCGCTCCTCTCTCTAAGATTTTTAAAAAGAAAAGTCTATTGGTATTTTAATGATTTTCTCTTTATTTTTGGTTTGTAGGAGTTTGGATCAGATGTGTTGGGGTGTGTGTGTATGTGTGTGCGTGTGCACATGTGCATGTGTGTATATGGTTAGTCTGTCTATGGTTCTCTCAGCTTCTTAGATCTCTGGTTTGATCTGTTATTTCTTCAAATGTTTCTTCAGCTCCATTCTTTCTCTCTTCTTTGGAATTTCAATGACACGTATATTGGACCATTTTATATTGTTCCACATTTCTTGGACGTTCTGTTCTACCTCTTTTTTTTTCTACTTTCTTTTCCTGTTGAATTTCAGTTTGGATTTCACTTTGGTTAGTATTTATGAACCCATCTTCACGGCACCGATTATTTCTCAGCTGTATGGAGTCCATGAAGGAGCCTGTGGAATATATTCCTTCCTCTCTCCTGTCGTGTTCACAATATTCTTACGTTGCCATTTGACTGTTCTTACAGTTTCTATCTCTCCGTTGAAAGTCCTTATCTGTCCATGCAAGTTGTTGTGTTTTCCACCAGAGCATGTAACAGAAGCGTTTAACATATCACTTATAGCTGTTTTATTTTATTTACAGTTTATTTATTTATTTATTTATTTAGAGAGCAATAGAGAGCGTGAGTGTGGGAGAGGGAGGGAGGGAGAGAGGGAGAATCCCAAGTAGACTCCAGGCACTCAGTGTGCAGAGCCCGTCGCAGGGCTTGAACCCACGAAACTGTGAGATCATGACCTTAGCTGAAATCAGGATTCAGTCACTTAACCCACTGAGTCACCCAGGCACCCCACATAGAGTTATTTTAAATTTCTTGTTTGATAGTATCGCATGTGGATCATCTCTAAGATGGTTTCTCTTGCCTGCATTGTCTTTTGACAGGGCTGTATTTTTGTGTAGTTTCATAATTTTTTTAAAGTTTTTATTTGTTTAAGGAATCTCTACAGCCAACATGGGGCTTGAACTCACAACCCCAAGATCAAGGGTTGCATGCTTTTCCAACTGAGCCAACCAGGCGCAAATATTGTTTCATAATTTTTATTTTATTTATTAAAAAAATTTATGTTTTTATTTTATTTTTGACAGAGAGAGAGAAAGGGAGAATCCGAAGCAGTCTCCAAGCTCCGAGCGGTCAGCACAGAGCCCAATGCGGGGCTTGAATCCACAAACCGTGAGATCATGACCTGAGCTGAAGTCGGACGCTTAACTGGCTGAGCCACCCAGGCACCCCATTTTATTTTATTTCTTAATTTTTATTTGTTTTTGAGAGAGAAAGAAAGTGTAAGCAGGGGAGGGGCAGCGAGAGAGGGGGACAGCATGGAGCCCCGTGCCAGGTTCGAGCTCACGAACCCTTGAGATCATGACCTGAGCTGAAGTCCGTCGCTTAACCGACTGAGCCACACGGGCATCCCATAGTTTCATAATTTTTCATTGAATTCTGCACATCACATATAGGACCCTAGAGACTGGAGTAAATGCTATTTATGCTTGGAAATGAGCACCCCTTCTTCTGTTAAGTGTGGAGGACTGAGGCAATTGTCAGGAGTAGACCCGGGCTTGGATTTTCTGGTTGCTATGGTTGGTGTCTATTCTAGTGTCATCTTTGCTTGAGGTACGGGGCTGGTTTTCCTGGAGGGTTTTTCTCAATGTTTCTGCTCCCCTTTCCACTTTAGGCTTTCCTACGTGTCTGCACCTCAGGTGGTCTCTCCACAGGGTAGGGTGTGTCTGCTTCTTATTCAGGACTTGTTAGCCTGGGAGGTGGGGACAGGGATTTCTCTGTCATGCCGGACTTGCCTCAGTCTTAGGCCAGCTCTCTGTCCCTAGATCTTGCGAATAGGACCCTGTCAATAATCCTGCACCCCTTCCAATGATAGAAGCCTTCTCATGGTCTGGGCCTGGGATGGTTTGGAGGCCCTCCCCCAGGGGTAGAAGTTTTCTTTTTGTTCCCCTCCTCAGGTGTAATGGTTTTTCACCTATGCCCTGGGCCCTTCTTCTAGTGATGGAAGGGTATCTGTCATCCGTTAGGGAGAAGGGGTCAGGGAGAAGGGCTTCACGCCCTTCCCACAGTGCTCCTGTTATCTAGGCATGTGTCACCCGAGAGGCTTTCTCTGATTTCCCTCTCTGCTCCTGTTCTCTTCATGAGCATCGGGTGAAGATCCACAGAGAAGACCCTGGAAGCGGGTGTGAATGGCGCTTGCATCAGCAGCTCTCAGTTCTTGGCCACACCTGGGTTTTAGCAATTTGTTTAAACTTTTAGTTGAATTTTTCTAACCCATTTGTATGGCAGCCCCTTCTTCCCCCTACACTCTGTTGCTGGTGAGCACTTCCGTCCTAGCTCTATTTGGAAGAAACTCTTGCCTCAGATCTCTGAAGGGTTCAAGAAAGAGTCTCAATCTTATCTGGCGTTGTGTGTGTGTGTGTGTGTGTGTGTGTGTGTGTTTCTAATTAAAGTAATTTAAGGTGGCTGGTTTTTGAAGCTGTTTTTATACCACTGAACCAAAATGACCAAGTCCAAAATGAAAAATCACCAGAAGGGCCAGGCATGATGCATGCAGGCACAGAAATTAGGTGAGGATATCTGTTCCTCACAGGACTTGATAATCTAAAAAGCTAAGAGAGCTGCTCGGGTGGTTCAGTCGGTTAAGCATCCAACTCTTGATTTCAACTCAGGTCATGATCTCATGGTTTGTGAGTCTGAGCCCTGCATCAGGCTCTGTGTTGATGGCCTGAAGCTTGCTTGGGATTCTCCCTCTCTGCCCTTCCCCCAGTCTCTCAAAATAAATAAATATTTAAAAATTTGAAATATATTTGACATATAGCATTGTATAAATTAAAGGTATACAACATGTTCATTTCATACATTTATATATTGTAATATGATTGCCATTATAGTGGTGATCGTCACCTCTAGCACATTACATAATTATCCTTTCCTTAGCAGTTGGAATAATTAAGTTCTAGTCTCTTATCAAGTTTGATGATTATAATACAATATTTCTGTCTAGTTTGTACCCTTAAATAACATCTGCTCCAACCTCCAACTCCTGTGACTGCCATTTTACTGTCTGTCTTTATAAATTTGGCTTTTTAAAATTCCACATATAAATGATGTCATACAGTACTTGTCTTTCTCTATGTCACTTAGCATAACGTGCTCAATCAAGGTCCATCAATGTTGTCACAAATGGCAGGATGTCCTCTTTCTCATGGTTAAATATTACTCCATTGTGCGTGAGCACACACATTTACACACACGCACACGCATGTCTATGTGTGTTTGCGACACATCGTCTTTATCCATTCATCCAGTGATGGGCACTTAGGTTGTTCCCTGTCGTGGCTATTGTGAATAATGCTGCAGTAAATATGGAAGTGCGTATATTTCTTCAAAATTCTTTTTTCATTTCCTTTGGTATTTAGCCCGAAGTGGCATTGCTCAATCATATGGTAAATCTATTTTTAACTTTTTGAGGAACCTCCATATTGTTTTCCATAATGGTTGAATCAGTTTACATTCCCACCAACAATGTATAAGTATTCCCTTTTCTCCATATCCTTGCAGTACTTTTTATCTGTCTTCCTTTTTTTTTTTTTTAATTAATTTACTTTTTTTAGAGAGAGAGAGCACATGAGGGAGGGATGGACAAAGTGGGAGAATCTCAGGCAGGCTCCACACCATCAACATGGAGCCCGATGCGGAACTCAAATTCAGGAATCATGAGATCATGACCTAAGCTGAGATCAAGAGTCATATGCTTAACCAATTAAGCCACCCAAGGCACCCTTATCTCTTGTCTTTTTGATGAAAGCCATTCTAACAGGTGTGAGGTGACAGCTCATTGTGATTTTGATTTGAATTTGCCTGGTGATTAGTGATGGTAAGCATCTTTTCATGTCCCTGTTAGCCATTTGGATATCTTCTTTGGAAAAATGTCTCCTTAGTTCTTCTGCTCATTTTGTAATCAGGTTGTTGTTTGTTTTGTTTGTTTGCTTGTTTGTTTTGTTTTTGCTGTTGAGTTGTATGAGTTACTTATATATTTTGGGTATTAATTCCTTACTTAATATATGGTTTGCAAAATTTTTCTCCCATTTTGTGGGTTGCCTTTTTATTTTGTTCATTGTTTCTTTTGCTGTGCAAAAGTTTTTGTTTGATATAGTCCCATCCGTTGAATTTTGCTTTTGTTATTTGCTTTTGGTGTCATATCCAAAAAATCATTGCCAAGACCAATGTTGAGGAACTTCTACAGTTTTTTCTAGGAGTTTTATATTATCGGGTCTTATGTTTAAGCCATTTTGAGTTGATTTTTGGGAGCGTGCAAGATAGGGGTTCAATTTCATCACTTTGCATGTGTTCATCCAGTTTTCCCAGCATCATTTGGTGAAGACACTACCCTTTCTCCATTGTGTGCTCTTGACTGCCTTGTTGAATATTAGTTGACCATACAAACATAATTCTGGACTCTCTTGGTCTATGTATCTATTTTTTTGTGCCAGCACTGTACTGTTTTTATTACTGTAGCTTTGTAGTATAGTTTGAAGTCAGGAGGTATAATACTTCCAGTTTTGTTTTCCTCAGGATTGCGTTAGCTGTTTAGGGACTCTTGAGGTTTCATACAAATTTTAGAATTTTTTTTTCCTTTTCTAATTCCTCTAAAGAATGCCATTGGTATTTTGATGGGGATTGTATTGAATCTGTAGATGGCTCTGGATAGTATGGACATTTTAACAATATTAATTCTCCCAATCCATGAATATGGGATGTCTTTCCATATGTTTATGTCTTCTTTGATTTCTTTCAGGAAAGTCTTGTAATTTTAGTTGAATAATGTTTTATTTCATTTGTTAAATTTATTCCTAAGTATTTGTTGTTTTGGATACTAACATGAACTGGATATTTTTCTTTATTTCTTTTTCACATGTGTCATCATTGGTGTATAAAAATGCAACTAATTTCTGTGTGTTGATTTTGTATACTGAAACTTTACTGAAATCATTGATTAGTTCAAATAGTTTTATGGTTGAGTCTTTGGCCCTTTCTAATACAAAACATATCATCTGCAAATAGCAACAGCTTTAATTCTTCCTTCTTGGTGTGGATGCCTTTCAGTTCTTTGTCTTGACTAGTTGATATAGCTGGGACTTCCAGTATTATATTGAATAGGAGTGGAAAGAGTGGGAATCCTTATCTTCCTCTTCATCTTAGAGGAAAATCTTCCATTCTTTTCTCCATTGAGTAGAATATTAACTCTCGGTTTGTCATGTATGGCCTTTATTATGTTGAGGTATGCTACTCAATCTACTGAGGGGTTTTATGATGGAAGAATACTATCTTTCGTGAGATGTCTTTTCTGCATCTATTGAGATGATCGTGTGATTTCTATCTTACATTTTATTAATGCAATATATTACGTTTGTTGATTTGCATGTGTTAGACCATCCTTGCATCCAAGGGATAAATCCCACTTGGTCATGATGTATAATCCTTTTTATGTGTTCTTGAATTTGGTATGCTAATATTTTGTTGAGAATTTTTGTATCTATATTCATTAGGGATATTGGTCAATAGTTTTCTTGTGTCTTTATCTGGCTCTGGTATAGGGCAATGCTGACCTCATAGAAGGACTTTAGAAGTATCTCTTTCTCCTCAACTTTTTGAAAGAGTTTAAGAAGGACTGCTGTTAATTGTTCTTTGAATGTTTGGTAAAATTCTCCAGTGAAGTCATATGGTTCTAGGATTTTATGTGTTTGGGAGGTTTTTTTGTGGGTTTTTTTTGTGTGTGTTTTCTTTGTTTTTTAATTTTTTTAAGTTTATTTATTTATTTTTGAGAGAGAGACAGAGCGAGCGGGGGAGGGGGACAGAGAGAGAGTGAGAGAGAGAATCCCAAGCAGGCTCCACACTGTTAGCATGGAGCCCATTGTGGGGCTGGAACTCACAAACCGTGAGATCATGACCTGAGCCAAAACCAAGAATCAAACTCTTAACCAACTGAACCACCCAGGTGCCCTGGGAGGTTTTTGATTATTGATTCAATCTCTTTATTTGTTATTGATCTGTTCAGATTTACTATTTCTTCCTAATTTAGTCTTAGTAGGTTGTATGTTTCTAGAAATGTATCCATTTCTTCTAGATTATCTAATTTGTTGGCATATAATTGTTCATAACAGTCTCTTATGATCTTAGGTATGTCTGCAGTATCAGTTGTAATGTCTCTTTTTTATTTCTAATTTTATTTATTTGAATCTTCTCTCTTTTTTGTTGGTTAGTCTAGATAAAGGATTGTAAATTTTGTTTATCTTTTTGAAGAATCAGCTCTTAGTTTCAACGATCCTTTCTACTGTATTTCTGATCTCTATTTCATTTATTTCCACTCCAATCTTTATTATTTCCTTCCTTCTGCTAACTTTGGGATTAATTTGTCCTTTTTATATTTCCTTGAGGTGTAACATTAGGTCATTTATTTGAGACGTTTCTGACTTTTTAATATATGCATTTATTGTTATAAACTTTCTTTTTAGAACTGCTTTTGCCATATCCTATAAGTTTGGTATGGTGTATTTGCATTTTCATTTGTTTTGAGATAAGTTTTATTTCTTTTTGATTTCTTCTTTGACCCATTGATTGTTTAGAAGTATGTTGTTTCATTTGTACACATTTGTAACTTTCCATTTTTTTTCAGTTGTTGATTTCTAGTTTCATTCCATTGTGCTCAGAAAAGATAGTATGTTTTCAGTCTTCTTAGATTTGCTAAAATTGTCTTGTGTCTTATCATATGATCTATCCTGGAGAATATTCCATGTGCACTGGAGAAGAATATATTCTGCTCCTATTGGATGGAATGCTCTGTATACACTTGTTAAGTTCATTTGTTCTAGAATATGGTTCAATTCCAAGGTTTCATTGTTGATATTCTGTCTGGATGACCTATTTATTGCTGACTGGGAGTATTAAAGTCCCCTAGGATTATTGTACGGTTGTCTATTTCTTTCCTTAGATCTGTTGGTATTTACTTAATATATTTTGGTGCTCTAATGTTGACTGCATATATATTTATGACTTATATATTCTTGTATTGACCCTTTCATCCTTATGTAATGGCCTTTTCTGTCTCTTGTTACTGTCTTTGGCTTGAAGTCTGTTTTGTCTGATTTAAGAATGGCTATGCTCACTTTCTTTTGGTTTCCTCTTGCATGGAATATCCTCTTCCATTTCTTCATTTTGAGCCTATATGTGTCTTAAGAGCTGAAATGAGTCTCCTGTAGGCAGCATACAGTTGGGTCTTGTTTTGTTTGTTTGTTTGTTTTTAGATTTTATTTTTTTTAAGTTACTTCTACATCCAATGTGGGGCTTGAATTTACAACCCTGAGATCAAGAGTCACATAGTCTATTGACTGAGCCAGGTCTTGTTTTGTTTTGTTGTTTTTTTTTACATCTATCCAGCCACTCTGTACCTTTTGATTGGTGAATTCAACCTATTTGTGTTTAGAGTAATTATTGACACGTAAAGACTTACTACTGCCATCTATTGCTTGCCTTCTGGTTGTTTTGAATCTCCATTGTTCTTTTCTTCATGTTTCTATCTAGAAAGGGTGTGTTTGCAAAGTCCTCATCCAAAGTGACTAAGAGTTATTCCCCATCTATGACTAGGGAGTTAGGCAAGCAGGAGCCATGCTATGGTGGCAGGCTTTTCTATATGTTCTTTTCACCACTATACATTCAGTTTGAAATCTCTCCTGTGCTAAGTACTCACCACATGGGATATTGATATTTGTTTTCCCTGAGGCTATGTTGTTTGTAATATAAGCATCATGTTAATTTTATGACTCCCTCCCCCCACCAACCCTTTATGGCACAAGCCATTCTCTTAGCTACCATGTTCTTCAGTGTTACTCACATTTATGTTATTATTGCTTGACACTCAGACCTACCTTGCAGCTAACCTGCAGATGTGTCCAAAATCAAAACCCTTTGGATGAAATTCTTTGGCTGTACAATCAATAATCATGTTTTTTTCTAATTACTCATATTTTTCCTCAATTTTTGATTTCGTCATCAACTCAAAGTTCCCTTGTATTCTGCTAATACGGGTAAAAGAGAGGATGTATTTTTGCTGTTTTTATATCTGTCTCTGGCATGTATTAGCTCTTCCCCATTATACTGAGAATTCCTCAGGACAGAGACTCTTGTCTTTTTTTATTCCTTCATTTTCCCCTCCCACCCTTCCCGCACCTCTTTTATGAGCATAGAATCATAGGGCTTGAGTACTGGGTATTAACTGAGTCACTCAGTTTCTAGTTAACCCCTTCCCCTTGGGCAAGTTATCCCTTGCTCAGCATTTGGTGTTATTGCTAGCCTCAGTATCATTTCCCTCCAGTGGTTCCAGAAGACCAGCTTCACTTCTGCAATTCTGCCAGGGCACAAGTTCCCTCTACCCTTTCCACCTGCTCTGTACCTTTACCAGGGTAAACTCTTCTTCTGGGGCTTCTGCTGAGACTAGGGGCCACAGGAAAGCACAGGTGCTAAGCAGGCAACTCCCACTATCTTTTTGTACAAAATGACTTTTCTCAGTTTCTAGACTAATCAACTGAGACTCCCTAGAGGGACTTTTTCTTAAGTGTCTCCAATGAGCAACAACGTACCTTTTATTTTATTTTATTTTATTTACTTTAGAGAGAACACACAAGTTGGGGAAAGGAGCAGAGGGAGAGAGAGAGAATATTAAGCAGGCTTCACATTCAGCGTGGAGCCCCATGTGGGGCTTGATCCCATGACCCTAGGATCATGACCTGAGCCAAAATCAACAGATGTTCAGACGACTGAGCCACCCAGGTGCCCCCAACATACGTTTTATATTTGCAACTTCCCTCAACTGCTATAGTCAGGAGAGATCTCTTTCATTTACATTCCTGTCCTTTGAAGATTTGTCCTTTCCTAGAAATCCTCTAGTCAATGCACAAGAAAAATGAATGGTGGGGCCTTAGTGTTGATAAGATTTGTTCCAAATGGAGTCTAGACCCACCACACCTCCATCTGTCTCTGATTCTTCATGCTCCAGTACTTCTGCTCTAGAAACCTCATGAGTGGGCCTCTCTAGCTACTGACTTTTCTGCTTTCTGTCCAGGTGGTGGTATGTATCTTCCCTCCTGGCACAGCACCCTATTTAGCACTTAGAGTATACTATATCTTAGTTCCCATCCTTCTGTTTGTTGCCCTAGAAGGCAGCCTGCCTGGGTATGATCTAGGATCCCAGCTCTCTCTTGTTCCTGACAGGTTATGGAAAATTGGGAATCAACGTTAAAGGGAAAGTTGAGTCTGGAATCTGTACTGGGTAAAATTGGAAATAATTATAGGAGAATGAAATTTGTATCCTAAAATGTGCCTCTTTGGCATGTGGATTATGCTAGCAAATCTTAAGAAACAGAAGGCTCAGGGTGCCCTGGGTGGCTCAGTTGGTTGAGCACCCAACTCTTGTTTTTGGCTCAGGTCATGATCTCATGGTTCATGGGATCTCAGCTCCACACTGACCATGTGGAGCTTGCTTGTGATTCTCTCTTTCCCTCTCTCTCTCTCTCTGCCCCTTCCCCACTTGCATGCTCTCTCTCTCTCTCTCAAAATAAATAAATAAGCTTGAAAAAAAATAAACAGAATGCTCAGGAAGAACCTTTGATCTCACACTAACTGCCTAAAAGGGATTTAGACGGAGGATTTTCTTGGAGAAGGGAGCTATCACCCTATCACCATAAAGAGCTACAATATAATATGAACTACAGGTGGTAGACTGGGAGGAAATTAGCAAAGCTTGTTTGTTAAAATTCCTATGTCTCATTGTTTCTGTGTGGTCCAGCAGACACTTGTCTACAAAACATTTACTCTTTTTCATCTCGCTATGAATTGACTTCCGTCTCTTTGAAGTCCCAGGCCCTTACCCCCTTCTCCTTAGCTCTGGATAAACTCAATTTCTTGACTGCCTGGGGTCCACCTATTCTGGTGAAGCCCCTGTATTAATGTAATTACATTGATTTTCTCCCGTTAATCGGTCGCATATCAATGTAACTCTGAGGCCAATCAAAAGACTACCGTAGAGTAGGGGACTATTTTTCCTTACCCCAGAGTTAGTGTAGTTGCCAGGATAAACTTTGACTGGACACTGTTTGCCCCAGGATTCCTACAGCTGAGAGATCCTGGGACTTCTGATAAAACCTGCTCAGGTGAGACTTCTTACCAAGGCCCTCTTCTGAAAATTTGCCTGCAGGGTCTAATCGAAGTGACAGTGGTAGGAGTACATTTTTTAAAATCTAAATTTAGATTAGGAAGAGAAAATATTTCTGAAACTGGTTCCTTGGGTACAGCAACTTTGGTAAAAATTTGTTGTAAATATTTTCTATTGATCTTTCTCCCAGGGTTGGTCATTGGTTTCTTTAGTCTACTTTATGATTAGTGAGAATCTTCTCTGGTCTCCATCAGCTGGCAGGCAGCGGAATAGGCTGTGGACCCAAGTTTAGGGAATCAAAAAAAGGGGGGAGGGAGTGGTGAACTTTTGACTTGGTTAGTCACTCTATTCTGTTCAAAAGGAGGGAAAACACATGATTTCCTGTGTTTTGAAATAGTTGTTTAGAATAGGGCCCTTCATAGTTACTGTCTGTACTTTCTTAGACTATCTTTGGGTGTGAACTTTCTGGATCTTGTGAAGTCGGCATTTTTGCCTTCTCTTGGAGGATACCTTTGGTTAAGCCATAAAAAGGCTTGTTGAGATTGATATACGATCCTACTCACCAATGGCCAGATGATGGATCCTTTAAATTAGCTGTATTTGAAAGAAAAAAAATTTTTTTGGAGAGCTCTCGTTCTAAACAATTGTCTTATTTGTGTAACAGTTGGGCTTAGGGACTCCCTTAACAAGATGGAAAACAGAAATTAGGCATAGAACAAAAATTGAAGTCCACTCAGACCCCTTCCTCTTGGCTTTCAGACATTTGCAGATATTGTAAAACAAAAAAAAAAATCAGGGCATTGGAACTACAATTGCCCTGCACTAAAGAAGAAAAGAAAAGAAATTTGAGAGCACCTGTCCTGATCTTACAAAGCTGTGCAAAACTAAAAAAAACAAAAACAAAAACAAAACAAAAAACAAAGGCAGCCCTAGAGGCAGTCCAACATCTGGCAGGCTGAGGGGCAAAGCAAAAGGTAGCCACCCACCCCCCCACCCCCGCCACCCCACCAGGAGGGCCATGCATGATACTCCTTGGACACTCCCGACTAAGTGTCCAAAGGGGAAAGGACAAAAAAACAAATGGTCGGGGCACCTGGGTGGCGCAGTCGGTTAAGCGTCCGACTTCAGCCAGGTCACGATCTCGCGGTCCGTGAGTTCGAGCCCCGCGTCGGGCTCTGGGCTGATGGCTCAGAGCCTGGAGCCTGTTTCCGATTCTGTGTCTCCCTCTCTCTCTGCCCCTCCCCCGTTCATGCTCTGTCTCTCTCTGTCCCAAAAATAAATAAACGTTGAAAAAAAAAAAAAACAAAAAAAAACAACAAAAACAAAAAAAAACAAATGGTCAAACTGATAAAAGTCTCCACCAGGTTACCAGAAAAAGGCAATCCCCTCAGAGCCTAAAGTCCAAGAACTCCCTACTGTCTTAATGTTAATGCTTTGCTAGAGGGAAAAACAACCTTAGCTTGACCTTAGCCAAGGCCTCCAGTAAGTCTTTAGCATGTGAAAGTCTTTTTGGAAACTCCCTTTTGACTTTATCTCCCTGGACTCCATAAATTGGTTACCCCCACACTTACAGTGAAGCTCTTCCTGCCCTTGGGTGCTGTCCCCATGCTTTAATAAAATCAACTTTTTTGCACCAAAGATGTCTTCAAGAATTCTTTCTTGGCCTTCGGCTCTGGACCCCATGAACCGCACCATCACCCAAAACTTCATCACAAGGATTTGTAAATCAATGACCTTAGGAAACCAAAGTACTTCTTGGAGGGACTTATGTTCTTTTTCTGTCCTTGAACATATAAAATGTTACCATACCTTTGAAATGTAAACACTCCAGAAGTTGAAACCACTTATATTATAGCAAATACTCGGCGCCCAGGAAGAGACAAGCGACAAGCACTCGGGGAATCAGAAAAGACTGTTTATTTTGCACTGGTTCCGGCCCAGCGGAGTCACCTCCAAAGGCTGAGCATCTGGCTTGGGTTTTACTGACCTTTTATACATATGTGTTTCCACGTTGGGCGGGACTAGTATTGTCAAGCTTCTGGTTCCTGGCTGCTGGCTATGCAAGAGACAAGCAAGATTGCAGAAGCCTCGGACATCTGGCTGGCCCTTTTTATTCACATTTTCCAGCTTTCCTTCTCACTTAAAACACAAAGCTGAACAAAAATCAAAATGGCTGCATGAATCCTTCAGTGAAGACGGTTTTAGTGTAAACTTTACCCTGTCTTCTGCAGGCCTCCCCTCCTCTTCTCTTACTTTTTGTCTCAGGAACCCAGTATCACCCTGAAAACGACCAAGGAGGTTAACAGCACACACACAATTCCTGTTGAAACCAGCTAGATCCTGTATTTCCCTCTAAACCTCCCAACCCCAGTCCCTCTCTCCAGCAGTCTTAGCCTGCTGCAAACTCCTTTGCCCAGAAAAGCAACCTACTATCTTCCTTCTTTATTATTATGTTTTAAAATCTTTATTTACTTTTGAGAGAGAGAGAGAGACAGAGCATGAGCAGGGGAGGAGCAGAGAGAGAGGGAGACACAGACTCCGAAGCAGGCTCCAGGCTCTGATCTGTCAGCACAGAGCCCGATGCGGGGCTCGAACCCACGAAAGTGAGTTCATCACCTGAGCCGAAGTCAGACGCCCAACCGACTGAGCCACCCAGGCGCCCCTCTTCTTTCTTTATTTTTTTATTTCTTTCAAGTTAATTTATTTTTTCAAGAGAGAGAAAGAGAGAATGACGGAGGAGGTGCAGAGAGACGGGGGTGCAGGGGATCCGAAGCAGGCTCTGTGCTGATAGCAGAGAGCCTGATGCGGGGTTCAAACTCACGAACCGTGAGATCATGACCTGAGCCAAAGTCGGACGCTTAACCGGCTGAGCCACCCAGACGTCCCTATCTCCCTTCTTTATACCCATTCTCTGTCTTTGCTTTATATTTTGGCTCCAAAGCATAAAGGTTACATTTTGATGACAGAAGTATCTAAAACAATGCCCATACTCACCTAGGACTAAATTTTAAAAAAGGAAAGGAAAGGAAAAAAGTTATTTTCAAAACTACAAACTGTATAAAGGGTTGTTGTGCCCAAACTTTACACCAAAGCCTCCTTAAGATTATTTACACAGACAAATATAAATCTTAAAAGTCTTCTCTACAAAAAGTAAAAGACCAGCCATCTGAGTGAGTAAAATTATGTTTATTCCAACTAGTACTTATAAGCTAGTGTGTTTTATATTGTTTTGAAACAGAAGCTATAAGAACTCTGTGTCTATATGTATGTACATTATAGATATGGGTTGTTTTTTTTTCAATGTTTTTAAATGTTTATTTTTGAGAGAGAGAGAGAGAGAGAGAGTATGTAGCATGTGTGTGCACATTAGTGGAGGAGGGAGACAGAGGAGCCAAAGCAGGCTCCCTGCTGACAGCAGAGACATATGGGACTTGAACTCACCAGCTACGAGATCGTGACCTGAGCTTAGCCAACTGCTAAGTTGGCAACCCCAGGTGCCACAAGGTTTTTGTTGTTTTTTTAAACCACTGGATGGTATTGCTAAAATTAATTCTAAAAGAGTTCTATTTAATTGACCTTATAAATTAGGCATTTCTAAATCTTAACAATACTTAGAAACTAACCCAGATGCATTCAAGTTCTAGGATCTAGGATTATTTTAAGGCACACGGGCAACCTTATGACAAAAGCTTCCTATCTAAATATTCATCCTAACTCCAAACAAAGGAATCCATTCACCCTCTCTCAAGGTCATAGCTTTGGAAACCATTCCCTGTGATCTCCTTAGTTGTGGCAAATGAAAGTTTTCTTTGTGGGACACCTCAACTTGCAGTTTCTAACTCACCAAGGAGTGAACTCACATTGCTTCAGTTACAAGTTTACATTATCTCTGTTACAAAATTGTCGGCCAAAAATAAAGCAAAAAACAATGGCTGATTTTGTCTAATGTTTCATGAAGTTTTCATGGGTAATTTATTTAAAAAAAATTTTTAAGTCTATTTATTTATTTTTGAGAGAAAGGGAGAGAGCACAAGCAGGGAGGGACAGAGAGAGAGGGAGAGAGAATCCCAAGCAGGCTCTGCACTGTGAGAGTGGAGCCCAACACAGGACTTGAACTCATGAGCCACTGAGATTATAACCTGATCCGAAACCAAGAGTCTGGACGCTTAACTAACTCAGCCACTCAGGTGCCCTTTCATGGGTAATTTAGGGATAATTATTGATAATCAGTACATTGAATAGATGTAAGAAGAACAAGATTTTAGATGAACATTTCTAGCAATAATTATATGTTATGGCATATGATGTAAAATCTTGGAGTTTGGGAGGGAACGGTCAAGAAAGAATTCTTGAGAACTCTTTAGCACAAAAAAGGTGGTTTTATTTTTTTTTTTAATTTTTTTTCAATGTTTATTTATTTTTGGGACAGAGAGAGACAGAGCATGAACGGGGGAGGGGCAGAGTGAGAGGGAGACACAGAATCGGAAACAGGCTCCAGGCTCTGAGCCATCAGCCCGGAGCCCGACGCGGGGCTCGAACTCACGGACCGCGAGATCGTGACCTGGCTGAAGTCGGACGCTTAACCGACTGCGCCACCCAGGCGCCCCAAAAGGTGGTTTTATTAAAGCACAGGATGAGAATACAAACTGGTGCAGCCACTCTGGAAAACAGTATGGAGATTCCTCAAAAAATTTGAAATAGAACTACCCTATGACCCAGCCGTTGCATTACTAGGTATTTATCCAAGGGATAGAGGCATGCTGTTTCGAAGGGGCACATGCACCCCCATGTTTATAGCAGCCCTTTCAATAATAGCCAAAGTATGGAAAGAGCCCAAATGTCCATCGATGGATGAATGGAAAAGAAGATGTGGTATATATATATATATATACACACAATGGAGTATCGCTCGGCAATCAAAAGAGCGAAATCTTGCCATTTGCAACTACATGGATGGAACTAGAGGGTATCATGCTAAGCGAAAGTAGTCAGAGAAAGACAAATATCATATGACTTCATTCATATGAGGACTTTAAGATACCAAACAGATGAACATAAGGGAAGGGAAGCAAACATAATTAAAAACAAGGAGGGGGATGAGACATAAGAGACTCTTAAATATGGAGAACCAACAGAGGGTTGATGGGAGGGGTTGTAGGAGGGGGACGGGCTGTATGGGTAAGAGGCATTAAGGAATCTACTCCTGAGATCATTGTTGCACTATATGATAACTAACTTGGATGTAAATTAAAAAAATAAATAAAAAAAAAACTACAATGAGATATCACTACACACTTACCAGAATGACTAAAACAAAATATAATGACAAGACCAAACGGTTGTAGAGATATGAAAAGACTGGATCGCTCATCTGTGGCTGGTCGAAAGACAAAATAGTACAGCCAAATCTAGTTTCTGATAAAACTAAACACGCAACTATATGATGAGCCAGCAATCGCACCTTGGACATTTATGCCAGAGAAATGAAGACGTATCTTCACACGAAAACTTGTACACAAATGTTCGCAGAAGCTTTGTTTATAATAGCCAAAAACCGGAATCAGCCCAGAGATCCTTCAACAAGTGAATACATACCATGGAATACTACCCACAGGAAAAACTATCCGTATAGGCCACGGCTTGGATGAATCTCCAAGAATCCTGCTGAATGAAAAAAGCCAATCCCAAAAAGTTACATGCTGTATGATTCCATTTATATAACATTCTTGAAATGAAAAAATTCTGGAAAAAGGACAGAGTAAGAGTTGCTGGGCTTTATGGCTTGCAGAACAGAGGAGGAAAATGAGTGTGGTCGCAAAAGGGGAACACAAGAGATTCGATTAATGTTGGAACTGTTTAGTACTTTGACGGCAGTGGTGGATGCATGAAACTAGACTGGTTATACAATTTTATAGAACTTAATATACACACAACAAATGAGTACGATGAAAACTGAGTACAATTAAAAATCATATTTCTTTGGGGAAAAAAAATTCACGGGAACAAGATCCAGAGCAGAAAGAGAGGTACTGAGGTTGTGAGGAGTGGCTGATTATATACCTTCACGTTGGGAGGAGGTTAGGGACGCTTGAGTCTCTGAGGAATTTGGAAGCCAGGTTTCCCCCCCTTGAGGGGCAAGCTGTTGTTAGGATAAGGTCATTTCCTACTGTCTGGTAAACCCTTAGTCATGAGACCCTTCAGATGTGTATCAGGGGACCCTATGCTTGGAGGATGATGACCAATATATATATCTTGGGGGGTAGAGATGAAGTTTCCAAATGGATTTTCATATGTTAAAGTAGACTTACCGGATCCTGGAGGTTGGGCTAAGATCAAGCTAAGGTTGTCTTTTGCTTTTAGGGAAGTATTCACATTGAGGCAGCTGAAGTCTCAGAGGAAGGTCACTCTGTCTCAAGTACTCGCCACTAGGCTGTAAGTTATAAGAAACTTTAACTTTTTCTGTATTTGTTTTGCCTTTGTTCTCCGCACCAGTATACATACCTAAAAACAGTTTTAAGGGTTAATTTTAATTAATATATGTAGTTAAAACTACTAGAAATAATAGTACAATTAAAGTAGGATAAGAAAAAGATACGGATTTGTTTTGTCGAGGGAAAAGAAAGAAAACTTGTCCTAAAGTAAAACTGGTTATGGGAAAGAGAAAGGACAAAATCTGAATGTCAAGAAAAAAAAAAAAAAGTTGTAGAAGGTTTATGGGCAAGAAATCTTTGAAGGTAAATTTTATGTATGGTCATAAAATTCGAAGACTGGCTAATATTGGAATGAATTTAATTAAGTAATGAGTTTTAATGTCAAAAGTAAGCTGGTACAAAATTAAAATTTGGCTTTAAGATTTCATTTTTTTTTTTAATTTTTTTTTCAACGTTTATTTATTTTTGGGACAGAGAGAGACAGAGCATGAACGGGGGAGGGGCAGAGAGAGAGAGAGAGACACAGAATGGGAAACAGGCTCCAGGCTCTGAGCCATCAGCCCAGAGCCTGACGCGGGGCTCGAACTCACGGACCGCGAGATCGTGACCTGGCTGAAGTCGGACGCTTAACCGACTGCGCCACCCAGGCACCCCTAAGATTTCATTTTTAAGGAATCTCTACACCTAACATGAGGCTCGAAGTCACAACCCCAAGATCAAGAGTTGCATTCTCTATCAACTGAACCAGCAGGCACCTCCAAATTTGGTTTTTCTATGGGTTAGGAGGACAAACTTTTCTTGGACTATTGGTCTGCTCTTAATATCAAGAGATTATGAAGGGTTTTTCTTTGCCTTTAAAGTAATGTGCCCAGAAAACAAAAAAAAAATTGTGTTTATCAAAATAATATTTGGTGCTTCATGTGGTCTTAATCAGGTCTTTGATTACTTAAGAAAACTGAATCTTCTCAATATTATAAGACCTACGTTTTCCCTTCTTACAGCCATTTAATGTTCTGTGTTTGCCTGCAAAATCTTTGTCACCATGGTTAAATGGATAACTAGGTATCGTTAGTACTACATAGTAACTTATGATCCCATTTGATTGTTTTTAAAACTTTTATACACACACACATATTTATTTAAGTTCATTTACTTACTTATTTATATCTATCTATCTATCTATCTATCTATCTATCTTTAAGTAATCTCTACACCCAATGTGGAACTTGAACTCATGACCCCAAGATCAAGCATCTTATGCCCTTTTAACTGAGCCAGCCAGGCACCCCAACTTTTTAATATTTTTCACAAAGTTCCAAAAAATCAAATCCTAAACGAAGCTTTTTTTTTTTAATTTTTAAAAAAAAATTTTTTTTTCAACGTTTATTTATTTTTGGGACAGAGAGAGACAGAGCATGAACGGGGGAGGGGCAGAGAGAGAGGGAGACACAGAACCGGAAGCAGGCTCCAGGCTCTGAGCCATCAGCCCAGAGCCTGACGCGGGGCTCGAACTCCCGGACCGCGAGATCGTGACCTGAGCTGAAGTCCGACGCTTAACCGACTGCGCCACCCAGGCGCCCCAGAGCTTTTTTTTTTTAAACCTCGGAATAACTTTTTTCAGAGGGTCCTTGAAAAAAAACCAAAACATCTGTTCTCTCTCTTTATAGAAGAAAGCTATTAAACTAAGTAGGCTTATTTGATATGTTACATTACGTGGGAAACATTGTCAAATAAGTGACGTAAAACCTTCTTAGATTATGCTGTGTGGGTAAATATTATCAATATAAATGTTCTAGATATTCTATAAAATTCCTAAAATTATGATATGTGGTATGTATAACATTATCAGTCATAAATCTAGTTATTGTCTGAAAATATTGTATGTCACAGAAATAACTAAATTTCCTCAGCAATTGCATTATAATGAACTCTAATCAGACTTTTATGCCATTTATAAGTCTTTTATTATTTACAGACATTTACTTTTTTACTCAGATGATTTTACAAAAGAATTCCTGAAAAAGTGCTTCATCTTAAGGGAGACTCATGAAATGGAACCTAGAAAACACCTTTAAAAAATTAAAAAAAAAATTTTTTTTAACGTTTATTTATTTTTGAGACAGAGAGAGACAGAGCATGAATGGGGGAGGGTCAGAGAGAGGGAGACACAGAATCTGAAACAGGCTCCAGGCTCTGAGCTGTCAGCACAGAGCCCGACGCGGGGCTCGAACTCACGGACGTGAGATCGTGACCTGAGCCGAAGTCGGCCGCTTAACTGACTGAGCCACCCAGGCGCCCCTAAAAAAATTTTTTTAATGTTTATTGTTGAAAGAGAGAGAGAGAGAGAGAGACAGAGCTTGAGCAGGGGAGGGACAGCGACAGAGGGAGACACAATCCGAAGCAGGCCCCAGGCTCTGGGCTGTCAGCACAGAGACCGACGACACGGGGCCCAAACTCACAAACCATGAGATCATGACCTGAGCTGAAGCCAGACGCTCAACTGACTGAGCCACCCAGGCACCCCTAGAAAACACCTTTTTTAAATTTTTTATTCTTTTTAATTTTTTTATTTTTTAATTAATTAACTAATTACTTTTTAAATGTACATCCAAGTTAGTTAGCATATAGTGCAACAATGATTTCAGGAGTAGATTCCTTAATGCCCCTTACCCATTTAGCCCATTTCCCCACCTACAACCCCTCCAGTAACCTTCTGTTTGTTCTCCATATTTATGAGTCTCTTATGCTTTGTCCCCCTCCCTGTTTTTATTTTTGTTTCCCTTCCTTGTGTTCATCTGTTTTGTCTCTTAAAGTCCTCATGAGTGAAGTCATATGGTATTTGTCTTTCTCTGACTAATTTCGCTTAGCATAACACCCTCTAGTGCCATCTATGTAGTTGCAAATGGCAAGATTTCATTCTTTTTGATTGCCGAGTAATACTTCATTGTGTGTGTGTGTATATATATATATATATATATATATATATATACCACATCTCCTTTATCCATTCATCCATCAATGGACATTTGGGCTCTTTCCATACTTTGGCTACTGTCGATAGGGCTGCTATAAACATGGGGGTGCATGTGTCCCTTTGAAACAGCACACCTGTATCCCATGGATAAATGCCTAGTAGTGCAATGGCTGGGTCATAGAGTAGTTCCATTTTTAATTTTTTGAGGAACCTCCATACTGTTTTCCAGAGTGGTTTCACCAGTTTGCATTCCCACCAGCAGTGCAAAAGAGATCCTCTTTCTCTGCATCCTTCCCAACATCTGTTGTTGCCTGAGTTTTTAATGTGAGCCATTCTGACAGGTGTGGGGTGGTATCTCATTGTGGTTTTGATTTGTATTTCCCTGATGATGAGTGATGTTGAGCATTTTTTCATGTGTTGGATGGCCATCTGGATGTCTTCTTTGGAGAAGTGTCTATTCATGTCTTTTGCCCATTTCTTCACTGGATTATTTGTTTTTTGGGTGTTGAGTTTGATAAGTTCTTTATAGATTTTGGATACTAACCCTTTATCTGATATGTCATTTGCAAATATCTTCTCCCATTCTGTCGGTTGCCTTTTAGTTTTGCTGATTCTTTCCTTCGCTATGCAGAAGCTTTTTATCTTGATGTGGTCCCCATAGTTCACTTTTGCTTTTGTTACCTTTGCCTCTGGAGACGTGTTGAGTAGGAAGCTGCTGCAGCCAAGATCAAAGAGGTTTTTACCTGCTTTCTCCTGGAGGATTTGATGGCTTCCGGTCTTATGTTTAGGTCTTTCATCCAGTTTGAGTTTATTTTTGTGTATGGTGTAGGAAAGTGGTCCAGGTTCATTTTTATGTATGTTGCTGCCCAGTTTTCCCAGCACCATTTGCTGAAGAGACTGTCTTTATTCCATTGGATATTCTTTCCTGCTTTGTCAAAGATTAGTTGGGCATACGTTTGTGGGTCCATTTCTGGGTTCTCCATTCTGTTCCATTGATTTGAGTGTCTGTTTTTGTGCCAGTGTCTTGATGATTACAGTTTTGTAATATATCTTGAAATCCAGGATTGTGATGCCTCCAGCTTTGGTTTTCTTTTTCAAGATTGCTTTGGCTATTCGGGGCCTTTTTTGGTTCCATACTAATTTTAGGATTGTTTGTTGTAGCTCTGTGAAGAATGCTGGTGTTATTTTGATAAGGATTGCTAGAAAACACCTTTAAGATGATGAAACTGGGGGCACCTGGGTGGCTGAGTGAGTGAAGCATCCAACTCTTGATTTTGGTTCGGGTCATGATCTAACAGTTTGTGAGGCTGACAGTGCAGAGCCTGCTTGGGATTCTCTCTCACCCTCTCTCTCTGTTCCTCCCCCACACTCTCTTTCTCTCTCTAAATAAATAAATAAACAAACAAACAAACAAACAAATATTTTTAAAAAAAAAGATCTTGAAACTGAACTGAGTATTCCAGAAAATGGAATAATGGGGAAAAAATGGATTTAAGGAGAACAAGAATTAATTACATGGGACTGAATAGACTGAGGATGATTATAACTTTTATGACTTTTTGTTTCAAATATTGCTGGTTCTTTAATTTTTTTGTTTTTTCAGATATAACAAAACTTTTCTTCTTAAACTATGACTTATAGCAATTTGGCAAATTGTAAGCAGAATGGAAACATTTATCTTTTTCTTCCCTCTGGACCCCTCCAGAATTGGAAAACCTAGTGAATATTCTTATTTTTATGCCAATATATTTATTTGCATATGAGAATCTATTCTCCTTGGATCAGGACACGATTGGAAATACTGCTTATATTACCAAGGCTTTGACTGGAATGTCTTCTTTGAGAGAGATGTCTATAGACCCAGATGTGGTCAGAGAGCTTTAAGGAACTAAGATTGACTTTATGGAGCCAGTGAAGTCCTTTGGAAATACTGGCCTGATACCTTGCTTACAGGGTTCCCAGCAGCTTACCAGGTGAGTAAAGAATGCCACTTCCTGGCAGGTGCAGGAATCTCAGGATATTTCAGGGACCTTGAGAAGAGAGGAATGAACCCAAATCTATAAATTTTGCAGGTGAAGTCCGATGGCAAGTATTTGGCTTGGCTTCTTGGTCTCGAGATCAGAAGTTTAATTTGGAGGTTCCTTATGAGAAGTTGCAGCCTATATGATTAACTGCCATTCTTGTTGCAAATAATAAAGCATTATGCAAATCATAAAATTATGCAAATAATAAAGGCCAACTTTGCTGAAACTAGACTTATGTTGCAAATAGATTGGTCTTACTTTGTTTATCTTTGCCAGAAATTGAGGTGATTATGGAGGGGAAAAATGTTTCAGTAGCACACCTTTGGGATTACTAGATTCTGATACTGTTCATTGTAAACTGGACTAGATCCCGACTCTACCAGGGGCCTCTAGTGTCTGTTGACAACTCTCCAAACTAATGCTTTCAATTTTTGTCTCACCCATCTGACTTGAAATCATCGGGAAATGAAGCTACTCTTTTACCTGAAGCCCTACCAACGAAATATGAATGACTTAACATAAAGTTTAGAGAAATCACCACAACAGCTCATGTATGGATAATCTTCATGCCAGATTGACACGGCCTGCTCTCACTCCGTCTAGATGTGCTTCAAGATGAACACTTAAAAGTCATCTCAACTGGCTGCCTTCAGCACTCAGAAGCTGAATTGATAATTTGCTCCAATCATTAACTAATGTTTTTTTCTTTTATCCCCATAAAAATGTCTCTTATTTAATACCTGATTACTTGAACCATTGGCCTAACTTTGGGAGCATACCTGCATCGCTGCCTTCTGAAATGAGTTTCACTGAACTGACTTGTTGTCAGGACTAAGAGACTGTTGTCAGTAAGACGAAATCATCTACCAACTTAGCCTCTGGACTAAGAAACTTTTTGGAGAAGTTTCAAAGGAGCAAAATTCACCGCCCCAAAATGAGTCTCTTTGGCATGTGGATAATTGTAGGTTAATTACTTTTAAGAAACCAAAGGCTCAAGAAGAACTTTTGATCTTACAGTAACTGCCTAAAGGAATTTAGACCAAGGATCTTCTCCAGAAAGGGAGCTACCACCATATCACCATAGAGGATTACAGTATGATGTGAGTTAGGGGTACACAGGGAGGAAGTTACGTTCCATTGTTTCTGTATGGTCCAGCAGATATTTGTTTACAAAACATATACTCTTTTTCATCTTCTTATGAATTGACTTCCTTCCCTTATGAATTGACCCGGGGCGCCTGGGTGGCTCAGTCAGTTAAGCGTCCGACTTCGGCTCAGGTCATGATCTCACGGTCCGTGAGTTCGAGCCCCACATCGGGCTCTGTGCTGACAGCTCAGAGCCTGGAGCCTGTTTCAGATTCTGTGGCTCCCTCTCTCTCTGACCCTCCCCCGTTCATACTCTGTCTTTCTCTGTGTCAAAAAAAAATAAGTAAACGTTAAAAAAATTAAAAAAAAAAAAAAAAAAAAGAAGTTCCAGGCCCTTACCTCTTTCTCCTTAGCTCTGGATGGCATATAAGACCTAATTGCCTGATTGACTGGGGGCCTCCAATCCTGATGGAGCCCCTGTATGAATGCAATTAAATTGATTTTCCCCTGTTAATCTGTTGCACGTCAAATTAATTCTTAGACTAACCAAAAGAATATTGTAGGGTAGAGGAAACGTTTCCTGTCCAATATAAGTCCACGTTTATCTTCATTAACATATAGGTCAATGAATAGGAAGAACTGGTTAGAACAAGAACTCTTAAGGGACATCTGGTTATTGGCAAAAGAATAGACAAATAGATCAATGGAACAGAATAGAGAGCCCAGAAATAGACCCATAAATACACTCAACCGATGTTTGACAAAGAAGCAAAAGCCATCCAATGGAGAAAAAAAGAGTCTCTTCAACAAATGGTGCTGGAACAACTAACTGGACACCCACCTACAAAGAAGTGAATCTAGCCCCCAACCTAAAACCCTTCACACAAAGTAACTCAAAATGGACCATTGACCTGAGAGCAGCCAAGATGGCGGAACAACATGGAAGTTTTTTTGTGTCTCCTGCCCATGAAATGGACCATATACCTGAATGTAAAATGCAAAACTTTAAAACTCCTGGAAGCCAACAAAGGAGAAAAATCTAGATGACCTTGGATATGATAATAACTTTTTTACGTGTAACACAGCAGTATGCTCCATTAGAGAAAGAATCGACAAGACGGATTTTATTAAAATTAGCAACTTCTGGGGCGCCTGGGTGGCGCAGTCGGTTAAGCGTCCGACTTCAGCCAGGTCACGATCTCGCGGTCCGTGAGTTCGAGCCCCGCGTCGGGCTCTGGGCTGATGGCTCCGAGCCTGGAGCCTGTTTCCGATTCTGTGTCTCCCTCTCTCTCTGCCCCTCCCCCGTTCATGCTCTGTCTCTCTCTGTCCCAAAAATAAATAAACGTTGAAAAAAAATTTAAAAAAAAAAATAAAAAATAAATAAAAAAAAATAGCAACTTCTGCTCTACAGATGATGTTGTCAAGAGAATCAGAAGACAAGTCACAGACTGGAAGAGAATATTTGCAAAAGTCCTATCTGATAAAGAACATCCTGTCCATTCCCTTCATTCTGCTGAGGTCCAGAGAAGCAAAATGCCTTGTCCAAGACCACTGAGTGGGAAAGGTAGGTCTAAAATCAGGTCTCATCTCTTCCTTCCTAACTTAGGTCCCCAGGGATAGCCTTTTGTTGTCTAAGCCCCCCCCCCCCCCGCCACTTTGTCATGGCTCTCAGCTTCCTGGGAAATAGCCTTTCTGTCATAGTAGTTCCTTCTCCAGTCATCAAAATTCTTCAGTACCTTCCTGCCTTGGGAAACAGTAAACAAATGCATACTCTGAAGTTAATGACCCACTTAGCTTAGGGCATTTGCATTTCTAAGAGGTTGTTAAAGATGACAATGTTTTAGCCCAAAGACATGAATTCCCAGAGGAAGTGTCTGGGGTAGACCGGTGAGGTTAGTGCGGGGACCTGGCCGAGATACCTCAAACCAGAGTCTCCATAACTCAGTCATTCTTTCTCCTTTCTTCCCTTCTGGCCGTCTTTCTTCCCAGGCTTTCTCTTCTTTTAGATCAGCAGCTGATTGTAGTGCTGCATAGGGTGGCTTAGTTCTTAAGGAAGTGGCTGTAATGAGGAAACCCTAGAGAGAACTGATAAAACAATCACGGGGATCCACTAAAAGGGTGGTCAGAGTATTAAGAGGAAGAGAAACAAAACCCAGCCAAGCAGCGAAGAGCAAAGAGCACCTTCTGTATCAAGCGGCCAGAATCGGAGAGTGTCTGGCACTGGGGTCCTTGGAGTTTATAGCATTAATTGGCCCTTTCCAAAGGGGGTCCATAGATAATGTTCCCCACTGGAAGCAGTAGACTAGACTCTCCCGGTCCTTTAATGACAGTTATGACTGATGGGATTTTGGAGTGATGGGCATCCAGAGCTGACAGCCAGGAAAGAATTCTTGAGAAGTCTTTGGGGTGCAAAAATGGTGATTTTATTAAAGCATGGGGACCGGACAGAAAGAGTTGCCCTGAGGTTGTGAACAGTGACTGGTTATATACTATGGAGTTAGGGGAGGTAAAGGCCAAAGGGAAACCTCCAGAGGGGCTTTCATATGCTAAAGAGGACTCATAAAATGCCAGGGACCTTACTATTGTCAAGCTAAGGTTGTCTTTCTTCTAGCAAAGCATTATCGTTAACACAGTAGGAGTTCCTGGAGATTAGGCTATTGATACGATTGCCCTTTTCTTGTAATATTACTAAGATATTTATAAACTGAAGGAGTCTTATGTCCCGAAGGACTGTGAGCTCTATCAGTTAACCAACCATTGGTTTTCTGTCCCTTTCCTTTGTCCTTGGGCAGCCAGGAGTGCCAGAGGACTATCACACATATCCTACCTGGAGGTGGGGGGTTGTTAGCTTGTGCTTGGCCCTCAGCTTGCCTTCTGCTCCCTCATCAGACAACATATCAAAGATCACACAGCTCGGGGACCCTAGGTGGCTCAGTCGGTTAAGCGTCCGATTTTGGCTCGGGTGGTGATCTCACAGTTTGTGAGTTTGAGCCCTGCATCGGGCTCTGTACTGACAGCTCAGAGCCTGGAGCTTGCTTCGGATTCTGTCTGTCTCTGTCTCTCTCTCTATGTCCCTCCTCCACTTGTGCGCTCTCTCTCTCTCTCTCTCTCTCAAAAATAAAGTGTAAAAAAAATTTTTTTTTTTTTACAGATTACACAGCTAGCAAGGGTGAGATTTTTGATCATCTGGGTTTGTCTGTCTCCAAAATCCATGCTTGTAATCACTGGAATTTCTTGACTTTTTGGTGGGGGGAGGTGGGGGGGGACTTCCTGATTTTTAAGTCATCTCTGTGCTGACAGCTCAGAGCTTGGAGCCTGCTTTGGATTCTGTGTCTCCCTCTCTCTCTGCCCCTCCCCCGCTCATGCTCTGTCTCTCCCTGTCTCAGAAATAAATAAACATAAAAAAAAATTAAAAAAAAAAAAAAACAAGGGAAACATCCAGGAAAACTGAGTGACTCCCCAAGACGGCCCAAGCCATCACTTTAAATGTTATCTTCAGCTAAAGACAAAAGAATAAAAAATTGGAAGGGGGAACCAGTTATAGGAAGTTATTGGCAAAAGCATAGGAAAACATAAAGTTCTTACAGAGACTTAAGTCTGTGCCCTCTCCATTGATAAGGGTTTCTTGTGATTCAGAATCATCCTTCTCATCTTGGTACAGAGAGAGACACCCTGAAAACGTGGAGATTCCCTTATAAATGTAAATGTAAAGTTAACTCCTACTTGGTTTTCAGAGCTTCTCTTGTGTCTGCTCTTACTTAAAAATAACCAGCTCAAGATAATCTTTATGATAAAGAGGCATGTTTTGGGGCGGCATATTCTGCTCCCCTTCACAAAAAATCAACAACGGCCAACTAGGCTTTTGCAAATAATGCAACTGCTTAAGCGAGAGCCAATAAAATGATTACCTTGCTTTGCCATCACCTTTTCTCTGTAGAAGTCTTTCCCCAAGCTTCTGTCGGTGGACTGCTCCAAAACACGTCCAGATTCCCAACAGGAATTGATTTTTGCTCAAATAAACTAAGACATTTTAATATGCCTCAGTTTATCCTTTAACTGTTTCTTCATGTGCAGAGGATGATATACTTTACCTTCTGAAATTGTTGTGTTAAGGATAATATGTATAAAATACCTCCTCCCCGGTGGTAAGCATTCATATGCTTCCATAACTATTAGTTTTGGTCTCTTAATGTGTTAACTATGTATTACTCTATGCTTTTGTCTTGTCAAATGACAATGAAGGAACAAGTTTGATGTCCTTTATTTTAGGGAGTCTGACATGATAGAGAATAGTGAAGTTTTGGAGTGATGGTGGGGTGGTCCAGAGCCAACGACCAAGAAAGAATTCTTGAAGATGTCTTTGGTGCAAAAAGGTGATTTTATTAAAGCACAGGGTAAGGACCCGTGGACAGGAAGAGCTGCACTGAGGTTGTGACAGTAACTCATTATATGCCTTCAGGTTGGGAGAGGGTCAGGGATAGATTAAGTCTAAGGAATTTTGGAAGCAAGGATTCCAGGACCTTGAGGGGCTAGCTGTTGGTGGAGAAACACTATTTATCACCTTTAATGAAACCTCAGTCTTGAGACCCTTCAGATGCATATGAGGGGTGGTGGGGGGGAGGGGGGCATAAGCTTGGAGCATGATTGCCAGCATATAACCTGGGGCAGTTGAGATAAAGGAAGTGAATTACAGGATCCTCAAGGTTGGGACAGTATTAAGCCAAGGTTTTCTTCTGCCACTAGCAACGTGTCATCCTTTTTGCAGCTGAGCTCCTAGAGGGAGGTCACTCTGCCTGTTTCAAGGACTTGTCAATGGAATATAGACAGTAAGGGAATTTAATTTTTCATTTTCCTTAGTTTCCCACATCACCATGGCAAGCACTTAACCCCCTTTCCTTTGTTCTTGGGTAGCAGGAGTGTCCCTTCACACAGATCGCACCAGGGGTGGGGGTGGGGTGGGGTGCTAGTTTGTGCTTTGGCCCCTCAACACGCCTCATGCTCAGTCATCAGAGAAGGGGCTTCATTTGGTCCATTAAACTGAAGCACTGGAAATCAGGGAGAAGTTTTTAACAGGCAGAATGACAGGATCAAGTGTGGTCTTTGGTGGCAAGCCCAAAAATCATGTAGGTTACCCCCTTTGCTAGAGCTCCAGAAATACAGACGATAGCATTATGATAGGAAAAGATAGGATGAAATAGGCAGAGAGGGAAGGATTAGGATTTGAGGTCCCTGGGTGGGGAAAAACACTTATTTTGGAACAGTGCTGGGAGTGTCTGACTCCCTCAGGCTTAAGGTTCCTCTTAAGAATGTAACAGGCCCCTATGGGAACGCAAGCTGGTGCAGCCACTCTGGAAAACAGTATGGAGGTTCCTCAAAAAACTAAAAATAGAGCTACCCTACCACCCAGCAATTGCACCACTAGGGATTTATCCACGGATACAGGTGTGCTGTTTCAAAGGGACGCATGCACCCCCATGTTTATAGCAGCAGTTTCAACAATAGCCAAAGTATGGAAAGAGCTCAAATTGTCCACCGATGGATGAGTGGATAAAGAAGATGTGGTATATAGATACAACGGAGTATTACCCGGCAATCAAAAAGAATGAAATCTTGCCATTTGCAACGACATGGATGGAACTGGAGGGTATCATGCTAAGCGAAATGAGTCAGAGAAAGACAAAAATCATACGACCTCACTCATATGAGGACTTTAAGAGACAAAACAGATGAACATGAGGGAAAGGAAACAAAAATAATATAAAAACAGGGAGGGGGACAAAACAGAAGAGACTCATAAATATGGAGAATAAAGGTTACGGGAGGGGTTGTGGGAGGGGGGATGGGCTAAATGGGGAAGGGGCACTAAGGAATCTACTCCTGAAATCATTGTTGCAGTACATGCTAACTAATTTGGATGTAAATTTTAAAAAATAAAAAAACTAAATTAAAAAAAATAAAAAAGAATGTAACAGACCCCACCTACTCCCCCTCAGGTTTCCCTCAGGAATTTGACTGAAAGACCTAAGTATGGCCATAGGTCACTCCTCCTACAGTGGAAACCAGTCAATCTGGAATGGACATCCCAGCACCCAGAGTTATCCAGCCAATAAGGGTAGGAGCTGAGAAGGAACAAGGGGGAAGGGAAGGGGGTTGTGACCAGAACCTTCCAAAACAAGGCCCATGGCCTGTGATCCTCGGGCATTCACTTTCTAATGTCCACACTGTAAAGTGAGCTTTCCTCCTACTCTTACTTTCTGACCTTACACTCTAATAAGCTTTTGCCTGCTACTCATTTTGTGTCCATCTCTGTAGTCTTTGAAGCCGTGGGACAACCAACCCTGGGTATTGAGGTAAAGAAAATCCTGCAACAGCATTACATTTCCAAGTGGCAGAATGAGAAACAAGAATGGCAAAGCAGGTGTGAAAGGGTGAAAGGGGGTCGTGATGAGAGGGGAAGGCACCAGGATTCTAATGCCAGTGTCTTGGGCGGAAGAAGTCCCTGTCGTGGTGTCAGCATGTTCTCATTCTAATGAGCTTGATTTTGATGTCTCTGGCATTTGTAGAGGACCAGATGTCAGGTGGGGCCTCCCTCAGTTGTGAAATATGCACTCAAATTTCAACACTTTGTAATTTGGCAACAGTGGCAGCGAGGAGGGAGCCTCAGGCAAGCTGTCACCCGCAAACACAGGGCCCCCCACCCCAGGTGTGACATTCCTCAGGCTCTCCTGGCTGCCCAGGAACAAAGGAAAGGGGAAAACATGGTTAGCTGATCAGAGATCACAGTCACGGAGCACTGGGGTCTCCATCAGTTTACAAATATCTTGGTAAATTACAAGAAAAAGGCGATCTTACCAATCGCCTAATCTTGGAGCCCCAACCTCACCCTTCCGTCGTGATATGGGGAACCAAGGCAAGAAGGAAATGGCAGGTGAAATTAAGTTTCCTTATAACTGGCAGCCCAGTGACAAATACTTGAGGCAAAAACAGAGTAGAACATTTCTCCAGGAACCCCGTACTGCGGTAATGTTAATGCCTTCCTAGAGGGAAAACAACCTTAGCTTGAGGATAGCAAAACCCCAGGCATCTTTTGAGTCCTCTTTAGCATACGAAAATCCTTGTAGAGGCTTCCCTTTGGCCTTTACCTCCCCCAACTCCATAGTATATAATGAGTCACTCCTCACTACCCCAGTGTCCCTCTTCCTGTCCGTGGGTCCTGTCCCTGTGCTTTAATAAAATCACCTTTTTGCACCAAAGATGTCTTTTTTCTTGGCCATCAGCTCCGGACCCCCACTACTCCAAAACCCCATCATTAATAGTCAAGAATTCTTAGTAGGGTTCTTTCTATGAGTCTCACTTTTGTAAAAGTGTTAGGGACTCTCTTGCTCAAAAGTAGATCCCAACATTTAAAAACAGAAACAAATAAGACCACTTAATTCATGCTCTAACTGAAACCCATGGTGCTCATTTTTGTTTGTTTGTTTGTTTGTTTGTTTCTTTCGTAGGCTCCTTTCCCAGTGTGGGGCTTGAACTTAGGACCCTGATATCAAGAGTCATATGCTTCACTGACTGAGCCAGCCAGGTGTCCCCCATTGTGCTCATTTCTTACTGCACTTTCTTGAGGCATTGATGAAAGTATTTGCAAGGACCAGAGAACATTCCAACCATCAGGCCAGAAAAGCCCTGATAGCAAGAGATGCCTAGAAGACCACCCCCATACACCCCTTTCCTGGTCAATGATCAAGAACACATACTGACCCCCACCCATGATCATGTGCTCTCGGCCTGCTCTCTTGTATGTACCGCCCCCCCCCCCACCTCTCCTTATGAAATTCTAGGTGTCCATCTTGTAGGTGAAGCAGTTGGTTGGGAAGGCTTGATTGTCTGTCACCTCCCCTGGCTGCTGGCACCAAAACCAATTTTTCCCTTTCTCTTCCCAAACCTCATCTGTTGCATTATTGTCTTCTTGAGTGATTAGTTTGGCTGCTTGTTAGGCCACAGTCTTGGCAAACCCAGACAGGAGAGGTGACCTTGATTTGTCCAGGGCCCTTGGGATTCATTCCCCTAGTTGGAGCAGTTGGCCAGGGCAGTGCACCGGGGCTTACTCATTCATTTCCTGAGTTAGTGGCTGTGATAGATCGTTCAGTAACAAAAGCATCAGACTGGAACAGTATTTGCCTGTAAATGACCAAAAAACTTAAAAATGCCTGTGGGTAAAGATCTGATGAGAGTTCATTTCACAAGCAAGTGTAGTTATTTCTGTGGCAAAAAAATAATTTAGGGTAATAACTGAACAATGAGACTACTGACAAATTTCTAGAAGCTTTAAACAATTTCTGGAATACCTAAATCAGTAAATAGATCCACATGCGTATAACCTAAGAAGGTTTAACATCACTTCTTATTTTTCAATGCTTCCCATATAACTTAACATACCAAATAAACCTAATTAGTTTAATATCTCTCCTTCACAGAGGTGATAAGTCCTTTGAGGTTTCCAGGGACCCTGTAGGAAATCTCAAATCACAAAGACTCTATTTAGAATGACTTAGAAAAGTTGTCAAAATGGCAAAGGGTTTGAACATTTGACTAAATAAAATCGCAGATCATTATGAAATAATACATAATTACCTATTTAATGAAAGTGACAATAAAAGATTTTAAAGGCAAATATGGAAGGTTACATAGTTATGAGCTCTTAATAAAATATTATTAAGAGCTTAATAAAATAATAAAAGAGCTAAAACTTAGCTCTTTTAATATTGAGAAGACTGAATTTTCTTAAGTAATCAAAGACCTGAAAAAGACAACATGAAGCACAGGAAATTATTTTGGTAAGACACAAAATCATTGCTTTCCAGGTAGATTACCCAAAAGGTTAAAAAAAAAAAAAAACAACTTTCAGGAGCGTGGGTGGCTCAGTGGGTTGAACATCTGATCCTTGCTTTCGGCTCAAGTCATGATCCTGGGGTTGTGGGATGGAGCCTTGTCAGAGTCTGTGCTGAGCGTGGAGCCTGCTTAAGATTTTCTCTCTCTCTCTCTCTCTCTCTCTCTCTCTCAAATAGAATAACAAAACTAAAAAAAAAAGAAAATCTTTCACAGCTCTTACCGAGAACAGACCAATATGGTTGGACCTAGAGAATATCCTAAGTGAAATAAGTCAAACAAAAATATCAGATGATTTCAATTATAAGTGGAATCTAAAAGGCAAAACAAATGAACAAACAGTAGAAACAGACCCCATAAATAGAGAGCAAACTGCTGGTGGCTGGAGGGGAGGGAGTGGGGGGAAGGGCAAAATCGGTGAAAGGGAATGGGAGGTACAGACTTCCAGCTATGGAATGAATAAGTCATGTGGATGAAAGATACAGCCCGGGGAATATAGTCAATGGTGTTGTAAAGCGCTGTATGGTGGCTGATGGTATTTACATCTGCCTGAGCATAGCGTAGTGTAGACTTGTCCAATCACTATGTTGTACACCTGAAACTAATGTAACATTGTGTGTCAACTATACTTCCATCAAAAAAAAAAAAGGGAGCTGACCAAGAGTCCAAGGAAACTTTGTCCTTTTGAAAGAGGACTTCAACTACCTTCACTTTGACCTCAAACTTTCTAATTGATGAAATGCTTCTTCAACTCAATTCTGGCAAAAGACCTTGCGGGCAAAGCTTCCCGTGATGGGAACTGAAACTACCCCTCAAGCTATCAGGAGTGCCCCGAGCCAGCAAGACGCAGCTTGAGATTGAACCTAAGACAATGATGCACCTGACCTTGACTGCCCACATGCATGTACTCCCCCATCTTTGTCCCACATTTTCCTTATATAAACCTGGAAGTATTTTCAGCACTTTGGAGACCGTCTTTGAGCCGTTCCTCTGCTGTCTTCCTGGTGGTGGCCTCACTGAAATAAATTCTTTTTCTTCTTTTACCACTACTCAACTCTCTGCCTTTGGATTTTGTCAGGGGCGGGTGGCCAGATCTGGTCTGTCTGGGACTCCCAGAGCCTGCTGTTCTTGTACACCTGCACCCCAGCTACATTTTCGACAAAGAGAAAGCCAAATTCTAATTTTGCATCGGTGTATTTTTTATATTAAAATTCTTTTTTAAACTTTATTTATTTATTTTGAGAGAGAGAGACGGAGAGAGCCGGGGAGGGGCAGAGAGAGAGGGAGAGAGAATCCCAAGCAGGCTTCGCGCCATCAACCCAGAACCCAACGTGGGACTCGAACTCACAAACCGTGAGATCATGACCTGAGCCGAAACCGAGAGTCACACCATTAACCTACTGAGCCCCCAGGTGTTCCTACGTTAAAATTCTTAAAACACAAAAAACAAAACAAAACTTAAATAGACCCATTCCAATCTTAGCTGGCTTGACCACACCTAAAATTGCTTTCCCAAGATTCATTTTCCATAAGTCTATACATTTTTTATCTCCATTTAAAGTTTGTCCTGTTTGTTCCTCTTTCTCATTTTGGAACAATTATTTTAATTAGGACAAGCTTACTCTCTTTTTCCCTTAACAAAAAGATCTCCGTCTCTCATACCTCTTCTTACCAAAAACACATACTACTTTGCTTGCTTAGAGACGTTTCCCTTATTATTTCTTGTAGATTTAACTACATATATTAATTAGAATTCTTAACCCTCAGAATCCTTAATTCTAGTGAAAACTAAGAGGTAAACAATTGTGGACTGTTAGGCTAGCATTCTTTGGACTGGCAAATTTACAAACACATTTCATAATTTCTAGCATTTTCTTCCTCACTCAATGTGGCACCAACCATGTTTACTAATACACCCAGACACCTTTACTTACTCTGTAAAAGGAAGCCAAAAGTGGATAAACCTCTGTTCAAGAAGTAACGTTTCAGTAGTTTATTTAGAAATGATCTGGATAAGCAACAGATACCCATCATTTAACTTATCTTAGTACAACATTAAGATTTCAAGTTACCAAAAAGATTTTGGAAAATTTTTTTTACATGTGTTTATTTTTTAGAGACAGAGAAAGACAGAGCACAAGTGGGGGAGGGGCAGAGATAGAAGGAGACACAGAATCGGAAGCAGGCTCCAGGCTCCGAGCTGTCAGCACAGAGCCCGATGCAGGGCTCGAACTCACACACTGTGAGATCATGACCTGAGCCGAAGTCAGATGCTTAACTGACTGAGCCACCCAGGCGCCCCTGGAAACTTTTTTTTTTAAGTTTATTTATTTATTTTGAAAGAGAGAGAGAGAGAGAACATGCATGGGAGGGGCAGAGAGAGAGAGGAAAAGAGAATCTCTAGCAGGCTCCGAAATGTCAGTGCAGAGCCCCATGTGGGGTTCAAACCCAGGAACCGTGAGATCACGATCGAACATTTAACCCACTGAGCCACCCAGGCGCCCCTAAACTTTTCCTTAATATTTGTGAAAACTTTAAAGATTTTTCATTTGCTTAGTTTCCAAATAGCCTTTCCTTTTCTTTCTTTCTTTTCTTTTCTTTTCTTTTCTTTTTTTTTTTTTCTGATAAGAATTGCTTTCCTAAACCTTACATTTCACAGAGCTAGCCCGGATAAGGGTTCCTAGAGAAGAGTGGGTAGAATTTTCTATCTTGAAAGCACAGGGAAAGAATGCAAGTGTCTTCAAGAATGACTTCCATTCCGTAAATTAGAATTCGAGAATACCCACAAACCTTTTGAAATAAATAGAGGAAGTTTTAGAATCAGCAAAAGGGTAGGTGGGCTTTGAATTGCTCATAGAGCTGAATTTCTGTTCTTGAAAGATTCAACAAGACAAAAAGAGCTGTTTTTAATTCCTCAGAGAATTGGGTTGCAACCTGAATGACATTTAAAGGGCTGGCCCACTAGGCCACCTACATTTTCTTCAATTTGCTTCTTTATATCAGGAAAAAGATCTCAACTAATTTAGAAATCAGAAGAACCTATGTTCTAGATTTACAGTTCTTTGTTGTGGAATGTTTTTCTTCTCCTCTGAGTATGTAAAGTTTCTATTGGGGGGCACCTGGGTGGCTCAGTGGGTTAAGCATCCGACTCTTGAGTTCAGCTCAGGTCATGATCTCACAGTTCGTGAGTTGGAGCCGTGCATGGACTCTGTGCTGACAGCAGGGATCCTGCTTGGGATTCTTCCTCTTTCTCCACCCCTGCCCCGCTCACAGTCTCTCTGTCTCCCTCAAAATAAATACATCATCTTTAGGAAAAAAACAAAGTTTCTACTGGGCTCTGATTATCCGCTTCAAATTTAGTCAACTTCTGATCATAGAGCTACTTAAAAAATCATTTCAAATATCTTGTCCGGTTTCAGCTAGGACAAACTGTAAATGTTCCTGCAGTATTTTTTTTTATGTTTATTTATTTTGAGAGAGAGAGAGAGAGAGAGATAAAGAGTGAGCAGGACAGGGACAGAGAGAGAGGGAGGCAGAAAATCCCAAGCAGGCTCCCCATTGCCAGTGTGGAGCTTGACATGGGGCTCAAACTCACAAACTGTTGAGATCATGACCCGAGCCAAAATCAAGCGTTGGAAGGTTAACCAACTGATCCACCTAGGCACCCCATTTTTCCTGCAATATTAAACAATCCCATGGACCTAAGAGGCACCCCCAAAGAGGGTGCAAAAGGTATTAATCCTCCCAAGATCCAGAGCCACTCCCGAAGACAGCCAAAAGAAGGACTTAGACAATTCTCTGAGAGCTGGCAGCAGTTGGAAAGACTCCAGCTAGAGACAGGGGCAACCCATGTTTCTGTCTAGCCGTATTTTGGGGGCCTCCAACCTCACAGTTGCCACATGAAGTTCTCAGGACACAAAACAAACAAGAAGGCAGTAGATGCTCCTGAGAAAGAAAGATTTGAGAAGTAATGGATACCCCCAAACCAAAGTCACAGGAGCCTGAATTTAGAAAGGAAAAGACAATGCGAAATTGTATTTTCTTCTCTTGGCCAGGCACTACAGAGATGGAGGAGAGCTGACTCGGATAAGAATTCTCAGTCTTCGGGGTGCCTGGGTAGCTCCATCAGTTGAGCATCTGGCTTTTGATTTTGGCTCAGGTCATGGTCCCAGGGTCGTGGGATCAAGCCCCTGCATCTCTCTCTAAAAACAAACAAAAAAAAAAAATTCTTACTCTTGGCCAGTTTTTGCCAGTTTCCCCAAGATCCCATCTGCAGATTCTAGATTGAGAGGGATCTAAAGTCAAGGGTAGCTCCAT
Source organism: Lynx canadensis (assembly GCF_007474595.2). Taxonomy (NCBI): domain Eukaryota; kingdom Metazoa; phylum Chordata; class Mammalia; order Carnivora; family Felidae; genus Lynx; species Lynx canadensis. The sequence goes on along the minus strand of NC_044319.2, from coordinate 63,241,631 downwards.
TATCTATCTGAATTTGGAAAGGTTTTCCACTAATTAAAAAAAAAAAGTTTGTTTATTTTGGCAGAGAGAGAGAGAATGAGAGAGAATCCCAAGGAGGTTCTGAGCTGTCTGCACAGGGTCTGACATAGGGCTCGATCCTATGAACCATGAGATCATGACCTGAGCCAAAACCAAGAGTCAGACTCTCAACTGACTAAGCCACCCAGGTGCCTCTCCACTAATGTTTTAAAAATAGCTTAAAGAAATTTTTTTTTAATGTTTACTTACTATTTTGAGAGAGAGAGAGAGAGAACGAGTGTGAGCAGGGCAGGGGCAGACAGAGAGGGAGACACAGAATCGGAAGCAGGCTCCAGGCTCCGAGCCGTCAGCACAGAGCCCAACGCGGGGCTCGAACTCACAAACCCTGAGATCATGACCTGAGCCAAAGTCAGATACTTAACCGACTGAGCCACCCAGACACCCCTAATTTTAATTTTAGTTTCCCATCGGCTATTTAAGGGAATAACTGATAGCAATTTACTGGAGAATTCCTCTGAGGGTAGATACGGGAGGTGTCCATAAGGTCACTACCTTGTCAGGCTCGTGTTTATGGCCTTGTAGTCTTTTCAGAGTGGAAGGCAATTCAGATAAGGAACGAGTAGGGTGTGAATACTCGAGTGAAAAAGGGGAGTCATGCTAGTCTCACAGTCTTTTGTTTTAGATGCCTCTTATGTCCTTAACTTTTCATTGGCCTTTTGCAGTGAATCTCTCAACGAAGTTATTTTCGAATCTTGAAGACTTTTGGAAGCTTCTTCACGCCAATTAAAATAGGTAGCCCAGCACTTCTGTCGCCATGACCACGAACAGCGCAGGGGAGGCCTGCACGGTCGGGAAGCACCCGTAAGATAAGTGCTTTAATCACTGGTTTGCCGAGAGGTTCCTCAACGGGGATGGCTCTGGGGACCCGCGCACCGACCTCTTCAAGCGCTACCAGCAATGTGTTCAGAAAGCGATAATGGAGAAGGAGCTTCCCATTGAAGAACTAGAATTCATAGATCACAGTTCTTCTTGACCTTGACGGTCACCTTAAAAATGGACTCCTTAAATCAGGAAGTAGAGGGCACTGGGTTTCGTCAGTTAAGGCTGTGAAAGTAGTCATCAGTGTGAATGAGGAGTTTAGGAGGGAGGAGGTTTCTTTCCTCCTGGATTTCCTCTCGCTTGTAAGAGGATGAACTATCACTCTTTGCTTCGAGATGATTTCTCGCGTACTCTGGCATCTTGCAGGCACTCTTTGTGCTAAAACGGAATGATTTCTTGGGATTGTGGTTGCAGTGCTTGGTCTGGGATCAGCTCCGAAAGTCCTTTGTATAGAAACACTGATAAACTTGTCAGGATGATGAAGATTGCCTGACCTCTTGAGTTTTGCTGCAAAGGACATTAGGTACACGGTACCGGGGTTATGACTCATGGAAGCAATAGGTTGGATCTCTCTTTTCCCTCAGGGAGCTGATGCTCTGAAATGGGATCCCAGCACAAGTTTTAATCAGCGCTCGGGAGCACGGCTGTATTTGTACATAATAACTGTTAAGATCGCTGGCGGACTGGGTTGGCCAACAGGAAGACCGCTTGAACAGAGTTCCCTGCCGTAAGATGAGGGGTCAGATTTCAGGTTAAGATGTGAAAGCTTGAAAAATGTTGCAGTGAAAACCATTTCAGAGCTCACAGTGTAGCTGAGGAGTTAAGATCCTTGGAGTCACTGTGGAGGAACATCCTACGTTGCAAAGATTTGTGGTTGCCAGCTTTCAACCCAGGCCGATTAATTAGGCCAACCTGTGTTATCAGAAAAGTGCCCAAATGCTGCACCTGGTTAAACGGGAGAAGAGTTTGCTTTATTTGCCTTGTAAGGTCTGTAATTATGAAGATGGAATGAACTGTAACATCTAGTTTTCAGTAAATAAACTAATTAATTAATTAAAAAATAGGTAGCTCACTCTGTTTGAGTTGGAAACCTTACTTTGAAGTGCACTTCTTGTTTTCTTTCTTTTTTTCTTTTTTTTTTAATGTTTATTTATTTTTGAGAGAGAGACACACACCCAGGGGGAGCCGGGGAGGGGCAGAAAGAGAGGGAGACTCAGAATCCGAAGCAGGCTCCAGGCTCAAACCCATGAACCGTGAGATCATGACCTGAGCTGAAGTCTGACGCTTAACTGACGGAGCCACCCAGGTGCCCCTCAAGTGCACTTCTTAAATGAATGATCTTGCCTTATTAGAATGTTTCCCGGAATAGCTGTGGTCCTTCTCGTGTGTTTTAGTAAGATTTCGCCATTATTTATAGATGTCTACAGCTTCTAGGACCGTGGTTCTCAGACATCAAAGACGCAGGTGTGCTGGCAGGCGACAATGCTTGATTCTTTGCAAATTGAGGATCCCATTTCGTTAGCCAAGGAGTGGGTCTCTCGGAGCCAAATTAATAACTGAGAGGGATGTGCCACTGGGTTGAGGGCTGTGTAGTGTTGTCCAGCAGACATCAGTGCTTGGGAATTTTCTTGGGTTAGCAGGTGACCTAGTGTCGGTCTAAACTGTTCCATGACCAAACTTCTGCTAGCATGGGAACCTTAGATTTGGGTGGTAAGTGGCTTTTAAGACCTTGACCCATGCCTACTAATTTTGTGGCTTTGGCTTCAAAGATTCTCATTAGCAATAGATCTCTTATCCTTTTTACAAAGATTATCCCCCACCTTCACCCCCTAGAATATTTCTTTATAGTGGCAGACACTCAAATGGATTTTATTTTTTTTAATTTTATTTTTAAGTGATCTCTACACCCAATGGGGGACTCGAACTTACAACCCCAAGATCAAAAGTCACATGTTCTACCCACTGAGTCAGCCAGGTGCCCCTCTAGTGAATTTCAGTGGTCTGATTGTGTCTTCTTAGATTTTGATGTGCTGTCCACCAGAAAGGTCCACATTTTGGGTCTTTGTTTATTTCCTTAAGTCCTCCAACTCTTTATGCTGTGGACTTGCCTTGAGGCTTTGCGCGTCCCCCTAATGGCTCCCATCACACTTTTCTTTGATTGAAGAAGACCCACTATTTTCCCTTGTTGAAATAATCCTCCTTAATTCAACCAGACTTGCTGTCTCAGGCTGCCTGAGCACCGTCCCTGAGACGTATCAGCACCTCCGAAAGACACTTCCCTTGGAGATGAGGTGGACTCCAAACCCAAATATGGAGGCTCACTATGTCTCACCGTGAAAAATCCGGTCTCTCACACCCTGATTTTCCTCCTGGAAGGAGCAGAACAAACACACTTGAAGAACTCAGCGTATGAAACAGGCAGAGCTCAACTGGAAGGAAGTTTGCCCGAGATCCCAGAAAGCAGCCAAAGAGGCAGGGAATGAAAACGGCTCTGTGGAGACCTTCGCCTGCATCTAGGCACCAACCCCAGATTCTTAGTAACGGTCTTGGGCTCCCATCCTCATTGGCAAGACCGCCAAATGACAAAACTAAAACAATTAATAACAAGTTCAATGTCCTTTATTTAAGGGAAAACATTCCATGGGTTGGGGGAGTACAGGACCTCACAAGCAGTAGAGCACTCTTCCTGAGGGATTTGGGGGAACAGTGAGTTTTATAGATCATTGGAAGAGGCAACTAGGAAATGGCCCGATCAGCTGGAAGGTTGGAGATTTCCCAATAAGGCTGGCAGTTCCCTCTTTTCTAGGATATGGAAAGCTAGCCAAAGCCACGTAGATAGATTGTGATTGGTGTACGTGAGGTTTCCTTGACAGGTGTTTCCTGTAAGCACAGGCTGACTTAGATTTAGATTTTGTGACGTGGGCCAGGCCACTGGCAGGGGGGCTTCCATTTTGTGAGTCTCGAGATACAAATTAACCTGATTGGTTTCTAATGATATGTTTCAAGTATTGATGTCCGATCATTGGTGTCTTGTCACCGGGGAAGAAATTCACCTGGAAATCAGATAAGGGCTGGAAATAGATTGGGGTTAGGAGCATTGAATGAAGCCAGTAGTAAAAGCCTGCAGCTGATGGGCTGAGGCTGTTGAGGTTTCTGAAAATTACGGGTGTGAGAAGAGGTGTGACGGTGTTATTTCCTTGAGTATTAAAGCTTGCTTCCTGTGAGGGCATTTGGGAAAGAGGCCCCAGGAAAGGGCCCTGAGAAGAGAATCTTATGTTCTGGGGATGAAACGGTGATGAGGATGGTGATAGAAAGCAAGAAAAGGAAACTAGCCTTCATTGGGTACCCATGATGCACCAGGCACTTGGCTAGCCCTCCAATTTTCATTTCTCTTCCAAAAGAACCTTGGATGCAGTGGTTCTCAACCCAGGGCAACTCTGCCTCTGAGAGAACATTTGTCCAAGTCTAGAGACATTTTGATTTTCACAACTAGGGTGGCCCCTGGCATCTCGCTGGTAGAGGCCGGAGGTGCTCTTAATTATTCTACAATGTCTAGGACAGGCCCTCCCGTGAGAACCGTTTGGCCCCAAATATCAAAAGTACTGAGGCTGGGAAATTCTGCTTGAAGGGTAGTCCTGATTACTTTCTTCTTCTTTTTTTCAATGTTTATTTATTATTTTTGAGAGAGACAGTGCAAGCAGGGGAGGGGCAGAGAGTGAGAGGGAGACACAGAATCCGAAACAGGCTCCAGGCTCTGAGCTGTGAGCACAGGGCCTGATGTGGGGCTCGAACTCACGAACCGGGAGATCGTGACCTGAGCCGAAGTCGGACGCTTAACCGACTGAGCCACCCGGGTGCCCCTGATTACCTTCGTTTTTACAGACGAGCTATCTGAGGTTCTGAGAAGCTACCTAGCACTCAAAACTAGACTTATCCAGCTCCAAGGCCCGTGCTGCTTCGCCATAGTGACAGGGACAGGGATGGGAACGAGGGTGGCGAAGATAAAGAACCAGGGCACAGCTTGGTGCTCAAAAGATCCCTGTTGAAGGAACAAGCAAAAGAACGCATGTCCAAGGGGAATAAGGGGACGGGGATCATCATACTGATTCCACCTGACACACCTCTTTGTTCTTGTTTCACCATCCAGGAGTGAGTCAGGGATTGGATAATAAAGAAAATCGAATGATGGTGGGCGCCTGGGCCTCCAAATGGAACTAGAAGTCAGAGAAGACTGGCTCCACATTCTTTTCCACTGCTTTTTCTAAAGACCTGGGAACAGATAGGAGGGTCTGAGCTGAGCTTGGGTGGCCATTCCCCTCTTGCTCCCAGAGGCTGAGCCCGGCTGTGTCCCAAAAGACACAGAAGTTGTTTCCCAGTTGCTGAAATTTCTGTGAATTTGGAATTGGGCTGGGCCAGATCCATTCTGGGAAGCTCCGAATCTTCTGGGAGGGAACAGTTGAGAGGAAAAAGGGTGGAAGGGGAGGGGCCTATGGTAAAACAACATTTCTTTTCACTTCCTCTTTGGGACTTCAGAATTGGTCTGTCCTCCCCCGGGGTGGAATCGGCCAGGCCTCGAGAGAAGTCTGGGACTGCCACGCCGGTGCTGCCAGGGCCACCGTGTGCCAGGAATTGATGCAGATCCCTTCAACCCGCCCCCTCCCTGCTGCCCGTAGTGACCGAGCCGAGTGTGTGCCCTGCCCCCCTTTGGGCGACATGCTACTGTGGACAGCTCTGCTCTTCTTGGGTGAGTCTGGGTCCCCAGAGGCAGGGGCACTTTCCTACCTCAGCTGCTGCCACCCTGGTTGGGCAGAGGTCGGGCGAGGATGAGGGGTGGCACGGGAAGCACATCAAGGAAACGAGGAGGGTGAAGGCCCGCTGATGAAGAGCAAACTCGGACAACCCGGCTGGCCTTGGCAAACAAGAACACTGGCAGTTTTGGTCGTTGTTTTTAGTGTCTTTTGCCCAGGATCCCCGGGCAGTCAGGTCACCGGTGCTCTGCCACTCACTACACCCGAAAAGTCCAGTGACCTAGATTTGAGTGACTAATGAGTGGCCAGCACGTTTCCCTTCCTTAGAAATTTGTGTTTCCCAGGGACCAGATCTCAGGCGGGAGGGCTAAGGCTGTCTGAGACAAGGGGTAGGGAGGAAGCAATAGCCATTCTCTGTGCCCCTGAAACCACTTCAGGCAGCAGAAGCCTCTTCTGTTCATGTGTCAGATTTCCCTGGGAAGGAGCACAAGAGGGTCTGGGTTATCCAGGGAACAGGGGCTCAGAGAACACCCGACCTGGACAATTCTGGAATCGCCCATCGTAGGACCAGAGAAACCACGCATGCCTCTTTGTACTGCACACACCCGCGCGGGGCTAGGTCCTGGGTCTGATCGTGGAGAAAGCCAGAGTCCTAGGCCAAGATGGAGAGCCGAAGACTGATGGTGCCGGCTGGGCAGAAGTCGGGGGAGACCAACTAGGGGAGCTCTATTGCCGGGATTGTCTCTCCAAGCTCAACTGCTAGAGTTTCCAGCCTCAAATACACCTCAGGATGGCCCCAGACCCCGCAAGTCAGGGACTCTGACTGATAATGAAATCTGGGCATCTCTGGGAGCCCTCGGCCCTCAGTGCTGAATGATACTGGGATAGGGGGTGGAGGTGAGAAAGAGAGAGTGTTCCCTCAGGAGCAGGATAAAATGGACTGAAGGGGCATAGCATGTTAAAAGGGCGCTGGGCGGTCTCCTTTTTTACAGGGGGAAGCTCAGGCCTGGAGAGGGGCTATGCTTCTCTGCTGACAGTGCTACTGACGTGCAGGTCACCTGGGCGACACTTGATGTTTTCTCCCGTTTGCCCTTTTGCTAAGTCACCGAGGGTTTGGTCCATTTTTCCCGTTCTTCCTTGGGCCACCACATTTAGGTCTTCGTCACTCGATAACTCAACTTTTAGAACGGCCTCTGACCCCACCTCGAATCTCTTGTCTCCTCTACTCTGAATCCATGCTTTACACTGAGGCCATGACCTCTTCAAGTACAGCCACAGCTGAGTCACGGCATTTCAGCAACGCCTCCAGTGCTGCTCTACTGAATAAAGCCTCCCTTCTTTTTTTTTCTTTGTTTTTTTAATGTGTATTTATTTTTGAGAGAGATAGAGACAGAGCACCCAGCAGGGGAGGGGCAGAGAGAGAGAGAGAGAGAGAGAGACACGAATCCGAAGCAGGCCCCAGTCTCTAGGCTGTCAGCACAGCGCCTGACGCGGGGCTCAAACCCACCAACGGTGAGATCATGACCTGAGCCCAAGTCGGACGCCCAAGCGACTGAGCCACCCAGGCGCCCCAGTAAAGCCCCAATTCTACCCTCTTAACCGTGTTCCCATTGCCCCAAGTGGATCTTCCTCTACAGCCAGGCAATGTGTACGTTGCGTTTCCTGCAGAATTTCTACAGATTCCACAAACTGCCCTGTTGAAACATTAAATAAATGCTATGTACAGGCCCTGTTCTACGACTTGGGGATTTAACCAATGAATAAGACAGATGGCCTTCCTGACCTAAAGCACGCGGTCTTTGTCTCCCTTACAATGATTCTACCGAGGGTGTGTTCCCTACCATTTGTTGAGTGTGGAATGAATAAATGGCCGGTGGCTTCTCTCTGCTCTTCTCATCTTTTTCTTGTTTCTCCTCTTCCCCTCCTCGTAGGCTCTACTTCTTTATCTGCTCTCCTGTCCCGCACTGTCCCTCTCGCCAGTCCCACGCTGGTTTTTAGCTCTCACCTCTACGTCAACAGCTTCCAGACCTATCCCTCTTGTTTGCATCAACTGCAATTGCGTGTTTCCACCTGCCGGTTGGACGCCTCCACGTTGATATGCCAGCTCAGAAACAAAACATACTCAAACTCAACTTAACATCTTCGCCTTACGAATGCACACCTCCTCCTCCTAACACATAGACCTGTGTGAGCAGGAGTAACTTTCTCCTAGCCATCCGCTTACATTACCACCGTCCCCAGTTCTGCCTCTTAAATTTCTCTCGTGTGTGTATCTTCTTCACTTCCCATTGTCAGTACGACCGTGGCCCCTCTTATTTCCCACCTAGACTCATTCAATACGCGATTTCCAGAGCCTTGGCCAATACAATTGATACAGCTACTGCCCTCTTTGAGCTTACATTCTCCTGGGAGATATAAACAACAAGTAAGCAAACACAGAGGCGTAAATATAAATTGGAAAGGGCCGTGAAGATGTAAACAGGAGACTCTTATAAGAGAAATCCTTGTGGGGAAGAAGAGAGGGCAGCCCACTTAAACAGGATGATAGGGAAAGTATTTTCTGAGGAGGTGACCTTGAGCGGAGACTTTGAGCATAGCAAGGATCTAGCCATTGGAAGAGAAAAAGGAAGTAGGTCTAGAGAAGAGGGATGAGCTTACACAAAAGCCCCAAGTGTCAGGAATCTAAAAAGGAGCTCAGTGAGTAGGGGAAGAGGGCCTCAAGATGGGAGGGGAGAGGGGAGCAGAGCCCTCGCCCTGTGTGGCCTCATAAAGATGTACACTTCATTTCAAGAGCAAAGGAAGGCCCTTGAAGGCTTGCAAGCAGGGGAGTGATGTTATACGATCTGATACTTTTATTATTATTTTTTAATGTTTATTTATTTTTGAGAGAGAGAAAGAGAGCACGAGCAGGGGAGGGGTGGAGAGAGAGGGAGACACAGAATCGGAAGCAGGCTCCAGGCTCCGAGCTGTCAGCCCAGAGCCCGACACGGGGCTCGAACCCACGGACCGCGAGAGCATGACCTGAGCCGAAGTCGGACGCTTAACCCACTGAGCCACCCAGGCGCCCCTGATGTGATATTTTAAAAATAACTCCGGCCTTTCTGTGGGAAGTGGATCGTAGGGGGACACAGGAGTGAGGAGAGGAGTTAGGAGGTGGAAAAAAGCTGGTGGTGACCTAAACCTGCACGGCAGTCACGGGCACGGAGTGAAGCTGACAGACTCCAGGCCTAAGCGGGAAGCAGAATCAAGATTCACTGATGTGAAAGGGGGTGGGGGGCTTGGGAGAAGGAGGGGAACAGAGGTGAGTTGCAGTTTCCAGGCTTGGCTAACCGGGTAGATAGTGAAGACGGACACTTTCGCGGGGGAAGAACGGGAGAGAGACGTTAGAGCGAACCGGCAACGGCAGAGTCCCAACTGCGGCGAACGAAACAGTGAATGGAAGGAGTAGAAACGAGGGTGGCCCACGGGGAAAAAAACATTTTTGAGAAATCTGGCTCTGAAAGGGAGCAGAGCAACGCTTTTAGAATTGCATGTGGGATCAAGCGAGAAGCTTTTTTTTTTCTTTTAATGAAAAATCCTGGGATATGTTTACGTTGACGGGCCAGACCCGGCTGAGAAGGAGAAATTGATGATGCAGAAGAGGATGGGAGTAACAGAGAGAGGGAAATGCTCGCCAGGGTGACAGAGATGACAACACAGCCTGGAGACGGACCAGGGAGAGACGCAGGGAGGCTTTGCCCAGAGAACAGGGAGAAAGGATGTTGGGCAGAGGTGCAGACCGAGCTGGGGGAAGGCGTGAGGTTTCCTACCAGCTTTTGTTTTCTGTGAATTACGGAGGAAGGAGTCGGGCTTTAGGAGAGAAGGGTTCCAAGGCAGAGGGCAGGGAAGTTTTGGCAGCGAGAAAAGATGAGTGTTACTGGGCAGCAGAGCAAATTTACTGGAGAAAATTGTCAGAGGGGCGCCTGGGTGGCTCAGTTGGTTAAGCGCCCTACTTTGGCTCAGGTGGTGATCTCGCGGTTCATGGGGTTCATGGGTTCGAGCCCCGCGTCGGGCTCTGTGCCGACAGCTCAGAGCCTGGAGCCTGCTTCAATTCTGTGTCTCTCTCTCTCTGCCCCTCCCCTGCGCAGGCTCTGTCTCTGTCTCTGTCTCTGTCTCTCTCAAAAATAAACAAACATTAAAAAAGAAAATTAAAGGGGCGCCTGGGTGGCGCAGTCGGTTAAGCGTCCGACTTCAGCCAGGTCACGATCTCGCGGTCCGGGAGTTCGAGCCCCGCGTCGGGCTCTGGGCTGATGGCTCAGAGTCTGGAGCCTGTTTCCGATTCTGTGTCTCCCTCTCTCTCTGCCCCTCCCCCGTTCATGCTCTGTCTCTCTGTCCCAAAAATAAATAAACGTTGAAAAAAAAATTTAAAAAAAAAAAAAAAAAAGAAAATTAAAAAAAAATTTTCAGAATGACAGTTCAGTGTCCTTTTGAATATGGTGACCGCAAATTTATAGAAACATCCATCTGCCTGCTTGTGTAGGTGATTTTAGTAACACAGCTGAACCAGTAAAGACAGGGACAATACAGAGACAGCCAAGGGTAAGGAAGTTAAGGGGATTTGCATAGGGGGCTTTTTTTTTTTTTTTTTTTTGAGGGGATGCTTTGTAATGATGAATCATCAGATCTAAACTCCAGGCTGATCTTTGCTTTTCTCTCTTACAGGTCCAGTCATTGGGACACCTGGTAAGTGCTCCCCCCACATCCTCTCCCTCCCCCAGCCACCTTCTTCCTCTACTCCCAGCACCCCATCTGGAGGTGCCCTGAATGCACCAGTAACACCATACTGAAGTGGAGTCTCCCGGAAGATGCCCCGCCCCCTCCCCTCCTTTCTCTTTCCCCTTCTCCCAGGGAAGCAGGGGAGCCTTGGGGGCATAGGTGGCTTCAGCCCTTCCGGTTCCCTGCTGGTGAGCTGTCACAGATACCGTCACAGAACATAACTCGTCGTCTCTCTCGCACCTTCCTCTCCCCAAGTAAAATCAAGAGCCCAGACAATTTTAGTTTCAGCTGCACACAAAATCCCATCATCTGCCTGGGATGTCTCCGTGTGTTGATAAATTTTCCATTTTGGGTGTATCTGAGGGCTTCGGGGCCTGTTTCCCTGGATAGAAATAGGAGGAGAGACCCCTGGGTGCAGCTTGCTGAAGCAAACTCTGCAGGGCCTTCTTTCTCTCTGCCACTAAGCTCCCCAGGTCCCAGGCCCCCCAGGGGGGGAGGCGGAGGTTCTCCCTGGGGCACTGAACCCAGGATCCCTAGACTGCCCCCCAACCCCAGCCTTTCTCTCTTTCTTTATCCTTTTGAGGCCACAGAGCCTCCACTGTACTTGGGTGAGGATAGGTCTAGTCTAAGGGATAAAGATTGACATCAGGTCAGAACGGAAACCTGATGTCTGCCTTATGCCTGACACTTTCACCAGATGCTCCCACGGTCTTCATCCAGCTCTGCAGAGAGTTTATCCACAGTGTTCACATGCCTCAGGTTACAGGGGAGGAAAGTGAGTTCCAAAAGGGCATGCATGTGTAGTGTGTGTGTGTGTGTGTGTGTGTGAAAGAGAGAGAGAGAGGAAGGAAGGAAGGAAGGAAGGAAGGAAGGAACAAAGAAACAAGGAAGAGAAAGAAAGAGAAGAAAGAAAGAGGAAAGAAAGAGAGTAAAGAAAGAGGAAAGAGAGGAAAGAAAGAAAAGAAAGAAAGAAAGAAAGAAAGCAAGAGGAAGAAAGGAAGAAGCAGAAAGAAGAAAGAAAGAAGAAAAAGAAAGAAGGAAAGAAAGAGGAAGGAAAGGAAAGGAAAGGAAAGGAAAGGAAAGGAAAGGAAAGGAAAGGAAAGGAAAGAAAGACCTGCTTCGGATGGCCCCCCGTGAGATATACTTCCAGAATGTTTGCCTTGCCCCTTCTCCCTTTCTCTTACCTCTTGCCCTGTCTTTCTGAGGAACGGCGGCGACACTCTCTGAGGGGACCTGGCTTCCCAGGGGCCCCTGCGGTGGGGTGTACGAGTAAAAGGAGCTGCCTACATTTGCAGAACGGTTCTGGGCCGGTTTCCACGCTTGATGTCCCCAGCGGGACCTCAGGTGCTTGAAATTCGGGGCCCGCTTAGGCTCTTGGGGCCCCTTTTCCTCATGCGTCCCCTTCTCTCTGCCCCGGAGCAGGTCTCCCGAAGGCTGTGGTGGACCTGGAGCCCCCGTGGATCCTCGTGCTCCGGGAGGACAATGTGACTCTGAAGTGCCAGGGGGCCCACACAGCCGGGGACCACTCCATCCGGTGGTTCCATAATGGGAGCTCCATCCCCACGCAGGTCCGGCCCAACTACAGCTTTAAGGCCACCGAGAAGGATAGAGGGGAGTACGCGTGCCAGACGGACCAGACCAGCCTCAGTGACCCCGTGTATCTGGATGTGTTTTCCGGTCAGTGGAGGAAGGCCCCGGGGATGGTCCGGGAGGGCAAGGAGAGACGGAATCTGCTTACAGACGTTTTTTAGGGAAGCGAGGTGGCCTGTTTACTGGGAAGCATCGCCAGTGAGCTGTTTGAAGTTGTTTTCTCCACTCGTTTCCCTTTTCACCCACCCCCTTTGCTCGGTGTGTGTTCCTAAGAGATTCCTGATTGAGCGAGAACCTTACGAGGGCTACAAACAAGCAGCCCCGGGGTGTGAGAGAAGCAGAAGGAAATTCTGACTGCATAGAAACCCATTTTTGTAGCGGTCACGGAGCGCAGACGGACCACAGCTGCGTCCCTGGCCTGGACATTACCAGCCGTGTAAACACCGAGCTACGGTCTGCCCTCGGGCCTGTTTCCTCATCTGCTCCTGGGGGCTAATTATGCCTCCTTCCCCAGGTCCTGGTGGTACCAGCATTTCCCTGCCCCCTGCCCTCCAGGCAACTTGACCTGAAAATTGTGTTTTAACTATCTTTGCATTTCCAGCCCCTGACGGGGGCAGGCCTTAAAGGATGTTTGCTAAACAGAGGACCGGTTATACAAAGCTCCGGGCAAAACAGTAGTTTCTCCCCGAAGAAAAGCCATCAGGCAATTGAGATGCATACCCGTCACTGTCACTCTTCCTGTCCTCCCTTTCCCTCACCTGATTCCCGAATTTTCCTCAAAAGCACGGGGCCTGCTGCCCACCCCACCCCCACGGCCCACTCTCAGCCCAGCAGGAAGTGACAGGCCTGGAGGGAAAGCTCTGAGGACCGGCAGGGCCTTGACCTGTGTGTCCCTGTCCCTCCAGAAAGGGAAGGAGGTGAGAGCGTCCCCCTCAACCAAGTCCCCCCAGCCGCCCCCCCTCCCCCAGAGTGCATCCGCAGCCAGCCATTGGAGCAGGGAGGGGCTGTGTGCGCCTTCTCTGCGAGGCTTCCAGAAGATTGCAGAGGACTTTCGTTCCCAGATTGACAGAAAGGCCCTTGGATTACCCGAAGAACATATGGGGGCCGCGAACACGAAACTGGGCCCTGCTCTCAAGATCTTCCCCAAGACCCATGGGCTCAAGGAGACCTCAGGTGGCCCGCTCGCAACCCAGCCTGAGGCGGACACTCCCCAGTATTCAGGTCCAAACCTGGAGCGAGCACAGACTTTGCAGGGAAGGAAGGGCCAGTCACCTAGACAGGGAAGAGATGTGCAGGAATCCGTTGCTGGGGCCACGTGGCAGCAGCTTTGGCTTTTTCTCTGGGCTCTACTTTATTATTATTACTTTTTTAAGTTTATTTATTTTGAGAGAGAGAGAGAGAAACAGAGCACGTGAGCAGGAGAGGGGCAGAGAGAGACGTAGTAGGGAGAGAATCCCAAGCCGGTTCTGAGCTGTCAGCGCAGAACCCGACTCGACGCGGGGCAGGATCCCACAAACCGCGAGACCGTGACCTGAGCTGAAACCAAGAATCGGATGCTCCTCAGACTGAGCCCCCCGGGCGCCCCTCTACTTTAGTTTTTAAAAGCTTGACAGTCTCAGCGTTCCTGCCTACCCTCGTCCCATCTTCTGAAAGAGGCAGTCAGTCCAGGGGACCAGGGCCGCTTGGCCTCACCCTGGAGTGCAGTGTCCAGCCGGGGTCCCTGTTCTCCGAGAGGAGGAATCTGCAGAAAGGAAAGGGGAGGAAGTGGGTGGAACGTGTCTCCCCAGCAGGAGGGGTAGGCTTTTCTAGCTGGTGGGACCCAAGTGGCAGGATCTGGTGTCATCCTCTGCGCCCAGATTTCCCACTGTAGCTGGGGCACCCCCTGGGTACTGAGTATCTCTTCCTGTAACCGCGGCAGGGTCACCAGCCAGTGTAGAGACTTGGTTGGCCTCATTCTGGTTGGGGCCAGCCCGCGCCTGGCTGTTGTCATTCTTCCCGCCCCCTCCACCCCTCCCTCCCTCTAATTCTGCTCTCTTCTTCCACCTCTCTTTCCAATTCGTGCTCAGCTCTGTCCTCCGGCTTTAGAGAAAAGGAGTGGGGTGCCTGGTGGCTCAGTTGGTTGAGCATCCGACTTCGGCTCAGGTCATGATCTTCGTGGGTTCAAGCCCCACGTCGGCCTCTGTGCTGACAGCTTGGAGCCTGGAGCCTGCTTGGGATTCTGTGTCTCCGTCTCGCTCTGCCCCTCCCCTGCTCATGCTCTGTCTCTGTCTCTCTTTCTCTCTCTCCCTCTCAAAAATAAAAATTAAAGAAAGAAAAGAAAAGAAAAGAAAAGAAAAGAAAAGAAAAGAAAAGAAAAGAAAAGAAAAGGAGTACCTGGGCTGAGGTCAGGAGTACAAATATCCCTCATAGGCTCTGTTCCCTATACAACAAAATTACTAAATATTTTTTTCTTCCTCGGTAAAAGGATGAAAATTGGGGGGAAGGGGTATGCAGCAGTCTAGTGCCCCGCCCATGAAACTGCTGCCTTCAGGCAAAGACCCCGCTGAAGTAAAACTCCACGTTACCAACATACGTCAAATAAACTAATATTTGGTTCATGTCCATGATTTCGTACTCTCCCAGAAGACGCGTGTCGCTGCCGTGTCCCCTCACATGTTACCTCCTAGGTCAGACTGGATCTTTCCCGGGGCGCCTGGGTGGCGCAGTTGGTTAAGCGTCCGACTTCAGCCAGGTCACGATCTCACGGTCCGTGAGTTCGAGCCCCGCGTCGGGCTCTGGGCTGATGGCTCAGAGCCTGGAGCCTGTTTCCGATTCTGTGTCTCCCTCTCTCTCTGCCCCTCCCCCGTTCATGCTCTGTCTCTCTCTGTCCCAAAAATAAATAAACGTGGATCTTTCCCATCGCTCCCCCAAGGAAGGGACCGCATCCTGGGGTCTTTTTTTTGGTGTTTTGTTTTTTCTTTTTTTAATGTTTATTTATTTTGAGAGAGAGAGACAGAGCATGAGCAGGAAAGGGGCAGAGAGAGAGGGAGACACAGACTCTGAAGCAGGCTCCAGGCTCTGAGCTGTCAGCACACGGCCCGACGCGGGGCTCGAACTCAGACTGTGGGATCATGACCTGAGCTGCAGTCAACAGCTTACCTGACTGAGCCACCCAGGCGCCCCCCCCCCCTTTTTTGGGTGCGGTCTCTTGTATCCTTCTCACAAGGGCCTCCTGGGCAGGACGGGGCTGTAGCTGCCCTCTCTCAGGACAGGAAAGAGAAGACGGGCGTATCCTGAACACCTACTACGTGCCAGAAACTATCATAGATGCGTGGTATTACGTCATCCATTCTCACAGCTGAGGAATCCACGGCCCAGAAGAGGCCCAAGATCGCCGAGCTCCCAAATGATGGAGCCAGCTTTGGAGACCAGGGCCGCTGGATTGCGATCTCAAGCTCTTCCCTCCACACACCGTGTCCCACCAGTGAGGACAGGGTGGGTCTCAGAGTGGAGTCAAGACCTGCTGGGTCCTGGGGTCCCTTTGTGTCTTTCAGACTGGCTGGTGCTCCAGACCCCTAGCCTGGTGTTCCAGAAGGGGGAGCCCATCGTGCTGAGGTGCCACAGCTGGAGGAACAAGCCTCTGTACAAGATCACGTTCTTCCAGAATGGAAAATCCAAGCAGTTTTCCCCCATGAATTCCACCTTCTCCATCCCACGGGCAAACCTCAGTCACAGCGGCGAGTACCATTGCACGGGACTGATAGGGAAGAGTCTGCAGGCGTCACAGCCCGTGGCCATCACCGTCCAAGGTGGGAACCCCATCAGGATGGAGAGAGGACCGGGGGCTGGACAGTCATGGCCGAGGTCCTACGGGCCTACTTGGAGGCCTGAGAAATGCCACAGCCGAAACAGTTGGGCGCTGAGGCAAAGGGGGGAGGAACGGGGGGGGGGCTTGATGAATATTGGCCAAGGGGCAGCAGTAGGGGCTACGGTTCAGAGCCTCAGCCTCAGGTCCCAGCTGAAAAGGCTGTGTGCCGCTGAAAATGCAGGTCCCTACTAAGGACAGCAATGGCACAGAGCTCCCTCACTGGTGCAGAGGTTCCTTGAGCTCCTGGACGTGCCCAAGAACTGAGGGTTTCGGTTCTTCTTAGTTCTCGCGCCATGTACATTGGCTCGCTCCCCAAGGCATGGCGTGTCCCCGACAGTTCAAGGTCTTGCTGGGTCCAGTGGTGGTGCTTTCCACCAAGGAAGGCTTCAGGCCCCCCTCCCTTCTCTCCCTGAAGCTGACAGGAGCCCTTCCCTCTGCCCCCACACAGGCCCTCGTGTGCCTCTAGGAGGCACCTGGTGTGGGGGAGGCACACATCCAGCCACAGCAACCCCATTCAGGGGAGGTGGGGGAGGAAGTGAGTGTAGCATCTGCAAGGGACCCAGACACAAAGCAGCTCCCGGGGAGAAGCACTGAGCACTGTGGGAGGTGGGAGAGTACCGCCTGTCCTGAAGTCTCTCCTCTTCAGGGTCCAGTTGGAGCGACTCCTCAGTGACGGTGATGATTGCGGTCGCGGTCGCTGGCATTGCTGCCGTGGCCATCCTTGCTGCTGTTGTGGCCTGGTTCCGCCACAGGCAAAAGCAGACTTCAGGTTTGTGGCTTCTCTTGGTTCCTCTTGTTATCAGTTCCTACTTGGCCAACGCCCTAACCCCAAACATTTCCAGAACCCTTCTCTTGGGGCTAAGAGAATCCTTATAATTCAGACATAGCCCCTTGTTTTGTTTTGTTTTTGTTTTTAGTTTATTTATTTATTCTGAGAGAGAGGGAGAGGAAGAGAGAGAGAGAGGGGGGGGCAGAGAGAGAGGGAGAGAGAGGATCCCAAGCAGGCTCCTTGCTGTCAGTGCAGAGCCCAATGCGGAGCTCGATCCCACGAACCGTGAGATCATGATGAGCGCTGAAATCAAGAGTCAGATGCTTAACCTCCTGAGCCACCCAGGTGCCCCCACAACCCATGTTTTATTCATTCATTCATTCATTCATTCATTCAACAAGGCTCAAACAAACTTGTGTTCGTGCACAGCACTGTGCTAGGCAGTGGAGGCTAAGTCCAATCTCCGCTCTCAAGGAGCTCACGGTGCAGTGGGAACGACAGATGTGGGAACGGCAGAAGTCCAAGTAAATCGTTATAACTGGGTGGGATGACAGCAATGGTGGAGAGTTGCAAAGGCTATGGGTTCAGAGGACACGAGAGCCCACACGATGCAGCACGCGGCGAGCCATCAGAGAAGCTTTTTCGCGACGCTGTGGCGCATGTAGTGACCCACGCACACGTGGTGGGGCCAGACCACCCGAGTTTAGATCTTGGCTCCACAGCTCCCCCGCTTTGTGAGCTTGGGTGAGTTATTCACCATCTCTGGGCCTCCGTGTCTTCATCTGGAAAGTGAGGACGCTAATCGAACCCACCTTGCAGGATTGTAGGAGGATAAACGAGGCTGAGCTCTCACGACAGTGCCGAGTGCCTAGCAAACAGCACGCAAGTAAGAGCCGTTGTCATTATGGAGGAGGCCGTACATGAGGGGAGCAGTTAGCCAGGCCAAGTGGGCCGGAAGAGCATTCTAGACGTGGAAATGGGGAACACTGCAGCTGGGCTGGGACTTGAGGGAAGGGCAAGGAGGGCGCTGGAGGCAGTTGGAGGCATTGAGGCCATGAATTGCAAGGCATGAAGGAAGGAGGCCTGAGTCAGGCAGGCAAATGGACAAGGGCCGGGTCACGCAGACCGCGGAGGCCACATTAAAGAATGAAACTGTGTTCCAAAGAGGATGGCAAGACCACAGGAGGGAAGTAACCGTAACTCCTCGCTCACTTCCCCTCTGCACCACCCAGCACAGTTTGCCAGGCAGCCTTCCGTTCACTGATGGGCGCGCTGAAGATTCTGGGCCCTTGGAAACCAGTTCCTTCCCGCTTAGCACTAACGCAAAGGAGCTGAGAGAGGAGGGCAGGTGCCATAGAGATCTAATAGGCAAATCCTCGCTGTTCCTCACGTGGAAAAGCCGGCTTGCTGGAGAGAAAGTCGGAAGACACCCAGGGGAAGAAGGCGGAAAATGACTCAGAGCCATTGAGAGGAGGAAAGACTGTTACTAATACCTCGGAAAGCACTTTGCAAGCCTGCACCTCAGTCACTGATGACAAGCAAGTGCGGAGATGCAGAGAGAGACACTGAGTGGGAGAAAGTAGTGCTTTTTTAAAAGGCAGAACGAGCCTGAGAAAGATGCCTCGGAGGGGCCTTTCTGGCGGTCGCAGGAGACGCCACGGTTAACCCAGGCGCCCAACCTGTCTCTCTGGACCAGCCCTCTTACAGGCAGGGCCTGGGCAGGAGAGCCAGGGCGTGGGGAGGAGTCTCTGTGGGGGAGGGGTCTGTGTTGGTTCTAATCCATTCCTGCCCTGGGTCCTTGTCCCAGGACTCAGGCCCCAGCCCACAGTCCTACTAACCTTCTATGTGCACCCCCCCTCCCCCATGGCTCTCCTAGGATACCCTGAGCACAGGGAAATGGGAGAGACCCTCCCTGAGGAACCAGGTGAGTGCAGCTCCCCGCCTGGGGGCCTGAGGTGCCCTGTCTGGGGCTGCCAGGTGGATTGGAGTCAGCAGGAAGCGGCTTGTGTGAGTTCAGCTGGGAGCACAGGAGAGGGAGGGGGCGGTGGGAGGAGGACAGGGGCTCAAATCGCTTGGTCAGTTCTGAGACTAACTCCTGGGCCTCAAGAGGACCTCACTGGGGATGAGGGGCAGAAGACCACCTGTCCCAGATAGAGAGGGGAGGGCCGTGTCCGAATTTCGGAGCCAGGAACGCTGGGAACGTTTCCAGAGCAGGAAATAAGAGATATCTGGGCCTTTCTGTGGGGGTTGGCCAAGCTGGCATGGGACAGAGGTTAGAAGTGGTAAGACTGAGACAAACAGGATTGAGAGGAAACGAGGGGGAGACCTAGGGAATACTCCCAGGACATGGTGAGGAGTCTCTGGGAGTGATGGGGTAAGGGTGGGGCATCAGGAGGAGATCTGGGCTTGAGAAAGTTCTAGAGGACTGGGTGCATTCATCAGTAGCTTCACTTGTGGGCAAAGCTTGGTTCTGATGCCCACTTGAGTAAGTTTATTAAACATGGACGTGGTCCTAGCTCTGTCATCATCATCAGGTGGAATCTTGAATGTTCCCCACCATGGGGGTGCAGGGACCTCCCTGAGGACAGGAGTGGAGTGGCCTGGATGACCTCGAAGCCCTTGCAGGCCTGACACTCTGAGAGTCAGTGACCATTCAACCCCCGGCTGAGGTAGGAACGGGAGTATTCCAGGTGACCTCCTGACTGTAGTTTAGCTGGAGCACAAGGGAACCCAAGACATTCTCGAGGGGCTCCCCAGCAGCAGCAAGAGAAGAACAGGAGGCCCTCGAGGACTCTGGGTCAGACGGCAGGAGTGTGACTCAGAAAAGAACCAACAGATTCGAGAGCTTGAGCAAAATGGCGTTCGTCCCGCTGTGCTTTGAGCAAGGCCCTTGCGTTCTTGGCCAGGTCACGCGGGGACGCGGGGCCTGAGCCCACACCAGGCCAAAGCAGATGTAGAATAAAGCCCCAGCACAACTGGGAAGAGCCACCTGGAGGTTTGGCTCCGTCCATACTGGCATAAATACATTCCACAAGTATTTATTTCACAGCCAGGCACTGGGGCTGGTTGTTTCCCATCAGCTGGCGAGGTTGCTGGGATTATTGAGAAATGTATTGGAAGGAGAATTGGGGAAGAGGTTTGCCCCAGAATTTGCAGCATGGCGAACAGAGACTCTTTGTGTTCAGAGGGGGAGTGGAGACACTAAACGTATTGTCCCAGACCCTCCAGCCCCTTCCTGAGGAATGCTGCTTCGCAGATACTGAGGCCACTTCCCGCCCTGGCGAAGTGAGCTTTTTGGCAAAACACATGTGGGAATTTGGTGTGTTTTAGCGATTTACCAGGGAGCCCACTGGCCTGATTTGCTTGCTTCCCTCTTTCCCTCCCTCGCTTTCACCGTTGCGCTTTCTTTCCTTTTAACGTCAGGGAGCATCACCTTCTTCTGAGAGTTCCCAGCAAGATGCAGGGCATCTGGCCGATGCCCAGACGCCCCCCCACCCCCACCCCCGGTCTCCTGGGGTTGGCAAAAAATCTGGACTTGACTTCCCTGTGATACTGAACAGCTCCCAGCTCTTCCCCGGTTCTCAGATCCCCCAAGCTGGCCAGTTTGCCTCTAGAAAAAGTCAGCCACTCTCTGAAACACACGCAGCACAGACCGCCGCCTTCTGCCAGCTTGGCCAGGGTGGGGAGCCTGGGTGGTGAACGGAGCTCTTGGCCTACAGGTCCTTCTTGCAGGTCTGGTTCGGGCTTTGTTTTTGCAGCCTCTGCGGCAGTGTGGTAGGTCCTCTTCTGCAACAGCGCCCTGGCTGATCTCTGTTCTTGTTGCCCACAGCCAATCTCACGGATGCTGAAGATGCAGCCAAAGTTGAGGTGAGCCATCCCAGCCATCTCCTTCTCCCCGCTCTTCTGCTGCCTTCATCCCTGTGACTCTCCTTTCTGCTCTCTCTAGGCTGAGAATGCCATCACCTATTCACTTCTCTTGCACCCGGAAGCCATAGAGGAAGAAGCAGAGGACCCGGATTACGAGAACCACATTTAATCTCCATTGTCTTGCCTGAGATCCGGGGAGGAGAATCAGAGGGGCCAGAATCAGAGAATCAGAATTCTTGCCTGGCCTGAACTCCCCTTGGGGAGGACAAGAGGATGCTGCGGTTCCAAAGAAGGAGAAGGACTCTTCCAGAGCGACCTGTGTGAATCCTGAAGCTCCCTGTCCTCAAAGACAGTACGGCCCCAGACAACTGACTGTAGTGAGTCCTTCTGCGTCTCTGTCCTTCTCACCATCGAGACTCTTCTGCATACATCCACACAGCAGATAAAAAATTACATTTATTAAGAGATTGTAGCAACATGGGAAATATTTATGTCACAGGCACATGAGAAACATTACGGAAGTATGTACAATTTCAGAAATGATGAAACAGACTACATTGGCCAACACATTAAAAGTGGTTGTTTCAGGGTCATGGCGTTAATTATGGGTGCTTTCCATTTTCCTTCCTTATTTTTCTACACGGACCGTGTGTTCCTTTTATAATAAAATACTATAAAAACAACTTTCCCTTTACCTTTTAAAGGCCGTATTGGTTGGAGTGTAGACAGATCTATTTCTTTCCAGCGATACAAATCTTGGGCAGGTGGTGATGGGAAGGAGGTGGAGGAGAGGGAAGATTTGGAGTATAGGGTGAATGTCCCACTTAAAACTGACTACTCTTGGGGCACCTGGGTGGCTCAGTCGGTTGAGCGGCCGACTTCGGCTCAGGTCATGATCTCAAAGCTCGTGAGTTCGAGCCCCGTGTCGGGCTCTGTGCTGACAGCTCAGAGCCTGGAGCCTGCTTCTGATTCTGTGTCTCCCTCCCTGCCCCTAACCCACTTGCATTCTGTCTCTGTCTCTCTCAAAAATAAACATTAAAAAAAAATTTTAAAAAAACTGACTACTCTCAGCAAACACGTCTTCTGGTTTCCATGTCTTCTTTCTTTTCCTCCGATGGCAAAGAAAACAATCGCTTTGTTTTGTAACACTTGTTCTCAGGAAGCCAAGCTTCAGATGAATCCTCAGGACAGATTGCTGACTTCCTGCTGCTGAGGTCCTCCTATATTTACCAGCAGGACGTGACCCTCTTAGAGAAGCCATCCTGGCAGGTTCGAAACACGACTGACAGCTCCCCTGAGGGTTTGGTGGGTGCCCTTGGAGCGGCCTCATTTTCCTGGGACGCTAACACAGCCTCCTTGAACAGCCTCCTTGCATTTGGGATTTAGCAGCTTCCTTCTCAGTATAGTTTCCATAGCTTTCTAGGATACATCTTATAGTCCCACAATCAGATTTCAAACGCAAATAGTGTTATAATAATAAGGAATAGTAATGCAATAACCTAATTACTAGGTTATTGAGGGCTTACTTTATGCCAGACTAGGTGCTTTAGAATTAGAGAGTTTCAGAGTATTAGCCATTCACATTTCTTCTTCCTGTTCACATGCTCATTTTTATGGGAATAATGTATATCTATTTATAAATTTCCTGGTAGCAACTTATTTCCAAAAGGAAATCAAGATTTCTATGTAAATTATTTTACTACACTAATATTCTTTGCATAAAATTAAAATACAGGTAAGCAAAAGAGATCATTAAAATCACCTATACGCCTAGTAACCGGAAACAGTCAATGCCGACATTCAAAGGGTGCCAATCCGTGTTCCCATCTGTAGCAATAGGTATATGTATTTTAAAAATCGGATCACATCGTATTGTCACATGTGCATAAGTGCACATAGACAGAAATTCATGCTCACTGTAAGTACGTAGCTCAAATAATACAGGAATATATCAGGTAAAAGCAAATGCTCCCTTTAACCATCCCCATATTGTTCCCCTTTCTGTGAGTAACTGCTCTTGAACATGTGTGTATTTCTGAATTGTTTGGTATGCATCTAACACATATTTACGCTCTTTTTAAGACCGGAAGTGGGACCATATTTTACAGATGCTTATGCAGCTGGTTTATTTTGATTGACTGCATATTATGGAGTTCTTTCCATGGAACTTTTTTCTTTTTAAGGATTATATAGTGTTCCACAGTGCAAGTACTATACCACATTTTGTTTAGCCAACACTTTAAATGTTACCAATTTTTCATTGTTACATACAATGCTGCAATAAACAATGCTTGGGGGGGGATATTTTTGACTGCACGTGTGACTGTTTCTGAAAGATAAAGTCCTAAATGTAGCATCATTGGCTCAAAGATACTTTCATATTATCTCTAAGAAAGCAGCCTCCGTGCCCCACCCCACCCCCTGGAGTATATTAGGGTGCCCAATTCCTGACGCCCTTGTCCATGGTGGGCATTTAAATTTTTACATTTGTGCCAATCTGATTATAATGGACTATGTTACTGTTCCCGACCCAGCATGAATTTCCCCCCAATTTTCGTAACAGACTGATTTTGCTTTGGCACGATTCTGCTGCCTCTGTCAGTCCATGTGGGTAGGTAGGCTCACTGTATACCTATCGGATCCCAGAGGACAGCATGCACCCCAGCGGGTTGAGCAGGTGCCGTCTCCCTGGAAGTTAAATTCTGGAGATTAGGGGTGCCTGGGTGGCTCAGTGGGTGAAGCACCCGACTTTGGCTCAGGTCATGATCTCATGGTTTGTGGGTTTGAGCCCCTCGTTGGGCTCTGTGCTGACAGCTTAGAGCTTGGAGACTGCTTGGGATTCTCTCTCTCTCTCTCTCTCTCTCTCTCTTTCTCTCAAAAATAAATAAACATCAAAAAAAATTTAATCTGGAATAGATTAGACCATGACGGAAGGCAGGTGAGGTTCATTCGTCCCAGTGACGCTGCCTGGATGAGACCAACTTCCTACATCCTCGAACCTGCCCTGTTTCTTCTTGTACTTTCTAAGGTCAGTCATCTTCCCCTTAGGATAGGCAATTTAGGTTTGATAGATTTCTCCTATAATATCACATGGACTCGATACCCTTTTTTGGGATACATCTTTGACAAACTTTTGTTCCCTGTTATTATTGGTCTCATCAGGCTTTTCTATCTCCTTTGGAGTCAAGTTTGAAGAATCATCCATTTTACTGGTATGCGGCTGTACACATTTTCTTCTATTTTTTGGTAATAATTTATGTGTCTGTCCACATAAATCGTTCCCCCCCTCATACCTCGCTTTGGAGCTCTCTTTCTTTTATCAGCAAGATGATTTCAGCTGGAAATAACAGGAAAGCATGATTCAAATTGGCTTAAACAGTGAGGAAATGTATTATCTCACACAACAAAAAGTCTAGAGACAGGATGTCTCCAGTACATCAGGACTCTGGACCCAGTTTTCTGCAATTCTCTGGGCATGGCCCTTGGGCTAGCAGCAAGATGATTCTAGCAGCTCCAAGCATCAGACCCGAAATATAGAGAAAGAAAGGGACCAAGTACCTCTTCTATATGTCTCTTTCTTGAGTGTTGAAACTTTCTCCAGCGATCTTGCCATATCATATTGGTCAGGACGGGGTAACCTGCCCATTTCTAAGTCAATCACTAGAAAGGGGAATGAGATTGGCCACCATAACTTCCTCAGCTTACCCATTCTGAGGTGGAATGACTGTTGGGGAGGCAACCCCTTTGACCACTCTATCTGTTTTAATCAGACTTGCCAAAGGTTTGTCTGTCTTCTTAGTCCTGTCATAGATTTTGTCTTATTGATCAGGTCTTTGCCTTTTATTTCCTCATGCATTATTTCCTTCCTCCACTTTAGATTTACCTCATTATTCATTTATTTCTAAACTTCTCTTTTTTTTAATGTCTATTTGTTTTTCAGAGAGAGAGAGAGAGAGAGAGAGAGAGAGAGAGAGAGTGCAGTGCAGGGGCGGGGGGGGGGGCAAGGGAATCTCAAGCAACCCCTGTGCTGACAGCAGAGAGCTCGATTCAGGGCTTCAACTCACAACTGAAGTCATGACCTGAGCCGAAGTCAGATGTTTAACCTACTGAGCCACCCCGGTGCCCCTAAGCTTATGTTTTTACACAAACTCACAAAGGCTATCACTTTTCCTCTTATTGTTATCTTGGCCACATTCATTAGACTTTTCTATGTATTCCTGTCTTTGTTCCTGATTTCTAAATAATCTATAACTTCAGTTTCACTCCCTTCTTAACTCACGGTTGATATAGAAGCCTGTTTTATTTTCTTCGTGGTTTTCTTTCCAAGAGGAATAAGCATTATCTCCTTTGTTGTTATTTTCCACTTTCGCTGCACAGTGATGTGGCCTATGTGATTTTTTTCCCATGGAAATATCTTTAAATGTATGTGGGAAGACAACGCTTTCTTTCATTTTTCTTTATTTTCCTTTTTTTCTTTTTTGCTTTCTTTCATTTTTAAATGATTTTTTTTTTCAGTTAAAGGAACACACACACGATTTGAATTGTATAATAGAATTGCAACGCATGTAAGAAGATAGCTGTTTATTGGCCCTTTCCTCACACCCCTCAGCCCTGTTCCCCAGAGGCAGTTAAATAATAATAATTTTCAACAATTTTAGCTATGTCTTCTGTTACTTTACCTCGGTATGTAATATGCTGCTATTTCTTGATTTTTTCAACATTAGATATTATCCATTTGAACTCCTACCATAGAATATGAAGATTGCTCTTATCAGACCATCATTAGTAACCTCCCTCTTTCCTTAGCCACCGCTCCGATGCAGCTTTATCACAATTTATGGCTGCTGCGCGTTACTGAGACACACAGTGTTCGCTGATTACGTTTCCTTTCCCGAACAATCTTTTCCTCTCTAGAGATAATAGCTGCTTCATTTTTGTCATTTGGTTAGTTTTCTACGTGCCTATTATTAGCTTTCCCCCAAAGTTTTGAAAAACATTCTGAAGCCACTTAATACTATTTCCCACATGGGTAAAAGCACCAAGAAGTTTTTCGGTTTCTTTTTCTTCTTTATTTATTTATTTATTTATTTGATTTTCATCAGCAAAAAGTGTCCCCTGGGATCCACGGATCTTTGGCACTAATTTGGATTGTCTGATCTCTAGGCCCCCTGCCATGCTGCTATCCTGGGACTTCCCTGCATCTGTCTTTTGTGTTAAACCTCTTTTTTTCCTGAATCTTATGTCTTCCTTTTTTTTTTTTTTTTTTTTTTACTTCCTTGCTTGGCTGAAGCACCTTCACCAGGGCAAAGAAAAAGAGCGTCTGGGTGGTATGCCAGGTGCCAATGATGCCCCAGCTGTCGACCTATTGAGCTCACCTGAGTTCATCTGCACTTGCTACTGGGTTTAATTTCTCTTGAGCGTTTAACTTCGGTGGGGGAAAAATTAGTCTCCTGGAAACACCCACCCCTCCTTGGATGGAAGAGAGGCTCTAAGTGTCTAATTTCTCTTTGTGTAGACTTTCCAGCTAGCCTTTTATTTTCAAAATCATTCCTGATCTATATATTGTGTTGTACCTAATTCCTCCTATTCCTGAACCTTTCAGGAAAATCATCTTGCTTCTCATTGGTATTTTCCTCATTAGGGAAATAAACTCGATTCCCTACAACCCAATTTTCTTTTTTTTTTTCAATATATGAAATTTATTGTCAAATTGGTTTCCATACAACACCCAGTGCTCATCCCAAAAGGTGCCCTCCTTAATACCCATCACCCACCCTCCCCTCCCTCCCTCCCACCCCCCCATCAACCCTCAGTTTGTTCTCAGTTTTTAAGAGTCTCTTATGCTTTGGCTCTCTCCCACTCTAACCTCTTTTTTTTTTTCTCCCCCTCCCCCATGGGTTTCTGTTAAGTTTCTCAGGATCCACATAAGAGTGAAACCATATGGTATCTGTCTTTCTCTGTATGGCTTATTTCACTTAGCATCACACTCTCCAGTCTACAACCCAATTTTCTATAACAACAGGACCAAGATTAGTGGTCATCACTTTACTTCATAGATATTAAACAAAACATTGTTGTTTAATGGTTGAATATTAGAGATATCTTCATACTTAAAAAAATTTTTTTTAACATTTATTCAATTTTTTTTTTTTTTGAGAGAGAGACAAAGTGCAAGCAGGGGTGGGGCAGAGAGAGAGAGGGAGACACAGAATCCGAAGCAGGCTCCAGGCTCTGAGCTGTCAGCACAGCGGAGCTCGAACTGACAAACCATGAGATCATGACTTGAGCCGAAGTCAGATGCTTCACTGAGTCACCCAGGTGCCCCTAGACATCCTCATACTTCAGTTTATCTTAATCAGACTAGTCAAAGGCCTATGGCTTTTGCAGAATTAACTTTTGATATTTTCATCAAGTCTTCTGTCTTGTTTCTTCTACCTTGCACACTATAGTCTCTTCTTTTTTAGTCTGAATTTTTAGTCTTAATAATATCCCCTTTCTTATTTCTAATACTTTTATATTTTTAAATACCAAGGAATATATATATTTTCGAAATCATCTAAGATATTTACCCCACTAATGTATTCTGCTTGCTGTACTCCTGTGTCCGCTTGAATTAAAAATTCCTTATTTCTCGTCTTTTATTTTTGCAAAAAGCATAATTTTGACAGAGTTTAATTTATAGTTTATGCTACACATAATATACATATAACTTATGCTATAAATTATGTTTATACTATGGTTTATACAACGAGATGGCTTAAGACTTCATCAAACACCTTGTTACATACATTTCTGTAACTATGTGAGTCAGATAAATTAAACCCATCAATTTATGATTTCCACATACCCCATGAAAGTCAGATCATGACCTGAGCCAAAGTTGGACGCTCAACCAACTGAGCCACCCAGGTGCCCCTGAGGTTAATTTTTTAAATTTTTGGTAGAAGTCTCCAAGAAAACTATCTGGGCCTAGAGATTTCTTTTGGGGGAGTTTTAAAATTATGAATTCAATTTCCTTTATAATTATAGGGCAGACTTTTCAAGGAATTGGCCCATTTTACCTAAGTTGTCACATTTTTGTGTATTAAATTACTTATAGTTTTTCCTTATTGTCTTCTTGATATCTGCAGTTTCTGTAGTGATATCCTCAGTTGCACCTAGATATTGGTAATGTATGTCTTCTTTCTCTGGTTTTTCTTTTCCAGTCTTGCTAGAGGTTTGTCCACTGTACTAATCCTTCCAAGAAAGATTGATTTTCTCATTTCTTAACTTCATTGATTTTCTCTATTGCTTTTCCATTTTCAGTTTTATTGTTTTTCTGCTCTTATCTTTGTGCTTCCTTTTTTCTTCTTGTTTGGATTTATTTTACTATTTTACTATTCTTTTTTTAGGGAGCTTAGACTATTGGTTTAAGATTTTTCTGTTTTCTAATACATGCAGTTATCGCTATATATTTCCTTGTCAGGGGTGCCTGGGGGGCTCAGTCAGTTAAGCATCTGACTTTGGCTCAGGTCATGGTCTTGTGGTTTGTGGGTTTGAGCCCCACATCGGGCTCTGTGCTGACAGCTCAGAGCCTGGAGCCTGCTTGGGATTCTGTGATTCCCTCTCTCTCTGCCCCTCCCCTGCTCATGCTCTGTTGCTCTCTCTCAAAAAATAAATAAATGTTAATAAAAATTTACATTTCCCTCTCAACTCTGCTTTAGCCATGTCCCACAAATTTTGATATATTGTATCTTCATTTTCATTCAGTTCAGTGTATCTTTTTTAAAATTTTGTCGACTCATGGACTATTTGGAAGTATGTTGTTTCGTTTCCAACTGTGTAGAGATTTTTCTGTTCTCTTTCTGTTATTGATTTCTAGTTTGATTCCATTGTGGCTGGAAAACACATTCTGTATGTTTTTAACTTTGTTGTTAATTTTATTTTAAAGAGAGAGAGAGATCACACGAGCAGTGGAGACGGACAGAGGGAAAGAGAGAGAATCCCGAGCAGGCTCTATGCTCAGGGCAGAGCCCGATGCGGAGCTTGATCCCACGACCTTGGGATCATGACCTGAGTCAGACGATCAACGAGCTGAGCCACCCAGGTGCCCCTGTATGGTTTTAAATTTGAAAATTTGTTGAGCAGTTTTTTTGGCCCAGGCTATGGTCTATTTTAGTATATACTCTGTGGACATTTACAGAGAATGTGTGTTCTCCTCTTACTGAGTGGAGTATTCTACAAGCATCGGTTAGGTCTTGTTGGTTGATGGTGTGGTACCTTCTTCCATATCTTTGTTGATTTTCTATCCAGTTGCTTTTACAGTTGTTGAGAGGACTGGTGAAGACTCCACCTGTAACTGTGGATCTGTCAACTTTTCTAGTCTATCGTTTTTGTTCTACGTGTTTTGCAGCTCTGTTGTTTGGTCCATATACATGTGAGATGTCTTTTATGGATTGATCGTTTTATTAATACATAATGTCACTCTCGGTCTGTGGTAATTTCCTCTGCTCCGAAGTCTACTGATGCTTTCTCCAACGCTTTTGCTTCTGTTCTTTAAGTTTGTTTGTGTTTTGTAATCTCTACACCTAACATGGGGGTCAAGCTCATGACCCTGAGAGGAAGAGTCACATGCTCTTCCGGCTGAACCAGCCAGGGGCCCCAGTTTTCTAATGCTTTTGTGGGTAGTGGTGGGGCCATAGTTTTTTCCTGTGATGTTGCTGAAGTGGAACATTTATTGTCTAAACGTTTTCTGTCATGTTAAACTGTTCCTTTCCCAGTCCTTTGGCTAAAGAGAGCAGACTTTTGCTGGGGCTCCCGCCTCCCCCCCCACACTGTGCCATTGCATTTCTGGGTTGCTGGCTTTTTCAGCTCCGAGTCTGGCATATATAAAGCAAAAAGAAGGGGGCCTGGGTGTCTCAGTTAAAAGTGCCCAACTTCGGCTCAGATCATGATCCTGCAGTTGGTGAGTTCAAGTCCCACATCGGGCTCTGTGTTGACAGCTCAGAGCCTGGAGCCTGCTTGGGATTCTGTGTCTCCCTCTCTGCCCCTCCCCTGTTTGCACTCTACCTCTCTCTCTCAGAAATAAATAAACGTAAAAAAAAATTTTAAGAAAAAAAAAAAAGATCCAGGGAACTTATCTTCATTTGTTCCTTGGGTTCCAAGATCCCTAGCTGGTTTGCTTTCTTCTATTTATTTATTTACTTATTTATGTATTTATTTATTTTAGAGAGAGAAGGGGGAGGGAGGGGCAGAAAGGAGAAGGAGAGAGAATCCCACAGAGCTCACAGAGTATGAAGCCTGACACAGGGCTCGATGCCACCATCCCGGGATCATGACCTGAGCCGAAATCAAGAGTCAGACACTTCACAGACTGAGCTGCCCAGGCTCCCCTTCTTTTTAAAGGTTTTAAAGATCTTATTTTTATATGTAATGTGCAGAATTTTTAGTTGTATTTAGTAGGAGAATAAGGAAGAGTGCCTGTATTCTATATTCCCTACTTTAGACATCTAGAGCTATATATGTGTGTGTGTGTGTGTGTGTATGTGTGTGTGCGCACACATGTGTATATATATATACACACACACACACACACACATACATGTATATATTAGAGCTTTATATTTTTAATATACATTTTTAATCTTATGTTTTTTACCAGTACATAAGATTAATCATGGTCTATATTCCTGAGCTTGTTGGGTGGGGGGAACACCTAAGAAGAAAATTAACCAAACTATCAATAGGAAAAGTCTCTAGGTAAAAGAAATACAAATGATTTTTATTTCTTTATTTTATTTTTCTGTATTTTCTTCACTTTCTACAATTAGCATGTATCATTGCAAATAACATTTGGAAGCTTGATGTCCTATGTGCCTTATGTTGATATATTATTAAGAAAAATCTGGAATAGCATGGAAGGGTTTTGTTTTTGTTTTTTGTTTTTATCTCTCATCCCTGAAATGTGGCCAGATCAACATCAAACCATCTTGCACACCTAGAAAACTGATCTGGGGATTAACACAGCAATCTGCACAACTTGTACTACAGAACTTAGCAGAAAGGGAAAAATTTTATTTTTATTTTCCGTCTTTATAAAAAAAACTTCCTTTAATTTTTTCAACTATATTTTTTACTTTATTGTGATTTTTTAAAATTCGATTTTATTTTCATTTCATGTGATTGTATTCATTTTTTTCCAATTTTCAATCATTTTCCTTTTTTTCCCCTTTATTTCCCCCTTTTCTTTTCTTTCCCTTTTTACTCTATCAAGCTTCTTTCAACAACCAGACCAAATGACATCTAGGATCTAGCATCCTTTATTTGATTTTTTGTGTTGCTTTTAATTTTTAAATTTTTTTTTTACTTTATTCATTCCTTTTCCTCCTTCAAAATGATGAAACGAAACAATTCACCCCAAAAGAAAGAACAGGAAGGAATGACAGCCAGAGATTTGGTCAACACAGATACAAGTGAGATGTCTGAACCAGAATTTAGAGTCACAATAATAAGATTACTAGCTGGGTGAAGAAAAATCTTAATCATTTCTACATCATTTCTGCCAGTAAAACAGAGTTTTGTAAGCCTTCTTTTTGCTTACAGTGATAACCAACAAAATTGCAGGCTCTAACCTTTAAAAAAATGCAAGGTTTCATAACTATTAAAAGGAGCCTTAAAAGAAATGAAATAAATGTCCCTTCTCTTCTGAATCAATAGAGGGAGTATGATCCTTCTGTATCATAAACCTGGCCCAAAGAATCCAACTCGAGAAGGTGTCGAAGTAAAGACTTCTTATGGGACTATCAATCCTGTTATCTTGAGCGGAAAAAGAGACTTGTGTGAATATTCCTAATTGTTTACCAACTTCTTCTGTTAATATCAACCTGTCTTTGGAAGTAGAACTTTTTTTTTTTTGCTTTTTCTTTTAATCAAGTTTTTAAATTTTTTTTCTTTTGCAAATTTTTATTTAAATTCTAGTTATGGAAGTAAAATGTGACTAAGGGGGGGCTTGTGGAAGAACTTCTTGAAAGATGGCCATGTTCGGCGAAAATGACCCTTCAAAAGGAAACCCATAATTCTATCTGGTTATCTTATTTTTTACTTTGTTGCCTGGGCAGTAATGTGGTAGTTGACATCTCTGTATTCCTGCCCAGAATAAATACTTGTAAAATTGCTCTATTGACCCTTGAGTTTTTTTCATGTGTGTGTGTGTGTTGTGGGGGGAAAGCCTGTGGTTCTGCTAGAATTATTACTTCAACAAAGAAATTGAGAGATGTATTTCAACTAACAAATTTCATTAACCAATACACAGGGCAACTGAGAACTGAAGACAGGCCCAAATAAAGCAGCCAAGAGAAGGGAGGTAGACTGTCATCTTGGGCCCCAGCAGGAGCCGGCCTGCCTCTGTGATGCACCTCTAGGCAGCTCAGAATTCCTCTGTTTTGCTGGGTCAGCCTGCAGACCCATCACAAAAGGAGTAAGAAAAAAAATACACGCATACGTATTTTTTTAATCCTCTGTGGCCCAAGAACCTCAACCAGTATTAATTTCTCCAGGAGAAAAAAGCTCAAGGCACTATCCTCCGTGAAATAGCCTTAATTCTTTCATTTGCTGCCGGCAGTCAAGTTAAAGGAAAAGCTCAGGACACGATCTTCCAGGAAGATGTGTGTTTTCCTCATGAAACTGAGGCCCACCTGGCAGCAGAATGAGTTTCTCATACTTCTAGTGTCCTGGGGACAAGGGATCGGCTTGCTTGAGGAACTGGAACCACTCCCTGAGAGGGAAACAATCGAGCGAGAGGCTTGGTGCATGGGAGACTCAGAGCATCCTTGTGCTTGGTTTCTGAATGTATGTTCTAAACTCTATGCCTGTGGGGTGCATGGGTGGCTCAGTCGGTTGAGCGTCTGACTCTTGATTTCGGCTCAGGTCATGATCTCACGGTTGTGAGAGCGAGTCCCTTGTGGGGCTGAGCATGGACCCTGCTTGGGACTCTCTCTCCCTCCCCCTCTGCCTCTCACTCTCTTAAAATAAATAAAGAAACATTAAAAAAACACAGACAAAAAAACACGCATCTGGGGCATGTCAGTTGATGTCTGGCTTATCCGGACACTTCCAGCTTCTACATGAACAACCCGAAATAGACCTGAGAGCTTTCTTTTTTTTCCCCTCCCCCCTGCCTCCCTCCTTTTCTCCCTTCCTCCTTTTTTTTCCTCCTTCCTTCCCTTTTCTCCCTCCTCCTCTCCCTCCCTCCCTTTATTTCTTCTGTCTTTTTTTTTTTTTTTACAAGAAATGAACAAACAGTGGAATTCTCCTACACTGCTGGTAGGATTGTAAAATGGCTCGGTGACTTTGAGAAAACAGTTTGACGGTTTCTTAAATAGTTAAACATATAGACTTGAAATTATAAAACGCTTAAGAAAAAACCACAGGGCAGAAGTTTCATGGCATTGAATTTAGCATTGGTTTCCTGGGTTGTGACACCAAAGTTACCAGCAACAAAAGAAAAATAGACAAATTGGACTTTCTAAAAGTTAAAAATTTTGTGCATCAAAAAACATCCACATAATGAAAAGACAACCCCCAGAATGAGTGAAAACATTTGCAAGTCATAAATCTGATGAGGGGTTAGTGTCCAGAACATACAGAGAACTCCTAAAACTCAACAAAGAAAAATCAGATTTTAAAATAGGCACAGAATTTGAATAGACATTTCTTTTTATTTTGTTATGCTTATTTATTTTTGAGAGAGAGAGAGTTCATGTAAGTGGGGATGGGCAGGGGCGGGGGCGGGGGGGGGGACAAAGGGTCCGAATTGGACTTTGAGCTGACAGCAGCGAGCCCAATGCAGGGCTGGAACTCTCAAACTGTGAGATGATAGCCTGAGCTGAAGTTGGATGCTCAACCCCCCCCCCCCACCAAGAGCCCCTGAATAGACATTTTTCTAAAGAAGATAAACAAATGGGCAATAAGCACATAAAAAGATGCTCAATATCACTAATCATTAGGGAAATGCAAATCAAAACTATAATAAGATACTGCCTCCCACCCATTAGGATGGCTACTCTCAGAAAAACCAACAGAAAATAAGTGATTCTACTGATGTGAGGTACTTAGAGTAGTCAGGATTACAGAGACAGAAGGTCAAAAGGTGATGGCCCTTCTACTGGGAAGATGAAGAGTTCTTGTTTAATGGGGACAGAGTTTCAGCTTCACAAGATGAAAGCCTTACGGGGATGGATGAACGTATTTAATACCACTGAACTGTGTACTTAAAAATAGTTAAGATGGTCGATTTTATCAAGATGGCGTACTTTATGACAATAAAAAAATTATGCAAATTATACAAATACACGCTTTTTTACTTTTTACTTACATAAAAGAGTAAAAATTTAGAAATAAAAATGTTAAACATACACCTACACCTCATGAGCCAGCCAGTCTACTCCTAATTACTCAATACAAACGAAAGCTACTAAGTCCAGAGTTCAGCATGGTGGGGGCGCCTGGGTGGCTCAGTTGGTTAAATGTCTGATTTAGGCTCAGGTCATGATCTCACAGTTTGTGAGTTTGAGCCCCGCGTCGGGCTCTGTGCTGACAACTCAGAGCCTGGAGCCTGTTTTGGATTCTGTGTCTCCATCTCTCTCTGCCCCTCCCCCACTCACGCTCTGTTTGTCTCTCTCTCTCTCTCTCTCAAAAATAAATAAAACATTAAAAAAAAAAAGAACTACAGCATGGTAACTAGAGCTAATAATGCTGGATTGTATATTTGAAAGTGGCTAAGAGAGTAGATCTTAAAAGTTCTCGTCACCAGAAGAAAAAATGTGTAACTATGTGTGGTGATGGATGTTAATTAGACGTAAGGTGGTGATTATTCTGTGATATACGCAAATATTTAATTATTGTGTTATACACCTGAAACTAATATGCTATATGTCAATGATATCTCACTATAAATAATTGATTAATTAAGTAATTAAGAAAGCCAGTGTGCATGTGACAACCTATGCATGAATGTCCATAGCAGTTTTATTTATTTTATTTGGGGCTAAAAATATTTGCACTATCCAACCAGAAAGAGACATGGAGGAAACCCAAAAACACAACGCTAAGTGAAAGAAGCCAATCTGAAAGGTTACACGCTGTAGAAGTCCAACTCTGACATTCTGGAAAAGGCAAAATTATGGAGACAGTATAAAAAGACCAGTGGTTACCAGGGTTTAGGATGAATAGACAGAACACAGAAGGTGGTTAGAGCAGTGAAAATACTCTGTATGATACTATAATAATGGATATAAGTCATTACACATTTGTCCAAACCCATAGAATGGATAACCCCAAGAGTAAACCCTAATGTCAACTATGGATTTTGAGTGATGGTAATGTATCAATGTAGGTTCATCAACTGTAACTAATGTACCACTCTTGGGAGAATGTTGCTAATGAGGGAGTCTGTGCATGGGCTGGGGACAGAGGGGTACCCTCTGCACCTTCCCCTCAATTTTGTTGTGAATCTAAAACTACTCTTAAAAAATCCTGTTTAACATCCTATACACATACACTCACTCACACACACACACACACACACCTGACCTGAAGGATGGCAGATGAGGAATTAAGGACCTCTTGTCCAAGCCCAGCAAAAGGCTAATAAAAGAAATTCACAAGAAAAAAAAAAAAAGAAGAAAGCAAGTCTCAGAACAATCAACATAATGTGATTCTATTTATTAAAGGTTCAAAAGTACAAAGTTATTGCAACTATAAAATAAAGGGAGTGACAGATACACCATCAGGATTGTGGGTGATGATCATGGGGCAGGAAGTGTCATCAGAAGGGACCCACACCGTACTTCATGGATAATGGCAATATTCTATGTCTTCCGCTGGGTGAGGGCACAAAACTGCATATTGCGTCATCAGTCTTTAGACCTTCACATCTTTATAAATATTTTTATCTACTCAATAAAAAAAAAAAAAGGAAAAAAAGAAGCATCAGCCCACTAGTGACAAGCCAGGTGCAGCTGGGAATGGCATCCCAACTAGTGTTGGGATGGGGTGAAGGCAGGGACTTGTCCCAGTTCCCCGTGAGGGTTCTGGGATGATCTTGGTGGCAGGGCTCCCTCCGTGAACTGGATTTCAGTCTTCATAAGCGCATCGCAAGGCCCGAGGTGGCTTTTCCCCACTAACTAGTTCATTGATTAGGCTTCAAGGGAGTAAAATTTCCCAGAGACCGTCGTAGGAATTTAAGTGCGGAGAATACGATAGCTTCGCCCCACATCTTCAGAGGCCATCTCGTCTCCCATATTGAGATCTCGTGAGTTGTTGCAGACGGTACAGAGGAGGGTCTCTATCCAGTCATGACACTGTGGCAAGGGCAGTTAAGTTGAAAGGATGCCAACGAGAGGGAAAGATCTTTGTGGTTGGTTTAGAAGCCCCTTAAAGACCTATCTAACCCCGGGACTCTGTTTTAGGGAGTGTTAGGAGTGGAGGTCCATCTAAACACATTTCATTTTCTTAATTTTTATTAGATCCGGCCAAGAATTTTCTTCCTCTTCTGAGGCTTCAGAGTCTTTCACATCACGTCAGCTGCAGGGCTCACTGCCTCACTGACTCTCCCCACGCCCATATTTTCAACCCCCACTGGAGTCCCTGGGGCCACCTGCACAAAAATACATGTCTCTCAGATAATGGAAAATCTATTCTAAATGCTTATTTTAGATTGAGAAGTATCCGTTCTCTCATGGCCGTGTTGCCAACAGGTCTGCTCTGATCTGTGGTTTTTGCACAGCTGAAGGGGCACGCTGGCCCTCCCTCTGACCTCAAGCAGGACTGCATTCTCCCATTTCTGATGATTTGTTTCATCTCAACGTGGGTGTTATGCTGGGGAGGGGTGAGGAATGCGGTCCCTGTGACCAGAGGCCTGGGCCCTGCCATTAAGTAGGCCTTGAACAAACAGCAAACATTCGGAGGCAAGGACAACGGTTCCCATAAGGCCACCTGGAGCTGAAGAGAGATGCTAGGGCCTCCCTATCGCCCTTATTCCTGCGTCTCCTTAGGTTTCTCAAGCTATCAGATGCCTCTTATCTCTGATTTCCTCAGGATCAGTGGCTCAAGCTTTGGCCCTGGGCCTGAGCCCTGGGCTTACTGTTGTGTCTTCTAGAAGTCAATGTCCTTCTTTCCTCTCCTCTTTCCCAGGGGGCTCTCTCTGCTGCATACTCAGGTTTCCTCTGAGACTGGATATTCAGTTAAAAAAAATTTTTTTAATGTTTATTTATTTTTGACAGAGAGAGAGAGAAAGAGACAGAGCATGAGCAGGGGAGGGGCAGAGAGAGAGGGGGACACAGAATCCGAAGCAGGCTCCAACCTCCGAGCTGTCAGCACAGAGCCCGACGCGGGGCTCGAACTCACAAGCTGTGAGATCGTGACCTGAGCTGAAGTCAGACGCTCAACC
Organism: Lynx canadensis; assembly: GCF_007474595.2. NCBI lineage: Eukaryota > Metazoa > Chordata > Mammalia > Carnivora > Felidae > Lynx > Lynx canadensis. The sequence continues at coordinate 63,204,732 of NC_044319.2, read as the reverse complement.
GACTCAGCCACCCAAGTGCCCCTGAATATCCAACTTTAATCGTGCCACAGAAAAAGCCAGCAGAGACATGAGACTAGAGAAATCTGTGCACGAATCTGTGTGGGCTTTGGATGGTCGGAGCCTACAAGGGACTAACCTGATATCTGATTGGGTGTCATTACTGATCTTCCCGCTCTGTCACTCTGGTCACTAGAAACACGTAAGGCTTGCGGCAGGATAGGGCAGGACATGTGAATTCTCATCATTGCTCTCCCAGTGGATGTCTGTGTTGCCTTCAAGCAATTTCCTGCTTCTTGCCTGTTGTTTCACTAGGGAGATGAAGGGTTAGTGCACTGACCCTTGCCAGAGTGCCACGAAGGCCAAAAGGAGATCAGACAGTTAGGTGCTTTGGAAGGTCTCTGAGCTCTAGGGGGGAATTCTTGAGCAACTGAGAGTGTTACTATTTCATCCATAATCCTTTGGTTGTAAATGATGCTGGAGCCAACCTAGCCGAATCTGAATGATGAAAGCCAATCACAAAGTTGAAAATAGACCCCAGATGCAAGGAGATGAGACAGTTAGATTGACTTCCTCTTTTCTAATTTGAGAGGTTTCATGTTGAAGAAAATCAGTGCGTTAGAGGCTGCAGGAGACCTAAACACAGTCACCATGAAGCTGGGCTCTGTCTGCACGGCTGGGGCCTTCCACTTTTCTCCTACTATGCTCTGGGCAGGCCCGATGCTGCTGGGTAAGTGAAATGTTTGAATGCTGGTGTGGGAACAGAGATATGCCTGAGTTTGATCAAGGGAAAGAAACATGGACTGACTTTGGCCCAAAGAAGCAATGTTCAGGTGGGACGTGAAGGATAGACGTTACAAAGTCCGGTGTGCTGGCTTGAATGGCTCTTTCTGAATATAAAAATCTGCAAGCCTTTCCCATTCTAAAAGTCCCCTTGACTATGATGCTCTCTATTTAGCTACCATCTCAATGCTTTTCCTTCTTTTTCTCAAAGATTTCTTGAAGGAGTAGTTTGCACTTGCTTTCTCCACTTCCTCACTTTCCACTCACTCATGCCTCAGTGCTCCCAGTCTGGCTTCCACTGGAATCAGCTTTGCCCAGGGTGCAGTGACTTCTGTGTTGACTGCACCATTTTCCGTTTTTTAGTTCTTATCCTGCTGGACTTCTCTGCCGCATTGGGCAGCGTTGGTCACTTATTCTTTCTTGGCATTCTCTACTCAGCTGGGTTCCACTCACCATTTTCTCCTTGTACTCCATGTACCTGTCTTTGTCCCTTTGGTGTCTTCTCCTCTCTTCCCCTTATAGACTGGTGTTTTCTACGGTTGCATTCCTGCCACCCTACTCCTCTCTCTCTTCTCACAATCTCCTTAGTGAGCTCATTTATCTCTATAGTTTTTACCACTACAGCTATCTATTTAAGAGTCCACAGCCCGATCTCCACCCCTAATTGTGCTTCTGAGTTTCACAGTCCAAGATCAAATTTCGCATGAGACATATCTACCTGCATGTTTCACAGGCATCTCAGCACAATATGACCAGAGCCAAACTCACCTGTTTTCTTGGCTTCCACCTCTCTCTCCTGATTGCGTCTTTCGCTATTTCTGACCTTGGCTCATGGCATCCGCCCAGACATCCAGGCCAAAAATTGGGGAGATAACCTAGACACCTTCCTCTCCGTCCTCTGCATAGGGTCCATCAGCAAGTTTGGCAAAATGAACCTTCTAAACTGTTCTTAGAGCCAGTGCCTTCCTTGAAACAGAACTAATAGTATCCTAGGACAAGCCGTCATCATTTCTGACTTTGGATAGTCCAATAACTTCCTAAGTAATCCCTGTGTCTCAGACTTGTGTCCTTAAAATGGATTTTGCACTCTGCAACCAATGCACACAAGGCCCACCATAGCCGGCCCCCATTTCACCTCTTCAGCCTCTACCCTTACCTGTGAGCCCTGTAAATTATGCTGTAATAAACCCCAACCTGCTTATATTAATTCATTCACACACTGGACTCTTACCTATCTCCAAGCTTTACTTATACTGCCTGAAATGGTCTCTTCCCTTCACTCACAAACTTCCTGGTATCCCTAAAGATTCAGCCTAGGTGACATCTTCACCAGGGAACCTTCTTTGAACCCTCCTTTCTGCACCAGTTGCTGCCTGTCATACCTCTCTGTCATTAATTTCCTCCTCATGCTGAAAGAATCTCTTCATGTGCCTGTGCCGTCCACCAAACTGAGTTATTTGTAGATAGGGACAATGCTTTATTGGTTTTGTTTTTTAACCTTGTCGTGTTCATGCTTGAATTTTTAACATCTACACTGTCCCTGCACAACAATTTTGTTGAATCATTTTATTAAACTCATAGAAACAGGACTGGGTGACCATATGATGATACAACGCCGGCCTTATGGCGAGAACTCCAGACATTCTGGTTTCAAGCTGTTCTTACTAGCTCTATGTCGCCTTGGAAAATTCACTTTTTGTATCTCTGAATTCCATTTTCTTATGCATAAAATGAGACGAATACCTACCACAGTTTTTTGAGTGAAAGTGCCTGGCAGCCCACAAGTTCATTTTCAAAAAGGAATGGCGGCGGAGTCCAGTTGAGTGACAGCAGAGGAACTGAAAAAGGTAGCATCAGGGTGGTGAAGGGACCTGAGAGCGGAGCTAAAGAAAACACCTGGTACCGGTGTAATGAGAATTAGGAAGTGGAGAGGGCCTTGCTAGGAGAAGTTACAGGGTCAAAGAAGAGTACTGGGACTCTGGGAGTGGAAGGGAGCAAAGGCAAGTGGGTCAGGAAAGAACAGATTGAAGACTTGAATATATGTGAACGGCCGTGGAGGCAGAAGATAGGGAGAGGGATTAAGGGACAAGAAGCAGTCATGAACATGGGGAAAATGGAATTTACTTTGCCTGAGTCAACCATGGTTGAAGAGATGCAGTGAGAAATCCTTAACTGTGTTAACCTGAAAGTAAAGAAAGAATTGTTCCATAGTCACCAGTACAGCCTGGGAGGAGAGGCTTGGGATAGAGAGAAGGACATAGGGAGGGCTCTAGAGTTGCCATGGAAAGTTCAAGTCCAGAGGACATCAAGGTAGAGATGGGAGAGCTCTCCCAAAAGGAAGAGCAAGGAAGAAGGAGACACAGCTAGGTACTGAAAGCTCTTGGGTAGATGATATATTCAAGGATGAAGAGCCAGGGGAATGTTAAGAAAATGAAAATATGGAAGAACCCCCACACCCCCAAGGAAGGTCCGAGGATTGCAGTAGATCAAGTCTAAACAGTGAAGTAAAAAGAACACTGATTTTGGACTCAGGTATACCTTACTTTCTTGCTCCATTCTCTTTTTCGAAATTTTGAATAAGTTAGTTAACTATTCTAAGCCTATTTCTTTTTGAGTTATAAAATGAGAGTGAAATCACATACCTACAAATCTTGTGAAGATTAAGTAAAATAATGTGTAAAAGTGCCCAGCAGTGTCTGGCACCCAGTAAGTGTCAGAATCTGACCATCTCCCTTTCCCTTTTGTCTTGCATCTGCCTGCTCTGGGGTCATAGTTGTCTTTGGCTTCTGGTTTCATGCACCAGCGGCTGGATGTCCTGCTGGTGAGTTCACATGCCTCCAGCCCCTCCCCACCCTCTTCCCCAAACCACAGTCCGCTCACTAAGAGCACCTGGAAGCCAGTGAATCAAGTCAGAAGTATGGGTCAAGAGACACATATGGGTTTTGGCGTCTCCCCCTTCTCACTGTGAAGAGGATGATTCCCCCAGAGAGGGAGGGCTCCTTGTGGAGGGCAGTTTTCTGTCTTCTTCCAAGTCACAGCATTGTTTTCTGGTCTCAAACCATGCTCTCCCCAGCTGCCAGTTTTGAGACACTGCAGTGTGAAGGACCTGTCAGCACCCAGGACAGCAGCTGCGATACTGAGGAGGACTTGACGAGCCCAAGGGAAGTTGACTTCCAGTTCAAAGGCTACACTTTCAGTAAACCCTTCCATCTGATTGTGTCCTACGGTGAGGTCTTGGGAGGGACTGACCAGTGCAGGCCTGTTCTTTCTCCCATTTTCCAACCCTGTCCTTTCAGCCTGACGGCCCACTCAGGAGGGTGCCCCCAGGAAATTGGCCATGGGATGGGATAGAGTAGCCCCTCGCCTTTATCCATGGGAGATATGTCCCAAAACCCCCAGTGGGTGCCTGGAACTGGGGATAGTACCTAAACATACTATGTTTTCTCTATACATACATACCTGTGATAAAGTGTAAACTAGGCACAGTAAGGGACCAATAAGAGATTAACAACAATAGCTAATCATATAGAATAGTTATAACAATATACTGTGATAAGAGTTATGTGAATGTGGCTTCTCCCGCTCTCAAAATATCTTATAGTACTAATACTCATCTTTCTCGTGATGATGTGAGATGATAAAGCACCTATGTGATGAGATGAAGAGAGTGAATGACATGAGCATTGTGATATAGCGTTAGGCTACTATCGACCTTCTGATGACATGTCAGAAGGACAATCATTTGCTTCTGGACTGCAGTTGACTATGGAAAGCCAAACTGTGGTTAAGGGGAGACTACTCTACCTTCTTCCCCATATTCAGCCCACAAAAGTGAGGGTTTCCTCAGTCTTAGCTCCTAGAGAAGTTGTTCCACAATCCCAACCAGGGGTTGGGTCCCTGAGTAACTTTAGACGGGGTCGGGGGGCGGTCTGTGTGGGCAGCACTGGGGGAAATCCCAAGGAAGGCAGGGGGTCACACTCAGCTCTTGCTTTGGGTCGCAGACTGGCTGATTCTCCAAGGTCCAGTCAGCCCTATATTTGAAGGAGACCCACTAATTCTACGCTGCCAGGCCTGGCAAGACTGGCCCCTGACCCAGATCACCTTCTACCGAGATGGCTCAGCTCTGGGACCCCCTGGACCTAATAAGGAATTCTCCATCGCCGTGGTACAACAGACTGACAGCGGGCACTATCACTGCAGTGGGATCTTCAGGAGCCCTGGTCCTGGGAGCCCAGAAACAGCATCTTCCGTGGCTATCAAGATCCAAGGTGAGACCTGGAGGGAATAATATTGTAGCAGAGGCAGGTAGGGAGACACAGAGGGACCAAGACTGTCTTTCATTGGATGTGGCGAGATCACTGGAGGCTAAGGAACAGGTTGCTGGCAAATGCAACCTGTTAGGCGTCAGGAGGGGCATCATCTCAGCATTGTGTTCGCAACTCATCCAGCACTCTCCAAGCTCCGCCCACTTCCTGCAGCTCTATCCTACAGATCCATGTTCCCCAGTGTTCACTGTTTGGGCATCTGGACCATTGTCAGATTTGCCCACCTCTGGGTCTTTTCTAATCTCATCTACTTGAAGAGAGAGGAGATTCCAAATGTTCAAATGGAGCTTTTCTAAGAGTGCTCATTGCTGATGGAAATAGGGAGAGGAACATGTGACTGGGTTCTTTGTGTACAATAACCTTTGGCCAGTAGGTTAGCACAGCATTTAATAATGACCTCAGCCAGCATGCATTCTACCATGTTATCCTAAATCATGTGGTACAATGTTATCTGCTGTATTCTTTCTTTGTCTAGCATGAATGCAAGATGGCTGAGTGCTTCTTTCCCCCCATCTCTCCTCCAGAACTGTTTCCAACCCCACTTCTCAGAGTCGCCCCCTCAGCTGAGCCCCAAGAGGGGGGTCCAGTGACCCTGAGCTGTCAGACAAAGCTGCCCCTGCATAGGTCAACTGCCCGCCTCTTCTTCTCCTTCTACAAGGACGGCAGGACAGTGCGCGGCAGGGGTCTCTCCTCAGAATTCCAGATCCCCAGAGCTTCAGAGGCACACTCTGGGTCCTACTGGTGTGAAGCAGCCACTGAGGACAACCAAGTTTGGAAACAGAGCTCCAAGCTGGAGATCCGGGTGCGGGGTAAGTTAGTAGGTATTTGTCTGGCCTTTGTGAAAAGTGAGGGAAAGGAAGACTGGACCCATGAGCCGGCGTTTGGTGTGAGCAGGTTAAGAAAGGACACAGAGGAGGCAGGAGCAATAATCCAGAGTCTTCCAGAGATGGAAGAGAGCACAGACGGGGAACCTCTCCCTCACACCATGGTGCACACTTCACCAAACCAAGACCTGAGCCAGCTCCACAGCTGCTGCCTCAGAGGCCTTGTGCTCCCTACCTGAACTCTGGGCATCAGCAGGAACATAGTATCTAGAATGAAGATGAGGTCGTCTGGGGTTTGTGTTCAGTTCTGGGACCCTCAATTAAGAAGGTTGCATTTGGCCTGATATAATATACCCAGAGGAGGTAACAAGGGCAATGACTGGGCTTAAAGCCACGTCGTAAGAAAAATAATGGGGAGGGGTGGAAGATGTTCATCTTGAAGAGGATGTGACCCAAGCGGCCAGCAGAGGTGTCCTCAAAACACTGAAGTCTGGCACAAAGATGAGGAGTTGCACTAAGGTCACATATAGTGAGAGGTTGACCTAGGACCAGGTACCACATCCATGCTGTAGGGAATTAGGTTCTGAGAGTAGGCTGATATGCGTGTGCCCGTAATGTTGATGCCTCATCACTGAAGAGTTTCAAACTGAGGTAGCCAAGTGTCAGATTCAAACTTTGACCATGAGGGGGTCCTCAAACCTCTGTTGTCATTAGACCTCCCCCCCACCCCGCCCCCACACACAAAACAAGAAAGCCACTTTCAGAAAACAAGAAAGATTGACCATGAATATGAGTCTAGGGACAGAGCCAGACTTCACTCTTACATGTGCCTCCTACCCCATAATGCAGGACCCTCCAGCTCTACTGCAGCCCCCACCTTGAGTCCAGCTCCTCAGAAATCGACTGTTCCAGAATCTACTACAACCGAGTCGCCTGGACCTCACCCTCCACTGTCCACTCCTTCTAAGAATCCAGGCTTCTCCTCTCCTCTGCGGGTGCCAGACCCCCATCTGAATCACCAGATGGGCATTCTTCTCAAACAAATGCAGGATATGAGAGCTCTCCTTGGTCACCTGGTCATGGAGCTGAGGGACTTATCTGGCCACCTGAAGCTTCAGACCACAAAGGGTCATGCCAAATAGGAGTAAACAATCCATTCCCAGTTTTGCCCAACTACTCCCGATAAACTCAACTTTTTCTACCTTTCCTCTTTCTGTCCTATATATACACATAATACCCACAAATAACTTCACAAATTGCCCAGTGTTACGGTAGAGTAACAGAGACAGATGAGTAGACGTAAATTTGCACAAGGCGATCATTGGAGTCTAACTAGAATTGTGTATTCTCTCACAATGTGACAACATAATCCTGTTGTCTCTAAACCAGGAGTTGCCTTCTGCTGCCCAGACCAGAATCTGGTGATTGAAAGAAAATCAATGGTATGGATTTAGTGCAGCGGTCTCAGTCGGAGGCAACTCCGACCCCCAACCAAGGGGATATTTGGCAATGTCTGGAGACATTTTTGGTCTTCACATTGCGGAGGGGGGGTGCTACTGGCATCTAGTGAGTAGAAGCCAAGGATACTGCTACACATCAGGTAACACACACTGGACAAGCCCCCACAGCAAAGGATTATCTGGCTCAAAATGTCAGTAGTGCTGAGATTGAGAAACTTCAACCTAGTGGAAGCTAGGTGTTAGGCTCTGGGGTGGGACTTTACCTCTTTGCTGGCTGCCCCCCTCCAGCATCGTTCAGCAAATATTGATTACATGCTGGTATTTTGTTGGCCTCCACCACATACCAAAGTTTGTTCTCTGTTAAGTATACTCATAAGATAGTGTCCCTGCCTGTAGAGGGTTTAGACTTTGGGATAGAGAAGAAGTAATACCCTTTCCCATCAAACAATTAAAGCAGGGTATTGGAAAATTTCCTGCAGGATCTTACTGGACTCAGAAATATGTGATTGAGCATAACATTGCCAGAACAATAATTATGGGTTTTAATACACTTGTGTCTGAAATGTTTTTCTTTAAAAAAATACATATGTCTATTTTGGTACCATAATAAGACTTTTTTTTCTACATTTGGACTACTACTGTGCATTCACAGCCAATGAAAGATAGCTTGACAGCTTTTACGATAACCTTTGGTCGGTGGGTTAGCACACCATTTAACAACGACCTCAGCCAGCACGCATTTTCCCATGTTATCCTAAATCATGTGGTATGATGTTATCTGCTCTATTCTTTCTTTGTGCCATTTACTCTGTGCAGTTTTGACCCACAATGATTTGTGATCTCTCCAGACATGCCACAAAGAAACAAAGGAATAGAATCGTGCTGGATATTAAAACTTGAGTTTTGTGGTGGTTCTTAAATACGTGTTTTATGGTGGTTCTTCGTACTCTAAAATTCATGTTCTCTGGTGGTTCTTAACACCTTCAGGGTGAAGGATCAAGAGGCAATTGGGAATTGGTAAAAGCCCATAAACATCTTTGCAGTGGGAGGATCAACTCACAACTGTGAATGGGAGTTGCAAGAAATGATGACCAGAGATATTCCATGACTTTGGTGGCTTTGAAAACAGGGAAGTTCAATTGCCAAAGGACGGTGCTGGATGTACCTCCAAAGATACTATGTTATAACCATCCTACTTGGAGTTTATCTCAGCTAATGGTATCATTTTCATGAATGCATCCTACAAGCTCTCATGCTAAACAAGGGATTCACGTACAGATAATAAGAGCTATCAGAGATTGGAGAAGGAAGAAATGGATACAGCTGGCTGAGATGGGTGTCACGCTCCTCAATCGTGGGTCTATGTGCACCTCTGTCATCACGCTGCATTTGAATTTGTTATTATCCTTATTATTTCTATTCGTTGGAGGGTGAGCTCTTTGAGAGCTCCTGGAGCTCTTTGTTCTTCATTGACTCTTTGCTGTCTAGTTTAATGAGGCACAGTTAAGCTCTAAAATTCTGTTTAGTTGAATTGAGTTGAACCAGCACAAGGGAATATATCTTGAAGAAGATGGGAATGAGTGGTTTGTCTGGCATCAGAAAAATCTCCAGACTCTGCCCATGGGACCCAGCCTACTTGGAAGTTGGAAGCCTCGGGGAGAGGATCTCCTATCATCAGGGATGAGGAAGGCAAGACAAGAGCTGAAAGGATGGGGGCGAGGGGCTCTTACCTGTCTCCATCTGCCCTTCTAGCCTGGGGAGTTTGGGAGGGGGTGGAAAAGAGGAATTGTTACACTGGGTCTGGGTTACAGCATGTGCAGTTTAGGGTTCTGTAACCCACAGGGGTCCCAATGCGGCTATGCTAGAAGCTGCCTCTGGAATCAACATTAGGTAACAAGCACCTCCATTATCCTGGAAAATTGAATACTTGCATATACTATAACCCAGAATCCAATGCCCGGGTGTATATGCCCCAAATAGATTTCAGCATATGTGTATCAGAAGACAGGTATAATAACGTTCATAATTCTTACAGATAGTAAAAGCAAAATTTTGGAATCAATTCAGTTGTCCACCAACAGAAAAATGGACAAATTGTGCAACTTTCACAGAATGGAATACAGTACGACAATAAAAATTAACAAACCATAGTTAAAATGAAGCAACATAAAAAATATCAGGGATATAACTTTGAGTGAAAAAAAACAAGTCCCAGAAGATACCACACAGTGTGATGCCCTTTATACAAAGCTTAAGAACAAGTAAAACAAAAGAATATATTGTTTAGGCATTCACACATACGTAGGATAAACCTTTTAAAAAGGCATGAAAATGGAAATACCAAGATCAGGATAGTTACCTTTGAGGGTTGACTAGGGAGATCATGAGGGAGAAATGCATAGGTAAATACAAATTATTAGTGATTTAAAAAAATCTTCTCTGAGTAGAAATTTAAGTCTCCTTTAAATATATATCTCTCCGTACATCATCTTCAAATTCCTATGTGTTTTCTGCCTTTAGCTTTTCTTAGAGGTGATAAGAAGCCAAGTTTACCTCTTACAATGTGGAGTTGTTCCTTCCTTTATCGCTCCTCAAGGACCCATACCACCCTATTAAAGACTGTCCCACGTACCCTCGTATTGCTGGATTTGGTGAACCTTTGTTTGTTTGTTGACCTTAAAGTCATGACTATATATGTTTCATACATTTTCCCCAGCCTTAATCAAGTCAGACAAACTAGCTCTTTTTTTTTTTTTTTTTTTTTGCAGTACTGAAGAAACTTCACTTAATCTAACATTTATGTACAGAGTATTGTGCTCTTAAAAAAGAAGCCGCTATATAGGGGAAAAGAATATAAATTTAACATGATCTCTGCTCTCAAAGAAGAATTTACTTGGGGCACCTGGATGGCTCAGTTGGTTAAGTGACCGACTCTTGATTTGGGCTCCGGTCATAATCTCGCACTCCATGTTGAGCCCCACGTTGGGTTTCTCTCTCTCTCTCTCTTTCTCAAAATAAATAAATAAACTTAAAAAAAAAGAGTTCCCTTGAAGTTTGTAAAGTCTAAGTTGATCACACTATATGTTCCTTTATTCCTTTATACATCTGTGGGGAAAAAAACAACAGCCTCTGCACAGGAAACAGTAAACAGAGTGAAAGGGGAACCTCTGAAGTGGGAGAAAATATTTGCAAACCACGTATCTCGTAAGGCATTCACATCCAAAATATATAAGGAACTCATACAACTAAATAGCAAAAAACCAAATAACTTGATTTAAAAATGGGCAAAGGACTTGAATAGACACTTCTCGAAATAAAACCTACAAATGGCCATCAGGTATCTGAAGAGGTGCTCAACATCACCGGTCACCAGAGAAATGCAAATCTAACCCACTAGGAGATATCCCCTCGCACCTGTTAGAATGGCCACTATCAAAAAGACAAGAAGTGGGGTGTCTGTCTGGGTGTTTCAGTTGGTTGAGCTACTGACTCTTGATTTGGGCTCATGATCCCAATGTCATGGGATCAATCTGTTGGGCTCCGTGATGAGCATGGAGCCTGCTTAAGATTCTCTCTCGGAGCACCTGGAAGGCTAGTTGGTTGAGCGTCCGACTTCGGCTGAGGTCATGATCTCATGGTTCGTGGGTTCAAGCCCCATGTCGGGCTCTGTGCTGACAGCTCGGAGCCTGGAGCCCGCTTTGGATTCTGTGTCTCCCTCTCTCTCTGCCCCTCCCCCACTCATGCTCTGTCTCTGTCTCTCTCTCTCAAAACTAAATAGACATTAAAAAAAAAAAAGTTAAGAGGCGCCTGAGTGGCTCAGTCGGTTGAGTATCCGACTTCAGCTGAGGTCATGATCTCATGATTCATGGGTTCAAGCTCCATGTGGGGCTCTGTGCTAATGTCACAGAGCCTGCTTGGAATTCTCTCTCTCCCTCCCTCTCTGCCCCTCCCTTCTCTCTCTCTCTCTCTCTCAAAATAAATGCATAAACATTTTTTAAAAATTAACAAAAAAAAAGATTCTCTCTCTTCCCCTCTCTCCTGCTTGCGCCCATGCGCTCCCTCTCTTGCTCTCTCTCTCTCTCTCTCAAGACAACAACAAAAACGACAAGTAACAAGTATTGATGAGTACGTAGAGGAAAGAGAGCCCTGTGCACTGCTGGTGGGAATGTAAACTGGTGCAGCCCCTATGGAAAACAGTGGGGTTCTTCAAAAAAAAATTAAAAATTTTTAAATTTTTAAAAATTAAAAAAAATTAAAAATATTCCTTATGAACAGGAACCCCACTTCTGGGTATATGTGTAGAGGAAGTAGAATCCGTATGTCAAAGAGATATCTGCTCTTCTGTGTTCACTGCAGCCCTTCTCACAATAGCCAAAGCATGGAAACAACCTAAATAGTGCTCAACGTGTATCGAAAGATGAACGGATGAAGAAAGTGTGAGATTTATGTGTGTATGTGTACATACTCACACACACTCACACACACACATACACACGCCCACAATGAAATAGTATCCAGCCTTCAAAAAAATCCTGCCATTCCCAACAACATGGATGAACTTGGAAGACGTTAGGCTAAGTGAAATAAGCCAGAGACAGAAAGACAAATCGTGTGTGATCTCATTATGTGTGGAATCTGAAATCGTCAAACTCGTAGAAGCAGCGAGTAGAATGGTGGCTGTCAGAGGCTAGGAAAGAGAGAGGGAGAGAGAGAGAGAGAGAGAGAGAGAGAGAGAACGAGGATGAGGAATCAGTTCGCGAGATCATGGAGGCTGAGAAGTCCCATGACCTGGCATCTGCAAGCTGGAGACGCAGGAAAGTATAATTCAGTCCTAATCCGAAGGCCTGAGAACCGAGAGAGCTGATGATGTAAATCCCAGTCCAAGGGCCAGAGACGAGAAGATGAGATTTCCCAGCTCAATCATAGAGGCGGTGGGGGTGGGGGGGCGGGGTGGAAATGGTGGTTGGGGCAAATTTCTCTTAACTCTGACTTTTGTTCTAGAAGAGAAAATGGGGGTGGGGGTGGCTGGGTGGCTCAGTGAGTTAAGCACCCGACATGATCTCCTGGTTCCTGAGTTCAGCCCCGTGTGGGGCTCTCTGCTGTCAGTGCAGATCCTGCTGGAGATTCTCCCTCTCTGTCTCTGCCCCTCCCCCTGCTCGCACTCTCTCTTTCTCAAAAATAAATAATAAACCGTTTAAAAATAAGAGAAAAATAATACCTAAAACACAATACCATTTATGTAAATCAATAACGAGATATTTCTCACAGATAAACACATGCATGAATGGATGCGCGTGGGGAGGAGAGAAGGGTCGTGTGGATAGAGGTAATAATGATCCTTTCTGAAAGGCGCCTTGCGAGGATGAAATGTGTCAGTAATATGGTGTCGGCCGCAGACAGGATGCTCACCCTTCAGTGCTCCCTGAGAGCGGGCTGGTGCCCTTACTGTCAGCAACAGCAGCCTTGTCATCATCATCATTGAAAGCATTTTAGTCATCAGAATTCTTATCAGAAGGTGGCATATCTTGCCCAGAAATTAGGTCATGATAAGCTCCAAAGAATTGCTCAGGTAACAAAATGATAATTGCTACATATCTCCATATAGCAAAGGGGTGAAGAATTGGAAATTCTGCAGGGGAAAGTCTGGCATGGAGAAAAAGATCCAAGTTGGGGAAAATGCAAAAAAAAAAAAGCCTCCTGTAAAGAAATGTTGGGGGCCCCCAAGTGGCTCAGTCGGTTAAGCATCTGACTCTTGATTTCCGACTCTTGACCTCGGCTCTGGTCACGATCTCATGGTTAGGTTCATGAGTTTGAGCCCTGCATCGGGCTCTGCACTGACAGTGGGGAGGCTCCTTGGGATTCTTTCTCTCTCCCTCTCTCTCTGCCCCTCTCCCGCATGCACTGTCTCTCTCTTTCTCTCTCTCAAAAATAAATAAATAAACGAACCACAACAAAAACGAAATGTTGGGTGGGAGATTCTTCAAGTCCAATTCTGAGCAGTGTGTGATGGGGACCGTATGGATAGGTCTAGAGATTTTCAGGGAGAAGATACAGCTCATGAATATGTGGGTTGATCAGGTTTCTTGTGGAATCTGGTAAAGAGGCTGAGATCTGTGTTCTGAGTGATAAGAAGCCCCAAGAGAGGCTGCTTGCGGAGAGCAAGGACAGCTGACAGGTGCATTACATCCTGACCACGGGGGCGGTGGCCTGGTGCAGAAGTCAGACCCCTGAGTCAGGATGTGGTGAGGCCCACACTGGCCCTAGAGGAAGAGTCAGGCAGGGTGTTTGGGAGCCTTATCTAGCCAGGGCACCCCTAAAGCAGGCAGTTTATAATCTCTGTTCCCAGTATCGAATTCTTCTCTCCCTCCCTCACCCCTGAGCCCTTATCAGGTTCCTCCCTCTTTTTTCAGACCCATATGACTACCTGTCTTTTATCAAAACCTGCTCTCATACAGGATCTAAAGTGGCCATCAAAACTTAAATGGCCAATCACATTTCCCTAAGAGGCATTTGCATTTTTAACAAAAACTGACACCTTAAGAGAAACTTGAGGGAATTCTCAGACCGGAGCTTAGGCCCGCCGTCAGCCAGCAAGAGGGGAGACACTGTGTTTAAGAGGTGACAGCATCTGACAATCCTTTTCCTTCCTGCCAGGGTTCCAGAAGAAGGAGGTGCCCCAGTGCACTACAGGTGAGGACAGGAGACAGTCCAAAGAGACATACAATCAGGTTGGAAACTTCATTAAGTATTTACATGAGAATTCAGGTGCCCATTTGCTCAGGGTATGATCACATAGCTCGGAAAGCTCGAGAAGTAGAGCTGGGAGGTTGGACCTGAGAAGCTTCCGAGGGGCTGATGTGGTGACTTCTCTGCCACAGGTAAGGAGTCCCGGAACAGGGGACACAGGTAAGGAGTCCCGGAACAGGGGAATGGTTGGGGGAGGCATGTAGGCATGGTTAGAAGGAAGGAAGGCACAAGTGAGTGGAGATGCCATAGGGAGAGATCACTGGGGTGGATAGTAAAGAATTTTTGCATTTTTGAGGGTTTAAGTTTTCCAGAAGGGAGGAAGAAGGGGAAACACATTGCATTTCTATTCTTTTTTTAAGTTTATTTACTCATTTTGAGAGAGTGAGAGAGCACGAGTGGGGTAGGGGCAGAGAGAGAGAGAGAGGGAGAGAGAGAATCCCAAGTAACCCCACACTCAGTGCAGAGCCTGACACAGGGCTCGAACTCACAAATCGTGAGATCATAACCTGAGCCAAGATCCAGAGTTGGCTGCTTAACTGATTGAGCCACCTAGGCGCCCCATATTTCTTTAATTTAAAAAAAAAAACGTTTTAAATGTGTATTTATTTTTGAGAGAGAGACAGAGTGGGGTGGAGGAGGGACAGAGGGAGAGGGAGACACAGAATCTGAAGCAGGCTCCAGGCTCTGAGCTGTCAGCACAGAGCCCCACGCGGGGCTCGAACCCATGAACCGCGAGATCGTGACCTGAGAGGAAGTCGGATGCTTCCCTGACTGAGCCACCCAGGCGCCACCCCCCCCCCATTTCTATTCTTAACTGGAACTTTGGAAGACAGCGACATAGAAGGTGGTTGGTGAATCAGACCTTTCCATCCACTCATCTGTGGGCAGCTGTGAGCTCCGGGTGCAGGGAACCCAGTGTCAGCCTCACTAGGCCTCACACCGATGTCTGTCACCAGGGAGCCAGCATTATAAAGGCCCTGGGTAGACCCTAAGGACATGAAGAGGTATTTCCTCAACTAAGGCTTATAGGGTCAGCTGTGGAGCTGTGGAAGGTGGGGAGGAGAGAGAATGGGAGGGGGACGTCAACGGGAGCCCGAAGGTGGCAGGGTCGCCTGCCACCGCCTGGGGTTCTCTGTGGCTTCCTCGGGCTGCAGACGGCATGGGTTCTGCTCAGCACGCCTTCTCTACAGAGGCTGGCGCTGGCCTGAGATGTGCCGTGGCTGTAGGGCTGGCAGGTGGGACAGCGCCTGGTGCCTGGGACACCGGAGAGCTGCGCTTACCCAGCCCACGTCCCACTGTCTCCAGTCCGCCATCTTCAGGAATCAGGAATGGGTGAGCGAAGCCGCAATGCCTCCCAGGACTCAGGCGGCAGCACTGGCCACCTTCTCTCCCTCCTCCCCCACCCTACGCCAGGGCACCTGCACCGTTCTGGAGGCAGGTCCGTCATGTGGTCTCTGACGGCCCTACTGCTCCTGGGTGAGTCCTCAGTGCGTCAGCAGCGACCCAAGCACTTTGGCTGTGGGGGAGGGTATGGGCCAAGGTGTGTGTGTGTGTGTGTGTGTGTGTGTCTGTGTGTGTGTGTGTGTGTTGGGGAATATTCCTCTATTCCAAACAACAGTTCATTGTCTATTTCGGGAGGATAAAGAGGAGGGGGCTTTCTCGGGGCTGGGGAAACTAAAAGCAGAAGGAAAACAGGTCTTGAGACCCATGGGGGGTTTCCTACGGTCAAGAGGGCCCTTGCTTTCCTCTCACCTCCAACGTTCTTTTTCTTCTTCTTCAATTCCTGTGTTGCAGTTCCAAGCAGCGGGCAAGCTGGTGAGTCCTCCACATCCCTGAGCCCAATTTTCTACAGCCGCCACACCAATCCCCCTAAGGGAGCTCCCTGGGTACTCCCCACTTCCTGGCGGCCGTGGGACAGTGTCGCTTCCCACGCCTCCTCAGTCCCTGTGACTCAGTTTGCCTCCAAGCACCGAGAAATGGCTACAGATCAAGGGACTGGTAGTTTGTAACCCAGCGTGGTGTCTCCACAATAGGACTGGTTTAGTAACACGGGTTGGGTCCTGGGAGCTGGAGTTTTCTCAGATTTGCCAACCCCAGACCACATTTTGGGCACCTCATCTTGATTCTCTTTTCCACCTTGCCCCCTCCCGCATCCCTCCCCAGCTACTCTGGAGAAGCCCGTATTGTCTCTACACCCGCCCTGGACCACAATCTTCAAGGGGGAGCGGGTGACCCTGCGATGTGATGGGTACCACCCTCCGCTCCTGGAGCTTCGGCCCATCAGCACTCTCTGGTATTTGGGCCACCTGCTTCTGCCCTCTCACAAGAAGAGCATCGAGGTGCAGACACCAGGCGTGTATCGATGCCAGACCCGGGGGGCGCCCGTCAGTGACCCCATCCACCTGTCTGTTTCCAATGGTGAGTGTTTGAAACACGAGGGCAGGGACTGCGCACATCTCCTCTGGCCATACTGGCCCTCCTATGGGAGGGGACACTGGGCCACTCCCATTGGGGCAGGAAATGGGGGCTGTCTGGAGTCTTTGGGGCAGGCAGGGCCCTGCCTGGCCCTAAGACGTGAGACGCGCGTTAAGGCTTGCCTGGCCCCAAAGGTCCCCGCACCCCTCTGCTGCAGTGGGAGGCTAATAAACATTTGTGTTTGTTTCTGGGACTAGCTCAGAAGGGGAGAGGCTCTGAGGACCTGCAATACTGGACGGGGAGCTTTGGGGGAGGGCTCAGCCAGGGAAAGGGCAGAGCCAAGCCTGGAAAGTGAGAGTCCCGTGCAGGCTGCGTGCAGCTGGGAGAATCACTCCCGGCTGAGCAACGAGGTGCTTCTCTGTGCTTCCCAGCAGCCAAATAATTGTATCTGTGCCTTTGGCTGTTGCGCAGACGAGAAAGGAAAGATGACTTGTTGTTAAGGGGGCGGCAGAAGCAGCCGTTGAACCAAGCGCTTGAAAGCTTATTGTGGACGTGCCCGTGTGCGCATAGGGGCCAATTCGGAGGCTGACTTCCTGGGGATACGTAAAGGGTTTCCGAAGCAGGATGAGAAAATAGCAATAACCCCTTCTTTAGGGCACGGGATTGGCTATTTGGTAGGGAGTATTATGTCCCCTTAGCTCGACGGGCCACAACTTGTATTCAGAAGTCAAATATCATTACTTAGCATTTACATGCATTTCATGTCCATACTCTGTGTTTTGGAAGTTGGTGATACAGACAAAATACTGGCCACGAGAGAAGGTGATTACTGCTTGTGGAACGGAGGAGCATAGGGACTGTGGCTGTTACTCTAGAATTCTTTCTCAACGTAAAACTCCTAAAATGGCATCCAGAACATGTTAGGGCTGCATAAGCATTAGCTGTGATGGTGATGATGGTGACGGTGACCCATAAATACAGGGTAGGGTGGGAGGTACCTAAAACTGTCCTGCGGGGGTTGGGGAAACGTCTAAACCCAGATCTAGGGGACAAGTAGGTCTCAACTAAAACGCGTGTGTCTGGGGGTGGGGGCGGGGGTGGGGGGAGTCTTCTCGGGCGCCGGCTGCTTCTGGAGCAGGGAGGGAGCTGGCGAGGACGAGGAGAGCATCCGCGCGGGGAGGGCGGCGGGGAGGCGGAGAAGAAGGGAGACTCCCAGGGCTGGAGTTCTCTCGGAGTCAGGCCTGTCTGTGGGGACTGTCGTAGACTGGCTGATCCTGCAAGTGCCCTACGCCGCGGTGTTCGAGGGCGAGCCGCTGGTCGTGCGCTGCCGCGGCTGGTACGACAAGGTGGTGTATAAGCTTCACTACTACCACGACGGCAAGGCGGTGCGCTACTTCCACTCCAGCGCCAACTACACGGTGCCACAGGCGCGCGCCAGCGACAGCGGCCGCTACCAGTGCTCGGGCACCATGCGCATCCCGGTGGAGAGCGCGCCCATGTTCTCCGCCAAGGTGGCCGTGACCGTGCAAGGTGGGGGACACCGGGGGCCCAGGAGGGAGGCGAGCGAGTCCCGGGAAATTCGGGGACGGGCACCGGGCGGGCAGGGAGGGCGGGGGTCAGGTAGCTGCCACGCGGCGGATTTCTCCCCCCGGCCACGCACGCTCTCGGCCTCTCCTCCCCTGCGCAGTGAAGGCGACATCGAGGCACAGCCTGCGCGGGGGCGGGTGTCACCTCCCTCCAGCACGCTCTGGCTTCTCACTCGGGGTGGGGACTCCAATAGGCGGCGGCTCAGTCCACAGCCCCAGGCAGAAGGCGCAGCCACCCCTCTAGGCCGCGGGACCCCAACTGGAGGTCATCGGGATGTGACAGGAAGCGTCTCGCCGGGTCCTGCCCCCTTGCAAGCTTTCCCCGTCCCTCGAGCCCCCTGCCCCGCCCTTCGGGAGGCTTCCTCCCTCCTCGGCGCGCACCCAGCCTCCTCCCACCCCTTCTCCGCGTCCGCGAGGAGCGCTCGAGGGAAACCCGAAGCACAGAGGGGTCGCGGGGCCGCGGACGCGGGGACCTCGTCCCCTGGGGCCCCTGCGCCGGCCCGCCGTGCACGCTCAGCCCCTGGAACCCCTCTCTGCAGAGCTGTTCCCGGCGCCGGTGCTCAGGGTGACCGGCCGGGCGGAGGCCCGCGGCGGGGTGGCGGTGCGCTGCGACACCCGCCTGCACCCGCAGAAGCGCGACACGCCGCTGCAGTTCGCCTTCTACAAGTACAGCCGCCCCGTGCGCCGCTTCGACTGGGGCGCCGAGTACACGGTCCCCGAGCCCGAGGTCGAGGAGCTCGAATCGTACTGGTGCGAGGCCGCCACCGCCACGCGGAGCGTCCGGAAACGCAGCCCTTGGCTGCAGCTCCCCGGGCGCGGTGAGTGACCGCACCCCCGGGGACGCCCCCCGACCCCGGGCGCGCAGCCCCGCCGCCGCCTCCGCGCCCCGAGTCTCCCTCGAGCCACCCCACCCCTCCAGCTCGCCGTTCTCGCCCTCCCTCCCTCCTCTCCACCTCACCCCTCCTCTTCACTGCTCCCCTCTCTTCCGCACTTCCCACCCCAGTCCCCCCCCTCCCCGCCCTCCTAACCCTTCCCCTTCCCCCTCCTCTCCTCCCCATCCCTACCCCGTCTTCCTCACTCCTCCCCTCCCTTCTCTCCACCCTACCCTCTGCGTCCTCCCCACCCCTCCTCACTACCCCTCCTATCTCTTCTTCTTCTCCACCTCACCCCCTCTGCCCTCCTTACTCCTCCCCTCCCTCCCTCCTCTGCACCTCCTTCCTCTCCTCACTACTCCCCCTCTCTTCTGTTCTCTGCGCAGCATCTCCTTCCTCCCTCCTCTCCATCCCGTCCCCATCCCTGCCCTCCGCATCCCCCCTCTCCTCCCCATCCCTCCCCTCCTCCCTGTCCCCTCCCCCGCACCCCCTCCCCTTCCCAACCCTTCCCTCCCTCCCTCCTCTTCCTCTCGTCCGCTTCCCCGCCTCCCCATCCCTCCCCTCCCCTCCCTCGCTCCTCTTCACCCCGTCCTCTCCACCCTCCTCACTGCTACCCTCCCTTCGTCCTCTCCGCTCCATCCACTCTGCCTTCCTCAACGCCCCCCCTCCTCCCTTCCCTCCACTCCACGCCGTCCCTCCTTACTCCCCTCCGGCCCGCGTACCCCGCGTGCCCACGCGAGCGCCCAGGCCGCGGGAGGGTGAGAGCAGCCGCGCGGTTCTCGTGTGTTGCGTTCGCAGGTGCCGTCCCGGACTCGGCGTCCACCACCGCCCCAGTCCCGCAGGCCGCAGCCTTGGCGCCCGGCAACCAGCCGCTTTCCTTCAGAAAGCCCCCTGTGTCCCGATCGGCCGCTCCGGTCACCTCCGTCCCGAACATCACCTCGCCGGGGCTGCGGTTCCCCGCGGGCAGAGCCCCCACTGCTGGGCCCCCGGCCTGCGCCCCGCCGACGCCCTGGGAGCCATCGGCCGCCGCAGCAGCCCTGAAACCCGACGTGGACCTTCTGCTGCGGGAAATGCAGCTGCTCAAAGGCCTCCTGAGCCGGGTGGTGCTGGAACTGAAGGAGCCACAGGCCTTCCCAGAGCACGGGGACACCCCCGGGCCCCCCACTTCCCACTTGGCTGTGAGCCCGGCAACGCAGGCCACCGCTGTCGTGGAGAGCTGAGGGGGCCGGGGCGCCACTGTCCCCTCCCCGGGCTCCTTCACCTGCAGCCTCTCCCGCTTGTCACCCGCAGAGACCTCGCGAAGCCACCTCTGCTTGCCCGCGGTCCTTTGGCGGTGGTTTCCAAGAAGCGCCATAAAGTGTGGTGGCTGACCATTTCAGTGTCACGCAGCATGTTTGAGCCGTTCTCATCACACTCCAGTCCTCTGAGCTCTTCCTTCCCCTCTCAAGACCTCCCTCCTGTTACTCTCTACCCTGGAGTTGATGTTTGGAAGTGAATTAGGTCACACTTAGCTTTTCTTTAACAAAAAAAGTCTTTTTTTTTTTACATTTATTTATTTTTTGAGAGACATAGAGAGACAGAGTACAAGTTGGGGAGGGGCAGAGAGAGAAGGAGACACAGAATCTGAAGCAGGCTCCAGGCTCTGAGTTGTCAGCACAGAGCCCGACGCGGGGCTTGAACTCACAGACAGAGATCATGACCTGAGCCGAAGTCTGACGCTTAACCGACTGAGCCACCCAGGTGCCCCACCCTTAGCTTTTCATACATGCCCACCCGGTGCGTATTTCAGCACAAGCAATATTATTTTGGTACTTGAGGTCATTGAGGTAATGAGCCCTTTGGAACCTTCTAGGGTCAAGTTGTAATTATTCATACTGAATTTTTAAGGTTGATTTTTATTTTTATTTTTTTTTAATTTTTTTTTCAACGTTTATTTATTTTTGGGACAGAGAGAGACAGAGCATGAACGGGGGAGGGGCAGAGAGAGAGAGAGACACAGAATCGGAAACAGGCTCCAGGCTCCGAGCCATCAGCCCAGAGCCTGATGCGGGGCTCAAACTCACGGACTGTGAGATCGTGACCTGGCCGAAGTCGGACGCTTAACCGACTGCGCCACCCAGGCGCCCCTTAAGGTTGATTTTTAAAAAGGCTTTCAGTCCCATTTCTGACGAGTGTATACCCCAAAGTCCCAGAACCTATTTAGTTTTAATGTTTACTTATTTTTGAGAGACAGACAGAGAGCTAGAACATGGGGAAGGGAAGAACAGAGAAAGTGGCAGACACAGAATCCAAAGCAGGCTCCAGGCTCTGAGCTGTCAGCACAGCGCAGAGGCGGGGCTCGAACTCACCAACCATGAGATCATGACTTGGGCGGAAGTCAGATGCTTAACTGAGTGAGCCACCCAGGTGCTCCAATTCTACTTGGTTTTACAGGGAATGGTACTTGTGTGGCCCTCATTCCAGGCTATAAGGGTCAGAGTCCTATGAGACTCACCCAGATGCTCCCCCTGCCCCAGTATAGCTGGACAGACTGATGGACTTTGGTGGCAGCCGGCAGGCCATGCTTGCTTTAGCCATAACTTAGACAAGTGATACTATTTACCATCCAGATGGTAAATCTACCATCCAGAAATTTCTTTGGAGGAAGTTCAAGACAAATCCTTAAAAATGCAGAATTTTAGTTTTTAGCATTTTTTTTTTAACTCTCCTAAGAGCCGCTCCAACCCTAACACATCTAGACACACATGACCAGATCCAGATCCCGCCCCGCACGGTGATTTTATGTTACTTGAAGGAAGAAAGCAAGAGACCATATGATCATCTCAGGGATATGTTCACTATAAGTCTTATTTCCTGAGTCCTTCACCTGCCTGCTAGAGTCATTTGTTCTCTGCAGGGCTGATGTGACTTCTTCCCAGAAGGTCATTGAGTTCATACCTCATAACACTTAAGGGGCACCGACAAAGGTTAAGGACCGGTAACAACTCTACCCTCCCATCTCTTACTTCTACTTGACCTTGCCACAACCCAATTTCTCCTTTCTTTTTGAGTGATTAACCAACATGCTTCCTCATAGTCTTCTTAGTATTATTCTTCACTGCATTATTACAAAGTCACTGAAATTATACAGGGAGAGAGGCAGGCAGGCTCACGCGTAAGTTCCAATGCAATGTGGTAAGTGCTCTCTGAAACACAATGGAAATCCAGAGAAGGAAGCTGAATCTTTAAGAAGAGTGAGAATGCAAGTGGTGATGGGAAAAAGAGTGAGAGTGGGTGTGTAGGCTGGGGAAGCAAAGGCATGGAGATTTGAAAGGCCCGAGTGTGTTTGTAGAACTGCAAACCATTGAGAGTGGTTGGAGAATTGTGTGTGTTTCCGTGCGGGGAGGTGAATTTTAGGGGCAAGGTGGCAGGAGACGAACATAAAGAAGTAAAAGGGCACCAGAACGTGAAAGTCTTGTTAAGAAGTCCTCCAGCCTGTTGGACATTGGGGATGCGTCTTTGAAAACATTCTTTACTGAAAGCATCCATGAGCCTTAGTGGTGGAGATGCCAATTTAAAATTAGAAGTGAAGAAACACTCAAACTGATCTCAGTGGACATTTGCTTATTTCTGAGAAGATATGTCCAGGCCCCTAAATCTGGTACTGGGTTGTGGTTTACAAGAGTCTTGGGGCTCTGACTTCCAGCTTTCTAAAACAGGCTATCTCTTCTCAGAACTCTCCTCCCAGCACGACTTCCCCGCTAAACCCACTTGCCAGACAAGGCTCCTCCTCCTCCTGATTTTTGTTCCCCTGAAGTTTCTGCCATCTCTGAATTAGATAGGAAGTGACCAATATTAGTGCCAAGAAGCTTAGTAATCAACGGATCTCAAGTCAGAACCCCCCCCCCCCGAAACAAAACAAAACACACAACCAACTGGTCATTTTTCAAAGGGGGGGGGAGTGAAATAGCCTCTCACAGGAGAGCGAGAATGGCAGAATCTCCTTCACTCATGAAGGTAGCAGCCTTAATACCCTTCTTCCTGTCCTGTTTGCACTAGAAATGTGGGGCTGGGGAGGAAAAAGATTTAAGGGGGAGAATGGAAGTCACTCGTGACTTCTCTCTCTGAGTGTGGTGTGTGTGTGTGTGTGTGTGTGTGTGTGTGTGTGTGTGACAGGGCAGGAGGGATTGACACGTATACCCTCCAGACCACTGTTTGAACCCCCCAGCTTTCGTAGATCATCCCCCGCAGCACCTTAATGATTTCCAGGAAGGCCTACACTATGAAAAGAGAAGGAAATATCAGACAGGCAACTTATTGTCCATGCCCCTTAGGCTAAAAAAAAAAAAAAAAAAAAGTCCTCATCCAGCTTCTCTTTGAGATTCCAACATGCATTTAGGGAAACAGAAGGCTGGCTAGCCCGGCCACGCACAAGGAGAGCTCAGAGCTCATTCCCAAGCAGCAGGGATAGCAGCAAAATACTGGAGAAGCCTGGGGAGGAAGCTGCTTCTCTCTGGTTCTCAGATCAGTTCGGAGCCTCCAGGCTCAGACCCTAAACCTGCAGGGGTCCATTCCAGATTCCAGACAAGGAAACCAAATGTCTGCAGTCAGAGAGCAGAGAGCAGAGAGGATCCTGTTGCATTCCGATCTCAGCCTTACTCACTTACTCTGTCCTGCCTGAGTCTGAGTTTCTTAGCCGGACTTAACTCCCTGGAAAGAGGGAACTCTGGGTTCTACATTTAGGACTCTTTCCCTCAGAGGCTGAAGCACATCCTCTGGGTTAAAGTCCAAACGCCCTCCCTATGGAGCCCATTCACCCTGTAGAGCAGTCACACTGACCACTTGCTCTGTCCCCAACATGCCAGCACCTTTCCCACGTCTCAACCATACCCTCGCCTCAACCCCGATGGGGGGCTGCACAGGCCTTCAGAGCCCAAGCTTCCTCATCTGCAAAACGAGGGAAATAGAGTAACCTTACATGGGGGAGACAGACAAGTAAATAGATTCTTTCCTTACTGGAAGTTTTAAGACAGAAGATGTTAAGGTGCTTAGAAGCACACAGGAGGGACGCTAAGCCCAGAGTGGAGGTTCACACATCATTTCCTGGAGAAATGACATCTGCCAGTGCCTACTGACGGAGTATTAGATTATTTCTAAACGTTTGCTGTTTTACATTATGCAACAGTGAACATCCTTACCCCTACATCTTTATGCACGTATTTGGTTTTTTGCCTTTGTGTTAAAAAAGGTCTTTTTTTTTTCTTAATGTATATTTATTTTCGAGAGAGAGGAAGAACACAATCAGGGGAGGGCCAGAGACAGAGGGAGGCAGAGGATCCGAAGAGAGGTGGTGCTAAAACAGATAGCCCGACGTAGGTCTTGAACTCCCGAACCAAGAGATCATGGGCTGAGCCAAAGTCAGACGCTTAACCAGACTGAGCCAGCCAGGTGCCCCTTTATGCATGTATTTGACTTAATCTGTGGGATAAACTCTTAGAAGTAGAATTGCTGGGTTGAAGGAGCTAGGTCTTTTGTATTTTAATAGATATTGTCAAGTCATCCTTCAAAGAGATTGTAGCCATTTGAATTTAACCCTAGTTATGCGTAAGAGAGTTTGTCTCCCCAACCCTAGTCAAGAGAGCACATCATCATACTTTTATGTCTTAATTGGACCCAGAGAACCTCTTGACTCTTTATCCACTCTAGAATGTTCCCAGTTGGATCCTGAACCATTGGATCCTGCACCATACATCTTGGGTCATGTCGCAGCCTACCAGTAGAGTCCCCGAGTCAATGCCCCCTATTTGTAATGCTACCCCATCCCGTCTTCTGAATTACTTGCTGGCTGGTCCACGGTTAAAGGAAAATGCACTCCGGACTGTACTTATCAAGTGCAGACTTTCTCCCAAGTAGAGCTCTTAATCCCAACATATACTACAGTTATCCCATATTGGTTTAGTTTATTCCCCAGTCACAACACCTGCAAAGATAATTGGTTTCGATGCTTGACATCCTCCTCATCGTAAGAAGCTTCCTATAATCGTATGTCCCTGATTCAGCTCACATCTAAGGCAGAAGAATAGGTGAAATACGCTCTTGTCTTTTTCAGTTCAGAGGAGCCAGTCTCATTACAGTGATGTGGGAGATAACCATTCTCCTATCTCTTTAAGTAAATACGCCCCTAATGTAGCATGTTGTAATAGCCAGGCTAATTAGCTTTGGACCTAGAGGTGGCAGACTACAGAGGTTAAGAGCCCTGGCTCAGGAGTTCAGACTTGGGTTCAAATGTAATTTTTATTACTTACCAGCTGTGTAGTCTTGGGCAAGATACTTTGTTCCTGAAGTTCTGTTTCCTCACCTGTAAAGCAGAACAGTAATAGTATCTGCCTTACAGAATTGCTAGAAGTATTAAAAGAGATTATGCAAGTAACATAATACATAGGAAGCAGTAAATTGTTATTATGACTGTAATTCAGTGAATCCAAAAGGACATTGATTGCAGGATGCACCAGTAAAGAGAATACTAACGAAGGAAATCGTGGCCAAGTAACCACACGTTGTCTTTGAAGTTTAATTAGAAATTTTAAGTATCACGAATCCCTCTTATACACGCACAAAAAAGGAAAATATAAGGGAAATAAATTGGGCAAGGTATTTCTAAAACTTTTGCATTTTCAGGATCGGACTTTTCTTTCTTTTAAGTTTTTATTTTAATTCCAGTGTGGTTCACATGCACAGAATGTGACTTTTCTAAATCACTTTTTGAGTCAGATTTATCAACGTCCATATTTTCCCACTCTGACAACTTTCCTATGAAGAGCATTAGTAATTCTTTAAAAAGAAGCCTGGGGGTCTCTGGGTGACTCAGTTCACCTTGTGACTCTATTTCAGCCGAGGTCATGATCTCACAGTCCCGGTGCCTGCATTGTGTTGTGCCCTTGTAAGGGTTAAACTGTAGTGTAGGGCTAATGGGTAGCTTGAAAAATAACAGCTTTGTTCTGACACTGAAGGTCAAGAGATAACAGCCTTGCTTTACTCTTGTAAATTACGCTTCGTACTCTTGTAAATCAGGCTTTACCAATGAAGGAAACAAAAGCTCAAAGAAAAGAGCATCAGAGGCAAGGTCAAGGAGATCCACTGGTTGCAACTTGGCGGCAGAAAGTCTAAAATAATCACCTCATTCGCAACTGTTTCTAACTCATCTGGGAACTGTTTCCCTGTTCTGTTCCCAGGTAGTGATAAAACGATGTGATCGGCTTTAAAAACTCTGTACCCTGACTGTTCGGGGCCGCACTCTTATCAAGAGTGTTGGTCCCGATAGGATGGCCTTGCCTCTCGTTGTAATAAACTTTGTTGTGACTGTCACTGGTGCCCGTAGCATTCTGTTTCAGGAGTCGTGTGGATGCAACACCCTGACAGCACAGAGACTGCTTGGGATTCTCTGTCTCCCTTTCTCTCTGCCCCTCCCCCGTTCTCTCTCTCTCTTTCTCTCTCTCTCAAAATAAATAAATAAATTTAAAAAGAAGAAGAACCCTGAAAAAGAGTAACAGTCAGCAATTACTAGGAAGAGCTTACTTTTGACTTCTGCTTCAGGAATGTTGCTAAACGTGTCTGATTAAGGACGCACTTCACCTCTCCCCACAGCCTACAATTGGTTCACTGTTGTCTCTGGAAATTTCTTCCAAGCTGCTCATACTCATTCTGTAAATTCTGATGCTGGCCCTTTAATGTTCACATTTATGGAAGTAATGAAAACTGACGAGTTAGCAATGATACGATGCATCACGACTTCACAGATGTTAAAATGGAGTTTTAAATTGTTTTTAGTTTTTAATATTTTTTAAGATTGTATTTTATTTTCATAAAAACAGTTTTTATCTTTAAGTATCTTTACACCCAATGTGGGGCTTGAACTCACAATTCCGAGATCGAGAGTCACATGCCCCACTGACTGAACCAGCCAGGCACCCCTAAAATGTAGTTTCAAAAAAAAAAAGTCTTGGGGCGCCTCGGTGGCTGGCTCAGTTGGTTGAGCATCCGACTTCAGCTCAGGTCATGATCTCACGCCCTGTGAGTTCGAGCCCTGAGACAGGCTCTGTGCTGACAGCTCGGAGCCTGCAGCCTGCTTTGGATTCTGTGTCTCCCTCTCTCTCTGCCGCTAACCCATTCGCATTCTGTCTCTGTCTCTCTCAAAAATAAATAAACATTAAAAAAAATTTTCTTAATGTCTTAAAATTAATAAAATACAAAATGCACCCTGAAAGGAAATGGAGGAAAGCAAATTTCAAAACGCCTTAGAAAATAAGCCACGTATGACCCTACACGTAGCCAGAAACTAAATGTGGACATCTTTTTGAGATGTATTGCAGGACTTCAAAAAGCTGAATGGAATTTAAAGACTGTTTAGTTCAACCAAGACTTTTCCTTTCTATATTTCTGCCACTGGGTCATGTATGCAGCCAAGCTTGGCCCGATCCTTGCAGCCAGTCCTTTTTGTGAAGATGTGTCCTTGTTTCCTCCCAAGGACAGCCTACTCTACCATCGGACAGCTCTGGCATTTAGAAAGTTCTTCCTTATAGATAAGGGGCAAAATGGTTTTGTTATAACTTTTAGTCACTGTACCTCCTAGGGGTACACAGAACTAATTCCTGATCCTCTCGTTAGCTTTTCAAATACTTTAAAGACACTGGTTAGGTCATGTTTAGGTTTTATTAAAGAGAGCCTTTTTGGGGCGGGGCAAAAAGAGAGAGAGAGAGAGAGAGAGAGAGAGAGAGAGAGAGAGAGAGACTCTATTTCTTGTTTTTTTATTTTCAGTGTTTTCAACTGTCCCTAATTTGGAGTTTCTTTCCATCCCGGCTTTTCTGAGCACATCTCCAGCTGCTGTATGTTTGTTTTAAAATGTGGGGGGGCGCCTGGGTGGCGCAGTCGGTTAAGCGTCCGACTTCAGCCAGGTCACGATCTCGCGGTCCGTGAGTTCGAGCCCCGCGTCGGGCTCTGGGCTGATGGCTCAGAGCCTGGAGCCTGTTTCCCATTCTGTGTCTCCCTCTCTCTCTGCCCCTCCCGCGTTCATGCTCTGTCTCTCTCTGTCCCAAAAATAAATAAACGTTGAAAAAAAAAATTAAAATGTGGGACCCATGGGGCACCTGGGTGGCTCAGTCAGTTGGGCCTCCGACTTCGGCTCAGGTCATGGTCTTGTGGTCCACGAGTTCAAGCCCCGCATCAGGCTCTGTGCTGACAGCTCAGAGCGTGAAGCCTGTTTCAGATTCTGTGTCTCCCTCTCTCTCTGCCCCTCCCCCACTCACCCTCTGTCTCTCTGTCTCTGAGAAATGAATAAACCTTAAAAAAAAATTTTTTTTTTAATGTGGGAGCCACCACAGACTACGGCTCCTCAGGTGGCTGTGTCTGGGGAGAACAAGGCAGGAAGGCAGGATTTTAGTTTTATTTTTTACAATTAAGCAATCACAGTCATGACAGTGTGTCAAAAGTGGTATTTCACGACACGACAGACGTGACCATCTGAAGCCAGACTGTCACATGCAGAACTTACGTAGGGAATGGTTGAGGATCTGTCCCCTGACTTTTGGACTCTGAAGTCCCACGAAGGAGATAAAAAGAGGTCAGAGTATGGAGAAGGTCTGGGCAGAGACTCCTTTGCCGTGATGTGAGATCCCATCACAATTCTTCATCATAGTGGGAAGGTGTGGGAAGCCCGGACATCTCCCTCAAGCTTAACAAGGAAGATGCCCATGGAGTCGCCCAGGGGAGGCGACTGTGCTTTTCATTTGCTTTTAAATATCCTTGACTCTCCTCCTGGGGGAGGCAGATCTGAGGCTTGCCCTCCTGTCTCCTCCTTTGGCTGCCTCTGCAATAAACCTTTTCCTTGCTGTGTATCTGATGTCAAAGTAGGCGTCTTGGCTCCTGTACAGTCAGGCCACCGGGAAGGGTTGTCAAAGGCACCAAAAAGCTGAAGGTGAATCTGTATTCCAGGGGCTGAGGGAAGAGGTACAAAGGGACACCTGGAGGCATGCTAAATCTGCGGTGAGTTCAGGACCACAGAGGAGCGCAGCGCTCCAAAAGAAACATCTCCAAAGAGTCCACAGGAGTGCCCGTGGGAGAACGAATGGGCTTTAGTGACCTGCCAAGTTCAGAGAGCAGAAAGCTGCCAGGGTATCTAAGAGCTTTCTGTTTCCTTACCCGTCCTCCCTCCCTTCTCTCTTCCCAGCAACTTTGGCTCAAGTAAGAAACAGGGGGTAACCGCCCACTGAGAGAGGTGGGGAGGCAGGCGGAGGGGGAAGAGACAGAGGAAAAGGGGAGGGAGACCAGTCTAGCTCCTTCCCCAAGTCAGGACCTCAGCTGGGTAAGTAAGTAGGAGGACAAAGACTTACCTTTCAATTCAGATTGAGGTCTGGGCGTTCTCATTTATAAATTCAAACTACGCTGGCAACCTACAGCCATTATAGGACTATCCATTACCAGGAGAGGCAGAAAAAATCATGGCTTATCTCAAATATTAATGAACACGGGAACCACCCAAGGGCTCCTCCTCAGATGCAGGTTATGACTCAGGTGGTCCGGCAAGGCGTCTGAGGGCCTGCCTTTCTAACAAATTCCCAGTCCATGCCCATCGTGCTGATTCTGGGGCCACGCTCTGAGCAGCATAATGCTGGGGGCAGGGAAAGATTACCCCATGGGAATACATTTTAAATGGATTAGGAAAAAAGATTAGAAAGCTGCATTTTGACCCTGCCGTGAATTGCGCTTTCAATATACAATTCATCTGCTTTATTTGACTTTTTAAACAGAGCGTCGCGACGGAATATATTCTCTTTATTTGAAAGAAAGTCACAGTGTATGAAGAAAGGTTCAAGTTGACTTTCAGAGGCCACCTTCTCACTTGCTCCGTGGTTTCGGAGGTCACCCTAAAAAAAAAAAAAACAAAGCGTACTGTCATATTGACCAGAATTCAGTTTCAGAAAACAGAATCCATTCTAGCTGGTTTAAGTAGGATGGAATTTATTATACACGATTTCGCAGCCTACAGAATAGTTGGGAAAGGTAAAGAAACAGATTCAGGTCTGCGTTTTCAGCAAAGCCTCTCAGTATCAGGCCGCTGCGGGAGTCACTGCCCCTTTCGTGATCATAAAATCCCCAGTCGAGGACCACTCAGACAACTGCTACGATCGGAGAAAGAGCCACGATAAGAAAGAAGCTACTATTTCTGGGGCACCGGGATGGAACCTTGTCTGCTGTAGTCCAAGAAATAGATGCTCAGGGCCCTGAGATCGCGGACACTGGGATCTCTGCCGTGGCTGCCACGGAACACCCCAGAACTCTCCACTCTCCACGGAAGCCACAGAAATACAGCCCGTTTCACTTTCACCTTCCATGTGTTATCCAAAGGCTTCTGAGTGGCCAGACCTCAACTGAGCCCCCCACCCGGCCACAAGGGAATCTGGGTCCCTTTCAGCTTCCCAGGAGCTGCAGCTCAGAAAGGCACTTGAGAAGGTAGTGGAACGAATGTTGACCCCATATCCACCGATGGTAAAGGCTGCAGTCCTAGAATTTACTGCTGTAAAGGACCTAGTGACTTAACCCAATTTGTTGATTTAGAAACCAAGAGGTGGAGACCCGGAGACTAACGGACTTGTTAGTGGTGGGGTAGAAACATACACGGGGTTCCGGGTGGCCTGGAGGACAGCAGCTTTTCCAGGGGACCGGTGATATTGTCCAGCCTCATTAAGCTGGCTGCCTGCCTGCAGACCCACCGACGAGATAGGTTCTGTCTAAGGTCTACCTCTTTGCACCCCAACTGGTGTTTGTGCAGTCCATTTGGGAGATCAAAGTGTAGAACCTTGCATTTATCTCTTTTGAATTGTGTACTTGAGATGTGTCCCGAAGCCTGCAGAAGGACGGATTCGGTTGGTGGGCAGCTTCTCTAACCTGCCTATGAAGTCATTCTGTCAGGGAATGAACGGGTTTATCAGGGCAAGACTCATCCTGGTAAGCTCATACTGCCCCCTAGTGGACGCTGCTTCTTCTGCTTCTAAATTGAGGTCTACTAGCCCCATAACGTTGTATTGCTTTCAGGCGGGCAACGGAATGATGATTCGATATTTATATGTATTGTGAAATGATCCCCTC
This sequence comes from Lynx canadensis, assembly GCF_007474595.2. Classification (NCBI taxonomy): domain Eukaryota; kingdom Metazoa; phylum Chordata; class Mammalia; order Carnivora; family Felidae; genus Lynx; species Lynx canadensis. Next base: position 63,173,603 of record NC_044319.2, on the reverse strand, counting down.
CATAAGTCTAGTTTAACACCCACCACCACACATAGTTACATAATGTTTTTCTCGTGATGAGAACTTTTAAGATCTACTCTCTTGGCAAGTTTTAAATACGCAATACAGTATTATTAACTAAAATCACTATGCCCACCATATATAGTTAATACAACTATTAACTATAGTTAATAACCATGCTACTGATGGGGTCTTGGAATGGTGGAGGTCCAAGAAAGAATTCCTGAGATGCCTTTGGTGCCAAAAGGTGATTTTAGTAAAGCACAGGGACAGGACCCGGGGGCAGGAAGAGCTGCACTGGGCTTGTAAAGAGTGACTGCTTCTATACTACGGAGCTGGGGGAGGGAAAGACCGAGGGGAAGCCTCCAGAAGGACTTTCAATGCTAAAGAGGACTCCTAGGATGCCAGGGGCCTTGCTATTGTCAAGCTAAGGTTGTTCTCCCCCTAGGAAGGCATTAACATTACCACAGCAGGGGGTTCCTGGAGAAATGTCACACACCTTATCTGCCTCAAGTATTTGTCAATGGGCTGCAGGCCATAAAGAAATTTAATTTTACCTGCCATTTCCTCCTTGCCTTTGTTCCCACATCACTGTGGAGGGGAAAGTGATGTTGGGGCTCCAGACAACAGTCCAGAGGTTTCCGGAGATTAAGCTGTTGATAAGATTGCCTTTTGTAATTTACGAAGACATCTGTAAACTGACGGAGACTCACAAATCGTATGACTGGGATCTCCCGTGTGTCCTGTATGTTAACCTTTTGTTTTCTTTCTTTTTCTTTGTTCTTGGGCAGCCAGGAGTACCTGAGGAACAACACACATATCCCACCTAGGTGTGTGTGGGGGGGGGCGGGTCTTGTTAGCTTGTGTTTTGCCCTCAGCTTGCCTTCTGCTCCCTCATCACTGTCGTTAATAACACTGTGGTTAATATAGCTGCTTATTTCTGTAAGTGCTAATGGGCCATTCCTGCCGTAACCAGGATACCAGGCAATCTTACTGGTTTGACGGCTTAAAGATATATATGGAGCTGGGGGCTAGACTGCCAAGGGACGCTGAGACCCTCTGTGAAAGGGTGCTTGGATACATGAGGCCAGTGAGTGAGGGACACGTAGTGATGAGGTTTTTGGGGGTGATGGTGGGGGTGGTCTGGAACCGATGGCCGGGAAAGAATTCTTGAGGACGTCTTTGGTGCAAAAAGGTGATTTTATTAAAGCACGGGGACAGGACCCAGGTGCAGAAGAGCAATACTGGGATTGTGACAGGTAACTGATTATATACCTTCAGGTTGGGAGGAGGTTAGGGACAGCATAAGTCTGTAAGGAATTTTGGAAGCAAGATTTCCAGGACCTTGAGGGGCTAGCTGCTGTTAGGAAAGTGCCGTGCTATTACCGTTTAGTAAAATCTCAGTCATGAGACCCTTCAGATGTATATCAAGGGGCCATAAGCTTGGAGTATGATTGCCAGCATATATCTTGGGGGAGTTGAGATAAAGGAAGGTTCCAAAGGAATTTTTACATGTTAAAGTAGACTTACAGGATCCCGGGGCTTGGCGGGGGGGGGGGGGGGGGGGGCAGGATAATGTTAAGCCAAGATTCTCTTTTGCCCCTAGCAAAGTGTCATCATGGAGGCAGCTGAGTTCCTGGAGGGAGGTCACTCTGCCAGTTTCAAAGACTTGTAATGGGGGCTGTAGGCAGTAAGGGAATTTAATTTTTCATTTGCCTTAGTTTCCCACATCACCATGGCAAGCACTTAAACCCCTTTCGTCTGTTCTTGGGAAGTGTCAACCACACATATCCCACCTGGGGTGCAGGGGGCAGGGGTGCCAGCTTGTACTTTGCTCTCAGCTTGCCCCACGCTCCCTCATCGTGTAGGAGCCCTTTCCCTCCACGGAGGCTCAGCTCTATGCAGCCACTGGTAGGGCTGGATGTGGCCAGTGTGACTGAACACACATCCCAGGACAGCTTGTGAAGTCTGACAACAAATCGTCCCTTTAGTTAGCCACGTTGGGCACCATGAATGAGACGGTCTGGGGTCTTAGCCCTCAGACCTCAGTGTTTCCTGCTCACAGCTACCCCCCACCCCACCTTGCCAGCCCCTTCTTCTCACCTCCTTCACCTGCAACTCAACCCTACAGGGTGCTAAGTTGGCAAATGTTGGAGGGTGGGGAGGGCCTGGGAGTAAGGCAGGGCAGTTGTTGGGTCAGTGGACACAATGCGGGTGCTCCCACTCCATTCAGTCGTCTCTGCTCCCAGGGTCTGTAGGCAGAGCTGATGCTTCTTCCTCAGAATCTCAACAGTAGGTGCCCCTTTGTCAAGAGGACGCACCTCTACAAAGACCCAGAATCCCAATGACTAAGTGAGTTTAGGGATGTGGTTGCAGCACGGTAGGTGGTTAGGATCCGCTTTTCCTAATCCTCATGACCGCTGAATTCCTGGACTGAGCACACCCCATGGTTCATCTCTGTTCAACAGCTTCAGCTGCACCAGCCTCCCCCCCCTCCCCCCCCAGCTCAGCAACCCTCTCACAGCCCCTTCCAGCTGTTCCCTCCAGGTGCACAGCTTTCCCTCCAGGTGCACAGCTTAGCATGGCAGATCTCTCTGTCGCCACCTAGTGACACACACCAACAAGTTAATCCTTATCAGAACTCTGCAACATGGCTCTAACTACTCCCATTTTGCAGATGAAGAGACAGAGACTTCGCGGAATCATAGAACTTTCTAAAGGCACGGGACCACACGCTGGTGGGTAGCAGGGGCCTGTGCAGCTCAGGATCACACCTAGGTGTTCCTCTGGCTTCAGACCGTGCCCCTCAAAAGCAACACCAAGTCCCAGCTCGTCACTTTCTAGGTGTCCACTTCCCACTCACAAACACAGGCCAAATAATAGAGTTATGTTGTCATCTATATTTTTGTTCATTTTTACTTGGCCTCAAAGTACATTTCATGTGTATCTTCACAACTGTCTTTAAGCCCCATTGAGAACATCACTGACAAACATTTCCTGATAACGCGCTGGGTGTAGGGGGGGCCCTGGGAAATGTGCTAGGAACAGAAAGAGGAAGTTCCTCTTGGGACTTTGCTGGGGAGAGGATGGGGCAGAAGAGGGGAAATTTCCTTGCTCAGGGCTCAGCACAGACATACACTTACAGAAAACATTTTTAAAGATGAAAGCGATACATTGTACACGTGACTGTAGCCAAACATTTCTGAGAAACAACCAAAGAAGAGGAAGGCTAGGGTAATGCGTATTCGTACAACTGGGTCGCGTTACAAAAAACGGCTGTCTTCTTAACATGCGGGCCACCACATATGTGATGATCGCTTAACAATAAGAATTTTTGCTTAATATTTATCAAGGTTGCAGGTTTTCTGGTGATACAATGAACAGATAAATTGCCTTTGTGTCTGCGGGGTGGGGGTGGGGACTCCCAATCCTAGGACAGAGAAGCTCCTTTCTCCTTGACAGAAAACAATCCGGCTCCCTCCCTAAAGACAGCATTCCATTCCTAACCCTAACATCTTACTTTTCTCACAGGCTGCCATATTCCTTTAACCCTATCGTGAGGGTGGGACAGGAAATGTATCTTGCCAGAGGGTAAATTGTGTCACCTAGTGGCCACAAATACAAATGCAGAAACTGGAAAAGATCTTCAGCGGCAGGAATCTGGGTATTTTTATTTATCCAGTTACAGACATTTACTGGACCAGACTCTGTGGGTAGTTAGTAACAATTCAGAGGTGTCTCCTACCCCCGGCCATGAAGGAGATGATAGTCATTTTAGGGAGTTGAGGAAAGAAAGCTCGCTTCCAACAGAAAACTAATAAGGCTGCGGGAATGATTAAGGTAACTTCAGGAGATGAACCGCTAATAGTGTTTTCCCCCTTTTCCAGAATATAAATAGCTATAATTGTTTACAGTGAATAATTTTAATGGTAGTAGTCGAAAAAAAAAAATAAAAACTACATAGAAAGAAGTGTATGAAGGCTGTCCTGTAAGTCTCTTAAGCCAGCTCCCAGAAATGACCACTGTTATGTTTGACATGTATCTTTCAATATTTTTCACATCTATATCTATATCTGTATCTATATAATCTATATCTATCTATGTGTATACATATATATGTCCAAGATGTATTTTCTATTTGCAAACCAGCTTCAAAAAAAACAAAAAACAAAAAAACAAAACCTAGGGGCGCCTGGGTGGCTCAGTCGGTTAAGCGGCCGACTTTGGCTCAGGTCATGATCTCGCGGTCCATGAGTTCGAGCCCCGCGTAGGGCTCTGTGCTGACAGCTCAGAGCCTGGAGCCTGTTTCAGATTCTGTGTCTCCCTTTCTCTGACCCTCCCCCATTCATGCTCTGTCTCTCTCTGTCTCAAAAATAAATAAACGTTAAAAAAAAAACTAGCATGGACCACTTCCTTTGTTATCTTTGAAATAGTTGGTTAGTATTTCATTGGCTGGATATAACCACTTGTGAAACAAATCCATTACTTATAGTCATTTAGTATTTCCAGTTTTTCATGATTCTAGACAATAGATTCTATATCAGGGGTCACCAAGACTACCCTCAGGCTTGAGTGTGAGCCACCAAGGCCTACTGAATTAACCCTTTACTGCACAGAAGCGTATTTATTTATTTATTGATTGATTGATTGATTGATTTATTATTTGAGAGAGAGAGAGAGAGAGAGAGAGCATGAATGGGCAGAGAGGCAGAGGGAGAGAGAGAGAGAATCCTAAGCAGGCTCTACACTCAGCACTAAGTACGGAGCCAGACATGGGACTCAATCCTATGACCCTAGGATCATGGCCTGAGCTGAAATCAAGAGTCAGACGCTCAAGGAACTGAGCCGCCCAGGTGCCCCAAGAGTTTTACATTTATGATGCAAACACTAACCAGGCCCTGGGCTGCCTGATCCCACAGGTCAGCTTCCACGCATGTTCTCTACTCTCTTCAGGCAAATTTCCCTCAAACTGGCTATTCTTCTGAAACCTCCATCATCATTCTCAGCAGAGAAGCCAGATTCTTTACCTAGAAAATTGTTTATTATGTTGAGACATGTCCCTTCATACCCAATTGTTGAGTTTTTTTTTTTTATCATGAAAAGATGTTGTATATTGTCAAATGCTTTTTATGCATCTATTGAGATGATCATGTGACTTTTATCCTTCACTCTGTTCGTGTGGTATATCACATTTATTGATTTGTGGACGTTAAATCATCCTTACATCCCAGGGATAAATCCCACTTGATCATGGTGTATGATCCTTTAATTTGCTGTTGAATTCTGCTTACTAATATTTTGTTGAGAATTAAAAAATCTTTTTTAGTGTTTATTTATTTTTGAGAGACAGACAGGGCATGAGTGGGGGAAGGGCAGAGAGAGGGAGACAGAGAATCCAAAGCAGACTCCAGACTCTGAGCTGTCAGCACAGAGCCCCACATGGGGCTCAAACTCACAAGCTGTGAGATCTTGACCTGAGCTGAAATTGGACACTTAACCAACTGAGCCACCCAGGTGCCCCTGAGAATTTTTGCATCCGTATTCATCAGGGATATTGGCCTGTAGTTTTCTTTCCTCATAGTGTCCTTATCTGGCTTTGTAATCATGGTAATGCTGGCCCTGTAAAATGGGTCTGGGAAGTGTTCCCTGCTCTTCAATTTTTTGGAAGACTTTGAGAAGGATTGGCATTAAGTTTTTCTTAAATGTTTGGTAGAATTCACAGTGATACCACCTGGCTCTGGGATTCTTCTTCTTCTTCTTCTTTTTTTTTTTTTTTTTTTGGAAAATTTTTGATTACTGATTTAATCTGCTTACTCATTATTGGTCTGAACAGATTCTCTGTTTCTTCATGATTCAGTCTTGGTAGGTTACATGTTTCCTAGACTGTATCCTTTTCTTCTAGGTTATCCAATCTGTCAGCAGATAATTGCTCATCCTAGTCTCTCATGATCCTCTATATTTCTGTGGTGTCTGTTGTAATGTCTCCTCTTTCTGATTTTGTTTTTAATCTTCCCTCCTTCATGCTTAGTGAGTCTGGCTAAAGCTTTGTCAATTCTGTTCATCTTTTCAAAACACCACATATTCCTTTCATTGCTCTTTTTGATTGTTTTTCTGGTCTCCATATCATTTTGTCATTTCCTTCCTTCTGCTAACTTTGGGCCCAGTTTGCTTTTTTTTTTTTTCTAGTTCCTTGAGGTATAAAGTTAGGTTATTCATTTCAGATCTTCTTTATTTCTTTTTTTTTAAATTTTTTAAATGTTTATTTATTTTTGAGAGAGACAGAGACAGAGCATGAGTGGGGGAGGAGCAGAGAGAGAGGGAGACACAGAATCCAAAGCAGGGTCCAGCAAAGCAAAGCAAATGCTCTGTAGATTATAGATAAACGCAGATGCATAATGGAATAATGTAAGAAATTAATCAATAATCAAAGGGTATGCAGGAAACTTAGGGGAAAATCACCATGTTATTTCTTAAAGGTTGTTTACACATAGGAACATTTTCAAAATTAGGTAATGTTAGAAAAACATAGATGACATATGTTACAAGGAAATCAATAGCAAATATAATGCCACATTTACTATAATAAATCGGCCAGTTCAACACACTGCTGTTGTCTGTGTCCATTTTTATTTTAGTTTTAGTTTTTTATTTTAGTTTTGTTTTATTTTCACCAATGCCGTTCTTCCTTCGGGAACCCCTGGTTGCTGGAGCTGGTCTCTGGCACTCTAGTTCCCTTCTCCCTTTCTTGCTTCCTTCATTGCTGAAGTGATGATTTTCCACAGTGTTATGCTTTGATTCCCTACTCTTCATCTCATGTGTATTGCATCTACTGTAGGTTTTGTTTTGTGGTTACTATAAGGCTTACATAAAACATCTTATAGCTATAACAGTCCATTTTGCGTTGATAATAACTTCAATACATACAAAAGCTCAACCCAGTTATCCCTCTCCCCCTTTTTGTTTTCTGATGTCACAATTAACCTGTTTAAAAAACTTTTTTTCTTTAATGTTTATTTATTTTTGAGACGACAGAGCACAACCAGGGGAGTGGCAGAGAGATAGGGAGACACAGAATCTGAAACAGGCTCCAGGCTCTGAGCTGTCAGCACAGAACCCAATGCAGGGCTTGAACTCATGAACCATGAGATCATGAGCTGAGCCAAAGTCAGCCGTTCAACGGACTGAGGCACCCAGGCGCCCCAATATTCCAAATTTTTTATTATTATTATATTTGTTATGGTGATCTGTGATCAGTGATCTTTGACGTTACTATTGTGATTGTTTTGGGGTGCCACAAATCATACCCATATAAGATGACAAACTTAATAAATGTTGTGTGTATACATATATTTAATGTTTATTTACTTATTTTGAGAGAGGGAGAAAAAGAGAGAGGGAGGAGGGGCAGTGAGAGTGAGAGAGAGAGAGAGAGAGAGAGAGAGAGAATCCCAAGCAGGCTCTGAGCAGAGCCTGATGTGGAGCTTGATGAGGAGATAGATCTCACGGACTGTGAGTCAGGACCTGAGCCTAAATCAAGAGTTAGATGCTTAACCAACTGAGCCACCCAGGTGCCCCAACATGATATATGTTCTGACTGCTCCACAGACCAGATGTTCCCATCTGGCTTCCTCTTTTCAGGCCTTCCTAGTCCCTGAGATGCAACCATATTGTAATTAGGCCAATTAATAACCCTACAATGGTCTCTAGATGTTCAAGTGAAAGGAAGAATCACAGGTCTCTCTCTTTAAATCAAAAGCTAGAAATGATCACGCCAAAAGCCAAAATAGGCTGAAAACTAGGCCTTTTGCACCCAACAGCTAACATGTGAATGCAACGGAAAAATTCTTAAAAGCAATTAAAAATGCTACTTCAGGGAACATGCAAATGATAAGAAAGTGAGATAGGTTCCCGGCGTTCTTGGGTTGGAGGGTACTGACACACAAAAATATGAGATTAGTATCTTAAAAGTATATAGGACAGTGTACATCAACAAGAAAGAGATTCACATACCAATAAAAAACTGGGCAAAGAAAGAAAAAAGAAGAAAAATTAGTCACAAGAGAAGAAACACAAACAGAAGGCTTCATAAACGTTGAAAAAACGGTTTTACCCCAGTTGGATAAAATGAGAGTTGATTCATTCGGTTGGTGGGACCATTATTTCAAATTTGAGTCCAGCTGCTCTCATCGCCCCTTTCCCTGAAGTCTCAACACTTTAAGCCCGAGAAACCCTGTATATGGGCAAGTTTATCCTCTACCACCAATCTAGGGAGGCTGGGGCCAGACTCGGGTTCTAAAGGCTGCTCTGCCTCAGCCACAGCATCACCTTGCCCCAGAAGCACGCATTCCTGCCATGGCCGCGGTCCTCCGAGGGAGCGCCTGCGCATCTAAGGCCGGCTCCTCCCAGAGGAAGGGCGTTCTAGCCGGCCGCCTACTCGATGGTAGGGCCCCTGGCCGCTCGGCCTCCGGCCGCCGCCATGTTGGAGGCGCAGGGAGGGAGTCATGGCTGCCCGCGGCCGGGTGACAGTCGGAGCGGGGCCAGCTCCGCCGGGCAGATGCTGGAGGTGCGGCCGGGGCTGTACCTGGGTGGAGCCGCGGCCGCGGCGGAGCCGGACCACCTGAGGGAGGCGGGCATCACGGCCGTGCTGACGGTGGACTCGGAGGAGCCCGACTTCAGGTCGGGCGCCGGGATCGAGGGTCTACGGCGCCTGTTTGTGCCGGCGCTGGACAAGCCCGAAACTGACCTGCTCAGCCATCTGGACCGGTGTGTGGCCTTCATCGGCCAGGCCCGCGACGAGGGCCGCGCGACGTTGGTGCACTGGTGAGCGGCCCGCACGAGGGGGTGCAGCCCCGCTTCGCTTCCAGCCTGCCGCCGCCCCCCTTCCTCCGAGGATCCTAGGGGAGGGCGAAGGGGCTGTCAGAAGACCAGAACCTCCTCTCCCTCCCTTGGCTGGCGGGTGTCCCGGAGAGAGGAGGGGGCAGGGGGCGGGGCCCCTGAAGGCGTGCTGGCTCTCATTCATTCCTGTTTTGATGATTCACACTTGTGTATTTTGATTCATCCTGCAGCCCCCCTCCCAACCCGGAGTTGTTTTTTAGCGGGGGGTGGGGGGTGGGGCTGATAAACGGCCAAGTCCCTGCACCTAGAAGAGTTTAAAGCTCTTCAGAAGAAGCCAGGCACCTACCCCGATGATTGTAATGCAGACTGTGATGCGAGTCAAGTGCCAAAGGAGATGAACAAACGTTATTCAACCTTCAGAGGAAAAGTAGATTCTTTTCAGTGTTTTTGTTTGGGGCAGAGGGTGGTTGATGAAGGGGAGAAATGGGGAGAGAAAAGTTGGTTAGGACACGAAGGATCCCTAAGCCACGCCCACGGGAAAGATGGAGTTACGTCGTAGCAATGCCAAAAAGAAAATCTTGATAGGTATTTGGGAATTCTTAGTAGTCCTTTTTAGTTGGATTGGAGTGTAGTAACAGGAGTTTCGGTTTATTGAGCCAGCACTTTTACTGTGTGCCAGCTCTTGTTCTAAATATTTACATAAAGGACATAAGGTAGTGGTAAAATGGAGAGAAGCCTGGGACCGGGTTTCCAGGCCCCTGAATGCCAAGAGCAAGGGAGCTTGGATTTTTTCCAAAGCCATTATAATTTTTTTTAATTAGTGTAAAATTAGTGTATTACCTTTTGGAAAGGTAATACATTCACATAGTTCAGAATTCAAAAACAAAAAGGAAATAAATAGGGGTGCCTGGGTGTCTCGGTTGTTTAGCGTCTGTCTCAGGTCATGATCTCACGGTTTGTGGGTTCGAGCCCTGCCTCGAGCTCTGATAGGTGGGAGCCTGGAGCCTGCTTTGGATTCTGTGTGTGTCTCCCTCTCTGCCCCTTCCTCTGCTCATTCATTCTCTCTCTCTCTCTCTCTCTCAAAAATAAATGTTAAAGAAATTAAAAAAAAAAAGGAAATAATTCTTTTGTATGTCGTTAGTATTTCAGAGACAAAGAGTTTATCTTGGGTAGAAGAAGCAGACATGCAGTGGACCTGAACTTTACCACTGATAGGGAGCTGGGCTTTTTTGTTTTTTTAATTGGTGCTGTTTGCGATTTTATTTTAAAGGTCTCTTTTTCAGTCATGCAGGAGTCAGTCGAAGTGTGGCTATAATAACTGCTTTTCTGATGAAGACTGACCAGCTTACCTTTGAAAAAGCCTATGAAAATCTCCAGACCATCAAACCAGAGGCTAAGTGAGTTCTTTGTTATAGTAATAATTGTTTTTGCAGTGTGATTTTACTCATGTAGTGAAAACTTAACTTTAAATTTGCTTGTCCTTACAGGATGAATGAGGGATTTGAGTGGCAACTAAAATTATACCAGGCAATGGGATATGAAGTAGATACTTCGAGTGCAGTTTATAAGCAGTATCGTTTACAAAAGGTTACAGAAAAGTATCCAGGTAAGTGATAATTGCTAGTGATAATTGCTTATTGGGCCCTTTTTAGATGTTCTTTGCTCTGACACGAAAGGCTTCAGGTGCATTATCTCACTTTTCCAGCCATCTCTTGAGACGGGTACTATTATTTCCTTTTGAAACTGTGATTTAGCAAGAAATAACTTGTTCCAGGTCACATGGTTTGTCAGTGGTGGGCTGGGATTTGAACTCAGGCAGTCTGTCCCAGAATCCAAGGGCTTCACTATGCTCTCCTACCTCCCCCTGATTTCTCCTCACTGGAGATTTTTTTTTTTTTCTTTTCTAATTTCTGAGGTTAGCACTTCTTGCCTTAGTTTGACATTAGCTGAACTTTGCCTGACAATGCAGAGTTAGCTTCAACAATTAGATACATTTTAATTATGTCCTGTAGAATTACAGAACTTACCTCAAGAACTCTTTGCTGTCGACCCAACGACCGTTTCACAAGGATTGAAAGACGAGGTTCTCTACAAATGTAGAAAGTGCAGGTAAAATATTTTCTATCCTCTGGAGATTTTGCCTTGTCTCAGTAGCTGAAAAGTATTGAAAGTTTCGTTTTCTTAAAATCTGTAGGGAGAACTTGTTTAATTGAGTAACGTAGAAATTTCAAAATCAGGGGTGCCTGGGTGGTTCAGTGGGTTAAGCGCCCAACTCTTGATTTCAGGTCAGGTCATGATCCCAGGGTTGTGGAATGGAGCCCATGCTGAGTGTGGAGCCTGCTTGGGATTCTCTCTGTCTCTGTTTTCCTTTCGTGTGTGTGTGTGTGTGTGTGTGTGTGTGCGCGTGTGTGCGCACGCGCGCATGTAAGTGGGGGGAGAGGCAGAGAGAGAGGAGAAAGAAAATTCCAAGCAGGCTCCCCATTCAGCATGGAATCCGACCAGACGCTGAATTGCACAACTGTGAGATCGTGACCTGAGCTGAAATCAATAGCCGGACACTTAACCAACTAAGCCACCCAGGCACCCCTTCAAATCTGCTTTTAAGAAGAGAATAAGTTCTTAAGAGTGAAACTAAATCAGATTATTTGTAGAGGTTATTGAAAATTACAGTAGCATAATCAATTTTATTTTATTTTGCTAAGAAATACTGCACATTGCATCTATTTTTTCATTGTTTTGAAAGCCATTAATGTTTTTGTTTGGGGCTTGCAGGCGATCTTTATTTCGAAGTTCTAGCATTTTGGATCATAATGAAGGAAGTGGTCCTATAGCCTTTGCCCACAAGAGAGTGACGCCATCTTTGATGCTCACCACAGGGGGTCAGGCTCAATGTACATCGTATTTCATTGAACCTGTACAGTGGATGGAATCTGCCTTGCTGGGCGTGATGGATGGACAGGTAGGAACACATTATATTTTCTGCAGTTTCATTATATCATCTATATTTTGTTCTCTGGGACTTTAAACCATCATAACTACCTTCTTGATGAAGATTATATCTTTCTAGTGTAGATAAGACTCTATCAAATATATTAATTAAATAAAACCCAGCTGATCTAAAATAGTGAACCACTTCTAGTTGGGGGTTGTTGGTCTAAGATAATTCCTTTCAAGGCTATTTATGTTTTTTCAAGTAGAAGACTAATATAAGCCAATTAGAATGTATTTTAACAAAACGCAAACTTAGTAACAAGTAAGGGCAAATAAGGATTTTAAAATTATATTTAAAGTTTTTCTTCCCTCTCTTTTTTTTTTTCTTTTGGCTCCATAACGTCTCTCTTTTTTCCTGATCTTTCAGTTTGTATGTTTGCTGAGAGATTTGTTTTCATTTCCTGTTAATTCTTAAGAATGCAGCTCATGTGAGCATTGTGACGGCCACATTTCTCATTTAGGTTTGCTTAATGTTAATCTAAAGATACCCTTTTTTTTTTTTTTAGTTTTGAGAGAGAGAGAGAGAGAGTGTGCACAAGTAGGGGAGGGACAGACAGAGAGGGAGAGACACAGGATCTGAAGCAGGCTTTGCACTGTCAGCACAGAGCCCAACGTGGGGCTTGAACCCACAAACTGTGGGATCATGACCTGAGCTGAAGTCAGATGCTCAACAGACTGAGCCACCCAGGTGCCCCTAAAGATATTCTTAATCTTAATCTAAGATATAGTCTTTTGTTTTTAATCTCTTTATTTTTATTTTTTATTTTTTTTAATGTTTATTTTTGAGAGAGAGAGAGCGCGCACAAGCAGGGGAGGGGCAGAGAGAGAGGGCCACACAGAATCCGAGGTGGGCTCTGTGCTGACAGCAGTGAGCCCCACGCGGGGCTCAATCTCACAAACTGCGAGATCATGACCTGAGCCAAGATTAGATGCTCAACAAACTGAGCCACCCAGGCATCCCTTTATTATTTTTAAATGTTTATTTATTTATTTTGAGAAAGAGCGTGACTGGGGAAGAGGGACAGAAAGAGAGGGAGAGAGAGAATCCCTCACTGACAGTGTAGAGCCTGACCATGGGACCTTATCCCATGAACCCCAGGGAGATCATGACCTGAGCCGAAATTAAGAGTCTGATGCTTAACTGGCTGAGCCACCCAGGGGCCCCTGTTTATTTGTTTTAAAATAGCCAGGAAGCTGAGACCTAACTTACATGCCGTCAATATCATTAATAGAACGTGAGACTCCTAACATGCCTTCCTGTTCTGTAGCCGTGATGATCTTAGTTTGAGATACTAAACCGCAGGCTGATTTAAAAGCCAGCACGTGCCACATCCTGCAACCTTGGGTTTCCTATCTCCGCCGTCACCTTTCTCCCCTCATGCGCGGATTCATCTGGTCCTTTGCCAAACTCCCAGGACACAACATGCTTTTTGCACGATTATCATAGCCCTCCATCTTAGTATGGCGAATTGCCATAGCCTTTCATCTTGCTGATTAGATCGTAAACTCCGTGGAGGTAGGAGCTGCGTCTTACCTGTTTTATATCCTATATTGCCAGTGGTAATTATTTGTTTTATATACAGGTGAGTGAATGAAGTAACACAGTTGCTTTATTTCAGCTTCTTTGCCCCAAATGCAATGCCAAGTTGGGTTCTTTCAATTGGTATGGTGAACAGTGCTCCTGTGGTAGATGGATAACACCTGCTTTTCAAATACATAAGAATAGAGTGGATGAAATGAAGACGCTGCCGGTTTTGGGATCACAGACAAGAAAAATTTGAACTTGTGACGTTTTTGATAGCTTGGAAAGAAACTTGCTGATACATGCTTCCCTTGCTTGTTGTCATTCATGGCCGATTGTCTAGTTTTTAGACCGTCAACATTTCATTTACTGTGACTTGGAAACTGTGCTTTGTTAGTCTCTTATTTCAGTAGAATACTTTATGTGGAAATCAAAACTTTTAATCATGTAAATTATACTTTATTCGATATTAAAATTTTGTATAACCCAGATTCGTTCCTTGTTTCGTATATTTTAAAGAGTTCTGATTTTTGGAATGTTAAGTGATGTTAAGGTCTGGATGGACAAAATTATGTACAAAAATTGGAAATGATTGTGTTTAAATAGATTTATTTCTAGAAATGCAAAGCAGATTTGTTTGGACATATTTTGAAACTTCTCTTTCTTTTCTAAAAACCTTTTTTTTTTTTTTTTAACGTCTTATTTGTTTTTGAGAGAGAGAGAGAGACAGAGGGTGAGCAGGGGAAGGTCAGAGAGAGAGGGAGGCACAGAATCCAAAGCAGACTCCAGGCTCTGAGCGGTCAGGACAGAGTCTGATACGGGGCTTGAACCCACGAACTGTGAGATCATGACCTGAGATGAAATCAAGATTTGGTTGCTCAACCAACTGAGCCACCCAGGCGCGGCCCCTAGTTTAACTTTTGAAATGGTGGGAGTGTTGTGATTTGTGAGAATATCTTAACATAGGACTTGAAGCCTTTGGTAACTTTTATAAAATAATTTTTTCTTATGAGAAAAATTTCTCCCATTTTTATCTTAGCTTTTGTAATATCTGTTCACTTTGCTTCATAATATACTCTAGAAAACTTTAAAAACAATTAGGCTGAAACACATGAATTTTGCCTTTTGTAGGTAACAGGTAGTTAAGAGTTTTGTATGGCTTGAGTTAATACCTATCAATCCCACGCTGTAGCATCTAGCATGGGGAAAATTGCATAGATTTTATTTGGATCTGCAATTGTCAATTCCGTAAATAATTTACTGAGCAACTATTCTGTGCACAATTCTAGATGATGCAGTGAGCACACTAGATAAAAACCCGTCTTCTTGCAATTTACATTCCAGCCAGGAGAAAGAGACAAAATAGCTTTTTTTGGAAGATAATTGGTATTTGCCAGTGGAAAATGAATTTGGGGGAATTGACTTTATGTAAATTTTGAAATTTTGTGAAACATCCACTAAGCAAAAGTTTCCAATTTCAAACTCATTAATGTTAAAACATTTTGGGTGGTAAATAGAAAATCCATTATGCCTTCATTCTCAAGAACAAACAAACAAATGGAAAGCTTTTTAATATGTAAGAATATCCATTTACAACATGATGGGCTTACAGATCTGTAGAAAATAGCAATTTTAACTCTCTTTCATGGCAGTGTTTCTGGCGCAGTTAAACTAGTACTGAAGGACTAGAGTGGGCTCTGAGAATTCTGGTTTCACCTGTCCCCAACTTCCTGGCTTGTGTTTGTTTATTTTGATTTAAAAATTGTTTTTAATTTATTTTGAGAAAGAGTGCAAGCGGGGTAGGGGTAGAGAAAGAAGGAGAGAGAGAATCGCAAGCAGGCTCGAACTACGTGGGGCTGGAACTCCAAACCCTGAGATCATGACCTGAGCTGAAACCAGGAGCCAGACGCTTAACTGACCGAGCCACCCAGGCGCCCCCTTGGAAGGTCTTTGGAAAGTTGAGCGTCAGTTTTCTTTCATGAAATGGGAATAATACACACTCTGCCTTCCTTAAAAGCATTATTTTAAAGGTCATTTGCATAAGCCTTAATTCCTTATATAAAACAGAGAGATAATAATAGGATTCAGTCTGGGTTTTTATGGGGATTTGGGTGATATAATGCAGTGCCTAGCTAGTAGCATTCATCTTTGTTCATTAAAATAGCTACAATTTTTTGAAAATTTACCATGGGCTAATTAGCATACCAATCATTTAATGTGTATTATGGAATTTAATCCTCCCCCCAAACCCTACGAGATAGGTCCTGTTATTCCCTTTTTACACGTAAAATTGAGGCTCAGAAAGATTAAGTCACTTCATCAAAGTTACATTGCTAGAAAATGGTTGAACCTAGATTTGAATCAAGATTTGGCTTATTCCAAAATCTGAGGTGTTTTTTTTTTTTTAATGTTTATTTATTTTTGAGCGACAGAGAAACAAAGCATGAGTAGGGGAGAGGCAGAGAGACAGGGAGACACAGAATCCGAAGCAGGCTCCAAGCTGTCAGCACAGAGCCTGACACGGCTCAAACCCACAAGCTGCGAGATCATGACCCGATCTGAAGTCGGACACCCAACCAACTAAGCCACCCAGGCTCCCCCAAGATCTGAGCTTTTAACCTCTGTATTCTAATGTTTGGATTCACTGTTTAGGGTGATCTAGAAGATGTCATAATGAAAATACCATTTGGTAAAAATATAGAACTGATGAAATACAATTAAAACAAAATTTTTTTCAATCTTTATTTATTTTTGAGAGACAGAGAGACAGGGCGTGAGCAGGGGAGGAACAGAGAGAGACGGAGACACAGAATCTGAAGTAGGCTCCAGGCTCTGAGCTGTCAGCACAGAGCCTGATACGGGGCTCGAACCCACAAGCTGCGAGATCATGGCCTGAACCGAAGCCGGACGCTTAACCGCTTAACCGACTGAGCCACCCAGGCGCCCTGAAATACAATTTTTAAGCAAGTTATAAATTCACTGGTCAGGTACCCCACCAACATTTGCAGCATCCTGATGAGTGCAAATTGAGGCCCATGTGCTATTTGTCTTAGTATTTGAAAGTTACAAATGAAGCTACCAAACTGTTATTCCCTTATCTTGACAAACATGCCTTCGTAAAGACCTGGAAGACAAGGTCTGAGTTTACAGACCTGAGAAGGTCTCAGACAGGTCTGAGAAGACAATTCCCAGACTTTATGGATTCCTTGCCAAAACATGACAGTGTAGGAGAATTGGCCCCTGACCTACAGACCGTCCCCTTTCCCCACCCCTGGGTTTGTTTATATGGCCCGTGCATATGTGGATGTGGACTTTCCACCTCACATTTCTAAGCTCTGTTTACACCCCTGGCATACAGCATTGGCACAGTTCACCCTTAGGAGTCAGAAACCCAAGCAAGCTTTAGAAGCAGGTGTGGAGCTATTTGGGCATAAGAAGTGTGTCTAGAAGGAGGCATGTGTTCCGGTTGGGCATCTCACCTTGGTACCATGGATTCTCCCCCTGCAGGAAGAGACACTGCCAGACGCCGGAGAGGAGTCCTCAGAAGTATGGATCTAGGCAAGGGTCTCCTTTATGTCTCTAGACAAAATTCTCATTTTTTTTTTTTTAATATTTATTTTTGAGAGAGAGAGAGAGACAACACAAGCAGGGGAGGGACAGAGAGAGGGCGATGCAGAATCGGAAGCAGGCTCCAGGCTCTGAGCTGTCAGCACAGAGACCGATGCGGGGTTTGAACCCACCAACTGTGAGATCATGACCTCAGCTGAAGTCAGATGCTCAATCGACTGAGTCACCCAGGCGCCCCTAGACAAAACTCTTTCAAATTTCATTTCTCTTCCAAGGGTTTAAATTGAAAACAAGTGAATAAAAAGGATGTAGTAACATTTAACATTTATCATTAAAAATTTTTTTAAAAAGCATGGTAACTAGAATGGAAGGAGTATATAACCAAAAGTGTGTAAAAAAAACCCCTAACCACGGCAAATTTCTTGATGAAAAATGAAAAGAAATTTTCCTTGTGTTAAGAAACTACAGGAAAAAACAAATCTTATCACTAGTAAAACTTTTTTAAACTTTCACATCGGGGGCACCTGTGGGCTCAGTCGGTTAAGTGTCCGACCTCGGCTCAGGTCAGGAACTTGTGGTTCATGAGTTCGAGCCCTGCGCCGGGCTCACGGCTCTCGGCTCAGAGCCTGGAGCCTGCTTCCGATTCTGTGTCTCCCTCTCTCTCTGCCCCTCCCCCGCTCATGCTCTGTCTCTGTCTCTCTCTCTCAAAAATAAATAAAACATTATTTTTAACGTTTATTTATTTTTGAGACAGAGAGACAGAGCATGACTCGAACTCACGGACCCCAATATTGTGACCTGAGCTGACCCAATATTGTGACCTGAGCTGAAGTCGGACGCTTAACCGACTGAGCCACCCAGGCGCCCCTAAATAAGGCATTTTTAAAAATCCTTTAAAGGAAACCTTTCGCATGAAAGTTGGGAACAAGTTAAAAGATGTACACTTGTGCATCTGCCTTCAGTGTGGTAGGAGAGGTCCTTGCCATTGCAACAACATAGGAGACGAAACAAGTGTACAAACCAACTGTAGAAAGGCATTTCTGAGCGAAAACTGAACATGGAACAGGTAGTAGATAATATTAGGAATTATTAATTTCGGTGGGTATCGTAACAGTGTTGTAGTCATGTTTTTAAAAATGTGAAAAAAGCCTTGTCGGGATATCTAATAAAGTATTTGTAGGTGAAATAACACGCTCTCTGGGATTTTCTTTAAAACACCCCAGGGGAAGTGGGGCGCCTGGGTGGCGCAGTCGGTTAAGCGTCCGACTTCAGCCAGGTCACGATCTCGCGGTCCGTGAGTTCGAGCCCCGCGTCAGGCTCTGGGCTGATGGCTCGGAGCCTGGAGCCTGTTTCCGATTCTGTGTCTCCCTCTCTCTCTGCCCCTCCCCCGTTCATGCTCTGTCTCTCTCTGTCCCCAAAAAAAAAATAAACGTTGAAAAAAAAAATTTAAAACACCCCAGGGGAAAAAACAAAGCAAAAGAAAAAGTGTTGTGGGGAGAGAGGGTAGATAAAACAATGGGAAATTGTTGAAGTTGGGTGCTAAGAACGAGTCTTCAGTACCTTTTCTTTGTGTTTGAAATTTTCCACATTAAAGGTCAATTTAAGGGGCGCCTGGGTGGCTCAGTCGGTTAAGCGGCCGACTTCGGCTCAGGTCATGATCTCGTGGTCCGTGAGTTCGAGCCCCGCGTTGGGCTCTGTGCTGACTGCTCAGAGCCTGGAGTCTGTTTCGGATTCTGTGTCTCCCTCTCTCTCTGACCCTCCCCCGTTCATGCTCTGTCTCTCTCTGTCTCAAAAAATAAATAAACGTTTAAAAAAATTAAAAAAAAAAATAAAGGTCAATTTAAGGGGTGCTTGGGTGGCTCAGTTGGTTAGGTGTCCGACTTCAACTCAGGTCATGATCTCATAGCTCAGGAGTTCGAGCCCTGCATGGGGTTCTCTGCTGTCAGCACAGAGCGGACAATTTAAAAAAGGTTACAATGGGGGCACCTGGGTGGGTCAGTTGGTTAAGGGTCTGACTCTTGATCTTGGCTCAGGTCATGACCTCGTGGTTCTTGAGAGCAAGCTGTATCGGGCTCCACACTGGGCATAGAGCCTGCTTGGGATTCTCTCTCTCTCTCTCTCTCTCTCTCTCTCTCTCTCTCTCTCCCTCTCTCTCTCTCCCTCTGCCCCTCTTCCCCTGCTCACATGTGCTCTCTCTCACTCAAAATAAATAAATTTTAAAAAGAGGTTACATGCTAAAATAAATGTTAAAATATTCGTATTTGCATACAATACATACATACATACATACATACATACAATTTCTACATAGAAAATTCTGAAGATTTACAGACAAAATATTACAGTCACATAATTCAGCAGGTTTTTAAAATTTTTTAATGTTTATTTATTTTTGAGAGAGAGAGAGAGAGACAGAGCACAAGTGGGGGACAGAGAGAGAGGGAGACACAGAATCCGAAACAGACTCCAGGCTCCGAGCTGTCAGCACAGAGCCCAATGCGGGGCTTGAACTCATGAGCTATGAGATTATGACGTGAGCTGAAGTCAGATGCTTAACCGAAGTCGGATGCTTAACCGACGGCCACCCAGGCGCCCCATCCAGCAAGGTTTTTGGATACAGGATTGCCGTATAAAAATCAATAGTGCTACTACACCCCAGCAATAACCAAATAAGGAGAAAAAAAAGAATGTGAAAAACAAAACTATAAAACTATGGAAAGAAAATTTAAAACATCTCTGTGACCTGAGGAGAGGGAAGGATTTCTTAAGCAAGTTACAAACAGCACAGATCATAAACAGAAGATTGGTAAATTTGACTACATTGAAATTGAAACCTAAAGACAAAAACCCCATAAACAAAAAAACAAGTGTAAACTTAAGAGAAGGTATTGGCAACATATATACCAGTTAAATGAATAGAGTAGGCTAGCTAAAGACATACATACCATTGAGAGAAAGAAAATACAATAGCAAATTTTATAAGAATAGGCAATTCACAGAAGAGGAAATAAGGTTTAATAAACGCGAAAAGATCTACCCCATATTTAATTGTCAGGGAAATGTTAATTATAGTCACACCCTTCACGGGGCAAAAAATGTGAAAGTGACCATATCTAGTGTTGGTGACAATGTGGAGTAAAGAGCTCATCACTGGTAGAAAGGATGTAAATTGGTATAATTTGGCAGATATTAACATTCATACTCTATGACCCAGCATATATCTTAAAGACATTTTTGCATATATGCATGAAGAGACTCATAGAAGGATGTATGTAACAGTAAAAATTTAAAACAATCCAAATGTCCGTTAGTAGAGAAATGAAAAATGAAATTGTGATATATAGATTTTTTCAAGGAAATACCACGTAACAGTTCAAACATGAATAGATCATCAAAAAGTAATGTTGAATAAGAAAAGTGACTTGGAGAACATGAGTATGATACATTTATGTAAATTTAAAAACCCAACACAACACTAAATATATGTATCTACAAATAAAAATAAAATACAAATAAAAATAAAAATGGATTTGATTCCCATAAAATTCATAATAGAAGTTGTCTATGTGGGGGGGGGTGGGGAAATGAAGCAGGAGAAGCAGCAGAGTTGGGCTTTATCTGTCATGTTTAATTTCTTACAGTATGAAAAATCTGAAAGAAAAATAGAAAATGTTAATATTTGTTAATTTTTGGTGATAGGGACGCAAATGCTTGTTTCATTGTCATCTGCGCTTTTCGGATAAAAATAAAAACTTTGAAAAAAAAATGGCTGGAGTTCAGGCATGGTGATTAAAAAAAAAAAAAAAGACCAAGGTATCTGATGGATGTAGAATAAAAGACTCTTGATGGTTTTATTTTAGGGCTTTCTTTTTATGGTCCGTTTTTGAATAGAAGCGATATTTATTCCACTATCCATGAAAACTGTTTAGTTACCTCATGACACAAGGAATCATTTCGGGAAAATGTTTCCGGTTTGGGGTCCCAGGACTGTATTGAAGACTGTGGATTATGCAATCTGTAGTAACCCCGCAGCCACGAGGAGTTCGCTGGATTCTGGGAAGCGTTTGTTTGGTTTAGTAACCATGGGAAGGATTCCACTCGGTCCTAGAGGGATCCGGGTTCTTAGGGTATTTGAAACAACTCGCGGCTGAAATGCTACATGTAGGAAGGAATTCTATTACGTAGCGTTCTTGAAATTGTTCCGTCAATCTCAATCCAACCTTTCAGTGGCAGTTCGTGATGTGAATTGCTTCGGAACAAAACAGACTCTCCAGTTCCAGCAATAAAAAGATTACGAATCTACCTTATTCTAGGTTGTAGGGTAAGGTCGCTCGGATTTCCACTACGAAGTACTGTGCGTTAGAAACGCATATCTAGGAGATAGGTGTGAGGACGAGGAGTTCCCTCTTTTATATTTGCCTTGCTTAAATTTGTTTAAATAGAAGGGGGCTTTCTGGAAGTACGACGGACGTGCTGTTGTTTACCTCAGGTACTGTGCCCGTGAAGAGAGGCGGGTCTAACGAACGCGGCACAAGAGTTGAGTTTTTCTTTCACACACTCGTGTGTACGCAGAATTTTTACAATGACGGCCAGCGATTGCAAAAAAATTAAATCACATTTACTTTATGGGTCTCTGCCTTTGTTCTGAGATAGCTACACGGTGGTATTAACAAGGATATGCGAGGAACAAGCCGGTCTATCCAGAAGGGGCTTTTACTTTTCATTTTGACTATTATCGATACATTTTATTTAACGAAAGTAGGGCTTATGTGTCTTTTTTTCTTTTTTTCCTTAAAACAGCGGGACAGAAAGTGCCGAAAACTCCCAAAGGGAAATAGTTACTCGGAGATCCGCTGAAAAGGAGATCGGTCTCTGACGTTTCCCCTTTCTGATTTGCGCAAGCTCCCCGGGCAGCGGGCGTAGTTTGTCTTCGCTCGGCCACCGTCCCCGCGCCGGGACGGGGTATTTTGTCCGCCTGCCGCCGCCGTCCGAGCTGTTAGTCGCCGAGTTCCAGGCCGCGGGAGCGTGGGGTGTGCGAGAGCCGGCTGGCGTTGCCGGCACCATGGAGTCGCCTCTTAGCCCGGGCCTTTCTCACCGAGCGAACGAGGATTGGGGTGAGTGGCGGCCGAGGACGTGCCAGCGCTGGCCGCGGGGTTCTTCCTCCCTCCTTCCGCCCACTTGTGGAGACAGGTGTGGGCGAACTCTGCCCCGGGAGCGGGGGCTAACTCGTCGCTTCCGTCCGTGGACCTGCCTGGAAGAGTCTAGCAGAACCGGGCGGTTTCTGCCCTGGCACCCGGCAGCATAAAATGTTGCCTGATTGGAATTGTTATCGTTTTTCGCCATTTGCGCTGGGAAAGTACCAGGGGGTCAGGATGTGGGAGCGGAAAGGGCGTCGGTAGGAAGCAGAGGGCAGGATGGCTGGGATCACCAAAAAGGCTGGAAGCTGTTTTCTCCGTGTGGGATGTGGGCGGTGATTGCCGTGGAGTGTGTCTGTACGTGTTTGTGTGACAGAAGGGGAATGTATGCAAAGATCTTCGTGTCGCAGCTGCCATTGTTGGTCTAGACTTGATGTCCATCTTGGCAGAGAACCAAAGCACCTGACCTTGGGTCCCTGACTGCCTAGACCTAACGCTTAAAAATGGATGTAATCCTGACTGCCCTTCAGAAACAGCGCCAATTTGTTTTGAAGTTGTTTCGTGTATCTTTGGTTTGGTTTTGTGATCGGGAAGAGTGGAATGGAATGCAGTGGGAATGACGGTGGGGAAACTTTGTCATCTAGGTGTTTAGAGGAAACTTGTATTCTTCTCTTCGTTTTGGGACATAGGACTAATGCTGTTCTCCGGCTCCAGCGAGAATTCGGGATTGCGTAGGTCTCTGAGTGGGCCCTGTCGTGAGCCTTTCACCTACTTTGGAACTTGGGGGGAATCCGGGGGGAATCCAGACTGATCTTCATCTTTCCTCCTTGGGCCACCATTCTCGGTAGCAAGAGCGTAATCTCAATTCTGTGTATTGAACTGAAGTCCTCATTTGATTTTCTAAGGACAGAACTCCTCTTAGATTGTGTGCAGTGGGAGCTTTATTTCAGTCCTTGGGTAGATTTCCTAGGAGCTGCTGGAAGGAACTTGAGACTGTCGATTCCAAGTGTGTTTTCCTGAGCCAAATATGGTGGTAATAGGGATAATTACCATTTATCTAGCCCTTCATTTGCGTCAGGTGTCCTGCTAGGCTCTTAACATGCATTGACTTCTTTAATCCTCCCTACAGCATAAGGAGGAGGTATTATTAATTTACAGATGAAAAAACAGGCTGAGAGAGAGAGCGCAAATGTTCAGTGTTGTAGCAAGTGAGGGGAGCAAGCAGGATCAGGAGGTTTGTTTACCTCCAAAGCCTGTGCTCTTATCTTAGTCAGTATTCCAGAATGCTTTTCCTAAATTATTTCTACAGATTTGATTCTTCCCAAGATCCACCCCCTCCATCAGTTATTAATAAATCTAGAATATCAGGTAGTTATGGTTTTTCTCAGCTAGCTAACTATTATATTTTTATGATATCTCTTAAACTATAACTGTGGGGCGCTTCCTCATAGCGTTATTTTCTCTTTCCAGCCTGCATTGTGGTGATTGATCTGATAAATTGACTCCCAGTCCTAGTGTTCTTTTACAGAGCGTTCAATTCTTTGTAGTCGGTTCACTGACTCAGCTCAGGTATCCTGCCCTGTCCCTCCCTGAATGTGCGCATTTCCCATTGTTTTCCAGGCTTCTCTTTTCACACTGTTAACAGTCTTCTCTTAGTTGAACACTTCAATTCTGATTCATTAGGGGTTCAGTAAGTGGAGTGGATTTTGCAGGCACTAAAGTGAAACGCTGTTGTCTGCTGGTGTTTTTCAGTAGACTGTGGATTCTTTTTCTGGGAGTTGCCATTTTGAGTATTCAGATACCTCACTGATTTATTTGATTTTTTTTTTTTTTAATATTAGAAGGTGGCCAGTTAAATTTTAAAATTCAGCTTATGTGATTAGAACTTGTGACCCTAACAACTTTGAATAATAAAGTGGTTCGCTCAGAACTGCCTATGGTGGGATGTGCTTTTTCCCTTTAACCTGGGTAATGAAATTTAGAGCAGGGGTTTGCCAACATTTATTTTCTGTAAAGGTCCAGATAGTAAGTATTTTAGTCTTTGTGGTCTTGTGGTCTCTGTTGCAACTACTCAACTCTGCTGTTAATAGTGCAAAAGCAGCCAGGGGCAATGTAAACTGAACGTGTAAATGAGTTATCACTGTGCTTCCATACAACTTTTTATTTATGGACACGAAATCTGAATTTCACATAATTATTTTTAATGCTTAATAGGCTTTTTGGGGGTACAGTTTTACATTTACAAAATAATTGAGCAGATAGTACACAGAGTTCTATATACACCCCCATCGCCATTTTCCATATTGGCAACATCTTGCGTTAGTGGAGTGAATTTGTTACAATTGATGAGCAAGTATTGATCCAATATTATTAACGAAAGTCCGTGGTTTACATTAAGATTCCCTCTGTGTTGTACATTTTGTGGGTTTTGACAGATGCCTAATGTCATGCATGTACATTGTCCTACAGAATAGCTTCATGTACCTAAAAAATCCCCCGTATTCCACCTATTCATTTCTTCCTCCCTCCCTCCCAAGCCCCAGGCAACCACTGATCTTTTCACCATCTCCCCAGTTTTGCCTTTTCAGAATGTCATATAGTTGGAATCATACAGTCTGTAGCTTCCTCCACTTAGCAACATGCATTTAAGACCTATAATTTTTCATGACTTGGAAGCTCTTTTTCTTTTGTCTTTTAAGCACTGAGTAATATTCCACTGTATGGATGTACTACCGTGTGTTAGTCGCTCAGCCTGCCGTAACAAACTACCATAGACTGGGTGGCTTAAACAACATAAATTTATTTACTGACGGTTCTGGAGGATGGAAGTCTGAGATCAGGTGCCAGTAAGGTCACGTTCCGGTGAGGGCTCTCTTTCTGGCTTGTGGATGGCTGCCTTTTCACTGCATCCTCACAAGGCAGGGGCACGAGAGGCAAAAGAGAGGGAGAGGGGAGAAGAGAGAAGGGCAAGAGAGAAGGGGGGTGGGGAAGGATCTCTCTCCCTCTTCCTAGAAGGCCACAGTCCTATCAGATTAGGGCCCTGCTCTTCTCTCTTCTATTGTCATTTAATCTTGATTACCCCTTAAAGGCCACCTTGTCTCTCTCTGGACATAGTCACACTGGGGGGTATGGCTTCAAGATACAAATTTTGGGGGGACGCAATTCAGTCCATAGCACAGTTTGCTTATCCATTTACCTACTGAAGGACATCTTGCTTGCTTTCACATATCGGCAGTTATATGTTCACACACAGCTTTTTGTGTGGACAAGTTTTCAAATCATTTGGGTAAATACCAAGAGGCACAATTGCTGGGATCATACGGTAAGAGCACATTTAGTTTTGGAGGAACCTTCCAAAGCGGCTGTACCGGTTTTGCTGTCCCACTAGCAGTGAATGAATGTTCCTGGTCCTCCATAGCATTTGATGTGGCCGGTGTTTTGGATTTTAGCCATTCTAGTAGGTGGGTGTGGTATCTCGTTTTAATGCTCAGCTGCCTGATCCCATACGATGTGGCGCATTTCTTCACATGCTTGTCACTTGCATGTCCCCTCCTTGTCTTCTTTCCCTCCGTGTCTGGGCTTTGTGCAGAAACCACCTCTTTGCCACATGTAAGGTGCATGTACCAAGACCAGAAGCTTCTATCCGCGTCTGTGGTTTCTTTTACGTCTTCAGTCTCCTCTGTGAAAGTTGGCTTTCCGGCACTGACCACAGCCTGACCCTCCCCTTGGTTACAGCTGCTTTCTCTGAAGGCTTGGGGAATGGCTGCCATTTTCATTCTCAAAACCTTTTTGCCATTCGGGCCTCTAAAGGTGGGATAAGCACCTTGGTTTTCACCGCTGCTTTCGGCTAGCTCTCCTTTCATCCTCCCTGAGATAAATCCCGTTTAAATCTCGTGTCACAATATGCTGTCCTCTGTCTCTGTCACAGTCCGGCATCTGCTGCTTCCGAGTTTATTCTCCCTCCCTCCCTTGTTGAGAAATTTTAGCTCCTCGCTTACTGTCACTCTTCTCGAATATTCCTTCCTTGGATGATTTCAGATTCTCAGAGGAGATACTTCAGATACCCTGAGCTCTCATTTCTGGGCCTCCTCTCCACCAGGGATCTTGCCTTCCACCCTGTCTCAGCCATTTGCTCCCCCATCATAGGCCGAAACCTTGTCAGCACTGAGAACCGTCTCCGTTTCAACACCCCTCGCTCTGACCACCACCTCCTGTCTTACCAGCTCACTCCCCGTGGCACTCCACCGGTTCCTGCGACCCTACGGACACGCCATCTTTTCACTGTCCCCCGTTTCCTCTCTGTCGTCACTTCCCCCTTACCCAGTTCAGTTCCATGGGCAGTCGTAACCGCTCCCTTGCTCATACCCTCCATACCCTGGTCTGTGTCTTGTTTTGTAGTTCGTTCTCTCTCCCTCTCTCTCTGGTGAACCACAACCTCGATTAAATCTAACTGGCTTAGTAAGCTGAACCAGGCCTCGAGGCCGTCGGCTGGCTGATCGGATCTGCCTGGTCCTCTCATTCTCCACTTAGATGTTTGTTTTTATGAAGTGTCTTGTCTCTTCGAACCTCTGTCACCCCCTGCCCCTCCCTTGAATCAGAAGAGCACTTCCAGAATCTCCCACTAACTCATCTACCCACCTGCCAGCATACTTGCCTTCTCTTCTCTCGTTGAGAACGAATGGCTTCTCCCGTGTGCTGTAGATCCTCCTCTTTAGCCAAGAGCCTTGCTCAAGGCTTCTTCCCTCTGTTGCCTTCTTCATTTCCCTCTGTGCTGGATCATCTGTGCTAGTCAGTAAACAGAGTTGTTGCTCCCATTTAGAGTAAAGAAAAAAAGCCCCTCCAAACTCTCTTTAGAGGTTACTTCCCCTCTAGCCGCTTCTGCATTTTTCTTTATGTTACGGCAGAATTCTTAAGAAAACAAAACAAAACACGTTCACCGACTCCGGTTTCTCCTCGTCTCTTGCTCTCACCGCAGCCAGGCTCCGCCACACCGCCAAAGCTGTTCTTACTGATGTCATCCCTGATTTCCATTATGTGACGCCTGGTGGCCGTTTGTCATCTTGCTAAACTTACAAGAAGTAAATGAATACCTAAGAGGTCAAAGTCGAGGTCATAGCTACCATAGTTTACTACTGTGAAGGGACATCTAACTGCTGGTCGTGTGGGATTGGTGAAAAGGATGTAGGAATGGGCAGTGGATTTTAGAGATTCCTTAGAGGTGACCAGCACTTTCTTAGGGATACTACAGGGATATTCTGTAGGTATACGAATGTATTTATCACCCTACTTGCAACGTTTTTTTTTTTAAACCACAGAAAAGTTTTTGTTCAAAAACTACAGAAAATTAAAAGATTGCTCTAGTGATGCCTTGTATTTCCCTTGTCTAGATTTACCAACTGTGAACATTCTTTATTACCCACACTTCCCTCTTCTTTCACCATCTGAAAGTAGGCTACAGATAATATGAAACTCATAAACATTTCATCATGTACCTCCTGAGAACAAGGAAACAGGTATTTTCTTTTTTTAAACAGCATGGATTCGTACCAATACCCACAGTTCAAAGCCAGTACCACAGGGTTCTCGCTCACCTTCTTACGTTATACACTTGTCTTTCTTTTCTTCTGTAAAAATCTGGATTCCCAATAATACCCTGTTTTTAATCTCGCTTTAGCTGTGCTGTTGAGAATGGCCTGAAGGGTGGGGCCAGGGCGGAAGCAGGGAGACCATTTGGAGGCTGTTACAGCAATGCAGGTGAATTGTGGTAGCGTGCAGGTATGGGAGTGGTTGGATTATGGAGATGTACAAATATACTTGTATATATTTATGAACACATAAGTATACAAATAATATATTACATAAATATACATAGGATAAATATACATAAGATACACAAATATACTTACGTATACTTCTGAATACACACGTATTTTTTGTTTAGATTTTAGTTTTCAAATAGTTTCAAACTTAAAGAAAAATTGTAAAAACAGTACAAAGAACTTTTGCATGCCCTTCACACAGACTCTGTTAAATTTTACTGTGTTTGCCCTATTTCTTTCCCCAGAGAGAAAGAGAGATGTGTTGACCCTTTATCTTTAAAGGCTACAGTGTGTATCCCCTCCTCGCAAAACAAGGATATACTCCTGTATTACTACCACGTACTCCTTCCAGTTAGGAAATAAACATTGCCACATTATCATCCATCTCACAGACGCCATTCAGATTTTGCCATCGGTCTTTAAAAAAAATTTTTTTTAATGTTTATTTATTTTATTTTTTTAAATTTTTTTAATGTTTATTTCTGAGACAGAGAGAGAGCATGAGTCAGGGAGGGGCGAAGAGAGAGGGAGACACAGAATCAGAAGCAGGATCCAGGCTCTGAGCCGTCAGCACAGAGCCTGACGCGGGGCTTGAACTCACAGACTGCGAGATCATGACCTGAGCCGAAGTCGGACGCTCAACCGACTGAGCCACCCAGGCGCCCCATAATGTTTATTTATTTTTGAGAGAGAGAGAGAGCATGCACAAGTGGGAGAGGGGCAGAGAGAGACGGGGGGAGGGGGGAGACCCAGAATCCGAAGCAGGTGGCAGGCTCTGAACTATCAGGACAGAGCCCAATGCAGGGCTCCAACCCACGAACCGTGAGATCCTGACCTGAGCCAAAGTCAGACGCTTAAGCAACTGAGCCACACAGGCACCCTGCCGTCTGTCTTAATAATGGCTCTTTTTCCTTTCTTGACTGGGATCCTACCTGTAAACACACATCGCTTTTACTTGTCACGTCTCCTTAATGGCCTCCAGTCCATAATGGTTTTTTAGTCTTTTTCTGTCTCTTGTGTCCTTGACAGTCTTAAAGACTACAGGTTTCCTATTCTCTAAGAGGACCTAAACCTGGGTCTGTCCGCCGTTCCTCGTCACCAGGCAGGAATGCCGGGAGAGCGATGCTGTGCTCTTCTCAGTGACTCACATTTGGAGGCCCACCATGTTGACTTGTCCCAAGGTGAAGTTCTCCTTGATCACATGGTCAAGTTGGTGTCTGCCAGGTTTCACCGCAGTAAAGTCACTACTTTCCCTTTTGTATTTGATTGCTGTTTTGTGGGAGCTAATCGGCCGTGACACCAATCTCCTTTTCCTTGTTAAACCTCCACCTGCCAGCCCTAGTCCCTGCCTGTGTCAGCCAAATGGTGGTTTTGTCTGCATTTACTAACTGACATTGTAGTGTAAGTAAGGACTTTCTCTAGGTATGCATGCGTGTATATACATGTATTTATTTCATTATGACTCCTCTCTTTGATTCAGTGGGTTAAAATCTGATACTCCCTTTTTATTTTGGTGCTCACATTTTCCCCAGTTTGACCAGCGGGAGTCCATTCGTATTAGCTCTTTTACTCTTTTGACATACTCCAATCATTCTCTGAGAGTTTCCTTATTTTCTGGCATCACAGCATCTTCCATTCTTATCTTGCACTTTCCCTGCTTCAGCTTTGGCATCAGCCATTTCTCCAAGGAGCTCTTTAGTGGACTTCCATTTAGTGGAGGATGGCATTTAGCGTCCAAGATCTGAGCACACAGTATGTTCATTGCTACCGCGATATCACTGTTCTGACTTTCAGCCCACAGAACTAGGAAATGTGTGTGTGTGTGCGCGCGTGCACACACACGTATAAAAACATCTGCAAGTCTTCTGTGTACATATATGTTTTAGACATGGGTTCATACTAATACTTCCCCTGCCAGTCCAACATCTTAGGGTTCTTTTAGGCTCTTTCCTTTCCATGTTTGTGAATTCTTTCTTACATAGTGAGAAACCTGGCTCTGGTTATTTTAGATGTATTTGATCACTTGTTCAGGTGATGAAGGTATTTGTTCAGTGTCGTCATTCTCTTAAACACTCAGGCTGCCTCTTCCATCTGCCTCTTTGTTCTCCCACCTCCTGCCCCATTTCCTTGGCAGCCCCAGCATGCTGCCACCGACACTGGGCCGCCCCCTCTGTCACACCATCCCATTTCCTTGGACGCCGGGCACGTTGCCACAGATGATGACACATAGAGCCCCATCACGCTCGTTGCCCTGCTTCCTCAGAAGCTGATATCTCAGTGTTGGGAAGGGTACAGAAGAAAAGGAAAGATGGGAGGGGAAGGAAGAATGGGAAGGAAAGGTAGGAAGCCAGATTATGGATATACAGTTTTAAGACAGAACTGATGGGAGTTGCTGGCGGTTTGAATATGGAGAGTGAAGAAGAGAAGCTAAACAGTGACTCCGAGCAGGGTTTTTGACTTGAGCTCCCAGGAGAATTGAATTGTCATTGACTGAGATGAGGACAAAGCAGTAGGGGATTTGGCGGGGGGTGGGGGTGGTGGTGGTGGTGATCAGGAGCTAAGTCTTGGATGTGCTAAGTTTGAGACCTCCAAGAGGAGATGACCCAAGAGGTGTATTGTGTGTGTACATGCATCTTGACGTATGAGCTGGACATGTATATTTGGGAATCCTTGGCATGTAGACGCTGTTTAAAGCTGTGAACTCAGCTGAGATCACAGAGGGAGCGGAATAGATGGAAGAGTTTATGCTAAGCCCCCAGGGACAAGTTCACACTGGGAGATGAGGAGGAACCGGCAAGGTAGGGTCAAGCAGTGAAGTGGAAGGAAAACCAGGTGATTGTGGTGATTTGGAAGCCAAGTGAAGCAGATGTTTCAGTTAATATGAAAGCATCAACTCTGTCAAATGTTGCTGATAGGTCAAGACGATGACCTTTAAACCTGCCGTTGAATTTAGCAATATGGAGATCATCGGTGACGTTAATAACCATTTGTGTGTGGGAGAGGAGCTTGGTTAATGTAGCCTCCAGAAAGAGTGGGAGAAGAGAAATGAGAGACGGCAGGTAGAGAGGACTCTTTCCAGGGTTTCAAGCGCCGTGTAAGGCACACGGCCACAGTTACCTACTTCTGTGTTTGCGGCTCTGCCGCTGAGTGCGAGGCAGTCCTTTTGTGAGAGTCGTGTGAATAACCTTTCACTATCACTACACACAAAATTTGTTGCTAGGCATTATTTGGGTGTAGGTTGGTGAAACGGTTGTGTCATTGGCCGAGTTAATGACAGACGGGTAGTGTTGCTCCTGTACATGTTATAAGTGAGGAAATTCCCAGAGCAGTTTCAGTGGCATGATACTGGGGAGGATAAGTTTGTTTTTGTTTTGAATTTTTTCAGTTCATTTATAATGAGAGAGAGAGTGAGAGAGGGAGCATGCAAGCAGAGGAGGGAAAGAGGGAGAAAAGAGAATCCCAAGCTGTCATCACAGAGCCCGATGCGGCGCTCTATCCCATGAACGGTGAGATCATGCATGACCTGAGCTGAAATCAAGAGTTGAACACTTAACTAACTGAGCCACCCAGGCGCCCCCTAGGGGGTATAAAAGCAAACTGCGATTTGGAAAACTGAAGTTCTTGAGATTCCAAAAATGTTAGAGAAAGTGGACACTTTACAGGTTGTGTGGTAATCAGCTGCCTTTGGCCTTGTCAGCGCCTTGACCTTTGTCTATAAGAAGTTGCAACTTCGTTTATTGAAGAATATTTTCTATGTCCATAAGTTGCTTGGTTTATAATGAAATCTTTTTTTTTTTTTAATTTATTGCAGTTTTTTTAAAAAAGATTTTGTTTTTAAGTAATCTCTACACCCCATATGGGGCTTGAACTCATGACCCCGAGAGCAAGAGTCACATGCTCCACTGACTGAATCAGACAGGCGCCCCTATGATGAAATCTTACTAGGAAATTAGAATTAGTTAGATATGCTGAAATAAATTTAACGGTTTAGACAAGTGAGTCCTTGATTGTTTAGATAGAAAGTTGGTTGCACCCGCCACTTAAGGCTTGGATGACAAATACATAGTACATACGCTGCCGTAGTCCTCTCCTACCGTCGCTGCTGATCAGCCACAGTGCATTTTCATGCTGAGTCCAGCTGTGGCCTCAGAATTCGTGTTAGTAATGTTCCAGAAAGTTACTACCATTTAGTCCATTGTGACCCGACATAAAACTTGTTAATCCCTGGTGTAAGGACTTAGATCGCAAGATAATAATTATGCGGGAACAACACATAAATTAGAAACAGCTTTGAATTGGTTGTCATTCACACGGCTAGAGTTTATCAGTAATAGCAATGGCTGATGAGGACCCCAATAGAGCTGGGTTACAGCGCTTAGTTCTTTTGTTGAAACGTTGAATTGACAGTTAATCTCTATTCTTTTGTGCGAAGATTCTACTCTGTTTGCTGAATTTGGCTATTTCACAGACACTGATGGCCTGCAGTTGGACACGACAAAGGAAACTTACGTAAGTATTCACTAGAGGGGAATGACTGAGTAACGTGATATTTAATCTTTAATCACTGCAAGATGGTTTCGGGATGACAGGTTTAGGCCAGTGATTTAAAGTTTAAATAACTTAGTGTTAAGTACGAAAATCAGCAGCCATTTTTTACTCAGTAAATTCAGGATTGTAGAAATTGCATTGATCTTGGCGTGAGAAGACCTGTGTTCTAAGTTTACTTTGGCCCCAGGGTTGGGTGACTTGGAAAAGTCAGTTCACTGCCTACTTTTTGGCTTCTATAGATACTTTGCTGCATAAGGGAAATGATGACGTTAAAGGGTATACGTGAGTCGTGGATCCACTCAAGTAGAACTTACTAACTTCCTTTTTAAAAGTTATGTATCCTTAGTGTAGAAAGCTCTCAAACTCAGACATATCCTTATTTTTTGCCTTTGAGTGGTTAGAAGTCTGTATAAAAGCTATCAGAGCACGTTGAATCCTCAAAAGTATTTTTTTTTTTTTTTGTCTTTTTTGTGTTCATACATAGTACGTTGGCCCATGGAGCTCTTATTTTGTCTTATTCTTTAATGGATGAGGTGCTGTTCACTTGGAAAGTGAACAGAGTGATTTTATATGTACATCAGTGAGGTTGGAGATTTGTTACTTACGTTTTAAGCCCTTATTAACCTGAGTATAAAAATACGTAGTGCTTACTTAGTGAGTTTCTCAGACATTTCTCAAAGAATAATTTAGCAGTTGTTTTAGTATGAATCAGTAGAAGAGAGTAGGATATAGAATTGATTAAAACAAATTTTTTTTGTTTTTTTTTGAGAGAGAGAGAGAGAGAGAGAGAGACAGAGTGTGAGTAGGGGAGGGGCAAAGAGAGAGAGAGGAGACACAGAATCTGAAGCAGGCTCCAGGCTCTGAGCTGTTAGCACAGAGCCGGTGTGGGGCTCGAACTCATGAACCGTGAGCTCGTGATCTGAGCTCACGCTTAAGTCAGACGCTTAACTGACCGAGCCACCCAGGTGCCCCCAGGATAGATTTTTAAAAATCAGTATGTGAACTTTTTTTTAAGCTATTTATTTTGAGAGAGAGAGCATGAGTCGGGGAGGGGCAGAAAGAAGGGGAGAGAGAATTCCAATGTACCCTCAGTACATGAAATTTTAATGGCTTTGCTTACTTTGTGAGGTGTTTTAGAATGTGGTCTCTTGGTGGTGCCTTGGTGGCTCAGTTGGTTAAGCATCTGACTTCAGCTCAGGTCATGATCTCACAGCTTGTGAGTTCAAGCCTCATATTGGGCTTTCTGCTGTCAGCACAGAGCCTGCTTCAGATCCTTTCTCTCTCTCTTGAAGATAAATAAACATTAAAAAAAATTAGAATTTGGTCTCTTGATTACATTGGCTTTATTTGTTTTTAAAAATTATTTTTGAGACAGAGCAAGAGGGGGATAGGAAGAGAGAGAGAGAGGGAGAAAGAATCCCAAGCAGGCTTCATGCTGTCAGTGCAGACCCTGATGTGGGGCTTGAACTCATGAACTGTGAGATCATCACCTGAGCCTAAATCAAGAGTTGTTCACCCAACTGACTGAGCCACCAGGAGCCCCTAAATTGGCTTTAAATATTGGGCGGTTGCCAAAGCAACTGGTATTCTTTTACAGCCTCTCCAGCTAAAACCATCAAGAAACACTGTAGTAAATTTGAAAGGTTCAGGGATAGATGGTTCTCATTTTATACCATTCTTACCTTCCACAAGGCATTCAGTCTTTCAGTTCCTTGGTATTTCTAGTATAAAATGAAGGGGTTGGATTAGATGGTTTCTGAGGGCCCTTTCTACCTTTAAAATTGTGTCATTTTTCTTTCACACATTAGTAGATTTTTCCATGAGAAGTCATTGAAAAGCCAGAATAGAGAAGTATAAATATGTTTCACTTTACATAAAATAGGCCTGTTAAGTTTGCAACCAGATAGAATTCTTAGGCTGTAAAAAGTATTTGACTTTTTTGGCTGAAGACTGAGAGAAGCATCTCCGAAGTAGGTCACGTCCACTATTATATGTTTAAAAACTATTATATGTTTAAAAACTACTATAGCACTCAGGTAGGCTTTGTTGTTTAATTTACTTACGCCAACAAAGTTTAAGGATGTTTTTGGTTGCTGAAAGTATGAGGTTGCTTAGTTTCATGATGTGTAGATTCAAATAAGAGAAAAAAGCAAAGGGGATTGATTTAAAAAATGATTGTTTCATGACTTAAGTAGTTTTTTCTTTCTTTTCACATGAACTTCCATACATTCTTTTTATATAACTTGCACCAATATTCACTTAGTTAAGGGCGGTGTGATAAAACTGTTTTCCTTCTCTCTTTTTTAAAAAAAATTTTTTTTTTTTAACGTTTACTCATTTTTGAGAGAGAGAGAGAGAGAGAGAGAGAGAGAGAGAGAGAGACAACGTGAGCGGGGTGGGGCAGAGAGAGGGAGACACAGAATCCAAAGCAGGCTCCAGGCCCTGAGCTGTCAGCACAGAGCCCAACATGGGGCTCGAACCCATGAACCGGGAGATCATGACCTGAGCCAAAGTCAGATGCTCAACCAACTGAGCCAGCCAGGCACCCCACCTTCTCTCCTTTTGTTCTCAATAAAAATAAACCACAAAGTAGACGTTGTGAAATACTATGATTTTAGAAATTATTACCAAATGGTTGTTAATAATTAAGAGATTAATCTTTATTTTTTGCCTGAGGCTTACTTTCTTTACTGTTGCTGTTTTATTATCTGTCACATTAAGTTAATATTAACTGCCTTGAACTTTGTAATACTATTTGTATATTGCTTACTTCTGTTTTTGTCTCCATAACCCTAGACACTTAAGATAATAGTACTGTCTTGATCTCAAATACCTGTGAGGGCTCTGAAATCATGTGACAGTTCTTTATTTATGTATAATAGTATAAGATGGCTATTCAGATGACCCAGAATATGCTTATATTTAAGTAAGAAACATTGTCATCTAAATGAAAAAAAAAAAAAAAAAACTTTAAGAGTGCCTCTAAGAAGTGTATTGACTTCTATTTTGAGAAACCTAGTTTTATCTTCTAGGATTAAAAAAAAAAATTAGAAATTTTATTTTAGAAGTTTGAAAAGGTACTGTATAGTAGAAAAAAGAAAATTGTCCATTTTTCTGTGGATCTCTTGCTTACATAACCATTTTAATATTTGATATAATTGAAGATTCAGCTGAAGTCTCGTTATGAAGTTGGGTAGTAGCAGTTATATTATTTATGGCCAATTGTGTCTGAGGTTTGATTTCTAGATCTTTTTATTCTTCTAATATCCTTTTGCTGATATCCTTTTCCTGAAACCTACAGGAAAATAATTTTGATACTCTTGATTTTGACTTGGATTTGATGCCTTGGGAGACAGGCATTTTGGACATCAACAACCAGTTCTGTACAGGTAATGGTGTATTTCACTGGTAAATATTTTAAACAGATCCATTTTATTTTGTAGTTTGGTAACAGTCAATGCTAGGTGGGGTTACTGGGCTCTTTGATGGGTCAAAAATCCCAGGGACTATATATTCTACTTTTGATGTGGCAGGGCATATATAAGTTTCTTGCCAGAATGGAATGTTTTAGTCGCATAATGAATTGAGAATTCATACCCAAAATCTTGATTTTGAATTATATACAGTATCTCTGTAAGAGGTTAGCCTGTCTGAGAACCAGGCAGAATTTAGGGAATCAAAGAGAAGAAGCTTGGGGTTACCCGAACTTGGGAAGTTGGTGTAGGGGTCCCATGCATCTGATACACATGCTTCTGTGGAAGGGGCACCCCCCTGGCTGATGCTAGTATCTTTAAGGAACCCTGATAAAGTACGTTTGGGATGTGCTCAGAGAGGCTGGGACCTGGAGGAAACTGTCACTTCTGGGATGAAGCTGATGGGAGGAGGAAGAAACCCCCTTCTCCCCTCTCTTCACTTTAGCGTCCTTCTAGTATCTCCCACTGTTGGGGCCTAAAAGGGAGCCAGCTGGGACATGTCTTAATAATGTGCGTCGCAGACTATAAATAGGAGGTAGACTTAGCGCGGAGAGATAGTGAGTCAGTCAGTCACCCGCACATCCTCCCATCCAAATTGCAGCCCTCCCCACCCCTGCAGGTCCCAGTCCCTCATTTTATATATTCCTGTGTCTTGCTCAATACCTGTCTTCCCTCAAAGAATATGGGCTACCCAAGGCTGGTGTTCTGGTTACTATTGTCAGGTAGCAAACTACTCTAGAACTTTGTGGCTTAAAACAACAACCGTTTTATTATGCTCCCAGGATCAGTGAGTCAGGACAGGGTACGCCAAGGGTGGCTTTCTTCCGCCATGTGATGTCCAGGCCGCAACTGGGAAGATTGAAAGGCTGGAGTAGCTTGAAAGTTGGGGGCTAGAATTACCTTAATATCTCTTCACTCACATTATCTCTTGCCTGGCCTGAATGACTTGATGACCAGGAGTGTCAGAGCACCTCACCTGGTCTTTCTGTACGGCTGAGCTTGCTCTCAGCTTAGTGGTCTCACGCAGTCAGCCTTCAGAGGCTCCGATCTAAGTGTTCCAGCACGCAGAGTAGAAGCTGTGTTTGCCTAATGTCTCCCAGCCTTGGAATCCATGGAGCGTGACTTCTATACTCTGTTGATGGAAGGAGTCCTAAGACCCCCTTGCTTCAAACGGAGGGAAACAGATGCTGCTTCTCACTGGGGAAGGGCAAGATGACATTACAGATTAGGAGGGATAGTAGAGATTTTGCAGCTAACTCTGGACAGTGCAGTCTGTTGCAGGGATGTGCCCTCTCTCATTCCCACCCTGTCCCAGACATGACACCCAGGAACGTGGCCTCGGCTGTAGTTGCTCGAAAGATGTGAACAGTATGTGCGATTTAATCGTACTGCCACGAGTGTTTTCCAAAATACCTGTTGCCGATTTCCTATACTTTGAAAAGTGATTTTTGGACGAACCTGTAATGTTTTGCATATGGTATAATATTCCGAAGGTCCGACAAGTCTGTATGGTAGAAAGATGTCTCCTTCAGCTGCCGTTCCTCAGCCAGCACGTTCTCCCCAGAGACAACCATAGTTACCGATGTGTTCATGTTTATCCTTCCAGAGAACTAGTGCACCTGAGGGAAGATACATACATATGCACGTATATCATTTATTATACAAATGGTAGCCTACTCGATTCACTGTTTTCTGCATCTTGAATTTACATTCGATGATGTGTTTTGGTGACCTTAGCTTCAATGTGATTGGATTTTAAGAGTAGATTTTACCTTCTTTCCTCCTAACTGTATTCTGAGTTTGTTTGGTGCAGCGGGAAAATTTTTACTCCATGTTTCTCCGTTAAAGGCATTAAGGCAGAGCCTCAGCCACCTTCTCCAGCCTCTTCGAGTTGTTCAGTCTCCTCTCCTCAGTCCGTGGACTCTTGTTCTTCAACCCAGCACGTTCCTGTAAGTAGCCAGCCAGTCTTTTACTGTGATTTTTTAAAAAAATTTTTTTGAAGTTTTTTTAAAATTTATTTTTGAGAGACAGAGACAGAGCGCGAGTGGGGGAGGGGCAGAGAGAGGGAGACACAGAATCTGAAGCAGGCTTCAGGCTCTGAGCCGTCAGCACAGAGCCTGACGTGGGGCTCGAACTCACACACCGCGAGATCATGACCTAAGCTGAAGTCAGACGCTTAACCGACTGAGCCACCCCAGGCGCCCCCTTTTATGGTGATTTTACAGTGATTTTGATTATAATGCTGTCTGGGAATTCTGCATGTGGAAGAGGCAGTTAACATTTATTAAATGCTACTGTGAATCTTATTATCTCCTTTAATCCTGAGGGAATGGAGTCTCGAGGAAGGGTCTTGGGAGGGCAATAAATTCTTTGTCTCTTTGGTTTTGCCCTCCTTCCCCTATGTTCTTGCCTTCATGATTTCATTTTCTTTGCACTTTACCAGTATCCAGTATTTTTTTTTTTTTTTTTGTCTATTGGCTTACTGTCTTTTCTCCCTGGTGCCCTCTCTCCTGTCTGTTAGAATATACATTCTTTGAGGACAGGGAAGGCTCTAAGATGGTCTGTTTTTGTAATGCTTTGGTCATAGAACCTAGAATGGGTTTTTTTTAAAAATTTTTTTTTAATGTTTTATTTTTGAGAGAGAAAGATAGAGAGCGAGCAATCAAGCAGGTGAGGGGCAGACAGAGGGAGACACAGAATCCGAAGCAGGCCCCAGGCTCTGAGCTGTTAGCACAGAGCCCGGCGTGGGGCTCGAACTCAAAAACCGTGAGATCATAACCTGAGCTGAAGTCCGACACTCAGCCGACTGAGCCCCCCAGGTGCCCCATAGTTTTTGTTTTTTTGTTTTTTGGTTTTTTTTGATGTTAAGAAAGTATCTCTCTAATTCTTGTGTTTTAGGACTTTTATGAGGAATACTTGCTGAATGTTATGCAATAACCTTTTAAGCATCTAAGGCCATGAAGATAATCGTATCCTCTTGTGTTGTTATCTTGTACTCTTTGGTTTCTCCCAGATACACTCTGAAATACTGTAAGGTTCATAGAGCCCAGTGTGTGGCTGGGGCTGAGTAGTTGTTGAGGATCAGTGAGCGACACAGCTCTCATTCTCACCGGCATGACTGGGAATGACCATTTCTCCCCTATTTTCTCCAGGTCATTTTAACTTCTTTTCTTCTGATCAAAAAAAACCCAAAAAAAACCAAAAAACAAAAAGATTAAAAAAAAAAAACGTGCCTTTAGCTACCATTTGCATTTTTTTCATTGAAGTGGCTGTTCCTGTCCTTGTCTATCTTGGGCAGATATGTGCCCCAGTATTTATCTTTTAACTTTACTTATGGTCTATTTTTTTTTTATTATCTATTTATTAAAAAAAATTTTTTTAATGTTTATTTATTTTTGAGACAGAGGGAGTGCGAGTGGGGGAGGGGCAGAGAGAGAGGGAGACACAGAATCTGAAACAGGCTCCAGGCTCCGAGCTGTCAGCACAGAGCCCGACGTGGGGCTCGAACCCACAAACTGTGAGATCATGACCCGAGCCGAAGTCAGGCACTCAACGGACTGAGCCACCCAGGCGCCCCTCGTCTATTTTTTATTATAAAATATTTTAATTACTGTTTGTTCAAATTACTTTCTTCTTCCTTTATCGCTTCTGGGTTTCTGTTGTTGTTGTTTTAAATTAAGGAGCCTACGTTATGCTTAAACGAATATTCTCTTAATTAAAAAAAAAATATTTTTTAAGTTTATTTATTTATTTTTGAGAGAGAGAGAGAGAGGGAATATCCCAAGCAGACTCCACGCCACCAGTGTAGAGCCCAGTGCAGAGCTCGAACCCACAAACCGTGAAATCATGACCCAAGCCAAAATCAAGTCAGGTGCTCAACCTGCTGAGCCACCCAGGCGCCCCTCTTAATTTTCCTTTTAATACTCTTACAGAGTATTTTGAAGATGGTATGATGTATTTATGTATGTCTATTCTATTATTATATGTAACATCTTTTTCTCTCAAAATAGAAATGCTACTTTTATCCTATGTTAAATTTCCGTATGCCAACAAAATGAGACAGATCCGCTAAATGTTAAGACTTGGAAAATGTTATCTTTGTACATCTCTGTATTACCAATTCATCCATTAAATAAAATAGC
This sequence comes from Lynx canadensis, assembly GCF_007474595.2. Lineage (NCBI taxonomy): Eukaryota > Metazoa > Chordata > Mammalia > Carnivora > Felidae > Lynx > Lynx canadensis. The sequence continues at coordinate 63,133,571 of NC_044319.2, read as the reverse complement.
CCTGTTCCTTTTAGTGTTTGTCTTTCTTTCAAAACATTTGGGACAAAGATGGCATTAATAAATAAAGAATAAAAATTAGTAAGAACTATTTGTTTTGAGTTTCTTGTAAGACTGAATAGGAGATTGGGGGGAAAGGATATTGGCATTTTCACCATAGACTTATCATATACTAAATGTTTGTATAGCTAGGAACCAAATAAATACCAAGCTTGTGGGAGGAAACGTAGAAGCAGATCAGTGATTCCCATCTTTAATATGAGAGGAATAACATAGAATACTCTGCAGTTCGGGTTATTTTTCCCTAGTATTGATGGATAATGCTTATTTATCCAGACTCTTAGTACTTAGTATACAAAGTTTCAAATATATTACACCTTTGCCTTGAAGTTGTCCTGAAGCGTTTATCTGCTTATGTATGGATCTTGCCCCTCTAAGCAATTTTCTGCTCAAGGACTGTATGCTTCTGCATGAATCTGTTTGTGTTTCATGTTGCTACAGGAGGAGTTGGATTTGTCTTCTGCTTCCCAGATGTCTCCCCTTTCCTTGTATGGTGAAAGCTCTCATAGTCCCTCCTCGGCAGAGCCATTGAAAGAAGATAAGCCCATCATTGGCCCTAGGAGCAGAGTTGGTATGACTCCACGTCCTAACTTGGACTGAGCTGAGGCTCCGTTTTTGAAAAGAAAACGTTGGATTAAGTTCATGTTTATTAAGCTGGGTTTTTGGTTTTAAAAGAGTGGACCTGTTTTGTTTGTTACGGTTAGTTAATGTGGAGAGGAAAGGCAGGGAATCATCTTCTTTGGTTGTTTTGTCTTTATAGGTGAAAAATGCTTTGAAGTAGAAGTAGGCCTCATCATTTTCAAGAGAGAATGCAAAGATTCAGTTAAAGATATTGATTGTGAGGGCCATTTAGTTGTGACATTTATTACCTCTTAATCTTTAGGCTTTATTCAGTGATTTTAGCTGTTCTCCTTTACCAGTTCATATATCCCCTTCCCAACGCTGCAGCTTGGTCACAAAGGAAGATCTCACTACATATATATATATATATATATATATATATATATATATATATATATTTTTAACGTTTATTTATTTTTGAGACAGAGAGAGACAGAGCATGAACAGGGGAGGGGCAGAGAGAGAGGGAGACACAGAATCTGAAACAGGCTCCAGGCTCTGAGCTGTCAGCCCAGAGCCCGACGCGGGGCTCGAACTCACGGACCGCGAGATTGTGACCTGAGCCGAAGTTGGCCACTTAACCGACTGAGCCACCCAGGCGCCCCTATTTTTTTTTTTTTAATGTTTATTTATTTCTGAGATAGAGACAGAGCATGAGTGGGGGGAGGGGCAGAGAGAGAGAGAGAGAGGGAGAGGGAAACAAAGAATCTGAAGCAGGCTCCAGGCTCCGAGCTGTCAGCACAGACCCCGACGCGGGGCTCAAACTCACAAACTCTGAGATCATGACCCGAGCCGAGGTTGGTCGCTCAACCAACTGAGCCGCCCAGGCGCCCCTCTCACTATTTATAAAATAAATAAGTCATGGAGATGTCGTGTATAGCATGGTGACTGTAGTTAATAATACTGTGTTGCATATTAGAAAATTGCTAAGAGATTACATCTTAAAAATTATCATCCTAAAAATTGTAACTGTGCTAACGTGGTAATTCGACTTACTGTGATGATCATTACATGATACAAATACCGAATCATGTCGTACACCTGAAATTAATATAAGGTTATATATCAATTGTACCTGAAAAGAAAAGGGGAAGACCTCAGATTAAGGACCTTTCTTGAGTCCAGTAAGATCTAGAGTGGCTATGCTTAAACTCCAGTTGAGGATACTTACTAAGAAGTCAAGATAATGTGTAGAAAAAGGTGTATAATGGAAGCTGTGTTCTGGGAATTGCTTTCAGATTGATTTGTGATTTGTTTGGATTTTCTCCAGCAAATGGAATGACTCCAAAGAAAAAAATTCAGATGACTTCAAAACCTTCAATTCAGCCCAAGCCTTTAATACTTCCAGCAGCACCCAAGACTCAGACAAACTCCAGCGTTCCAGCAAAAACCATCATAATTCAGACACTGCCAACACTGATGCCATTGGCAAAGCAGCAACCAATTATCAGCATACATCCTGCACCCGCTAAAGGTACCTGAGTAGAATCTGAGGCTGCGTGTGTTTAAGTGATGGGCACTAAGGTTGCGTCATGTCATTTGTTTTATCTTGGGTTATAATTTCTGAGCACACGCTGAGTGCCAGGAATTGTCCTTGGTTTTGAGGATTCGCAGAGATGACTAATACGTGGTTCCTATCCTAACAAGGGAGATAGCTCTCCAGATGAGTTATGTTTGATACGTCTTTTTTCTTACAGTTTTAGTTAGGAAAATAACTGTCAGGCTTGTGATTTTGTATAGCCACTTGTAATGAAGAAGAAAATCTGGGAAACTTCCTTGGTATCATTTCATCTTGAGGTTTTTGTGTCTATGAACTCTTGTTTTTTGTTTTAAACTTTTTTTTAACGTTTATTTATTTTTGAGAGAGAGGGACAGAAAAAGAAAGTGCACACGAGCAGGGGAGGGACAGAGAGAAAGAGGGACAGAGGATCCAGATCAGGCTCTGCGCTGGCAGCAGAGAGCCCGATGTGGGACTTGAACTCACAAACCATGAGATCATGAAGTCAGTTGCTTAACCAACTGAGCCACCCAGGCGCCCCTGAACTCTCGTTTTTAAGAACAGGTCAGCATGTAAAATAACATTACAGGTCTAATAGGTGAGTTTTGGCAAAAGGATCAGGCTCTTAGTCTCTGCAGAGGCAACATGGTTTGGTAAACATGATCGTGAGTAGGGGCATTAGAAAGGAATCTGGGGGCGCCTGGGTGGCTCAGTCGCTTGGGTGTCGGACTTCGGCTCAGGTCGTGGTCTCACGGTTTGTGAGTTTGAGCCCCGCATCGGGCTCGGTGCTGACAGCTCGGACCCTGGAGCCTGGAGCCTGCTTTGGATTCTGTGTCTTCTCCTCTCTCTGCCCCTCCCCCACTTGTCCTCTGTCTCTATCAAAAATAAATAAATGTAAAAAAATAAAATAAGAAAAAAAGACAAGAATCTGAATGCTTGTCTTCATGTAGTTAAGAATGTGTGTGTTTCTATATTTTATCCACCAGATGGCCTCACATACTTGATTCTGCAGGAATTACATCTAGCATTGCAAGAAGTTATTGAGAGAAGTTCATGTTAGAGGATTTGGTAACTGTGCAGATATAGGAATCATTTGCACATGGAGATGTCTTAGGCAGATTGCCTATCACTCTTTTCATATTGCTATGTGCGCACAAGAGTAAAGGAAAACTTGTTTAACGTTCTTTCCCTGAATTTAGGACTAGGTCTTAATGGGGCATGGGTTATAAACAAACCACCATTGTTACACTTGTCTTTATGGCGCTGTTCCCAGCTCTGGGTTGTTCATTCACTTCTTTGGAGCAAGAAGAGCAAATTTTAATGAGAGCAAAGGTCATAAATTTGATTTCTAGTTAATTTGTTAGTTTTGTTCTATTCCAAGGTCGTGAACAATAGGACATTGACAAAGAGAACCAGGTGGGAGACTGGACAAGCCAGTGAAAAATCCATCAATCTCTACCAACCCCCCCCCCCCCCCCCCCCCCCGACAAACCTGAGATACCTGTGCTTTCAGTGCAGGGTCAGAACTGCTGCCTTTATCGTGCGAAAAATAGTGGTCCTACAGAATGGGTATGCTTGTGGTCTGTGAATGGATGTAAAGTGTTCATGAACTCCTTGAAATAAGATGTAAGATTTATTGTATATGTGGATTTTTCAAGGAGTAGTCTCCAAAACTTTTATCGGGATTTCAGAAGGGTCTGTATCTTCCCAAAGGCTAAGAATTTAAACTTGTGAAGAACCTCGTTATAGTTCCTGTAATGTATTAAAACACAAGTATACAAAGCAACACTTGACATTATTATGACAAGTGTGTAAAGCAAAGGGTATTGCTAAGAATTTGCTCTTAGCGGATCATGCTTGAGTGATAGAAGACAAACTTCTTTTCTGAGCAGGTTATCAGGTTCAGAAACCTGAATCACACATTATTCAGACTGTCAGTGCCTTCCCATTATCTGAAGATAGTACTTACGTTTGGGGAGCAGGTGCTAATATAAGGTGCTTGTCTGTTTTTGTAGTACAATCTAGAGAGTTGGTATTATTAAAACATACAGATTTAAGTATGTCTTCCATTTACTTGAAATAGGTAGAGGGGAAATACAGGAAAGGCATTTTACAGGTAATCAACATAAGTATCAGCAGTAAATATTTTACTATTAAAAGAGAAGTAATTCTTACAGGATTAAGTTCAAATTCTCTCACTTGGAAGTTAAGCGCACCATGGTTTGGCTCTAGTTTCGTTTTCTAACTTTACATTATAATCACTCCTTTTTATAAACCCAACTTCCTCTTCTAGCCTGATGAATCTGGCCGCTGTCCCTTGAATTCTCATGTTTTCCCTAGTTTCTTGGCTCAGACCGTTCTGTCTGCCTGGAACAATTTCTGCCCCTAAGTCCGCTAAGACTGTTAGGAGGAGTGCAGGTGAGGGCTGGTGAAAGCCTGCTGTATCAGTGAGAATGGAGATCCAGGATAGAGAGTGCGAGTATGGAAAAGTGCAGAATCACAGGCTTGGTGATTGGATGGTTTGGAAGGGGAATGAAGGATAGAGCAGAATGTATCCTGTTTTGGGCTTTTTTTTTTTTTAAATTTTTTAATGTTTATTCATTTTTGGTAGAGTGCAAGCAGGGGAGGCGCAGAGAGAGAGGGAGACACAGAATCCGAAGCAGGCTCCAGGCTCTGAGCTGTCAGCGCAGAGCCCGATGCGGGACTCAAACCCACGAACTGCGAGATCATGACGTGGGCTGGAGTCGGACGCTCAACCGACTGAGCCACCCAAGCACCCCCTGTCTTGGGCTTTTTGAGTGGATGATAGCGCAAGTCATTGAAACGGACGATGGAAGTGATATAACTTGCCCCAGGTCATTCTGCTCATGAGAGGTAGAGTCAGAACCTGGGCCCAGTGGGTCTGGCTCACGGCCTGTAATCAGTCACGATACTACTTTGTTGCTGCTAAAAGAACGCAGAGATGTGCCCCTTGATCTCAAGAATTCTAATTGGGAGTTAACACATTTATGTAAACAGTTAAATAGCAGTCACTATGAGAACTAATGAATTAATAATACATGCAGTACCCTTCATGGAAGCTATTATTATGCAGAAATGGCAGTTAATGATAAATAACAGCCAACATTGAGGTTCTTCCTGTGTGGCAGACACTGTTATAAGTGTTTCAGTGCATTATCTTGTTGAATCCTTACATCAGCTCTGTGAGGATAGGGACTATTATTATCTTCATTTTACAGAGGAGAAAATTAAGACACAGAGAAATTATTTACCCCAGGTCGCATAGCTGTCCTATTTTAGACAAGGTAGGCATTCAGCAATGCTGGATACATAGTTTGAAGCCTTTGAAGAAGATTGACAAGAAAGAACTATTACAATCGATGAGTCATACATAGAAGCATTTAGCATTGAATCTAGCCATGTTCTGTTAAGGGGGATTTGCGTGTAATGCCTAAGAGGATTTTGAGCAGGCTGAAAGGGATAAACAGCCTTTTGGTATGTCCTTTTGGACCGTTTCCACGCTAGGAACAGCCGTCACTATGTTCAGCTGCTAACTGAGGCCCAGAACAGTTCTTTGCATTACATTTTACGATCTGTGAGCACCTTCGGGTCCGTGTTTAGCAAGTCACTCTGAGAGTTTTTCTTGAACACGTTGTAATAGAAATTTCTCCCCGTTCAGTCTTGAGACCCAAGCAGGCCTGGAGTATTTAGAGGATCCTCGGTTTAGATGCTAGCTGATTTGGGGATAGTTGTGTACCCTGGGATGAGAGGGCTTGACGTGCGTTACAGAAAACAGGAGGCGGCGGTGGCCTGTTGGACTCGGAGCCACATTCGGTCCACAGACCTTGCCTCAGTGGTGCTCTGTCTCCTCACTCCTTGATGTGGTTCTCTCAGCAAGGGGATGCTGCCAGCTAGGCCACAGACAGGACAGACTTGGGTTATTCTTCTGAGTTGAAGAAATATCCCGAAGCCTCCTGCATGTGTTAGCTGGAACTAGAAGTATGATCCCTGTCTTTGAAATGACTTAACGCTTTACACTTACCCGTCTTGTCTTTGGAATAATCCCAAAGTTCACCGAACAGTGTTTCATTTCAGGACCTTTTTATTGTACTTTTGAAACTCACAAGATGTGGAACACTGCTTCTAGTAATGCTCTTTCTCGAAGTATGGTTTTAGGTCAAGTGGTTCCCAGCCTACAAACTGTGGACCTAAGGTGTGGGTGGTGGGAGTGGTAGCCTTGGGCATTGTGCAAAAGGCATCTGCAAAACCCATATAGGGGGCAGGCATTTTCTATACATTGAATAATTTGTTTTATATATCTTTGTACTCCGGGTTTTCAGATTTTTGTGGCTATAGTTCCGAGTAATAAACTACAGATTTATTTTAAATTTTTACTAAGTTCTTAATAGCCTTTTCTCAACATGTATTTTCTCAGTCCCCGGAAACCGAATGGACAGCCCTGACCATCTTGGGTGGCCATGATACTTTTTAAAAAAAATTTTTCTTTTTAATATTTATTTACTTTTGTGTGTGTAAGAGAGAGAGAGAGAGAGGGAGGGAGGGAGGGAGAGGGGCAGAGAGAGATGCAGAATCTGAAGCAGGCTCCAGGCTCTGAGCTGTCAGCACAGAGCCTGACACGGGGCTCGAACCCAAGAGCTGTGAGATCGTGACCTGAACTGAAGTTGGATGCTTCACTGACTGAGCCACCCAGTTGCCCCATACTTTTTGATGTTAAAGAAACATATTTATATTCAGGGTGGGAACCCTTGGTTGAAGTTTTACATAATGATGAGTTAATAATGAGTGTTGTGGTTTCTTAACAAGTGTTACTAAAAAACTTGACATTTGGTCACATGCTATTTATTTATTTTTATATTTGCACATTTGGTCTAAGCATATTTATATCTGCTTCTGAGTCATTTCCTTATTTTATACGTTTTTGTTTCATAAAAGGAGTCCAAGGGAAAAGAAGATAAAAATGTTTAGTGATCATTTTTGTCCAAGTAAATTGTACGTATTACTTTTACATCTTTTGTGCTAATTTAATAATTTATCTGGGATGTAATGCTATTAACTAAATTCTACTTTTAGTATGCTTTTTGAGGCCATCTGAAACAAAGACTTTGATTTAATAGATGTGACTTTTTTTTAATGCTAAGACAGGTGTTCTTAACAAACAGGTGTTCCGAAGTATTATTTAGATTTTCAGTTTTCCTTGATCCTTTGAAATACCGAGCTGAGTTTTACATGGGTCATGTTACACTGTCTGAAAGTATAATGCTTTTTTTTTCCCCTTAAAGAAGAATTATAAATATTTATGTAATTTTAGTTGCTGGTTACTTTAGTACCTTTATTTTGTTAGATATTTTGCTCAAGCAGCTGTGGATATTGGGGGAGGCTTTCAGCACCTGATAAAATTGGCCGGATCTGAAAGGAAACATTGAGCAGGCAAGTAAGATTTTTAATAGACCACAGTTATGAGTTATAGGAGTCTTCTTTAGGTTAATGATACTGATTCTCCAATTAACATAATTGAAAAAATAATGTTAAATGTGAGGATTGAGAAAAGATTTGTAGGCCATTTTGTGTGTGTAGGGGGAGTTGGTATTGTCTACAGACTGTTTTAAATTACGGATTTATGTTTCCTGTGCCTGTTAGCTGCGAATTCATCTCAGATGGTTTTAACATTTTTTTTAAACAAGGGTATCATGAACAACTTTATAAAAAATATATTAAAAATTTTTTTTCTAACGTTTGTTTATTTTTGAGAGAGAGAGAGAGAGAGACAGACAGAGACAGAGTATGAGCAGGGGAGGGTCAGAGAGAGGGAGACACAGAATCCGAAGCAGGCTTCAGGCTCTAAGCTGTCAGCACAGAGCCCAACACGGGGCTCGAACTCACGAGCCTTCGAGCTGTGAGATCATGACCTGAGCCGAAGTCAGCCGCTCAACTGACTGAGCCACCCAGGCACCCCCAAAAGTATATTTTTAATTGAAGTCTAATTAACATACAGTCTTACTAGTTTCGGGTGTGCAGGTAACGCCTGAACAACTCTATACATTACTCAGTGCTTATCACAGGAAGTGTGCTCTACATCCCTTTATCTCACCCTTTTCCCACCCTCCTCCCCACTGGTGACCACCCGTTCTTTGTATTTAAGGGTCTGGTTTTTGTTGCTGTTTGTCCCTTTTCTCTGTTGGTTTGTTTTGTTTCTTAAATTCCACATATGAATGAAATCATACAGTATTTGTCTTTCTCTGACTTACTTCACGTAGCATTATGTTATCTAGATCCATCCATGTTGTTGCAAACAGCAAGATCTCGTTCTTTTTTATGTATTCCATTGCCTGTGTTTACCACATCCTCATCCATTCATCTCTTGATGCACACTTGGGTTGCATCTGTATTTTGGCTATTATAAATATTGCTGCAAGTTTTAACATTTTGATATTTGTAGCTCCTGTCTTTCCAAGTATTGAGTTACTGAATCACCGTTTATATATTTTTGGTGTTGTATTTCTAAATCCGATTAATTTAAAATACATGGCTCTCTTGGGGCGCCTGGGTGGCTCAGTCAGTTGAGCCATGACCAACTTTGGCTCAGGTTATGATGTCGCAGTTCATGGGTTCGAGCCCTGTGTTGGGCTCTGTGCTGACAGCTCAGAGCCTGGAGCCTGCTTTGGATTCTGTGTCTCCCTGTCTCTCTGCCCTTTGCCTGCTCACTCTCTTTCTCTCTCTCTCTTTCAAAAATAAACATTAAAAACAATTTAAAAAATAAAATACGTGGCTCTCAGTGTTCAGTATAAAAGTCTTGTTACTTACAATATGAAAAATATTTTTTAGTACTAATTTCAGAGGTTGATAGAAAAATCTATGTATAACTTACCAAGTTTGGCACGCATACAGTTGAGAAAAAATATGGAAATACATTATTAATGATAACTTCAAAGGGAACAAATTTAGTTTTCATTAAAAATACAACAACAGAAGTTTGTGTGTGTGCTGCTATTGACTATGTTTTAATTGGTGGGGTTTTTGTTTCTGTTTTTTTTTAATGTTTATTTATTTATTTTGAGAGAGAGAGCACAAGCAGGGGAGGGACAGAGGGAGAAAGGGAGAATCCCAAGCAGGCTCTGTGCTATCAGCATAGAGCCCAGTGCGGGGCTCGAACCCGTGAAACTGTGAGATCATGACCTGCAAAATCAAGAGCCAGATGCCTAAGCAACTAAACCACCCAGGCACCCCCTTCATTGGTGGTTTTAAATCCCTTCAGTGTCATCTTCCTGTTACAGCCACAGAAGAGACCTGAGTGTTCGGCATCCTCTGCCTCAATGGTCGTGCACGCTGTGATTCCTTCCCTTCTTTCTGCACTCAGGTCCAACAGTAGTGCTCTCTTCGCCTGCCGTGGTCCAGCTTCAGGCACCTGGAGTCCTGCCCTCTCCTGCCCCGGTCCTTGCTGTCACCGGGGGAGCCACGCAACTACCTAATCCCATGGTGAATGTGGTGCCGGCCCCTGTGGCCAACAGCCTGGCGAATGGAAAACTCTCTGTGACTAAACCTGTCCTACAAAGCACCGTGAGAAGTGTGGGCTCGGATGTAAGTGTTGAAACCCAGTGCTTTATCACACCTGATTTCAAAACCAACAGAACCAAAACACGCTTTGTTTTCCTTGCCTTGTTTCTGTTTTCTAAATTATTTTATACTGCCTCAAATAAAAGAATGTGCTGGGATTGCACATCTGTTATTTGGTGGCAGATTATTTTGTTAGAATCCAAGCGAAAGGTTTGAAAGAAGCTAAAGTTGTTTGATAAAAAGTGACGTATAGGGGCACCTGGGTGGCTCAGTCGATTGAGCGTCCGACTTCGGCTCAGGTCATGATCTCATGGTTTGGTTCGTGAGTTCAAGCCCCGCGTCGGGCTCTGTGCTGACAGCTTAGAGCCTGGAGCCTGCTTCAGATTCTGTGTCTCCCTCTCTCTGCTCCTCCCCCACTTATGCTCTCTCTCTCTCTCTCTTTCTCTCTCTCTCTCAAAAATAAAGCAACCTTGGGGGCGCCTGGGTGGCTCAGTCGGTTAAGCGGCCGACTTCGGCTCAGGTCATGATCTCGCGGTCCGTGAGTTCAAGCCCCGCGTCGGGCTCTGTGCTGACCGCTCAGAGCCTGGAGCCTGTTTCAGATTCTGTGTCTCCCTCTCTCTCTGACCCTCCCCCGTTCATGCTCTGTCTCTCTCTGTCTCAAAAATAAATAAACGTTAAAAAAAAAAATTAAAAAAAAAAAATAAAGCTTTGGGGCGCCTGGGTGGCTCAGTCAGTTGAGCATCTGATTTCGGCTCAGGTCATGATCTCACAGTCTGTGGGTTCGAGCCCCACGTCGGGCTCTGTGCTGACAGCTCAGAGCGTGGAGCCTGCTTCCTATCCTGTGTCTCCCTCTCTCTCTGCCCCTCCCTCACTCTCACTTTGTCTCACTCTGTCTCTCAAAAATAAATAAATGTAAAAAAAAAAAAAAATTAAAATAAATAAATAAAGCTTAAAAAATTAAAAAAAAAAAGTGACGTATGCATACTTTGCTGTAACTCCTTCTTTCGAGCCCTCTCCTCACATTCTTCAAGCCCTTCCCCAGCCCAGGCAGATACTAGTGTCTTACAGGATTCTTTCATTCAGGTCTCCTGATTGAAATGTCTTTGGCAAGACCCAGATAAGAGTCTGTAGACTATTTTCTCATCAGGGTTTATATTTCTGTCCTGACTTATGAAGGGTTTTCACCCCTGGGTAATAACTTCCTGCTCTTAGGAATTCTGTCTCAGTGACTAGTTGGTGTTTTCCCATCTTTGCAAATCTTCAGGTTTTCTAGCCTGTTGAAGGTTTCTTTTTTTTGTAATTTATAAATCACAGAGTTTCCTAAGATTTGGCCTCCCTGAAGCCAGTTATAGCATTTGCCAGCTAACTCTGCTTTCTTAAAAAGTGGTACAAAAATACCTCACGTTATGTACTAAGAAGTAATTGAATATCATGGGCCTAAAGTTTAATGAAAGTTAAAGTCAAATAACCATTCTAATAGTGGATTCTCTCAAATTGTTACTGGGAAGCCAAATTCATGTGTTTTCTTTAAGATAAAAGTAGATATTACTGACTGTGAATATTGCCACACTACCTTTTCTTCAGGTATTGCAAAGTACTTTTTTTTTTTTTTTTTAATTTTTTTTTTTCAACGTTTATTTATTTTTGGGACAGAGAGAGACAGAGCATGAACGGGGGAGGGGCAGAGAGAGAGGGAGACACAGAATCGGAAACAGGCTCCAGGCTTTGAGCCATCAGCCCAGAGCCCGACGCGGGGCTCGAACTCACGGACCGCGAGATCGTGACCTGGCTGAAGTCGGACGCTCAACCGACTGCGCCACCCAGGCGCCCCTGCAAAGTACTTTTAAAGTCCTAAAGCGCTGTGAGTTCTTAAGGTTATCGAATACTGTCTGATCGGTCCACCCTAATTTATTAACCCAGCGTGTCAGCCCAGTAGTGAAATTGCTCCTCTGTTGCATTAAACACAACCGAGTGACCTCAGCCAGAAATATTGTAAAGACCCATAACAAAGGAATATTTTCTGATGAAGCAGAACATTGAAGGTCTGCAGTAATTCCCATAGCGTTTATAGGTATTGAAAACTGCACCCAGACACGGGGGAAGATTAGTGTTGGACGAGAATAGACATGGATAGTACAGGATTAGCCTTGACTGTTAACGTTCCTTTAATTTGAGGTCCAGAAAAGGTTAAGCACAGTGCCTGTGGCATAATAGGCACTAATACACAGTGTGTGTTTCAGTTGAAGATGAAACGATACGCTGGCATTTGCTTGAAATACTCTGGGGGTGGGGCGGGGAGCCCAAGTTGGAGGAAACAAGATCAGCAAAATGTTGACAATCATCAAAGTTGGGTGTGTTGTCTTTCCTTCCTTGTGGTGTGTGGGAAAATTTCCACAGTAAGTAAACAACAATCGGCGTCCAAAACAATTCCGTGGTTTTGTCAGTTAAAAAGTTGTATGGGGCACCTGAGTGGCTCCGTCGGTTGAGCATCCGATTCTTGATTTCAGGTCAGGTCATGATCCCAGGGTCATGGAATCGAGTTCCTGGTTGGGCTCTGTGCTGAATGTGGAGCCTGATTGGGATTCTCTCTCTTCTACCCTCCACCCTTCCTCTGCCCCTCCCCTGCTTGCACATGCATACTTGTTCTCTCACCCTTTTTCAAAAAAAAAAAAAAAAAAGGATGGGGGGGAGCCTGGGTGGCTCAGTTAGTTAAGCGTCTGACTTCGGCTCAGGTCATGATCTCACAGTTCGTGGGTTCGAGCCCCGCATCGGGCTCTGTGCTGACCGCTCAGAGCCTGGAGCCTGCCTCGATTCTGTATCTCCCTTTCTCTCTGCCCCTCGCCTGCTTGCTCGCTCGCTCTCTCTCTCTCTCTCTCTCTCTCTCAAATATAAATAAACATAAAAAAATTAAAAAAGAAAAAAAAGATGGTACAACCAATAAAAGAAAGGGTGTGCTTTTCATAGGAGGCCGAGAAGGCTAAGAATGATGAAAGAGGATTTTCAAAATGACCCTTTAAGTTTTCCTTTCAATCCTCTTTAAATTATAAATTGAATGTTTCTTCTGTGCAATGGAACTAACAACAGAAAATATCAAAGTTGTCTTTATTCCATGTTAGGACATTTAAAGTATTTATTTATTTATTTTTAATTTTTTTAATGTTTGTTTTTGAGAGACAGAGTGAGTGCGTGTGTGCTTGCATACGAGTGGGGAGGGGCAGAGAGAGAGGGAGACACAGATTCCGAAACAGGCTCCACGTTCTGAGTTGTCAGCACAGAGCCCAATGTGGGACTCGAACTCATGAGCTGTGAGATCATGACTGAACTGAAGTTGGATGCTTAACCTACTGAGCCACCCAAGTGCCCCTAAAGTATTTGTTATGAAATACCTTAGACATGGAGAAAGGTAGAGACTAATTAGAACTTTAGAAAATATAGATTAACAGTATGTCACAGTTGTTAAAATACTAACATAATGTCAGTCCGTATTCATAGACTTACAACGTCTGATCATGGGGCCAGTCCAGAGGAATGTGGCTAGGATGGGAAGGGTGTCTGGAAACTATGTTCTGGGTAGAGGCAGCGTTTAAGGTTTGGAATGACTCAGTAAACTGAAGAACACTGAATGTAGATCTGAGAGGCGATTCTAGGACGTGAAGGTTGATGTGTGGAAAACAGGGTGATTGATCTGGGTTATTCCAGAGGACTCAACTAGAACAGATACAGGAAGCGTTATTTAGAAAGGGTCCTTCCAATCCTAAAATCCTTTGATCCAGTCATTGTATTTAAAAATAGGAGGAGATCTTTTAACTTCTTTCTTCCAGCTAATATCTGAATAATAAGCGTCTTTTTTTAAAATTATTTTTTAATGTTTATTTTTGAGAGAGAGCGAGAGAGACAGAGTGCAAGCAGGGGAGGGGCAGAGAGAGAGGGAGACACAGAATCTGAAGCGGGCTCCAGGCTCTAAGGTGTCAGCACAGAGCCCCACTGGGGACTTCAACTTGTGAACCGCAAGATCATGACCTGAGCCCAAGTAGGATGCTTAACCAACTGAGTCACCCAGGCGCCCCTAAATAATGAGCATCTTAATGTTGGTACTCATCATTGTGTTCTGCTGACCCATTTTGTAATCTCTGAACATTTCAGTTGATTATTTATTGATCAATTAGACATTCACTATATAACTTCTCTGGTGCGAAAGACCATGTTTGTTCTGCTCTTACACTCTTAAGAGTATTCTGTAAATCTGGTGAATAATTTACTGATGAAGCCTCCATCAACATTGAACTGGGGGACGTGTGAGATGCAGAAGTATAGAACCAATAGGTATGATTTTTTTTTTAAGCAGTATTTATTGGCTAGCATTCTTACTACTTTTCAGAGTGTAGAGTCGACAGTATTATAGGAGAAAGATTTCAAGTACTGTGTGTCTAGTGCAAGAGACCTAAAGGCGATTAGAATAAATTTTCTAGTCAACCTGAGTTGAGGTTTTGTGCTTATTTTTCCTTGGCCTGCATATCAGGAAGTGAGCCAGGCTTTTTCAGTATGAGTTTTCTGGTAGAGGTTTTGATTTAATGTTTATTTCAAGTGAAGAAACATCAGTCTGTCCTATCAGCTGGCCAAGCCTCTCAGGAACCCAAAGTAAATTTGTTCCAGAAGGAGCTGCAGGAAACTTTGATCTGCTGGGATGGTCTCCTGTGTTAGTAACGTGGTTGACCTTAATAGTGCGTGCATTTGTTAGACTCAAGTCCCATGAAATTATGATAAATTTGAAGTGGTATAAATTTCTGATTAAAAATGGCCCAAAAGAAAAATTTTTCATTATGTGCTTTTTGTGCTTTTAAGCCAAAAGTGTGGTGAAAAAGCAGTAATTCAGCAAAAGAAAGCGTATCAGTCTTTTGTGGCTTTGTAAGGCTGACATGGCTTCTTTTTTCCTACCTTTTTTGTTCTTTTGTTTGGCTAGTTTCAGTCTCTGGAGACCTGCTACTGCCCTAAGTAGCGTTTTTTGCATACCATATTCTGCAAACTGCATTAAGTGCCACATTTTCTGTTATGAAACAGTTTGCCTGGTTCAAATTATAATCTCACTCTTCCTGCCTTTTGCTGGTAAATCTGTTCTGTTTAACTCTTGGAAACCTCACCTAAGTTTTCAAGAAATGTGGTTGGTTTTTGGCTCTGATCGTGATGGAAAAAATGAACATGGTCTCTCATTTCAGGGTAGAAATTCTCTTATGCAGTTTCTTAGTAAATGGCAATCTTGGAACTACAGAGTTGCCTTCATAGGAGAGCGTGCTTATCTTTCTTTAAAGGGCCGTTGAATGTTGCCAGACGTGGAACCAAGGGCTGAAAGCAAGCCGTCTGTTTAAATCTGCATTGCTGTAACTACTGCCCTCTACCCACCATGATTCCATAAAGTTCATGAAGCATTATGGCTCTGGTTTTAGGTCCATGGAGTTAAATTGTTGTAGTTGTCTTGTTTGGGATAAAAGACCAGGAAAAAAAAAAAAGTGTGGTGAAATTGTATTGTGTGTCCTTCGCACTGGGCCAAGGTGAAGCAAACCCCTATTGGAAATCAGTAGGTGGTAACAGTGGAAAGAAAATGATCAGGAGCTAGGTCAGAACTCGAAATCACATCAGATTTCGAGCCTCAAATCATCATCAGAGGCTGATCAGGGAGAAATCACATCAGATGGGAGGCTGATCAGAGACAGGCTCTGCTGACAGGAGGCCCCAGGCCGCCTTCTCAGCCCATTCACCCCATGAAGCATCTTACAAACCTTTTATTACCTTGTACTCTCTAATTCTTTACTTAGTGACCTTGACCCTCCCATCCCAGTCTCCTCCCTTTGGGGGATCCTGCCCTAATCACTAAAGCCATCATAAGAAGCTGGGTGCTGGGGAGATCCCTTTCTACCTGCCTGCAGGTATTAGAAATGGCGTGAATGGGATTCTTCTAGCATAGTGAACTGGAACTTTGTCACTTCGTTTCTCTGGAGACACCGTTATACCGTTAGGTTTAAGATTTCGGGTATGTTAGTACTGTGAGCGTGGAGGTCACATGATATGGGCCCAGACGGATGCTGTGCACACGGTGTTTCTTTATTGCAGCGAAGGAATGCTGAGCTTTACAGCAAGTGGTGGGCAAGTTTCCTCATTGTCCAGAGGAAGACATTACCTCATCTCTCAAGGTTTCTTGCTGGAAACAGCCCTGAGAAATGGCCTGGGTAAAGAGTGGTCAGGGCCTTGTATTCTTGGCATGCCCGGGAAGACGTATAGTAACACGACTCACAAGAGACCCTAGAGAAGTCCCTTTCAAGGAAAATACAAATCTAATGTAATTTATTTCCAGTGCAAAGCAATGCAGAGAAACTGTTAGAAAAATGGAGAGTGCCTGTGCTCTATTTTGGAAAAAAAAATTTCTTTTTCTTTTTTAATGACGCTTAAGCTGCTCGTTTTATCTGTGATACCCAAGAATGGGTTCTCTGTTAGGTCTAAGAGTGAGCTGAATGTCCTTAAATGGTGTGGCCAGCTTAGATCTAAGAAGATAAATAATGAATAGATACTTTTTATGACTAAATTCCTTCACAACACAGACATGGGATCATGATATTTCTGTAGGCTTTGAAAGTAAAGGAATCCATCAGAACAAATTCAACAGGAAGGATTTGGAGACCAAAAAAGCCATCCAGATTTTAGTAAAAGATTATTTCTGTGCTGACTGCTTTCTGGCTTTGCTGCTAGCAGGGACTCTGCAGATCAGAGAAAAACATGCTTTGTTAAAGTATTTGTAGTTTCTCCTTAGATGGAGGTGTGGGCCTTCTAAAAATTTATCTTGAATAAGGACTTTGGCAAATCATTTCATTTGTGGTTACAGTGGTTTTGGAGAGGGAACAGAAGGTGTTTCTCCCCCCGCCCTGCTGGTACCGCACTTAGATTTGTGTCATTAGGTTAGATTTGTGAACTGTGGCAGCTGTGGCATTCTTTGTTCTGTTTTTGTTTTTTTTTTCAGTTTGGCATCTTGATCAGGTTAATAAATAATTCTTGAAAAAAAATTTTTTTAACGTTTATTTATTTTTGAGAGAGAGAGACAGAGCATGAGCAGGGGAGGGGCATAGAGAGAGGGAGGCACAGAATCTGAGCTGTCAGCACAGAGCCCGACGCAGGGCTCAAACTCACGGACTCCAAGATCATGACCTGAGCCGAAGTCGGCCGCTTAACCGACTGAGCCACCCAGGCACCCCAGGAAATAATTATTTTTAAAGGGATGCTGATTTCCATCTTAATAAATAATTAATACTTAATTCCCTCTTCTCTGGTTTCCCTTCCTGCAACCTGTTCCTGAAGACAGTCCTTCCATGCCCCAGATGCTTTGTAGCTACTTGGTTCCCCTGTCCAGAAGCAGTCACTGTTACTAGTTTTTCATGCGTCGTTCCTGAGACAGTTCCTTAATATGTTGGTATTTACAGTTTTACCTATTTACCTATTTTACAGAAATGGTAACTAGTGTCTGCATGCTGCCCTGCACCTTCCTTTTCCCCTTCAGTATATCTTCGCGTACTTGCCATATCGGCACTTAGAACATTTTCTTGTTCCTTTACTAGCCGCGTGGTAGCCTGTTTCGTTAGGGTGTCCTAATTACTTAAGGTTTTTTCTTTATAAGCAGTCCCTTCGTTGAATAACTCGGTACTCATTTAATTTTGTTTACGTGCAAGTATATCTGTAGGAGAAATTCCTAGAACTGAAATTAGAGGCAGAAGGCAGGTAGTTTTTACATTTTGATAGATATTGTCAAATGGCCCTCCGTAGGGTAATTCTAATTTATTCTTCCACTTTGAGTGTATGAGAGAGAGTGCCAGTCACAGGGCCATGGACAGTGTCTCCATACACAACTCCCCTTTTCTTCACGTCCCCCCTTTCCTTGCGTCATTGATTACAGTACTGGGTATGTGCATTTGTCTGGAGAGAGAGTCTGTAGCTTTCTATGTAATTTTTTTTTTTAATAGCTTGTTGAGATAGAGTTCATCTTTAAAAGATCTAAAATTTAGTGGTTTTCAGTATATTCACAAAGTTGTGCTATGACAGGAGCTGCTATCTAATTGCAGAATGTTCTCATCCCCCTAAAAAGAACCTCCATACCCATTAGTGGTCATTCCTATTCCCCTCCTCTCCCCAGCCCCTGGCGATCACTAACCTGCTTTCTGTTTGTATGGAATTGCCTATCCTGGACATATTATGTCATGGAATTATACACAGGGTGGCCTTTTGTGTCTTCCTTCCTTCCTTCCTTCCTTCCTTCCTTCCTTCCTTCCTTCCTTCCTTTTTTCTTTTCTTTTCTTCTTTCTCTTTCTTTCTTTCTTTCTCTCTCTCTCTCTCTCTCTTAGTTTATTTTGAGAGAGAGACAGAAAGAGAGAGCATGAGTGGGGAGGGGAAGAGAGAGAGAGAGAGAGAAGGAGAGAGAGAGAATCCCAAGCAGGCTCCACACTGTCAGCACAGAAGAGCCTGATGTGGGACTCGAACTCACAGACCATGTGATGGTGACCTGAGCCAAAACCAAGAGTTGGACGCTCAACCGACACACAGAGAGAGAGAGAGAGAGAGAGAGAGAGAGAGCGTGCGCGCATGAGCAGGGGAGGGGCAGAGAGAGAGGGAGAGAATCCCCAGCAGGCTCTGTACTGTCAGCACAGAGCCTAATGTGGGGCTCGATCTCACAAACTATGAGATCATGCAAGAGTCGATGCTTAACCAGCTGAGCCACACAGGCGCCCTGAGATCAAAATCAAGGAGGTTTAACTGACTGAGCCACTCAGGCACCCCCAAACCCTTTTTGATTTAGAGAGTGTTTACAAATCAGTGAGAAAAATGCAAGTTAACCCAATAATCAAATGGACAAAATACGTGACTAGATAATTCACAAAGGAGAAGGGCCAAGTATTTCGATGGCTGTCTATTCTGGAAGGGGCATGCCCCCTGGAAGATTATATTTTATGACTGTGAAAGAATATTAATTATTAATGGAGGAGAACTTTTGACTGGTTAAATAATGATATGCAAGGATTAAAAGTGTTAGGGTTAAAATTTTCTGTGGCTCTGCAGGTGTGTGTGTGTGCGTGGGCGCATGCGTGTTAGGCTTTGTATATGGTGATAATACTAATTATATTCATAATAATGATATCTCAAATATTTACAAGTTGCAGAAACAAACCATAAGAGACTTTTTTTTAATTTTAGTTTTTTAACATTTATTTATTTTTGAGAGAGACAGAGACAGAGTGTGAGCGGGGGAGGGGCAGAGAGAGAGGGAGACACAGAATCCGAAGCAGGCTCCAGGCTCTGAGCTGTCAGCACAGAACCCAATGCGGGGCTCGAACCCATGAACCGTGAGATCATGCCCTGAGCCGAAATCAAGAAACCATAAGAGACTCTTAACAATAGAGACCAAACCGGGCGTCAGTGGAGGGCGGCGGGTGGGGGATGGGTGTTAAGGAGGGCACTTGTGTTGAGCATGTAAGATACTTAGTTAGATGTAAGTGATGAATCATTAAATTCTCCCGAAGGCGATACTACATTGTATGTTATATATATAACTAGAATTTATATAAAAATTTGAAGAAAACAATTAAAAAAAATTACAGAAACAAAAATTCTCCAGAGAACACCGGTACCTTCACCCATTCACCTGTTAACATTTTACCCCATTTGCTTTATTAGTTTGTTCATTCTGCCTGTCTCTCCATCCACACACATACTCGGTTTTCCCCCCTGGACTACTGTAGAGTAAGTTACATACTCTGTAGTCCTTTACCACTAAACATTTCAGTGTGTATTTTTTCAGAATAGGGATAATCTCTTACATACCCACAGTATAGTTATCAGCTTCATTAATTTACATTTGTAAAATACTTTAATCAACTCTCAGTATTACAGTTTTATCAGTTGACACAATAATCTCCTTTATTGAAAAATTTCCCTTTCGGTACAAGAACCAGTCAAGGGCCAGATACTGCATTTGGTTGTTATCTGTCTGTAGCTTCTTTAAATCGGGAACATTTCCACAATCCTTGTCTTTTTGACGCTATAGGGGAATTCGGCTCTAATACAGTTTTGATAAGTACTTCACATTCATATTGGGTTATAAATCATTTATTTTCACAGAGTCCTATTTGATTCTTACAAAATCCTTGTAGAGTGGGTACTGTTGATTCCCATTTTACCATGGAAGGAATCGGTTAGGTGTTTTAGCCAAGATCATCTTGCTAAGATGTCTACATTGATAAAGTAGTGTGTGCTGCACTTGTCTAAGTGCCTGACTCACAGATATTTAAGCCTCCTAACAGCCCTTTGAGGTGAACGAGATCCCCGATACATCCAGACTAAGGGGCAGACCGAGGGATCTTGGAGGAGTGTGAATTATACTTGGGCTGTTTTTCAGCTTCTGCAACTTTTAAAGGTGATTCCCAGGTTTTGTCTGTTTTTGTTTCGTAAGTCATTTTTAAAATTTAAAATCTGAAAATAGGAGCTGGGTTGTGGGCAGATATTTTCAATATTGCTTTATTTGCGCAGTTTATCTGAGCAGCTATGAGGCACATTGGTGATAGAGTTCAGAATTTTTGCCTCCTCACTCAATCTGTTCATAGCTGCAGGGTAGCTCCCCTTACTGAGCCTTTCGTATGTGTGGTACCTTGTAGTTTACAAAGAACCTTCGTGTCCATTCTCTGTGTAATCCTCGCCTAATCATCTGACCTGCTCCATCTGAGTTAGGATTCAAGCCTAGGCCTTGTCTCAGTCCAGTGCTCTTGTCACTACTCTGTGCTCCGTTAACGGGGCTTTACTTTCAACGCAGCCCTGATGCAGCATGAATTTCAAATTATTACGTCTTAAAACTTGCTGCTGCCTTTTCTCTCCCTCTACAGATGTATTCTCTTAATTTGTAAAAATTTTCAGCAGGTGGTTGTAAGTCTTGAGAGACAAAGTATAGAGACTGATCTTAGGTGAACAATTTGGTGATCTCAAAATCGACAGCAAAGTTAGTCTTATCCGTATCTTATGATGCAGTAGTCATTTCCGGGATGTGTGGTAGTTCGGTATGGGTGGTTAGCATCAGTACTGGAACCGTTTTGGTTTTAGATTGAATGAGACCTTTAGGGGATTCACGGGGTGGCTCTCAAGTTTTTGTCCACAGCCCACAGTCCACAGTAAGAAATGTGTTTTACATCTTTCTCAACACACGCGGTCTAGGGAGACAATAAGTAAGCTCTTACTACATTTTTTTTTTAAATTTTTTTTTTTTAACATTTATTTATTTTTGAGACAGAGAGAGACAGAGCATGAACGGGAGAGGGGCAGAGAGAGAGGGAGACACAGAACCGGAAGCAGGCTCCAGGCTCCGAGCCATCAGCCCAGAGCCCGACGCGGGGCTCGAACTCACGGACCGCGAGATCGTGACCTGAGCCGAAGTCGGACGCTCAACCGACTGAGCCACCCACCCAGGCGCCCCAAGCTCTTACTACATTTAAAGCATTCTGTTTCCTTTTATTTTATCCTGTGCTTTTCTGTCAAGTTTTTTTTAAGTCTCTTGTGACCCACTAAATTTATCATGCTACTTGCTATTGGGTCATAATAGGTTCAAGAACACCATTCTGGTCTAACCCCCTTTTATTACTGCCGTGAAAACGGGCCCTGGGAGCAGAAATGAGTCTTCTAAGATCTCCCAGTTACTTCACTGCAGTCCTAGACTAAGAATTAAGGACACCAGTTTCCGTACTGTATTGTCATCTGATGACTTCAGTTACTGTTACTCTTAGGTGGCTGCTCCACTTGTTTCTGGGGCCGTGCGAAGCGGGGGAAACTGCTCCGAGGATCCCTGATGATCCCTGTACATAGGACGTCCTTTGTCCTTCAGGAGGCTGTGCCCAACTGCGCAGGTTTGCCTGAGAGCGTCTGGTGGGCGCTTCTGCCTTTGCCTTCTGCCGGTCCTTCCCCTTCGCTCAGAACGGGCGGTCGCGTAGGGCAGCCCGGGCCTGCAGTTAGCAGGGGTTGCGTCTGTTACCTTTTCTCACTCGTGAAATCATACTACCTGTCCAAAGGCATTCTGCGTTAAAAAAATAAAAGTTTGTAGGGTGAAGATTATTGCCTTGACTCTGCCAATTAAATGGCTCAGGTGGCCAGTAATGAAGCTGCTTTATTTAATTTTTGGTGACCAGGAACTGGGTATAACGCGCGCACGCACACACACACACACACACACACACACACCCACACACACACAGTAGAAGAAGTAAAATGAAATTTTGGCTTTCTGTCGTGAGATTTGAGAAGAGTACAGGTAGTATAAGTGGAAAGTTTCCCCTTTTCTGTTTTGAACAATTTTATGAGAAAAAGGGGAGTATTGTGTGTATATATATATATATATATATATATATATATTTTTTTTTTTTTTTTTAAGGAGTTTTTTCTTTATTTTTTAAGTTTATTTTGAGAGAGACAGAGACAGTGTGAGTGGGGGCAGGGGGACAGAGAAGGAGAGAGAGAGAATCCCAAGCAGGCTTCCTGCTGCCAGCGCAGAGCCTGATGTGGGGCTCGAACCCATGAAACCGTGAGATGATGACCTGAGCCGAAATCCAGAGTCAGACGCTTAATCTACTGAGCTACCGAAGTCCCTCTTTCTTTTTTCCCTTTTTTTTTTTTAAAGTTTATTTATTTATTTTGAGAGAGAGAGAGGGAAGGTGAGAGAGAATCCCAAGGAGGCTCTACACTGTCAGCACAGAGCCAGACGTGGGGCTCAAACTCCCAAACCATGAGATCATGACCAAAATCAAGAGTTGGAAGCTTAACTGACTGAGCCACCCAGATGCCCCTAAAAGAGTTTTTATTTTTATTCATTTATTTTTTAGAAGTTTTCATTTTTAAGTCACTGTACCCAACATGGGGCTCAAACTCAAAACCCTGAGATCAGCAGTCACAGGCTCCATGGACTGAGCCAGCCAGGTGCCCCCAAAAGGGAGTATTCTTACGATTCCCAAGAGAAATCAAATTAGAATACTTAGTTGATTTGAATATTTAAAGTAAAGTTGTGGGGCGCCTGGGTGGCTCAGTCAGTTAAGTGGCCGACTTCGGCTCAGGTCACGATCTCGCGGTCCGTGAGTTCGAGCCCCGCGTCGGGCTCTGTGCTGATAGCTCGGAGCTTGGAGCCTGCTTCTGTTTCTGTGTCTCCCTCTCTCTCTGCCCCTCCCCCATTCGTGCTCTGTCTCTCCCTGCCTTTCAAAAATGAATAAATGTTAAAAAAAATTTAAAAAAAAGGAATAGTAATAAAGTTGCCACAAATTAAGTTTGCTAATGATTTTAGCTGTACACGTTTTTTTGGAATGTATTTATAAATATATTTACTGTGATATGCAGTAATATATGTTACATAAATTAGAAATGTGTGAGTTATAAAATGTGTGTGTTATAGAAATTAGAAATTGGCTTTTAAATCAATTTCAAATAGACAAAGTTTCTTTCTTCTTTTATTTAATGGAAAAATTGGGTTGTCTAATACGATGAAGAGGTTAATCAGTGACCGTTTCTGCTTTAGGTATCAGTTTAGAGGGAGAGATTCACCAAAATAAGAAATAGAACCAAGGCAATGGCACCCATTAAGCCAGTGATTTCATCCATGGTGATCAGTACTTGATCTGGCTTGAGGTTGTGCGAGATGTTGGAATGTGTTTTGTAGCATTAAAATATCCTATTTTTTACGGGGCGCCTGGGTGGCGCAGTCGGTTAAGTGTCCGACTTCAGCCAGGTCACGATCTCACGGTCCGTGAGTTTGAGCCCCGCGTCAGGCTCTGGGCTGATGGCTCAGAGCCTGGAGCCTGTTTCCGATTCTGTGTCTCCTTCTCTCTCTGCCCCTCCCCCGTTCATGCTCTGTCTCTCTCTGTCCCAAAAATAAATAAACGTTGAAAAAAAAATTTTAAAAAAAATAAAATATCCTATTTTTGTATCTGATTTATAGCCATACAGGACTTTGAAGCTCATTTCTTAGCAACATCACAGAATCAAAGGTCTAGATGGTCTATTTTTTTTTATAAGAACATAATATAGCATTGCTTGATCGTGAACTTTTAAAATTAGAAAACAAAATGCAAACGGATTTGGAATTTTGACTCAAATTGGTGGAGCCTTCAAAAGCAAAAGTACATGTTCATTTGTGAAAGTTCTTCTTTTCTACAAGTCTTTCTTACAGTCAAATGTTCGTTTAATAATGCAACACCTTATTTTACAGTGTAGTGGCACTAAAGGGAGAGTATTTTATAGCTGTGAAGTTTTTCCTTTTTCTTTTTCTAAGCACAGTGCTTGATGGGAGAGTTGTCTGAAGCAGGATGATCAGAAGCAGGGACTGACCACCTCTTCGCTCATTTCAGTCCTGTTAAAGCATCTGACAGCCCATAAGTGAGATGTGCCAATTGATTAATGAGCCAGAGTACTGATTTTATGTTTTCAGACTGCTAGCACAGGAGATGAAGCATTGTAGATACAGGTGTTTCCATAGCCTTCCTTTTCAAACAGGTACATAATGAAAGTAAGCACGGAGTTCACGAGGTTAGGGTGCCATGTTGAGATTCAGGACTTCCCATTTGGTATAAAAAGCAGTGTGGTGCTGTTATGTACCGGGATTGTGTGTGCTGGGCTTAGAGTCAGCTGCTCTAAGTTCTAGCTGTGGCACGTCTACTCTCCAACAGTGGATCCAATGAGGAGGCTTATTTTAAAGAATCTTGAAAACTGTAATAATTTCAACAGGAGGAGATTGATATAGAACATCAAGATAACTGAAATACCATGCATTCTCATTGCATGTCAAAGCTGATCATAATACATCCGGGGTGCCCGAGTGGCTCAGTTGGTTAAGCGTCCAACTCAGGTCATGATCTCACGTTTTGTGAGTTTGAGCCCTGCATTGGGCTCCACGCTGACAGTGTGGGGCCTGCTTGGGATTCTCTCTCTCCCTCCCTCTCTCTCTGCCACTTCCTCGCTTGTGCTCTGTCTCTCTCAGAAAGAATGAACAAAAGAAATAAATTAAAAAAGGTGATCATAATACATTCATGCAAAAATCAGTATACAAAATAGTAACTACAGTGTAATTTTTCTTGTAAAATATACCCCCCACCAGAAACACAAACACCATGGGTGTATATGTGTGTGTGTGTGTGTGTGTGTGTGTGTAGTCTGAAAATCATAATTTTTTGGTCTAGGAAATACAGAATAGCTTAAATATTATACATTCAAATAGCTGAAGATAGCTTGCTGAGATGTAAAGTTGGAACTCTTATATTTGGCAATTCCTGTGGGTTTCATTTATTTTTACTCTCTATCCTTTGTGTTTATTGGTAGTATTGAGTGTTTATTTTTGGAACTATTGTATCTTTTTCTCTGGGAAGCAATGAATGGCCACAGGTGGTTTTCATTTTTTTTAGCATGAGGCATGTGCACTGACAGCCTTTGAAACTCTCATGCTGTATAATGTGCAGGTGCTTTTATTGTTTATAGAAATTCCTAATCCTTGTTTGAAATTTATTAAATGGTGTGCCATCTGTAAGCCTCCCTAAATTCCGCAGATTAATTAGCCTTTAAAGTAAGGTTGCCTTTTATCTAACGTTAGTATAAACTCTTCCATCTGGGAACCTTCTCTTTCATGCGCTTGTTCAGTGTTCTGTATACTTTAGCACTCTGGAATTAAGTATTAATTATGGACCCTGGCCTTCTCAGTAACCATGAAGAACACTAAGAATAACAGTAGACTGAACAAAGTGGCATTGTCCAGAGACTGCTTTGACGTGGAGAAGAATCATCCATCATGGCTTGGCCGCTGCTGCGTGTGTGTGTGTGTGTGTGTGTGCGTGTGTGGTCCGTGTTACTGAAGAGCGGGATGGTTACTCCTTAGGGAAGGTTTGCCGATGATGGTTACATAAGTTAGCATTCCTATGAAGCTTCAGTAAAGGAAGGAAAAAGGAGAAAAACACCCTCTTTTGACATCTCCTGTAGTTTTTTTTGTTTTGTTTTGTTTTGTTTTTTCCCCTTGTAGCTTCTGATTGAAAGTTTGTTGACAGTATTTGGTGCAGAGAGATTGGCTTTGGCTCTTTCGAGGAAGTGTTGTGTGGGGTTGGAATTGTGTTATTATTTTAAAAGAAATCAATATTATTTAATTCTGTTTACTGGTCTCACTGAGCCATTGAATGCCACAGAGTGGAACGTTTATTTTTTTTTTAATTTTTTTTTTTTTCAACGTTTATTTATTTTTGGGACAGAGAGAGACAGAGCATGAACGGGGGAGGGACAGAGAGAGAGGGAGACACAGAATCGGAAACAGGCTCCAGGCTCCGAGCCATCAGCCCAGAGCCCGACGCGGGGCTCGAACTCCCGGACCGCGAGATCGTGACCTGGCTGAAGTCGGACGCTTAACCGACTGCGCCACCCAGGCGCCCCTGGAACGTTTATTTTTTAAAGTCAGTTACAAAACCTATAAAGTCAGTAGTTCAGTCATCTGTGTACTTTAAAAATAATCAGTTTAATATTATTTGGTGCTTTTTATGGACTTAATTTTGCTGCCTCACCCTCTGCCTCAAATAAATTAGACTAATGCTGTTAGTTCATTATGGACAAATAGGTTCCATAAGTTCTCACTTAGAAAATGTGATGCAAATAATTTTTCTCAGTAAGTTGTGATTATGGAAGATATTGTGGGTAGTAAGCAAACACGTAGAATTACATAGTTTTGGCTTCTAATGTAAAAAATTGAGGTTGGGAGAGAGTTAACACTCCCGAAACAGTGGAGAACATTAAAGTGTTCAGGTATATTTTCCAAATTATAAGGACGTAAGACATTCAGGAAAGATGGTTTAGCATAAGCACAGTGTGGAGGACCCTGAGATTTAGGTTAGTGGAGGAGACCACATTACAAGCTGGCGTAGATGGTATGACTAAAGGAATGAATTAGGTGTGTGTGGAGATTGGGGGGTAGCCTCAAATGATCAGAATTTGGGTGTGGATTGAATGGTTGTTGGGTTAGGGCAGAAGGTTTGGTTATTTAGGGGGGTGGTCACATCATGGAAGGCCTTGAAAACAGGTGGCCAACTATGATGCAGGAATAGCTTGTTTTTGCGATAGAATAGCAAGGTTTGTTGTTGTTGTTTTGCAGGGTGACTAATCTTGCAGATGGTAGACAGGAAGAGATTGGAGACCATTGAAAATATGTAGGAGACTATTGCAGTAGCCTGTAGGGATGTGGTCATGAGGGCCTGCTTTTGGAGGGTGACAGCAGCAATAGAGAGAACAGATTAAGTGAGACAACACTGTCCCGGGAAGAAACTTGGTCATTAGCATAGCCTCAGTGCATATTTAGTGAGTGAATCGGGTTGAGAGAGGGGATAAATATGGGGAATGAAGGAAAAATAAGTTGATGGTCACTTCCTCCTAGATATCTTGAGAGGCATTTATGACTGAGAGAAGATGGATAGATAAATCCAGATAGAGGGAGATGATGAGTTCAGTTTGTGGGAACTGAATTTGAAGTGATGGTAACTTTGCAAGTAGAAGTGTCCTTATAAGCAGTTGGATACGGGGTTCTGGAAAACAGTCAATTCAGAGCCTGAGTCTAAAGGTGTGTGGATATGTACATATGTGTATATGTCAGGACACCTTCTGAGTTTTGTTTCTTTTCTTTTTCTTTTTTTTTCCCTGAGTTTCTAAAGGGAAAATTGGAAGATCAATAAATAAGCCTTAGAAAAACATCAGAAGAAACCATTTCACATTTAGGTTTTAGAAGGCCTTAACCATTTGATTTCATTTTGCTTTGTTTAATATTTTTTAAAACCTGTTTTAAAACAAACATAACCTATGTTTAGAACAGATATGTTTTAAAGCAAACATAACAGTCGTTTGCTTTTTTTTTTAGTCGCTTGTTTTGTTTGTTTTTTGCTATGAACAAAAAATAATTGTTAAATAAAAATCAGTCTATTCTGATCTGGTTCTAAAATTGGCATGTTTTGATTCATTGTAACTTTTTCTAGATTGCTGTACTAAGGAGACAGCAACGTATGATAAAAAATCGAGAGTCTGCATGTCAGTCCCGCAAGAAGAAGAAAGAATATATGCTTGGCTTGGAGGCCAGGTTAAAGGCTGCGCTCTCGGAGAATGAGAAGCTCAAGAAGGAGAACGGGTCACTGAAGAGGCAGCTGGACGAAGTGGTGTCCGAGGTGAGGGCCAGCGACGCAGCCCCGACAAGATGGGTTCAAGCATTCTTTTTTCCTGAGAAACCATTGGGAATGGCGTGCACTTTAAATCGTGTAAACTAAGAGTACTAGGAAAAAGAGGGCGCATTAAGCCCTAAAGCATTTGCAGTGGGAATAAAAGCATTGGGAAAAGGAGCTCGCGAATTGTACCTCCCAACCTGCGTTTAAAAGCTGTGTTTCCGGGGTACCCCTCTCTTTCTGACTAAGTGAATCACCGTGAGGACCTTCAGTAGTCCTGCCAGGTCTTTCCCTTTAAAAAAGAAAATACAGGGGCGCCTGGGTGGCGCAGTCGGTTAAGCGTCCGACTTCAGCCAGGTCACGATCTCGCGGTCCGTGAGTTCGAGCCCCGCGTCAGGCTCTGGGCTGATGGCTCGGAGCCTGGAGCCTGTTTCCGATTCTGTGTCTCCCTCTCTCTCTGCCCCTCCCCTGTTCATGCTCTGTCTCTCTCTGTCCCAAAAATAAATAAACGTTGAAAAAAAAAATAAAAAAAAATAAAAATAAAAAAGAAAATACAGGGGTGCCTGGGTGGCCCAGTCGATTAAGTGTCTGACTTCGGCTCAGGTCATGATCTCCCAGTTTGTGGGTTCAAGCCCTGCATCGGGTTCTGCGCTGACAGCTCGGAGCCTACAGCCTGCTTTGGTTTCTGTGCCTCCCTCTCTTCTCTGCCCCTCTCCTCCTCATGTTCTGTCTCTCTCTGTTTCTCAAAAATATATAAACAGTTAAAAACAAATTTTAGAAAGAAAATACAAAATAAAATTTTAAATCGTTTCTCTGTCCACCTGACCCCCATTATGTTTTTTGCATGTTGTTGCCATGCTGGTCCCGATAAAGTCGACCTTCTCCTTGATTCTGTTCCTGAAACGTGCAGTTTCAGGATTTGCCACTGCATCGCTGTCTGGAACTGAATGGATGCCTGTGCCCAATGAGTGGGCTTCTTCCATTGGGGTTCTCTGTTTTGCCCTGAGCGCACGGGAGATTTAAGAGACGGGGCAAAAAAACTACAGATGTATCTGAAAATTCTTTGAAGACCCATAGAAGTGTTAAATGGTTGAATTCTTTCCTTTTGGGGGGGAAGAGGAAAGTGCAACAGTGGCCACTATGTTTCTTTTCTCCTGCTCCTTTGTTTTTCTCTGCTACCATCAGGGAACTAAGAAGGCTGCGCTCTAGCCTTGTGAAAAGTACCATTTCCTCACCTTTGAGGTTTGTTTATTATTATTATTATTTTTAACTAATAACTGCTGAAGAGGAGTGTGCTTATCTTACCTGTTGCTTTTTGCGAGATTAGTGTGTAGTTTAACCGTATTTGACGTGGTTATTTCTTTCAGAACCAGAGGCTTAAAGTTCCTAATCCGAAACGAAGAGCTATCTGTGTGATGGTGGTGTTGGCGTTTATAGTGCTCAACTATGGACCCATGAAGTGAGTGTGTTTTGTCTGCAAACACTGTTTATTTATTTTGGATACAAACACTAAAAATTTTAGTTCTCATTGTTTTCACCTCTAGTCATAAGCTAGGGAAAAACAGATTTGTTTTGTTTTCCTCGGAGACAATATTTAGGTGAGAAGAAAGGAGAAGAAAGACTCATTCCTCTTCCTTGTTCTTCCCCTAAGTCTAGTGGAAAAATCATGTCGTTTAATGGAGAAAGCCTTAAGTTATTAAACAGATTGGTGGTGAGGCAGAGTTCGAGCCCCGCGTCAGGCTCTGTGCTGACGGCTCTGAGCCTGGAACCTGCTTTGGATTCTGTGTCTCCCTCTCTCTGCCCCTCCCCCACTCATGCTCTGTCTCTCACTCTCAAAAAAAAAAAAAAATTAAATTAAAAGATTAAAAAAGAATTAAAAAGAATACCGAACCATTACATATAAACATAAATAACATTTTTATGGAAAATAACTATTTTCCAGACCCTCAAAAATTGAGTGAGAGGAGTAGCATCATTTTATTTATATTTGCCAAAAATCCCGATAGAAGCCAGCTCTATTCTCCTGTTTCTTCCTGCAGTCCGTTGTGATAAATTGTTTTGGTTGAGATAAACGAAGAAAATCTAGATTCCCATAGGTATGTAGTTGAAAAGGGGAGAAACTTGCTGACCCTTTGAAAGAATCTTGGGATCCTCAGGGCTTCACAGAACTGCTGACTTAATTTCTTTAACTGTTCTCCTATTAATGGGCATGTAGGTTATTTTGAGTTATACAAATATATATACATATTAAATATATACCAGATATACATTTAAACACATAAATGTTTATGTGCACATATAAAAATATAGTTATGTAAAACACATAGATCTAAAATGTATACATATAACACGTATTCATATATATATGTAGAAAGAGTATATATTATGGGTATATATTTATTAGAATCTAAGTATTCTGATTCATACCTTAGAATTAGAAGGTATGGATATCTGGAATCGTGATGGAGTCTGCCAGATTGCCTCAAGTGCTGTGTGCTCATTTCGCATCTAGGCTATTATATAAGGTGCTTATTTATTCATTCAGTCACACATCCGGCAGATATTTATAGAGTACTTACAACTTGCCAGGTAGTGAGTAAGGAGCCAGGGATGCAAACATGAATACGAGTGTAGACTAGTAAAAGAAGTGGATATGGAACAACTGTAGCGTGAGTAAGACTTACGTAGATGTCATCTAAAGATGTGGGCCTACTCTTGAAGGGACACAGAAGTACCCAGTAACTCTGATAATGACAGTCTCGGAGGCTTTATGCAGTAGCATTCGATGAACAGTAAAGAGGACGGGGTTGGGGATACGTGTTGTTTTGTAAGCCCTCATGAGTTAATAGAGATTTGGGGGGGGAAAGACAAATTTATTTATTTTTAAAAATATTTGTTTATTTAGAGAGAGTGAGAGCTTGAATATACGTGCGTGAACAGGGGAGGGGCAGAGGGAGGGAGAGAATCCCAAGCAGGTTCCGTGCCCAACACAGAGCCTGAAGTGGTCTCGATCTCACAGCTGTGAGATCGTGACCTGAGCTGAAATCGAGTCAGATGTTTAATTGACTGAGCCACCCAGGTGCTCCTCACTTATTTATTTTTGAGACAGAGTGAGAGAGCGGGGGAGGGGCAGAGAGAGGGAGAGAGAGAGTCCCAAGCAGGCTCTGCACTGTTGGTGCAGAGCCCAACATAGGGGTCGATCCCACGAACCATGAGATCATGACATGAGCCCGTGTCAGGAGTCGAATGCTCGACTGACTGAGCCACCCACGTGCCCCAGAGACAAAGACAAAATGTTTTTTGATGACTTAATGATTTTTACATCTGAGGATGAAGGGGGTGTGTGGGGGGATGGCTCTCATTTCTGTGAACAGAGGATTGATTGATTTTGGAAAGAGGAGGCAGACGATGGTCCCATTTTATCAAGACGGTTTTGTGTCCAAAAAATTAGACGGACGGTACAAACAGCAAAATTGAGAATGGAGAAAGCTCAAATACTTGAACATCCTGAGGAGTAGCCAGAGGAGATCTGTGTCTGTTTCTTCGTGGAGGCTTTTGGAACAGAAAGCCAAGAAGTACTGGGCAGATCTGGGAAGTGTTCAAGTTTAAAAAAAAAAAGCATGCTTAAAAGACTTAGATCGAAGAAAAGCAACAAAGAGCTGGAGGGAATGAAGAAATATCAAAGTATCTTAACAGGTTGGGATTTGTGCAGACACCAAGAAGAAAGGAGAAGAGAAACTGGCCACGAAACTCATAAAAAGCCAGGAACTGTTTCTTCTAGAGAAAGTCTGGCACGGACGGTAAAGCATCAGAGCTGAGAGGGCAGCACGAGGGGTCTGAAGGACTGACCCGTGCCCCCCTGCACCAGACGTTGGCGGCGTTGCTTCTCCATCCCGTATGGCCCTGGGAAGCTTGCTTGATTGACCCTGTCACTTGCAGCCCCTTCACTTCAAGACTGAAGATCTGCTCAGGGCTGGGAATCTTCCAGAGGAGCAGAAACTCCCCACTTGAACCCCATTAGCACCACCTGGAACGTATTTGGTGACTGACTTCCACATTATGGCCTTGTAGATCTGTACACCTTGAGCGTTACTGTGTTGTCATTGGTACGGAAAAAAGCAAGACGGCGGGTTCTAACCGAGCTTCTCTCAAGTCCCACAAAACTAAGTCCGGCCAGACAAAGAGACACTTTAATGAGAGACTTCCAAAGCATTTTAAATTTAGGAAACAGAACTCTTTCAGAACAGACCACGTTTCCATAATAAAGTTGTTAGTGTGGTTTCAGATGTTCAACGTAGCATTGACCTTGTGTGCCATATCGGTATGGGTCCAAGTGAAAAATTTATAATACACAAGTTTGCTGAATATAAGTATGCCTTAAGCATTGTCTGAAGGCGCTTGGTGATGAAATGTAAATACATCTCGCATCTAAAGTAAGAGAGTTTCGTGCACCAAAACTGACTCGTTTGAAGCATCTTCGGTTGCTGAATAGTCATCACACAGAAAAAGAAAATAAACCAAACAGACTTTAAAAGGGTTAATTTTTCTGACCTTGTTGATGTTGTGTGGATGGTGAAGAAGGCATCTAGCTGTTTCTGGCACACGATTCAAAGAGCTGTCCCGCTCTGGGTGGTCCATGAAAGTAGTAACTCTGGGCAGCAGGGAATGGTTAAGCTGAACAAGTATGCATTGGTAGGAAACCCCCTTTTTACTCACTACTCATTGGGGTTGAGTCTATGTTCATTAGTTCTATTTTACTTTTTTTTTTTTTTAATGTTTAGTTTTGAGAGAGAGAGAGAGAGAGAGTGCACACGTGTGAGCAGGGGAGGAGCAGAGAGAGGGAGACAGAGAATCCAAAGCAGGCTCAGGCTCTGAGCTGTCAGCACAGAGCCTGACGCAGGGCTCCAGCTGACGAACCTTGAGATCGTGACCTGAGCCGAAGTCGGACGCTTAACCGACCAAGCCCCACATTAGTCCTATCGTATAGTCGAAGGGCCAGAAATTTAACCAAGGTCTCTTTTTAAAAATTATCATTGAAAACTCTGCCTTCTCTTCTATGCCACAGTTTTTCTCTACCATTGTCCAAGAAACCTTAAGGACTTTTATTTTTGGTAGTATATTGGGCTAGAGGTAAGGAGAAACTCTTTGCAGTTCAATATGTCAGAAAATGCTGGATTAAAAAATCAAAACTCTTACATAATGGCTGAACTGAAGACAAAGTAAGGCCTTCTCAGAGGTCAGAAGTTTAAGGTAACGTGAATCCATTGATAGGCTAGCATTGGAGGTGGTGCTTGTCCTAGAGTTATTTCCTGATCTTTTGGCCTAGAGTCTGGCAACAGGAAAGAAAGCTCTGGGGTTCTAAAGAAAGTAGGAAGTCACACCTGAGCCCCGTACCCCCTTCCCAAACCCAAATAAAGCTGGAACTTCCAAAAAATGACATTGTTAGTTGCCAAGAGAGGGGGGGAAAGTAGATTGTTCTACCACAGAGGGAGAGTGTTGGTAAGTACCTGTCTTGATACTGGCTTTGAGGAGAGTGGACATAAAGACAAACAGAAGTCTTCTGGAGAATTCATTATCACCAGACTTAACTCGTACAGGTTTGAGCCTGAATTTATACTACTGTTGTGACACCCCAAAAAACCAAACCAAAAATTTGGTTTAAGTGGCCCTGTGTTGGTACCACTAGGCTTCCGGCAGATACAAATGCAGACTCTTCTCAAGGAAGGCACTTTAAACATCCATCCTGAAAAAATTGCTGCAGATACAGTTCCGGTTGAACATGAGCAGCCAACATCCCATTTTCTCCCCCAACTCATTAAACCAGCTAGGAACCCAGCCACCATGAACAAGAGTTAGAACAGAGTCAGACTCTGAGGACTACGGGTATTCGAATCAACAGATACAGAATGCTAACTATGTTAAATAAGAAAGGGAGTTAAAGAATGATGAAGAAACCAAAGACTCAGAATTGATCCAGACATTTTGAAAAAAACATCTAGAAATGTGATAATAAGTTCAAAATAGAAAAACATGGGGCGCCTGGGTGGCTCAGTCAGTTAAGCGTCCGACTTCGGCTCAGGTCACGATCTCGCGGTCCGTGAGTTTGAGCCCCGCGTCAGGCTCTGTGCTGACAGCTCAGAGCCTGGAGTCTGTTTCAGATTCTGTGTCTCCCTCTCTCTCTGACCCTCCCCTGTTCATGCTCTGTCTCTCCCTGTCTCAAAAATGAATAAACGTTAAGAAAAACAATGACCAGGTTAAAACAACAAAATAGGCACCTTTGGAGAAAGAAATGGCGAATGGGAACACAGGGCTGAAGCAAAACAGCGTAACAGAGAGAGGAGATGGCAACCATGACAGGGACCAAGAGACTTGAGGCTACCCTACCATGGCCACGTAATCAAGGTAACATCGGTCAGGAGACATGCTGATGGTCTTGTACCTCCTGGGGTGATACAGGATACAATGACACTCACGTGACATTCTGGCCAAAAATGTATACCCTTAATTTTCTCATGAGAAAACAGCTAAATCCACGCAGAGGGGATAATGTATAAGATAAATGGCCTACCATCTTAAGTGTCAGCGTATTCAGGAAGAAGGAAAATAATTGAAAGAAGGTTTGAGACACAGAAATGGACGGCCAGCAACAACAAAAATAATAGTTGTGGATGAAGCATTTTAAAAAGTCGATGATCTAAGACATTAACAATGTTTAGCTTGCAAGGTTGAAGCACATCAAGGTGGGAGAATTTTCTGTACAATAATACCTGATAAGTAGGGAAAGGTGTGATCAAAGTTAAAACACTCAAAGTTCTTAGTCTTGTTTGGGAAGTAGGTGAAGATATTGATTGTTTAGACTTGTTAAATTACATTACCCCCTAACAAAATACAGTTGAAGTGTATCCTTTCAAACTCTGGTGGAAGCAACATCACTTAATGAGGTGGACAGACTCAACCCCAAAAAGGCATGAAAAGAGGGAAAGAAACTACTAGATTATGAAAGCCCAAAATGTGATAGAAGAAATGAATCTAGAACATTATGCATAATCACAATATGTGAAAATGGACTGAACTCTGCATTTAGAAGGCACAGATTGTCAGACTGGAGGGGGAAGAAGGCAAAATTCAACTTCTTGCTTTTTTACAAGAGAAACACCTAAAAGTATCAAGCTGCAGAAAGTCGAAGTTTGAAAGTCAGGGGATGGATGGGGTGCCTGGGTGGCTCAGTCGGTAAGCATCTGACTCTTGGTGTCGGCTTAGGTTGTGATCTCACGGTCGTGAGATTGGGCCCCATGTCCCCCTCTGCGCTGTCAGATTCTCTTGGGATTCTCTCTCCCTCTTTCTCTGTCTTTGCTCCACTCATGCTCTCTCTCTCTCTCTCTCTCTATATATATATATATATATAAATAAATAAACATAAAAAAAGTCAAGGGATGGATGGAAAAAGCAAATAGTTGCCAAAAGAATCTGGAGTTGCTTTATTTGTTCATTAAAATAATTTTTTTAATGTTCATTTATTATTTTTGAGAGACAGAGCATGAGAGAGAGAAGGAGACACAGAATCTGAAGCAAGGCTCCAGGCTCTGAGCTGTCAGCACAGAGCCTGACACGGGGCTCGAACTCACAAACCATGAGATCGTGACCTGAGCTGAAGTCAGACGTTTAACCGACTGAGCCACCCAGGTGCCCCTGGCGTTGCTTTATTAACATCAGACAGATAAACCTTAAGGAGAAAGCATTATTAGACATAATCACTTATCGATTAAAAGGTTTACCAGGAAGATATAATAATTCTAAATTAGTATATAGCTTGCAATATATAGAACTATGGGGAAAACTAGCATTCCACTGCCATAGTGGGAAATTTTGAGTGTACCTCTGCCTTGATAGACCACAGTGAAAAGAAAATCTGCAAGTGTGAGGGGTGCCTGGGTGGCGCAGTCGGTTAAGCGTCCGACTTCAGCCAGGTCACGATCTCGCGGTCCGTGAGTTCGAGCCCCGCGTCAGGCTATGGGCTGATGGCTCGGAGCCTGGAGCCTGTTTCCGATTCTGTGTCTCCCTCTCTGTCTGCCCCTCCCCCGTTCATGCTCTGTCTCTCTCTGTCCCAAAAATAAATAAACGTTGAAAAAAAAAAATTAAAAAAAAAAAAAGAAAATCTGCAAGTGTGTAGAAGGTTTGAATATTATCATTATCATTATGAAACTTGATGTAATGGCCATTTACATAATTACTGCATTTACCAACACACAGTTTTTGAACTCTAGGTGAAAATGTTAAAAAAGAGAATTGATCTGTGCCAAATCATAAAGGAAGTCTCGACAAATTTCGTAGACTAACACGTAGACTACATTCACTGCCGGTGTAATTAAAGTCGAACAGTAACAAAAAGAGAAGAACCTCCTACGCTCCTAACACCTAAAAAACACACTTTTAAGTAACTCATAGATCAAAGGAGAAATTAAAACGAATTATTACTGAATGGTGCTAAAAATGCTGTTCATCAGACCTTATAGGAAGTATATTGTGTGGAATAAGCAAATTGTAGAAGAGTATTTGCAGTAGTCAGGTAAGCATTGAGCACGTTTAAGTCACATCAAGGCCAGCCTGAGTATTTTGCCCCGTGCTGCCAAATCAGCCTGTTTACACACCACAGAACTTGCCACGTTGTGCCTGTTATTTGTTGGTATCTGGGTCTTCGCTACTATAGCTTTGTGTTGTTTTCTTTCCTTTTCTTTTTTTTTTTTTTTTGAGAAGCTGTGCCTCCATGCACTTTCTGTATCCTCAGCACCTAGCACGACGTGTACAGGACATGGCAGACGCTAAAAAAGTGCCGCCCTGACTCACTAAGATTCAGGACTTTGTCAGCCTGATGGGGAGAGATGGGCATTCCCGGTAAAGACGGTGCTGTGAGCGGATGTTCGGGGAGGATGGCTTTCACCTGCCGTGAGCAGCAGTCAGAGATGGCTGGCGCTCACCTGGCTTCTAGATCATGCTTGAAGTAGTGTAGCCACTTAATAAATATTTGTTGGATGTAGTTGAGGGGCCAAACAGGGGACAAGTGCATGATTGCACGCGAATGAGCGTAGACTGGGCGGGGGGACACAGCAGGGCTGAAAGGGTGGGCTGTGGCCAGTTCATACACGGGGGCGGGGGGGGGGGCATCCTGTTCCTGCAGAGGAGAAGGCCTAACATGGCACGTATTGTGCTGGTGACTGCTGAGTGGCGTGTGTTGTGAGCGTCTGGCGGGAAGGGGATGTACGTGGACAGAGTGATCACAGGGGAAGGCTTCACCAGGGAGAGTGAAATTCAAGATTTATAAGGAGAGAAAGGACGGACGTTCCATGGGAAGTGGAGGGCACATGACAGGAGCCAGGGCATAATACAGACATGGGAAAGACGTTATTTCCCCATTTCTACCCTTTTTGTTGCCTTAGAAAAAACAGTAACATAAGACAAAAAAAAAAAAGCCTTTTCACCTCCTGGGCCTTTTATGACTGATTAAGTTTTCTAATTTTTTTTTTCTGGTTTTATGTTTTTTATGACACCTTAATTTGCACAGCCTTTGTTTTTATCTCATTACTACTACCTTCCACATTATAAGTGTAGTTTCTTCTAATCGTTTTTCACACACTGAACCTTCTAATGGATGTTGAAATTGGTTAGGATATAATATGAATGGTTATCCGGTTTACATTTTGTGAGGATGAGGAAGAGATATTTTCATTGTAGGGGGGATGCTTAATGTTTAGAATTTCTTCCTCTTGGGTCCCTGCTAAATTAAAGCAATGTTCAAAGATTATACCTGGGGCGCCTGGGTGGCTCATTTGGTTAAGTGTCTTGACTGTGGCTCAGGTCATGATCTCACGGTTCACGAGTTCGAGCCCTGCATCGGGCTCTGTGCTGACAGCTCGGAGCCTGGAGTTTGCTTCGGATTCTGTGTCTCCCTCTTTCTCTGACCCTCCCCTACTCATGCTCTGTCTGTCTGTCTCTCTCTCAAAAATAAATAAACATTAAAAAAAATTTTTTTTTAGAAATCATACCTGCTGTTGGTCATACAGAGGCGTGGTTTTCATTGCTACTCCGTGCTGATGTGTTTCTGTTTTGTTGTTATTTTAAATTTGTCCTTCAAGACCATTTTGACATTGGGGAGGTTTAACTCTCCTCCATACCTCAGGAATTGATGTAAATCTCAGCCTTGTACAGATATCCAGGAAATAGGGTAGGGTGGAGAGAATGAGCAGTGTTCCTTTTAGACATTTGTAAAAATATTTCTTGGTGGAGGGAAGTTGAATTAATTTAAGAAAAGCAGGGGAAATAAAGGAAGAGAAAAGGAAAATGGGTTAATCTTGATGGAAGAAAAGAATCTCCAAAAGGTTCTGTTGGCAGCATGAAGTTTAACCAGCGATAAGTTGTGTTGACAATACTTCCATCTTTATAGAACAGGGTGTTTAAAGCTGGTTGGAGAAACCTCAGTCTGAGCCCTACGTGCAGTCTGTCATCTATTGTCGTGAGTTTTGTTGACTGTTGGGTAATGACACGGACCACGGGTTTTTGATGCAGAAGTTTGTCTGGAGGTTTTGCAAATTTTACTTGCCTCCTTAAAAGTTTGGATGAAAAAAAAAAGTTGGGATGATTTTTTTGTTAAATTCTCTCATAGTCGTTTGCAGCCATGGCTGTACGTTAATCATCAGTAGGAAATCTTCAAAAGGGAGGAGCCCTGCCCAAAACTTGTGGAATCTGGTAGGATGGGTCTAATTCATTTGCTCTTAAACACAATGTTTTTCCCCCAGGGAGTCTGAAGTATGTCCAGAGTTGAAAATTGTGTATAGTGTAGTATTTCTTTCTTTCTCTACATCGGCCTCTGTAGAAATTATAAGAGCATTTATCCATTGAATTAGAAGATAATCTACATAAGAGAAGTTTTATTAAATCTCTGGACAGACACCTCTGTGTTTATAGGTTTGCCTTCTGTAATTGGGGAAATGTATGGACCTATGGTTTGGACTGAGTGAGACCATAGCATAACCTTGTAAGAGGCACTTCTTCCTGGCACACAGGACTGCAGTGTATAGATTCCTTTGGTATGTTTTCTCCTTCCTATTTTATTTTATTTTATTATTATTATTTAAAATTTTTTTTTAACATTTATTTATTATTGAGAGACAGACACAGAGCGTGAGCAGGGGAGGGGCAGAGAGAGGGGGAGACACAGAATCCGAAGCAGGCTCCAGGCTCCGAGCTGTCAGCACGGAGCCCGACGCGGGGCTCGAACCCACAAACTGCGAGATCATGACCTGAGTTGAAGTCAGTCACTTAACCAACTGAGCCACCCAGGCAACCCTCTCCTTCCTATTTTAAAAGTCACTGTAATCATTCTCCTTTTCAGAAAACACAAAGCAATATCTCAAGGAGATTTTGAACATGCTGGGTCTTAAGAAAAAATAACAAGTGTTTGAAGTGGATGATGCTTTTTCCTTGTTTGTTCCGGGTTAGGCACTCTCCCCTCGTGAGAACGGAATCTGTGTAGTTTGAGACATCAGACTTGGATGAAGAAGGTTAAATCATACTTAAGGGCCGGCTACTCTGTGGTTTGCTTATGAGACTGTGCTAAAGGAACAGCTGACCACAGAAAATATGGCACTGAATTTGAGTTGTCTGGAACTGGTTAGAAATGAAATGTCTCTATTCGAACATTCTCTAAGTTTGTCAGCTTTTCATAATTTTTATAGGAAAAATTCTAGCTTCTTATCCTGAGATGAGCCTGTCCCCAAATCTGGCTCCAATTTTTTTTTTTTTTCCTGTTCAGTTGCTGAGCACATTTTGCTGTATGAAATCATTATTGGCTGTAGGTTAAAAGTTACTGTATAACTTAAATGTCAGAATTCAAACCGAGTATACATGGTTTTGTTCAGCCAGATTTTAAAGTGAAATCTAATTCAAGTTCTTGGCTAAAAGTACTTTCCACATTTATCAAAGTGACACATAAACTGAAGAAATACAATACATCTAAATACCAGGTGTTACTGAATCCTGGCTTTGCAGAGCAGTAATAGAGCTAAGGTCAGTCTGTCCCCCAAATAGTCCAATTTATTCATGTTCTTCAAAAAAGTATCTGTGCAGAGTAATTGGTTTCTTCCAGCCTCTGTAGATTTCATCCTTTGTTTTAAAAAGTGGCTTAGAGTCTGTCAAGTGCGGAGCTGAGTTTTGAGGGCATGGAAAAATCTGTTGATGATTTTCTTTAGTTTTGGACTTCATCTGAGTTGCATATTGGCGGGTTTATAAGGAGTACCCCAGTGGTTTTATCATTTATTGCTTGGCTACCTTTTCCCCAGACTTGAATTGTTATAGTGAGGGGAAAGGCATTTGAAATCAGAAACCTTTGCTAATTTCCTTCTTTACTTTGAGTAAGTCACTATGTCACTTTCAAGATAAAAGGAGATAATGTAACTTCTTTCTTTCTTTCTTTTGAGACGAGGTCATTGGGAAACTAGGGCAGGTGAGAAAACTGCCAGAATTTAGGTTGGGTACTTTGATTTTTTCTTTAGACCATAAATCTTAGTTAACCTGTATGGTGTGTCTGAAGCAGAGTTCTCAACCACTATCTTCAGTATTTAGTAATCCGGGTAGAATCCTGCTGTGGAAGTTGAACAAAACATAAACAATAAAGGAATACACAGCTTTATTTTGTAGTAAGTGAAGGTCTAGTCTGATACTAAGGTAGTATAGGATAACTTTGAAAGTTTTGATTAAAAAAAAATATATATATATGTAATTATGTATTATTTAAGCTTCTAGGCAGTTTGCTGTTAATGTCTTATTTTCTCCAGATTTGAGCTGTTTTGTAATTTCAGTAAGCATTTGAAACATAAATATTTTAATGGTCATTGTACAGATTTTTTTTTTTTTTTTTTTTTTTGAGAGGGAAAGTGCATGTGCATGAGTTGGGGAGGGGCAAAGGAAAAGAGAGAGAGAGAGAATCCCGAGCAGGCTCCATGCCTAGCAAGGAGACCCCATGTGGGGCTCAATCTTATGACCTTGAGATCATCACCTGAGCTGAAATCAAGAGTCAGACCCTTATCCGACTGAGCCACCCAGGCGCCCCTAGGTTGTTTTTAACGGAGTTATGGTCAGTGTAGCATGAACTATGAGTGTGTGGTGTGTATTTAGACTCTGTGTTGACTGTGTTCTGCACATAAGCTGGCATTAACGCATTATGTCCACAGTTAATTTGTCCTAGCCCATGACCTCTGAATAGCTGATCTGTATGCCTTATAAGGCTTTGTTTCTCAGCCCTTCTCAGTAAAGCAGCATTACTTACTTTCATTTTTCTTTCCTGTGTGGGTTTTGTTGATGTTGTTGTTGTGAATTTGAAAATGCGAGATAGATAGATGGAAATAAGACAGTGGGAAGAAAAGAAGATGAATCAAAAGGAGAAGATAATTAGTTGCATAATGTAGATTGGCTGTATGTTGATATCATCTGTGCTTGGTAGAGGATTTTGTGTTTACCGTGTTAAGCTGGGTTTTTTTTTTTAATCAAATATGTGCTGTGCACCAAGCATACTAATCTAAGCACTTTATATAAATTAATTCTCCTACAACTATAAGGGCAGTATTATCTCCATTTTACAGACGAGGAGACTAAAGTCACAGCTGATAGTGTTGCAGAGCTAAGATTGATAATCTGGGTCCGGAGCCCTTGTCTTAAT
Organism: Lynx canadensis; assembly: GCF_007474595.2. Classification (NCBI taxonomy): domain Eukaryota; kingdom Metazoa; phylum Chordata; class Mammalia; order Carnivora; family Felidae; genus Lynx; species Lynx canadensis. Next base: position 63,091,894 of record NC_044319.2, on the reverse strand, counting down.
CACTAATAGAGCCATCAGGCCGAGGAAAAGAAGTTGGTATTGACAGAATGAGGAGAGGAGTCAGGACTCTATCCAGTAACATTATTCACCTCTCTAAAGCTTAGGATGGGCTGTGAAAGGAGTAGAAAATGCTCATTTTATAAGTTGGATGGATTGATGTAAATGTAACAGAAAAGAGATTGCACTCAAATTTACAGGCATCTTTTTGACATTTGGAATGATAGGAGGATGGCTTTCCCAGGTGAGAAGATACTAAAGTTGTTTGCATACAGACTTTTTATATTAAACATTGACTCAGTGGGATATCAGCAGTTGAGTAAGCACAGTGTATTAGTCATCTATTGCTGTGTAACAAGTCACCCTAAAATGTAAAGGCTTAAAACAACATTTGCTCTGCTAAAGTGTCTATGTGATTTGGGCAGGGCTCAGTAGAGGCAGCTCTTTGTTTCTGTGAGTGTCAACTGGGTGGCTTGGGTTCGTGGACCCCTTCCAAGATGGCTCACTCATCGCGGTCAGCAAGGTGGCGCTGGCTTCACCTGAGACCTGAGCCAGGGCTGTGGGCCAGGGTTCTCCGTTCTTCTTCAGTTAGGCCTCTCCCGTGGCTGGGTTCCAAGAATAAGCATCACCTATTAGAAGACTGCTTTCTTGATAATTGTTCACCGAATGAATGACAGGATCTCATGCGGTTTTCTTGCTCCTGTTGGCTGACTTGGCAAACTTCCACTGTAAAGTTCATGTTTCTTCTCAGGGTCTGGTAATCCCAGGTTCTGAGAGCTACTTTTGAGAAAGTTTTTGAAATCTTGATTTAAAGATTGATTTCTCCATTCAGTCACATTTCTGTTTCTAGTAAATTACCCCCAGTCACTACGAGCCTGCAAAAATCATCTGTGAACCATTCAATAAACAGAAAAAACTTTAGAGAACTTTTTGTCTTTAGTCTCATTTGCAATGAAAATTAACATAATTTCCTCTTCCTGGATCTGGAGATGGTATAATAATGAGTTCACCACCTGCTATTCTTGAGTTGTGAGTTAGTGTCCCTAAAATGAAGATCTGGATTTTTCTCTTGACATGAGGTAGAATAGAACATAAATTTCATCTGTTATTTAAAAAAAAAAAAATTATTTCCTCTAAGCTAGGCATTGTCCTAGAATAAAACACAGGTCCCTGTACTCCTTAAACATATATTCTAGTGAGGACAGACTGACAAAAAGCATAAGTAAATATAATGATACAGTTGTTTCTTTGGATAAAGGGATAAATTCTAGCAGAGTGAGTGGTTTTACAGGTGTGAGGGTGGGTGTTGGAGCTGGAGTTTTAAATAGCGATCATTGTAAAGTAGACATTTGAACCAAGGCTTAAAGAGAGGGCTAACAATATGGATATGTGGGGGAAGGGCATTCCTGGCAGAGGGAACAGCCAGTGCAAGTGCCCTGGGGTTGGAGGTGTGCCTTACATGTTTAGGGAAAAGCACGGAGGTCAGGGTGGCTGGGCTGAAGTGAGCAAGGGGGAGAGAAACAGGTGATGATGCCGGAGAGGGAAGATGGATGGAGGGGTTAAGTTTAGTGAGGCCTTGCTCATTTTAAGCGTTTGGGCTTTTACCATTTTTTTAGAAATAGGGAGCTGTCTGAAGGATTGAACAGAGGAGTGACATAATAATCTGACCCAGATTTCAAAACAGTCACTCCAGTTGCTGTGTTGTGAGTAGGCCGAACCTGGCAGGCAGGAAGACCAGCTGTACCATTGACTTCTCTGTGTCCCCCTTGGGACACATGGCACTTTTTGATTTATAGAAGCATGTTCACATCTGTCTTTTTTTTTTCTTTTCTTTCTTTCTTTTTTAATGTTTGTTTATTTTGAGGGAGAGAGACAAAAATGTGAGCAGGGAAGGGGTAGAGAGAGAGGGAGACCCAGAATCCCAAGCAGGCTCCAGGCTCCAGGCTCCGAGCTGTCAGCACAGAGCCTGATGCGGGTCTCGAACTCACAAACTGCGAGATCATGACTTGAGCTGAAGTCGGACGCCTAACTGACTGAGCCACCCAGGCGCCCCAACACATCTGTCATTTCACTTGAATCTTTGAGAAACGGAAATATTAGTTATTTTTCCTCTTTTACACGTGAGGAATTGGCAGCTCAGAGAAGGTAACCAGCTGTCCCAGGGCTACTCAAGTGGGGAATCTCGGAGCCACCCCTTGAACCCAGACCTCCTGACGCCAAAGTTTATGCTCTTTCCGCTCTCCTCCGTTAAAACTGGAAGAACTGCATGCTCTTTGCAGCTTCCAGTGATTTCGCGTTTTCACGCGTGGGTGTCAGATCAACAGAGCGGCTGCAGCTTGTGGCTTCCTTCCGGAGATGAGAACCAGTATGATTCTTACCTGCTGAGATGGCTTGAATTTAAGATTGACCTACTTGTACCACAAGGAAGCAGGTTTGCAAAGGGTGGGGTGGATTTGGAAATGTGCTGTGTTTTGTTCAGCTACTTGGTATGAACATTGGCTGTGTCATATCTTAACGATCAAGTGGCTTCACAATCATCTAAGACAGTCGTTGGCTTTTAGAATTTTGTAAATGAAAGAGTAAAGTAACAATTCTCCTAATGCCTTGTCTGGAATTTTGGATAACTGAAATTATTTGTGGTTTATTAATCTATGCTTTCAGGCCCCTTGGCCCATAACCTGAGCGGTTTATTGGTGTAATGCTGATTTGTGGTTTAAAACCGTTGTATCTTGGGGCGCCTGGGTGTCTCAGTCGGTTAAGCGGCCGACTTCGGCTCAGGTCATGATCTCGCGGTCCGTGAGTTTGAGCCCCACGTCGGGCTCTGTGCTGACAGCTCAGAGCCGGGAGCCTGTTTCAGATTCTGTGTCTGCCTCTCTGTGACCCTCCCCTGTCATGCTCTGTCTCTCCCAGTCTCAAAAATAAATAAAATGTTAAATAAAAATTAAAAACAAAAACAAAAAAAATGTTGTATCTCCTCCAGAGTAGCCTATTTCTTTTTTTTTTTTTTTTCAGTGTTTATTTTTGGGACAGAGAGAGACAGAGCATGAACGGGGGAGGGGCAGAGAGAGAGGGAGACACAGAATCCGAAACAGGCTCCAGGCTCTGAGCCATCAGCCCAGAGCCCGACGCGGGGCTCGAACTCCCGGACCGCGAGATTGTGACCTGGCTGAAGTCGGACGCTTAACCGACTGCACCACCCAGGCGCCCCAAGAATAGCCTATTTCTGATCACAGAGATGTAGGGACTGTCACTTTCTTAATATTTGTTAGTTTATTTAAAATACGGAATAGAACCTAATTTAAGCTCATTATGAGAAGAGTTTGATTAGACTATTAAGGTTATCAACTATACACACTCATTGCCCTTATCACACTGACTCTTACTGTGACTGAGCCATCTCTTTGTATCAATAAACATTTAATTTTTCTGGGGCACCTGGGTGGTTCCGTCGGTTAAGCATCCGGCTCTTGACTTTGGTTCAGGTCATGATCATGATTTGTGGGATTGAGCCCCGCATTGGGCTCTGTGCTGACAGCTCGCAGCCTGCTTGGGGTTCTCTCTCTCCTCTCTTTCTGCCTCTCCCCTGCTTGCTGTCTTTCTTTTCTCTCTTTCTCTCTCTCAAAAAATAAATTAAAAAAATAAATTTAATTTTTCCAGAATTAACGAAAAGAGACATTGAATGATTTAAAATTCTCATGTCAAGAATCTAAAAGTTCACATCAACAATTTTCTGTTACTTCTTTGTACATTTGGCCGTGATAAGGACTGTCAGATTCCTTGTTAATACTTGTGGTGTCACAGTTGTATCTAAGACAGTCTTGAATTCTGGCAGTGAAATAAAGCTCTTTCGTGTCTTTCAAATATTAATAAAACAAGGAAAATAGAAATCTGCAGTTATTCAGATGATTAAACTAGTTTCTGTAGGTCTTTTCACAGGGTTCAAACATTTGTAGTTTCTTTTGAGCTGAGCTGGACAGTCGGCTTGCCTGTAGTTTAGCTTACGAGAAATTTCATTTAAAGACTTAAAAAAAGGTGTACGAGGAATGGAGGCCAAATGACAACAACAACCAAAAACAAATAAATAAAAAATTTTAAAAGATTGTTTACAAAGTTTCTTGATATATTGCCTTTCAAAATACATTCTCGTCCAACGGGTAGATAATAAATGAGGCTAAAAAAAGGTGCAATTTACTAGAGTAGCTCCGTGACAGGTAAATTGTCATTACCCTGTGAAATCATTACCTGTGTGGGCAGTAGTGACAACTAGTGATCACTTGTGAGCCAGACCAGTCACCGTCCAAACTGATGTCCAGCAAGTGCAGCTGCCAAGTGACTGGCGCAGCCCAGCCACACGTGAAATAAACTAAACTAATAGTTAAACGCAAGGCGTTTGCTTGTAACAGCTGTAAATTGTCGATTGAAACGCCTGCCCGTCTTTTGGTGCAAATCATCCAAAGAACAATGATCAGGGGCGCCTGGGAGGCTCAGTCAGTTGAGCGCCCGACTTCGGCTCAGGTCTTGATCTCACGGTTTGTGAGTCTGCTGTGAGCCCAGAGCCTGCTTTGGATCCTCTGTCCCCCTCGCTCTCTGCTCTGGCTTGGGAGTTAATTGTGGGAGTTATCGAGGGAGGCTCCTTTTTAAAGGCTTACACCCCTTAGCGAGGATGTAGGGAAGCAGGGGAGCTGTTCTGGTAATGTGCTGTTTTTTAAGTAGTCTAGGTGACTAGGAGATGATTGTAATACCAGTTTGTGAAAGACAAGGGATAATTATACCAGGGAATTGAACAGTAATCATAGGGAAGATTCCGCTGTAGAAAGGGATAGGAAAAGGGTCCCGGGTTGGCCCAGTCAGTAGAGCATGTGACTGTTTATCTTGGGATTGTTAAGTTCGAGCCCCATGTTGGGTGTAGAGATTATTTAAAAAAAATCTTAAAAATAAATAAAGTCTTTAAAAAAATGAATAGAAAAGGAAGAGATATGATGCCTGAGAGCCAAAATTAAAACAAGAACAAAACTTGCTAGTTTATTATTTGTTTTAAAGTTTATTTATTTATTTTGAGAGAGAGAACGAGAACGAGCAGAGGAGGGGCAGGGAGAGGAGGAGAGAATCCCAAGCAGGCTCCACACTGTCAGTGCAGAGCCCAAAGTGGGGCCTGAGCCCAAAGTGGGGCCCGAACCCACGAACCTTGAGATCGTGACCTGAGCCGAAACCAAGAGTCGGCTGCTTAACCGATGGAGTCGCCCAGGTGCCCCAAAAACATGCTAGTTGTGTTTCTGTTACTTGAATAAGTTGCTAGACTCAGTGATACTGTGGCAGGCAGGGCCATCTGTAATCCAGCCTTACATTATCGTCCTGGTCCCCTTTCTTTCTCCTCTGTTTCTGAGACCCCTTCTTGCTGTGTGCTTACATTTGCATGTGTCCACCCTCACAGCCTCTCCTGCTTGACTTACAGTTCCCTGAGCATACCCTATTCTCTTCTACCCGTGTGCTTGTTTCATACACCATTCCGTCTATACGAGTGTCTTCCTTCACTCCCCCCCCCCCTTTTCCACCTGTTTGTTTACTGCTTTTCATTTAAGATAACTTTGCGATCCTCTTAGTAAAGATCAGGCACCTTAGCTATATGCTGCCATAGCATTCAGCATCAACCTTTATTATGGCATTAATCACTCTATTATCTTTTATCTATCAATACCCGCCCTCCCCCTCTCCCCCCCACATAAACTGTAATTTGATCTTTACCTTTCTTTTATTTTTGAGTCTTTAGCATCGTACATGGTTCCTGGAACATGATAGGTATTTAATGCATGTTAAATAAATGAATCAGTCATTCTGAGAAATGTCAACATAATGCAGCAATGTAGTTCCAATCCTAAGTCCAGATCTTGGCTTCTTTAATTACTTAGAGCATGACCTTGGTCAAGTTGTTAAAACTCTTTGAGCCTCAGTTTGTACTTACGTGTTCATTCCCTGATACGTAGTAGGTGCTCAGAAAATGGCAGCTGCTGTCATACTGTATTTGCATCTTAGAAGAAAAGAACATTTAACAATCTTGTGACATCTGTATGGTCAAGATGGGAAATTTTGGACTGTGTGATAGAATTAATTCAGAAATGGTTAAACTTAATTTTTGTAAGGCTTTCTCTAGGGCCATGCACCATGGCTCGATTTTTTTGTTATGCTCTTCTCAATATTTGAATAACCGTTCAGTTGAGGATGTTGATGGCATGCTGATCCTTGCTTAAAAGGAGAATTTCTTTTGCTAATTAGGGTCCTAGAAGTTCTTGACTGATTAGTAGGCCGAATGATAGTTTTAAAGGAGTGGATGTAAATTATTCTGCTGGGATCAGAAAAGCTCAATTATATAAATTTAGGATTGGAAGAGGGAGCGGAAGGGAAAAGAAGGGAATGGTTCAAAATCAGTTTGTGAGGAGAGTTGGGATTTTGATTAAACCAGGCTCGGTATAAATAACTTCTGATGTAATTGCCAAAAAAAGCCTATGTGATATTAGACCGCATCAGTGGAAGAAGAATGATCTAGAACGCGGGAAGGAATTATCTGTTCCATCCTGACTCGTCTGACACCTGAGAAGTACTGTGGTCAGTTCTGGACACCACTCGCGAGGGGCGTGTTGACAGGAGAGGGGCCTGACACTGTGTACCGGAAAGTAGAACATGGGGAAGAAACCACAACCTTGAGAAAGAGAGCCTGCGGGGAGGTGTTCTGTGTCTTTGGACATTGGAAGAAGGCTTGCTTATCTTTTTAGCCTTCTTCTGAATAGCCGCAGAGCCCAGAACTAGCACCCAGAGGGGAAAGTTAGAAGGAAGCACATTTCTAGTTAAAACAAGGGGAAACTAAGCTCTTTGAGTAGTTAGGGCGGTCTCTGGAGGGGTTGAGGGCGAACTTGTCCCCAACCGGGATGTTATTACATGGATGGGTCCCTAACACAGTGTCGGTGTTAAATTAACTGAGATTCTGTAAACTGAGGAGAAAGGTCTTAACTTTGTTTTGTTTACAGCGTACGTTCCTAAGTAGAATTTTTGACACCACACTTGAAAGATTTAGAAGTAAAATCCTTTTCAAAAAAGTAAGTTGCAAAAAGGAAAAAAAAATCTGTAGTTATCATCACCCTGTGTTTGTCTTCCCTACAAAATTATCATTTACTGCTGATCTCATGTTTTCTTAAATACTCACCAAGCCAAGTTTTCCTTAGTTAGCTACCTCACTAGGCCTTTCTCTTCCCTTATTTGCAGCAGGGTTGGGATTGCTGGCGACATTCTGTGTGAAAGATAGGAATGGGGACAAAATGTATCCTCGGCTGTAGCAAAACTAAATGTTCCTCAAGGCATCTCATTTGGTGGTATACCTTTGAAGACTTTACAGGACGTCCAAGTGCTACGGCATGCTGTGTGAGGGCCACTGGACAGCAGTGACTCTGGGGGGGAAGAACTGAGGAGATTGGGAAATATAATAAGAGCTCAGAAGAAGATTCTAGAAAGGTGTACCTGCTTGCTGTTTCCCCCTACACTGCTTTCCCCAGCTGTGGAGGCAAACTGCCATACCCCGGAGAACTCCTTTTCTCTTAGAACCTCAGGCCCTTAATTGTGTCCCTTTCATCAGCCTTACTTTCCTTTAAGTAGAGTCTGGCATCCCTTCTTTTGTGTTTCCCTAGGGAGATTGCCTTTGTGTTTCATTTCAAGAGGACTATAGAGCTAGTGTAAATTGTGTGCGTGGCATTATACAATAAAGTGCACACACACAAAATATCTTACTGGTGAGCCAAATTTCTGAGCTCATGATTAATGCATTAAACGTGTTAACAACTATTGCAGTATTTGCTTTATATGTGTGTGTATGTATCTCTACATACATATACTTATATTTTATGTGTGTGTATATCTATATATAGATAGATAGATATATCTATATCTATATATAGATATATCTATATCTATATATAGATATATCTATATCTATATATAGATAGATATATCTATCTATCTATATATAGATATATATACACATACATTTTTTGTTGTTGTTGCAAATACTTAACACCCACCAAGAGCACATACGTTGATGAATGAAGGCATTGGGGCAGATGGGGAGAAAGAAGTAAATAGGAAATTTTTACATGTAAATAAAAATAGAAGTATTTTTAAAAATAATTTTTTGTTACTTTTATCTGATAGCCCGCCATCTGGGATTGCGAAAGGCTAATGAATTGGCTGCGGATAAGGGGAAAAGCTCGCATCTCATTTGAAGTACTCCCTCATTAAAATGTTAGTTTGCAGCATCCAGGAGGACTTTTTTTTTTTAATGTTTTTATTTATTTTTGTGACAGAGAAAGACAGAGCATGAGCAGGGAAGGGGCAGAGAGAGGGAGGCACAGAATCCGAAGCAGGCTCTAGGCCCTGAGCTGTCAGCACAGAGCCGGACGCGGGGCTCGAATTCATGGACTGTGAGATCATGACCTGAGCTGAAGTTGGTCGCCCAACCGACTGAGCCACCCAGGCGCCTTCAGGAGGACTTCTTATTTCAGTTTACTCTCTGAGTTTAAAATTTGTTTCTGTGTATATTGTACTTATTTCTACTTTTTATACATAGTTAACGTAATTATACAGTTTTCAAAGCGTACAGATTACTGCTGTTGTTTAAAAACGAGGTGCTTTTTGGGGCGCCTGGGTGGCTCAGTCGGTTGAGCGTCCGACTTCAGCTCAGGTCACGATCTCACGGTTTGCGAGTTTGAGCCCCGTGTCAGGCTCTGGGCTGATGGCTCAGAGCCTGGAGCCTGCTTCCGATTCTGTGTCTCCCTCTCTCTCTGCCCCTCCCCCATTCATGCTCTGTCTCTCTCTGTCTCAAAAATAAACATTAAAAAAAAATTAAAAAAAAATGAGGTGCTTTTTATATTTAACAGAAATTATTCTTAAAATTGTTTTGCCTACAGACAGGATGCCAGGCGGGGCAATCTGACCACAGATAATGCTGTTTTGTTTCTGCACCTAGTGTTCGTGCTGAGTGCGTGGATCTGTGAGGGAATCGTGGTTTGTTTTAGAGCTAATGTCGCTTGCATATGTGTGACTTACTTTTATTTCAATTATTGTTTCACTTTTTACAATTTTCAGCATGCTGGAACAGGATTCCAGGAGAAAGAATCCTAGTGTGAACCCTGCAAATCAGAGGAGGCATCTTCTAGAATTTTCTGCTAAAGAGGTGCAAGACACATCAGATGGTATCATCCAGAAAAACAGCTACAGGTTAGAAGATGGCATGTCTCTGTCTGTTAAGATGATTTAATGAAACTGCCGTAGAGAATTATATAGTATAACTTTACATTTACTAGTTTATGCACAATTTTTGTTAGAACAGACAAGTTACTGAGGCCCTTAATGAATTTTACTGTTAAGATCAGTTCCGAGAATACATTTACTTTTTGAAACCTTGAGAAGTTTTGAAATTCTTGTAGAGATGTGACCTTAAAATCTCAGTTTATGTGCACTAATATACATATTGAGGCACATATGGTAAACAGACATTATATTATATATAATGTTTCTAATACAGCTTTTTATTATCATATGATTACACATATAACGTATCTAATAGTATCATCCTGTGATGAACATGATATGGTGGAATGATTATGATTGAACCTGCGTGCAGTCATCAGATCACATCATTTATACTTGTTTATTGTGACCTTTGTTGGATCTCCCTCCCCTGTTACAGTTTAATATTGTCTTAGTAAATTTCTCTATAGCCTGTCAAATAGTAAAAGGCTTGAACTTTTTTGAAAACACAAGGTCTATGTTATGTAAAGTAGAAGAAGGTCATCATGGACGTTTTCAAAGCTGTATACTTTTTGATAAACATTTCCCTGTGTTATTAGAGCCAAGTGGACCTGGGTCCTTGATTAACAGAACCAAGGGACATCCCAGTGTGGCAGCCATTGCTGCCAAAGTGTAATGCTTTAGGACCCTTAGAGATCTGTGTACTTGTAACTCTGTGATGCTCTACAGGCCAAGAGCCATTGGGGAATCTTTTTTTTTTTTTTTTTTTTTTTTTTGAACTTTTACTGTGACAGCCAAACCATTGAATGAAATTATTACCATAGTCCTGTGGGCTTGTGTCCATTTAGCCTTCCTAGGAAAAAATGCTAGTGTTCATTGTTTTAGGAATCTGCAATGTGTAAAGTACGATGTTAAGTGTGGCGGAGAATCCAGAGAGTTCCTTGTCAGTTAGTGTGATGCAGCACCCGTGACAGGTGCTATAATGTGGGAAGATATTCTATGACGTCTCTTGCTTTTTCTCTCGTGCCCAAATCAGCCGTACTTCGGACATAGTGATCTTAGTACTCACTTAACAGTGTCTTTAAATCTCGCTAGAGTTTAGTAGTATCTTTAATTTTACTAAGTAATTTGTCCAAGTTTGCCCTACATGTTCTATGTGTAATTTTGAGCTCTGTTGTCCACGTGAGATCTGTCAAAAGTTACATTCTAAATTTGATAGTCTTCGGGTTTATGAGAGTGCAGACTGTGCCCTTCAGCTACGTATTGCAGGCTGTTAAAAAGTAGAACGAGTTATTGATTGCATACTTGCAGTGAAGTTCAGATAGCCTTTACTAGAATATTATTTATGTTGAACTAACCACAACAAGTAGAAACCTTCATCAATCTGTCTGTGGTAGAGTAAGGTGGTGTGGAAAACACGGTGCTCTGATGATCCTAGTTCGACCCAGATATTTGAATGACCTTCAGGCTGTAATTTGTCAACTTTCAAAGTAGTATATGAGATGCAAGCCGTCCACTGTTGCCCACCCCAAAGTCACCATGGCCTGTTTCGGCTTACTGGTGGTGGTAAAAAAAAAAAAAAAAAAAAAAAAAAAAAGGACAAGGACAAGATTATGGATTCTTGGCTACATGCAAATCTCTTGAAATATCTAAGATTATTATTGAGCAGCTTGGGAAATTGAAATAGGTATCAGTCCACCAATGTGATCTTCTTGCTTTGATCACTTAACTCTCCCTCCCTAGCACTGTCCTCTGCGGTAGTGATTTATTTGCTAAAATGTTTTCTATCAATATGATTTGTTTGCAAGCAGCCTAGAACTCTGGCCATCTCAGGATTAGTGTGGATCTGATTGTCTCCAGATTGCATATTGGCTGAGACTCTCTGTTTTCCTTTCCCTTCAGCTCCACCCAGGTCCTTTCCTGGTATTTCTCCTATCAGACTTTTTTCTCTTTTCCAACGAATATTTTTGGCTGATAGAAAAAGCCAATGAGCACAGATGTGCAGAAGTCATTATACTAGGGTTTATCACATAGAAATAAAATTATAAATAAAAAATACATTTTCAAAAGTAATTTTAGACTTCTGTGATGGACAGCAGCAGTTATATTTTCCTAAGTATGAAGACCTGATTTTTTAACCTAAGGCACACGAGACAGGTCTGTGGTGGTGGTGGTGGTATTTTTTGTTTGCTTTGAGTCTAGCAAACAGCCTCCTCTTGTAGGCATTTAGAGTTTATCAAGTGCAAAGGAGAGGTTTTCTTCCCTTCTCCCTCAACACTTAATTTCAGGGTGGTGTGTGTGCCACCTGTTACTACCTGTGTGTGCTGCCATTTCTGTGTTATTCAAACGTTTTAACTCCCAGAGGCAGAAGAGAGGACGTGGAGAATGTTCTGGGGCCACTTGCAGGAAGAATGATCTGTATGTCCTCAGCTGTTGTGTGTGGCTTACATAGAAGTCTGTAACTTTCATCTCTTGAAGTTAGTTTTCTACTCTGCCAAAATTATTTTTGTCACAGAGGCCGGTTATTTCAGTGTTGCCAGATTCAGCGGAAACTTCTGTCTTCATCTTGGTCTTTCCTCCATGTCCGGCCGTGGGGTCCCTCCTTCCTGGGGACCTTCTTCCTTGTGTCGCTCCAGGTTTCAGGTTCCATTGTTTTCACAGACCTCTGCTTCAGTCCTCTTTCTGGGCTCCTCCTCCATCCAAACCTCATCGTCTGGAACTGTGGGTATTTTAGTTTTCTTTCTGCCTCTGTGACTCGTCCGTAATTTAGCGCACAGCCCATATCTCCGTATCCTGACAACTCCCAAATTTGTGTTTCCCACCCAGACTTCCCTTCTGAGTCTCCAGACTCCTCCACCCAGTAGTTTGCTTGACATCTCTTTTTTTTTTTTTTTTTTTAACATGTCAGACTTAACACGTGCACGCTGGACCCCTGCGTCTGTCTCCTTGTTCATCTTCCAGCCCCTTCTCTACAACAGTCTTCCTCATTCCGTCGTTGCTTCTGCCGGAAACGCTGATTCCTCCCTTTCAACAGGTGCCATTGATACCTTTCCAAAAAGTATCTTGCATTGGTTTGCTCCCCTCCGTCTCACTGCCAGCACCTAAGTCGTGCTGTCGCAGCTCTTGCCTGGATGATAGCTGCCTCTTGGCCGGCCTCCCGGTTTCCGCTTTGATCTCCTTCGAATCCAGTTTTGGTACAGTGGCGGGGTGCAAGTGTAAACTGAACTTTAGGGGCGCCTGGGTGGCGCAGTCGGTTAAGCGTCCGACTTCAGCCAGGTCACGATCTCGCGGTCCGTGAGTTCGAGCCCCGCGTCAGGCTCTGGGCTGATGGCTCAGAGCCTGGAGCCTGTTTCCGATTCTGTGTCTCCCTCTCTCTCTGCCCCTCCCCCGTTCATGCTCTGTCTCTCTCTGTCCCAAAAATAAATAAACGTTGAAAAAAAAAATTAAAAAAAAAAATAAATAAACTGAACTCTATCACCTCTCTCCTTCTGTGAGCCTCTCGTTATGTTCCAGTAATTCCTTGTTAGGATCCAGGCAGTCTTTCTGAGCTTGTCTTGTGCCTCCCTCACTTGCTCACAACTCTTCAGCTGGTGTGTAGTCCTTCTTTGAGTTCCTGACGGCCACCTTCTCCCCACCTGCCTCTGTCGAGAACACTGTTTCCCCAGTTTCTATAGTAGTGCCTCCTTCTTTTCCTTTAGGCGTTGACTTAAATACCATCTCCTCAGACCATTTCATCTAAAGTAGCCACTGCCACCGGTTTTCTCTTGCTACCTAGATTCTTTCTTTCAATTTATTTTTATGTGTTCTCTTATAGTTGGTCCTTCTTCCCTCTTAAGGCCTTTGAGGACAGAGACTTCATTTTTCTCGTTCCCTGTTGGGTTCCTAGCGCAGTACCTGGCACACGGTTGGTATGCAGTAAATAGTGGTTCGATGAGTTGATGAAAACTGTGAGTCTAGCCGTGTCTAATTTTGTTTTTATATTTTTTCTTTCTGAGTTTTAGCATACCAGGTTTTCTAAATCTAGAGCATTGAGTGTAAAGAAATTTAAGACCGATCTAAGAGTTTTGAGTGAGAAAGGTGAAGGTAGCAGAGTGAGAATAAATAGCAGTGATGCCCGCAGCTCGGCTTCTGATGTCCAGCCTCGGTTGTGCTCCCTCCATCACACCCTGGATATCAGCTCCTGTGGTGTAGATCAGCGTGACGGTTAGGAAAGTGGATTTTTGAAGCTAATGGAGTGACTGGTTAACTTTACTTTGGTGTTTTATTAGCGATTCAGGTTTTTTCATGATTTAAACATTTTTTAAATGTTTATTTACTTAGAGAAAGCACACATGTGAGCAGGGGTGGAGCAGAAAGAGAGAGGGAGAGAGAAATCCCAAGCAGGTTCCGCGCTGACAGCACAGAGCCCAACGTGGGGCTCGATCCCACGAGCCATGAGAGCATGACCTGAGCTGAAATCAAGAGTCGGACGTTTTAACCAACTGAGCTGCCCAGGCGCCCCCAGGACTCTAAAATTTATATTCAACTTTTCAACACTTTCACTTCACCGCCTGCAGGTGTTGATGCCTCTCCTTGCCCCTGTCACACACGGTTTTAGAGAGACTTCAGTTTTGTCGTCACAGAATTGTGAATGACCATGACACTTGAGTCCTGGTCACGTGGTACTGTCTTTCCTGTCAGTGGGTCTGTGCCCCTGCTTCCCCTATTACTGTGTCACCTGTGTTCCGGCAGCTCTGTGGGCCATGTGTTACCATCGTGTCCTTAGTTTTTGGTACGTAGTAATTGCTCCGTATATTTTTATTTCCATAAAATGTTAATGCTAGTGATGATTTTCTTATAGCAAACGACTTAGGAATTTAAGACACAAGGAGATGTATTTTGTGCTTATGTTTTCCAGATACGATCATTCTGTTTCGAATGACAAGGCCCTGATGGTGCTCAGTGAAGAGCCACTCCTCTATATCCCTCCCCCTCCTTGTCAGCCCCTGATTAACACCACAGAATCTCTCAGGTGAGTGTTGTAGACCGTTGCAGAAATACCTGAGTGGGCTCCCGGGCTCGGCTTTGAAACCGGGAAAACTATTCGTGCAGATTAGCTAAGTGGCTGAGAGGACCTCTGCTTATTTGCCGGATGACCATGGGCATATCAGTTGCTGTCCAGTTCCCCCACCAACCTGCTGAAGATGGTGACGGGTCTGCTTCGGGTGAGGGTATTGGGGTTGCCTATTGAAGTATATGCCTTATCTGAGAACTACAGAACGATCTTAATATAAAAATTCAGGATGTTAGACTTGAGGGCGGTAACATTGACAGCACCTTTTTCTTCAAGTTAGGAAGATAACTGTTTGAAGAGCGGCGATTCTAGAGGTATAACTAGCCCTTTTATATTCCCAGTGTTGGGCATTTTGGGTTACAGTGCACTGAAATTTATTTCTCCCCCCACTATTTTTTCCTGAGCAATTGAGTTCATTCTTTTCCTTCTCCCCAAAGAGTGTGATTTTCAAAGGCTTTCACGCACTCATTTGTTAAATGCTCTCCAGCATCGCCATTGTTGGTGTGTATGTGGCCCAAGGGCAGAAGTAGGAAATACTCTCTTTGTGAAAAAACTTGTGCATCCAGTATTTACATTCGGAAGGTATTTGGCTGTTTTTGTTTTTTGTTTTTAATTTTGAACTCATGATCGAGGAGGCTACTGTATAAAAATCCATGTCGTGTCAAAACGAACTGGACATTAGTGTCTCAGCTTTTTCCAGTCAAAAAGCAGCATTGAATCATCAGGCACTTGGGGTGCTATTTGGAACCTGTAGAATAGGATTAAATTCATTTTCAACCAAGAGTGAGACATTTGTTTCTAGGAAGTATGTTTAATTAACTATTTTATAGGTTAAATCATGAGCTTCGAGGATGGGTTCACAGGCATGAAGTGGAAAGGACCAAGTCCAGAAGAATGACGAATAATCAACAGAAAACCCGTATTCTTCAGGTTTGTTTGTGCTTGTCTTTATTTTTAATTTTTTAATGTTTATTTATTGAGAGAGAGAGAGAGAGAGAGAGAGAGAGAGACAGTGTGAGTGGGGAGGGGCAGAGAGAGACACACACACAGAATCTGATGCAGGCTCTGAGCTGTCAGCACAGAGCCCGACGTGGGGCTCTAACTCATGAACCATGAGATCATGACCTGAGCCAAAGTCGGAGGCTTAACTAACTTGAACCACCCAGGCGCCCCTGTGCTTGTTTTTAAACAACGGTTGGCACATTTGTTGGAAGTCTCCCCTCAGATGGATTGCTTTCTTCCCTGTAAAATTGGGAAAACTTGAACTTCAGCCGTTTCCCGATGCGTCCTGCTGCCTCAGACTCGGCCGGCACTGGCACTGAACGCCGTCCGCCCGGTTCAACAGCGCGAGTAGTTCTTGCTCGGGCAGGTGCTGCTTCTTGCTCTCTCCCTCACATTTACTTTCAAGCCAGGGCTTCCTCTACATGGGCATGTATGTCGAATGATTTGGGCGCAAATGGTAGGATAAAAGGTACTACTCATCTCCGGTCTTCCAAGAGCTTTTCGAGAAGACGGTGTTGAGACGTAGGACAGCTTGAAAGTGGAGGCACATCTTCAAGGAGGACGTTTTGAACTTACACACGTGGGGCTCCAGGTTAATGACAACTCTTATTTACAGCCTGTTTAGTTGGGATCCCATCTTTTTTTTTTTTTTTTAAAGTAATCTCTGCACTCAACATGAGGCTCGAACTTCTAACCCCCGAGATCAGAAGCCACGTGCTCTACCGACCGAGCCAGCCAGGCACCCCGGTTGGGCTTCCAGGTTAACATGGTTTACCCCACAGCACCGTTTGTGGTCATTGCATCATTCATCCGGTATTCATTATTGCTTCTGAAGTGCTGAGACTACCAGCTGGCACATTACAAGCTCCCCACCATTAGTACCTATGGTAGTAATGATGAGCCGGCTACGGGTTCTAGATCCTGGAACACAGTAGTGAGTATGATAAAATCCCTGCCTTCCTGGAGCTTACATTTTGATGGGAGAGATACGCACAAACACGTAAAGTTGAAAATAGAAGGACAAATACTACATGAACTCACTTATATGTGGAATCTGTAAAAAAAAAAAAAAAAAAACAAAAAAAAAACAAAAAAAAAACCAACAAAAACTGAACTAGATACAGAGGACACATGCAGAGACTGGGGGGTAGCAGGGTGGGTGAAATAGGTGAAGGCGGTCAAAAGGTACAAATTCCTAGTTACAAAATAAATACGTTATACGACGTAATATGTAGCATGATGTCTATAGTTAATAATACCGTATAGTATATTTGGAAGTTAGTAAGAGAGTCTATGTTTAAAGTTCTCATCACAAAAGAAAAAATAGGGTTGGAGATTAGAGGTTAAATTGAGAGGTAAGTGGCTTTTTTAGACTGAATGGTTGGAGAAGGCTTCTCTAAAGAGACTTCACTTGAGTAAGGTATTGCCAAGGTAATTAATGCTAGCTGTTGTAACCACTAGCCTCAAAATCTCAGTAGCTTATGGAATAAAAATTTGTTTCTCACCCACATAAAGTCTGATACAGCTCTCTAGGATGCCTTTTTTTTTTTTTTTAATGTTTATTTTTGAGAAAGAGAATGTGAGTGGGGGAGGAGCAGAGAGAGGAGACATAGAATCCGAAGCAGACTCCAGGCTCTGAGCTGTCAGCACAGAGCCCGACATGGGGCTGGAACTCACAAACAACAATATCATGACCTGAGCCGAAGTCAGATGCTTAATTGGCCGAGCCACCCAGGCGCCCCTAGAATGCCTTCTTTTCAAGCAATGGCTAGGGAACCCAGATTCTTTCTACTCTGTGACCTCAACAACTGGAAATTCTTTGCTTCTAGCTTTGGGTATGGGGGAAGAGAGAGCTTGGAAGATTATGCAGAATGTTTTAGGGATCTCGCCTAGACTTTAGCCAATGTTCAGGTGGCTAAAACTCTTGTCACTTTTCACAGTCTCCCTTGCAGTAGGTGAGGCAAATGTCATTTTCCTTTGTGTTCAGGATTGGTGAGAACGTTGCTTTTGCAATAGAAAAAAATGAAGGCGTAAACAATGCAAAGATCCAAGGGAAAATCTAGAGAAAGAGCTTACAGAAAACTGGAACAGCAAATATAAAGAAAGATCTTTAGGAGGAAAACAGTCTGGATATTTGAGGAACATCGAGAAGTTGTGTAAGGCTGGACTGCAATGCCTAGGGGTCGAATAGTAGAAGATGGCATCGGAGAGGCAGCAGAAGCTAATTTGTAGCCTCATAGTCTACCGTGAGAACTTGGGATTTCATCCCAGGTTTGAGAAGACAGCATTGAGAGGTTTCAGCAGGGGAGGGACTTGATCTGATTTATGTTTATATTTTTAATTTTAATTATTAAATGTTATTACTTTATTTTATTTTATCTTACTGTATTTTACTTGAGAGAGAGGGGGTGGGGGGAGAGAGAGAAAGAATCTTAAGCAGGTTCCATGCCCAGTGCCGAACCCCCTGTGGACTCAGCTCCATCACGAACCAGAGATCATGACCTGAGCTGAAATCAAGAGTCAGGCACTTAACCAACTGAGCCACCCAGGCGCCCCTAATCTTGAAGGAATTTTAACGTAAAGAAGAGAATTTTGTTTTTATTTCACAGCCTTTGAACATGAGGAGACCTGGAGTTTAATCTCAAGTGTTATCTCTTTGCTATCTTGGGTATATATCTTTCTGTTATGAGCTTAGATAACGATCAGAAGTGTGAGACACTTAGCTATTCCAGAGAAACGAATGACAAGGAGGAATCTGTCAAGGATAAAAGAAGTTCTTGGTCAGAAGAAGGATCATTCTGCTTATGCTGTTGTCAATACTAAAACATACAAAGAATTCCTCTGGTTCTCTTTCTTAGTGTAATGAGTTATAACTGTTCTGCCTAGTCTTTCCTCATTTCAACCTCTTTTTCCTCACAACCACTCTTTTCAGATGCTTAAAAGGATCCACTAGTCTAGATAAGATATTCTGTAAATTTGACAAATTGACATTTCTTTGAAATTTCTGTGATTTCTTAAGCATTAAATCCTTGATTTGGCTTGTCCCATTTCATACTTCTACCCTTTCTAGATTGTGAGTCTACAAAAGGCAAAGGGGCAAATTAGTGAACATATCATTCAAAATGAAGGAAAAATAGAGGTACCTGGGTGGCTCAGTCGGATGGGCGTCTGATTTCAGCTCAGGTCATGATCTCACAGCTTGTGAGTTCGAGCCCCATGTTGGGCTCTGTGCTGACAGCTCGGAGCCTGGAGCCTGCTTGGGATTCTGGGTCTCCCTCTCTCTCTGCCCCTCCTCCGCTCGTGCTCTCTCTCTCTCTCTCTCTCTCTCTCTCTCTGTCTTAAAAAAAAAAAGAACATTTAAAAAAAATGAAGGTAAAATAAAGACATTTTCAGACAGATAAAAGCTGAGATAATTTGTCTCTGGAAGATCTGCACTATAAGAACTACTAAAATTTTTTAGACTAAAGGAAACGGTAGCAGACACAACTCCAGATTAGCAGGAAGGAAGAGCACCAGAATGGGTAAATATCTATTAGAAATAAATGGCCTTTTTATAAAAGTATTTTATGTATATATGTATATTTAAATGTCTTTAGAAGATTATTGTCTTAAATTTTTTTTAATGTTTATTTTTGAGACAGACAGGGACAGAGCATGAACAGGGGAGGGGCAGAGAGAGAGGGAGACGCAGATTCCGAAACAAGCTCCAGGCTCTGAGCTGTCAGCACAGAGCCAGATGCGGGGCTCAAATTCACGGACCGTGAGATCGTGACCTGAGCCGAAGTCGGACGCTTAACCGACTGAGCCACCCAGGTGCCCCAAAGATTATTGTCTTTTTAAAGGAAAACTTGTAACAATTTTTTATGGGTTTATAGCTTTTGTAGCAGTAAAATATAAGACAATAAGAACACAGA
Organism: Lynx canadensis; assembly: GCF_007474595.2. Lineage (NCBI taxonomy): Eukaryota > Metazoa > Chordata > Mammalia > Carnivora > Felidae > Lynx > Lynx canadensis. The sequence continues at coordinate 63,072,637 of NC_044319.2, read as the reverse complement.
ATGGTAAATGGAGTTATAAAGTTATATTGTCCACATAATATTTAAAGGTAGACTGTGTTACTAAACACTAACACAAGCACTAAAAACTAGCACAAAGAAGTAAGGCTAAAAAGCCAATTCAGGAAATAAAATTGGAATACTAAAAAGTAAGTATTTTAACCAAAAGACGGTAGGAAAAGAATAAAGAACAAATAGGATAAAAAGAAATATATACCAAGGTAGTGGACTTAAACCCAGCCATACTAGTAATTCCATTTAATGGGCTGAACACATCAGTTAAAAGGGAGAGATTGTCAAACTAGATTTTGTAAAAGGGAAGACCTAAGTATATGCCGTTTACATGAAGTAACATTTTAAATAGAAAGCCACATGGAAAATAAAAGTGTGGGAAAGTATGTATACAATGCAAATATTAACCGTTAGAAATCTGGTGTGGCTGTATTAATCAGAGACTTCTAGATAGAATATTGTAAGAGACAAGAATATTTCATAATTATAAAAGGAGTATTTAATCAAGAAGATGTAATTCTGAATATATAGACCCATAGGCAAAAAAGTGGTAGAACTAAAGGGAAAAACAGGCAAATCTACAGTGTAATTGAAATTTTAACATCATTTATATGTAAATGTGTCATATTTTTGCTAATTATGACCTTTTGTTAAATTCTGTGTAGCTAAAAATGCAAAAGCCTCTTGGACAGTTTTTCAGAGTTTTGTTTTGTTGTTTTTTTTTTATATTTCTGAGAGAGAGAATGAGAATGGGGGGGGGGCAGAGAGAGAGGGAGACAAAGGAGAGAGCCTGATGTGGGGCTTGAACTCACCAACTGTGAGATCATATCCCCAGCCAAAGTTGGATGCTCAACCCCCTGAGCCACCCAAGCGCCCCTTTCAGAGGTTCTTTTGTTAATTGGTCTAAATCTTAGGTTAAATGGCACGTCTAATTTTTATATCTAATGTCTCTGTAACAGCGAAAGTCTGTGTACTCATTTCTGAGTCTAGAGAAAGAAGTCTGGTTTCTTTCAGACTTCTGTGTTAATTTCAAATGTGCCAAACTAGCAAAATCATTTAAAATGTATCAGATATTGGGACCCCTGGGTAGCTCAGTTGGTTAAGTGTCGGATTCTTGGTTTTGGCTCTTGGTTGAGCTCTGCGCTGGTAGCACGGAGCCTGCTTGCCTTCTCTCTCTCCCCACCCCCTCCCTGTGCCCTCCTGTGCTCATGCTCTCACTCTCAAAATAATTAAACATTAAAATTCACCAGGGGCGCCTGGGTGGCTCAGTCAGTTAAGCATCTCACTTCAGCTCAGGTCATGATCTCACGGTTCACGGGTTCAAACCCTGCCTCAGGCTCTGTGCTGACAGCTCAGAGCTTGGAGCCTGCTTCGGATTCTGTGTCTCCCTCTCTCTCTGCCCCTCCCTGTGCTCATGCTCTGTGTGTGTGTGTGTGTGTGTGTGTGTCTCTCTCAAAACTAAATAAAAATATTTTAAAAATGTAATAAAAAAATTCAGATATTTAATCTGTTAATTTTAAACATTGTTTTTATCAGCTAGCTATAATTTAATTTTGGCTTTATTTACTACTTGAAAACATATCAGTAAGTTTACTATTGTGTATCTGTTTTTCTTTTTTCATTTTATCAATACATATTTTTTAGATGTTTGTTTATTTTGAGACAGAGTACCCGAGTCAGGGAGTGACAGAGAGAGAGAGAGAGAATGAGAACAACAATGAGAGAGAGAGAGAATGAGAATGAATCCCAAGCAGGCTCCATGGTGTCAGTGGAGAGCCCACCTCAGGACTGGATCTTACGAACCTCGAGATCATGATCTGAGCCAAGATCAAGAGTTAGTCGCCCAACCGACTGAGCTACCCAGGCACCCTTCATTTTGTTGATATTTTAAAATTTTTGTTTAGATAAACATTTATTGAGGGGCACCTGGGTGGCTCAGTCGGTTAAACATCCGACTCTGGCTCAGGTCATGATCTTGCAGTTCATGAGTTTGAGCCCCGCGTCGGGCTCTGTGCTGACAGCTCAGAGCCTGGAGCCTGCTTCGGATCCTTTGTCTCCACCTCTCTCTCTCTTTCTCTCTCTGCCCCCCCCCCCCAATGAATAAACGTTAAAAATAAATAAGCATTTATTGAGGGGTATGTCAAATTTATATTTTCAGTTTATTTATTTTGAGAGAGAGAGAGCACAAGCAGGGAAGGGGCAGAAAGAGAGGGAGGGAGAGAATCCCAAGCACTTCCAGTGCAGAGCCTGCCGCAGGGCTGGAACTCATGAGCCCATGAGATAAGAGTTCTCTCTCTCAAAAGTAAACATTAAAAAATAAATAAGTAAATAAGCATTTATTGAACACCTGTTATATGTACCCCCTACATTAGATTTTCATAAAATTAGACCCTTGGCATTTTACTCTCAGAAATTAGCCCAGTATTCAGCCCTGCATATTGGTTCCATCCACTAAACAAAATTGTTCCCTCTTTGTTTTTTCCCCTTTCACTCCTTGTATGTTCTTCTATTTTAGCATTTATCACATTGTATTGTTTCCACATGTCTGTCTTCCCAGTCAGTGCCTGTCCTAAGTGCTCTATAAAAGTTGATTACTGCAGGATGGATGGATGGATACAGTAATGAACAAATGCTAATAGTCTTCTGAGTAAACAGTTCCTTAAGCTGCTTTTGACAGGGTAATAATAAGGTCACTTCCTAACATAATAATTGGTAACGTGCCCTTGAACTCTGATCCCCTTAAAAAAGACTTCAGAAGATGAGTCTATAAAACTGGCAAGGAATAGAAGAAGGCTCCATGCCAAGCAGATGCTGCAAGAAGACAGGTCCCCAGTAGAGCATATGTGGGCCACTCATGGTTCCAGATTGGACTGTTCTCTGGCCAGAAAAGTCATCGCCGAAATCTCTTTAATGATGGCTTAGCCCATAGGTACATTTTGGCGAGAAGATCTTTGTGTTTCATTCAGTAAACAATAGGATCCAGTTTCATTATGAACCTTTCACACTTCAGGAACTTGCCTTGGAAAAATAATTACTTTAGACAAACAAGTTGTTATATGTTCAGTAATATTTGTACGACTTGGTCATAAAACTTATGGTAGTTGAACTAAGCTTTTGGACTGTATTTTTAAACTTTATGGGAAAATGCCTTAACGTTTTAATCTCCTTAAGATTCTTTTCTCAGCCCAGAGCGTGACCAGAAGAGTTTTAATCTCTCTGTTGGTATTTAGTTATGTGAACCTGATCTCTCAGAATACTCATGAAAAAAAAGGCATATGAATAATTTTCTTTTTTAACGTTTACTTATTTTTGAGAGAGAGACAGAACGTGAGCAGGGGAGGGGCAGCGAGAGGGGGAGACACAGAATCTGAAGCAGGCTCCAGGCTCCGAGCTGTCAGTACAGAGCCTGACGTGGGGCTCAAACTCATGAACCACAAGACCATGACCTGAGCTGAAGTCGGACGCTTAACTGACTGAGTCACCCAGGTGTCCCGGTATATGAATACTTTAATGAGAGTTTAGTAAATGTAGAGTGAGTCAATATAGGAAGATCTTCATCTGATTTCATTATATGGCATTAAGTCTTTTTTTTCTTCCAGGGTGCTCTGGAACAGGGCTCAAATTCTCAGCTCATGGCTGTCCAATACACAGAAACCACTAGGATCAGGTAAGAAAGTGTGGAAGTTCTTGGCCAAGGAATTTTAAATACCTAGTATTTTAGTAAAGTTGAGAGGCACATTTCTCTTCTGTCTTAATTACGCTTGTTCTCATCAGTGACTTTTCTGTTAGTTCACAGACCAAACTGCTTCTGAGTGGTCGGAGTAAACCCAGAGAATTTCAAGAGGGTAACTCTCAGATTCCTTAAATACACATTTAGTCAGAATGCTGTTCAGTCGTCATTTTGCTGTACAATGTAAACATCCATAACTCTCGTCCTCGATTTGCATCTATTTCATGAGTGTTATTTTATGAATGTGCCAGGTGTCTTGCTGAGTGCTTTCCATGCATTTTATTTTAAAATCTGTATAATAACTTAGAGTGTAGATATCACAGTCCTTATTTTATATGGAGAAAAACTGGGCAAGTCACTTAGTTTTTCTAAGCCAGAGTCATAGACCAACAAGAGGCAGAATTGGCACTCAAATTGATTTGATTTAAAATTCATTTTTCACTACACTGATGCTACTTAAGCTTTTGAAGGAATCTGGAAGGAGTGCTGTATCTAAGGTCGAAATGTTTGGACCAAACACATCTAACTAAAAGGAACAATATTACCGGAGGCAATATAGTATTATGATTAAGTTGTTGGCTTTTGAATTGGACAGAGTTGAGAACATCTCTGCCACTCACTTGCTCTGTGGATCAAACAGGGGAACTTAAAGTTTCCTCATCTACACAGTTCTGGCCACACAGAGTGGATGATCAAATCGCATAATTTATTTAAAACACTTCGCATGGTCCTCAGCACGTTTGAAAGCTGGTGATGGTGCTGATGTGATATATTGATGACAGTGCCACTGAAATGGAAGTAGAGGGTCTCAGATTCTGTGTGTAGCTTTCCCACAGACATAGAGTTCACAATTTGTTTACTATTAATTTCACATTTACTGAGCACCAGCTGTGTGTCAGACCGGGTACCTGGCCCTGAGAACATATGCCCAGTGTAAGTGGAAAGCTGTTTATTACCCTGTTAACTGAGAGTCTCTATTAAATGGCAGGGAGCAGTATATTGGCAATCACGAATGTTTCAAATCGGAAGATACGGTGTTATCATGTAGAAATAGATAATTCACATAGGTATAGTGACTAATAATTCTCCTAGTGATCAGAATATTTCGTTCATTTACTATATATATATTTAAAAATACGTTCATTTTTTGATGCATCATTATGATGGCATATTATTTCATTACTAGTCAAAAATATTTTTAATTTCTGTATCTTCCCCTCAGGTTTGGTGTGAATCCAAAACTGCTTTAAAAAAAAGTCTTTAAAAAAGTGGTTTAAATGAATTAATCATGTATTCTGTATCAGTGAGTCAGTCAGCCTACTCACTAAAATGTATTTGTGCCCCCAAATCAATACTCAAGATGCTTTTTAAAAAAATTTTTTTTACATTTATTTATTTATTTTTGAGAGACAGAGAGAGACAGAGCACAAGCGGGGGATGGGCAGAGAGAGAAGGAGACACAGAATCTGAAGCAGGCTCCAGGCTCCGAGCTGTTAGCACGGAGCCCATCACAGGGCTCGAACTCACAAACCGCGAGATCATGACCTGAGCCGAAGTCAGATGCTCAACCGACTGAGCCACCCAGGCTCCCCAATACTCAAGATGCCTTTACAGCCATTTGCAAGTGTGCATAGATGGTCCTAGGTGAGGCTCAGTTAACAAGGCCACACTGCGCCTTCCTGCTTCAGCTCCTACTGTAAACAGGTTTTTTTTGAAGTCTGTTTAATGCCATATTTTTCACATTTTTATGCTTTTTGGGTGTGTGTGTGATTTCACTGTCTAAAATGGCCCTGAAGCACAGTCCCAAAGGGCTACCTATTGTTCAAGAAAGCTGTGTTGTGCCAAGGCGCCTGGGTGGCTCAGTCAGTTAAGCGTCTGATTCTGGATTTCGGCTCAGGTCATGATCTCACGGTTTGTGGGTTCCAGCCCCACGTTGGGCTCTGCACTGGCAGGGCAGAGCCTGCTTGGGATTCTCTTTCTCTCTCTTTCACTCTCACTCTCACTCTGCCCCTCCCCTGCTCTTGCTCTCTTTCTCTCGCTCTTAAAAGTAAAGAAATAAACTTAAAAAAAAAAAGGCTGTGTTGTGCCATATGGAAAAATACACATATTAGATAAGCTTCATTCAGGCATAAGTTACAGTGCTGTTGACCAGGAGTTTAGTGTTAATGAATGAACAAGATATGTTGAAGAAGGTGTCTTTAAACAGAAACATAAAAACAAGGTTATATATTAATCTGTTGACAAATATGCCATAGGTAGGGGCTTATAAGGAACCTAACACGGTATTTCCCTTAGGAGAATGGTTCAGTATTTACTAATTCAGTGTTCACACCGACTTGTAGAACATAACTATCATGATGAATCAGAATTGATTGTATGTCAAAATAATATGGTTAGAAGTGGCTTCATGAGCAAATGGAATTATTTCAAAGAAAGTTCTTATGATTCATTTATAATTTTCCTTTTAGATCAGTCTTTTTTTCCTCATAAAGTTGGATAGAAAATGTAGAAGAACCTGTAAGAAAGAAAACACAGGTTGTCTGGAGAAAAAGGCAACATTTTAAAAAATTTTCCTTTAACTTCTGGGTTTTGGCTTCTTGCGCTAAATAATAAAAGACTGGAAATATTAAAAACTACACTAATATCATTTGAGTGTATCTTTTGGGGCTACGATGTGGTTGAGTTACTATAATTTTAGTTAATAATGTTACGAAGGCACTGACGTGGTATTTCCTGTATCTGTGGCTGGCATTTGTTGAGTGACTCCTATGAGGCCTTACTCGGTGCTTCACATATATAACGTCTCTGACCAGTAACAATCCTGCAGGTTTACATGGTTATCCTCATTTTATGGATGAGGAAACTGAGGTTGCTCAGGGGTTGATTTCCCTAAGAATACCCACTTGAGGAGTGGAGATGAAATTCAAAGCCAGGTCTGTTTGTTTCCAAATCCTACCTCCTTCCCAGTTTTCACACAGCCTTATAGACAAGTACGCCTTACAGATTTGACAGAGCGGTGAAAAATAACTTCCCTAAGACTTACTGTCTGTTACCAAAAATTTTAAATCATGCAAACCAATGCAGAAATCTATTTTCTGATACTCTTTATTATTTTTACATGCTCTGCAGTGAACTTGAGTGGTGCTTTTTTAGAGCTTTCCATTCAGAAATGAGAGTTTTTGCTTTAGTGAATTGGATCTTATAAATATCCTGACCTTGGGCTTTTCAGAACGTTATTATAAAAATTACTGTCGAATGCTGCTACTATTTTGGTTGAGAGTAATTCTTACAATTCAGACATAGCCTTAGCACGGGGAGTATTTTTGAGAGGAGATGAAATTTTCTGGTTTAAGAACACTTTGCCCTGTTCTTCCTTCAGCAGGAACTCAGGGAGTGAGCTGCAAGTGTATTATGCATCACCCAGAAGTTATCAAGACTTCTTTGAAGCCATCCGCAGAAGGGGAGATACGTTCTATGTCGTGTCATTTCGAAGGGTAAGTTCACTCTGAAAGAAGAAAGAAGATATTTTTGAGTACCTGTTATGTACAGGGCATTGAGCTGAGTACCATAGGAGGTAAAAAGATGTGAGAGATAGAAAGCCATTTAAAGAAATTATGACTGGAACAGTCTATCTCAGTTCTGTCACATGTGCTTGTTTCTGAGCTGTTCAGCATTGCGAAGACGAACATGGATTGATGTCAGGCCACAAGTTTAGAAAATATAAACCGCTTGTTGATTTTTATTCTTTGTCATTCCTGTATCCATATGGTTTGATTATTAACAAAGTGAGTAAGAATATTAAAAAACAAAAATCTGTGTAGGCTTTGTGGTGGTAGTCCTGTTTGGTAATTGAGAAACAGACTTCCCAAATGTGGGATTAAGGTGAATCGTGGGCGGATCAGTAATATTGATGTGGAATGTTTGGATTTATGTCCCTAAGACTTCCTATTCTTTTTTTCCCTCCCCATCAGACATTTATTTCTGTTGGTGAAGAATGTGTTAGTCAATGCAAAAGGAAATGGGTGTACGAGTACTCTTGGATGTTATGAATGTTAGACTAAATGGAAATAAGATGCGTGGCTGTATGCTTTCTATCTTCTTTTCCTATAAAATGAAAATACATTTTTCATGGAGTTGCCATGTGAATCTCTGTTAACAGTGCTGTGTGTGAAACCAGGAACACATGAATGACTTAGAACTCCTGGGTGGTTTGTATCCTAGGCCGGCCTGCCTCCCTCCCTCCCTTCCTCCCTTCCTTCCTTCCTTCTTTCCTTCTTTCCTCCCTTCCTTCCTTTTTAAAGAATGTTGAGGGGGCACTGTTAGAAATAAACCTGTGCCAACAGGAGAGCAAACAATTCATTCTCTGGTTATGGTCACCACTATCTAAAATTGTCAGTTAATTCTTTTCCTAAGGCATGAATATCTAGTAGCTTGGAAGTTTAGAATCTGAGAACGTTGACACTTGAAGATTAGAGAAATAAGAAATTTCATGTATTTTTAGCTGATAATCAAATACACTGGGAGATTTGGCATACTTCAGCAATGGCGTCTCATGATTTCTGCCCTTTCACAAAGTTCCTTGTGCCCGTCTTATTCTCTCAGACGTAATTGGTGTATTTCTATACTGCACCAGCCTCAAAGTTCATTTCCAGCAGCAAGGGGGCAGCTGAGAACAGGGTTTCAGCAAGGTTCCAACTGTATTGGCTGCTGAGAAGTAAGTCTTTGCCTTAGCGTCAGACACCGTCATGTTAAAAGTGGGAAGAGAGAGCTCAACTTTAGACGTGAGATGTGGGAGCACTGTGGAGAGACTTGATGGGTGTTAAAGTGAACATGTTCAAGTATATGTTTATGGAAGCTACCACAGAAGAGTGTTTTTAACACTCGAATAGCTGTGTACTTTTTCTTAGGTTCCAGATAACTTCTCTATTATTTGACTAAAACAGTATATTTAATACATATTAGAAGTAGCAGTGGTCAAGCCATGGGTTGAAATCATGGTTAGTAACGTTTTTCTAGGGAAGAGAACAATAATTCTAGCTTTAAAGGGATTATATCTACAAAGGAAGATGAATGGTGTTTTTATTTTAAATATACACATTATATTTCTTGCGTTTGTAAGAGCTCTCTCTCTTTAGTTTGCTGTAGAGAGTGCCATTGGAGAATTACTGATTTCCTCTCGCTGCTCCCAACCTTTTGATGTTCTGGAATAAACAGTCTTTCTCATGTTCTGGAAAACTGTTGAGACTATCTGTCACATTCTGTTTGGATTTTTTATTTCCTAATTACTGATTTATCACATCTTGGTGTTTTATGTCAAGGAACAGTAAGGATAAACCTGAACTTCATTAGATAACAGTAGTTAGAGACAACGTCCTTTTTCATTTTTTCTTGTTTTAACAGTGGTGATAAGGAAGTTAATTTGATCATGATAGCTATAAACTGTGTCATGGGACAAGACTATTTGGTTCCTAAATGCTGGATGGTTCTTTTTGTTCTTGCTAAAATGAAAATGAAAGAAGTAATGACCTCATGCTTGGTTTCTGCTTCCATTTGTCAATGTAAAATATTCTAACAGTTTCATCAAAAAGGTGAGGAGCATCATTTCGTGTGCAGAAGGATGTAGACTTTTTCTCATTGACACAAATTATCTTAGTTGATACTATATGATTGCATTGGAATTTAAGAAATACAGAGATTCTAAAGCTTCAAGGTTTGGCTTAGTGTAAATGAGACATAACAGAAGCCATATTGTTTCATTTTATAATTGGATATGTATTTGATGAAATATTTGATTATCTAAAAAGGTAGACATAGCCATTGACCATTTAGGATACCATTATTTAACAAACCTACCTTGTCTCAGCCTCGTACCTCCTCACACCCCACACTCCTGTGCTCTTTAATCACGTTGCAGTTGAGCTGCTGAAATAATTTTCTCCAGAGCAGACTCACTCTTGGATAACTGCTGACTTCCTGCTACAGGCCAGCAGGAAAGAATGCTTATGATCCCAATAATCCTGTCAGAGGCTCAAACCTTTTCCTGTTCTTTTGACTTTGCTTTAAGTTTTTGCCTCCAACTTAGTAACTCCCTCTACTCCCTTTATTTAGTTCCAGGTGTTCATAACCTATTTTCTTCTAAGTATTTTGTCTTTTCCTCCTTTCTTTGACTACGGTTTGGAGCTGCAGTGGTGGGAAATAACTTTTTCTCAGACTTTCAAGTCACTTTGAGTGTGGTCTGATACATTAATAAAAAAAATCTAGTTAAATTTAATGTTGATTTTTTTTTTTTTCCTCTGTGCTTTCATAGGATAGTCTGTTTAGGGAGGGAGGGAGTAAATGAAAGAATAGACTAAAATGATGTCAAGAACATGGGACAGGGACAAATAGCTCAGCAAGGCTCGCGCAAGGTGGGATAAGAAAGTGACTCTAAAGAGGGGAGGAAAGAGAACATTGGGAAAAAAGGAAAATGATATTTACCTTATCTATAATTCCACTAAACATTGCAATACTATTCTAGATGCTGCTCTGTTATCTCTTAATAACAGGAGAGAGTCATTCGTGATCTTCCTGGGGGCAATTTCCCGTTAAGAACAACCTCATTCTGGGGCGCCTGGGTGGCGCAGTCGGTTAAGCGTCCGACTTCAGCCAGGTCACGATCTCGCGGTCCGTGAGTTCGAGCCCCGCGTCGGGCTCTGGGCTGATGGCTCAGAGCCTGGAGCCTGTTTCCGATTCTGTGTCTCCCTCTCTCTCTGCTCCTCCCCCATTCATGCTCTGTCTCTCTCTGTCCCAAAAATAAATAAACGTTGAAAAAAAAGAACAACCTCATTCTGATTCAGATGGCTGTGAATGTCAGCTCACCGTATTATCTTCATTCTTAAAATTTTTTTTAATGTTTATTTATTTTTGAGGGAGAGAGACAGAGCGTGAGTGGGGGAGGAGCAGAGAGAGAGGGAGACACAGAATCTGAAGCAGGCTCCAGGTTCCGAGCTGTCAGCACAGAGCCCGACATGGGGCTCGAACCCACCAACCTCAACATCATGACCTGAGCTGAAGTCAGATGCTTAACCGACTCAGCCACCCAGGTGCCCCAACCATATTCTTTTCGTTCTTGTTTGAGATTTCCTTTTCAAATGAAATGGATGCCTGCTTTTTGGAACACTATTTATTTTATATTTTCTGTTTTCACTGCCTGTCCCTCAAGACAAAGTCATACATTTAACGCTGTCTTTTCATCTATTTCAGATACATACATAACGTAACACACATAAGGAGAATGTGTGCCTGCCTCAAGGATGTTTCTCCCCCTCCTTCTGAATACTTTATGTGTTCTAGATACAGTAACCCTTTCTGAGTGTTTTATGTATTCTTAGATATAGTCCCATATTTGGGTATTTTATCCCTTCTTGGTCTCTTATAAAAAATTTGTTAGTGGTACCATGTATATGGCATGGATCGTTAGGATAACCTTAAATAATAGGGTCTTCCTGGAAGATACATGAGCATTGAAGAGGTGCAGGAACCTGGCTCAACAGCCAAATAGTCCCCCTGGGCTTGTGCTTCATAGCCTGGAATGTGTACGGGTCCTCCCAGAGATTAGAATAGTGGCTTGTCGTCATTCCCGATTTGGTGGCAGTTCCGGCGATGCCACGGCACTCTTTTTCACACATTTGCTCATTCAGACTTTCTGGATAGAAAGAATATCTGACTCTGTGTGTGTGTGTGTGTGTGTGTGTGTGTGTGAATGCGCATATGCGTGTGTGTGTGTGTATATATACATGCATATATCATCTCTTATGTAGAATCTTTTTTTTTTTTAATTTTTTTTTTTAATTTATTTTTGGGACAGAGAGAGACAGAGCATGAATGGGGGAGGGGCAGAGAGAGAGGGAGACACAGAATCGGAAACAGGCTCCAGGCTCTGAGCCATCAGCCCAGAGCCCGACGCGGGGCTTGAACTCCCGGACCGCGAGATCGTGACCTGGCTGAAGTCGGACGCTTAACCGACTGCGCCACCCAGGCGCCCCTCTTATGTAGAATCTTATGTAGATGGCCTGCCTCATGAGTCATGGTTCATTGATTTGTGACCAGGGAAATAGGGTTGATTTCAAACGTATTCTCTTGCTTTGTAAGCCTGCAACTTTATGCAGAAGGAACAGCCCGGGGCCACTCTTGTGAAAAAATGATTGTGGTGAGCCTTTAGAGCTTCATAAAGTGTTTATTACACTACACAATCTGGCTTTTAAAAACAATTCTTTCTTGTATTGGTTCCTAATTGTTGGATCTAAGAGGCTTGCCTTCTCATCTATATCATAACCCTCTTAAAGGCAGGAAAGTGTCAGATGCTTTTTTATTACCACTCCTGACAGCACAATGCCAGCCACTCTGTGTTTATTTATTTTTTAATTTGTTTTGAGAGAGAGAGAGCAAACAGGGGAGGGACAGAGAGAGAGAGAGAGAGACCAAATGCCAAGCAGGCTCTGTGTCGTCAGCACAGAGCCCCATGTGGGGTTCAAACTCATGAACCGTGAGATCATGACCTGAGCTGAAATCAAGAGTCAGACGCTTAACCGCCTGAGCCCCCCAGGCACCCCTAGCCACTCTGTGTTTATTAAGCAGAACAATTTTGGGTAATGGTTCACTAAGAGAAATCACAGTGATGGAAGTTTGTTGCTTTTCATAATCATTAAAGGATATTTTTACATCTGCTTTGCTTAAAGCAATGTGAATCTCCTTTACGGATGCAAGGAATAACATAAGCAATGCTGAATTCCAACAGAAAATTCAGAGATGACCTTTCCTCTGTCCCTTTATGGTGGCACTGGCCAGAGCTGCATCGGCTTCGTTCTTGACTCTGAATCTAAGGTTTAGAGCTGAAGAAATCACCTGGGTGAAATGTTTGACTGTGAAATGTTGAACAGTTCAGAGAACTTTGAGGTGCTTACATCCTCAGTGTTTAGTATTTGGCAGAAACATTTTGGCATAGATTGTCGTTTGACCTCATTGTTTTCTTGTTTTGGAGAAGAGCTTATGTCTAGTATCTGTAGAGTCCGGCAGCAAGAGCCAGAAACTTGGAGCCTTGGACAAAGTATAGGAAAGGCTCTAATTAGTGCAGGAAGGCTGACTTGTGATATTATTGATTCAAAATGTTTGCCAAGGATTGACTCCCATGGAAGGCCATAAAAAGGAATTTCACAGAATAACAATGATATTTCCTAAGTGTAACACCTACATTAATACCTACTATATGCTTAGAAAGAATGGCATCTTTTTGGATGCATGTTATTTATTTCTTGGAATTACTGTTTAGTGTATGAAATCGTCAGAGGCAAGAGGAATTTCCTTAGTAATCAAAGAATATTAGTCACTTTATAAAGTCTACTTCAAAAGGATTCAGCTCCTTTTGTTTTGGGACCTCACAACTGGAACATAGACACATCAGTCTTGGAGGTTGGCCATTTTCTTATCTCCAGTTTCATTGCGTTTTAGCCAAATTCTTTCTCTCGATAGAAAAAAAAAATGGGAATAAATGAGTTTGGAAAGATACTTGCATTAAAAAAAAAAGTCTTATCTCAGAAGAGAGACTTTTTTAAAAAACCTTTTAGGAGGTTTTTTTTCTAATAATTTTTAACATTGAAATATATCTCATTCAGGTCTGAAGCGCATTATAAAAAATAGAGCAGAATTCTCTGAGTATCCGCTCAACCACTTAACAATTAAATCTGTAACATTCTCTTCAGTCATTTTCTCTTCCATTTCATTTATACACAAATGCTGCCACCTTCAGTGTTTACGACCATTATAGTGTACAAACTTTTTTGACATAGTTTTGTTAGTTCCTTAAAATAATAAAGTAAGTACTCCTAGTCCTGTTTTACAGGTGAAGAAATTGAGGCAGAGAGAGGTTAAGTGGCTTGTCTGAGGACACAGGAATTGTAAGCAATAGAGCTAGGGCAATCATTGAGGCCTTCTAATTTAATACAGTGATTTTTTTCTTTACACTCTAGTGCTGTCCTTCAGACATACTACAGAATATGTAAATAGCATAATTACTCTACTCCTCCAGAGCCATTTTCTTTGCCAGATCTGCTAGGCATTTTTACTGGAGTTACCTAATAACAATTCAGATTTTTGATTACCTGACGATAGATTATTTATTAGGTTACACTTTCACAATAGTAGAGAATGACCTGATGCTCTGTAAGATTTTATCCAGGGAATGGAATAAATGGGCATTGAGAGCTTCTGGTTTCTTTTTTAAAACAATTGGGGGGAAAAAATCTATGTGTATCTTAAAAAGAAAGGACTTTAGCCAAATTAGACACCCTTTTAATAATTGGTACTCTAGAATGTCTCATAGAGAAGGGTGGTTTTTGTGCATGTATAAGTGCATTTTGTTATGGATTCTGTATCTGGCCTGCCAGATCCCAGAGATCAGAGACTTTTGATCTCAAGCTCCTCGTTAAATATGAATTACTGTTGTGTGGTTTTAGGGGATTTAGTCATTTGTTCCTTGGCTCTATAACAGATTGTTAGCTAACATAAATATTTCTATTATTTATACTCTTCAATGCAAATTCTAAAGTGATTTGTTTTATGTTTGAAAAATGATGATAGTCTCTGTAACTAGACTTGGATACAGAATAGCCATGGACACAGAGAACTTATAATTCACAAATAGCTTGTTTATTTTTCTAAACCTTTTAATTAACTTACTTATTTTGAGAGAGAGAGAGAGGGAGAGAGAGATCCCAAGCGAGCTCCACACTGCCAATGCGGAGCCCGACGCGGGGCTCAAACTCACAAACCGTGAGATCATGACCTGAGCCAAAACCAAGAGTTGGACTCTCAACTGACTGAGCCACCCAGGAGCTCCCACAAATGATTTAAAGTTTTCAAAACTCTCAGGGTGGTAGGCAGATCCATCTGAATCAGGACAGTTTTCCAACTGTTCATTATTTGTGTGCTCTATTTAAGTCTTTATTTTATAACATGTTTTTCATGTGCACTTTTTAATCTCCCTTTTTAGGTTGCATGCTTTTTCTGGGCAGGGATAAAAATCTTTTCATTCTGCTTTCTCTTTCTATAAGGTCTGTTGCAACACACTCCAGACTGTGCAGAGCAAGTCCTAAATAAATGTTGGCTGCTCAAATCACTGTTTATTTGTGCCCTTTAACCTTTTTATATCCTACTGTTCAAAAGATTAGTAGAGGTGGAGTTTGCAGAAACGAAAGAGGAAATCTTTCTCACTGAATGTTTAAAACTACTTTTGTAATTCAAATAGCAATGACAACTTTAAAAATACACAATCTGCTCTGATGTGGACTTTTAACCATAGAATAAAGTCCTTTCTGCAAGCCTTCTAAAGTTACCTTGAAGAAAGGTGGTGTTTAGTAATTGATAGCTTGAAATTTTGATAGTTTTCTTCTTATCAAATTTCAGATTTTTCATAATGAGGGAATATTTCCTGAAGGCAAAACTGCATTCTAAGAAAGGTATTTCTTCACATCATGAGTAGATGAGGGAAAAAAACGTTTTTTCAGTAATATGTTGATGCATACTTTAGAGACCTGCATTCCAGCCCTGATTCTCCCTCTCACTATTTGCTCTGTGACTTTGGACAAATCTCTTGTCTCCTTTCTTCAGTTTCTTTATCTGTAGAATGATGGAGTAGGTTTGTAGCTCTAGAAATCTATAGTATTCGTGTGTGTGTGTGTGTGTGTGTGTGTGTGTGTGTGAGAACACTGTCCTCTTAGAAATCTGTGGTATTATGTTTGTTTGTTTTTCATGTTTATTCATCTTTGAGAGACAGAGAGAGACAGAGCATGAGCGGGGAAGGGGCAGAGAGAGGGAGACACAGAATCCAAAGCAGGCTCCAGGCTCTGAGCTGTGTGCATAGAGCCTGACGTGGGGCTCGAACTCACGAACTGTGAGATCATGACCTGAGCTGAAGTTGGCTGCTCAACCGACTGAGCCACCCAGGTGCCCCGGTATTACCTTTGTTTTTGATGTAGCTAAAGTGATTCAGTCTAGTGGAGTTAGTATGTTTTAAGGGTTTTGGAAAACACCTATCACAAAAATAACAAAATGTCAAGTTACGAGGTGGGCCCATAAATTAATGAGGTTGAGTTTTTAAATTTTTTTTTTTTTTAACGTTTATTCATTTTTGAGACAGAGAGAGACAGAGTATGAATGGGGGAAGGTCAGAGAGAGAGGGAGACACAGAATTTGAAACAGGCTCCAGGCTCTGAGCTGTCAGCACAGAGCCCGACACGGGGCTCGAACTCACGGACCATGAGATCATGACCTGAGCCGAAGTCAGACGCCCAACCAACTGAGCCACCCAGGTGCCCCGAGGTTGAGTTTTTTTTTTTTTTTAATTTTTTTTAATGTTTATTTATTTTTGAGACAGAGAGAGACAGAGCATGAAGGGGGGAGGGGCAGAGAGAGAGGGAGACACAGAATCGGAAACAGGCTCCAGGCTCTGAGCCATCAGCCCAGAGCCTGACGCGGGGCTCGAACTCACGGACCGCGAGATCGTGACCTGAGCTGAAGTCGGCCGCTTAACCGACTGCGCCACCCAGGCGCCCCACGAGGTTGAGTTTTTAATAGCTGCTGGTCTTATAATTTGTTTAATAATCACTTTCATAGTGCCTATAATGTGCCTGCCTTCAATCTTCACAATATCCCTGTGAAGTAAGTACCGTTATTACGCTCATGTTGCAGATGGGGAACTTGAGGCACAGCGGGGTTACTCAGGTGTCTAGTATGACATAGTCTGGAAGTGACAGAGTCAAGTTTAACCAAGAAAGTCTGGCTCCACAGTCTGTGTTTATGATCATTTCCCTATATTGCCTTTCTAGAACCTTTATATATCCAAATGTCTTTTCTTTCAAAGTATTCAATTTGGAATTTAATTCCATGGATCTCCGTGTTCATAACATACACTGAGTTGCTTCAGGTTAATTTTCCAAAGAGAACAAGATCCAAGACAAAGCCCAATGGAAAACCAAGCCACATGCTACGTAAAGTAATAGTGTAGGAGGAACAGCAGGTAGCAGGGGAACACAGAGAAAAGGTTAGAGATGGAGAAGGAGAATTGGAATAGTATACCACAGATGAAGTGAGAAAACTGACTTGTTTATTTGACTTTAAAACATGGAGGTTGAGGAAGAAGAGTTCAAAAAGGAGGTGGTCAGCAGTATCGGGTCTTACAGAGCTCGCTGAGAATGAGACATGAGAAAAGTCCAGTTGTTCTGTATAAACATGGAAGTCATTGGTGATTTGAGATTACAGTTGTGGTAGAACAGATTCAGAACAGAATCCAGAGGCAGTAGGAGAGAATGTGAAGGAAATAAAGTGGTGGGTTTGGTAAACTTGGCATTTAAGGGAAGGTGGATGGCCTGGATATGGTTAAAGAGAGCTAAGGGCGCGCCGTGTGTGTGTGTGTGTGTGTGTGTGTGTGTGTGTGCGCGCGCGCGCGCGCGCATGTGTATGTGCACGTGTGTGTGCGTGCCTTTGTTTAAGGATAAGGATAAAGGTAAAATATACGGCAAATGCAGACTGTTGTGGTTAATTTATATATATTGAATGTAAGAAGGAGCATATGTTTTATTCTTGACAGCTGTTTTAAAAGAAAATAAGCAAGTCATTGTTCATTCCTCATCTTAATGCTTTTGTGTTTAAAGCAGAGCATGGAGAAAGTTGAAGAACAATTCTTGTTTGTTTATTTGCAGTGGGACTACAAAAAAAAGAGTATGGAATTAAAACCAGATTTTTAAAAAATAAAATCATATTTCAAGTATTCCTTGAGGCATCAAGTCTTCTAAATCTTAAATAAAGAGGCATTTTTAAAATAATGGCCAAGAGTTTTAAAAATATAAAGCTTGATAGAACTCTTTCTAATTTAATTTATACATAGATGGTCTAGGATTTTTTTCCTCATATAAAGCCAGAAAACTAGCAGTGTAGGCTGTTAAATCATTTTATGTCTAAACAAAGTTTGGTGTAAGTTTTTTGATGATGTCACAATCTTAATTATGGAGGAAGCAATTATTATGGTTAGGAAAAGTTGATGATTTACGATCTGACTCAGGATTAAGGTCTGAAACACTCGTGTCATTTCCTCCCCTCCCCCATATGTGGTGATTTGTTCATTTTGGACTCTGATTTGTTTAACTTTAACACCATCAGCAAATTTGAACACTGACACTTAGTTGGTTTTTGCTGAAAAATCCTAAGGCTAGCAGTAGCGTGATATTTATTTTAAGGCATTGATGCTAATCTATGAAGAGCCTATTAGGAGTAGGCTTTGAGGAGTTTTCCAACTCCTAGTATGGGAATCACATTGGAAGTCAACAGGATGGATGATTAGTTGAGACCAGGAGTGTAGAATATGTCTGACTAAATGATGATGTGATTGTTTGCTTCATGTGTATTTCCTCTGTCTGGCCCTAAGCACCCTGAGGGCAAGAACTGTCTCTGTCTTAGTCATCACTCTATCCCTGGTCTCCACCAGAGCACCAGGCGTATTGCAGATACTGATTGAACACACCAACAGACTGGATACCATCCACCTGATAGAGAATTTGTGATAGACCAGCTTCTTGACCGTTTTTATCAGGGCCATCTGCGTCTCATGGTGAATCTGAAAGCCAGTCTTTGAAAAGTAATGAATTCAAATGCCAAGGCTAGTTACCATTATGCATGAGGGAAGCTATCCACTCAGGAAGATCCTCTTGTATTTCAGAGTTGATGTCGGTAGTACACGCATAGAGATTATTTTTCAGTTAGGACGCTAACCAGACCGTGGTGTCATTTTAAGCTCCAAAATTCATAAGCCACGGACTGAATAAGCTCCATATTGACGGAGGCTCATCTATACGATACGCCCATGGTGTCCTAGAAGGATGGGACAATGTTAGCATTTTAGTCCCTGGGAGTGTTTATTTTGAATATGGAAGGTATTCAAGAAAAGCTCGTCAACTTAAATTGTTAAATCTTCCATAAACCGTGTCGGGAATAATTTTAGAGTCCTCTACGTTTGATCATAATACGCCTAGAAATAAATTTTGAAGATAAAACTAAAATATATCCTACCGAATAAACAGGCCTCTGTTATCCAGTTTAAGTTCTATAGCTATCTCTCTTCTGATTCCATTTGTTACTGAATAGGAATTCAACAGCTTATTCTATTAAGAAGGGGTCTGCCTTGGAGGGGTGTCAGATATTTACTTTGAAGTCTCTTAAAGACACTGGTTGCCTTCTCCCTGTAAAATGTGCTTTGAATTAGTGGCTTTTCAATATCCATTCTGGTGGAGGTACAAGCGGTGTGAGCTAACGAGAATGATAGATAGTCAAAAAACAATTTTTCCTTGACTTTGAAATGAAGAAAATCCAAGTCGGAGCTATGCAGGCACACATTTATTTGATCAGATGTGTACTCACTCATTTTCTGTGTTTGACCCTGACCTTTCAGTCTTCCATTTTGCCATCAGGCCGTAAGACCCACCTGAGATATAAGAAACTGGAGATCCTTAGTTTGATGTAGGCCAGTGTTCCTCCAGCTTTCTGGTTTCATAACTCCTTTATGTTTTCCAAAATGCAAAGAAACGTGAGTGAGAAGAGTGGCATGGTTTTCCATTGTTACGGATCCCTTTAGTCGATGGCTTACTAGAACCCAGCTGGATTCATGTATCTGCTTCCACATTAATCATTTCTTTTTGGTTGAAATCTGTAAAGAAAACCTAGCCTCACATAGATAATGTAGTTGGATAAGGAGGGAATCTTTTTAAACCCTTTCGGATAATTGTGCATATTCTTCTTTGATACGACACCATTCAACGAGAGATTGTTTCTTAAAGGTTAGTTGCGGTGTAGAAGCCAAATCTGTGAGCTTTTAATTCGAGTACTCAGGTACATTAAAATCCCTTCATTTATTTGCATTTTGGATCTTTCACCCATGCATGATTTTGTAACATCACACATTGGTCATTTGGAGAAACTTGGCTCACTGAGTTATACGGATCTTCCAAACGTTCACACGTTTTATTACACATTATTTTAAAAATCACATTCTTTACAATCTACATTCTTTACAAATCTACAAATCTTACCAGGAAAGTCTTTAAGTATCAGGAAGCTGTTAAGGTTATGGTAGCAGATGCAAGTTTTCCAAAATCCTAGTTTTCGCTCAAAGGCTCAAATTTTACCATTGTCAGAAATACTATCAGTTGTTTTCCTTCAAGTGTCAGGTTCCTTTAATTTATTTTCAAGTAAATGTCTATCAGATATCCAGGTCTAAATAACTACAGTTTGTCTATATGATATTCTTTTAAGTAAACCTGGTGTTCCATTAAGGCAGTGGCTTATACAGCTCACAAGTCAATACAGAAGTGATTTTCCTCTAGACGATCATAATACTTTGTGAGGCACCAGAAGTGCTCTATGTGTATTTCCTGTTTTGTTACACAGAATACCAAGAATCTAATCAGAGGTCAAGATTTAATTAATAATTTTTATTTTTTATCAAGGATATCCTTCAGTTGAACTGACTCTGTGTGTGTGTGTGTGTGTGTGTGTGTGTGTGTGTGTGTGTGCGCGCGCGCGCGTGCCCGAACATGGGGTGAGAACTAATACAGTGGATTCTAACACAGTTGGGTCCCACTGCGTTGGTCAGGCACCCGCAGTGCCTTTGCACCATCAGGGTGGATGATGAGATTCAAGAAAGTTACTCATCACTAAGTATTTTAGTCCTGTTTGTGTTTGTTGCCAAGCATTCACTTGAAAGATCCTTGTTGCTGACTGTTTGGAGCTGCAATTGATCGGATATAAACAAAACGTTAAGTCTGTAGATTCTTTTATGGGTAAAACAAGAGCACAATTCTGTGGTGGAAATATTAACTTAGTCTTCATATTTGCAGCTAAATCTGTAATTTGACGAGTTACTATAAGATAAGAAAGTAGCAAGGCGGTGATTTCTTTTCCTGATCTTTCATCCAGCAGGCACTGAGCAGGGTCAGCTATCCAAGATTTTATTAGTTTCTCAGCCATCGTGTGTGCTTCCGTAGCCAGTGCGTCATAGCGTAACATGCAAGATGTTTCAGTGGTCTTTTCATTTCTAGAAGGAAAAGCTGTAACAGATTTTAATTTTTAAAGAATTCATCACATCTTTGTTTAAAATATTCAAGTCCTTTTTCTAAGTGATTGGTCTCAGAATGACACCGTTACTTAGCTGACACCATAATATTTGAAATGTTTTCTTGCATCAGAGACAGTAAGATAAATTATTAACACCCATAGTACAAGAGAAAGATAGCTTTCAACATACGGTCATT
Organism: Lynx canadensis; assembly: GCF_007474595.2. NCBI lineage: Eukaryota > Metazoa > Chordata > Mammalia > Carnivora > Felidae > Lynx > Lynx canadensis. The sequence goes on along the minus strand of NC_044319.2, from coordinate 63,051,565 downwards.
TCTTACTAACAGTTTCGACCAGTTTCTTGGAGTGGATTCTGCCTTTCCGTGAGTCACAGAATTCTCTAATGTATCAGTTTTACCTTTTTCAGCATCTTAGATACAGACAGTACAGTTGTGGGGTAAGGAAGCAAGTCTTCTAATGTCCCATTTTTAAGCCAATTATTCAACCTTAAATAGGAGAAAAACATGTTGCAGATATTAGAAAATATTAAATTTAAGAATAAGAGTTTCTTGGGGCGCCTGGGTGGCGCAGTCGGTTAAGCGTCCGACTTCAGCCAGGTCACGATCTCGCAGTCCGTGAGTTCGAGCCCCGCGTCAGGCTCTGGGCTGACGGCTCGGAGCCTGGAGCCTGTTTCCGATTCTGTGTCTCCCTCTCTCTCTGCCCCTCCCCCGTTCATGCTCTGTCTCTCTCTGTCCCAAAAATAAATAAACGTTGAAAAAAAAATTAAAAAAAAAAAGAATAAGAGTTTCTTGTAAAATTTAGAAGTTTTCAAAAAAATGTAAATATTATTACAAAACAACAAAATAGACTTTCTTGCTTGTATCTAGATGGTAAGTCGCATCCATGTAACTAAACTCCAGATTAGTATGTTTTCAGGACTTTCTCCTTTAGTCTGCTACTAGATCATAAGGCTTATATATTTATCTTAAGATTCATTTTTTCATGTACCCAGGGGACTTTTTTTTTTTTTTCCCCAGAAACAATTTAATGAGTTTGATGATGAAATGCTGGGGGCAAGTGTTCCAGTGATAAATCCGCCTCTGTGCTCCTGCAGTTTGTATTCTACTTGATGGGACTGACCAGAAGACCGAAAAAGTAGACAGAAAAATTTGTAAAATAATTGACAAATACAATACAAACACAGTAAGATTTATGAAGAAAACAAACAGTGGGATCAGAGATTAACAGGGAGGTCTCCTGAAGATTGGATCAAGGATGCTCTCTTAAGAGGTGACATTTAACGGACAGTGAGGCTGGGATTCCAGGCAGAGAAAAGAGCACCTGTACAAGGTGGGAGAGAGCCTGATTTGAGGTACTGAAAGAAAACCAGTGTGGCAGAAGACTTAGCGAATGGGGTGGAGGTAGGCTGAGTAATGAAAGTGAGGCTGGAGGGATTGGAAGGAGCCAGATCGTGCAAGAGCTCGGTTGCAAGCAAGAGCTCGGTTTTATCCTGAGGGCCAACGAAGGGATGTAAGTAACTGAATGACATGAATGATAGAGTTTGCAGGGTGACTTCAGTTGTCGTCTGGACAGTGGGTTAGAGGGAGACATGTTAGAAGCACAGAGACCAATCAGAAGGCTTTCTCAGCTGTCCAGTCGGTATGATGATGGCAGTGTTGGGATGAATGGGTTCTAAATCCATTCTGTAGATAGATTCAGTGGGAATCGGAGACGTACTGGATATGTTCATATTTCTAGCTTGAGTGACCAAGTAGATAGTGGTACCATTTACTGAGATGAAAAACGTTTGGGGTAGAGCAGGATAATATGTTTGGTGTGAATTTTAAGAGTACTTTTTGGACACATGTAAGTTTGAAAAGTCTGTGAGACATTTCAAGGGGACATGTTAGATTGGCTCTGTGAATTTGATACTTGGGGAGAGGAGAACTCTGAGCTGAGAAGTTGAATTTAGGAATTGACTGTTTAGAGGTATTTATTTTATATATGTGTATATATATATATATATATATATATATATATTTTAACATTTATTTATTTGAGAGACAGAGCATGAACGGGGGAGGGGCAGAGAGAGAGGGAGACACAGAATCGGAAGCAGGCTCCAGGCTCTGAGCCATCAGCCCAGAGCCCGACGCAGGGCTCGAACTCACGGACCGCGAGATCGTGACCTGAGCCGAAGTCGGACGCTCAACCGACTGAGCCACCCAGGCGCCCCAAGCTCTTACTACATTTAAAGCATTCTGTTTCCTTTTATTTTATCCTGTGCTTTTCTGTCAAGTTTTATATATATATATATTTTTTTCAACGTTTATTTATGTTTTGGGACAGAGAGAGACAGAGCATGAACGGGGGAGGGGCAGAGAGAGAGGGAGACACAGAATCGGAAACAGGCACCAGGCTCTGAGCCATTAGCCCAGAGCCTGACGCGGGGCTCGAACTCACGGACCGCAGGATCGTGACCTGGCTGGAGTCGGACGCTCAACCGACTGAGCCACCCAGGCGCCCCTGTTTAGAGGTATTTAAATCCATGACGGTGCTGTCCTCATCTAGGAAGAGAATGTAGAGGGAGAAGGAGGTCCAGACGGCCTGAGTGAGAGATCCCGTTAGAGAAGATTAAGCTAACAAACCAGACTGAAGTGGAACAGCCAGCAGAGGAGAAGGAAAGCCGGGAGAGCAGATGTTTTCCAGGGGGCAGTAGTGGTTGACTTGAATGTTGCTGAGGGGTCAGGTAAGATGGAGGTGAAGAGCCACCGGGTGTGGCAACGTGAAAGTCATTGGCTTGGCCTTGACAAGAGCCCTGTAGTGACGACACGGAAATGAAGGTGATATTAACAGTGGATCAGGCAGTAAGGAAACGAGGGCACCATGACTAGTTTAATAGTATTGGCTATAAAAGGGAACAGAGAACAGGAATTTTTTTATCTCAAAATAACAACTTAAATTTTTTTGTTTTTTCACTTTAGAGAGCAGGAGTGGGGGAGAGAGACAGAGAGAGAATCTTAAGCAGGCTCCGCACTCAGCAGAGCCCGACATGGGGCTCACTTCTACGACCCTGGGATCGTCACCTGAGCCAAAATCAAGAGTTGGATGCTCAACCGACTGAACCTCTGGGGCTCCCCAACAATGCAAACTTGTAGAGAATGAACTAGTCGGTAGGAAGAGAGCGGTATTATGGGAGAGGTAATGAGGTCATTGACAAGGAATGAAAGGTCGAATTCCTATTAGACCTGGTAGAAAGATTGCCCTTTGCCAGAAGGTAGGATCTTCATCCTCTTGCAGTAGGGGCCGGACAGGTTCATAGGTAGGAGGTTTGGTTCCAGGAAGGTAAGAGAGGACACCTCTGAGGGTTTCTGTTTCCCCCTGAAGTATGTTGTGATTGTCTTGTGCGTGCCAGGGAAATGGCAGGATTGTCAGGCCGTGGTGGGGTGCCAATTTGTAGCATAAGTGATATTTTTGCAAGAAGGTGCCAAGTATGAGGTTACAGTTGATTAATAAGACACAGGCCTTGTACTCAAGGACTTTCTAATCTAAAGAATTGAAAGACCAGGAGCGCCTGGGTGGCTCAGTTGGTTAAGCGTCTGACTCTTGTGTTGGCTCTGGTCACGATCTCACAGTTCGTGAGTTTCAGGCCTGCATTGGGCTCTGTGCAGACGGTGTGGAGCCCGCTTGGGATTCTCCCTGTCTCCCTGTCTCTCTGCCCCTCCCCTGCTCACTCTCTGTCTCTCAAAAACAAATAAGTAAACATTAAAAAAAAAAGAGACCAGTAGTTAGAATACAGTCGGATACAAGGAAATCTTCCCGGAGCCTTACCACTAAGCTGAGACAGAACTGCTCTGAGATACTTTACCTAAAGTTATGACATCATAGCTCATGGTAACAAAAATATTCTTAGAAGCATGATAGTCACAACCGTATTGTTACATCTTTGTGTAATGGCTCGTTTTCTTTCTGCTGATATCATCAGGCATCTTTGAATTTCTGACTGTCATTAGCACTTTGAGGTTTTGTGACAAATCGCCATCCCTCCTTTCCTTCTTCTGCTTTTTTCCCCTCACACGTTTCTCTAGTTCCAGCTGTTGGACGCTAGAAAATTTCCAGGAATTTGTAGATGCAACGTTAGCAGTGTTCTTTTGTTTTTATTTGGCATGTTGTCTTTATCGTTCTCAAAACCAAGATAACCAAGATAAAACCAAGATAAAAATAAATTAAAAAATACATGTTCGTAAAAAATGATTTGACATGAAGGAATCACACATTATGTATTTTTTCCTTCCAGTGTAACTATTTTGAGATTCATCCACCTTGTTACTTTATTGGTAGTTCATTCCTCTGTTGCTTAGAATTCCATCGAAGGCAGAGAACACAATTGCTTACCCCCATTCACCCTCCATTTTCGGATCCTATAAACAAAGCTCCTCCGAATGTTTATGTACAAATCTTTGTAGGGGTAGATGCTCTCATTTCTCTTGTGTAAATACCTAGAAATAGACTGGTTGGGTTAGATGGTAGATGTGTACTTGGCTTTTTAAGAAACGGCCAAACTGTTTTCCAGAGCGGTTGTACCACTTTGTGTTCTCAGAAGTAACGAGCGTGCAGTACCTATACGTCCTCACCAGCGCTGGGTGTGGCCAGTCTCTTTCCCTGTAGCCTTTCTGGTAGGTGTGTAGTCATAGGGCGTGGTTTTCACTGGCATTTCCCTGATGACTAATAATTTCAACCTTCTTTTCACATACGTATTTGGCATCCACAGACTCTTGGTGGAGTGTCTTCGTGTCTTTTGCCCATTTTCAATCGAGTTGTTTGTTCTCTTGTAATTGGCTTGAAAGTTCTTTGTATATTCTTAGATAGAAGTTCTTTATCTTGGGGCGCCTGGGTGGCGCAGTCGGTTAAGCGTACGACTTCAGCCAGGTCACGATCTCGCAGTCCGTGAGTCCCAGCCCCGCGCAGGCTCTGGGCTGATGGCTCAGAGCCTGGAGCCTGTTTCCGATTCTGTGTCTCCCTCTCTCTCTGCCCCTCCCCCGTTCATGCTCTGTCTCTCTCTGTCCCAAAAATAAATAAAAAACGTTGAAAAAAAAAAAAGTTCTTTATCAGATATGTGAGTTGGATACATCTTCTCCCAATCTCTTGCTTGATTTCTCAATTTCTTAAATTCTTTTTTTTTTTTTTTTTTAACATTTATTTTTGAGAGACTGAGACAAGAGCGTGTGTGGGGTAGGGCAGAGAGAGAGGGAGACACAGAATCCGAAGCAGGCTCCAGGCTCTGAGCCGTCAGCACAGAGCCCGATGCGGGGCTCCCGCTCACAAACCGTGACATCATGACCTGAGCCGAAGTTGGATGCTCAACCGACGGAGTCACCCGGGTGCCCCTTGACTTCTCAGTTTCTTGTCGGTGTTTTTCAAAGAGTGGACATTCTTAATTTTGATGAAGTCCAATTTATCAGCTTTTTCTTTTATGGATATTTTTGTTGTTGTGAGAAATCTTTACACAACCCGAAGTCACAAAGATTTTCTCATGTTTTCTTCTAAAAGTTTTACAGTTTTAGGTTTTCACGTAGGTCTGTGATCCATATTGAGTTAATTTTTGTAAATGGTGCGGGGATGAATCAGAGTTCATTTTTTATACATGGCATCCAGTGTCGTGTGATAGTCAGTGCTAGGTTTTCATCCAGTAGCTTTTAAAAGGAGAACTAAACCAAAGCCAGGCTTAAAAGGTTCTATACCAGGCTTCAGTTTTCTTTGTGTTAGCCTTAAGTCTTGTTAGGTTGTACACTTTGCTGGAACTTCTTAAAACAGTATCCTGTGATTGAACTTCCTCACCCTCAAATTTCCAGTCTTTATACTTAACCAATGAAATGTTATTTATACTCTTTGGAAACATAACATATACTGTAGATAATTATAGCAAAAGTGTAATGGGTAGCGGAAGATATTGCCAAACCAAGATTCTGGAGACCAGATGAAATAAACACATAACATGTGCACATATATATCACAGCAGTAGGAAATACACAGAAAGTAAGTGAAAGAGGAACTAAAATCAAAGTTCTTAGAAGAACTGTTACTTTTTGTTTAATCTGCTAGTAGTTTTTTCCCTTCATTTAAAGAGAGCTGCAGAATTAGGCCCTAGAATTAATCTTTAAAAAAAAAAGTATATATATTACGTACGTTCGAATATGTGTAGACACACATTTTAGACATGGGCTTAAATAGAAAAATAGCACAGGGTATACAGGTAGTTCATTCATCCTGTAACATTGTGCAGCCTTATTCAGAAATAAGAAAAAAAAGTCTTTTTACTAAGTCATGAGTCATTACTTTTTTTTTTTTTTTTTTAATGAGTCACTACTTTTTAGTTTAATGGAGAAAATAACTTTTGGGGGAGTCATTACTTTTTAGTTTAGTTGGGAAAACTTTTGGAGGACTGATAGAGCATTTGTTTTGTAGGCAGTCATGAGGCCTGGGCTTTGGGGTCCGATGAATTTGGATTTCAACCAGCACTGTTTTACTGCAGGCAGACTCAAAGACTATCAGGAAAGACTTTTCAGAGCCTCAGGGTCCTTATCTCTAGTAATTATTAATAAATGTCATTGTACAAAGTTATGGTTCTTTCTCATTTTTAGATGAAACCTATTACCTTACATTATTATATATAATAGAAGTCCATAATTTAGGGGTACCTGGCTGACTCTGTAGAGCATGTGATTCTTGATCTTAGGGTTGTAAGTTCGAGCCCCATGCTGGGTATAGAGATTACTTAAAAATAAAATATTTTTTTTTTAAAGAAATCTAAAAAAAAAAAAAAAAAAATCTGTAGGTTATTAAACATATTAAAAAATTACTGATGAAAGAACTTGAATTCAGATTTTAAAATAGCTCAAGTCTATTCTGATATAACAGCTTCACTGAAGTCTGAGGTTTGGGGGTCAGCTTTTTAAGTTATACAGTTTATCTTATTTTTTAGTAAAATATCTAGTTATTTATAATAGTGCACCATACAGAAAGAAACGGTCAATCTCATTTCTGTGCCTCGATGATCGCTAATTATTTGAAAGCTGTTCTCCTCCTAGGATTATTTCACCAAGTTTGTGTTCAGTTTAGATTAGGAAGAATATAGTGTTCTTAAGCAAAAAGTTAATAGAACTAAAAACAAGTCCACACTCCATTGTTTTTATTTGTATTTTTGAGATTTTACTGTAGTTCTGGGTAGTTGACCTGACTTTAAAATATAAAGCTAGGAAGGCATAATTTCCATCTATCAAAATGCAGTTCGTAATTTCATTTTGAAACAAACAGTTCTATTTATTTTAAGAAGGTGAATGGTAGTGATAAATACCAAATCCAAATTTCTAAAAACCCAGTCGTGCCTCTTTTGTTGCTCTTTAAGAGAAAAGATGAATATAAGATACCCTTAGAGCATAAAAGATTTCTTTCTTCAAATCTTTTAAGAATTGATTTTAGGCGTCTGAGTAGCTCAGTCAGTTAAGTATCTGACTCTTGATTTTGGCTTAGGTCATGATCTCAGTTTGTGAATTCGAGCCCTGTGTTGGACTGACAGAAGCTGCTTGGGATTCTCTCTCTTCCTCTCTCTCTGCCCCTTCCCTCCCACACATGCGTGTATGCGCACACTCCTCTCTCAAATAAATAAACTTAAAAAAAAATTGAGTTTATTATCCAGAAAACTTTTATTCATGCTAAGTGTGACTATTTGATTAATTGCTTTACTTTCATAATTAAAAAAAAAAACAAAACACTCTTCCAAATGCAGCTGTCCTTAAAGAATTATTAAGAGATTGAACCATTTTATCCTTATTCATCCAACAAAATGTTTATTGAGTAGCCATTATATTCCAGGCTGTTCTCATTCTAAAGAATCCAGTGATAAAACAAAGCCCTCACTTTTATGTTCTAGCGACAAATACTTATAAACAGATATACAAATATGTAAAACGAATGTCAGTTTGTGGGAAATGCCAAGAAGGAAAATCAGGGTCAGAGGACAGAGCATACTTTTAAATGAACATTGAAAAAGTACTTTTGTTTTCAGGTTGAAGCATATAAAATCTTCGGCATATGTTGTTAAATTAAAAATTTTGATTTTTGACCATCGCTGCTGGTGGAAATTAGAGAAATTAAAAACTCATTGTACATATTTGGTATAAAAAAAATGTAGCCTCACCTAGTGAATTTAGCATTTATAAATGGAAGTGTCTATGGAGGAATAAAATCTTGAGTTAACCACTACTATACTTTTCGCAGTAAAGTCTGCAGCTCATGAAATCTGTGATTCTGGAGTGGTTTCAGCTTGCACCAGCCCCTCGGGAGCCTGTTGACACAGCACCGAGTTACAGGTTATTATTCAGCTGTAGAAGTTTTACGCTTAGGCATTTTCTTACATCTTCCTCTCTCAGTCCGTTGAAATCTTGTACTCTTGCCAAATAAAACAAATCTCATACTAATAAGAAGCTATAAATAAACAGTAGGAGCATGAGTCAGAGCCAGCATCACCCTTATTCCTTGTGTGTACCTCTCTACTGCTCCCCAATATGTTCGTTTTGCACAAACACGTAGCACTGCGTAACTGCTCTTCTACAGAGCAGCTCCAGGTAGTTAAGCGAGGGTGATTGTGTAGAACTCAGCAATCCTGTGACTCCCAGATTTCTGGTCTGTTACCACAGTCAGAAGCAGAATGTCAAACTCGGCATCCTGTTGGTGGGAGACAGAAATCTGTGTCCTCCCTTTCCTGTCTAAATCCCTGAAGAGCCCAGCCCAGAAGACGGCAGTGAGGACTCCCAGGAGGGATGTTGCACAGTTGAGCAACTTTCCAGGGAGGAAAAAAAGAGAAAGATGAGCTGCTTGAGAGTCCCATGTCTTCCGCTAGTCAGGTCCCGTCTGATAAGTTTTATCCTATTTTGCTTCATTAATTCATTTATTCATTCAGTAAATGTTCATTGAACACTTGCTTTTAGCAGACACTGTGCTACCATAGACTGTATAAAAATGAATAAGCTAAAATCCTTGTCCTCCAAGAGGTTATCATAGTGGAGACAAGTGACTTGTAAATCTAAAATGACAACGCTGTGATAGGAACTGTGAAAGAGATACATGCAGAATACTCTGAGATTACAAACAGAACTACTGTTTCGGGAGCATTTAGTGTCCTAGCTGTTTGAGGTAAGTTGTTTCATTTAACCTTCTCGGCAGCTTTATGAGGTAGATACTACTACACTATGTAACTTGTGCCCAGAACACTAACCTCCCCGAGGAAGGAGGGGGTGGTACCTGGGTAGGTTTCTTCACCGAACACCCCTTGAGTTGATTCTAGAAGGGGGAACGAGTAGGGTAGAGCGGGAGGAGGAGGAGGCAGTGTGGCGTTCACACAGAGAGAGGTGAATACGTGAGTGCAGAGGACGTAGGAGAGAGCCTCTGTTGAAATGGAGAGTAGCTTCTGGAAAAGAAAAGATGGCAGGGTCCATTCGTGGAGGAACTTGTGGGCCATGCCTAACGAATCTGGTCCGTACCCTGTAGAAGATGGAAATGTGGCCAGACACGCATTTTAAGAAGGTAACTGCAGTTGTTTGTACCAGATGTTACAAGAGGGTTTGTACTTTTAAAGGAAGTAATTTCTTTAAAGAAGAAATTCTCCATTGTTAGGCATCGTTTTAAGCATATACAAACATTATGTTCTCAAAGCATCTTAAACTTCTAGATTTATAGCTATAAAGCCAAAGTAATTGTATAAATTAAATAGAAATAAAATTACAAAGAGAATAAAATTAACACCAACAACAGGAATTTACGTAAAAGATCATGTTGGTGGGAAGTAGTCACGCCTGACAAGTGAGCGTGATGCCAACTCTCACGGTGCAGGTTCCTTGCATTTTTATTTTTATTTTTTTTATTTTTTTTCAACGTTTTTTATTTATTTTTGGGACAGAGAGAGACAGAGCATGAACGGGGGAGGGGCAGAGAGAGAGGGAGACACAGAATCGGAAACAGGCTCCAGGCTCCGAGCCATCAGCCCAGAGCCTGACGCGGGGCTCGAACTCACGGACCGCGAGATCGTGACCTGGCTGAAGTCGGACGCTTAACCGACTGCACCACCCAGGCGCCCCCCTTGCATTTTTACTTAGACGTTTTCTCACTATAGAGTACTGTCTGAGAACCGAATTCTCCCTCCAGTTTTCTCTCTCTGACCCACTAAGGAAACCTTTGCTCCATCTGATTAACAGTTGTTTAGGAGAAGGGGAAACAAAGATAACCATACCTAATAGGCTTTTCTCTCTGATCAATTAAGGTAGTGGTACTGGTACTGGGGGCGCCTGGGGGGCTCAGCTGGTTAAGCATCCAAATCTTTTATTATTGAAAAAAATCGTTTTTATTTGAGAGGGAAAGAGAGCAGGGGAGAGGCAGAGACAGCAGGAGGGAGAGAATCCCAAGCAGGGTCCACACTGTCTGCACGGACCCCGATGTGGAGCTCGAACTCACGAACTGCAAGATCATGACCTGAGCCAAAACCAAGAGTAGGATGCTTAACCGACTGAGCCATCGGGTGCCCCTGGTTAAGCATCCAACTCTTGGTTTTGGCTCAGTCATGATCTCACAGTTTTTGAGATCGAGACCCAAGTTGGGCTCTGTGCTGACAGCATGGAGCCTACTTGGGATTCTCTCTCTCTCCTTCTCTCTCTCTGTCCTTCCCCTGCTTGTGCTTTCTGTCTCTCTCAAAAAATAAATAATCCAATAAACCTTTAAAAATGAAAATAAAATAATGGTACTTGGTGGCATTATAATCATAAAAAATAGAATTATTGGCCCCCCAAATTGCATGGCAGTTATAATATCACCCCAGAATATGCTTACATCGATTGTTTTATCATCACCGTGAATTCACACAAATAATTACAGGGAACTGATGGACCACAATATGTGAAATGCAGAACTAGAGGGTTCATTGTTCATCCAGAACAGGGGTTTTGAAAACAAGGGAGCCATCAGTGCCTTGGGTAGAGAGTCATTGGCCAAATCATTTAAAAAAGTCAGGCATCTGGGACCCAGAGGTTAATAGATTTTAGTTAGAATCCATGATCTTAGAGATCCTTGATAGTAGACATCAGTGTTTCCAAATTATACCAATTATGTCATTTGTAAGAGAAAATACAAATGTGATGAAGACATGGCAATTGCAGAAAGGGTTCTGCTGAGAAATGTACTTTTCAGCCAAGGTAGCTAGTAACATTTGCACTTCACTTATGCCCTCTGTGATACGGATTCTAAAAAACTCAAGCAAGTTTGTTTTTTTTTTTAATTGCTTACATCCAACTCTGTAATACAGTGAGTCATCACTGATAAATAACAAGACCGTGAACAAGAAAAGTATACCTTGATTTGTTTGTATAGAATTCACTTAGTTCTCCATTCCGGAGGGTGAAGGGAGATGTTGGAATGTCGATGCCTCTCCTTTAATAATAGCTAACATTTACTGAGCACGTGCCACGTTCAAGGCACTGTGCCGAACTCTTTATTAACTAGATCCTCAAAACAACTTTTGTGAGATAGCTATTATTGTCATGCTCATTTTACAGATGAAGAGAATGCAGTAGAGAGAGGTAAAATAACCGAGCAGGGTCACATGGCCGGTAAGTAGCAAAGCCGGGGTTGGAACGTGGCAGGGTGACTGCACAGCCTTAACCACAGTGCTGTTTTGCCACTCCTCTTTGCATAAAGGTGTGCACAGGTTAGACCTGGAGACAGATCCTGGAGATGTTGAATTGGCAGCTACGACCAACCAGAGGCCATGGCAGCAGGTGCTTCTACACTGTTTATTTCTGTGCCTTTGCTTGCTGCAGACTAGGAGGAAGAATGAGAAGGGGAAGGGAGGCATTTGTCAACCTAGAAAGTGACTCTGGCAGCGTTCTCACTGACTACGTTGGAAAACCAAGCATTTTATGCTCACTAGGGGGTACCGATAAGTTTTGAACGAAGTCCTTTGGTCTAGATAACTTAAGGTCCATTGCAATCTAGAGATGAAGAATTTCATCAACATAAGGGCCCATCAGAATCTTACGATTATCTAGGTTTAGCCCCATTGATTATATTTCTCCTAACTTCTATTGACAGAAAGCTGTGAGGAAGTAAGTATTTTGAAGGATTAAATTCCAATCTGTATTTCCAAGTTACATTTATTTATTTATTTAGAATTTTTTTTTTTTAATGTTTATTGTTGAGCGCAAGCGTGAGCGGTGGAGGAACAGAGAGAGAGAGGGAGATACAGAATCTGAAGCAGGCTCCAGGCTCCCAGCTGTCGGCACAGAGCCCAACACGGGGCTCGAACCCAAAAACGGCGAGATCACGACTTGAGCCGAAGTCAGCCGCTTGACCGACTGAGCCACCCAGGCGCCCCTCGAAGTTACATCTATATCCAAGAGTTGACACAATAGTTGCTTAGACTAATTCGCTAAATGGAACTCATACATAGGACCACAGAATCCTTTCTTTACAGGCTTAGTTTCAGAGCTGGAGGATATTTAAAGGATAAATCAATCCGTAAATCTGTAGGTATTACTAAAAGAAGAGTGGTGTGTCAGTCTTGGCATCCGTACATGCTGAACCCTGCTGGGCTGTGGAGAAAGGAGAAACTGACCTGAATAAGACAACACTACACAGCTGTTCATGGCTTTCTTCCACCTGTTAGCACTCGGTGTCCATTTCATGGGTGGAATCATGGCATGCAAGTGCATTAAATAATTTTTAAAAACAACTGCTGATTGCCAATGGTCAGTAGGGAAAGCAGCATTAGGAGCTGTCATTTTCCTACCAACTGTTGCTTTTATTAACAAGGACAAGAAACGTTGTGAATGAATACAATTCTTACACCACGCCGGAAAAAAGAGAAGCTGAGCCCCCTCCCCAAGGGTTTTATATCCTGTCATCAGACAAGTAAAGAAAATAATTTCATATAAATGGCTGCATTAGTCAGTGTCATAATACAAAAAGTCCTCCGTTATCTAAAAGAGCAACTAGAAATATTTTCTCTTTGAAAATAGAGTAACCAAACTGCCCTACGATCCAGCAGTTGTACTACTAGATATTTACCCAAAGGATACAGAAATACTGATTTGAAGGGACAGTGCAACCTGATGTCTGTACCAGTACTATCAGCAATAGCCAAACTTTGTAAAGAGCCCAGGTGTCCATCAACTGATGAATGGATAGAGAAGATGTGGTATATACAGTGGAATATTACTCAACCGTCAACAAGAGCGAAATACCGCCAGTTGGAATGATGTGGATGGAGCTAGAGTGTATTATTGCTAAGCAAAATAAGTCCACCAGAGAAAGACAAATACCATATGATTTCACTCATATGTGGAATCTGGGACACAAAACAGATGAACATATTTGAAGGGGCAAAAAAAGAGACAGGGAAGCAAACCGTAAGAGACTCTTAATGATAGAGAACTAACTGAAGGTTGATGGAGGGAGGTGGAAGTGGGATGGGCTAAGTGGGTAATGGGTACTAAGGAAGACGCTTGTTGTGATGAGCACTGGGTGTTTTACTTAAGTGATGAATCACTAAATTGTACTCCAGAAACCAGTATTACACTAAATGTTAACTAACTAGAATTTAAATAAAAATTTGGAATAAGAAAAAAAAGAGTAACCATTTGATAAACCATATATAGCACTGAGGATATTTTTCAATTAAAGAGAATTTCTATAGTAGCTCTCTTGTAATATGTTATAGCCAAACTTATGAAGAAAATCAAGATGTGGGAAAGCTGTGGTCATGTTTCAAGATTGGATTTTACTTTTCTGTGTGATCGCTCTATCTAAATTCCCATTAACTTGAATGTAAATTTGCATGTGTAAAAATATATGTATATCCAAGTTATCTCTTAGGAGAGGTTTAATGTAGGTATAAATAGAAATTCTTCCTTTAACCACAAAAAGAAAAAATTAGTATTGAATTCTGCCTTTTCTCATCTCTTCATATCCAAAACTATCACCATGTACTATTAATTGTACTTCCTAAAACTCTATATTCTTCTCTCCAGCCCCATTGCCATCACTTTGAGGCATGCTTTGGATTCTATCAGCAGTCTCTATTCTCCTCTTCAGATCTACCTCTACCACTGAAGTCCTCCATCTGTGTGTGTATGTGTGTGTGTGTTTGTGTTTTCCCTGCCCTTCACTGGCTTTTTATTAAATCCAAGTTCCTTAATCATGGCAAACAGGGCCCTGCCTCTAGGAGCTGGTCCTTGCTTATCCTCCTGCCTCGTTTCCTGCCACTTTCCCTCCTACCTGAAGATCCAGCTTACCAGTAGTTCCCCAATACCCACCCCATACACACCACAATATGTATACACCTTTATCCCCATACACACATCGTTGAAAATAGAATTCCCTCTACCACACTTTTGTCACATTCCAAGACCTGAAATGATCGAAACACAGAAATTTCATCCCCTAATTGGGGCTGAATACAGTTGACTTGGATACAAGTGAATGCTAGTTTGTTAGTCTAGTTATCTTACTGTGGTACATGTGTTCTTGGAGCTTTGAGGCACTCCCCAGGTCGTGCCTCAGAGCTAAGGAATTTCTTTCCAAACAGCCCCCTTCAGGAATTGCCTTGTCCTCAACTTTGGACAACTGTGAAGGGGCTTTCCCCTTCCCCATGGGGTCAGCTGAGGCTTAGAGATTTCATCAGCTTCTCCCTCTGCTGTAGCTCTTCCTTTCCAGGGGTCCTTTGGTTAAGAACAGCCCCTAATAAATTTCCTGGAAGCAATCTCTGTCCGCTTGCTGCGGAGACCAACCTGCAACATGTCTTGTTGATACTTTTTTGTTCTAGATCTTGTGAAGTCATGGTTTGCTAAAATCTTACTAATACAAGGTTATTTCATCAGATGGGTATTGAGCACCTGCTCCACACCAGGCATTGTGCCACATGCAGCGGAGACAAATTAAGCCTTGGCCTATGCCCTGAGGAAGTTTGCAGTTCAACTGAGGTGACAGTTACGTTCAGAACTTATAACATCTTTAGAATAATCCTTTTTTGATCTAAACTTTAATAATTTCAGTATAAAATCCAAGGTATGCACTATGGTGTTGCAAAGAACAAAAGGAAAGTATTTCAGGAAAGTGAAAGTAAAACAAGTAGAGCGATCGTGGATCTCCCTGAGCTCCTATGTATAAAGTACATCGACTCGTCTGCTTGGTCCTCACAGTGCTCAAGTTTACCGATGTTCTTTGGCACCGTCTTTCCTGCGCAGGCTTCCGGCCGAGAGGCCGGGGGTGGGGGTGGGGGTGGGGGACTGCTCCGGGAACTAGATCCGCAGTCCCCCCGACCCCCACTGCACACACACAGGTGTCAGGGCCGCCTGGCTGGGGCGTTGTCCGGAGGGCGCGGTCGGCACGTGGCTCCCTCCCCTCCCCACCCACCGCGGGCCTGGCTGCGCCGCCGCCGGGAGTCCGGACGTCACTTCCGGTGTGGCTGGGCATGGTCTGTTGGGAGTTGGCCGTGGCGGCGGCAGCCCAAGGCCGGCCGGCTGGCCGGCCGCGGGGGGAGCCCGGGTAGTGTCCGCCGCCCCAACGCTCGACGCCCCTGGACGTCATGGCTTCCCCGCTGAAGCTGGAGCAGGACGTGCGGGGGAAAGTGGATTCGTTTCGGGCCCGCATCGCGCGGGAGGCCGAGGATCTGGTGTCCACCTTCTTCCCTCAGAAGCTGTCGGAGCTGGATAGTCGGGTCCAGGAGCTGCGCCTGCAAGACCTGTCCAGAATCCGTTCGGTGCCGGCCCCGGAGCGCCCCGCCGCCCCCGACACCGCGGGGGACGGGCCCAACCGGGACCCGCCGCCTCCGCAGACCCAGCCCTCGGTCAGAGTGCCGGCACTGCCGGGCGGTGAGGGACAGCTGCTGCGGAGCAACCAGCATCTGGTGGAGCTGATCGAGCGGGTGAAACCCGAGATCGAGCTGCTGAGGGAGAAATGCAACACGGTGCGCATGTGGGTGCAGCTGCTCATCCCGAAGGTGGAGGACGGCAACAACTTCGGAGTGTCCATCCAGGAGGACACCGTGGACCAGCTGTGGACCGTGGAGAGCACGGCAGCCTCCTATCTGCGCCGCTTCTCCACCTACTACAACACCAGGGCCAAGCTGGTGTCCAAGATCGTGAAGTACCCCCAGGTGGAAGATTATCGCCGCACGGTAGCCGAGGTGGACGAAAACGAGTACCTGAGCGTGCGCCAGATCCTGCTGCACGTGCGGAACCAGTACGCCACCCTGCATGATGTGATCCTCAAAAACATCGAGAAGATCAAGACCCCTCGGAGCACCAACACTGACAACCTGTACTGAGGACCTGCCCCCACCCCTCTTTCCTTCAGGAGGTGGCCGAGCTGTTCGGGCAGCCGAAGGGGGTTAGAAATGACACTGTAGGTGATGGACCGACTGGAAACGTGTCCGACCGTTCAGTGACGGTTTCGTACAGCTTATCCTCCCACTGAATA
The DNA here is from genome assembly GCF_007474595.2 of Lynx canadensis. Taxonomy (NCBI): domain Eukaryota; kingdom Metazoa; phylum Chordata; class Mammalia; order Carnivora; family Felidae; genus Lynx; species Lynx canadensis. The sequence continues at coordinate 63,035,379 of NC_044319.2, read as the reverse complement.
CTTCCGGTGTAGTTTTTATTTGCTTTTTCTTTCGCTGAGAGGATGGGGACAAGCCATCTGGTAGAAGGTGGTAGGGTTGGCCAAGGAAAAGGACTGCCATTTTTAAAAACAGCCTTTAAAAGCAGCTTCGTAGACGAATATGGGCCAGGGTTTCTCTTTTATGGCATTGCTGACATTGAACGGTTTGAGGGGTTACTCCAGGAAAAACCTTAATGTTTAAAAGAAAGCTAAATGAAGCTTTTCCTGAGGTTCTGCTATGTGTTACTTTGTTCAAACCTCAGAAACGCTCCTTTCGTCACCATCGTCTGTTTTTTTTTTTTGCAAGGAAAGGAGTTTACAGAGATGTGTCGAGGTCACCGTATGTCTCCAGTTTGGCAGATTGAAATAAAACTTGGTTTTAACATTTTGCGATGGACTCAGCGTGCTTATCAGAATGTAGTCTTCAGTGGCATAGGGTTTCCCTCCTCCTCGGTTGGACCCCCCACGCTCGAGATTTTCCAGCTCTGACGTGTAAGACAAATGAGCAGATAAAGAGTCTTAGATCTTTAGTGTTCTGAAGAAATGCACATCCACACCTCCCTTAGAGCGAAGAGGGATCTGTGCACACTGCTTCCTTGCACGACCTTCTACCGTCTCCACGTCTTCCAGTTTTCTTTCACACAGCTTAGGATTTCTTCTGTGTGTTCATTGCCTCAGAAGTTCCTGTTGGATCCTTTAAGCTTTGTATCGCATTTGCTTTTTTTTTTTCCCCTCCATTGAATTTCATCTTTGTTTCTCCTCTCACCTCTTGAGATATTTCTTAGGGCGTCTCATTCGAATTTCCATCTCAAAGGATGTGGATTGTTATTTAAATCCAAAGACTCTAAAAGGTAACTTTGGGTGTTTACCTCCTGCTTTTGGGGTCTAGTTGAGAGGAAACTGTTGTCTTTTTCCTGCGTGATCTATACTGTTGGTATTTTTCAAGCCCCGCATTTCCAGATTTCAGTTGCAGTACATTACACTTTTGAGTCACCTCATGCATTACAGAGAACTTCTTTCTTTTGATGCGAGGGATCCTCTCTCCCTAGTGGTTTTTGTTCCAAATTTCATGTTTTCTGATAGTAAAGGTACTTTAGTCAGCTTTTTAGTATTAATATTAATCTGAGGATCTTCATCGCTCAGAAATACCATTGGGAAAAAGCATGAGCAGAGTGCTTTTTGATGCCTTTTTATATACAGGAATGAGATCATCTCTGTGCCCGGTGGATAGCTTCCTCTCTTTTTCCCGTTCAGCTACTTGTACCCTGAATCCTCATAATGTTTTTGAAACTATATACATACGTAAGTTATGACCTTGGTATTTTAAAGTATTTTATAGTAGTACTTTCATGCGATAAATTATTTCTCAAATGAGCTTTTGGTGGGAAAATTATGAGCGATTAAACTTATTTTTTGTAAGAGGTGAAAATGTATTTCCCATTGAAATTTCTTTTCTACATAAGATCCTCTGAAACAAGGTGACCATATAAAAGAGTCTGGTGCCTATTTTGAAACATCTGTTAGGGGCGCCTGGGGTGGCTCAGTCAGTTAAGCGTCTGGCTTCGGCTCAGGTCATGATCTCACAGTTACAAGTTCGAGCCCCGGGTCAGGTTCTGTGCTGACAGCTCAGAGCCTGGAGCCTGCTTTGGATTCTGTGTCTTCCTCTCTCTCTGCCCCTCCCCTGCTTGCTCGCTCTCTCTCTCTCTCTCTCAGAAAATAAAAAAAATTAAACTTATTTGTAATTCTGTCTTTTCCCCTTTTTTAGTAATATCTTTGTGAGGATATAGTTCTTGCCACAAATGCAATTACCTTCTGAACTTGTTTATGGATAAGGGTGAAAACATGAATAATTTCATGTCTTCTTTTGATTGATCCTAATGTTCCCTCTCCCCCTTTCCCTGTTTAATGAACGAAATCACTTTTGAATGAGGCTTTTTCTTCAGGAGTTTCTCTTCAATGTGTTTTCGTTGCCAGGAGTGAAAACCAACATGAACCTTTACGGACAGACTTGACTCTACAGGCTGTTAGGAAAACATTTCCTCTTTATCAGGAAGAATTATTTAAGATGTAAAGCGGAGATGTTTTCTTTTGCATATTTTTAAAAATAGAAACGTTTCCGAGTTTGAACTATACCACATTATGGTGGGCAGATTTTTTGTTTTTTCTAACATGGTAGGGATACGCATTATGTTTTCCTGAGGTTGGCGTCAGTGTCTCTCTAGGAAGTGCCAAATGATTCTTGGCATTTCTTTTGCTTTTTCATTTTCCTTCTCTGTTTCACCTGAGTGAGTAAAGAGATGATATTTCTCCATGAGGAAAGTGAGTTAGTGACGTAGAATTCTGTTGCAATCACCTTTGGTTTTTAAAATTTTATTTATAGGGGTGCCTGGGTGGCTCAGTCTGTTAAGTGTCCAACTTCAGCTCAGGTCGTGATCTCATGGCTCATGATTGTGAGCCCTGCATCGGGCTCTGTGCTGACAGCTTGGAGCCTGGAGCCTGCTTTGGATTCTGTGTCTCCCTCTCTCTCTGCCCCTCTCCCACCTGCGTGCATGCGTGCGCGCACGTTTGTTCTCTCTCAAAAATAAATAAACATTAAAAAATTTTATTAAAAAAATTTTTATTTATAGTGGGGCGCCTGGGTGACTCAGTGGGTTAAATGTCCGACTCTTGATTGGCGCTCAGGACATGATCTCACGGTTCATGGGTTTGAGCCCCTTGTCAGGCTCTGTGCTGACAGCTCGGAACCTGCTTGGAGCCTCTCCCTCTCTGTGTGCTCCTCCCCCTGTTGCTCTCTTGCTCCTGTTCCCTCCCTCCCTCCCTCCCTCCCTCCCTCTCTCCCTCCCTCCCTCCCTCTCTCTGTCTCTCTCTGTCTCTCTCTCTCTCTCTCTCTCAAAATAAATAAACTTTAAAGAAAAATAAAATTTTATTTGTAGTTACATCTAGAAAATGTACCTCGTACTTGGGCCTACTCTTATTAAGATTGATATGAATATTTTTCTATTCTATATAAATCAGAAAGATTTGTAAACTGACTTAGTAGAAACTCTATTTTCAAAATAAACTAAAAAAAATGATACTGGGGTAAAATAAATTCATTGTTTTGTGGAACTTCTGAAAAGACCGAGTCTTTCAAATCTGACTTGAAACAGCAACAACAACAAAAGATCTGGCCTAATAGAAAAACCTCTGTCTGCATTTGACATTCCCCCTTGTGAGTTCTTTATTTCCCTTGTAAGGTATTCTATCTGAATCACAAAAGTGCCAGGAACAGTTTGGCAGGCATTTAATTGCACACAGGCATGTAATGGACAATGTAAGAGACATCCAAACTTAGTTTTCAAGCATGGTTCATCTTCTCAGGTTTAAATTATCTGTTCCAGAGGCACTTGGGTGGCTCAGTCGGTTAAGCATCCAACTTCGGCTCAGGTCATAATCTCCTGGTTCGTGAGCTGGAGCCCCACGTCTGGCTCTGTGCTGACAGCTCGGAGCCTGGAGCCTGCTTCAAATTCTGTGTCTCCCTCTCTCTCTGCCCCTCCCCTGCTTGTACTCTCACTCCCTCTCTCTCAAAAATAAATAAACGTTAAAAGTTTTAAAAGTATGTGTTCCGTGCACAACATAGCCGTCATATTTTGCTTGTTCCTTTTACTCCTAACCTTTGCCAAACCCTGTGCCAGATTGAAACAAATTGTCTCTCATACCCAGGCATGCCTTTTACTAAGAAAAGACGCATGTCCTCCATAGTTAAGGATTTTTGGTATTTGCATTATTTCCCTGTTCTAACACTATACCCAACCAAACTGGAGCTGGAACGCTTTTATAAAGTGCCTTCTGCAAAAATCAAGCCTTTTGTGATTTTCCCCTTTCTTGCAAATGGTTGCAAAAGCTCTTACAAGAATAGACCTATTTTAGGAACTGGTGTGAATACAACTGGTGGTTTCTGATACATGTTATTTGCCCATTATTGGCACTTACAGCCCCAGTTTTGTTCCTTTTAAAAGACTGCTGAATTGAGATAGCATGTTTTGATGTTTTATTCTTTTTTTTTTTTAATTTTTTTAACATTTATTTTGTTTTTGAGACAGAGAGAGACAGAGCATGAATGGGGGAGGGTCAGAGAGAGGGAGACACAGAATCGGAAACAGGCTCTAGGCTCCGAGCTGTCAGCACAGAGCCTGATGCGGGACTTGAACTCATGGAGTGTGAGATCATGACCTGAGCCGAAGTCGGACGCTCAACCGACTGAGCCACCCAGGCGCCCCTTGATGTTTTATTCTTAAAAAATGGTTTTAAAAACTTATTTTGGGATTAAATAAGTGTAGTTTTAAGTTCTTTTTATAATTGGTGACAGCTGCTGACTCAGATTTGATTTGAAACTCGGGTATTGGTAGATCTGGGTTTTAGAACGGAGGGAAGATTCTTAAATGATGTAGAAGAGGCTTAATTTTTAAGGTCTGAAACTTTGGAGCTTAGAGGGTTTTTTTAAATTACTGAATTGTTTATAAATTCCTTGGTTGTTAGAGGCAACAGTTTTTATAGTCTTTATGAGGTTTTCATGTTTCTACAGAATTCTTACCAAGTGGTCTTAACCATTAATAGATAACTATGTGATCAGTTTTAAAGCTCAAAAGAACGATCTCAGTGCTCAGAAATTTGGAAAAATAAACAGGGAGGAATTACTCATAACCCTATAGTTCAAAGTTATTGAAATGTACTTGTGGGTTTCATTTATTTTAAAGAATACATACACGTTTTTAAATCACTGCAAATCATTATGCGTATTTCTGTAGAGGATTGGCGTTTCTATTTAGATTCAATCTAGCCAAAATCAGTTTCATTTGACTGATACCCCAGGTTCAGAAATAGCGGTAGATAAATCCCCTTTCATTTGCTTTCCCAAGGATTCTTGTGGCTCTGTCACCTAATGGTGAGAGTATTTGTCTGAGGCACAGATTTTGACCAGAGTGGAAAATCGAGATCAGGTAGCCAGGAGGACACGTGCCTAGAACGTTTCAACATGTAGATGAAGAGGTTACGCTGCTTTTGGGTTGGGGCTCCATATGGCATTAGCAATATAGCTGTAATAATTTCACTCTTTAGTGCTTATCTCCTCCCAAGAAATGCATATTAATTACCTTTATGAAATGTGTACAAGAGAGCAGTGGCATTATTTTATACTGACTAGAGGAGTCATTCCTATGTGCATGATTTGTTATGAGTGGGAGGGAATCCTACTTCCTCTGTCAACATGTAAACATTTCTGAAAGATCCTATTGTGCACGGACATCAAGGCATTTTTTAGAAATTACTGATCCTTTAAAAAAAAAAAAAACAAAACAAAGGACTCAGTCAGTTAGGGAACAGGTGCTGGACCACCCTTGTTCTTGGCATTGGAACACTATTCTGCTAACTCATTAGTATCTGCCCACCTTCAACTGAAATTACTCCTGGGAAGCAGAATATATGTTTAAAAGTTTCAGATTTATCTTTTCATCAACAATACTAGGTGCTTTCTGTTCGATGACCATACATTTGTGTATGGTTTTCTTTATTGCGCTAGGTCTTTGAGTTCCTAAAGGCAGAATTTTAGCAGTGAAACTTAGTGACCCCAGTCACTCAAATTTAAAATGTCTCACCAGTAAACTGATTTTAATGAATTCTCTCACACAGAGAACGTCAAGTGTTATTTTTACTTATTTGTGGAAAGCTAGCAGGAGCTGATGAACAGGAAATGAGCCTATAATCAGAATTAGATTCCTTTCACAATTTGGCCATTTGTTTTGGCTTTGTTATTTAAGCTCACTTTTACAGTTTTCCGGCATCATGTTGGAAGTCACATCTGCTTCAAATACTATTGCTTTCAAAGTGTAAAGCATTTTGAAGTTGTCAGATAAAGTTTTTAATGTAAATTCTGGAGACTGAGAGATGTACTTTTGCCCCCGTTAATTTTACAGATGGAGAAATTTAGGCCCAGCGAGCTCTATAGCATCACAACCCATGTGTGACAAAGCAAAGTCTAGAAGGCAAATCATCTTCCGTCTCAGGCTAGTGCTTTTTTTCACCGAGCTACACTGTCTCCCTATTATCAATAATGAGATTTTGTTCAAAGAGAGTCCTTCTAGGGGCGCCTGGGTGGCTCAGTCGGTTGAGCGTCCGACTTCGGCTCAGGTCTTGATCTCATGGTTCATGAGTACAAGCCCTGCATCGGGCTCTGTGCTGTCGGCTCAGAGGCAGAGTCTGCTTTGGATTCTGTGTCTCCCTCTCACGCTGTCCCCCTCCCCTGCTGTCTCTCTCAAAAATAAATATTAAAAAAATGTAAAAAAAAGTTATTGTGCAAAACTTAAGAGATGTTGAACTGTTTCTAAGCCCATAATATTTTTACTTAAAGATGATGTAAAGACATTTTTAAGAAATCTCTCAATTTATGTTAAACGTAACTTTGCGTGGGTCATAAAAATGACCTTCGCTAAACGAAACCCGGGAACGTCAGCACCTCCAGTTCCGTATCCTCCTGACGAGGAGTTGTTCTGTACCATCAGCGATGCCATTTTGTTGGAGGATGGGGCTGTGAGAGCATTTGGAGATAGACCAGAAGACGTCTAGTATAAGAGTTTGGTTTTTTACTTTCGTGATATATGGGTTTAAAATTTCCTGCTGACCAATTCCCCCACCCCGACTCTTCACCGCCGAAGAATTGCTAAGTGGAATTGTTACAACCGCTGTTCATACAGAATGAAGCAGGGTAAGGAGAAGACCTGTAGTGTTTTGTTAGGGAGGAAGCCCGAAAGGGCCGTTTCCCAAAAGAAGTTTGCCCTCTAGCGAGTTCCGTACAGTAGACACGAATCTTCAGATAGAAATGGTCATTGAGATGTGCTAGCAGCGTGAAAGGCGCACCAGAGTTTGAAGGCTTGGTACGCAGAAAAATAGTAAAATATCTCAGTAACTTTTATGTTGATTGCATGTTAAATGATAATATCCTGGCTACACTGGGTTAAATAAGTAGATTATTAACAATTTCACCAGTTTCTTTTTTCCTTTTTTATTGTGTATTAGAAAGTCTGAAGTTGCCTCTGCGTATAAAGTCAGCACTGTGTGGGAGCTAAGATTTCTAAGGTGATTGAGATGCAACTTGAAGCTGAAACAGAACTTTCTCCGGTGGTGTATTATGGGGACGTGGCATTTCATTAAGTGTGGACCTTTTGATTTTCAGTAAAATTTATTTAAACATTTTTTAATGTTTATTTTTGACAGAGAGAGAGAGAGAGAGAGAGAGAGAGAGAGAGAGAACACGAGCGGGGGAGGGGCAGAGAGAGAGGGAGACACAGAATTGGAAGCAGGCTCCAGGCTCTGAGCTGTCAGCACAGAACCCAGTGTGGGGCTCCAACTCACGAACTGTGAGCTCACGACCTGAGCCGAAGTTGGGATGCTTAACTGAGCCACCCAGGCGCCCCTTCAGTGAAATTTTTATTGGTTTTCCATCCGGTTCATAATGTGCAATTCAGTAAAAGCCATTCAGAGAGAGGCTAAACTTTGCTTGATCTTGGAACTTAGAATTCCTACAGGAGTGGATGGCTAGAATGCCCTGTAAGCATCCTTTTCTAAATACGGTGTCTCTTACCCAGACTTTCGGGGAGTAATCTGAATGGTTAATTCAGGGCAGCTAAATTAGAAACCAGAAAGATCCTAAGTTTGGCATCTTACAAAAATTTAGACACCTGTTTTTGTGTGGATGAAAGAATAGCAGACCTTTGGTGCCCACAGATACCTACAGGCAAAGTCAGGCTCTACCACAAGGAACAGCGTTTGAAGACCCAAATCCCCATAATTCCTCAGCGTTCCCATAATATTGTTTCCTTGTATTATTTTTATGTACATACATAGCCTCTCCACATAAGTCCCTTGAGAATAGTGAGGCGTTATTTTATTCACTCTATTATCCCTTACGGGGTTTTGCCTATAGTAAGTTTATGAAGTATTTTGAATTAAGTTGAACCCAGCCAAAGCGAGATCAAACGACAAAAAAATTGTTTCTCCCCTCTCTCCTAAGACTTCTAGTAAATAAGTGAAAAACTTTGCTACAGCCGAACACGTATGTGGATGTGTACCCAGACACGTGTGACAATGGTGTGGGACCCCGAGGGATCTGATTCAGAATTAAACAAAGGCCAGTTTTTGGCTTCTAATTAAGCTTTTTTCATGTCACAATAATATAAATTCTTTAAAGTAGTCCTGGCAGCGCTCTTTTTCTCTTCCCGGTTATGTCATTAAGCCTGTTCGCTGTGCGACAGCTGCGAGTTGTTAAACATCTGCCCCGAGCCCCCCCCCCCCCCCCGAACACGACTCTCTCACCCCATTAGCAACACCAGTAATTCTCTTATTAGTTTTCTAGCCACGAGTTACAGAGAAATAAGTCTAGTATATCAAAGAGTAAAGAATCCTGAAAATTGTTTTCCAGAACTGATTCTCTCTGGTCATGCCCACAATGCTTTATTTACCCTTCCAGGTTTCGGTACTCAAAAAGTTAAACAGTTTCGTTAATGCTTGAGTGTTAGCATAGTTTGTTAAATAGTTAAGAAGGAATTCTTTCAGGTTTTAAGTTTTATTTGCTAATAAATATAAAGACTTAAAATACTTGGCGGAAAAATTGTCATGAATTTCACACAGTGTAGAAGCGTAGTGAAGTCTGCACAGCACAGCCTTCTGCTGCTTCTTTAATTTTGGCAAATACGTTTTTCTGCTTTTCCCTCCTACATTTTTGCTATGGGACCAGCACAAAATTACTGACAACACGACCTGTGTATTTCACAGCTTGTTCCACTGCTTCTGTTAGACACCATCCAGAACTGAAGAAACTTGACTCTATGGTTGCTGTTGTTGGAGGAGTAAGATTCCGCTCTCCTTGTAATTAACAGATGGCATGAGAAAAGACCTCTTAGGAAGCCATTTTTATGAACCTCCTGAGCCAAGGGTTAATATTTTCAATAAGAAGCCAGTAAGTCGAATAGAATTCTTCTGCATTTAAACTCCACATGATTGCATTTTATTATAAGAAGTCTAAAGATAAAACAATTTAGTATCGTAGGAAGAACAAAAGAATTCTGATGAATGTAATTTCCGTGTAAACTTTTAGAAGGAAGATGAAGGGTACTGGCAACAGATCAACTCAGAATAGCTTCATTAAAGCAAGCAAATAATTGTAGCTTATTAAAAGAATATCTCCTTAATTCTATAGCGTGCGCTAATTTTTTGCTTTGCAGTACTTACACTGAGACAGAAACCTATGCGTTACCCGAGACATACTCATTCTGTAAAAATGTTGTGCAAAACGCTCTAGAGCTCCCTAAGAAAATTTGAAAATTTGAAAATTAAAAAACGAAACCTTTGCTAAAAGCACAGGACATGGGAGTTGTCCTCGTCAGAAAGAAATATTACTCATTCGTTTTTGCCCTTCTATTCCTTCCTCAGAAATCATTTGAACTTACTCAAAAAGATTTAATTTAAAAGTTCTGCCTAGAAAACAAATTTGAGATTTTTAATATTATTCACAGTAGTGCTGTGTTGATCTCTTAAGTGAAACATGTTTATATGAGAGATTGATGATCCTTTTAATGATTTAATGCCAGAATATAGTTATTCTTTTAATTATTCTCTTCGAAACTTCACTAATTTCTAAACTAACTAAATTTACTCTGAAGTCAGTTCTGAAATTTTTAGCTACACTGTGAGATTAATGGCTGGTTTCTTTTCTTAGGTACGATCTTGATCTCTTCTCAGTAATTTCAAGAGGTGGTATTATTTTAACAAAGTTGTACTGACCCCGTGATGAACATATCCTGAGGATTTATTGATCTCAGGATTGATTTCAAGTGTATATGAAACTATTTCTGTACGCGTTCTTGGGATCACAAGTAGTATTAATGTATTTACTAACTTATGTTTATCAATACTTTTGCTGGGCAATCTTAGTAACACTGGAATGATGTTGAGTATAAAATTACAGTAAACCACTATGTCGGCTACTCATACATTATTCTGACCTATTTATATATATTTTTTATTATTTTTTTTAACATTTATTTATTTATTTTTGAGAGAGAGAGAGAGAGAGACAGAGCACGTGTAGGGGACAGGTAGAGAGAGAGGGAGACCCAGAATCCGAAGCAGGCTCTAGGCTCTGAGGGATCAGCACAGAGCCCGACACGGGGCTCGAACTCACGAACCGCCAGATCATGACCTGAGCCGAAGTCGGACATTTAACCGACTGAGCCACTCAGGCACCCCTATGTTATTTAAATTAAGTAAACTCTGTGCCCGGTGTGGGGCTGGAACTCACAACCCCAAGATCAAGAGTCACATGCTCCACCAACTGAGCCAGCCAGGCGCCCCTATTCTGTCCTGTATTAATTAAACAAACATTACCCTTAACTATTATAAAACAGGTGTTCCTGCTTATCACGTATATGAATTACTTGTATGTACTTGTGTAATTTTTAAAGCCAGTTAGTCTTGAAGGACTAAGACATATTCCTCAGCCTGAGCCTTTCCCTTCCAGTATATTTAAGTATGTTTTAGGTGAGCCATAAATTGGGCTTATATTCATAGTTCTGGGTAGCAGACAACAGCTCTTTTTTGTTTCTGTATTTGAACTTGCTTTCGGATCATTTTAAACAGCTAAGTTACATACTCACCTGAAGTTTGGTTTTAACCTACTATTTTATATTGGTGAGATTATTATTTTCTGTAAAAGTTTTATTTTCTGAGAGTTGTCAGATCATACTTCGACCGTTCTTTGATTTTTTTTGCCTGTAGTAGAGTCATACATTTATTTCCTCTCTGTGAACAAAGAAAGCCATTTAACGATTCTCAATTCTCTTTAGGAAAAGATGTATCCTGGGAGCTGCGGAAATAATAGATTCAGAGATGTATAGGACAGTTTCCATGATTCATGACTTAAAACGTATAAGAATAATTACTAATATGTAAGGCTACCTGTGTCTGTTTGACTTTAACATTTCAGTATGTGATTCTGTTAGAATTGCAAATGCATTTGAGGGTTCCATCCATAATTCTCTATATTTAATGTGAAATTACTTCAACTTCATGTACAATCATCCCTAGTGCTTACTTTCGCATCATTACCTGTTATTCATGTAACTTAGAGGCTAAAAAGATTAACTGTGATGACCATCTTTTTCCTCCTTTTTCTTAGCATCCTGATCTTCCGTGATGCAGAGTGATGTTAAAGGGGGCATCTCATTCCTGGTCACACCCCAAAGCCCAGGCACACACAGGGAGAGAGCAGAAATTCTGTATTCTAGACAGATATGACCTGAGAGATAAGTATGTTTGTGAAGTCATTCATGGATATTGATTTTCTTTTATTTAGGGACATCCCAGAAACCCCCGCAGCTTGTGGGGGTTGCTACTCTTGGCAATGTGATAAACCGCCTTTCGTGAGTGAATTGTATTTTCCACTTTGAAGGTCTCAAGGTCTTTTTTTCTTGGTGATTTTGGAAACACTCACTTTGATTTGGTGATCGCTGGGATGTTGGAATAAAATTGTTGTTGACGGAGCCGGGTCTAGATCCCAGTTGGGCCTTAATTCTTTTCAAATGAGGGCATAGACTCCCCAGTCCGTAGGGGCTGTTCTTGCCCCATGACTCTGTGCTTTTGCTTAATATAATCTGTCATATTTTGGTTGACTTTTTGAAGGTAACGGCAGACCTTCAGGAAAATCCCCTATGTAAGACTTGGCCAAACCGGAGATTTTAGGGTTGGGATGGAGATGATCATAAAGCCTTCAAAGATGAAATTGTACGCTGAGTTCTATCAGGTGAATAGGTATTCTCGGCACAGAATAATAAAGACCCAGGGCATTCCAGATGCAGGGAACCGCACTGTAAAGTTAAGGATCCCTGAAAGAGTGTGGTGGGAAAGAAAGGGAGTAATCTGAGTTTATTAGAATTCAGGGAGTATTGTACAGGATAAGGTTGGAGAAAGGAAGTTGGGCCCAAATTTTCAGCTTATGGGCCATCGCCTCCTAGTTATGTACATATTCTGTATTGGTATGCTTTTTGAGTATCACAGACACAGCAAGAGTTGGGAAATAGAAAGACTTCAGGGAAATTTTTCTAACCTTGTAGAAAGCTGCGGTTTGCTATCTTAATCATTCTAAGAATGTGGAAGCAAAGAAAGGGTTGAGGTTAGTTAGTTGGCTATCCTCACCTCCTTTCGTTATCCGGTCCAGCATTCACTTCCTAGACACTTTCCTTGATGGGGTTGTTTTTTTTTGTTTTTTTTTTTTTAACAGTAACCTATTTGTTTTCCTAATTAGTAGGCATTTATTTCCCTTTTTAGTTTATCGCTCCTCTTCATGAATTAGCCTAATACTCCAGTCCGCCGTTTTATTTAGGCTGTCATCCTACGTGTCTTTTGAGCTCCGTGTTGGTAGGCGGATTTTCCATGATCTTCTGTGGAGTCCGAGGGCACAGTGTTTTGCTAGGTGTAAAGACGATAGCCGTGGCCACATTTCCTAATAAAAGGAAATCCTTGTAAGAGTGAAGATCTAAAACTGAGGGGAAAAAAAAAAATCCCCCTCCCCCAAAATCCCCCCTCTAGAATAAGGGCTGTTACCTTACTCTTGCCTCAGGCCGCCCGTCTTTTCAGAGCCTTTGTTTATGGGAGCACTTTTGTGTGCCCTGCATTCCAGGGCAGGGCTGACCACCTCTTATTCCCTCCAGTTTCACCATTAATTACTAATGCCAGTGCTGTGTAGGTCTCACACTGGAGAGTAATCTCCAGCTTAGATTCTTTCTCTTTTTTTTAAGTTTTTATTTTAATTCCGGTACAGAATAATGAATTAACATCTATGTTAGAATAGTTTCAGGCGTACAGCAGAGTAATTCAGCACCTCTATACAGCGCCCAGCGCTCCTCTCAAGTGCACTCCTTAATCCCCATCACCTATTAATCCCCCCACCCACCTCTCCTCTGGTAACCGTCAGTGTGTTCTCTATCAGAGTCGGTTTCTTGATTTCTCCCTCTTAAAGATTTTTTCCCCTTTGTTTATTTGTTTTGTTGCTTAAATTCCACATATGAAGTGAAATCATACAGCATTTGTCTTTCTCTGATTTTGCTTAGCATTGTACTTTCCAGCCCCATCCGTGTTGTTGCAAATTGCAAGATTTCATTCCTTTTTATGGCTGAATAATGTTCTCATACACACACACACACACACACACACACACACACACACCCCAATCTTTTTCCATTCATTAGTCGATGGACACTTGGGCTGCTGCCATAGTTTGGCCATTGTAGATAACGCTGCTATAAACGTAAGGGTGTGTGTATCCCTTTGAATTAGTGTTCTTGTATTCTTTGGGTAAATAAATACCCAGTAATGCAATTGCTGGATAATAGGGTGGTTCTATTTTTAAGTTTTTAAGGAACCTCCATACTGTTTTCCAGAGTGACTGCACCAGTTTGCATTCCCACCAACCGTGCACCAGCGTTGGCCACATCCACACCGACACCTGTTGTTTCCTGTGTTGTTGATTTTAGCCACTCTGACAGGTGTGAGGTGATACCTCAGTGTAGTTTTGATTTGCATTTCCCTGACGATGAGTGATGTTGAACATCTTTTCGTGTGTCTGTCGGCCGTCTGGATGTCTTCTCTGGAAAACTCTCTGTTCACGTCTTCTGCTTATTTTTTAATTGGATTATTAACATTTTTGGGGTGTTGAGTTTTAGAAGTTCTTTATATATTTTGGACACTAACCCTTTATAGGACATGTCATTTTCAGATGTCTTCTCCCAGTCTGTACGTTGCCTTTTAGTTTTGTTGATTGTCCCTCTGCTGGGGACAGAAGCATTTTATTTTGATATAGTCGCAATGGTTTATTTTTGCTTTTGTTTCCCTTGACTCAGGAGACATATCTAGAAAGAAGTTGCTTCAGCTGATGTTAAAGAAGTTACCGCCTGTGTTCTGTTCTAGGATTTTTATGGTTTCAGTTCTCACAGTTAGATCTTTAATCCATTTTGAATTGGTTTTTGTGTACGGTATACGGCAGTGGCCCAGTTTCATTCTCGCACGTTGCTGTCCTATTCTTCCAACACTGTTTGTTGACAAGACTCTTTCCCATTGGATATTCTTTCCTGCTTTGTCGAAGATTAATTGGCCGTATAATTGTGGGTTCATTTCTGGGCTTTCTTTTCTGTTCATTGATCTATGTGTCTATTTTTGTGCCAGTGCCATACTGTTCTGATAACTACAGCTTTGAAATATAACTTGAAGTCTGAAGTTGTGATGCCTCCAGCTTTGCTTTTCTTTTTCAAGATTGTTTTGGCTACTCAGGGTCTTTTGTGGTTCCATACAAACTTTAGAATTGTTTGTTCTCTGGGCACCTGGGTGGCTCAGTCGGTTGAGCATCCGACTTTGGCTCAGGTCATGATCTCACGGTTCATGGGTTCGAGCCATGTGTCGGGCTCTGTGCTGACAGCTCAGAGCCTGGAGCCTGCTCCAGATTCTGTCTGTCTGTCTGTCTGTCTCTCTTTCTTTCTGCCCCTCTCCTGCTCGTGCTCTCTCTTTATCTCTCAAAAATAAATAAATGTAAAAAAAAAAAAAAAAGAATTGTTTGTTCTCTGTGAAGAATGCTGGTGGTGTTTTGGCAGGGATTGCATTGAATATGTAGATTGCTCTGGGTAGTATAGACCTTTTAACAATATTCGTGTTTCCGAACCATGAGCATGGAATGTCTTTCCATTTGTTTGTGTCTTCTTCAGTTTCTTCCATCAGTGTTTTGTAGTTTGCAGAGTACAGGTCTTTCAGCACTCCGGTTAGGTTTATTCCTAGGGATCTTATTATTTTTGGTGTAATTGTAAATAGGACTGTTTTCTTAATTTCTCTTTCTGCCGCTTCATTATTAACGTGTAGAAATGCAACAGATTTCTGCACACTGATTTTGTATTCTGCGACTTTCCTGAATTCGTTGATCAGTTCTAGCAGCTTTTTGAAAGGGCAGCTTAGATTCTTGTCACATTATTCTGAGAGTTTGCACAGGTAAGTGGTGGGCAGTGTCTTAAAATGATGGCTCTTCTTTCACAGGGGCATCTGTTTAACGGCTGAGCTCTGCTGAGGAGAGTACATGATTTCCAACTAGTGCGATTTCCTCCCGTTGTGCTTCTCATATTCCTGTTTCTTTCTTTCTTTTCATGTTACTGTTTCTGATGAGCATATTTTCCAGTTGGGTGCTCTGAACTTTCTTTTTTTATCCTATTTTATGCATGTGTGTTATGCTTTGTTTGTGTTTTGGTGTGTGTGTGTGTCTTTTGTTACATCTTTATAGCTAAAGAAGTTTGTAAAAAAATGAATTAGTCTAGACATTATAACATCTCTAGGCATAGAAGTCTCTTGAAATGAGTGTCCTTCATGTTCTATTGACTTGACTCCCTTTAACAATAAGAAGAGATTCACCCATTCACTTACTCACCTTTTTAAAGTTACTTTTTTAATTAAAAAAAATTTTTTTAACGTTTATTTATTATTGAGAGACAGAGCACAAGCAGGGGAGGGGCAGTGAGAGGGGGAAACACAGAATCCGAAGCAGGCTCCAGGCTCCAAGCTGTCAGCACAGCACCCGATGCGGGGCTGGAACCCACAAACCTCGAGATCACAATCTGAGCTGAAGTCGGACGCCTAACCAACTGAGCCACCCAGCGGCCCCAACTTTTTAAAAGTCTTGATGAGCTTCTGTTAGTATTCTAGTGCTATGGATACAAAAATTTCAAACTCCTTCTCTCCTAGAAGTCATCTTTGTCGTCGTTAGCCCTAAATTCCTTTGACTCCTAGGATAGTTCATTATACTACGGAATACATGTGTTATGTATACATATCTGTACATACATGTGGTATGTGATAATATTTGTTTTGGTGAAATTTGAGATGTATTAGGAAAAGAGTGCATTTAATTGTGGGCAAGGCTATAAGATAGGTTAAAAAAAGATTTCCTAAGGATATGAGTAATAATCATGATGATAGAGTAACCACAATCGACCAGAGCCGTTAGTCATTTCTGTTAACTCATGTCTGGGATGTTAGAAGACAACAATCTGAAAAGAAATGGTCATTAATTGGGAAAATAAACTCTTCCTTATAAGTGCCTGGCTGAAGATTTTTCACTGTTTCACTGTAAATGACCATTCAAACACATTTTGTCCGTAAGTTAGTCGTTTTGCTTTAATGTAAATAAAGGAGTTGTTATAGTGTGGAAGTCATATCTGAAACGATTTTGAGTGAGGCAACTTTTCGCTAAAAGAGCCATTCATGCTAAAATGTTTATTGAGTACTTTTAGTCTTTGTGAACAAGGTGTTATTTGCTGGAAATTGAAACATTTCTCCCTCAAAAGCAATGATTCTTTATCCTTTTTTGGGAAAATACATATACATATTTGAATAGAATGCCTTACGTACTTTCAGGAGGATCCCACCATTATGGATGTTACCTTTTCTACCCAGTAGAAACAGACATGTGAGCACAAACTATCATATGTTAGGTGATTCCACTGTGAGAGGTATAAGGGACTGTGGGAACATAAATTAGGGCAATTAATTGTCCCGAGGCGTACATGATAGAGAATGGAAATGGAAGGAGAAGTGAGTTGAGCAGGAATCCAAGTTATGAATGGAGTTGATATTTTGTGCCAAAATAATGGACTGAAAATAAAAAACAGTAACAAAACCAAATGCTGGTAAGGATGTAAAGAAACCAGATCATTCATCCATTGATGATGGGAATATAAGATAATATAGCCACTCTGGAAAAGTTTATAAAACTAAATGTGCATTAGATATAATACCAAAAACACAAGTAAGAAAATTTTAAAAATAGATAAATTGAACTTTTTCAAAAGTAAAAACTTTGGTTCTTCTTTTTTTTTTTTTTTTTTTTTTAATTTTTTTTTTTTTTCAACGTTTATTTATTTTTGGGACAGAGAGAGACAGAGCATGAACGGGGGAGGGGCAGAGAGAGAGGGAGACACAGAATCGGAAACAGGCTCCAGGCTCCGAGCCATCAGCCCAGAGCCTGACGCGGGGCTCGAACTCACGGACCGCGAGATCGTGACCTGGCTGAAGTCGGACGCCCAACCGACTGCGCCACCCAGGCGCCCCAAAACTTTGGTTCTTCAAAGGACACCATTAAGAAAGAGAAAAGAGAACCCTCCATAACAGGAGAAACTATTTGCAGATCATGTATCTAATAAGGGACTTGTATCCAGAATATAAAAAGTAATCTTGGGGCGCCTGGGTGGCTCAGTCGGTTAAGCGTCCGACTTCAGCTCAGGTTATGATCTCATGGTTCGTGGGTTCGAGCCCCACGTCGAGCTCTATGCTGACAGCTCAGAGCCTGGAACCTGCTTTGAATTCTGTGTCTCCCTCTCTGTCTGCCCCTCCCCTGCTCGTACTCTGTTTCTCTCTCTCTCTCTCTCTCAATAATGAATAAACATTAAAAAAAATTTTTTTAAAGCAATCTTACAACTCAACAATAAAAAGACAAATAACCCAATTTTTAAATAGGCAAGGGATTTGAATAGATTTTTCTCCAAAGAAGATATGTGAAAAGCCAATAGCACATAAAAAGATGCTCAGAATCATTAGCCGTTAGTAGAAGTTAAAAATAAATGTTAAAAATATTTAATTTAGTGACTCATACGAAAATAATAAGAAATTTATTTTTAGTGAGAAGAGTGGCATTTTTTATAGTTTTGCAGATTTTTACTATCTGATTTCATAGAAACTAGCAGGATTTTCATATGTATTTCTGCATTCCATCTGTTGCAGGATGTTGTTTGGGTTGAAATATAAGAAGAAACTCCTGCTCTTTACAGATGCATAGTTAGAAAAGGGAGGAGTATTTTAATACTGTTTTCAGATCATTGTGGGGGATTATTATTTTTTGATACTCTGTCAGAATTCAACAGGTGATCATTTCTTGAAAGATAAATTGCAATATGGAATCTGACACCATGTCAGTGGAACCTTTATATTCTGTAACATTAAAATTCATTGATCTGTATTGCACTTTTTTTTTTTAAGTTTATTTGTTTTGAGAGCGATAGAGACAACACAAGAAGGGGAGAGAGAGAATCCCAAGCAGCCTCCGTGCCGTCAGCCCATGAGTGGGGCTCAAACTTGTGAACCTGTGAGATCACGACCTGAG
Organism: Lynx canadensis; assembly: GCF_007474595.2. NCBI lineage: Eukaryota > Metazoa > Chordata > Mammalia > Carnivora > Felidae > Lynx > Lynx canadensis. The sequence continues at coordinate 63,017,147 of NC_044319.2, read as the reverse complement.
CTGAAGCCAAGACTTGGATGCTTAACCGACTGAGCCACCCACGCTCCCCAGCAAGGATACTGTTAATTGAAATTGGCTTTTTAAATTTTTGTATGGATTCATTTTTACTATGAGCATGAGGCAGTGAAGCATACAGTGCTGTTGGTGTAGTTTGGTGCCACTACCTCGATTCATGCAAAGGCCCAGCAGTCTTACCTTGCTCTTTCGCTATGTGTAAATTTCAAGAATGATAAGAGGCGAATAATGCCTTGGTATTACTATGAAAATAGCTTTACCTTGCAGACTTGCTGAAAGAGTCTCATGGATCCTTGCTTCCCTGAGGCAAAGAGCTAGTTAAAAATGGGGCACCTGGGGGGCTCAGTCAGAAGCATCCACCTCTTGATCTCCTCTCAGGTCATGTTCTCACGGTTTGTGAGATCGAGGCCCAAGTTGGGCTCTGTGCTGACAGCGCGGAGCCCGGTTGGGATTCTCTCTCCCTCTCTCTCTGCCCCTTCCCTGCTCACTTGCACACTCTCCCTCTCAAAATAAATGAACGTTAAAAAAAAAAAAAAACTAGTTAAAAATCTATTGTATTATCAGTCCTGTAGCTAATTTATTTATCCTATAAACCATTTTGGATACCTGCTATTTGAAAGACTGTAATAGATCCTGGTGATTTGGCAACGAACAAACCAGATGAAAATACCAGCTATTGGAAAGCTTACTTATAAAGGATAAAGACAAACAGTAAGTGTTAGGGAGAAAAGTAAAGCAAAGAAAGGAAAGGACCTGAGTGTGTTTGGTGGGCATGTGTCTGTGCAGTTTAACTAGGGCAGCCAAGAAAGGCCTCGCTGAGAAGGTGACATTTGAGTGAAGATTTGAAGGAGGGGAAGGTGCATGCCATGCACATATTTTAGGAAAGGACGTTCTGGGGTCACAGCAACAACATGCTTGGCATATGTGAGCAGGAACAGAGTAAGCAGCGGAAAGAACCATAGAAGATGATGTCAGAGAATTAAGTAGCTGGGTCAAACATATACAGCCTTAAAGGCCATCGAGGTTATTTTAATTTCACTTGGAGATTAGAAGTCATCAGAACATTTTGATGTACATTTCAACAGGATCACTGAGGTCGCTGTAATGAGAATAGACTTGGAGGAAAGAGTGAAAGCAGATCATCTGGGAGGCTTTTGTAATTATACAGACAGTAGACAATAATGGCTTGGACTGACAGTTTGATCCTGGATGTATTTGGAAAGCAGAATCGACAGGCTTCACTGATAGATTGGATATGGAGTACGAGAAGATCTACAGGACCTTTGGCCTGAGCATTGGAGAAGAACGGCTTTGCCACAGAGATGGGAAATGCTGTGGGAGAGCACATTTGAGAGGCATATCGGGAGCCCAGTTCTGGATATCTTACCTTGGAAAGGTCCAAGGTCCAAGTGAGTGTTTTGAGTAGGCAGTTGGATATAGGAGTCAAAGCCAAGGGAGTGAGATGGGCTAGGAATACAAATTTGGGAGTCATCAGCATGTAGATACTATTTAAGTCCCTGAGAGTAAATGACATTACCAAGGAGTGAATACAGGTAGATGGGAGGAGCTGAATGTGGGATTCACTCTTGGGACTAAGAAAAGGGGCATATTTCGTGTGGACGGTAAGAACAGTGGAGGAGTCCATGATCATTCTGGGTTTCTATTTGGACAACTAAATAGAAATTGATGACATTAATTAAAATAGGAAACCCAGGAGGAAGATAAATTGTAGTTTAAGGACCTATAGAATATACCAGTTGAAGTGTTTGGCAAGCATTTGTAAATATGGGCTTCTAAAGTTCAAGAGATTTAAGCCAAACATACATTTCAAGCTACGGGACTAGAAGAAAATGCCAAGAAAAGAAAAAAGGTTTGCCTCTGAGAAACCCCAATATTTAATGTGTGATGGGGCTGGAAGAGAAGGCAGCAGAAAGCGGGGGTGGGGACACGAAGGAAAATGAGCACAATGAAGGCCAAGAGTTGGAGGAGAAGTTGAAAGCGTCAGATGCTGCAGGGAGCGAGTAGGGGGAGGACTGGCTAAAAGCAAAGGGTTTGACCGTTAGAATGTAATATTTATAAGGACAGTTTCAGTGAGAATGATGGCGACAGAGCCACTTTGCATTACTTTAGGGATCAAATGGGAGTCTGATGTGTGACTCCATCTGTTTACCTAATATGATACCATGATTAATCTAATTAAAATTAACGTTTGGGGGGAAATGCTAGGTCAGATACTAACCGGCCGTCTCAAATATGTCAGAAATGGAATCCCAGCCCTGTGCCGGTGATTGTTCTTGGTTGTAAACAACAGAAATTTACTGTAACTTAAGTGAAAGCAGAAATTGCTTACATTACAGAAAAGGAATTTAATGGAAGGCTGTTTGTTCACAGACACCGTGCGAATGCTGGAGAGCTCAGCCCAGAACAGGGGTGGGAACCGAACGCAGCTAAGGACACAGCCAAACTCAAGAAGCTGGGTTAGAACAGCTCGTCACTGGCCACCCCCACGGCCGCCAGCACTGCCGCCAATGGCATGCTCCCATCGCGAGGACTCTAAGTCTCAGTCCTTATTTGCTAATAATGCCCAAGACTTTGAATTTTAAGGGCAAAATCTGATTGGCCGAGCTTAGGTCACACGTCTGTGTCCTAGTGGCCAGAGAGCTGGGAGAGAAATTATGTCTCCCCTTCAGGCTTCTGCGGTTTTTCCCTCGCAAAACCCCACCAACAGACAAGATATTCAAATGCTGGGTAGCCAAAACCAACAGCCAGTACTGTAAAAACTAAGTACAAAACCTTAAAGGTTTAGGGAAACTAATTTGAAAGTCACATAACCAAAATGAAAGTGGTTTAGTAACCTTAGGAATGTACTCCATGGCTTATTTTACTGGTAATAAATATCAAGAGTATCAAATTAGAAACTTGGCTTTGATCTCTCCTGCCTTATGCCTTATAGCATACAGGCCCTTAAATGTCGTCCTCTCCCCCCACATCTTCTCGGGGCCCCTGTAACCCACGTTGGGATTTAGGATGGCAGCCTGGTCAAACCAGGGAAGCAAGTGGAGGCGACACTACCACACCTCCTGGTAGGAGCACATTTCTGGGAGTGAGATTGGGCTCAGCTTGTCCTGGGGGGGTATTAGGAAGAGCCGTGACCTGGGGTGGGGGGGCGGCGGGGGAGGAAGTGGGGCAGAGAAAATTACAGTCAGAAGAGCAAACTGAGTTGAGGCGGGAGAAAGTGGTTTTGGGCCACAACAGACCCAAAGGGCCCGAGTGGCTGGGCCAGGCCGGGGATTGGGAGGGGCCGGAGACATGGCATGTGATGGAGAGAAGCAAAGAAAGGCATGTGTCGCACAGACAGGGGCTGCCCAAATCCTTCCCAAACTAGGCCTGTGAGAGCTCTTTTTGGTTGGATTTTTGTTTTGTTTCCTGGGGTTGGTTTTGGCTTTGGGACTAGGGTTTAATTCTATTTTTCAAGGTGCTTCTCTGCCAGAAGTCCATTGGGAGGTCTCCACAGAGGAAGAGACCATGTGTAATTTAAATAACACTGGACTTGTTTTTTTGCTTGCCCCTTTTTAAGACTGATTTTGATGCAGCGACAAATCTAAAAGAAATCCAATTCCCAAACCTCATAAACGTGATAAGTAACGTAAGGCCTTTAATGACATCTCTTGAAGATACCGTAAAGAGAATTATTAAATAAAACAGCAGCAGTGTCCCCTTGCCCCTCCCTCCCCACCCCTCAAACACACACCATAGAATCACTGCCCCTTCTCTCCCCTGTCACCCAAAGGCAGCAACCCAGGCTGCCTCTCTTTCCATCTCTTTTCCACTCTTCCAACTTCCAGGCACTTCTTCCCTGCTAATAACTCATACCTTTTTAAAGCCAACTTAACTTTTTTCAGCTCTCCTCTCCATCTGTAACCTCACCCCTACCACACATGCAGTCCAGCAGTACTTAAAAAAAATCGAGTAGAAGCTTTGAATATCTGGGCTTCAGTTATTTTTCCCGTCATCTTTTTTTTTTTAAAGATATATTTATTTACTTAGAGCGAGAGCGAGAGAGCGAGAGCGAGAGCGAGAGAGAGAGAGAGAGAGAGAGAATCCCAAGCAGACTCCACGCTCAGCAAAGCCTGACTCAGGGCTCGATCCCACAACTGTGAGGTCATGAGCTAAGCTGGAATCAAGAGTCAGACACTCAACTGACTGAGCCACCCAGGTGTCGTCCCCCCCCCCCCCGCCCCCGTTACCTTTTAAATTAAAGAAACTTAAATGTGAGGGAATCTTCTTTTCTTGGTCGAATTTATAGAGAATATCTCTGACAGTTGGTGGTAACGTTTGTGAAAAGGAATAGTGGAGATCACGGTGGAAAAGAGGCCAGATCGGAGGGACTGAAGTATAAAGAGCTTCCATTTCTAGGCTCAGAGTTTGGATCAGTAGTGAGTGCTCGTCACTGTCAGTTTCTTTATTGAGCGGTGGGACAGTGGCTCTCAGCCATGAGGTCGGATGGAAGAAATCCGGACAACAGTGTCTACATCCGTGTCCGTGGTCATCCTACCCAGTACATGTCATCAAGGACTGCTCTGACCTCAAATTTTTTGGTCTGTTTTAAAAAAATTATCAGATACTTATACGTTGCCTGGGTGGCTCAGTCAGTTAAGTGTCCAACTCTTGATTTCGGTTCAGGTCAGGATCTCATGGTTTGTGAGTTCGAGCCCTGCATCGGGCTTTGTGCTGGCAGCGTGGAGCCTGCTTGGGATATTTCTCTCTCTCTCTCTCTCTCTCTCTCTCTCTCTCTCTCTCTCTCTCTCCTTCTCTCTCTCTCCCCCTCCCCTGTTCTCTCTCTCTCTCTCTCTCTCTCTCAAGATAAATAAACATTTAAAAAATTATTGAATACTTACAATAGTGCTTTTCACTTGCCAGTTACTATTCCAAGTGCTTTCACTTTTTTTGTTATTTTATTTTGTATTTGAGAGAGAGACTAGGAGCAGGGGAGTGGCAGAGAGAGATGGAGCTGAAGCTCTGTCAGCACAGAGCCTGATGCGGGGGCTCGAACTTAGGAGCAGTGAGATCATGCCCTGAGCCGAAGTCGGACACTTAACCGACTGAGCCACCCAAGCACCCCTCCCAAGTGCTTGAAAGTATTATCTTGTTTAATCTTTATAAACAACCTGTGCAGTATGTATTGCTGTTGTCCTTGTTTTACTGATGAGGAAACTGTGGCACGGAGAGATCAAGGAATTTGCTGTAGGTCCCCCAGCTAGAGATGGGAGTGGCAGAGGCAGGATTCAGACCCAGGCAGTCTTGCTCCAGAGTCCGTGCTCATAATCTCTGTCGACACCACGCTGGCCAGTGCTTGTGAAAGCAGTGTCATCCAGCTGTCTGCATCAGAATTGCCAGGGATACCTGCACAATTTTGGCCCACCTCAGACTTCCTTTAGGGGGTGGGGACCCTGGTGCCTACGTGATGAAGTCCTGTATGATTCCGATATGTATCCTTTGTTGAGAACTTCTGCTTCAGAAGGACCCGCTACTGTCAGTATGTTCACTTCTGATCTCGGCTTCCTGTGGCCAGAAGATTAAATGCTTTCTGAAGGGTACCTAATCATTACAGAACTTAACGTCAATACTGTAATACCTTAGTTTGCCTTTGGAGCCATCCCTACCTGAAATGTAGTTGAAATCCTTTCTTAAACAATACCGGACTAGACACTGAAAACAATTTTCATTCCTTTTCCATAAATGCATTATATGTCAGAAATTCACTTTAAAAACTGAATGGGGGGGGGGTGCCTGGGTCGCTCAGTCAGTTAAGCGTCTGACTTCGGCTCAGGTCATGATCTCGGTGTCCATGGGTTTGAGCCCCACGTCGGGCTCTGTGCTGACAGCTCGGAGCCTGGAACCTGCTTTGGATCCTGGGTCTCCTTTTGTCTCTGCCCCTCCCCCACTCACTCTCTGTCTCTCTTTCTCTCAAAAATAAATATTAAGAACGGAATGGAAACTGAGAACTTGATGTTCTGTTTGTGATGAGAATGCAGAGAAATGTACTAGGTTCTGGAAAGTACACCCTTGGTGAGACGAAGGGAGAACTCGTCTGAACTCCTGTGGAACAAGTGTCTGTAATAGCACCCCCACCTTCCTTAGCAAGGCTGCAGCTGGAAACTCAGCTTCCCCTGTGGGCCAGTCGTTCAGTTAATAACCCAGGATCTCAAGAGAAAATTTGTCCACAGAAGTAGAAAAATCAGATGATTGCAGATTATAGTTAAATCTTTAAGAGCTTTAAAAGAAACTTTACAGGGCTTTCCCCCCCCCCCCCCCCTTGGTTGTTTGCCTTGTCAAGACCAATGTTTTCCTAAAAGGTACTTTAGGAAGATTTCATAGTCCTTCCTATTTCTTTGTGTGAAACCCAGATCGAAGTTACTTTGGAAGGAAGAGCAAGGTCTTTAGTGGAGACTGGAGGGCCATCCAGACACAGAATCATGTGGGAGAGAGAACTTTAGAAACATAAAGTAAAGCGGGACGCCCCTCTCCTCCTTCCCTCTAGAAAGTTGTGGCATCATTGATAGGAAGATCCTATTCAGCTAGAATGGTGTCTCCCTTCCCTTGCTGCTGGGATAGTCCACACACACACGCACACACACACAACATTTGAGACCACTTACACAATTTTACACCATTCTTGTAGTTCCTGCCTAGGACTTTAAAAAATTATTTTTGGGGGGAGGAGGGAAAAGTAAAAAAATATTCTTGTCTCAACCCGACATTCCCCCCATTTTGTACAATGCAAAGTAAAATAATTTTCTTAGATATTGGAGTTGAACTTTTTCTTTGAGGTGTTTCCTCGTAATGTCTCTTCTCAGAGAACTCATTGGCTCAGTTCACTGTAGCCTCCCCCCCCTCCCCCCCGCCCTCGGTCTGGCCGCTTTGGTAGCGTATCTGTAGGAGGCGATTTAATCTTTTACAAGTTCACTTCCTACCAGCAGTCCCGAGTAAAGTGGATTTTCTGAAATGAAACATCTTGTAAACATTACATCCGACAAACTCCTAATGGTTAAACTCTCCATGCATTTAGTGTTTGACCTTTCTCCTTAAGACAGTTTTTTGGATGGCCACACTGTTGGCACTCAACAAATGATGATTAATGACAAGTTTGAGGGGTCCTAATTCATTTCCCTCAATCACACACTGTCCAGCTTTTGAAAAAGCTCTGTATTAAGGCTGACAAAGTTTTGAACTTGATTAGCTTGAGTTATGAAATGGAGTAATATGAAATACAGGGTCAAAGACTTGCTGGCCTGATTCCTGTTCAGAGCATATATCCAGCATTTTGTCTAAGAGCTTTCTCTAGGGAAAACAACCCTGACCTGATTTAGAAACACTTTCCCTGCAAAGTCTTATTAACAGAAGAATGATTTGGAAACATTCTTTTATCCTTGGGTAAGTATTTACAAGAAAGCATTTTGACCAAGAAACTAAATTAACTCTACTTTTATTTTTTTAAGTGTTTGTATATTTTGAGAGACATTGAGAGAGCACTTGAGCCAGGGAAGGGCAGAGAGAGAGGAAGAGAGAGAGAATCCCAAGCAGAGCTTGGGCGGTGCCTGACTCGGGGCTCAGAACTCAAGAATTTTGAGATCATGACTTGAGCCAAAATCAGGAGCCAAGAGTTGGACATTCAACCGACTGAGCCATCCAGGTTCCCCCAAATTAACTCTACTTTTAAAAAAGAGGCATATCGGGGCACATGACTGGTTCAGTCAGTAGAGCATGCAACTCTTGATCTTGGGGTCATGAGTTCGAGCCCCACGTTAGGTCTAAATTTTAATTAAAAAATTATTTTTTTAAAAAAAGAGGCATATACAGCGACTATTAGGTTGACTTTATGAAATTACTGATGCTCGGCCCACCCACAAAAAAGACGGTTTTGTTGTATGGTACAACCTTACACTTTTTGTGTGAGTAAAAAGGGAGGTCTCAGTGCGTTCAGCAGGTTCGGGGGCTCCTGCAGAGTTTGATATGAGAACCACATCTTAAAATGAGTTTGTATCTATTAGGATGTCAAGCTGATTTTTCCTTTGGTGACCTTGGCAGCATCTATCAGATTTGAACGTAGTGTCAAAGTTTTCCTCTTGTCAAGTGTAAACCTTGGCTCACTCTTGAGCCATCTGTTGTGCACTCATAGTTTTGATTTATCCTTCCTCTGGCTGACACGCATACGAATGGTGCTGATACAAGCTTAACATTTCCTTTTATTGGTCTGTAATTGTATTGCATACATTAGTGGCACACATATTGCCTTCATATCAGCTATTTATATTAACCATTTCTAGTTTGGGGGTGAGTAATGTACTTTGCTTGTTTTTACGATAATGGGAAGCCCTACATCCTAGACATTTTAATAGACTTTTAAAATGGTTACATTCTACTTAGTTTTACTACCTCTGTTTTTTTTGGTTGTTGCTGTTGTTGTTACTTTTTTTTTTTTCCAGGACATGTCACTGTATGTGTCTGTATATATTTTTTTTAATGTTTATTTATTTTTGAGACAGACAGAGCATGAACGGGGGAGGGTCAAAGAGAGAGGGAGACACAGAATCCGAAGCAGGCTCCAGGCTCTGAGCCGTCAGCACAGAGCCTGATGCTGGGCTCGAACCCATGAACCGCAAGGTCATGACCTGAGCTGAACTCAGACGCTTAACCGACTGAGCCACCCAGGCGCCCCATGTGTCTGTATATTTTAATGACTTCAAATTTCTTACCTTTGCTTTTTAATTGTTTTAATATATGGACACATCTGATTTCCAGTCAACAATCAATACGGCTCTTAGAAAACAACATACATTTAGAATGTTTGACTTGGGTAAATTGCTTTGAAAGGCCTGCTTCGGCCCTCCAAGCTTTGATATGCTTGTCTCTTTGGTAACTTGAAGGAGACTTGGTGAGGTGAGCCAGGGAGAGTGATAGTGGAAAACAAAAGCTCCCCAGGGGAGGAACATAGATTAGAAAAAATTTAATACGAAGCTATTTTTGAAACGAGGATGGATGCTGTTGTCAGTTTTGATCTGGTTTTAACTGTTTATATTGGAAAACCAAGCCCATCTCTGGAATCCAGTGGACACAGACCAAACATAAAATGTTAAGGGGCCGTTGTTGTTAGCATGAGCCTGACACGCAAAATTTGACTAATTGAGGCCCATGTTGATCCAAGGAAAAGATGGTCGGTGTCATGGTGCAGCCTCTTGCTGACGGTTTCTCTCATCCCCAGGAAACATCGTTGGATATTAAATACATTTCCTTTCTATCAAGGAGAAGGGGCTCCAACCTTAGGTCAGAGTTTCCTAATACAAGAGAAGCTGTCTTACCTCAGGCAACAGAGACTAGTGGATGATCTACGAGCTAACAAGATTGGTTAAAGCAGGAGATTGTTCAAATGTATATTTTACATTGGTTTCATTTAATTATATAAATGTGGACTTGTTTGCCAAGTTCTGATGTAGGGCCAACACCTTTTCTTTTCTGATCCATGAGAGCCCCATATCACCTTTCTTGTATGAACTGCACTCACAGTGCATCAACCATAATTTCCAGGGTCAGTTACAATTCCTTTAAATTAGAATAAGAACTTAAAGGTACTTTTGAAGCAATCTGAATGCAGACTGGTATGGTTTTTTTTTCCCAGTCTTTTATGGTTGTCTTACAGTGAGTGGATTTTTTAAACTGTTTACTTTTATTAAATCTTGTTCTCCTTTGCAAACATTTTTAAAAATCAATTTCTGGATTTTTTTTAATTACACAATTACACTAACAAATACGATTTTAAAAAAATTGTAATGTTCATTTATTTTTGAGAGAGAGACAGAGTGTGAGTGGGGGAGGGGCAGAGAGAGAGGGAGACACAGATCTCAAAGCAGGCTCCAGGCTCTGAGCTGTCAGCACAGAGCCCGATGCGGGGCTCGAACTCACGAACCGCGAGATCATGACTCGAGCCGAAGTCGGACGCTTACCGACTGAGCCACCCAGGCGCCCCTACACTAACAAATACAATTAGCAAAAGTAGTTGTGGAAAAAAAAACACAGCTAGTTATGAATGTTCAGTTGTACCATGGGCATCAGCCAGTATGTTTTAGAAAGGAGTAGGGTCATTTAATCTCGGCTGTCAGTTTAAATCGAGGTCAATTTTGACTCTGCACGGACATGTAGAATCAATGTGTGAGAACACTTAGTACTACGACCTTAATTTTATTGTGAATTACCATTGTAACCTTCAGCAGAGCAAATGTGTTTCTGTTCTTTTGGTAAGTTAGTCTCCAATGCTTTAGCCCTCTTAAATAGAGAAGAAACATAACTTTGGATGCTGCGTTATGCACTAATATTTTGGTTTTCTTCTAACAAAGTGCTTGGAAAAGGGAACCGGGAGAATCATCATGAAAATAGCATATTTTCTCATGCACGATATTGCGTAACATCGGAAAACTGATGCTTTATTCTCACAGTGAAATGTTTTGGTGTTTTCCCACCAGCGTTTCTCTGACTTCTTCTGGGAATAAAAATAACAACGTGTTGATGATAATATCTGTCCACAAAGTTTCCTCCCCAAAGATACCCCGTGGTAGCTCAGTCCTTGTAGAAGCTTTTCAGGAGTGTGGTTGAAGATATCCTAAAATTAGTAACAGTGCCAAAATAAAGCTCTTTTGTTCCTGAAAATGTCATTGATAAAATTAATGATATGCTAATTAAAAAAGAGTGGGATGAACACAGCTGGGGAGAAAAAAAGTGATTCAGAATCACTGTTGTGTCAAGGGCATTTAATTTGAGGAAGAGAAAGTAAATGTGAAATGAACTAACAACACTCTCCCAGACGTGTGTGTGTCTACATTCTTTTTTAATATAAGCACCGTTGGGATTTGTACTATACCAGCTTTGATCCCCTGTGGGACACAAAAACTTGAACTTGATAGATGCCCTCCCCCATTTGCAAACTTTAATAATTAGAGGTAAGGCTGGTGAACTGTAATAACTGTTATGCATTCAAGATGTGATTCTTCTTTTTCATAAATAATAATGTGTTTTTTGGCCTCCTCCTGCAAAAGTAACTACTTTGAAATTTAATGAAGAAAGAAAGCAGGAGACATTATGTTCAGAAGATCACGTTTAAAAAAATGTTTAGTATGGCATCTAGATTTGAGCCGGAAACTCAGATTTAAGTCTGAGCCTGACCTTAACCCGTGGCCAGTGGAATCTGAGCGTGTTTATTTTTATAGTCGCTTTAATTTGGGGCTTGCGAGTTTGTTGGTTTGTTTTCTCATTCGATTTTGGGGGCCCTGAAGCAGTGTTTTAATTATAGGAATTATCGTATTTATAATTTCCATGGCATGAAGATCAGCAAAGTTTTTTTTTTTCTTGGCTATATTATGTTATCTTACCCAGAAATGTGTGATCTTTGTGTCTAACAATGCACTTAAAAAAAAAAAAAGAAAAAACCCCCGTGCTGCCGCTGCCGTGTTGGAATCCAGCAGAACAGCTTCACTCATCTTTACCCTGCTTTAAAAAAAAAAAACAAAAAACTGTTCTCACAGAAATGTTGCCTTGAGTTCAACAAAGTACAAGCAGTTACTGGAAACGTGTTCTGGACAGCTCTGTTCATGTATGTTCATTTCAATTTGATTTTTGCATTCTAGATTTTTTTTTTTCCCCTTAGCTTTGCTGATCATTTCATTTCATAATCACACTGACCCTTGAACCAAGTTGCACCGCATTTTTGTCACCCTCCGCTCTGTTCAGTCCTGCTTGTAGTCTTACGTCACCCGAACGAGTGATGAAGCAGGGGGGCAGAGGAGCAGGAGAAGGAAATGAGGGTTTCATAGCAGGGTCGGCTCTGTGCTCCCTTAAGTGGAAACATTAATGTACGTTGTTGTCTTTTCTCTTTTTTCCTTTTGCTGTGACAATTCCTGTTTTTGCTAGGAAAAAGGAGTTATCGATGTTCAAACAATAGTTAATATTAGAGTCCTCCGTCATTTATAGTCTACTTCAGGATACCTGCGGAGGTGCATACCTCTTTCAAAACACACACACTCCCTCTTGTTTGAAGCCAGACTCCTCTTGGCGTATTCGTACTTTGAGTATTTGTGTGGTTGGAAACCAGAAACTTCAGACGCCACGGGTCACTTATAGATGATCAGAAGTTGGCAGTATAATATTTGGAACTTTAAAATTGTGCTAGACATGCATTTATAATTTTCTTTTACTCTTCCACTGGACTGAATACTTTTTAAGGGCAAGAACTATACATCTTCTTTGGTACGTACCTGTTGCTTACCTGAAGAAGTCTAATACTTGGTTGTTTCAAAGGGAAAAGGGGAGGCTAAGCAGGCAAGGCTCCAGGCTCTAGCCTTAACATCAATCAGAATCTCTATCTTATGTGTTGGTAGTTTTGGATTGGGACTTGTGGGGTGGGGGGGTGGGGGGGGGTAGAAATGTCCCTCTTCTTTAAAAAAAAAAAAAAGGGAAGATGGTTCTATTGAGTAGATTAATTTCAGGATCTTGTGATACTACCTCGTCTAGCTCCCTCATTTTACTAGAATTAAAATCCTGTTCTGGGCGCCTGGGTGGCTCAGTTGGTTGAGTGTCCGACTCTTGATTTCGGCTCATGTTATGATCCCAGGGCCATGGGATTGAGCCCTGCGTCAGGCTCCACACTTAGCGAGGATTCGCTCTCTCTCTCTCTCTCCTCTCCCTCTCCTCTCCCTCTCCCTCTCCCTCTCCCTCTCCCTCTCCCTCTCCCTCTCCCTCTCCCTCTCCCTCTCCCTCTCCCTCTCCCTCTCCCTCTCCCTCTCCCTCTCCCTCTCCCTCTCCCTCTCTCCCTCTCCCTCTCTCCCTCTCTCTCCTCTCTCCCTCTCCCTCTCTCCCTCTCCCTCTCTCCCTCTCTCCTCTCCTCTCTCTCCCTCTCCCTCTCTCCCTCCCTCTCCCTCCCTCTCCCTCCCTCTCCCTCCCTCTCCCTCCCTCTCCTTCCCTCTCCCTCTCCCTTTCCCCATCTCCCCTGCTCAAGCTGTCTCTCTCTCTCTCTCTGAAATAAAATGAAAAATTAAAAAAATCCCTCCATTCTGACTCCTTTAACAATACTCTGTGTGGTATAGCACAGCATATATGTTATTAGAATGCGTGAGTATTCCAAGACTACTCCATAGTACCTGGTAATGATAGACACTCCGTTAATGTTTGTTGCATCGTGAATAAATGAATCATGAGATGATTTGTAGTTAATGACCTCTCTGGCAAGTTAAAAAAGGTCATTTTTTATGATCCCAATGAAACGTTGGCATGTTAGAAACTCTGATTTTGGCCTGTTACAGGACTAAGCCAGTTGTTACAACAGATTGTTTTTTGTTATTCTTAGGATCACCTGCTGTTACCAGCTACCACCCATAACAAGACCACAAGACCAAAGATGTCAATTGTATTACCAGCAATAAACATAAATGGTAAGTTGAAGTTTTGGTTTAATAACAACATGAGATTGCTTTGCTTAACCAATATTCTCTGGATTAACTAAAAGACATTTAAAATGTTTGGTTGGTCAGATATATATCCCTGCATTAATTTTGAACCATTTTCCACTGTTTTTACAAAATACTAGTTTTAAATTCCTATACTCTTTCTAAAAATAGCTCTTTTAAAAAGTAAAAGATTTAATTGAAAGTTACTTTTAAAATTACTGTAGTTTTAAGAGAAAAAAATTCATTCTCTTACTTACAAAATTGGAAAAGTTAGCATCTTGACTGCTCTACAGACTTCTTTTCTGTGACCTTTCTAGTGATACACATAGTATAAGAGGCCTCTGCCGGCTTCTGAGAGTGAACTTGCAAGTTGGGTTTTAGGAACTCCGAGCAGTTTCTTGTGTTATATAAATGGTGACATGATTCCCAGACCAAACATCAGAAGCCTATTTATGTTTAGTCCATAATACTGATGAATTTGATTTCGATAGTGTCACGATTGCATTTTGTTTTCCTACTAGTGCTGGGTATTACCGAAAACACAAATAATGTTGTAACACCTTGGTACCATCTAAAGATGTTAAGACATCTTGCTCATAATCTAGAAAAAAGAAAAGAAAAGAGCCCAGAAATCACTGTGGTCCAAAGAGAAAGTCCCATAAGGAATATACGAAGTACTAAAGAAATTTAGTAAAGGAGAGATTACTTCCAGCTGGGTTCTTCATGGAAAAGAGAAAGAGCTTGCTCCCAATGCCAGCTGTGTGTTGTAAATGAGCACAGTGTATATCGTTGACTAATTGCTTTCTCTGACACATCATATTAGGGCTCTAATGAAACTGGGGGGACTGGCCATCCTTCTCAAGTCCATTTCTCCAACGTAGTGGAACTACCCGTACTTTTTCTGTCTAGGAGTAGGAACCTCACAGTTTATGGGTAAGCCAAAAATGAAAAGCTCCTGGAACTAACCTGTAGTTGAGCTAGTTCACATTCTGACTGACGGTCACGGTTAAACAACCACATACAATTATTAAAAAAAACGAAACGAAACAAAAATCACTGGGATTCTCGATAAATTCCAGTAAGATTTAGTCTTGGAGAAAAAGTATTAGATATTCATTGTACATTTTAAGACCGTAGAGGACTGTAGAATTTCAATGAGCCGGTTCCCGACCGCTTATTAGAAATGCTCAGGAGGCAGCTTTATAGATATAAAAGAAAAACTTTGCTTTGCTAATGTCTAAAAGCATTATGACATTTTCTTAGTCTTACAAAGACATTAGAACAAATTTTTAAAAAACAAACAAACCGGAACACCGAGAACCTCTCTTCCTTCAGTAAAGGCACACCTCCAAAGCTTTCATGGAGTAGTCCTACAACTACGTCAAGAAGAACAGTACATTCCAAAGACCATGTTTACACTCGAAAGAAGATGTTTAGGAAGTAATCGTCTATTCTTATTTCATGGGTACCTAGGTTTCTGTGCTTTGAACCATAATAGATTTAAGTTCTGGTCAGCTCACGCTCAGAAAGGCTGTTATCGAAGCTTCAAAAGACAGAATTCACGGAATCTTGTTCTGATACTATGTTCTTACGCAAGAGAATGCCCGGTGTCATTTTTATAACAGTGAGCTATCCATAGTTATTAAGCCAAAAACAATAAGATGCTGTTCCACTCTGTTTATCTTGGCCCGGGGACCAATTTTTGCAAATGAGCCTTTCATGGGTTTAAAGAATACAGTCACTTAGAGGATCATTTCCTTTTTAATCTGGCTTGGATTTCTTGGTAAACAAATTCAGTTTTTTCCTTTTTAGAGTACAGTAAACCATTTGAAAAGTTAAGATTCAAATTCAGGAGATACTGGTTGAATGTATAGCATGTGCTAAGCAACGTGTGGCGTCCTCGGGCTCCGTTCTGAACGGTCCCTTCACTGTTTGCTCTGGGGATCCGTCTCACGTTAGAATCTGATTTTGTCTCCTCCCCTCATGTGCCTGTGAGCCTGCAGGTGGGGTGGGTGTATCCTTGCTCCCCGTGGCAACTTCCACATCATCTCTCCTCCTTTCCCCCTCAGTCCCCCTGACATCTTAAACCGAATAAAATCAGGCTTTACTCCTCTGACCCCTGTTTGTTGCCGTCCTCCCCCACCATCGCTGATGACTCACTGTCACTGCTTTTGCTAGCTCTCTGTACAACTTCAGCATCCGCACAGAGGATTCATCCAGCACCCCCGCCTCTTTGGACCCAGTTCCCATCCATATGGTCATACTCTAGACCTCATCACCATCACTGATGCACTGACTGCCCTTGAAAACCCATCTCCAGGCATCCCACTCCTCCCACTGCCCTGCGTGGCTGGGCAGGGCAGTTCGTTCTTCCGTAGCTCGGCCGCCTCATTGGCGAAAGGAGAGATGCCTTATACCTTTATGTTCGAGTTGGCAAGAGAACGAAATGAGCGAAGGCGCTTTAAATAGCGCCTGGCTCTTCTCTGGCTCTTCTCCGCCTGGTCGCGCGTGCCCCTGGATCACGGTCGTCGTTGTCACGCTCACCGTCACGGGAGGGGCTTCCTTCCTTTTGGATCCCGCGTCGCGGCCCCTCTCACGATTTCAGACCCTTGGCCTCTGCGCCGACACTTCCTGTCCTGCTCGGTCAGCGTCTTCTCCGCCCCATCGCTACACACAGCGTGTTAATACCGCCCGGGTGTGGGGCGGCCCTCCCAACGCCCAGGTTCCCTGTGGCCCTTCAGAGAAACACTCTTGGAAGGCTTTGCTCATCTCTGGCTCTCTCCTCCACACTCACGTTGTGGGTTTTTTTCTGAACCATTTTGAGACCGCGTTGCAGACACTCTTACATTTTACCCCTGAATGCTTGAATATGCATCTGCCAAGCAGGGGGTATTCTACATAAACACAGGAAAGTGACTACACTTAAAAAAAAAAAAAAGTTTGGGGCACCTGGGTGGCTCAGTCGGTGGAGCATCTGACTTTGGCTCAGGTTATGGTCTTGCGGTTCGTGAGTTTGGGCCCCACGTCTGGCTCGCTGCTGTCAGCCCAGAGCTCCATGTCACATCCTCTGTCCCCCCCCTCCCCCCGCCCCTTCCCTGCTCATGCTCTTTCTGTCTCAAATATAAGTAAGCATTAAAAAAATAAGTTTAGGGGTGCTTGGGTGGCTCAGTCGGTGGAGCATCCCACTTGGGCTCCAGTCGTGATCTCACGGTTCATGAGTTCGAGCCTGGTGTCAGACTCTGGGCTGACGGCCCGGAGCCTGGAGCCTGCTTCAGATTCTGTGTCTCCCTTGCTCTCTGCCCCTTCCCGATTCATACTCTCATTCTCTCTCTCTCTCTCTCTCTCTCTCTCTCTCTCAAAAATAAATAAACATTAAAAAAATAAGTTTAGCGTTGATACTATGCAGTTTAACATATAGTCCATTCACATTTCCAGTTGGCCCCCGAAATACTCCTGACAGCTTTTTGTGGGGAGGGATTCAGAATCCAGACACCATATATTACACCCACTTGTCACCCCTCTTTAGCACCTTTTCATCTGGAACCCTTGCCTTTAAAAACAAAATTGGTCTTTCATGACGTATACACCTTTTAGGAACCAGAGTTATTAGAGTATAACGTCCATACAGTAAAAACTAACAATTTTATGTGTACAGGTTAACGAGTTTTGACAAATGTAAACGGTTGTGAAACCACCACTCAATCATGATACAAACGTTTTCCTTACTTCAGAATGTCTCCTTGTACCCCTTCGCAGTCATTCCCCTGAAGTCCGTTTTTTGACATTCCTTCCTCTTGAAACGCTTCATTTTATGTGCCCTCATGAAACCCTGGCTCGTCTGGTTTTCCTTCTGTGTCTCCTTCTCAGTCAGCTCAGCCAGCTTCTCTGTGAGGACAGCACGTTTGTCTGTCACGTTATGTTTGCCAGTTACAACCCGGCACCTACCACAATGTCTGGTGCGTAAGAAAATTGCAAGACGAGGCACTTTGATCTGTGCTAATTCAGGTAATGCTCACTTGCCAGCCAAGTATCATCCTCCTTTCATAGATGAAGATGGTAAAGCTCAACAAAGTGACTTGTACTGCGTGTACAGCCACTGCATCCCCGAGAGCCAAGAGCCAAGAGCCGGGATTTAAATAGTGTCTAGAATACATCCTGATTAATGAGTATATTGTTATTTCAGTGTTAAAGACAGATATATGAATATCAAAAATGATTGGGATTCCAGAATTTAAGGTAGATTTTTATACCACTTTATCCCTTAGGGGGTAAGGCTGTGCACATTCGGTGAGCGCAATATAATGCGGTGTGATTCGTGTGTTTTGAATTTGATAGGCTCACGCTTGTTGAATGACAGATTAAGTAAGTAAGGTAAATGCTATTTGGTCATGACTTTGTGGTCACTTGAAAGATTTTACTATTTTAATTCTTCACATGATTAAAAACAGTTGGCAAGCACGGTTTTTCCAATCTTTTCAAATGCAAATTAATTTAAATGTGTACTTAGTTCACCTTTCTACCACATTGGTCGAGATTTGAAATTCACGGTAAAGAGTGAATTGAAATTATTAACCTCCTTTTCAATGCTTGTTGTACAAAGGAAAATGCATGCAAAAAATGGAAGGGGGCACCTGGGTGGCTCAGTCGGTTAAGCGTCCGACTTCGGCTGAGGTCGTGGTCTCGTGGTCTGTGAGTTCGAGCCCCGCGTTGGGCTCTGTGCTGACAGCTCAGAGCCTGGAGCCTGTTTCAAATTCTGTGTCTCCCTCTCTCTGACCCTCCCTCCCCCGTTCATGCTGTGCCTCTCTCTGTCTCAAAAAAAAATAAATGTTAAAAAAAAAAAAATTGAGGTACAGAACTCTCCAAGATCCATAAATTGGATTTCTTTGGCCTTATTGCAGGTATGAATTTGTATCACTTACAATCTGAAGAGTGTAAGTTATGTGCACACAGAAACGTTCGGGCACCATTTGGAAGAGCAGAGGTGTAGTGAGGACATCTCTAACATCAAAGTTTTTCATCCTGAGCAGTGTAAGGGCTTGAGAAATTTGAATGAAAGATATTTTCCACCATTTCTGAGTGCAGAAGTTACATGTAACTTGCGAAGGAACATGAGTTGTGGGCTTGACTCAAGTGGTGCCTGAGGCTTTGGAGAGGGTGATAGAAGGCATAAAATCAAATTTTGTTGAGCCGTTGGTTTATGTCGTATCCTGGACAGGGATATTTGGGAAGAGGAATTTGCTTTTCCAATTTTGGCAAAGCAAATTAGATTCCGAAGTCAATATCGGGTCTTAAACCATAACGTATAATGATTCTACTTTGTGGTTTTGAGCTGTGGAAAAAAGTCTATACAAGAAATAGCTAAAGAGACTAGGATATGGGTGTGAAACTCATGCTGTTTAGAAAATAGCAGTTACATCATTCTGTTTTCTATGCCAGTTTAATTTTTGTAATTTACTTCATTTTGCAATCCCTTTCGTTACTGAATTTCCTTTGTCTCGTATGACCTTTGAAAACAGGTTAGTAAAGCTGTAAGAAAGGCTTTCTTTGAGGGAATTCTTCACACTGAAAATTATTAAAGAAAAATAAAATGCTGGGTATGCTTTAAAAACGCTTTTAAAAAATGATTGCAGATGGTTGGCAGAGCACTGGATGATAAATTAAAGGCTATTGCTATTTTTAAAGAAAGGATTCTGGAAGTTTTCCTTATACTATAAGTCAACATTTCCTGCTTTTAAATGATTTCCACTTATGTTGTGGTAAAACTGTTCATTTTCTTTCTTTCTTTCTTTCTTTCTTTCTTTTCTTTTCTTTTCTTTTCTTTTCTTTTCTTTTCTTTTCTTTCTTTTTCTTTTTACTTTTCTTTTCTTTTCTTTTCTTTTCTTTTTCTTTTTCCTTTCTTTCTTTTTCCTTCCTTCCTTCCTTCCTTCCTTCCTTCCTTCCTTCCTTCCTTCCTTCCTTCCTTCCTTCCTTCCTTCCTTCCTTCCTTTCGTCATAAGTAGCTCAACAAAATAGACCATAGTAGAGATCTTGTTTTTAATGGTATCTGCTTTGTAAGTATCTTTCACAGAGAATGAACACTGCCATTAGCAAACAGGTTCCATAATTTGACCACCATTTTCACTGATTGGGTTTTACTGTTCTCCTGCCCTCTGTGTGTCATATACCTGTTAGTGTCATACCTAAGTAATAAAGAGAAAACTCTAACTCGGATCCTACCCTGTCCTTAGTAAGGGTTCACGTAGATGAACAAATGACTATAAGGCTAAACTGTATTTATATTTAATCTCGAAGTAATTTCCACGTGAAGAAAATTGAGAAGAACTTACTAGCAATGAAACACCTTTTTAGTTGAAGAGGACGTAATAGAAGGGCAGGAAGAAAACCAACTAAATAAATGTGTTGGTTGTAATAATAAGAGAATGTTGATACAACTGCTTTTGATGATCACCGGTTTCATAAAACTGTGATCCCAAAGAAAATGTATTTGGAAACTGGCCTATTTAGACATGTTCTACACAAGCAGGCTGGTTATCCAAGAGAACTGTGCCTGGAAGTTGTGCCTTTTACTTTTGTAAGTCCATTTTTTTTTCTTAAAGGTCTGCAAATTACCTACTTTCCTAAAATACATTTGCAAGCTTGCATTTCCTTTGCAATTTATTCCATGTCAGGGTTCTATAATTGTGTCCAGACAGTTGAGTGGAGTCTTCTCTTCATACCACGTTTTAAATTTTTTAAAGATGCACAAATATTTGACTTTTGGTTCACTACTGAGACCAGTAGCAAAAATTCCCACACTGAGAATTTCTACTGAGAAAGGGAGAAAAATGACACTACTCACCCGGAAAAAAGGTTGTTTTCTTTCAGGGTATATCTGTAGATCTATTAATTATGTGTAACTGGCAGTAAAATGATGAGTGTTAATATTCACTCTACTGGCTATGATAAACAATACCTTCATAAAGACCTAAGTTTTCACTTTAATTCCTCGGATTCAATTGGCAGTTTCCTAGTGGAAGATAATCACGTATGTGAAGCAGAATATGACTCAAATTGTCTTTAGAATGTAGGTAAAATTTGGCTCATTTCCTTAGGTCCCTTTTTAGCCATGCTAAATCACCAGCTAGGCCTAGACCAACAGTGGTGATTTAGATCAGTTCTAAACCAGAAACAACATGCTGATTAATATTTTAAGAGAAATCAGTTAAGTACCGGCTAGTTACAAATCGTAACGCTTCTGGCATAGGATAAAAAATTTGAATATATGAGAGGTGATAGAATCTTGGTGACTAACCTCGCTTGGTACCTTGGAAAGCAAAACTTGAACTGGACTGGAAAGGAAACTTAGAGTAGGATAAGGAGAGGAATATGTATTTACATGAGGACTGCATTTAGCTGTAAGTAACAGAAAACCTTAACTAAGCATTGGCTTAAATAAATTGGATTCATTTTTTCTTCTATATTAAGAAGTCCACAGCAATGAACCGGTCTAGTTGCCAGTGTTGGTTCAACAATTTAAGGATGCTAGGACTAAGGTTGCCGCAGATGTCCTCAAAGTGGCTGCTGCAGCTCAAGCCATCGCATCTGTATTCCAGGCAGGAAAAAGGAGGAGGGCATGGCGTCTTTCAGGAAAGCAAACATTGTCCAGACATTTCTAGCAGACTTCACTTATGTCTCATGGGACATAAACTGGCTCACGTGCTTATGCCTAACTTCAAGGGAGGCTCAGAAGTACAATGTTTTAACCAGGCACACTGTGATTGGAAAAAAACACGTGGACTTCTCTTAGCATGGAAGAAACGGACACCGAGTGGACAGATCAGCAGCAGCTGCTTGCCGCGGCACTTCATCATGTGCTCGGTTGGGACTGAGTAAAGCGTCTGGGAGGAGACGGGAAAGAGAGGACGCGTGTTGAAGGGTGTGAGAAATAGTGTTTGCTGCCTGAGACGCAGCTATATGATTGAGGCCATTAATGAGTGAAGGAAATGACTGACAGCTCTCCAACATAAAAATTACACCGTGAAAGCTCTATTAAGAGACGGCTGATCGGGCTGAGGTCTGTAAACGAAAACAAAAAGTTAGGAGGCAAGGTGAGCTGGGATGCATTGCAACAGTGTTGGGGTGAGGTTGTTAAAGGCCTGGGGTGGAGAGAAAGGAAAAATGTCCAAAGACATTGCAAAGGAAAAGTCTATTGCGCTTGGCAGCTGAAGGAGGGAGAAGGAGAAGCTGATTCCATGATTCTGGAATAGCCGTCCTGTGGCTGTTTCTTGCCACCCTCATTTCCTCTGGTTGAAGTCATCAGGGCATCCATGTTTAACTCCTCCCAAACCGTTCGGTTATCTCCACTTGGCATAGCCTCTTCTGAGCCCTCTTGTACAAAGGAAGTCTGAAACTAGATGTGGGGAATGGGAAAAAGAAGGTGAATGCTGGACCTGCCTTTCTGTACTTGAATGCCTCTCACTTTGTTGAGAGTGATGTTGCTTTGAAGATTTACTGGCAGTTGCACAGGTAAATTTTTTTTTTTCAGGAGTAGTTTGTCTTTTCTGTATTTGATTTGCTAATAAACTTTTTAATCTGTGGGAACGTTTGCGAGTCTCCAGAGATTGACATCGGCTCCGCTTGCACTGCGCCTTCTCGGATATTCGTACTTCTTTTCTTTCTTCACCCAGAGGGGCCAGTTCCTGAGACCCCTGCACCTAGCCGACCTTCCGAGTCCCATCAACTTTCACTGAGGCCACTTTCCCTCTGTCTCCCTTGCGGCGAAAATCTGTTTCTATTCAAACAGATGGTTTAGCTTTTGACTAATAAAAACTAGAGATCAGCATCTATTTGAGCCAACAAAGTTGGTTTGAGCTTCCTACTACTGACTGTTCAAAATCTGAATCATTTCTTTCTTTTAACATATTGAGGTCCCCAGATTGGATTTTTCTTTGTGCTGGAACATCAAGGGTCTTACCGTAGTGTGTCGGAAGATTGAACCATCTCACATCATCTCCAGTTTCTGTCTTTCCGAAGAACTACTTAAGCTCAGGGCTCAAGTCCTCGGTTTTCTCTTCTGCCATGATAGCAGCTGGAAACAGTAGGGATCCTAACTTTCTGTGGAGCGTGACAGATCATTTCTTTGTTATTTAAGACACAGCTGGGGACGGATGCTAGGCCAGCATCATCTCAGGGATATACGTGTCACAGACGCTGTCATTCTGTCCACATTGGAGAATGCTCCTTTTCTTGGGCTTTTACAAGTAAAGGTTAAAGCATCCTCAGAAATCTAGGTTTTTCTGAATCTAGAATGTTGCAGCTGACAATATGGATACGGATCGTTAAAACTTTCGCTTTGGGAATCTTGAGCGAATCAGACAAGAATTGCCTTTGGACTTAACCGAATATCCGTAGAGATATTTTCTTCCATATTTATTACAGATTTTACGATCTGAGACAATCGTGTGCCTTAAACATAAGATTTAGATTAAATAATGAGGCAAATGTGAACCGTAGAATAGTTTGTTGCTAGGAGCGGAGTTGTTAGGAGGACCGTACTGTTATTTTGAGGATGTCTAAAGCCCATCGCTTTGTTTTCATCCTATTTACCATACAGGACAGGACCTTGTGGGAAATGTGATCCACTTGGTATCACTACAGTAGAGATTAGGACAAGGAAAGACTCATTAATATTCATGTTGTCCAGCCATGAAGTACCAGGGTTAAAAGGCATCCAGGGTACAGTCATCCAGGGTAACTCCCTTCCGGTGGTAGGATTTTCTCCTGCAACACTTTGCTCCGTGGCCAGCCACTTTAGATACGGTCCCCTCCGAGGATGCAGACTGCCTGCTTTAAATAGCTCTGGCGATTTGGAGATGGTTCCTCTTCTGTCTCTTCCTTCCTGTACCTACAAATCCACAGGATTATGTATAAAACTAGTCTTTCTTCCACACGACAGACCTTCAGCCACTTGTAGTCCGCAGATTTCCTCTGAGGCTTCAGACACCAAGGCCTTCGAGTTGTCAGAAGCTGTTCTTGTGACCTGGGTTCAGGGTGTCTCAGTCCTGGGTGGGTTCAGGTTTCCCGCCTCTGAAGGAGGGCTGTGAATCCTGAACATAATGGAGTATCCCCAAAGTCTGTGGACTGTATTTCATTTGGGGACAACAAAGTGTTTTTCCCGGTTACATTGTGGGTTTGGTCCGTCCTAGTCCGTGGCTCCTTTCACGTATATTACCACCAACCCGTGTCTCTTCCATTTTGCTTGCTGATTTTGATTTTTGGGCCATTTTTTATCCTGATTTAACGTCTTTTTGATAAAGTTTTTTTTTTTTTTTTTTTCTTAAATCCCTTAAACATTCCGGGAAAGCTTTTCTGAGCCCACAGAACGGGTTTGGTGCCCCTCCCCCACCTCCACTGCCCCGAATACTCTGAACTCTTATTTGTGTAACATTCGTATTATTTATCATCAGTAGCTTATTGTCTAACTTCACTGCTAAACTGTAGGCTCTCCAAGGTTAGGGACCCTATTTGTTCAATGTTTTTCGTTAGTCCTAGTGCCTCCTGAAAAACATGTGCCTAACACACAGTAGGTGCTCATCAAAATGGGTTGGATTGAGTTAAATGTGTACAGCCTCTTTGTCATTGGTATCTAGGAAACGATACCATTTCTTCATACCAGGTACTGCCATGTGTATCCAAGAAAAAAAATTTAATTAAATAAACAAATACACATTCACAGAGTGATCTTTGAACTGAATCCTGAAGGACTCATAGGATCGGCCAAGTGTGGGGGACGTTCTGGGAACAGTGGATATCAGAGAAAGGAAACGAGTTAGCCTACATGGGAGATTAAAGTAGGAGTTAAGAGCCTGGGCCTTGAAGTGCAGAGGAAGCCAGAGAGGCCAGCAGGGTTCGGTTCCCAAAGGCCTGTAGGACAAGATGTGGAGTTTTGGGTAATAGGGATCTACCAAAAGCTTTTGGGCAGAGGAGAGGCACTAGTAGGATCGTGTTTCAGATACTTCCCTGACAGCAAGGATGGATTGGGGGGTGGGGGTGATACTTTTACAGAAGCAACAGTTAGAAAGTTACAATCATCTAGGCAAGAGACAGCAGTGTGAACACACACACAGATTACGTCACAGTTTCTGGGGGCCAGGGATGTGGGAGCAGCTTAGCGGGGTGCGTGTGGCTCTAGGTCCCTCGTGGGGTTGTAGTCAGGCCGTGGGTAGAGCCGAAGGTTTGACGGGGGCTGACGGATCTGTTCCCAAGCTCACTCAACTGTCGGCAGCCCGCTCCAGCTCCTCACCATGAGGGCCTCTTCCTGGGGCTTCCCCCAGAGCAACTGATCCGTGATCCAAGAGGGCAAGAGAGTGAGAGAATGAGAGAGCTCCTCAAACAGAAGCCAGTCGTTTAAACCTGGTCTCGGAAGTGACACGCCGTCTCTTCCCCGCAGGCTGTAGATTACACGGACCGAACCTGGCACGTTGGAGGAGGGGCTGCACCAGGGTGCGAACACCTCGAGGTGGGGCTTAGGGGCGGAGGGAGCATCTTAGGCCGCTTACCATGCTGGCTTGTCACAGTGTACAGAGAGTGAGTCCAGAAGTCGGGAATATTGTGGGGGTTTTATGGAGACAAAAGGACAGAATACCTCACCTCGAATCTAGCCTGTTCATCGTTTCTCCCAGCTCATTACTGCCTAGTGCACTTGCTTGACTGGAAGGTCAGATCATGGAGCCCCCACTGTGAATGTTAAATAAGGGTTAGTGTGCCATCATGGCTTCGCTTCCTGAGCTCTGATAATCTGGTCCCACGTTTGTTTTATAGCGTAACGCGGCTGTCGTTCAGGTTCACACATAGCCATCGCATGGCACTCTGCTACATCACGCACAGATTTTGGAGGTACCCTACCATGTGATTTATGCCTTCAGAGAGCTCATAATCTCACTGGGAAGCAGGACCTACGTAGATCAGAGAGAATCTCAGAGCTGGGAAGCCTGAGACAACAGGCAGGAGGGGGATTATGGAAGGCAGGAGACAGCAGCCTCCTGACACAGGTAAGAAAACAGGTGGAGGCAAATGACTGAGGGGCTGTGACCCAAAGCCACGTCTTTACATCCTCCCCACCCACCCCAGGCACAGCTCGTGAGTTAAATGTGAAAGGTAATGTTTTTCCTACCACAAGGACATTCTTGGAAAGCAGAAACCATTTTTCTATTTGAAGCAAAATGACCTAGTATTTGATGTGGGGAAAGGCGAGGCGTGTCTTAGAAGACGTTTCTGTCTTTTGTTAGAAAACCACCTCACTCCGTCATGATCACTGTGTGGCTTGGGGCTGAATTATCATACATGAGTAAACACAAAATAATTCATGGTGCCACATACCTTACAGTGTTGAAAGCAGGGACCACCCTAATTGATAGTGAGATCTTTACATAAACTTTCCCGTGTGTGTGTGTGTGTGTGTGTGTGTGTGTGTGTGTGTGTGTTAAGTTTATTTATT
This sequence comes from Lynx canadensis, assembly GCF_007474595.2. Taxonomy (NCBI): domain Eukaryota; kingdom Metazoa; phylum Chordata; class Mammalia; order Carnivora; family Felidae; genus Lynx; species Lynx canadensis. The sequence goes on along the minus strand of NC_044319.2, from coordinate 62,991,167 downwards.
TTTGAAGGGGAGAGAGATAGTGTGAGTTGGGGGGAGAAGCAGAGAAAGACAGAGACACAGAATCGGAAGCAGGCTCCAGACTCTGAGCTGTCAGCACAGAGTCGGATGCGGGGCTCAAACTCACAAACTGTGAGATCATGACCTGAGCTGAAGTTGGACGCCTAACTGACTGAGCCACCCAGGCACCCCAGACTTTCCCATTTTAAAGTAATAAATATCCATGGTTAAATAATGTAAAAATTATAGTGCAAAATTATGAGTAAAGACAGTATGCAAACATGAGCTATGTGGTTAGAATGAGAGTAGAAATAAAGAAAATAAAGCATTTACAAGATCTACTCAGTATATATCTACCACAGCTTAAAATATTTTGGAGGGTTTTTTCCTTCCAAAACAAAATGCTTTTTAATCGTCCGTCGTCTATATCACTAAATAGTTTAAGTTGCAAATTCAGGTTTAGTTCCTCTGTTTTGAGCACCCACCATGTGTGTTAAGCATATCGTGGGGTTCTTTGACATACATAATTGCATTTGGTCCTCAAAAGGCTTCATGACAATTTGATCCCTGTTTCGCAGCTGTAGTGGCTATGAAATTCGGGGAACCATCAGTGAACTTTCTCAATAGTCTTTTGCCGTCAGTTTCCTGTGGCCCCAGCACTGGCTCCTGTCGGCCTTGCCCTCAAGCACAGTTTACGACTAGTGAAGACAGGAGAATTGAATACGAGTTTATGCTCCCATAATTCCAGAGTAACAGCTGCTGCGTTTATGTTCCAGTCATCTATAAATATTTTAATATTAAGCACATAATTTGGCGTGCTGGCCAACTAAAAGATGACATATTTATATTCTTAAAAGATAGACGCACTCACCCAACAGTTCCCTGGAATTTCCATGGTAAACTGAGAAGACTTTTTCACCACTATCTTAAAATAGAAACAGTAGGAAGCTTCAGCTTCCTTGCCCTCCTAAGTTTACCTAATTAAAGCGCTGTTTAAGAAATTCATTCCATCCAAGTTTAGTGGACATTGATTTCAAAGTTTGCTGGCTTTTTCCATGGTACTTAAACATACTCCCCCCCCCCCCCATTTTCTAGGAAATAAATGTTAGTCATTTCCCTAAACTAGCTTGTCCCAGACCAATAGATCAGTTCCACGTTCAAAATAAAACATACCACTTTGTAGTAAAATTAAGCAGTCTGTCTTCTCACGAATGAAGTTACCGTCTGCATTTGTATAGATGTGGCCCTGTGTTTTCCCAGGAAAACAGGCCTGCAGTGAGACTAAAATAACTAGTAAAGTTCCTTTAGAAGGACTATGCTGTGAGGCGCCTGGGTGGCTCAGTCAGTTAAGCATCCAACTCTTGATTTCAGCTCAGGTCATGATCTCACAGTTCGTGAGTTTGAGCCCCACATTGGGCTCTGTGCTGACGGCATGGAGGCTGCTTGGGATTCTCTCTCCCTCTCTCTGCTTCTGTCTATCTCTCAAAATAAATGAACTTAAAAAAAAATGGAGTAGGCTGTGAACATGAAAAATCTCTTGCTCCCTCAGTTGAGTTCAGTTAATCATGTTCTTCTCACACATTCTAGCAAATGTACTGTCCTGTTAGTGCTGTCTTCTCTCTCTTATCCCACAGAGCCTCATTAAGTGTACAGTTAATAAGTACTACTTTGTAAATAGCCAGTTTGATTCCACATTTATGAAGAACCTACCAAATGTTAGATGTCATTTTATGAGCAGATACTATTTAATATGAAAATTATACATTAGGCCCCTGCCCTAGGTAAGCTCACAATATAATAGAGCTTTTTTTTTTTTTTTTTAACTTTTTACTGCTTTTATGTGTAAGTTTTCTTTAGTTTCAAATAACGGGGTATTTAAGCAGAATTTGATAACATAAGCAGAATTTCTAGGAGAGTCAGAGGAATAGACTTAGAGGTTTGTTAAGCAAAAACAGAGCCCCAAATTACCCCACAGAGCGTGCACCACTGATAACACAGATTCCAAATTCTGCTTCCAGAACTAGTGCCACGGGTGACTCTTGAAACCAGATGCTACTGCTTCCAGCGCCACCCCCCCACCCCCACCCCAGAGGAGTTTCATAGCCATGGCTTCTGTTTGGTCTAGAGCCTGGTGCCTTTGGTTGGCATTGCCTAGGTCACATGCCCACACCCTCGTTACAGGGAAGCCTGGGAACTGAAGTATCTGGTACTGTACTGGAAAAACCTATAGCCCTCCTCTCCTGTATCTTCCTCCTTTACTCCTCACACGGAATAATCAGGACACTTGTGGCCACCATTTTGGGGAGGCGGTCCCCTTACCAAGCAGTTCTCCATGACACCAGCTGAATGTCCTACTGTTTAGCTCAGTTCTACCTGGAGATTGCACCCGATCCCTGGGTTGAAGGGCTCCATTCCATAAGATTGCTCCCACCTCACTTCAAATGCCAATCACAGGTAGGTCCCCAGATTACCCAAAACTTCTGTCCAAGTTGGCTATAAATCAAGGGTTCTCTTGACCCCTTTCTCAGGTCCAGTGAATTTGCTAGAGCAGCTCACAGACCCAGGGAAACACATTTACGAGTTTATGAAAGGATGTGATAAAGGATACAGATGAACAGCTAGATGAAGAGATACAGAGTGAGGTCTGGGAGGGTCCCAAATGCAGGAACTTTTGTCCCTGTGGAGTTGGGGTTGTCTATGTTTTTAACAGCCTAGAAGCTCTGAGGTCCCCATACTCTTGGGATTTTTATGGAGGCTTCATGGTTCAGGCATGATTGATCATTAACTCCATTTTCATTCATTAACTCCCCCCTTCACCAGAGAATGGGGAGTGGGCCGAAAATTCCAGACTTCGAATCTTGGCTTGGTCTTTCTGATGGCCAGCCCCCATCCAGGAGCCCACCCAGAGTCACCTCATTAGAACAAAAGACATTCCTGTTACCTAGGAAATTACCTGGTTTCAGGAACTCTGTGGGCAGAGACCAAAATATATCTTTCTGTTATCTCACAGGTACTTAAACTTATATAGTGGGAGGTAAGTGCTGCCTCATAAAATAGGAGAATCTCTAAACCCAGGAAGATGGTCAGATGCTTTGGCCCAAAACTTCTCCCAATAGCATGTTGAATAATCAGAGAAGGAAAACACAGGAAGTGAGAAGAAGAAAACAACAAGCAAAGGAGAAGTACCGTGAATTTGGCCTTAATGTCACTAAAAGAAGTGTTGTTTTTAAAAATCGTATTTTCCGGAGGAAATGCAAACTGGTGCAGCCACTCTGGAAAACAGCGTAGAGGTTCCTCAAAAAATTAAAAATAGAATTACCCTATGACCCAGCAATAGCACTACTGGAATTTATTCAAAGGATATAGGAGTGCTGATTCATAGGGGCACACGTACCCCAATGTTTATGGCAGCACTTTCAACAATAGCCAAATTATGGAAAGAGCCTCATGTCCATCAACTGACAAATGGATGAAGAAGATGTGGTTTATACATGCAATGGAATACTACTTGCCAATGAGAAAGAACGAAATCCTGCCATTTGCAGCAACATGGGTGGAACTAGAGGGTATTATGCTAAGTGAAATAGGTCAGTCATATGTTTTCAGTCAGATGTGGAACTTGAGAAACTTAACAGAAGACCATGGGGGAGGGGAAGGGGAAAAATTAGTTTCAAACAGAGAGGGCAGCAAACCATAAGAGACTCTTAAATGCAGAGAACAAGCTGAAGGTTGATGCAGGGGGTGGGGGGTGGGGAGAGAAGGGAAAATGGGTGATAGGGGCATTGAGGAAGGCACTTGTTAGGATGAGCACTGGGTGTTTTATGTAAAGCGATGAATCATGGGAATCTACTCCCGAAACCAAGAGCACACTGTATGTTACCTAACTTGACAATAAATTATATAGAAATAAGTTAATTAAAAAAAAATGATAATAAACATGTTTTCCTAAACCATTTGATAAAACTCCGTTAATGGAAGGCTAGATGATAGGACCTAAGTTCAGAAATCCTAAAGAATGTACCCTCCACTTGAGGCTCATTTACTCTCTGCAAATACAGGCACTATCATCTCTTCGGAAAGGGTTATTAGCCTCAGTATAACATACAGGAAAAAGGCCCACGCTTGGAGTCAAAGCTCCTAGTGTTCACCCTGCTCAGTCCTCAGCCAGATGTGTGACCTGTTATCAACTAGTTCAGTTTTACTGAGATAGTTGAGGTACGTGATCTTTAGTCTCCTGTGGGCTCTAAAATTCTGTAACTTCTACATGATAGGCCAATGACAATTATTTTTACTTGAATTGATTGTAGGTTTTAGAAGGCCAGTAAATCGTGAGTTTATTTTTTGATGACAATAAATTTCCATGAACTCAAAGAATTAAGTCTCCATCTTCCACTTAGTTTTTTGTTGTTTATTTTTTAAACAATGGTATTTTCCCACACAGTACAGTTTAAGCATTCAAGTTGCGACAGGGGAAATACTCACTGAATTTGTCATCATTATTTTTGGCTTCTATTTTTATGAGAGCCTTGTTAGTTTCCTAGTTTCGATAATTTATTTTTCAAATAGATAGTAAGCCACAGTGTATCTGATTTAACACTTGCGGATTAAATTGCACTTATGGAAATGGATTAGAATGGTGCCATGTTTCTTTCAAAAAGGGCTTTATCTTAGTATGAAACACCAGATGCTTCATATTTATTGTAAAGTAGAGAATTTTGGAGACTTTTCTATATCCCCTGATAAGCTCACTGTTTTGATTCAGTTGATTTAGTGATGGAAATGGCCACACACTGTGCATATATAATGAATAAGTGAACCAAGCAAATAAATGCTGAAGAGTTTGCCACATTTTACCTGCCCGCCAGTTGTGTACAAGGGTTCCATTTTTTCAACATTCTTGACAACACTTATTTTTTTTTTCTTTTGATTATATTCATCCTGTGGGTGTGAAATGGTTTGTCAGCTCATAGTTTTCATTTGCATTTTACCAACGGCTAATCATGCTGAACATCTTTTCACGTATGTTTATTGGTCAACAGATCATTTTTCAGTTTGGTTATTTGTCTTTTTTTTTTTTTTTTAATTTTTTTTTTTCAATGTTTATTTATTTTTGGGACAGAGAGAGACAGAGCATGAACGGGGGAGGGGCAGAGTGAGAGGGAGACACAGAATCGGAAACAGGCTCCAGGCTCCGAGCCATCAGCCCGGAGCCTGACGCGGGGCTCGAACTCACGGACCGCGAGATCGTGACCTGGCTGAAGTCGGACGCTTAACCGACTGCGCCACCCAGGCGCCCCAGTTATTTGTCTTTTTATTACTGGCTTGTAAGAGTTCTTTATATTTTCTAAATAAAAGTCACTTACGAGATACGTGATTCGCAAATATTTTTACTCATTCCGTGGGTGTGTCTTTTCACTTTCTTGAGCAAACCTTATTCTTAACTCTGGTTAAATTTTGGTTTCTTGAACTTTCTGCTAAGTTTTCTAAGTGTCTCAAGCTGTGAAGTAACCTGATATTCTTTGAAAGTAGAACTCGATTCTTTTTTTAAAAAAAAAATGTTTATTTCTTTTGAGAGACAGAGAGCATGAGTGAGGGAGGGGCAGAGAGAGAGGGGGAGAGACTGCACCAAGGAGGCTCTGCATGGTCAGCACAGAGCCCCACACGGGGCTTGATCCCACGAACTGTGTGATCATGACCTGAGCCAAAATCAAGAGTCAGACGCTCAACTGACTGAGCCACCCAGGCGCCCCAAAAGTAGAACTAGATTCTAATTTAAAACTGTAACAGAAAAGAGTAGCTGTTACAGGAACCAGTATTTTTTGGTTTTTTTACCATGGGCCCAGCATTGCACTGAGTGCTTTATCACCCTAAAATGTAGGAATTCTTACGCCTGTTACCTGTGTGGAGAAACAGAGGCTTGAAGAGGCTGGGTCGCACTAAGAAATTGGAATGCCAGTGCACCTTATTTTCTTAATTGCTATTCATATTTTATTTTGTATCTTCATATCACACTATCATGTTTTGTAGAATGATGTTATCTTACAGCTGTGTTCTTCATTCATTAATAATCCCGAAATTTTTCTCGGGTGTATTGGAACCTAGTCGTTCATTTCTGCTCTTGGAGCTTTCCCTCTTTGAAACTGGATTTCTCAGTTTCTGACCAAATCTTTCCACTAATACAACCTTTTGATTTTTTTCCTGCCCCCTCCAAATTGGCTCTTTCAAACTAACTTTAATATTTGTCAGTGTTTAAAAAATATTATGAAGGTCAACTTGCTGTTACAAAGTAATTAAGTGTATATTTTAGGCATTGTAAATGTCTTTCAGATTTTAGCCACTGTCAAGAATTTAACTGGTCTCGGGGCGCCTGGGTGGCGCAGTCGGTTAAGCGTCCGACTTCAGCCAGGTCACGATCTCGCGGTCTGTGAGTTCGAGCCCCGCGTCGGGCTCTGGGCTGATGGCTCGGAGCCTGGAGCCTGTTTCCGATTCTGTGTCTCCCTCTCTCTCTGCCCCTCCCCCGTTCATGCTCTGTCTCCCTCTGTCCCAAAAATAAATAAACGTTGAAAAAAAAAAAAATTAAAAAAAATCATTTAAAAAAAAAAAAAAAAAAAAATTTAACTGGTCTCCTTCTCCTTTAAAATGTGGCCCAATGGATTAGTTATAAATTGCTGTGTAACAAATTACCCCCAAACGTAATTGCTTAAAACCACATTCACTGTTTCCCAGTTCCTGTGGGTCAGGAATCCAGGTGTTAGCTGGGTGCCTCTGGCCCCAGGTCTCTCACGAGGCCACCGTGAAGCCACCAGCTGGGGCTGCAGGCCCATTCTGAAGGCTCGGTTTGGGGAAGATCCATGTCCAAGTTTACTCACATCATTACCGTTGGGTTTCAGTTCCTTATGAGCTGTTGGACTGAGTGCTGTGCTTTCTCACTAGCTGCTGGCCAAAGGCCTCCCCCAGTTCCTTGCCACATGAGCCTCTCGTAGGACGGCTCACAACATGGCATCCGGCTTCTCTCAGAATGAGCAGACGGGAGAGTGCTCCCAATAGAAGCCACAGTCTCTCTCTCTCTTTTTTTTTATGCTTATTTTTGAGAGAGAACACAAGTGGGAGAGGGAGAGAGAGAGAGAGAGACATAGAATCCGAGCTGTCAGCACAGAGCCCAACATGGGGCTTGAACCCACAAGCTGTGAGATCATGACCCCTGAATGGAAGTCAGACGCTTAAATGACTGAGCCACCCAGGCGCCCCAGCCACAGTCTCTTTGTAACCTAATCTCAGAGTTGATAACCCATCAACTTTTATCCTTTTTCAGTCACTGGAAGCAAGTCACTAACTACAGTCCACACTCAACAGAAGGGTGCCAAGGGTATCAATACTGGGATGCAGGGCCCACGGAGTTTGACGTTAGAGGCTGCCTGTCACATGCAGTGAATGTGTTGTTCAGTCGTGAAGTATCCGCGAGTCATGGCGTGCTTAGAAAACTGTCATATGTAACTCCATCATGCAAACAAGTGATAATTTTCAGATAGTATGTATTGGAAGTTGTCTCCATCCTAAAATGTGTGTGTGTATTTAAAAGTATCTTGGGGCGCCTGGGTGGCGCAGTCGGTTAAGCGTCCGACTTCAGCCAGGTCACGATCTCGCGGTCCGTGAGTTCGAGCCCCGCGTCGGGCTCTGGGCTGATGGCTCAGAGCCTGGAGCCTGTTTCCGATTCTGTGTCTCCCTCTCTCTCTGCCCCTCCCCCGTTCATGCTCTGTCTCTCTCTGTCCCAAAAATAAATAAACGTTGAAAAAAAAATTAAAAAAAAATAAAATAAAAAAAAAAATAAAAGTATCTTAATTATAAATACTTGCTACCCATTCACTTTATTGAGACAGCGTTCGAGTCCTGGGACAAAATCAGGAGAGCAATTTTTATATGTAACTTCATTTTTTTTTTTTTTCCTTGACTTAGAAAGATGGACGTTGGTCAGTTTCAGTAATGAAAGACTTTGGCCGGTGAAAAGAGGATTTCCGTTTGAACATGTTGGGCGTGCCCAAGAATATTTTTCTTCCTCCTAAACCTTACTGTAAACTTCAGGCCTCATCTGACAAAATGAGTAGTTCAGACTGGACTTCAATAATTCATTTGTTCAACGGGGCTTTACTGAGTTACTCTTACAAGTCAATTATGAGTTGCACCTGCAATTAAAGTCCACACTCCTCCTTTGGCCTCCATGGCTCAGTTGATCTCTGTCCATCTCTCCAACTTCCTTTCCAGTATCACCACCACCCCACCCGCCTTGTTCTTTCCACCAAGAGCCCACAGTTCTTCTTGTGCTTCTTTGCCCTGGCTGCTCATTTATGCCTCAGGCCTTTCCATCTTTCTGGAAACCTCTTACTCCAGATGATCACATGGCTCACTGCTTTACTTCATTTCCTTCTCTGGTCCCTCATCGCTGCCACAAGGAGGCATCCGTTCACCACTCTTCGCGGTGTAGTAAGGACCATCAAAGGCCAAGGACACGGTAACAATGATGTTTGAGAAAGATTATGCTGCTGGCAGTGTGCAAAATGACTTGTATGTAGGGGCGCCTAGACGGCTCAGTGGGTTAAGCGTCCAACTTCGGCTCAGGTAGTGATCTCACAGCTCGTGAGTTCGAGCCCCACGTCAGGCTCTAGGCCGACAGCTCGGAGCCTGGAGCCTGCTTCGGATTCTGTGTCTCCCTCTCTCTCTGCCCTCCCCCTGCCTCCACTCACGCTCTGTCTCTCTCTCCCTCAAGAATAAATAAACATTTAAAAAAATGTTTTAAATGACTTGCATGTACACAGAGGTTGGACTGAACGTGCATGAGCAGAGACAACAGTTAGGAACTTTCACACTCACGCAGGTGTCCATCGATAATGGTCTGATGTGGAAGAAAGGACTGTGTATTCTTTTTTTTTTTTTTTTTAATGTTTATTTTTGAGAGAGAGAGAGGGAGAGACAGAGCATGAGCATGGGAGGGGCAGAGAGAGGGAGATACAGAATCCAAAGCAGGCTCCAGGCTCCAAGCTGTCAGCACGGAGCCTGATGTGGGGCTTGAACTCATGAACTGCGAGCTTATGACCTGAGTCAAAGTCAGGTGGTCAACCGACTGAGCCACCCGGGCGCCCCAAGGACTGTGTGTTCTTACGCAGAACAGAATATACTCCAGAAAATGGCAAGTAGTGCTCCAAAACCACATTACTTTTTCTTGACCATTTAATTGACCTCATTTTTTTTTTGATGTTTATTAATTTTTGAGAGACAGAGACAGAGCGGGGAAGGGGCAGAGAGAGAGGGAGACACAGAATCGGAAACAGGCTCCAGGCTCCGAGCTGTCAGCCCAGAGGCCGACCCTGGGCTCGAACTCCCGAACAGTGACATCATGACCTGAGCCGCAGTTGGACGCCTAGCCCACTGAGCCAAGTGACCTCATTTTTAAAGGATCCTGTTTAGCTCTTTGCGTACAATTTTATCCATTTTATTGCCTCTGCCTCAGAGACTTGTTCATGAGAAATGCTTCCCTCCTGAACACAGATGTCTTGCTGAACATGTGGGATGTCCATGGTTACTCTGATTATGTCTGTTTAGCACAGGGGAGATAGCTGAGCTTAAATGGAAAACATCTGCTATTAGCCTTTCTGTTTACCTGTCATAGGGAATGTACGGGGTCAGTCTTCCCCGAACCGGCGGTCCAGTTATCTTTGTCTTTTCAGTGAGATTGCAGACCACTCTTTCTGCTTCTACGCTTGTGTCGAGAACCCCGTGAATTTTTCAGAATTCACGTCAAGCGGTCATGGCTCCTGAGCACGCTGTTGGCTGGTCCCCCCCCCCCCCCCCCCCCCGCCCTGTCACTATCTATAGCCTACCAAAAACCCACGTACCCTTTGAGACCATTGTTATTGCAGGCATTCTGGCTCTTGTGTTTTCTGGACTATATATAAGGTTTCTTTGCACATATTTCTTTGTCACCCATCTGTGCCAAGGACGTTTTGGAGACCGCAAGAGACGTTATTATGGGTAAGTAGGCCCTTTACCAGAGCCACTGCACAACCCAGCCCCTGGTGAAGCTGGATAAAAACAGGAAGCGCCAGAGAAGGAGCAGGGAGTTCTTTATCGGGAGTGAAGACCACCAGGCCGGAGGGGCTGTGCTGGAAGGAGGGAGCTCTTCACAGGGGCGCACGTGGGTGTGTTCTCGCTCCCGAGACTCCCTCAGCCCGTAGACGTTTCCCGGTGGTGTTGGCAACAGCGTCTGCTGGGCATACCACAGACTTTCCCAGAGGCCTTTTCAAGGAAGCTTACGGCCAACACCCTCTGTGTAAAGGCCCATGACTCTCGGGAGCGTGGGCTCTACTGGAGGTTTTTTCCAGGGGAGCTATGATTTGGCGGTTTCTCTACTTCCAAGCTCCCTTCTAATTGTTTTTCCCCTTGTTCTTAAGCGCAGTGATTTATTTCTTTTCCCCCTGTATTTTTCACATGCTTGTGGAAAGAACAGATATGTTTCCATGGTACTTAGCATGTTGTAAACTGCATCGTTTTCCAGGCAGTGAGCTCAGTCCACTTAAGCCCGTGTTCCTCAGGTAACCCGTGTGTTCCGAGGGGCGGGGGAGGAGTCGGGACCAGCTTTCACCTTCCCTGCTCTCCTCCTGGGGCATCGCCCACCGCGCTGCCCACTCCCAGGAAGTTTCCTCCCCGAAACAACATTACTTCTCTCCTTACCCCTGTTCCGGTTGACCCTCTATTACAGATGGAGACAATCCGACTCTGCCGAGAAATCTGACCATGTTCTGCTCATCCTTGAGCTACATGATTTGTTCACCGTCCTGCTTTGGTCTCTTCCTAGCACCACCCCTGTGTGGAACTCTGGTTTTGTTCTCATTTCTCCGCTGTATACAAGTGCCGTGAGGGCAGGAACTTCGATTTTCTTGTTGCTCTACCTCTGGCCCCTGAGATGGTGCCTGAGGTGTGTCAGGTGCTTGATATTTACTGGATGTTTGGCCGCTTCTTCGTATTTCACCGTGGTGTATAACCGCCAACTAAGCTGCCAGAGACCCAGCAGCCCGCCGCAGATGACGTAGGAATTCAGGGTTCGGGGAAGGACCGCACGCGCGGAGTAGAGACGGGCGGACTGTCTTTTGTCCTCTGCCATCTAAATGGCGGACCCAAGCGATCTTGGATTTGGACATCCAAGTCCCTTCTCGCCTCTCTAGCCCCACGCTCCCCCTTTCCATCTCACACTCTATACTTCAGCGACACCTTGCACAGAACGTTGCCCCATGACTTCATGTATTTGCTAATGCTTATCCATCCCTCTCTAGAATTTCCGCCACCTCAGACCAGGCTGAAGAAGCCTTCAGAGCTCAGCTCAAGTGTCACCTCCTTCAGAAAAGCCCGCCTCCCCAGGCAAGGGAAGGCCCCTTTCTCTTTGTTCTCGTTACGCCACACGCATACCCGTATCACACTTATGCCACTGCCACCGCGTTTTATCTGTTTACATAGCTGGCTCCCGAACCGCATGGCAGACGCCTTGATCGGGGGCCAGGTCTTACTCATCTCTGTTTCTGCAGCACCCAGCACAGTGCCCAACACATAACAGCTGCTAAGTAAATATTTATGTAATTGAATCATATTGATCATATGAACAAACTCCCACTGGGAGAACATCAGCCCTGCCTTATGTATCTGAAAAAAGCCCTTGTGTAGTACAGTCTATTAATTGAGAGCTGCCGTGCTATACATAGAAGTTGGGTATTTTAGTCCCTGCTTAGAAAATAAAGGTTAAATTGAGCATATTCATAGTTCTGTTGAGATTACATCGTGGCTGTTAGTGCGAAAACAGGTAGTGACTACAGTGTGCGGTTGTTTGGGATTTGCGATGGCCAGCTGCAGTCTAGGGGCTTTCTGCGTCTCGTGGTGTTTTGACTAGATGAGCTAATAGTGTAAAAGTAACAAGTCACTGTTGCTCCGTGGAAGAGGGTGGCTGGCAGACCTTCTCTGCTTTCAAGTCTTGCTCTAAAAAAAAAAAAAAAAAAATCCCAAGAAAGGCAGATTCTTTCAAGAAGGTTTATGGCCTGCATTTTCTAAGCCTTCAGCCTGGCTCTCCTCAAGATTAGCGGCGACCCGCACAAACGACGTGGTGGTTCCACTTGTGTTACTCAGGACGGGCCCCCAGATGTTCACTGAAGAACCCCAGAAGGAAGAGCTGTCACAGATCCTGCTGAGAAGTACTGAGTTACAAGAAGCTGGTTGGGATAACTTATCCTCGAAATGAAAGAGAGATAGGAAACTTGCCAGGTTTTCTAGCACTTTCTTAGCACTAAAAAAGGACTTAAAGAAGCTCTTAATACTTGCCAGGTTTTCCTTTCTGGAACCATTTCTGCTATGTGATAGAGAGCTGCTGCTCCGAAATCTGTTTGGTTTTGTTTCCCCTCCCCTCCCCTCCCCTCCCCTCCCCTCCCCTCCCCTCCCCTCCCCTCCCCTCCCCTCTCCTTTCCATACACTAAATCATCGAACTCAAAAGACGGGACGATGTTTTCAAGATAAACAGATAAATCCCACATTGTTTCCAATGCAGCAGCTTCCTCTGGACTCTTTCGCTGTCTCCGTAGGGTAAGGCTCAGTCACACTTGTATTAACAGTGGAAACAGGCTGCAGCAAATCCTTCGTATGGCGGTGTCACAAGCATTAACTCAACTGTCACACCACCGCAGCCACCGTCACCTCCATCCGTGGCAGAGACGGAGAAGATGAGACCTCGAAGCAGTGGGAGGTCAAGGCTAGACGCCAGGGTCGCTGATTGCTAGGGCTCTTCTGTGCTCTGGACCTTGTGTTTCTTGCTCCCCGGAGAGGCGCGTGTTACCTGCCGCGTCAGGCGCGTGACCTAAGCTTTGCTCTCCCAGCCACCCTGCCGGCCAGGTGTTACCCTTCCTGTTCCTGATGAAGTCACAAAAGCCTGCTTTGCTTGCTGGCTTCTGATCAGGAGAGCTGGCCTCCAGGCCCCTGTCCGTGATCCCGAAGCCCTCTCCACCTCTCCACGTGCCACACCGACTCCACACAGCCACCGTGCGTTACATTTGCTGTCACTCGGTAGCCTGGCCGTCCTCCACAGACACCCTCGCGTTCCCCCCCTTAAGAACTTTGGAAATAGGAGCGGTTATCCTACCCTTTGTGGCAGACAAGACACTGGACCCGATGCTCTTGTTAAAACCGTCGATTCCCGGCGCTCCCGCTTGACCCCTCCAGCTGCCGCCCCTCTAACTAGAGTGAAGGCCCAGACCTCATGCAGCCTGTAAGGCGTCTGGTGCCCTGGTTCCTCCTCCGACTCGTTCTCCTTCTCTCCCTTCACTGTCTCTGCCCAGGCGCGCCGGCCTCCTCGCTGGGCCGCAGATACTCAGGGCCTTGACTCTGGCTGTCCCCTCGGCCTGAAGTGCCCTTTCCCCGGGTGCCTGCAGGACCGGCCCCCTCGGTTCTGTCAGGGCTTGACCAGAAAGTTCTCTTTTCCCAGAAATCATCTTTCCGGTCACTTGTTCCAGACCATGCCTTACTTTCGATCCTGGTCTTCGTCATTTTCAAGCATTCTGTGTACTTGTCTTGTTCACCATCTGCCTCCTGCCCCCTGGGACAGAGACGCCCTTGTCTGTCTAATTCACGTCTCAGCTGCAGAACAAGGTGGGCATGTGGTAGGCACTCGGTGCGTATTTGGCAAATGAAAACAAATTAGCAAACGAAAGATCAGGGTGCCTGGTTGGCTCAATCAGAGGGTCGTGTGCATCTTGATCTTGGCGTTGTGAGTTCGAGCCCCGCACTGGGTATAGAGTTACTTAAATAAATAAGTAAATCTTTGAAAAAAAAAAAAAAGAAATTGAAAGATTCAGAGAGGTAAATTTTTTTTTCCCAAGGTGAATTTTTCCCCCAGAAAATGATGTGGCCCCAGAAGTGCCAGAGCTTGAACTGACACTGGTCTCCTGACCCACACGGTCCATGCTTTTTGAGTGTGGAGCCCAGCGAGGTCAAAATCGGGAAAAAGTTGCAAGTAGTGTTACCAGGAAAACCCAGTTAGTTATGAACACTTTTTATATAATATGCACTTTCTAAACAATTGTTGCATCTGTTAGCGTATCACCCTCACTCAGGCTGGGATGGAGAGCAGCCTTCCTTTGGACCGTCTCCAGGCAGCAGGAATAAGGAAGTCACAGGACTTCATGCCAACATACTTATTTCTGGGCCTTCTGAGTCTGAGCCTCTAAAATGATGAGCTGTGTCATTTCAGAGTCCCTTGCAGCTCTGACTTATCTCGACTAAATCACAGAAGTAGACGAGATGCCGTTTTCTCTTGCATTTGCCCAATTCCACGCACACAAGGTACGCACCGTTGGTTCAGGAGATGAACTGGGGTTGTGCCTTCCTGCAGCTCCTCCTTTCTCATAGATGATCCACACCCATGTGCTCGGTGTCTTTATGTTTGTGCAAAACGTACGCTTTCGTCTCACCGTGTTGCGTCGTGGGATCATCTCGTGCATCGTCTGTTGCGGGAAGACTACAACTACTGCCTCTGCAGCGTTTCCCAAGAGGCAAACAGACCAGAAGGCCAGGCCACGTAAGGCCAGGGAACTAAGTCAGAACAGTGACTCGTGGGTCCGGAAAGGATGCCTGTCAGCGGCAGAGCCCCGCCCCCACCATTCTGAATTAAGGACATGCACACCTAAAAAGTTGTCAGACCTAAAAAGAAGTGCAGTAAGTCAGGCCATCGTTGTCCAGCTGTGTAGACAGTTTTGGCAGAGAGGCTTAAATGCAGCGTTTAGCACTGTATCTCAGCCTGGTTCATTTCCCTGTTAAAAATTTCCTCCACATAGAGAAAATGCAGTTCTTTGGAGGTGGTGTCCACATCCTTACGAGCAGGAGTGAGCTTTCCAAGCTCCTTCACAAATATGAGTTATTAAAATGCACGGTTTGAGGCTGGTGAGTCCCACTCCTGTTATATTGCTGCACAGTGGTTTATAACAAAGTGAGCCTGCACGCCGTCGCGGGATAGAACACGTCAGAGAAAGTTTGAGACCATGAGAGTGGCAGGTGAATTACTGAACTTGGGATTTGGTCAGTAACTGGACCAAAACTTCTATCTGAAAACAAACTAAAAGAACACACCCGCATCTTCATTCACCTTTCTCTTAGTCCATTTTCTCCGAAAGGAATGTATCTCTTCCTTCTTCTCCCCAAGCACCTCCGTATCTGCACTCGGTTAAAGGCAGCTCTATTAATTTCTTTGCTCAAACTGAAGTGTCTTTGATCGATCATAACCGTTACGCCTGTCGCTGTACCCACTAGTGTCTGGATTTCACAAATAGGTCTTGCGGTTTCCAAAACACCGTCTATATTTACTCCCGAGTGACTTTTCACAGGGAGAAATTATAATCGATCCTTCACAACAGAACTACAGACAGGACAGATTTGCCCTTTGTTAATTTCTGTTACGCTTGGGCACGCTGTTACTTTGTCTTGTACTTTTTCCATACCCCGTTTTCTGATTGTAAGCCCCTTACAGACAGAAACTGTTACGAGACCATCTGGCACAGAATCCATGCCAGTTCTGTGAACGGTGGCAGGTGACGGGAACTTGGCTAGACACGTCCGCGAAAGCGGTCCCTGCCCCGAGTCCACCCCGGGTCCGCTGAGCCCTCAGCCACTTGCTTCTGTGAGCACATTTCCTGTGTCTCCCACCCAAGCATTTCCAGAAGATGCTACCGGGTGCCTGCCTTCAAACCTACAGCCTTTCTCATCCAGGAGTAAATGCTGGGAAGAACCTCCCGCCTTTTCCCCCTGGTGCTAACGCTTCTGTGGGGCAACTGCGGGTCCTCTAAAAAGATGATGTTTTGGCTCTATCAGTGACACCTATTAGCTGTTCATGAGAGAGCATGAGAAATTCTCTGGAGTTCAAAACACCAAAATGACATCCTTGGTAAAAAAATCTCTTTATGATTTGAGTATCGTGGTTAAGAGCAGGAATCTCTGGGACTTTGGCCTCGAAGCTGTTCTCAGAGCGCGTTGTATACATTCCACGAGGGCCTTGGGGGACGGAGCAGGCTTAGGTTGGAGTTTCCAGCCCGCTTTGTCATCGTCACAGCTGAGCGGAGTGCTGGAATGTGACATTTAGTCAGTTGTGCCCATTCCTCATCCAGTATTTATCATTTTCCCGTGTGGCAGCTCTTGTGTTAAAAAAACAAACACCTGCTTTGATTTTGCGAGGTTAGTTTGTAAAACACACGAGAGGAAGAAACTCCTCTCCGCTGGACTTCACCCCCGGGTTTCACCCCTCACTCTCTGCTCCTGCTTGTTCCTCAGCAAGTCGGATGGCATTTACTGACCGGAGCATTTTATGGTTAATTCACCTTTAAACTTTCCAGAATGCCATCTGGCTTCGTGCCTGCAGAGCCAGGACTTAGGAGCCTTGTAAATATGACTGCTGCCCTTTTCCAAAAGAATAGAAGCCACAGAGAGACACAGAGAGAGAGAGAGAGAGTGAGCGAGCTAGAGACAGAATGGCTTCCCTGCTAAAAAGAAAAGTTACTTTTTATGGCTCAGAGAGTAATCGTGTAACTACAGCAAGCGATGGCTTGTCTGTGTCTCACTTTATAATAATTGAAAATCGTGATAAATTCTTGGAGAAGGTGCATTTGTTCTAAGATCCCTAAGTCGTGCTGTTTGCAGACATATGTGGTACTGGTGTCAGAATCCACTGAACGGAAAAATCCCTCAATGTGTAGAGTAATATGTTCCGAACGACTCTGTGTTACGAAGTCAAAAACACTCCACAGTCGTTAAGCTGTTTCTTTTGAGTATCTGAACAAGGGTAACGGCCCGTGCCTTCCTCACTCCGTCGGTTGGGGACTTGAGTTCATAGCAGAGCAGAGCCTTAATTGATCTTGGTGGCGACCTTCCAAGCTCTTCAGGCACATATCCTCCTTCTTCTGTAGATAATGTAGAGATCCTTCCTTGCTTGTTAGGCGGCTTCTCTAGATTGGTGTCTCACCCTAGCAAAAGGGAGCGTCCTTCCTTCCATCTTTTCCAGAATATTTTCTCATTACTCCATCTGCAGGAGTAAGGCGGACATCGAAAATGCCCAGGTGAGCGTCAGCCACCTGTCAGGCACTCATCAGTCACTTCTCTTCTGTGATCGTATTTCTGTGGGGCTCGAACCCACGAACCGTGAGATCATGACCTGAGCCGAAGTCGGACACTTAACCGACTGAGCCACCCAGATGCCCTATGATTTCTTAAAATCCTACTTGTTATCAAAGACCTGTGTCTAAAAAACAATTCTTTTCTATTCTTTGAAATAATAAAATCTTAAAGGACTCAACATCCAGGTTTCAGCTAAGAGTGAGATTGAATCAGCAGCCTCAGATTCTCCACATCTATTTAGCCTTACCTATTGTTAACCAAACTTGCCTGCGAGCCGGGCTGCATGTTGCAAAACTTAGAGCAATAAAACTATTTATAAATCCAAACACCTTTATGAAGACCTGTTTCCTTGGTTTCACTTATGTAAGCCCACAGAACTATCAGTTGCAAGTAACTGAGGGTAGCAAACACAAGTGTTTTCAAATGCCTAGACTTTTCTGAACGTTATGTGATTGAAAAGCAGCCAAGTTTAATGCCGACTGAGAACTGCTGACATTTCTGCGGAGAAAATGACACCCGGAATGGCAAATAACGTTCTGGACACCAACCTGCGAGCTCCATCTCCGCCCCTCCTGCCTCCACTCCTGCCCCCCCCCCTTTTTTTTTTCAGGGGGAGGGACTCCTCTACTTAATCCAGATCTGTAGGACAGGAGTCCATTTGATGAATAAAAGGTACGCTAGGCTTTTAATAGGCTGGGAGGCATTTGGTAGTCTCAGACCTCATTACCCTTGGAAGGTTCCTTTATGCTCTAAAACGCTTATTCAGGGATTCCCTTTAGAACCTGAATCTGACGAACACAACGGGCACAGAATTACTGCAAAAATAATATTGCAGAGAAAGCTACGTCAGGGCCCCGAGAAGAAGGTGTAATTCCCAGACATTGATTTTAAGTGCGATTCAAGAGCCACGGTGTTTCAGAGGAAAGAGTGCTTTCTGACCCAGTAGCAGCAAAGGCAGAGGTTTGGTCTTTAATCTGCCTGCAGGGAACCCTGGGTGCTGGATTGTGCAGAGAGGTGCTTCTGAACACTGCTTCAGTGTTTATGGGTCTCGAAATTTCAGACTGTGACACTGTAAAGCAGTCTTCTAAGGTGCTAGTGCCGGTGATTTAATTATTAGAAGCAAGAAAGTTACTGGCTATCCCTAGAGTTGGGCTCCAGATCCCAAACAAACACTCCCAACTACAACCTCAGGGCAGAGCAGGTACCAGGCCCAGTTCACTCGGCTTTCGGAATGAATTTTAACCCCCGCCCAGTCTTACAATGGGTCCCCTACCTGCAGTTCACTCGTTTTCAGTTTTTGAGGCAATAATTACAGTTACATAAGCAGATGTCTGTTTGGTAGTTCAGGAACTCAGTTTGAAGAAACGAGTAATAATTTTGTTAATCCTATCCTTTTTAATGATCTTTCAGGAGCTGTTTGAGATCAGTGAACCAGAACTCTTCTGCCCATCCCATGAAAAAGCCACCCTATTTGTGGGCAGAATTCTCAGGGAAAGAGTAGGCAGGCCCAGAGAAAAGCAAGTCTAATACCATCCATCTCCGAACAATTGTGGAATGAGCCAGGTTTCCTGAAATTCTCCTAGGAGGCTATCAAAAGCCCCAGAGGATCTGAACTTGAGAAAAAGTAGGAACTTGCCCAAATAGATAGTGTAGACCTTTGTAGCATAGGCCTCAAAATTTCCCAGGGGATCAATCTCATCTGGTCACCTTTAAGAGAGTCTTTGTTATTGTATATGAACTATATTTCAATAATAATGATAATAATAGTAATAATCATTGTGGATGGTTAGGAATTCAATATATAAACTAGAGGTTGAAGAGAAGTGACTGTGTTTCAGAGACGAGGTCTTAGCGGGACTATTTTTGTGTTTGAGGACATTAGAAATCCTTTGCTGCTTAGCACCCTTTCTGGAACCTTTCTGGGATGGCACTTTCTCAGGTTGGAGCCAAGAACGGTGGAATTTTCAGGAAGCAGAGTGTTAGCTGATGACATAATTAGCAGGTGTGAGAGGTCAGCCTTCTTAACACTAAGGTCACTTCCTGTATTTCTCATTGTCTGCTGGGTGCCGGGCAGGTGCCGTGCTAGCTCTGGGTGTGAGTAGTGGTGAATGAAACAGACCTGCTTCCTGACTTGACCGAGCCGATGATCTAGTAGGGAAGACATACATCAGTAGACAAGAAAACAGGCCAGTGTTTAATTATGCACGTGACAGGTGCTTTGAAGAAAAAGGGCTGACATGACTTGGGGAGGTTACTTGAGTTTTGGTAGTAAGGAAAGGCCTTTCGGAGGAAATTCACTTGCGTGATATTTTATCCAGTATAGTTTTTTTTATTGAAGGATAACTGGCATACAATATCCTATTAGTTTCAGGTGTATATTGCAGTGATTTGGTATTTTTATACAAAGCGATCCCCACAAAGTTAATTACAGTATTGTTGGCTATATTCCTCATGCTGTACATTACATCTTGACTTACTATAAGTGTAAGTTTGTGCCTCTTAATCCCCCTTCACCTATTTTGCCTGGCCAACCCACCCCCCCCCATCCCTCTCTCTTTTGTTAACCAACATTTACAAACACACCAACAGTTTGTTTTGTATTATCTACGAGTCTTTTTCTGTTTTGTTTTCTTTGTCCTTTGTTCATTTGTTTCTTAGATTCCACACATAAGTGAAATCATACAGCGTTTGTCTTTCTCTGTCTTATTTCACCAAACACAGTACCCTCAAAGTCCATCCATGTTGTCTCAGATGGTAGGATTTCATACTTATTTATGGCTAATACTTCATTGTGTATAGATACCCCACCTTCATTATCCATGTATCTGTTGATGGGCATTTACATATCTTGGCTATTGTAAATAATGCTTCAGTGAACATATAGGCACATATATCTGTTCAGATTTGTGTGTTTGTTTTCTTCAAATACTCAGAAATGGAATTGTTGGATCATGTGACAGTTCTGTTTTTAATTTTTTGAGGAACCTCTATACTGTTTTCCATAGTGGTTGCACCAATTTACATTCCCACCAGCAGTGTATAAAGATTCCCTTTTCTTCATATCCTTGCCAAAAATTGTTATGTTTTGTCTTTTTGATAGTAGCTAGCCTGACAAGTAGGAGGTGATATCTCATTATGGTTTTGATGCGCATTTCCGTAATGATTAGTGATGTTGAGCATCTTTTCATGTGTCTGTTGGCCATCTGGATGTCTTCTTTGGAAAAAATGACTCTTCAAGTCCTCTGCCCATTTTTTAATAGGGTTGTTTATTTTTTTTACATTAACTTGTATAAGTTTTTTGTGTATTTTGGATATTAAGCCCTTATCAGGTGTATGATTTGAAAATATTTTCTCCCATTCAGTAGGTTGCCTTTTCGCTTTGCCAGTGGTTTCCTTCATTGTGCAAAAGCTTTTTAGTTTGATGCAATCTCTTCTGTTTCTTTTAGCTTTTATTGCCCTTGACTGAGGAGACTCATCCCCAAAAATATTCCTAAGACCATGTCAGAGAGCTTATTGCCTATGTTTCCTATAGGGGGTATATGGCCTCAGATATTACATTCAAGTCTTTAAACCATTTTGAATTTATTTTGGGGCATGGTGTAAGACAGAGGTCCGGTTTTATTCTTTTGCATGTAGCTATCCAGTTTTCCCAACACTATCTATTAAAGAGACTGTCTTTTTGCCATTGTATATTCTTGGCTTCTTTATCATAGATTAATTGGCCATTTATCCATGGATTTATTTCTGGGCTCTCTATTCTATTTCATTGATCTGTGTGTCTGTTTTATACCAGTACCATACTGTTTTGATTACTGTAGCTTTGTAGTATAGTTTGAAATCAGGCAGCATGACACATCCAGCTTTGTTCTTCTTTCTCAAGATTGCTTTGGCTATTTGGGTCTTTAATGGTTTTATACAAATCTTCAGATTCTTTGTTCTGTTTCTCTGAAAAATGCCATTGGTATCTTAATGGAGATTGCATTGAATCTGTAGATTGCTTTACTTAGTGTGGACGTTTTAACTGTTAATTCTTCCAGTCCATGAGCACGGTATATCTTTCCATTTATTTGTCTTCATTTTCTTTAGTCCGTGTCCTATAGTTTCCAGAGTACAGCGTTTTACCTCCTTAGTTTACATTTATTGCGAGGTGTTTTATTCTTCTTGATGTAATTGTAAGTGGGATTGTTTTCTTAATTTTTTTCTGATAGTTTGTTATTAGCATATAGAAACGCAACCAACTTAATTTTGTATCCTGCAACTTTACCGAATTCATTAATTCTAATAGATTTTTGGTAGAATCTTTAGAGTTTTCTATATGTAATATTGTCATCTGCAGATAGTGACAGTTCTGCTTCTTTCCAACTTGGATTGCCTTTTATTTCCTTTTCTTGCCTAATGGCTGTGGCTAGGACTTCCAGTACTATGTTGAATAAAAGTGGCGAGAGTGGGCATCCCTGTCTTGTTCCTGATCTTTGAGGAAAAGCTTTAGCTTTTCCCCATTGAGTGAGTGATGCTAGCTGATGGTGTGTTGTATATGACCTTTATTATGTTTAGATATGCTCTTTCTATACCTGCTTTGTTGAGTGTTTTAATGCATCTATGGAGATACGATTTTTACCTTCAATTTTGTTAATGTGGTGTATCATGTTGATTGAGTCATGAATGTTGAACCATCCTTGCATCCCTGGAATAAATCCCACTTGATTGTGGCATGTGATCATTTTAACATATTATTGGATTCAGTTTGCTAATATTTTGTTGAGAATTTTTACGTCAATGTTCATCAGGGATATTGGCCTATAATACTCTTTTCTTATGTTGCTTTTGTCTGGTTTTTGGCATCAAGGTAATGCTGGCCTCGTAAAATGAGTTTAGAAATGTTTCTTCCTCCTCAGTATTTTGGGATAATTTGAGAAGGATAAGTACTCTTTCTTAAATGCTTGGTAGAATTCACCTGTGAAACTGTCTTCTGCTGGATTTTTGTTTGGGGAGAGTTTTTAGTATTAAGCTGTTGATTCAATTTCATTACTTGTAATTGTTCTATTCAGGTTTTGTTTTATTTTTGAGAGAGAGCATGAGTAGGGGAGGGGCAGAGAGAGAGAGGGAGAGAGAGAATCTTAAGCAGGCTCCACACTCAGCGCAGAGCCTGACATAGGGCTTGATCTCATGACTGTGAGATCATGAGCTGGGCTGAAGCCAAAAGTCAGATACTTAACCAACTGAGCCACCCAGGCATCCCAAACTCAAGAGTAGATTTTCTAAATATTCGTGATTCAGTCTTGGAAAGTTTTGTGTTTCTGGCATTATTTCTTTTAGATTTTCCAGTTTGTTGGTGTATAATTGTTCATAGGAGTTTCTTAGGATTCTCTGTATTTCTGTGGTATCAGTTGTTAACTTCTTTCGTTTCTGATTTTATTTGGGCCATCTTTTTTTCTTGATGAGTTTGACTAGAGGTTTATTAATTAAAAGAAAAAACTTTTACATTGTTCTATTATTTTTTTAAATCTCGACTTCATTTATTTCCTCTCTCATCTTTCCTTCCTTCTGCTAACTTTGGGCTTTGTTCTTTTTCTAGTTCCTTTAGGTGTGAAGTTAGATTGTTTATTTGGGATTTTTCTTGTTTCTTGAGGTATGTATGCCTGTATTGCTATGAATTTCCCTCTTAGAACTGCCTTTGCTCCATCCCATAGATTTTGGAAAGTTGTGTTTCTATTGCCTTGTGTCCCAAGGTATTTTTAAATTTTTTCTCTTTGATTTCTTCATTGATTTATTGGATATTTAGTAGCATATTTAGTCTCCACTTATTTGTAGGTTTGTGTTTTTTTTCAAGTTTTCTTATTGTAAGTGATTTCTAGTTCTGTACTATTGTGGCCAGAAAATATGCTTGCTTGGTAAGATTGCAGTCTTCTTGAATTTATTGAGACTTGTTTTGGGGCTGAACATGTGATTTATCCTGGAGAATGTTCCATGTACACTTGAAAATGTTTATTCTTTTTTTAAAAAAATTTTTAAAAATTAACATTTATTCATTTTTGAGAAACAGAGAGAGAGCACTAGTGGAGTTGGGGCTCAGAGAGAAAGGGAGACACAGAATCTGAAGCAGGCTGCAGGCTCTGACCTATCAGTCTTGATCCCGACACAGGGCTCGAACTCAGGAGATCATGACCTGAGCTGAAGTTGGACACTTAACCGACTGAGCCACCAGGTGCCTCGTTTTTAAGTTTTTTTAAATGTGTATTTATTTTTGAGAGAGGGAGAGGGAAGGAGGGCACACAAGTAGGGGAGGGGCAGAGAGAGTGGGAGACACAGAATCAGAAACAGGCTCCAGGCTCTGAGCTATTAGCTCAGAGCCTGATGCAGGGCACGAACTCAGGAACCATGAACCACGAGATCATGCATGACCTGAGTTGAAGTCAGACACTTAACTGAGTTACCCAGGCACCCCTTGAAAATGTATATTCGGAAGGGAGGAAGGGAGGGAAGGAGGAAGGGAGGGAAGGAAATGTGTATTCTTAAGTTTTAAGTCCATTTGGCCTAATAAGGCCAATGCTTTTGTATTGATTTTTCTGTCTGGATGATCTGTGGTTATAAGTAGGATATTAAAGTCCCCTACTATTACTGGCAGCTAGATAGGCATGGGCCAGGCGTCCCTGGGAGTGCCATGCTGGGGTTACCCTGGGGGGATGGACAGCTGGAGCTGGGGTGGCCCTAACAGGGGCCCCCCATCAAATCATAATAGCTCAGGGCCAGCACAGGGCCAGCTCAGGCCAGAACAGGGCCAGAGCTATTCTGTTCTCACCTGAGCTATTATGATTTGATGGGGGGAGACGTAAAAAATGGCACTGGCTGGCACCTCCAGCCATGTCTCCCTCTCCTGGCGTTCTCTGTGTGGTCCTTCTGTTGTTTATTGTGCAGAAGCTGTTCAACCAATCCTCAGTTCTTCCTTAGGAGGAATTGCTCTATATGTATAGATTCAGTGTGTCCGTGGGAGGACATTGAGTTCAGGGTCTTCCTATGCCGCCATCTTGGACTGCCAATATTTTAAAGGTTTTAAATATTTTAAATTCTGCTTTTGCAACACTCCAGGAAGTTATGGAAGGGAAGAAGCCCCATTTTCTTCTGTAATCCCTCACAGTTTAAAGCACTCAGTGAATGTTGACTGACATTTTTGTTTTTTTTTTTAATATATTAAATTTATTGTCAAATTGGTTTCCATACAACACCCAGTGCTCATCCCAAAAGGTGCCCTCCTCAATACCCATCACCCACCCTCTCCTCCCTCCCACCCCCCATCAACCCTCAGTTTGTTCTCAGTTTTTAACAGTCTCTTATGCTTTGGCTCTCTCCCACTCTAACCTCTTTTTTTTTTTTTTTTTTTTTTTTTTTGGACTGACATTTTTGTAACCCATCATATGTTGTCCATGTTCCTTTAGAAAATGCTCCCTAGGTCTAATTGGATACGGCCTAATTATGGTCTGGGACCTAATGTTTATAAGAGTCGGTAACAGTACCTGGCCTGTAATCAGTGCTCAAATACTGGTGAATGAATGAATGGATCAATGTAGGTTACAAATTGAGTTTGGTTTCTCAGATAAAGGCACTCTCCGTGATCTGATGAAACCACAGACCTTCCCTTTTCTCCTCATGCTCATCCTTCTTTTTTTAAATGTTTATTTTGAGAGAGCATGCATGTGTGCGAGTGGGGAAAGGTCACAGAGAGAGGGAGAGAGAACAAGCAGGCTCCGTGTTATCAGTGTGGAGCCTGATGCGGGGCTCGATCTCATCAATCATGAGATTCAAGACCTGTTCATGCTCCTCCCTCCTCCTCCCTCTCCCCTCCTCCCTTTCCTCCCCCCTTTCCTCCCCTCCTCCTCCTTCTTTTTTTAATGTTTATTTATTTTTGAGAGAGAGAGTGGGGGAGGGGCAGAGAGTGAGGGAGACACAGAATCCAAAGCAGGCTCCAGGGTCTAAGCTGTCAGCACAGAGCCCGACGCGGGGCTCGAACTCACAAACCATGAGATCATGACCTGAGCCAAAGTCGGATGCTAAACCGACTGAGCCACCCAGGCACCCCCATGCTCATTCTTCTTAACCCACATGTTCCCATCACTCCCTCCCCAAGAGTGATACCATTTGGTCCCATCTGTCTTTTGTCTGTAGACAACTCCCAAGTTACAGTGCTAGCCCTGTTCTCTCCGGCCCATCAGGCCTCACCTGTTTCCTATCGTTTGCTGCTCTTCTCTACTAAATGTCCTCCTGGCATCTCAGATGTGCCCGAGACTCTCCACTTGAGGGCTGCATGGCTTGCCCCTCACTTCCTGACGTTTTTACTCAGAGATCACCTTCTAGGAGAGGCGCCCAGGGCACCGTGTCTAAACCCGCATGCCCCTCCCCACCCACCACACTCGCTAACCTCCTTCCATGCTTTTGTGTTCCTCTGTAGTACTTATTTAACATTCTGTATACTTTCCGTCTCTGCCTCCTCTCTCGTTTTATAAGAAGGAAGCTCTGTGAGGACAGGAATTTCTTTTCCTGTTTTGTTCACTCCTCTGTCCTCAGTGCCTGGCACATGGTAGGAATTCAGTAAATGTCTGTTGAATTCATGACTATTTATGTATAATGTTCAGGCACTATATATCATATAGAAGAGGTAGTGACCAAGTCAGGTACTTGCACCGATGCATACTGTCCCCGCGAGCAATTGCTAGAAATGCAGACTGATGCCAATGTGTCCTGACAGTGATCAGATTCCAAGAGTGGTTCTGGCACCGGTGATGTGATTTTCTGAGATGAACCCTTTTTTTTAATGTATGTATTTATCTTGAGAGAGAGAGAGAGCCGGGGGAGGGGCAGAGAGAGAGGAGCGAGAGAGAATCCCAAGCAGGCTCCATACTGTCAGTGCAGAGCTCGACACGGGGCTTGAATCCACGAACCACGAGTTTGTGATCTGAGCCGAAGTCAGACACTTAACCAACTGAGCCACCCAGGCGTCCATGAGATGAACAGTTCTCGAGTTCAGAAAGAAACAATATTCCCAGCATAGTGGGGTAGTTATAAGAATGTATTCTGAAGCCACACTGCCTAGTAAACCAGTGAGGTTCTGTCTTGATTAATATAGTAGTAATAAGGGTTTTTTTTTTTTAACCTATGTGAATATTACACGAGATGTGGGACGATCCCTGTGCCTTGCAGATTGTCCAGCATCCTGACCTCTGCCCCCTGAATTCTAGTAGCTCCCCTCATTCATCATGACCACCCCAAGAAAGGGTTAATGGTTTTTGTATACACTATTCCAGGCCCCCACTTTTTTGTGTGAAATTATTATAGATCTGAATAACTAGATAGGCTCTTTGTCATTTGACTCCCAGTTGCTCAGTGTCCATAACAAGTTCTGGTTTGTCTTTTTAATTATATATATATATTGTTTTAAGTTCATTTTTGAGAGAGACAAAGACAGCACAAGTAGGGAAGGACAGAGAGAGGGAGAATCCCAAGCAGGTTCCGCACTGCCAGCACAGAGCCCAATGTGGGGCTCAAACCCACGAAGCCACGAGATCATGACCTGAGCTGAAACCAAGAGTCGGACACTTGACTGAGCCCCCCCAGGTGCCCCCCAAATTCTGGTTTGTCTTACAGCTAAACATGATATTGCTCCCTCCCCCCGGGTCTCCCTATCTTTGGACACTCCCAGCCCAAAGTTCTGCCCGCCCCCCCCCCACTGCTTTTAGTTTCTTCAGGCAGAGGGCAGACATGGGGGTCGCAAGGAGCTGTTTTGCTTGTCCGTGTTCCTTACGTCTCCAGAAAGACTCTTCAAGTCGGAAGTACCTACTGTGTTTCCATCCGTAGTGTGACTGTTAGGGTCCTTCCCAGCTGAGCCGGGAGAGGTTCTAGCTGCCCCACCTTCGGAAGTGCCAGTCATTTCTTAAAGGAGCCAAAGCTCTTTTCTGTAAGTATTTTGACACAGTTCAATTAAGTAGAACATTTATATATTGGGTATGAAGAAAAAGGTCAGTGGCGGAGTTCTCGTGGAAGGTTTCTAACAAGGGGGACTTGAAATGGACCTTAGAGGGTTAATAGAATTCGGAGAGAGAATTTGGGTGAGAAAGAGCAGAAAGGGCGATTTTTCCAAATAGAGGAAAAAATACCAACAGAGATACAATGCATGGTGTGTTGGGATGGTCAAAACCAGGACTCGAGTTGAAAATTGGCGATAAGATGGACCAGGCGTAGTGGCCCCAGCTTATGGGAGTTCTTGGGAGCCGCCGTGCCGTGACCTTGTGCCACTTCACTGTTCATTGTATTCCCTTCCCTCCCCTCCTCCCCTCCCCCTGTTCCTTCCCTCCCCACCTCCTCCCCTCCCCTCCCCTCCCATGGTGTCTCCCCTTTTGGACTTCCTTCCATATTTTTCCTTTTGTTTGTTTTGCTTGAAGGTATCTCTTGTGGTCTGTGAATTGGCGGATTTTTATCTACTGTCCATGCAACCCTACACACCCCCACCCCCACCCCAACCCCACTGGGTTCAGGCACAGATACCGACAGCCTGTCACTGCCTGTCACCAGCTTAGCTTACACGGAGCCAACTACCTCTTGTTAGGATTAGTGTCTGATCCCAAATAGAAATCTGTTTTATGACACATGCTTCTTTGCAAAGCATTGAAGTCTTGTGACTTCTTAAAATTAAACTTCCTGTGAAACATCTGCATCTTTAAATTCTGTTTATGGTCAAGGTTCTGGCGTGGGCTAGCCACCAGCCAGCTAACCGTCTCCTTCCTGGCAGGCCGTTCTCGGTTACTGTGCGTTTACAGGCTGTTCAAAATTCCACATTGCCTGGAGTCTTTCCGCCTCCAGGGTCCAGGCACATTTGCTGCTTCCTCAACCCTTCTGAGCTTTCAGAATCACATTTTAGCGTTCGTATCTGAAGCCCTTCATTCCTTTTCCTTTTTATGTGTCTGATGAATTTTGTACTTGAAGTATCCTTTTTTTTTTTTTTTTTCTACACCTTTTTCCTGACTCAGATCAGGGTTTCGTCTCATTCTCCTGCTTACTTCAGAAGGCCCAGGACGGAAAAGGACTTTCGTCACCTGTGCAGTAGCCACATGTTTGCTGAGAGGTGACGGAGAGCGAGCCCTTCACCTCTCGTTCCATGCCGTTCCTTTTGGGCCAGCTTTCCCCGAACAGTCCAGGTCTTTTTTTTATTAAGTACCCCAAAGCAGCTTAGCCGTCCTGTCACGTATCTTGGCTCTCGGCTGTCCTGTCACAAGGCTCCTGCGCTTGACGCTCTTAGTACGAGGGTGCTGCGTGTGGACGGCGGGGACCTGGCCTGCAGTGGAGGTGCGGAGTCTGTTACACTGAGGCGCGAATCATGGGCAACAGTTGAAGACGCTGGCCTTTCAGGGACGATGAGTTGTTGACCACACTCACAGCCTTGGAGTGAAAGGTAACAGGAGCCTCACCTGCCCTTTCGAGGGGACTTTCAGAGCCTCTCTGCTGCTCCTGCAAGTGTACCGTGTGAACAGATGCCCGACAGCCCAGGCGAGGGGTCCCGAGTTACCATACGCTGTTTCCCAGTCCGTCCTCCTTTAATTAAAATAGTCAGAACCTCACCAGTAGTGGTGAGATGCAGGGGTGAGTACTGAAACACCGAGAGAACTCTTTACTGAGTCCCACGGAGCGGATAGAAGATTACGCTGTAGCCCCTCGGCTGTCGTGCAGAGGTCCGGGTAACCTGGGGCTCCTCGCGGCAGGTCACTTCACGCCCGGAGACCCCAGCTTGTCACTCAGAAGGGGCTTCCTGAATTCAGCTCAAGGCATTCCCATCCTCCCTGGTGGCCTTCCGATGGCACTCATCGTTTCCTTGCCCCAGAAGTCATTGCTTCCAGAAAGGAGTAAAGCACCGAACCCGTCTTTATGGCCGCCTAGACCATCCTTCATCTGAGTCTCCCGGCTGGGCTTAAGATGGCAGTGCCGTTGCAGCCACGGCTGGGGACTCCCGGGTTTGGGGGCCAGGCCACGGCTTTACTTTTCCCTCAAGGCATCTGAGCTTCTGTCACCAGGTCCTCCGTTTCTTCTCAGCACTTAAGGTATCAGGGAAATCCAGTTATCGGTGTGAACCACCGCGGGCACACGGGCTGTAGTGACTTTTGCAGGTGGCTTGGGCCACGTACGAGGGAACCTACTCCTGATCTCAAAATTGTCATCTGGATCCCACATTAATCCAGAAAAGCAGTAAAAATTAATAATGTATGTTACATGTCTCTAACACATGTGCTTTCCGTTATCTGGGCACGTATGCCCCAGCGTGCACGTGAGCATGCCTGCACCCCCCCCACCCCCCGCAACACAGTTTTTCTGAAACGGGGAGTAACTGTGGTTCCAAAAGGAAACGATTGGTGTGACCCCTTGAAATCTGAGCCCAGCCGCACGTTCCAAATGAAACGGCTCCAAATGCACGGGCAGGTTGTCTGTCTTCCAGAGAGCCGCAGCTGCCCGAGAAGCAGGGAAAGAAAGCACTTTGGTAGGAAACGTTGGCTAACTTGCAGGCATTCGGATTTAATTCTCTGAAGATGAGCAAACGACTTCCGCAAGGTGGTCATATAGGAAGATCCCGACTCCCCTCCTCCCGCACACACCTACAGCTGCCTCTGGAAAGTTTCCCTCTGCTTCTCCCCGACAAAGGATAGAAAGACCCCATCCGGATGGGTGAGAGAGGCAGAGAGACGCAGGGGTGCCAAAACCCCGTCCCCGGCACAGCGACGCACAACAGGGAAGGAGCTCACCAGCCCGCAGCCTCTGCCCGGGAAGCAAGGGGTCGGCGCCCCACATCAGGCCCCTCGAGTCCTGCACTGGAGAGACAAGCCCAGAACATCCGGCTTATTAGGAAGTGAACGAGGCTGATTATCCAGAGAACCCAAAGGACCGTAGAAACCGAGGTCCCCTTTCAGAGAGCTTGCCTGCAGCCTCCACCCCGACCCAGTGCACAGACAGCAGTTTGACAAGTGCTTAGACTAGATGAGAAGGAAATTCACTTGCCGATCTAAAAGCAGCAGCTGGAGGGGAGACAGTCGAAACTCTCCCGGAGGAGAGGCACTGGTGAGGCCAGTTTTGCACCCGCCGCCAGCCCCCTCCCCCCCGCCCCCACCAGCACGCAGGGAGGAGACCATCCTGCTGCCTCACTGCAGCCAGAGAGTGCCTGTAGGCAGGTGCCGCGCTCCCCTCTCCCTGGCAGCTGAGCGCAGCATTGCCCCACCCCCAGCCGGTGCTCCGGCACAGGAAGGCGCCCTCCTGCTGCAGTCCTGATGCCCACAGGCGGGCTCATCTTCCGGCTGCCTTTCTGAAGCCAGCAAGCATGGCACGCCCCGTACGCTCTCCACCTGCCTAGTTGAAGCCAGTAGGTAGGCACAGTCTACACGGTGCTGCCCTTGGTTGCCTGGCCCTAGTGCCAGGGGGGCTGCCGTTCCTGAGCTCCATGGGAAGGTAACAGTGGAGAATACAGTTCCTGGCAGGCCACCACCCCTAGAGCACTGCACAGACAGCAGTCTCCCTGGGGAAAAGGCCAGCTACCCTCGAGCTCCTGCCTGGGCAGTAGGCTTCAGGTTGCCCACACAGGGAGAGGCTGATAAGGTGCTCCCGGGGAGCGTAAGCCAGGGAGATACCTCCGTGTCCACTCCTCTGGCCTCATGACAGATCTATAAGACCTCCCAGAAAGGAGAGTATTCGTTCATCTGGAGCCCCACTTGTTAAAACTGTTGCCCAGGTGACACCTCCAGATCTCCTGGTCTGGCGGCCAGCACAGGGATTACGACTATCTCTTTGCATACTTTTTCTTTTTTTTTTAAGAGAGAGAGAGGGGGGAGAGGGCCAGAGAGAGAGAAAGAAAATCCTAAGCAGTCTTTGCCCTGATGCAGGACTTGATCCCACAATCATGAGATCATGACCAGAACTGAAATCAAGAGTTGGACACTCAACTGACTGAGCCGCATACTTTAAAAGCTCTTGGCCTGAGGGATTTCACTTTTAATTGCCTGAACTCAGTGTTAAATGAGATTCCTCCCCTGGGAACACTGACAGGTCTTGGCACACTCTCAACAGCAGGGACACATCAAGAAGAAATCAGGTGGTGTAGACTGTCCCAAAGGTTCAAGAGATAATCATGAACCAGGGCAAAGTTGAATGAGAAGCTTCATCACCTACAGAGGCCAATCCTTCAAGATTGAGAGAGAGAGAGAGAGAGCGAGAGCTGCTTTGTCTAATACATAGAAACACATGGGGGATCAAACAAAATGACACAGAGAAATATGTCCCAGATGAAAGAACAAGACAGAACCTCAGAAAAAGACTTTAATGATACAGAGGTTCAGAAATCTGATAAAGAATTTAAAGTAGTAGTCAATAAAGGTGATTGCCGAACTCAGAGGAAGAATGGATGAACACAGTGAGAACTTTATCAGAGAGAAAGAGAATATAAGAAAGGACCAAACAGAAGTCAGAGACCTGAAGAGAAAAATAACTGAGCTGAAATATGCTATAGGGGTTCAACAGCAGGCAGAATAACACATTAAAAGGCTCAGTGAGCTGGAAGACAAGGCATTGGAACTCATCCAGACTGAGAAGCCGAAAGAAAAAAGAATTCTTTTAAATGAAGAGACCTTAAGGGACCAAAAAGACATAAAGTAGAATTACATTCACATTATAGGGTTCCCAGAAGGAGAAGAAAGAGAGGGGCAGAAAATTCCCCTAACCTGTAGAGGGAAACAGACCTCCAGATCCAGGAATCCCAGAGAGTTCCAAGCAAGATGAACCCAAAGAGATCCACACCCAGACATGTTATAATTATAATTAAAATACTTAAAGACAGAATCTTAAAAGCAGCAAGGGAAAAATAAATTGTTACATACAAGGGCAACCCATTAAGGCCATCAGATTTTCGAGCAGAAACTTTGCAGACCAGAAGAGACTGGCAGGATGTATTCAAAGTGCTGGAAGGAAAAAACTTCCAACCACAAATATTTTACCCAGCAGGGTTATCATTCAGGATTAAAAGGAGAGATAAAGAGCTTTCCAGAGCTTTAGCTAAAGCTAAACCTTTCCAGAGCTTTCATCACTACTAAACCAGCCTTTCAAGAAATGTTAAAGGGACTTCTTTAAGCTACAAAGAAATAGCAGTGATTAATAACAAGAAAACCTGTGAAAGTAAAAATCTCACGAGAAAAACTAAATCTATAGTAAAAATAGTGGATTCATTCACTTACAAAGCTAGTATGGAGGTTAAAACACAAAATTAGTAAAATCAGGGGTGCCCGGGTGGCTCAGTTAGTTGAGTGTCAGACTTTGATTCAGGTCATGATCTCGCAGTTTGTGGGTTCGAGCCCTGTGTGGGGCTCTGTGCTGACAGCTCAGAGCCTGGAGCCTGCTTCAGATTCCGTGTTAACCTCTCTGTCTGCCTCTCCCCTGCTCACGCTCTGTCTCTGTCTGTCTCTGCTGCTGTATTATGTTTATCCAGTACACCCAGAACACCCTCTAGGATAGATCACATATTAGGCCACAAAACAGATCAGTAAATTCAAGAAGGTTGAAATCCTTTCAAACATCTTTTCTGACCACAATAGTATGAAATTAGAAATCAGTTATAAGAAAACTAGAAAAACTGCCAGTACATGGAGATTAAACAATGCATTACTGAACAGCTGCTGGGTCATAGAAGAAGTCAAAAGGTGAAAATACTTAGAAACAATTGAAAACAAACACAAATACCACAAACTGTAAGATGAGCAAAAGTGAGGAGAGAAGTTCGTAACGATACAAGTTTACCTCAAGAAACAAGATACATCTCAAACAATTTAACTTTACGTTTAAAGAAACTAGAAGAAGAACAAACAAAGCCCAAAGTTAGTACAAGGAAGAAGGTAAAGATCAGAGCCGAAATAGATGAGATAGGAGACTAAAAGGGTAATGGGAAAGATACCTGAAACTAAGAGCTGGTTGTTTGAAAAGAT
This sequence comes from Lynx canadensis, assembly GCF_007474595.2. Classification (NCBI taxonomy): domain Eukaryota; kingdom Metazoa; phylum Chordata; class Mammalia; order Carnivora; family Felidae; genus Lynx; species Lynx canadensis. The sequence goes on along the minus strand of NC_044319.2, from coordinate 62,957,997 downwards.
AAACAAAATAGACAAACCTTTAGGTAGACTCACCAGGAAAACAGAAGGCTCAAATAATGTCAGAAATGAAAGTTAAACTAATAGCACAAAAATAAGAAGGATCGTAAGAGACTATTATGAACAATTATTTGCCAATAAATTGGACAATCTAGGAGAAATGGATAGAAACACAATTTTCCAAGACTGAACCAAACATAAAGAAATAGAAAATCTGAGGAGAACAATTATTAAGATTGAATCAGTAATCAAAAACTTCCAAACAAACAAAAGCCCGGGGCAGATGTCTTCACTAGTGAATTCTACCGAACATTTGAAGATTTAATATCTATCCTTCTCAAACTCTTCCAAAAATTGAAGAGGAGGGAACGCTTTAAACTCATTTTACGAGGCCAGCATTACCCTGATGCCCAAGCCAGACAAGGACACTACAAGAAAAGAAAATTATAAGACAACACCCCTGCTGAACACAGATGTAAAAGTCTTGAACAAAATACTGGCAGACCCAATTCAGGAATACGTTAAAGTGATCATAGACTACAGTCAAGTGAGATTTATTCCAGGGATGCCAGTATGGTTCAACATCCACATTAATCAACATGATACACCACATTTATAAAATGAAAGATGAAAAATCATATGATCGCCTCAAAAGATGCGGTAAAAAGCATTGGGCAAAATTAAACATCTGCTTATAAAAACTCTAAACAAAGTAGGTATAGAAAGAGCAGACTTCAACGTAATAAAGGCCGTCCACAACAAACCTACAGCCAGTGTCCTACTCAGTGGCGAAAAGCTGAAAGTTTTTTCTCAAAGACCAGGAACAGGACAAGGATGCCCACCGTCACCACTTTTATTCAAAATAGTATTGAAAGTCCTCACCACTGCAGTTGGGCAGGAAACAAAAGGCATACACATTGAAAAGAAAGAAACAGAACTGTCACTGTTGGCAGACGACATAATACTGGGCCTAGAAAACCCTCAAGATTCCACAAAAAAAGGACTAGAATTAACGAATTCAGTGAAGTTGTAGGATACACAATCAGTAAACAAAAATCTGTTGTGTTTCTATACGTGAATAACGAACTACCAGAGAAATCAAGAAAATAATCCCAATTACAGTTACATCAAGGAGAATAAAATACCTCCAAGGAGGTGGAAGACCTTGCACTGGAAACGGTAAGACGTTAATGAGAGAAATTGAAGAAGATACAGACAGATGGAAAGATAGTTCATACTTAGGGATTAGAAGAATTCACATCGTTAACTCTCCATCCTAACCAAAGCAACCTACAAGTTTGGTGCCATTCCTATCAAAATGCCAATGGCATTTTTTCACAGAACTAGAACAAGTAATTCTACAATTTATGTGGAACCACAGGAGACCCCGAATACTCAAAGCAATCTTGAGAAAGTCCAAAGCCAGAGGTACCATGCTCCCTTATTTTTAACTGTACTGCAAAGCCGTAGTAGCCAAAACAGTATGGTACTGGCACAAAAACACGTGGGTCTGTGGAACAGAATCAGGAGCCCAGATACGAACCCTCATATGTGGTCCGTTAATTTTTGACAAAGGAGGCAAGAATATACAATGGGGAAAAGACAGTCTCTTCAGTAAATGGCGTTGGGCAAACTGGACAGCTACGTGCAGAAGAAGGAAACAGGACCATCATTTTATACCATATACAAAAATTAACATGGATTAAAGACTTGAAGACCTGAAACCATAAAACTAGAAGAAAATGTTAACATAAGTGGTAAACTCCTTGACGTCACTCTCGGTGATGTTTTTTTGGATCTAACTCCAAAGGCAAGAGAAACAAAAGCAAAAATAAGCAAATGGGGGGCGCCTGGATGGCTCAGTCAGTTAAGTGTCCGACTCTTGATCTCAGCTCGGGTCATGATCTCATGGTTCGTGGGTTCAGGCCACGTGTTGGGCTCCTCACTGACAGCACAGAGCCTGCTTGGGATTCCGTTTCTCCCTCTCTCTCGCTCTCTCAAAAAAAAAAAATTTTTTTTTAAAGACGTATGTATATTTATACGTATGATGGAATAGTACTCAGCCATAGAACAAATGAAATCTTGCCTTTTGCAACAACACGGATGGACTTAGTGGATGTTATGCTAAGTTAAATAAACAGACCCAAAAAGACATACTCCACTCATATGTGGAATCTGAAAAAATAAACGAAACCAAACCCAGACTCCTAGACAGAGAACAGACTGGTGATTGCCCGAGGGGGAGATGGGTTGGAGTGGGGAGCAAAATAGTAAAGGAAGCAGGAAGTACAAACTTGTAGTTCTAAAACAAGTCGTGTGGCTTTCATGTACAGCATGGGGAATGTAGTCAGTAATATTGTGTTAGCTTTGGTGACACATGATAACTAGATGTACTGTGGTGGTGACTTTGCAATGTATATAAATATCAAATCACCAAGTTGTACACCTGAAACTAATATTTTGTGTCCATTATACCTCAGTTTTGTTTTTTTTTTTAAGCTAAGCAAATTACTTAGTTGTCACCGCATAGTGGCAGGACTCCTAAAATTGAAGTGTCCAGAGCGACGGTCTTAAAGAATAGGTAAGGTTAGTCAGTGCCCACAGTTCTTCCTCTCTAGTAAAGTGGGAAAGAAGGAAATCAGCTCCAAGTGTAATAGAAGACATTTGCAATACTTGTAATGAGAAATCAGTCATCCATGGAGACTGTGTTAAAAATTACAGCAGGTAACCAACCAAGAGAAGTGGAGGGATGGAATCTTCCATTAGCTTTGAAATAGACTCACATCTGCTCAAGGAACTTAAAGTTGATAGGTTATTAGATCCAGTAGTTTTCAACTTTCGGGAAGTCATAGACCCCATTGAGAATGTGATTGGGGCCCTTCTCCAGAAAAATAAGCACACAGAACTTTGCATGCAATTTCAAGGAACGTATGGACTCCCTGAAGTCTGTACATTAGACCCTAATTTCAGACGCCCTGGATTAGCGCATTTCTGTAAATCCTAACCTGTGACACACTCCATGGCTCAGTGTTCCCAAACATAACAATGGAATCTGAAGATCAGATGTCAGACTCTGGATTTCCCTCCTCTAGATTAATAGTACTTGGCATACACAGTGTGAAAGTAAAACAAAAAAAGAAAAATTCTACTTTTAAATTCAATTCCTGGTCCTGGAGAAGCCCAGCGTGTAATTTCAAAAGTCACCGGTGGGCTGCGTATCATCTTCATAAACAGGTAGTAAGCTCAGCCCTTGCCCGATCCCCCTCCCAGCTCCGGATTCACAGGGGAAACGCTAACGGACGCGCAGGCATGAATTCCGCACTCACACACCTTCTAACTGCATTGCCGTGAATGTCCAGCTGGCCTTGGAAAGACTGTCCGCTTACAGTTCCCTCATCAGTTTTATGCCCGAGTTTCATTGACTTCAAGTTGGAAAGCGAGTACCCAGAATTACAAACCAGGAAATAACTTGGCTCTCTCCCTAAAATAAAGAGTTTTCATCCTCTTAGGAAGTAAGGGCATGTGTCTATATATTTTGAGCTCATGATGAGTTACCCAACACGTGTCAGGTAAGTGTGGCTCTGTGTGGTTTTCCTGTTCCCTCTGCAAATAGCCTCTAGTTTACCTGCAAGTCCTGTAGCACTCTCTCTAATCCCAAATGGGAAATGCACTTGTCTCTTGTACCAGGAATCAAGAACTCTGGGATGGGAGTCCCTTCACGCGGAAGGGGAGCGATGGGGACCTCTGGGCAAGAGCATCACTGTCATGTCTACAGCTTGTCTTTCCTGTGCTTTATGCTGCTAAGGCAGACCTTTAAACTCATAGCTGGGAATCTTAGCGAAATTAGAAACATGACTGATGAATGGGAGGCAAGTAGTCTCGGCCCAGGTCTCCTTGCCACCCACATGATAGGTTTGTTCTTTTGACGGTTACTCGTTCCCACTGTTGAAGGGGAAGGGAGCGCTTAAGCATTCTTGCCTCCACCCGCCACAGAAGTCTTCCTGTGATATCTGTGGACAGAAGCTCTGGTGTTAACTCGGCCACTGCTCCGAGACCTCACTGAACCGACGAAGGCGGTTTGGGAGCTGGAACCGAGGAGGACGGGCCATCTCAGCACCTAGCCCAGCCACAGCGCCGCTTGGTGACTGATGGAGTCCCTCTGTTCCCTTGAAAGCGTATTGACAGTTCACAGCCGTTAAAGCTTATTGATGTCTTTCTGGGACCGAAGCTGATGGCAGAATCGCACAGTCTGTTGAATATTGATTCCGTCTGTGTATTCCTTCCGCAGAGAACGTGATCAACGGGCAGGATTACGAAGTGATGATGCAGATTGACTGTCAGGTGATGGACACCAGGATTCTGCACATCAAGAGCTCGTCCGTTCCTCCTTATCTCCGGGATCAGCAGAGGAATCAGACCAACACCTTCTTTGGCTCCCCTCCTGCAGCCACGGAGGCAGCCCACGTCGTCAGCACCATCCCGGAGTCGTTACAGTAGTGATGTGGGGCTGCGTGGGAAAACAGTGGGACTCTGCCAGACCGCAGAGCAGGGAGAGATGCTCCTTCCTGCCTGCTTGGTGGCGAGCACAGAGCCGCCTCGCAGTGGGGTTCAAGGGAGTGGGAAAAGCTGTTTTTCACCATCTGCCCTTCCACTTGGAAAGCACTGAAATTCAGACTCGAGGGAGACGGCATTTCTCCAGTGGCAGCTGCCTCCCTGTCCTCCAGTGCTGCCTGGGGTGGACTGTTTCCTGTACTTTCTGAATTGCTGTCTCTTCTGTATTTCTGTTGTGTTTAAATAGTCATCTTTACAGTAAGATCCCCTTCCCTCCTCTGCCATTTCACTTCTTGATAAAGAGATTTTTATTTACAGCCGTGCAGCACGCCAAGTGTTTCCGCGGATGAGCGTTCCCGTTGACTTCATGCAAATCCGTTGCAGATATTGTGCTGATTGGAAAACAGATTTCAGAACCAGAACAGCCAAAACAACACCCCCCAAAAAGGTCAAAACAATGTGGAGCCTTAGGCAAAAGGGGGGAGAAAAAGACTCCCCATTGGGGAAGGTTGGTCTTTACCTGGGATTGTGGTTCAAACGTGACACTGAATGTGTTGGGCGCCACAGGGAGGGCGGCAGGTTGGAGAGGACAGAATGCGAGAGCGAGGTGGGCCGTGGGAGGAGGGGCAGCTCTGTGACCACACACGTGGAAGACACGGCAGGTTTTGATGCGATTGTTGGAGTTTAAGATTAAGCCACAACAATGCTGAGGCCGCTGAGCGTTAGCATCTGAGCCTGTACGCTCTCATTACTAGCCTGGTGCGGGTTCCTCAAGGACCCCGGGACAGATCCTTCACTTTTGCTGTGAATTCCCACCCACTACCCACCTTCTGCTGATAGTGACGTGAAGCAAACAGGTTTTCTTTTCTCTTGAGAACCGACAAGTACTTATTCCTTAAGACTATGCAGACAGGCGAGCTTGGATTCCTGTTTGGCCAGTGCCTCCCATAACTCGGCAATAATTTTCAGCTTCTCCAGGGGAAAGACAGTGAAGGAATTCACTTCTTTGTTCTCCCATATTAAAAAAAAAAAAAAAGAAGAAGAAGAAGAAATAGCCCTACCACGTTCCTTTGTATCTTATTGTACTTTGACTACTTTTCTTTTTCTCTCTGATGTTCTGCCTTCGGTTTCTCGACTGAGTCTTCCTTCTTCTCGTCCTGCGAAACTTTGCAAACACTGCTTCTCACCCTAATCGCCCGGGCCGCCTCTTCCTGCAAATCCTCCAGGGGACCGTGCGGCTGGGGCGTTGTCAGCCCGCACGGTCAGGCCTGGCTTCGAAATCTGAAGAATCGCTCAGGCTTCTGGCTCTGGACGGTGATGCCCCTCTGCCCGAGCTAGTTGGATGCTCTCCGAGGAAATCAGTTTAACTTGCGCGTGCAGTGTGGGGGAGAAGCGCCCTGCTGCCTGGGTACCCGGCCGTCTGGAGTTGGCCGTGATAATGAGCCTCGCTCTGCCCCACGCACAAGCCTCCCAGAGTCCGGGGCCATATCCCGGCAGGGACTGTCTTCCTGGGATGCTCCGGTTGGAACGGGCACCAGGACGAGAGGGCCGTGCCAACGAGACCCGCAGGTCACAGGAACGTCTTCTCTTGGAGTCTCTTCTCCGTCCCCGTGCCTTCCGTCCGTCGTGCAGATCAGCTGAGAAAGCAGCGGCGGCCGCGGCCAGTGGGAAGGTGACCTCGTTCCCCAGCCCCCAGCCTGCCGGAGCTGCCCACAAGGGTGGCCTGCGCGTGCACCTCCCCGTCTGTCCCAGCTCTCCCTACCCGTCCGCCGGCAGGTGGCGGTCATGCCGTCGGCACCCCCCCCCCAAAGGCCTCTCCTCCAGATGGACGTGCGGGAGGGACAGCAAGGAGTCATGACCTTCAGCGGCAGCCTGGGAGCCCCCCCCCCCCCACACTCCCCCTGCTGACCCTCCAGCTCCTCGTGGTTTCCTGGCCTTGACTTGGTGTTTGGAGACGAGGGAGCGGGTTTCTCAGGGTGCAGTTTCAGGAAGCGAGCGAATGGCCGCTGACAATTGCAAAGAAGTATTCCACCGTCCGAGTTTCCATCAAAGCCACTACTACTCCCTGGGCCCCACAGTGCTTTTGATCTAACACGTGTAAGGCTCCCCCCAGTGAAGGCTGTCGGGAAACAGCAAGCGGCTACACCTGATTCGTTAATACAGCAAGCTGGTGTTTTGGTTTAGTGTGCTGGTGAAATCGCCTCTGGGGGGTTGCAGCCAGGAGTTCTGCCCCCAGGATATATATGTGTACATATCATTTTAATTTATTAAGTTTTTAAGTGGGGTTTTGCAAGCTGGCAGGGACTTGGTTAAACTAGAGCGGGCAGTCCCCCCGGGAGGTACAGGACCCTGTTCCCCTGGGGCCCCCCCCGCCGCAGTCTTGGGAAGTGATGATGGGGACAGCCAGGAATGGTCCTTCACCTGGTGGCAAATCCCACGTTTTTAGGCTTTTAATGGAAGTAGGTGTTTCCCCGTGCGAACTGAGTCAGCCGTAGGGGCTCCTTCCCCCGGGGGGCGTTCAGCTCGCTCAGAACAGATACGCAGCTGGGTTGCAGTAGTAGGTGTAGACGGCCTCTTTCCAAAGTGAGGATTTGTACAAGGATCATCTCGAATCCAGTGTTTGCCAGGCTTGTAGTTGAGAAGCTTTACGTTAGATTATTGAGTGTCAGGGTTTGTCTTTTCACAAGTAAGAACCAAAAAAAATCTAACAAAACTTTTTTCTAAATGACTGCAGCCTCCCACCACCAAGTTGGCACGGCTTTGCCTTTTCTTGTTAGCAAGGAGTAGACACGGAGGTATTTGAAAGCAGCAATGTTCTGTGAGTCATTCTTGAATGTTCTAAATAAACATTACTTAGAAACAGACAAGCAACTTGGGATTCAAACTGATTTTTCTATCATTTTTAAAGAGACACCGTCCCGACTAAACCTTCCTGGCTGGACCCTTCCTGCCGGGCAGGAGCCCGGTCGTCACAGCAGTGACCCCGACAAGACAGCCGTTGCTGTGGCATTGGGGGTCCTGGACACTGAACGGCTGTCCAGCTCCTGCAACTTTTGCACTACTTTCTGACTCCTGCCATTTTCCTAAAGCTCAGGTTGTGAAACTCGGCAGAAAAATAGCACAGGGAAAAACCCGTATTCGACTTCGCGACACCGAAAAAGTTTCAAAGCAACTCCCACGTCAACTACCTATGAGGAGTGACCCCTTTTTTACTGACGAGCCAGAGTAAGACCCCCGTGCCCTCCAGTCCGACCTCCCGCAAGCTGTCCACCCAGGAACGCCCTCTCTCCACTGCGCACCGATGGGCCGACTCCGGGCTCCTACAGCAGATCCGCGGGAACCGAAGCTCCAGTGGAGCCTTTTATACTAGCTGCTGATTTATACGAACTAACCTCTCAAGTACGACTGCCGACGCCAGAATCGAGAGATGCTTATTACCACCTGTGCACCCCACGCTCTTAACCAGAATGTTAGTTTTGCCCATCCTGAGTCATTCTAATCTACAGAAAGTAGGATCTTTGCTGCTAATACGAACACTAATTACGTACGTTAAAAACAAGAATAAAGCCTAAAGAAAGGAAATGTGAGAAATTTTCGTTTCTACCCCTAGTAACATTTGGGGAGGGGGGCAGTTTCTGTGCCCCCCCCCACCCCCCACTCCTAGGGGTTATGGTCAACTTTTTATTTTCTAGGAAAACAGGATACTGGATTGTGCAGAAGGATGTTGCTGGAGTCCAGACGGAAGTATGCACGTAACAGAAATGCCGTGTTCTGTTCCCCCCAAACAGAAATCGGAACATACCCTGTTAACTTCTATTTCTAGTGACTAAGCTGAAAACAAAGTCTATTTTAGATAAGTCTAGAACTTTGAGCAGTTTGTTCTAAACAGCTGTGTTACCTGTCGGGTTATCTGTCAGAATGATCTGTATAAAAAGAAGGGCAGAGGCATCTTGATCGGGAAATTTGGTCCTGTGTGTGGATCGTGTCGTGGCTAGCCACTGGCGGATAACGGACACCAGTCTCGACGTAACGGTTTGCTCACTTTAAGCGTTAAAGGTGCAGCACATTAAAAGCCTCCATTATATTAGTTTGGGGAACCAAGGAGTAAATAAATCCTGGTCTGTCATTTGCCAAGGTCAACAAACAGCACACTGTGTTGCTTCTTGTGCCCAGTGCAGCTGGTGACCATTAATTAAACCCGGAGGCTTGAGACGGCCCCCACATGGGAACCCCAGAGAGATGAGCAGGTTGACTTTCACAGTGAATGCAGATTGGACCATTCCCCTCACCCTCGGCCCTAAATGCCAGGCCAGCCACCTGGATAAGAGATGAGGGGGACATAGAACGGTGGGTGAAAACCGCCACGTACATCTGGCCTTAAGACACCAATTACTTAGTTCTCGTCACGTTGGCAAGTGTGGTGGGGCTGAGACCCACGGTGCTTCACCCGAGCAGCCGTTAGGGCCCGAGGAGAGAGCGTTCACCAAGCCACATCAGCGGGTTTTCCTTCCAAGATCATGTCCACGCTGAACAAAGAACAGGTTAAAAGACGAGGGACGGGCTTCCATTCTCTCCAACAATAGTTACGTCGGTTCATGATGCGTAAATGACACCAGATTTATGTGCTTTTAAGCAAGTCTTTATAAGGCCATGCTTGTTCTTTGTCTAAGATTCAAATAAAGAACTTTTAAACCTGCCTTATTTTGTTCTGTATAGACCAAGAAACAAGACCCCAAATGAACCTTCAGTGTTAAGTGATTAGTTATGAGAAGGGAAACCCAAAGGGTTCCGTGGCCTGTTACTGTTTAGGTGGAAACAGAACACTTTTCCACTCTCCACCCCCACCCCCCACGCTGCCCCCCAGCCTCGTTAAGTAAAAGTTTCCTTTATTGTGTCCAAATATTTCAACTACAATCTTACTAAGGAAAAAAACTCGCCTAAGAACTCACACTTTGTCCTACATCAACAAACTGGGTCACTCAATCCCATCAAAGGCCTCCTCCCGGTTTGGAGCGACAAGTGTCCCCGTGCACGGAGACAGTCGCTGAAAAGCGACGGCAGCGGGTCCATCCGGGGGTCGTTAGCGCAGGCGCTCACTGAGCGCTCGGCATATGCTTCAGACGACACCTGAGGCTCGTCAGTCCTGCTGTCCCGTTTCGGTCCTCCCAACAACCCGGTCCCGATCGCGGCCACGTGACTAGGAAGCAGTGTAGCCAGTATTTGGACCCAGGCAGTCTGCTCCAGCACATGGATTCTCGGCCACCGTATTGTTTCACCTCCGGAGACACAGATCCCATATAGGTCCTGCCCTGCAAGGCTCACAGTTGGCCTGTGAGGCCAGAGACGGAAACGCACAGAGTAACGTCAGGGTTCTCCTAGGGGCAAAACTCCGTGTGGTTCCAAAGACATTCGAACAGACTTCTTGGGCAAGTGAGACCCAAGGCCCCTTTTCCGCCGAGAAAGCAGACCCTGGAGGACGGGCTGAGCGGCAGAAAAGAGGGGTCGAGCCACATGGCGCGGTGTCTGGGTGCTGCAGCTCCGGAAGAGGAGTCATGAGAGGGCTCCCTGGTGGCGGGGAGTCAAGAGGACTTTTACAAACCGTAGCACTAAAATGTAAATGCTCTTGGGGGCACCGGGGTGGCTCGGTCGGTAGAGCGTCCAACTTTGACTCGGCTCGTGATCTCACGGTTCGTGAGTTCAAGCCCCGCCCCAGGCTGCTGTCAGTGCAGAGCCTGCTTTGGATCCTCTCTCTCTCTCTCTCTCAAAAATTAATAAACGTTAAAGATAATTGATTCATTAACTAACGTAAATGCTTTTTCTGCCCGAGCCCTCAGTAAAGCCTGCTGCGCGCACGGCGCCGTGTCTGTGGTTCGGCGAGCGACGTCGCGGAGGGTGCGGCGTGGGGCGACCGGTGACAAGTGTGTACGCGGGACAGCAGAGAATCCAAAATCGAGGAGTCCGTGAAGCCCCAGGGGTGAACAGGGAACCAGAACTTCGCCACCAAATCCTTACGGGATCGTCCCCTGGGACCTCCCACTGTATGTGGGATTCGGGTTCCGGCCAAGTTTTGGATCTCGGAGGATAACCACGTGGCCACTCGCCCTGTTAGCCACAAAGGATGCAGCCGGCGATGAAGAAGAGAGGAAGAAACCGAGCCACGTGTCACGGGCAACGAGGGCGTTGAGGCGGGTTCAGGAGAGAGGGACGACAGCTGAGAGCCTGTGACCTCCGACAACGCCGGCGGGTTTTCCACAGGCCACTTCCCTGCAAAGCCACATACTCCGTGCTGGTTGTGGGTGGAGCACACGGGGGGCTACCACCCTGCTTCTCCTGCACCTCAATCCCCGGGGTCTCCACCCCAGGTGAGCCACCGGCGGGGTGAAGACCAGCCTGGTGCTCCTGTGATCGAAAGCCCCAGGCTCAGCTGACCTTCCCACCCTGCTCATGTCCAAGAGCCTAAGCGGGACGTTGGGCCCCGTCCCCAGGGTGCGTTCAGTGCCTACTCCTTGGGTCGCAAGTTCTGTCTTTACAAAGTTTTCGCTGCGGGATTCACGTCGTGTGGATGTAGACCTGAGGCGGGAAAGGATGCTTCTGTAAGAGATCACGGATCTCCAGATGCAAAACTGGATCCAGAAGTGAAGGACAGATCTAGAAAAGAGACGCCAGCCACATGGCCACCATATTAAGAAACGGGTCATCTGGGGGGTGCCTGGGTGGCTCAGTCGGTTAAGCGGCCGACTTCGGCTCAAGTCACGATCTCACGGTCCCTGAGTTCGAGCCCCGCGTCGGGCTCTGTGCCGACGGCTCGGAGCCCGGAGCCTGTTTCGGATTCTGTGTCTCCCTCTCTCTGACCCTCCCCCGTTCATGCTCTGTCTCTCTCTGTCTCAAAAATAAATAAACACTAAAAAATTTTTTAAAAAAGAAAGAAATGGGTCATCTCGTAAGAGTAACTATCGGCAGCACTGTCACTCCTGGAAACTGCGCGTGTCGACGGGGGACCCGGCGAAGCTAACAAGCAGAACGTACTGTACGGTCCTCCCAGTTGTTGACGGGCATAGCCCCGTACCGGTGGGCATCGGCTGGTTGCAAAGGGAGACCCGAGAGCCCCCAGAGCCATCCCGATCCTCCTTTCCTCGGCGTCCTGCCTGACTTCCACGGCCTCCAGGCTTATCCACGCGACCTGAGCTTCCAGCGCGACTTGCGTTCTTGGGGCGCGTTTCCGCACAGCCAGCGGGCGAGAGGGTGCGACCCCAGAACTGAAAGTCCGCCGCAGATTCTCAGGGTTGGCCCAGACCTGTCCCATGGATCTGTGGGAAACCGTACAGATGAACCAGACGATCCCCTCGCCCCCAGAGGCGTGGGAATGCTGTCTCTTCCGTGGGTCTGTGTGGTCGCCCTGCTGTTCCCACGGAAGAGTAAAGATAACTTCCAGGACGGGGGCAAGATTTGTGGACAGCCTGAAAAATGAGCTCAGACGCACAACAGCTGCTCCCGGGAGAGCGCTGGGGTCGAAGATTCGTTGGCCGGTGTCTTTGTCGTGGCCGCAGGGCTCACCCACTCACTTGGCTGCCGGTCCTGAGATCCAAACGATGCGCTTCCCCACGTGGTCTCTGACTTCCCGGCGGTGCTGGAATTCTCCTCCGCCAAGCGACTGGTGCACAGCAGACCCGCACGCTGCCCCCCTCCGGCCTGGCAACCCTCGCGGAAGACGGACTCGCAGCGGCCCCCGCACCCCCAGCCCGGCCGCTTCCATCAGATCCTCGGCAGGAGGGCGACTCGAAGTTCATCCTAATTGGAACAGTATGAGCAGCGAAGGTGCCGGAACATTTAGCCTCTCGTTTCGCGGCTCTAGGGGTCACGGCTCAGGCGAACGCGACTAGAAGCGCGTTCCAGCGAATTCCGTCTCCCCCGGATCCATAACCTGGTGCAAGTCAGCAAAGCGTGAACAGTCCGAGCAGGGGAAAATCTACGCTTAGGAAGACAGCTGGGGGTCTCGGGGCCTCCCGTAGCAGCATCTGGCCCTTCTCCTTCCCAGACTCCCCCCTGCAACGGCCTGTGTGTGCCCGTCGCCCCCGCGGGGCGGTGCGGTCCGGGAGGCCGGGAAGCCGGGCTGCGTCCAGGCCACCAATGCCACGGCGTGCTTGGAACGTGCCACTTGGGAGCACCTCAGGCCGACCCGGCACTTCTTGGTCGAGCTGAAGGACGGAGCGGTTGACCAGGCCACAGACAGACCCGGTCTTTCCAGCGGACGGGACGAACCGGCACCTGTCGCTTGCGGCGGCACATCCTCGCTACGTCGCCCCCCCCCACCCCGGGGCAGGCGCTCGCGGAGCCTGGGCCACGCGGGGCCCCGCTGCCCCGATGTTGAGGCGGGACCGCAAGCGACACGCGAGGGCCCGCCTTCCCGCGGCAGGGGCGGCAGCCGCAGCCTTCCTCCTCGCTTTTCGACTCCCCCCGATGCCGGTCCGCGGCGAGCGGCAGGCGAACCCGGAGAGAGGCCGCGGGCTGTGGCTCTGCAAGCACGGTCCCCGTCCCACGGCGGCAGCGGCTCTTTGGGGTCCGCTACAAATGCAACCTCTCTGGCCCCAGCCCAGACCCACTGAGTCAGACGCCGAGCCTGGGCCCTGCAACCCGCGTCTCGACGAGCCCTCCAGAGGACTGTGGCAGGAGTTTGGGAACCACGCGTAGATGCCACGTAGAGGCTGGGGGGGGGAGACCGCCGGGCGTCCGCTGGAGCCGGACCTCCCCAGGCCGCCATCGCTGGGGCCTTATGGAAACACCGGGAAAGATGTTCCCGTTGTCACTCCCTTTCTGGGAGTCCACGGGGGTCACATCTTGAACATCCCCAGCCTCGCACCCCCGGTGGCATCACCTGCCCCCCTCCCTGCTGTTGGTGGCCCGGCTGTCAGCCGGGGGTTGGGCATCGGGGCTGCGCAGAGGGGCCTCCGATCATGGGGGTGCACCCGCTCCGTCAGCAGGCCCAGGGCTCGGGCTACACCCGGGAAAGGCACACGGATCTCCCGGGGACCGAGCTCCTGGGGGTCCCCCCCGCCTGGAAGGGAGAAGTCTCCTGGGCCACCGGAAACCCTCCCCGGGGCAGGGAAAAACTCTGGGCACCCCAGCAAGAATGCCCTGGCCCCGCCGGCGACACGTGACGTGCCCCCTCGTCCCCATCCGTCACCGCTCCGAAGACAAGGTGGGCCGGCTGAGGCTCTGACCCCTTCGATACAGCGCCGTGTTCCTGCTTCTCAAACTCTGCGCACTGGAATCACCCGGGGACCTTTCAAAACGGCCGCTGCCCGGCTCCCACCCTCAGACGTCGTGACTTCACTGGTACAGGGTGTGACCCGGCCGAGGGTGGTGCCGCGGACCCCTGCCCAGGTGGTTCCTACGTGCGGCAAAGTCCGGGGACCCACGACCGGTGTCTTTCGAGGCCAGGCCCTCACTCGTGTTCTGATGTCTATGGAGCAGCGGGAGGGGGGAGCGGGGTTCCAGGGACGAGGAACAAACGTGTCCGCGTCATCAGACAGAAGCGAGACTTAGCAAAGAGCTGGTAAAGAAGAGAGGGGGAGCAGGGAGGGCTGGGGGGGCTGGTGAACATTGGATTCACTTGCGGAGATGATGTCACACATTCCCCCGTGATGCTAGAACTGGGGAAACGCATGAAAATAACCATGGCTGTGAAAACGGGGCTTTCTGTGAAATGGCACATTCTTGGAAGGAGCGGGAGCGGGGAGGGGGAGGGCCGGGCCAGAGGGGGCGCCGGAGGGAGACTGGCTCCCGGCCTCCAGAGAAGGGGGGGTGGACATAACGAGGGATGGTTTGTGCCATTGGCCTGAGGGATGGTGCGGGAGGACAGCTGCTGACCAGAGGAAGCTGAAGCCCCAGAGGGAAGAAGCCAGGAGGGAGAGGAGGAATCGGTGCTAAGAAAACACACGGACTTAAGGGCGCCCGGGTGGCTCCGTAAAACATCCGACTCCGGCTTGGGTCATGATCTCACCATTCGCGGGTTCGAGACCCACGTCTGGCTCTTTGCTGACCGCTCGGAGCCTGGAGCCTGGAGCCTGCTTCCGATTCTGTGTCTCCCTCTCTCTCTGCCCCTCCCCTGTGCGCGTGCTCTCTCTCTCTCTCTCTCTCTCTCTCTCTCAAAAATGAAAAAACATTAAAAAAAAAAAAAACGCACCCAGCTCCGGGCCGCGTGGGGGGCTCCCATGACAAGGCTGAGTGGCCAGCTTCTCGCCCTGCAGCCCCTCCGGAAGGGACGAGACACAGCAGAGGGCAGTGCACCCCTTCAGGAGGGCACTGGGCTCCAGGCCAAGGCCACCAGGAAGCCAGGCCCGAGGCAGGTGGGCGAGTCCCGGGCACAGGCGTCGGGGCTCCTGTGTAGGGGTGCAGTCCCCCTCATTCTTAGATCTCACCCTTCCCTCCGGGAGAGCCATCCACATGTTAAGTCACACGGAGAAAAATGCCCTGCAGATAAAACCAAATCACACAGGCTCTTAAATTCCCAGGTGAAAGGCTTTCTGCCTGCTCTGTGCACTCAGGAGACTTCCCGAGCCCCGGAGTGACTGCGACCCACGCGCCTGTGACGGCCGTCTGCTGGGTAAACGTGCCAACCGGGCTGCACGATGTGACGTGGCCCCCGAGATGCGCCCTTTGGCGTGTCCCGAGAGGTGGGCAGGCGGGTCCCCTCCCTGCCGGTGTGACGGCCGGGAGCAGCGGGCCCAGAGACCCCGCCACCCCGTCTGGGGGTTCATGCTCTCCCCACAGGGCTCCTTCCGGAGGGTGTCAACAGAGACGCTGTTGGGGCTCCAGGAGACGCCGTTTGGGGTTCTTGGAAACCGATCTCAACGTCAAGTGCTTCGAGATGCTGAATGTCCTTCCCTAGCCGGCGCTCCTCCTCCCTGGGCACAGCCTCGCCAGGCCAGGCTGCACGCCCCCACCCCCACACCACCGGAGCCTCCGCCCCAGCCGTCCCCTTCCCCTGGGGCATCTCGCCAGCCAGCTCCGAGGTGCCCCGGGATCCGCACAACCTCTGAGCGCCTCGGGGACTCTGGTCAGCGGTTTCCTGTGGGAGAGAGGCCACGGCCTCGGCTCTCCACTTACTGGAAGGCCTCCCTCTCCCCTCTCTGCCTCCCGTCCACCCTGACCACCGGCCTGGCCTTGCAGAGGAACAGAAGTGGACTGGCTTCCCCGGGGGGCAGAATGGCAGAAAGCCTGGGGGCTGTGACCCGCCGCTGGCCCTTAGTTTTCAGGGGAGGGGAG
This sequence comes from Lynx canadensis, assembly GCF_007474595.2. NCBI lineage: Eukaryota > Metazoa > Chordata > Mammalia > Carnivora > Felidae > Lynx > Lynx canadensis. Next base: position 62,942,184 of record NC_044319.2, on the reverse strand, counting down.
GGGAGGGGAGGGGAGGGGAGGGGAGAGGAGAGGAGAGGAGAGGAGAGGAGAGGGAGGGGAGGGGAGGAGAGAGGGGAGGAGAAGGGGAGAGGGAGGAGAAGGAGAGGGGAGAGGAGGGGAGAGGACAGGAGGGGAGAGAAGAGGCGGGGAGGGGAGGGGAGGGGAGAGGGAGAGGAGGGGAGGGAGAGGACAGGAGGGGAGAGAAGAGGAGGGGAGGGGATGGGGGAGAGATGGGAGAGGAGGGGAGGGGAGGGAAGGGAGGAGGAGAGAGAAGAGGATGGGGGAGGGGGAGGGGAGGGGGAGAGGAGGGGAGGAGAAAGAAGAGGAGGGGAGGGGAGAGGGGAGGGGAGAGGAGGAGAGAGGAGGGAGAGGACAGGAGGGGAGAGAAGAGGAGGGGAGGGGATGGGGAGAGATGGGAGAGGAGGGGAGGGGAGGGAAGGGGGGAGGAGAGAGAAGAGGATGGGGGAGGGAGAGGGGAGGGAGAGGAGGGGAGAGGCGAGGAGGGGAGGGGAGAGGGGAGAGGAGGGGAGGGGAGAGGGGAGAGAAGGGGAGGGGAGAGGGGAGAGAAGGGGAGGGGAGAGGGGAGAGGAGGGGAGGAGAGAGGAGGGGAGGGGAGAGGAGGGGAGGGGAGAGGAGGGAGAGGACAGGAGAGGAGAGGAAGGGAGAGAAGAGGAGGGGAGGGGATGGGGGAGAGGGGGGAGAGGGGGGAGGGGGAGGGGAGAGGAGGGGAGAAAAGAAGAGGGGAGGGGAGGGAGAGGGGAGGGGAGGGAGAGGGGAGGGGAGGAGAGGGGAAGGGAGAGGGGAGAGGAGGGGAGGGGAGAGGAGGGGAGGGGAGAGGAGGGGACTCCGGGGTCAGGAGCCCATCTCCTGCAAAGTGGCAGCGTGTAGGACAGTGTGTCCGACAAGAACGCCATAACCCCCAGGGTGTCCCCGTGAAGGCCGTCTTTTCTGGAAATCCAGCACGGAGGGCGGTGGCCTGTCCGTAACAGGAGACACAGAGGAGTCAGAACTCGGCTAAGGTCCTTAAGGAGGGGGTTCCGCTGCCGACAGAGCGGCTGGAAGGGTCAGCTGACCAAGGGCAACCACCGCCTGCGGGTCAAAGGTCCTTCTGTGCAACCAGAATGGGGCCCTCTGGTGACAGCCTGCCTGTCAGCCCGTCACGTCAGGCCACCACTCTGAGCCAGGCCCCGGCCGAGCCTGGACAGGCACCCAGAGGCAGAGACGTCCTCCAGCTGCAGCCGGGCTGGCCGGGGACACGCATGCAGGCCTCAGTGGCTGGGAGGCGGCCAGATGCGGTGCGGGCTGGGACACGGGTGAAGAGGGCGGAGGGGATGGGCGCTGTGCCCAGTGAGCCCGGGAGGCCTTCCGGAGGGAGGTGGCTTTGGGCAAGGCCATGGGCGGGGGGGGGGGGGGGGGGGGGAGAATTCACTCAGGTAGTGCTGGGGGGGGGGGGCGGGGGATCACCTGCCAGGGCCTCCTCGCAGGGGAAGGAACAGCCTGAGCAGAGGCAGGAAAGGTGAGCTCCAGCCGGCGTGGCCTCCGCGTGGGAGGCCTTTCGTGCCCAGGGGGAGCCAACTCGGCTGGTAGGTAACTTCCTGGATCTCAGAGCACCACTTTGACGCAGAGATTGGTTCTGGACAACCCCAACTCGTCCCTTGACCTTGGATGGCTGTCTCTCAAGAATACCATGCTCGGAGGAGTTTCCTAGAAAGACCGAAGGGTCAACCTGCGAAAAGGGAGTCTGTGCTTCGCTGAAAGTCAAGAGCGTCGCTGTTCTCCAACAACCGGAAGGCGCCGCGTGGCCCTCAGACTCACTGGGCCCAGCGGCCCTGGGGTCCAGGGATGCCTTCCACAGCACTTTTGACAAGAGTCCTGGGCTCTGAAGGTCTGGAGGGGCATCTCAGGGGCCCTTTGACAAGCGGCAAAGCCAGCGGAGCTAACCGTGATCGAGACCTTCTCTCCAGCCGGGGCTGGTGGACGAGGGGAGGACGCGCTCTCATGAACGGGGGAGCCGGGCCGGCCAAGGGGTCCGAACGACGAGACACAGCAAACGAGGAGCACTCAAGCTCAGGGGTCTCACTGAGGCCTCTTAGGCAGAGGTGGGGGGTGGGGCACACACAAGATGCGTGGGCAGAGGACGGACGGTTCCTGAATTCTCTGTCTCGGTCCAGAAACGACTGTGGTACCTCCCCCCACCCAATGTCCGCCGGGGCACCTGCTGTGTCCTTACAACCACTGTCCTGTGTCTGAGCGCCTAGGAGCCAGAGATCCCCGATGAGAGCGCCCTCCCCTCCGGGTCTCCGGGCTCAGGCAGGAAAAGGCAGCTTGTCATGGAGCGAGGAGGGAGGAGGGATGAGGGAGGAGCGGGGTTCTTCTGAGGGCAGCGGGCGGACTTGGACTTCCCGGCTTCCTCTCCAGCCCCGAAGTGAGGCTGCTATGTGACTCTGGGAAGTTCACCAGTTTTCCGGCCCGTTCCTGGCACCTGCTGCTGTTGGCTGCATTTAACCCCCCCCCCCCCCAGGCACTACCAAATTTTCCTTGGTGCTCCCAGGCCAGGCCACCTCCTCCAGAGAGAGAGCTCAGCTGAGGTCACATGGAAAATAACCCCGAGGAGAGCCCTGCTCCGAGCTGCTGTAGCTGATTTCCCTTTGCCCTCCCTCCCTCCCTCCCTCCCCTACCCCACACACAGGGAACATCCCCACAGGTCACATCACATGCCCCTACGCATAGGGGTGCCGTGCAGTAAACGTTTGATACGACTCGTTTGCATCTGGCGACTCTGGGAGAGCTTGACAAGTACAGAACTCCAGGGACACCATGCCACGAGGCGTGTGTAACTGCTGGCTTCCAGACGACAAGCCCTTCCAGTGGGAAAGCTCACGGGGCAGATGAACCTTGCTTTACACCAGAACACATTCCTGAAGAGTCACAGATCATCGTTTCTGCTCTGCCTTATGCCAGGAAAACAAAACACAAAACCACAGCAAACACGAAGACGGCGAGTTAGAAAACGGAACATTAGAAACAGAAAACAGAAAAAGATGCTCAACATCACTCAGCACCGGGGAAACGCAAACCAACGCTGCAAGGAGCGGTCATCTCTCACCTGTCAGAACGGCCGGAATCAACCACACGAGAAACCAGCGTTGGCGAGGATGCGGAGAAAGGGAACCCTCGTGCGCTGCTGGGGGGAATGCTAATTGGTGCAGCCACTCTGGAAAACAGTGTGGAGGTTCCCCCCAAAATTAAAACTGGAACTGCTCTATGACCCAGCAATTTCACTACTAGGTATTTATCCAAAGATACAAGGACGCCAACTCGAAGGGGTACTCGCACCCTTATGTTTATAGCAGCGTTATCTACGACGGCCACGCTATGGAAGCAGCCCAAGGGTCCATCGACTAATGAATGGATAAAGAAGGCGTGATAGGGGCGCCTGGGCGGCGCAGTCGGTTAAGCGTCCGACTTCAGCCAGGTCACGATCTCGCGGTCCGTGAGTTCGAGCCCCGCGTCGGGCTCTGGGCTGATGGCTCGGAGCCTGGAGCCTGCTTCGGATTCTGTGTCTCCCTCTCTCTCTGCCCCTCCCCAACTTGTGCTGTCTCTCAAAAAATAAATGAAAAAAAAAATTAAAAAATACATATATAAAATAGAACCGGGAGAGAGTCAAAGACAGCATGGACGCCCTAAGACTCCAATGTGCTCGCTACAGTGAGACACAAGTTGGCCGTAAACTCCCCAGCAGCTAGCATGAACAGAGAAATTCGATTAGTTTCCCAAAGCATCACGTACACACTGAGCTTTGGGACACGGAGTCCTATTTCAAATCCGTGAGTGGAGCTGCTATTCAAGAAGATGTTTGGGGGGGCGCCTGGGTGGCGCAGTCGGTTAAGCGTCCGACTTCAGCCAGGTCACGATCTCGCGGTCCGTGAGTTCGAGCCCCGCGTCAGGCTCTGGGCTGATGGCTCGGAGCCTGGAGCCTGTTTCCGATTCTGTGTCTCCCTCTCTCTCTGACCCTCCCCCCGTTCATGCTCTGTCTCTCTCTGTCCCAAAAATAAATAAACGTTGAAAAAAAAATTAAAAAAAAAAAAAAAAGAAGATGTTTGGGGCGGACTTGTGGGTTCGTTTTTTGTCTTTGCGGGGCAGCCCTTCATTTAGGGGAGAGGCCTTTCCTCACTTGGTGTCATCAGGGTGTGGTGTCAGTCACAGAATCCCCGCCCCCTTAGGGAGGCAGGCTGTGGACCCCGGCTCACCCATCACATCGGACCCTGGACCCTCTCCGGGACATCTGCGACCTGAAATGGAGACACCTGGGGGCCACAGGTGGTTAAAGCCGAGTCTGTCACGAGAGCATCTCCAGACGACTCCCGCATCCAGCGACGCAGAGCCCCAGACCTGACCTCATTCTTTCTTTCCCATATCTTGAGTTTCCAGGTTTTCCTGGAGTCTGTGAACTTCGCAGATTCTTTCCAATAAAATCTTTTTCGTTCAAGCTCACGAAAGTCTTTCTGTTGCTGACAGCCCACAACTCCTAAAGACACGGGTGCCAATGAATTCACGCGGAATAGGAGAATGCTCTCAGAGAGCAAATACTCATCTTGAGTCGTCTTCTTAGAAAGTCACAACCCGGGACCTTTCATTTGCACGCACAGCGTTCGGGGCTACTGCTGCCCTGTCTGGGGAATTGGATGAGGCCCCCTTTGGCGGTGGGGGGACCTTGAAGACGGTCTGAGTGTGGAGGAGAGGAGGGGGTGGTGGGGAAGGTATTCTAGAAGGGCAGAACCTCGGGGTGTTACAGGAAGTGGGTGGGAGCTTTCGGCCCGGCCCCAGGAGACACTAGACCCCACGTTCCCGAGACGGGGCCAGACCGCGTGCTGTGTTCTCCAAGGCGACGTCCGGAACTGGGTAGAGACTTTTAAACTCTTCACCCACATTAAAAGTGCAAAATAAAAACGCAGTTGGACTTTTTTCAAAGGGGATGTTTGAGGAGGATTCCTTGGGAGAGAGCTTCTTGGATCCCTACTCTTTCCCTGGGGTGGGGCGAGCCTGCCGGTCTCCTCAAGGCTAAGCGGGGAGAGCGTTAGGTGGACCCACTGAGACACTTCATCCATGTCCCTTATAGTTTGGGGGTCACAGCGGATGAGTGACTAACTCCGTTTGGGGTAGGCTGGGAGGGAGGGAAGGTAGGCTGGCTGTTACGTTTCAGCAAAGATTACTTAATGGGGGCAACCGCTTCCAGGCTTGGGCAGGGCAAATGGGTTGGACATTGTCTGCGGACCAGATATGGCCACACGTGGGGTCTCTTGGGTCTGGTGTAGAGGGACAGTGATTTTAGCAGAATGCTGCTGGAGGGTCTCACGAAACTCCCAGGGGCAGGGGAAGGGGTGGGCAACCAGGCAGCACGGGGACGCTTTCGTCCACATGAAAAGCAAAACAAAAGTTGCTTAATGATCATAGCCCTGGAGGCCCTCCTATCAGCCTGACAGTCACAGGGACATCGTCAAAGCAAGATCTGTCAGCAGTGGGCTCGACAGGTTTGTGGGAGGGGACCCAGGAAGCAGGTGGAACTGGTATAGGGTGTTTGCGAGACGCCATCACGGGATGGGGAGGCTGGAGAAGGTCAACGGCCGTCGTAGGGCGGACGTGGAAAATACCAAGAGCCAACGGCACAGCATCACCGTGAAGTCTTTGTACCAAAAATACTGAACCTGGATGTCATCAAACCTCTAGCCCTAACTTCTAGTTTAAAGGAAAAACAGAGGAGAGAGAAACAAAAGAAACGTTTGAAGGAAGCAGTCAGGTCATGTCAGCAGGGGATATTCTGCCGAAAAACCAACATCGTTTCTTCAGCAAATCGACGGCAGGAACGGGAAGGGGCAGAAGAGCGGGGAACAAATCTGGACTAAAAGAGATTTGACAACAATTAATACCGGGGCGCCTGGGGGGCTCAGCTGGGTAAGCGTCCGCTTCGGCTCAGGTCACGATCTCACGGTTCGTGGGTTCGAGCCCCGCGTCGGACTCTGGGCTGACAGCATGGAACCTGCTGGGGATTCTCTCTCTCCACCCCTCCCCCACTCAGGCTCACTCTCTCTCTAAAAATAAACAGATTTTTTTTTAAAAAGGGTCCTCGAGCTTATATCCCAGGGAAGTCCAAAAGGAGAGCAGACTTGAGGAATCAAGGACTTTAGCTTTGGGGGGTGATAGCGGCCGGTATTTTTCACTTAGGTTCCTCGCACTGCCTTGTTTGAACCTTCCGCGAACGCTCTCCCCATGCAGGTGGAGGGTGCTCCTGTTTACAGAGGGCAGCCAGGCTCAGAGAGGCTGACTCCAGGTCACGTGAAGGCCAAGTAGGGGAGCCAGGACTCACGCCAGGCACTGGGACAGTTCCCTCCAGCGGACATCCGGCTTCACCGCGTGGCAGCCGTCGGGGAAGGCGGTGCTGGGTCGGCCTCAGGTGCGGCGGCCTCACTGAGCGCCCCGAGGTCTGGGCCGTCCCGCCCCCCCCCCCCTGCTGCCAGCCTCCGGAGGTGTGCCCGCTGAGCCCCTCACCGTCTTCTGCCTCCGCCCAAATGTCCCCTCATCGCACAGACGGTCCCCGAGCTGCCTTTACAAACAGCCACGCCCTCCCCTTCTCCCATTTTTCTCTAGCTCCTTTCCCTGCTTGGGATTGGTGCCACCTGTCACCTTACACAGAAACGCATTTCCTTCTCCCTCCCGCTCTAGAACAGAAGCACCGTGAAGTCAGGACTCGGCCAGCCCCGGAGGCTCCATGAATATTTATCGAACGAATACATGCGCACACACGAATAAATGAATGTAAAAAGAGGGATGTTAGTCATTTCTTTCTCTACTTGAGAAAATCACGCTGCTGGGAAGTACTGTAATGGGGGGGGGGAAGCACACTTGACCCTTAAACAACACGGGTTTGAACGGAGGTGCATTTTTTCCGATACAATACAGCACTGCCCATGTATTTCCCTTACGATTTCCTTAACATTTTCTCTTCTTTGGCTTCCTTTACTGTGACATACAGCATAAAACGCATATAACATAGCAAAAATGTGTTAATCCACTGCGCTATTGGTAGGCTATTAATAGCTATGTTTTGAGGGAGCCAAAAGTTATAGGTGGATTCTCAACTGCACGGGGTGGGGGGGGTCCTACTCCCGCCCCCCCCCCCCCCCCCGTGCTGTTGGAGGGTCGAATGTAAATCTGTCTTCCCGTCACTGTCGCTATCCAGAGGTGGCAGAGCCCAGAGGAGACTCAGCAGGTTTGAAAGCCGGAAGGCCCCCCCCCACTTCTACAGGTGAGGGGAAGGCCAAGGTCAGAACTCACCTGGCCGTTGCTCTCTCTGCAACCATCTGAGAAACTCATTCTCTGATTCTTCACGTTTCCAAAGGTGGATCCCATGATGAGGAAGCGGCCTGGGGAGTCCTGCCTGAGCTCAGGGAAGCCGCTTCCGACCACCCGGCCTCGGGCCGGGGTCACGCTCCCCATAGGCCCGACCACCTTCCTCTTCGTCCTCCTTCCGGCCTGTGGGAGCTGAGCTGCCGCCCACCTGGCCCCAATGGGCCGTGGGGCCCGAGGGTAATGAGCTCACACACACGAGCTGCAGCTGGCACCCCAGGCGCCGGTCCTCGAGGCTCTTGGCTGGAGGGCCAGCGGGCGAGGACGCCCCACGGAGGGGCCGGGAGAGTGCCGCTCGGGTGCGTGGCCAGGTGTTTCCAGGCCGGAGAGTCAGCGAGGGGGCGGGGACGTGCCCTTCGCACCTGCTGACCACCTCCCCCCGGGGCCCCGGACCGCGACGTGACCAGTCAGGGCAGCCGCTCCCCCGGCCCAGGCAGCACCACTGTCCCCTCCCACCTAGAGGCTTCTCAGGCCAGGGCCCGGCTGGGCAGGGGGATGCGGCCTGTGTCCCGGGATCCCGCGCCCCCAACTCGCGAGCTGGGCCCCTCGGAATTAACTCTTTGGCACCACAGCTGGGCCCTGACCGAGCCTCCACCCCTCCTGACTGCCCCCGGTTGCCGGTCCTGTCGCCCGGCCCCGAAGGCCACCCTGTCCCGGAACCCTGGGGTCTGAGGCCTTTCCGGACACCGCAGGGCAGGCCAGCTTTGAGGTTAGGGCCGAGGCTTGGACAGGAAGCAGCCCGGGGAGCCCTGGCATCGTGAGGACAGCAGCAAAGAGCCGAGGCCAAGGGCGAGGCATAGGTCACAGGGGACAGATATCCCGCACTGGACTCGGCCGGCCGCCCAGCGGAGAGGTCGCCAGGAGTGGGTGGTGGGACGGGCCCCGGTCCAGCAGGCTGGCAACCGTCAGCACGTCACTTTGCAGGGACGGACGGAGAAGCGGACGTTTTCATGCATCACCCCGGTCCCTCAGAGCAGCCCTGCCTGGGGCTCGAGTCTCTGCTACGGTTTCCAAGTCAGGGCCCGACCAGAACACCTGTGCCCCCCTCCCGCCGAGCGGGGCTCTGGACACGGGCACCAGCCGCCATCTGTTTGAACCCTGGACACGCCACCTCTCTCCCTCTAACCCTCCTGCGGCCGCCAAACCTGACGGGCACCTGCATTTGCTGAGGAAACTTTACCCACGCAGCCCCGGGACACAGAAGTCACTGGGTGCAAGCGGAGGGCGGGGTGGGGGTGGAACCATCTGGCCACACAGGGAGGATGGCCGCAGCCAGGGGATGGCTATGCGGGCCGTGTGTGTGTGTGTGTGTGTGTGTGTGTGTGTGTGTGTGCGTGTGCGTGCGCGCGCGTGCACAGGGGGCACCTGGGGTCTGTACAGAAGGACTCTCCGGGCAACTGCTCCCCCAACGGTGGGGGGCAGGGGAGGTGGGGACAGCGTGGTGACATGATGTGCCTGACTTCCAACCTCATCCTTAGGGTCGGCCCTCTTCCCACAAACTCAGGAGTCACCTGTCGAGGCTTCTCAGTCTGTTTGGTGTCGTGAGGAGGCCAGCGCAGGCCGGTGGGCTCAGCGGCGTCTGGAGAGGGCCCGGGCCTTCCCTTCCTGCACACGCTTCCCGGCGGGGCGGGGGGCGCTGCTTTCAGAGCGGGGCCGAGTCCCCCCCTCAGGGGAAGGTGGGCAGGGAAGCCCCGCGGAATGGGAACATTCACCACGAGGATGAGGAGGGGGAGGCGGACTGAGCAGACTGATCCGGCTCCGTCCAGACCCCCCTCAGCAGGGGAGGTGGCTCAGGGCGGGTACAGCTCCGAGGGACAGGATCGATCCTGCCGGACACAGCCACGAGGAACAAAAACGCGTTTGGGGGGTGGTTTTACATTTCCTCTTTATTTAAAAAAAAAAAAAAAAAGCATTTTTCTGGGTTTTTAAAACTTCTCCAATACATAAAAATTTTCCCGCCCCTTAACGCTTCTTTCTCGCCTCCTTCACCCCTGCTCCTGGGGCCTTCGGCCTGCAAGACCCGGATGGAGAAACCTTTCCAACGGCCAAGATCCGGGAGCTGGAGGGGCTGAGGGTTTGAAGGAAGGTGGTTCCTGGTCAGAAGGAGAAGTTCATTTGCACACAAATATAAACCGTGGAGGATGAGACCAGCACATACGTGTATGGATTGATCTACAATCCACTTAAAAAAAATAGACCCAAACTGTCATTTTACAACTGCAATATTATACAAAATATTATATATTTTTTAAACAACACACACCCACCCACACACACGCGCGCACGCACGCACACAAGGCGCCGGGGGCCCCTCTGCACTTCCGCACGTGGGGACGGGCGTCAGTAGGCGAAGATGACGTGGTAGGTGACCTGGTGCCCATTGTCCCAGGCGTAGAGCAGGCGGTCCTTGGGGTTGTAGTCTATCTGGGTGGTGTACGAGTACTCGTTCTCAAACAACAGCCGGGGCACGATCTGCGTGTTGGTGTGGGTGTCGAAGGCGTAGGAGATGTTGGCGTTTCGCTGGTTGTGGCTGTCCACGGCGTACAGCACCCCGCAGATGACGAAGCAGTTGCCGTACAAGTGTCGCCGCAGCCCCGTGCGCCACGTGGTCTCCTTCTGCGTGCTCAGGTCCGCGGCGTTGAGCTTGCTCAGCACGATCACCTCCTGGCTGAAGCCCTCCTCGTCCAGGGCCGGGTAGATGAGCCACAGGCCGTTCTCGTCCACGGCGAAGTCCACGTCCGAGTGGCCCTGCCACCGCCAGGGCGTGGCCTCCTCGTAGGCCACGTCGTGGAGCATGGCCCAGGCGGCCACGAAGCGCTGCTTCAGGTCGTACTTGATGATGTTGCGGGTGAAGGCGCGGTTGTAGTAGAAGGCGCCGCCGTATACCACGTGACCCGTGCCGATCCAGCTGTAGGGCAGCTTGTAGGAGTTGCTCCAGCGACCTGGGGCGGGGAGGGGGGGGCAGTGTGATGGGACCCGCCAGCGGCTAGGGGTCCGGACCTGGGGCTGCGTCTCCGCTCTGCCACTTATGGGTTTCGTCCAGCACACGCCGAGCCTCCGCACGCCCGCCCACCACCCGCGGTTTCCAGTCCCAGGGCGCTAACCCTCGAGAGCCCAGCCCGCACCCCACCCCACCCCGCGCCCTTGGAGGGGGAGGGGCTGTCACCGCCGGCCCCCTCCAGTCCACGACCCAGGAGCTGTGCGCAGGGAATGCGGGGCGGGCAGAAGCGGGCCCTCCCGCGACCAGGAAGGACCTCTCGCCACCGGAAGGCGGAAGGCCCTTCTCATCCGCCCCGTGGTTCCGGAGATCTGGCCGCGATGGAAGCAGGAGGGGGGAGGGCACCCACGAGGGCCTGCGATGGAAGTAGGGGTGGGGGGCAGAGGCACCCACGGGGCCCGCCGCCCGTACCCTGTTTGAAATTCTCCAAGTTCCGGAACTCCACCAGCGTGTTGCCATAGTAATAGTTGGTGACGTAAATCCGCTCATCCTTGGCCAGGGGGTCCTTCATCCAGGCCCCTTCGTTCCGCCCGTACGTGTTCTGGGTGATCGGCCCCGTGATGGTGGACAGGGTGTCCTTGCACCTTCCTGACGGCGGAGACAGGGACGAGGGGCAGGGGTGAAGGGGGACCTGAAGCCAGTGCCCCCCTCCCGGGTCTGACCCCGTGCGGCTTCAGCGGCCTTCGAGGCGCCCAGAGCCGAGACGCCTCGACATCGTCCGCTCCTCCTCCCATCGGTCCTGCGCTCTACTCACTCCGAGCCACCTGCTGCCACCATCCCCACTGCGTTAGTGTCCCGTGCGGGCTTGTCAGCCCTACAGACTCCTCCCTCAAGGATCTGGGCTCCAGAGTTCTCTTCTGACACCACAGCCTCCTGTGAAAAACCATCCTACTTCTACTGGATTCCATCTGTTCCCACCGTGCTATGAACGAGCCTCTCCGGGACGTCATTTCTCTGCTGAGTGACCCTGGTGCCTCCCGCTCCGCCCTCCAGGTCTCCCCCACCTAGAACGGGAGCACCGCGGGAGGCAGGCAGGGGGCTTCCTCCTCCCCCACGGTCCTCAGGATACAGCATCTGGGTGGATACGTGGCAGCTGGGGAAGCCCGACCAGAGCTGAGCAACTGGCCTACTGCCTGTGACAGGGACGCGGGGCTCCACCAGCCGCTGAGCTGCCCAGAGGCGTCTGGCCAGGCTGTCTGGGGCCAGGTCAGTCCCGGTTGAGCAGTGGCTTTCGGTGCCCCTGAGGCCCACCCCCTGGGTCCTGGAGAGCTGTCCTCAAGCCCGTGCCCCTGTCGCAATGGTGGGCAAGATGCCAGGGTCCCCTTCTGGGGAGCTGGGGGAACAGGGGACCCAGCTCCACGTCAGGAGCTGCTTGGCTGTAGGCACCCCTTCTAAGCCAAGTCTGCCTTCGTGGGACAGGAGCTCAGTAACGTACCCCTGATGGGCTCTCTGGAGTGACCTCTTGTGCCCAGGAGGGGCCCTAAAAGGCCACGGGAGCCACGCTGAGTTCTAGACCAAGTGGAAAGCCTGCCGTGCTTAATATGTAGCGTTGTTATGTAGCGAGCACAGCCCTCCCAGATACTGAAATGATGTGCGACCACTGAGGACGTGTGTTCTTTCTGTCCCCGCACTGGTGGGCTAGGGAGGAGGTGGGAAGGTGAATCCAGCCCTCACACCGCCCCCCCGTCCTGCTCCTCCCGGCCGAACACCCCCACCTGCCATCAAGACTGGCGTGCGCATGGGCGAGAGTGATAAGAGTAACTGGTCCCTGACGTTCACCTGGGACAAAAAACAAAGGCCTACAGTTCAGATTCAGGGTGCTCTCGATTCCAGGCCACGCTCATTTCCAAACTGCTCCGATCCGTTCCATCCATCCTGCTTCCCCATTAGTGGGCTGAGGAAGGAGCTCGAGCTGGCAGGACAGGCAGGCACAGTGCCCTTGGCCCCGGGCCCGGGGCAGCAGGCGGCCGGAGGTGGGATGAACATTGTTTCCCAGGCGGGCCCCGCGGTGGGGTGCAACTGGCAGGCTTCAGGCAGCCCTGTGTGGGGTTCATTAGGTCCCGATCTGACAGAGCGGAGAGGGATTCGGTCTCCGTTAGACAAACAACAGAGCCGACCAGCCAAAGCCTCATTCCCCCACATCTGAGCTCATCTGTTCAAGACAATAAACCAGAAGGCTAGAGCTGAGCCCAGGCAGCGGCGTCTGATGGAAAATATCTCGTTCCCTTGCGCCGACCGGGGGTGCCGGCTGATAGGTGGGGAGGCCGTGCTTCCTCTGCGCGGAGGTGAGCCCTCGTGTGCCACCCCCAGGGAGGAGCACTTCTCGTGTCCCCTCTCTGACCAGACTCAGGAACTGCCGATGAGCCCCCGGGAGCCAGGACTCCTCTGAGTTTTTTGAAACACTAGGGTGCCCTGGGCAGCCCGCTAAATCCCTACAGGTCCCGTCTGAGCCCCGAGGCTCTGCTGCGGCTCCCGAGGTGGGGGCGGGGGCGGGGGCGGGGGAGGCTTTAGAATCTGTCCCAGGGTTGGAGCCAGAGGCCTGGCCTTGGTCTTGGCCCTGCTACTGACCCCAGAGTCTGTGTTACCTCCAAAATGTCATACAGCCTTAATTTCTTCTGCAGTAAAGCGAGCGTAATATATGTCCTACCTACTTCACAAAGGTGCTCGGAGAGAATCCACTCCGATGGCGGCACGGTAGGCCGAGTCATGGCCCCAAAGACACCCGGGTCCTAACCCCTGGAACCTGTGAATGTGACCTAACATGGCAAAAGGGACTGTGCACATATGATTAAGTCAAAGATCTTGAGATGGGGATATCCCGGATTATCCGAGTGAGTCCCCAGTGGCTCAGCAATTCGCTTATAACAGGGAGGCAGGCGATTTGACAGGAGGAAGCATGAGGGACGCAACCACCAAGCCAGGAAAGGCAAGATACGGATTCTCCCTTGGAGCCTCGGGAAGGAATCAGCCCTCCGACATCTTGATTTTAGCCCCCGTGAGACGCATTCCAGACTTCTCACCTCTAGAATGGTCAGAGAACAAATTTCCATTGCTTAAGCCACTAAGTTCGTGGCAATTTGTTACAGGAGACATGGAAACTGAGGCGGATGGAGTCAGCTCTGGAGTCAGGCGTCCCTACCTCTGTAGTTAGACGGAGTCCCAGCTGGCAGGCGCCCAGGACCTCAGAGAGAGGGACACGGGCCGGCAGGAGGGCAGAAACAGCGGGCACACACGCGCGGTTTCAGAGCACTTGAAAACATGTTCAAGGTCAGTAAAACCATGAGGCCCAGACCCATCACCACGGCCTGAGAACTGGGGCCGTTCGGACGCTCCTGCCCTTGGCAACAAACTGTCAGCCTCGGAGGGAAGACGCTTCGTGTTAACAACTCTCTTCAAGGACAGGGAGAGAAAGGCGGGAGGGAGTTCAAAGGAGCCACAGGGGAGACGGGCTCTCTGTGACTCACGTTACAAGCGTCCCCCGCGCTCAGTGACGGCAGACGTGTACGAAACCCTCTCTAGGTATCAGCCCCTTTAATCAGACACTTCGGTGGCTCTCCTGCACAGGGTCCCAGGGGCTGAAAACAAGGGGCTCCTCCCCTGAGCACATGCACCTCCCGCCCCCGAGAAAGGCACCGCATGCCACCCAGTCACCACACCAGGGTCCTGGTCCCTCCTGCTGTCTCCTCCTCCCCCACCTGCAGGTGGCTGTCTCCCACCTCTCCCTCTCCCCGCCTTTCCCCTCCCCACCACTGTGGCTTAGTTCAGACCTCACTGCCTGTTTCCGGGGTCACTCCGGTTACCCCGCTGGCCTCTCTGGCTCCTCTCTGCCCCTTTCCACCTCCCCTGCCCCGTGGTCACGAGCTGTTTTCTGCTTAAACCCTTAACCCGCCATCGCCATCACCGGCCACCGTGGGACGCTGACTGAGCCCCTATCCCGGCACGCCTGTCCTCCTGCACTCTATCCCTGCCCCCGCCGATCCCCACCAAACTCTGGTGGCTCCGGGGGCCAGGCGGGGACAGAAACAGGTGAAGCGGGGGGGTGTGGGACGACAGGCAGCAATATAGAGGCCGTGGTGGGTTGGGAGAGCAGCTGGCCCGAAGGCATCCAAACTCAAGGCTGTAAGAACATCCTGGGATGAATTCAGCCCTCTGGCCGCCAACTAACTGCCTGTGTTCGCGGGCTGCCCTCTCGGGGTGCACAGGCCTTCGTGGCCTGTGATCTCTGTGCCATCACAGCGGGCCCCCGCTAGGAAGGGGCCGCCCTGGCTTTAACGCTCTGCTGTCGCCATCCTGACGCTCTTGATAATTTTACCTGTGACCTTGTTTCTAGAAGCGAAGTCTAACAGGACCGTGGAGCGCGTGCACGTGTACAGGAGCACGCAACACGTGTGTGTCTGCCTTCCTCGTCACCCGTTTGCACGCGGCATTTGCTGGGTCTGATGGACACAGGACTCCGGGGGGACCCACCGTGCGCGGGGGTTCAGCCAGACTCGGGTGAGCGCGTTGCCCCCACGGCGGAGCCAGGGGGACCCGCGGCCCCAGAGGCCGTGCTTTCCCCGGGAGCCAGGACTTAGCGGAACGTAGAAGACAGTGGCGCATTCAGAAACGTGAAAAACCGAGTAAAAGGCCCTGTGTTATTTCTTGTGTTACTTCCTGGGATTAGCCAACGACCGACAGCCGGTCTTGTTAGCCTTCCCCACCCAGCGGGCTGGAATGGCGCGTCCTGCCATCACGCGCACCTACCAGGAAGGAAAACAAAAGAGCCGAGCGGGCTCCGTGCGGCCTTGCACCGTCCTGCTAAGAACAGAATCCGCCTGCATGAAGGGGCTGTGACGTAGGAATTGCGTCATTCTGGTGACTTCCACGCGGGAGTTAAAAGATCTTACATTCGCATTTAAAACTGATGTTTCACGATGTAAACGTGAATGGTAAAACTCACGCGAGTAATTTGAATCTTTAGTATTTCTTCACTTACACTGGCACGAAATAGCAAAGAGAAACAGCATGAGAGAGAGAGAGAAAAAGAGAGAGAGAGAGAGAGAGAGACAGAGTCACCGCAGAAGAAAGGGAAAAGCTTCTATTCACTACCTCTCGTGACGCCCCACCCCCCGCGCTCTCATTCCGGACGAGGCTCCACAAGTCACTGGCCGCCCCGACCATGCGACCATGCCGCTCCCGCAGCCCCACCTTCCTGCTCGGCCCGGCCAGTTCTTCCTCATCCTTCGGGACGGCCGGTCCAGCTCTCTTTCCAGGAGAGAGTCCCTCGGACCCAAAGCACCCCATGCATCCCTCCGCCAGAACTGGAACGATGTTCTCGGGTCCCAAACACGAGCGGGGACACTACCTCGCCTGAGTTGTGAACGCCTCCTGCACCTGCCGCCAACCTGCCGAACACCTGCCTTCCGCTGGGCATCTCAGGTCCCGCCTCAACAGCTCCCTACCACTTTCAGAGTTGAGGCTGCGATCCCTTTCGTCATCAGGCCCCGTCCCTGTTCCCCCCCAGCATGTGCCCTTGCCTGGGGGGCTTCCTTCACGCCCCCCAGGCAGGTGGCTCTGCCTGCAGGGGCTGCTCTCCCCCCACCCCGGGGGGCCGTATGCTGGGGGGCCACGCCTGGAGATGGGGGTCCACAGTCAGAGCTGCTGTCGGCCTTGGCCGGACCAAGAACATCCCCATGTGCACGGCTCCCTCAGGCCACACTAGCCACTTGTCCCCGCCTAGTCCCCCTGGGACGTGAAAACAGCTCCCGCCCTTTCGGGCACCAAATGAGCCTTTTCCTGGCAGAGAGAGGAGGACTGGATTCCTCAGCCCCTTACAAGGAAGCCTCCACTGCATATTCCTGCTTCTAGGCCCAGGGCTCCTGCTTGTGACTGAGGTTCCCTGTGGCTTCAGGGGGCCGCTCAGGTGACTGGGGACAAAGCAACTGACAGCAGAGTGCCCGTGGGGTCGGGGAACGAGCCTGTTAGGTGGCAGGTGGCGACTGGGGCAGTTTCTGTCCGGGCACTGCGGGGGGTCCGGCCAGCACTGCTCCTGGCCCGTCAGCACCACCTTCCTCATTCAGCCCAGACCGGCACCCCCTGATACGTGGCAGGCAGGGCTGGTCACCCCACCCATAACCAGAGGGCCGCCAGACCTCGGGGACTGTTAGTGTCTCGGGCTTGTGGGGGAGACCGGTCTTCACAGATCGGGTTTCCTGGGTTCAACGAGGAGACGGGCTCTCACGGGTACTGTCGTCATCCTGACGGTCCCCTTGTCTGCTCCTCCCCTCTCCTTCCCCACCCCAAACCAGCCCCATGGAAAATCTTGAATCAGGAGCTGCAGCTGTTGGAGTCTGGGGCTCTGCAGAGCCTGGCCCACGTGGCATAGGCTTTTCTTCCTCTGCAGGAGCCTAACAGCCATCCCCAGGCCCCAGGTTGGTGGCTGACCCCTCCCCAGGCTGCAGGGACAGTGGCTGACCCCTCCCCGGGCCCCAGGATGGTGGCTGACCCTTCCCTGGAGAGTTGGCAGCATCTTTCCTCTCCTGGTCCTACAGTGAGTAGACTTTAGCCAATGCTTGTTTTCATAACCAAAAGTTAATTCTGATTTACTTGTTTTTGGAGTTTTTCTGAAAGGTTTACAATTCTCCTGAGGATCATGGTAGACATTTTAGGACATCACAAAATCAGATTTGGAAAACATGGCATAGGACGTTCCTTTTAAAAGCAGCCCCATTTAAAACTGCATCTCAAATAGCTCAACATCAAAATTGCCAGACTCATTAAACAGCAAACAGCCTCCACGGGCAGCACACTAGTAGCCTGTGTCGGTTTCAGCCAAATGGTTTTTATTTACCTGCAACTAGGACACGTGGGTGCAACCTGGTCTAACTCAGCCGGGCACAGACAAGCAGGGGTCTGCAGAGAAGGTTCCGGAAAGGAAATCCCATCCACACTAACAACAGCTCGAGGGAGCCACCTGACAGCGATAAACGATTAAAAATGATCCCCCAAAACGAGCCAGCCAAGACCACGCCGCCGGAGACACAGAACTTTCCTCTCTCTGTGCCCCCCTCTCTTTTCACCCCTCAGTGTTCGGAGAAAACACCACCTGTATGTTCACATCCCTGTGTTTTCTCTGCAGTGGACTCCAGAGGCAAGGTTTTTCTTCTGGAAAACCCTCTGGGCCAGTCTTTAGGCAGACCCTTATATCCTCTACGTGCCGATGTCATTCTGGTTAAACAGAATACTGAACAGCAAGAGAAAATGATTTCCCACCTCGGGCTCCCACCAGGTAAATGGCCATGAGGACGCCAGGTTTCTCCCGCCTGGGCCTCAGCATCTCAGACAGGCTACCAGAGGTGGACAGAGTCCTAAGAGCCCCAGAAAGGCACGTGTTGGCAGCTACATTGGGGGCAACCACCCGCGAAGGCAGGCACAGCAGAGAACCCCACTCCTGGCTAGCAAGTCACCCAGGGAAGAGCTCTCAGGCTGATAAATAGCATCGCTGAGGGCACACAGGTGTGCCGGTTCACCTGTAGCCTGTCTTCACCGTCAGTATCTGAGCCACCCGTGGAGGGACAAGTCTTCTGGACGAACTGTCCCTCCCACTCAAGGGGGAAGCGGTGGGGGTACAGGGGCACCGGGAGCTCACCCCATTCAGTGCTGATCTCGGGGCCATGAGCATGGTCAAGGCCGCCCAGAGCCAGTGCGGGAGTGGAAAGCTCGGGCTCAGACCCCAGGACGTTCTGCAGAAATTGGGTAGGACCTGTGGCTTCAGGATGGACTTTCCACGCAGTAAGGAGCTGCCGTCTACACTGTGGTCAGCTTGCTTCCGCCACGGAAGGGAAAGGAAAGGAAAGGAAAAAAGATGTTCTCTCCTGTTCCCACCCCAACCTCTGCGGCCCAAGAACTGCCTTCTTCTCAAGGTTCATGAGATTTTGCCCTGGGGTCTATTTTTCCTGGATATTTCCCTGCTCCCACTCTGCCGTTATTCTGGGATTTTCCCCCAAGAAGAATCTCTTGCCGTATCATGGCCTGATAAACCTACCGCAAACAACAACAACAAAAAGCCATAGGTTTTCACGCAGATGACAGTCTTTAGCAGATTTCTGATTTCATGTGAGACCCATAGAAAGGCAGGGATTTGGCCAAGGTCACACAGCTGTCAGCGGCCAGGACCAGACTACAACCCAGGTGTTTGCTCCCGGCAGGTGCTCTGTCCACCACCTGGTCCAACAGCAGCTACCAGCACCTTGTTGGGAGGAGGGAACGGGAAGAAGGAAGACCTAGGCAGAAGGCAAACCATGTCTTCCGCAAAGCTCGTGCACTTTTCAACAAGTATTTTGATGAAACTATGATTCAACAGTGTTTTCATTCACTACCCGTGGTGACTTAACTAAAGTTGGGTGTCGTTCTCTTTGGGAGAGGCACCTGTGGCTCCCACCTCCTTCTGTTGTCGACTTTCCCCCACCCCGTGTCCCACGGTTCCCAGAGTCCTCCTGTGGCCGCGGAGCCCCCAGAATGGGGCACAGAACAGGGCTGCACTCCTCCATGCTTCTGGGACACGTTCTGCTCCTTTAGGCCCAACAGAACGCTTCCCTTTCTCTGTTTAGAAAACTCCTGTTCATCCTTCAAAACCCAGCTCAAATGACGCCCTCCTCAGGAAAGCTCCCCCAACCTTCTTGGCATCCGGGCCAAGCTGGTGCTCCCCTTTCCACTCCTCTGTTTCTCCTCTGTGAGAGCATTTGCCACACGGTGCTGCGATGTCCCCACGCTCTCCAAGGCCGCCGCTCGTGATCCCCACGCTCTCCAAGGCCACCGCTCGTGAGATTTGGCCCTGGGGCCCGTTGTACTAGTTACTCCCCTGCCCCCTCCCTGACCCCACAAATAGGAACCCCTTGTTACTTCACGGCCTGGTAAACCTCCTGCAGAAAACTTAACTCAGTCATTGCCAAATACCCAGTCCCCACTACAGGAAAGCACACCAGTGTTTACAAAACTGACCAATGCAGGCGGGGCCCTGGCTCCGCTGATTTCGATTTACTCTGGAAAGGAGCTTCCCACCGGGCTCGCCGGCCACACTATGAACGCATAAACCCAGGGTCAACCTGCGGCACTGGCCGAAGACGCAACTCCACTCACTCTCCTTTCCGGAGAAGTCTGACCATCTGGCTCCTGTCTCTCCATTCAACCTCTCCCCAGGCTCAGCCTGTTACCGTGTGAGCGGAGACAGGGCCAGGCAGAAGGAACTCACCTATGACATTCCGGATGTCATCCTCCTCCTCCGGGCTCAGGGTGGGGCTGGCGGAGGCCCCGCCCTGCCCCGTGGCAGCGTCTCTCCCCAGCGGGTCTGTCTGGACTGTGGTGGGAGGCACCAGGGCCGTGGGTGGAGCCTCAGTAAATGCGTCCCCAGAGGCCCCTGGCACGGAAGCCGAGGCCGGAGGCTGCTGGGTGGCTGTGTGGGCCACGGTGGTGGCTGGTACCTGAGTGGAAGGTTCCAGGCCTGCCCCCGTCGTGGGACCTGGAATCACGGAGGAGGTCTGGAGCGGGTCTGGGAACCGCGTCGCTGAGGGGGACAGGGTGGGGTCGGGGGAGCTGGGATCTGAGGGCGAGGCCGGGGCCGAGGTCTGCATGTGGGTCGTGCCGGTGGTGCCCTGGTGGGTGGCCACCGGCCTCCGGGGGGCGCTGGTCAGCAGGTCGTTGTGTCTCAGAAGCTGATCTTCAATCAGCAGATCCACTCCGTTGTCCCCACTGAAAAACTCGTCTTCTGGGAAACAAACAGAAGGTCATCTGTGATTCGGGCGGAGGAGCACTGTCAGGCAGGCAAGAGTATGCGATATTCGGCAGATTAATAACAAGGTTTCTTTCCTCGACATGACGGCCTGATTCAGAGATGCAGCCCGGCTGGGATTGCAGAAGAGGCAGGTGGGAAGCAGCGGAGATGGGAGGGCTCTGCATCTCCTGGAGGGTCTCTGAACAGACCGCCTCTGGGCTCCACCCGGTCTCTGGGGCACCGGGAGGACGCACAGCCACGACCTGAGCTGGAGGAAGTCACCCCACCCCTGTCCACTCCCCTGGCAGACACATACGGAGCACATTCAACAACGGTGAGCAGAACAAACATCCTTCCCCTTCATGGAGCTTCTGTCCAATGGTGCAGACACTAAACAATAGACAGCACACTTACAGTGCTTGGGGGAGAAAGTCGAGGGGGGTGAGGCATGCCCTGGAGCAGGGAGGCGAAAGGAGACTTCCGGTAATGGATAAAGTGGTCAGGAGGGAGATGAGCAGAGGCCCTAAGGAGGTGAAAGAGTTGGCCAAGCAGCCATCAGAGGAAGAGTGTTCTGGGGAGAACAGCAGCAGTGCAAAGGCCCTGAGGCCAGAACCTGCCTGCGAAGGCTGAGGAGCAGCCAGTGTGGAAGAAGCAGAGGGTGTGAGGGGAGAGTAACAGGTGACATCAGGGAGGACACAGGAGCCACGTCACATTGCGTTTGGCTGCTGTTTGGACTTGAGTTCTTCTTGTGCATGAAATGGGGGACTGTGCACGGTTTTGAGCAGAGAAGGAATATGAGGAGGCAAAGATCTCTTAGGACACAAAGTCTAACCACAGATGAAATAAACAGAATTGCATTTCATCTGTTTGTTAAAACCACCATTAAGGAACTGAAGCCATGGGCAGGGCAAAAACGTTTGCAGTACATACAATGAACAAAGGACTGTTCCAGAATATGTAAAAGGAAAAAAAAAAATCCCATAAGTCAGTAATTTAAAAAGACAGGGGCGCCTGAGTGGCTCAGGTGGTTAAGTGTCCGACTTCAGTTCAGGTCATGATCTCACAGTCCGTGGGTTCGAGCCCCACATCGGGCTCTGTGCTGACGGCTCACGGCCTGGAGGCTCCTTCGGATTCTGTGTCTCCCTCTCTCTCTCTACCCCTCCCACACTCATGCTCTGTCTCTGTCTCAAAAATAAATAAACATTAAAAAAAATTTTTTAAAAAAGGCAACAAACATGGTTAAAAATGGGCAAAGGGCACCTGGGTGGCTCAGTCGGTTAAGCGTCTGACTTTGGCTCAGGTCATGATTTCATGGTTCGTGGGTTTGAGCCCTGCATCAAGCTCTGTGCTGACAGCTCAGAGCCTGGAACCTGCTGTGGGTTCTCTCCCTTTCTGCCCCTCCCCTGGTTGCACACTCACTCTCTCTCTCTCTCTCTCTCTCTCTCAAAAATAAATAAACATTAAAAAAAATTCTTTTACATGGGCAAAATGACTATGCCAACAGCTAGGTGAGCACCAACTGTGAGGAGGGACAGGGGAGAAGCCCAGGTACCCTGGAGGCAGGAACAGGTGCGGCAGGGGCAGGGGTCTGAGCACATCATCCCACCTCCAAGCCTCAGTGTCCTCATCTGCAAACTGGGAAACCAGGCTGGGGGGTGGGGGTGGGGGGTGCACAGAAGTCCCTTAAAGCTCTGCTGTGTGATCTTCTACAAGCCCAGAGAGGTCAAGTGACTTGCCCAAAGCTGCTCAGCAAACTGTGAGAAGATACAGCAGGAACTCTGGATAGTTCGTAACCGCAGGCAATTTTCCCATGACCCGGCTGGCCCGGAGAGGCCACGGCAGCAATCGGACCCCAGAAGGGGCGTGTGGCTCAGAGGACGTGCAGATACACAGGGTGCAAACGGTGACTCCCCGCCCACCCCGCCGACCCCCAACTCACGCTGCTCTTCGATGTTGTTCTCCTCCTCCGGGACCTTGGCCTTGTAGTAGGTGATGCCCCGGATGACGGTGGGCTTGGAGGCCGGCCGGCCCCGCAGGGGGACCTGCCTCTGTAGGGGCCGCTGTGGCCTCACCACCTCGGGCGGGGCCAGGGGCCGCGTCTGCAGGAGCTCGATGGAGTTGATCTGCTGGGACACGGTTTCTTCCTGCAGAAACCGCTCCTCATACTGTTCAGAGGGGACACAAGTTAAGGTCAGGTCACTGGCCAGACAGGCAGTGGTAGGCGGAGGGACTGCTGGAGCCGGGACACTGTCCTACGTGCTTTACGGACGCCAACCAATCTTCCCCCGAGTCCCACGAGGTAGGAGCTATTTATCACTCCCACGTACACATCAGGAACCTGAGGCACAGAGACGTCATGTAAATTGCCCAAGGTCCCACAGCAGGTAAGTGGTAGCAGCAGGATTTGAACCCAGGCCCTCTGGCTCCAGCACGTGTCTCTGTAACGTCCACGCTGTGCTTCCCAGCCTAGGGCTGCTGCGTGACTTAGATTTCATTTCAGCTGTTTCCGGGGAGGTCTGTGTGTGGGCCACGGTGCCCAGGCTGGAACGTGAGGCCCGAGAACCAAGATGCACCCCTCGGGACGAAGCTTTTCCCTCCATGATCAGAAGGAACTGCTCTACAGCCTCCCCGACGCATCCGGGATAAAGTCCAAAGTGCCTGGCCTGGCATTTTCCACCCTCTTAAGCACAGACCTGGACCCAGCTCAGCATTCCCCTCTCTTGTTCTGCGCCCCCAGCCCCAACCCTTCCTTGGTGCTTGAGTCACCTGGCTGACTCCTCAAACTCTCGGCTCTCCTGAGCTGCTGGGCCTTTGCTCGGACTGTTTTCTCCATCTGGAAGGCCTCCTCTCTTCCCCCCTCTAGCTACTTATCATAATGTACCCATTTCTCAAGGCCCCGCTAACCTCTCACGTCCTTAAGAAAATAGTCCCAGCCCTTCTCGTTCATAATTAATCTTTGTTTCCCAGTTCTCACTCTGCACTTTGTGGCAGAAACTTCTAACCGACCACGTAAATCCCGTCTCCTTGTTCCTCTCTAATGGGAAGCTGGCTTTGTGGGAGGGGCCACGGGACAAAGTCCTGGCCGGTGGGGTATAAGTAGAAGTTGGTGGAAAGAGCTTTGGGAAGAGCTCCTTAAAAGGGAGGCTGAGTCAGCTGGAAGGCATCTTTCGCACTCTTCCTGACTGGTCTGGCCTGAAATGCGGACGGGCGGCTAGAGTAGAGCAGCCCTCCTGTGACGGGGGGGGGGGGGGGGGGGGGGGGGGGGTCTGGAGGATGGATGTCACTGATGGCACCATGAAGTGAACCACCCACCACGGTCTGCCTGCCCCTGGAGCCCTTCTACGCGAAAGAACAGCAGACTCGGGCCTTCTCCTCACGATGCTGAACACGGCTCCTAAGGGACACAAGTCTATCCCTTCTACCACAGCACCTCTCCCAGCCTGCCTTCCATGGGCATTATTTAAGAATTTGCCTCTGCAGACCATATGGAATAGAAGGACAGCAATCACCTCTTGCTCATTTTTGATGCCCCCGGCTGGGCGCTCCTTAATATTTACATTGAATTTCCCTTAAGTCATCTCTGTGCCCAACACGGGGCTCAAACTCATGACCCCAAGATCAAGAGTCACTTACTCTACTGACTGAACCACCCAGGCACCCCCCGTTGCACTGAATTTTTTAATCAGAACAAATCCCGAGGAACAGTCTACATTTGTGACTGGCATTGGGATTCTGTCAAATGATGCTTTAAAGTAGGCAGCCCATGACCCAGGCCTCTTTTTTTTTTTTTTTAAGTTCCGTTTATTTAAGTAATCTCCTCACCCAACATCGGGCTTGACCTCACGGCCCCAGATCAAGAGTCGCATGCCCCTCCGACGGAGCCAGCCGGGCGCCCCGACCTGGGCGTCCTGACAGCACCCTGAGGACGCTGCCGTGCTGGTTCTGGTCCAGCGGAAGAAGCGCCCCGTCCTCCGTGGAGCTGCTGCCCAGGGAATGGCCTCTTGTGTCCACGGTGTGGCACGCTCTCTAGGTCCTGCCTCGGTCCATCTGGTCACGTAGCCGCCCCCAACCCAGGATCCCGATCTCCCCCCACTGAAAACGACAGACTTTGGGCACAGGTTCCTGGGAGCTGAGTTCAAAGCCAGGGCCGCCCACAGGTGGGTCCAGTTCCTGAGGGGTGTGGCCCTGCCCTGCTCTCAGGAGGAGGGCTCCGGGGGCCCCATAGTGAAGAGGAGGCTTCCTGTCGCCCCCGAGCCATGGAAGCCCCCTCCTCACCACGATGAGGTGGGCAAGCGCCCCTAAATCCCGTTACCTGAGACCCCAGTGACATCCCCCCAGAGAAGCAGAGCCCACTGAGAAACAACACCTCTGTCCCCGGAGGCCCAGGGTCCTGAGAGGCAGGGCAGGGCCTTCAGGGTCACAGAATATGAGCTGGAGGAGAGGCAGCCCGAATGGCCAACTTTCTCACTTTGCACAGAGAGAAGCAAATAAGGCTCTCGTTCTGACCTTAAAAATCTGGCCTGGAGGAAACCTGGAGCCCTTCGCAACCACACCCCCAAGGCCGTACTGGGTTTTCCCGCGACAAAAGAGCCAAACCAGGTGACAGAGCAGACATGGCAGCTCTATGCTCCCTGGCATCCCGTGGGGACCGACTTCTCCAAAGCAGGGGCACCTCTCTGCCAGCCTCCCCTGGCTGGGGCCAGACAGCGCTCTAGAAAGGGGCAGGCGTGTGCCCAGGGGAGCCCCCGCTCCTGCCACCTGCCCCCTCCTCAATTCCCACTTCCTGCTGGTGAGCTGAGCTGGGCTAGAGATGCAGGGATACGTGGCCTGTGGGGAAGAATTTCAGTGGGCTCCCATTCTGACCAGACACGTCCCTTTATGGCATTTTTTAACCCTTACGACAATGAGGCAAGGTAGAGAGCACTTTACAAATAAGCAAAGAGGGGCTCGGGGTCATTTAGAAATTCGGCTGAAGGTCAATCAGTGAAGTGGCCGAGAGGGGCACTTCCGAATTAGGCCCAGGGCTGCTGTCTTTAGAGCCTGCACGCTTCCTCACATTAAGCCACACTGCCCACACCGGTGACCACGGGACGGACTTGTCTGCCATCCAAAAACTCGTCTACACCCCCAAGCCAGCGAGGCCATGGTCTGGCTACTGCCCAGCAGACTTGGGGATCCCTCATTTCCCACTGGGAAAGGAGGCTGGGAAGCTGAGAAGAGGCCCCCAAGCGCCTGACTCAGACGCTGTGGGCCGGCTAATTGCTGGACCCTGGCCTCCCTCCGCATTGCAAAAGCAGGTTGTCATTTCTTCATGGTAAACCCCAGGAACTGTCTTTAATTCCAGGCTCTCCGGGACAGGCGGGAATTGCAGTTCCTTCTCCCAGCCAAGCAGATGGAGTAAGACCATGGCGGCCTCTGCCAGAGAACATATAATTTCCCTGGATCCGCTGGCGACAGGCTGTGCTGGGCGGCCGCTGCCCCCACCAAGCTTTGATTTCCTCTCTCTGTTAATCCAAGAGTCTGTTGTATGACTTCAACTCCTGGCGTCCCTGTGTCCCCACTCCCAACCCGGCCCCCAGATCCCCTTGCCAGCCCTCCAGGCAACGACCTTGTCGGAGAGAGGCCTCCAACAAACGGCCATTCACCACGCCGAGAAACCCCAACATCATCGACGAGAACCCTGAAAATAACCACCGAACCCAGCACCCCATTTGCCCCCTTTTGAGTCATGGGGTTCGCTACAGAGACAGAGAGATGAAGCGGGGGGGCAGGAAGATCCTAGCCTTGGCCTTCCCCCTTCCCACCCCTCCCTGGCCCAGGCTCTACCCCCTGGCACGGGACGATTGTGCTCACCTCAGCAGCGTGCTGAACGGGGATTTCAGGAGGGCAAAGGGCTTTGCTGAGCAAGGACAAAACGGGTTTGGTGCATTTGATTTGGTTTACTGTTTGCCCTCAGGAAATATGAGCCGGGTTGCTGAACATACCACATAATGTATCATCAAGACAACAGACGGGTTCTCAGGCTCGGCCGACTGGGAAACTGGAAGCCAGAGAGGGCAGGGAATGCCGGACTCCGCCGGGCACTGGGCCAGCTCAAGATGCCATATGGGCTGAGACAGGAGTGGCTGGGTCCCAGGTGCGGGGAAAGGGGACCTCCAAGTTCCCTTCCAGCCCAAATGTCCTCAGCTTTTTGGTTTAGAAGCTCAGATCTGGGGCGCCTGTTGAGCGTCCGACTTCGGCTCAGGTCATGATCTCACGGTTCGTGAGTTCGAGCCCCGCGTCGGGCTCTATGCTGACAGCTGGAGCCTGGAGCCTGCTTGGGATTCTGTGTCTCCCTCTCTCTCTGCCCCTCCCCCACTCATGCTCGGTCTCTCTCCCTCTCAAAAATAAACGTTAAAAGAAAATTTCTAAGTTCAGACTTGTTCAAGGATGACCCACTAAGCTGACTAAACACATGCTCAGCAGCTAGTGCCTTGGGGACAACTAAAAATGAGAATAAAAATAATTGCTTAAGAAACATGGTATTTCCAAAAAATCATCAAAGCAGTCATCATGGGCAAAGCCAGAAAATTATTGGCCTTCCTTATACTTATTTTCTGGTCTGGAACTGGTTTTATTTTCAATTCCTTCTTGGGCAGGGCGCAAGCACCGTATGGTCTTCAGGGTTTCTGGCCTCCACAGTCCTGATCTGCCCACTGTCCTGCCTTCGGAATACATGTGCCCAGGATTTCCCCTAACCCACAGCTGCCGCCTGCCTGGCATCTCTTTTACGAGTCTCCAAGCGTTCCGAGCATCGGCTGACTTCCTCTCTTACCCCAGTTCCGAGCGGCCCAGGCAACAGGCTCCTACGCGGCAACGCCTAGCCCTTCTCCACGTCGCAGTGCACAGCAACGGCTCAGACGCTCTGAGTGTCCAAGGCCCTGAGCCCTGCCTGCCCCCCAACACCCTGCCGGGGGACACCTCGGCGGTACAGCTGGAATCCAGGCTCTGCCATCCACCACCGACTCTTGGCCCCGGTGAAACACTTCAACACTCACTCACGGAGCCCCTCTGGGCCGCAGAGTCAACCCTGCCCCATCACACCCACAGAACTGCTACCTAGATAAAATGACACCGTGACCGTGAAAGAACCAAATCCGGCAAAGCTCTGTGCACGCGTGAGAGCCATGCCAAGTCCGCATGGCAAGAGGAAGGTGACCGGGCACCGATGGGTTCCGCAGGTGGCAAGCGTGGGGCTCGTGGGGGTCAGGGCAGAGAGGGAATGGGCACAAAGCGGGCTGTGCTCGGAGGCCAGGGAGCCGGGGCCGTACCTCGGGGTGGGTGTAGGCGGCCGCCGCGTCCCTCTGCAAGGCCGAGCGGACGTCCGGCATGCTGTCCAGGAGGCTCTTAGAGCAGTTCTCTTTCCCCCGCTTGTTCATCTCCGTTCGGATTTCTTCCACGTCTTCTTTGATTTGCTCATTTTCCTTGGTGAGGTTTTTGGAAACTTCCTGAGAAGAGAAAAAATGGAAAAAAGAAAATCCATGATGAGGCGTCTGGGTGGCTCAGTCGGGTAAGCATCTGACTTGCGCTCAGGTCACGATCTCACGGTTTGTGAGATCGAGCCCTGCATGGGGTTCTATGCTGACAGCTCGGAGCCTGGAGCCTGCTTCGGATTCTGTGTCTCCCTCTCTCTCTGCCCCTCCCCTGCTCAGTCTCTCTCTCCTTCAAAAATAAATAAATGTTAAAAACAGTAAAAAAAAGAAAAAGAAGATCCATTAATGTGCTTCAGAGCTAGAAACGCAAAAGCGGGCTGAGAAATCGGCCAAGGAGTGACCGGGGCTCTGGAGAGGTCCGGCCCTGTGCTGAGGGCCAGATCCCAGGCAGTATTTCTGGGCCAGTACGGCTCTGGGGTGTCCCACTGCTGGACATGCCACCCCAAACTCCCATAGCTTCCCTAGTCATGACACTGCCTTGTCTCTAGGTCACCAGGACACCTGGCTCCTTTTCTGTCATTTGCACACGGTCGTCCTTATCCGGTGAGAACTGACACTACAAAAACTCCCACTCATACCCCATACATGTGTACCAGCAGCTCAATGAACGGAAGAAGGGTTTTTAAAGCAATTTTAGAAGAGGTGGTGAAGACATCTACTTAACCTGCATTTCTAATGAACACAAACTAACCCCCAGCACTTTGAAAGCATCATTTACATAGAAAGCCCACAGGCTGGTTTTAAACTTTCCTATTTACCCATAAAAACAGATTCCCTAAATGACTTCCACCTGGCAAAGGAATGGTGTTCCAGTCCTGGTTCACACCGGAAGGGACCAAAGGTACATCTAAGCCAACCAACACTGGTGAGTACCTCCTGTGTGTCTAAGGAGCAAAGCCTCACGATACCCCGGGGCTCTTGGTCTGGGGGTGCCGGGGAGGTGCCAACTATAACTGGGAAGAAGGTCCGCGTGGCAAGAGGAAGGTGACCGGGCACCAATGGGTTCCGCAGGTGGCAAGTGTGGGGCTCGCGGGGGTCAGAGCAGAGAGGGAATGGGCACAAAGCAGGGCCCCAGAGGCGGTGACGCAGCAAGGGATTTGAACCAGGGATGGGTACCGACAGGCTCAGAGGGGCCCTTCTCCTCTGGTTATTCTGAGGGAGGTTGGTTTACTGCACGGAGACCCAACACTGTCCTGCTCTGGCCTGCATTCTAGTTTGCATGAGCATCTGAGTTTTTATTTTTTAATTTTTTTTAACGTTTATTCATCTTTGAGAGACAGAGAGAGATAGGGTGCGAGCCGGGGAGGGGCAGAGAGAGAGGAAGACACAGAATCCGAAGCAGGCTCCAGGCTCTGAGCTGTCAGCACAGACAGGTGCCCCGTGAGTTTTCAGATGTGATGTTCTCCTTGGGCCGTGTTTATGACGTGGGTAGAGGAAGCCACCATGTAAAACAGAAGATGCATTTGCTTTCTGTCTTGGGGACCGTAAAAGCACAGACGTTGACAGGCACAGCCCTGCAGCCTGGCAGGACACTAAGTCCTAGAGGAAAGCCGCCGTAGCTCCGAGTGGGGTGTAGAAGTATCCAGGCCGGCAGTAACCCCCGGCATTGTGGCTCCCATGGCTCCCATGGGGGCTCCCCTGACCAGTCTACTAGGCCCCGGAACCACCGGCCATGCCATTCTCCTGGCATTTCATTTCACGGCAGATTTCGAGCACTGGAAGGGCTTGATGTGTTTTGTGGGGCTCAGGCTAAGCTCGTGTCTCTAAATGGCAGTTAACTGTGAGAGAGAAAGCCTCTGAGAAAGAAGTCTTCCTTAAGGAATACCCGGAAGGAGCAGTCTTACCGGGTGGGCAGTCATTCCCGATAGGTGTTATCAGGGGCGGTCAAGTGCAATGGTTAAGAGCATGGATTCTGGAGGGAACAGTCTGGCTTACATGTCAATGTTATTCCTACTTCTTTGATCCTAGACAAACCAAAGTCCCTGAGCTGCAGTGTCCCCAGGGGTAAAATGGAGTAATACTAGGATTTTCCCTACGGATTATTAGGAGTAAATAAGTGAATATATATGGGAGTGCATGGGACATGGTGATTATTTTTGATAGGATGTTGCAGCTGGGTGTTCTAGGCCCCTGCAGGATCCCAGAATTCAAGCCCTTCTCAGATGGGGAAACTGAGGCCCAGAGGAATGATGTGGTTTTCCCAAGATGATAGACACAAAAGTGGCAGAGCTGAGCCCAGCACCCGGCCTCCTGGCCCTCGCTTCCGCAGTTCACTTGTGGAACCACTAAGACGGCCGGGGGGAGGGTCCTGGAGCTCAGCCAGTTCTCTGAGCAGTGGGGAGCCCATCAGAGGGGCCTGTGAATGTTGCAGTGTGGTCTCAGGGTATGTGAGAGAATATGCATATGCAGAGAAATGCAGAAATGGTGGATTCCCCTAAGTCCTTGTTACACAAAGCATGTCTCAGGAACCTGTTAGGAGTGCAGTCTGGGGCCGTGCCCAGGCACCTGCGGAATCAGAATCTACGTTTTAACAAGACCCCCAGGCGATGTGCATACACATCAAAGTTTGAGAAGGGCTGTCTTAAATGTTGGAAGCTTGGGGTACATCTGCTGGAAACAGGGCCAAAATGTATGAAAGGGGCTGTTTTACCGGAGCCAAATATTTGGATTCACACGTTTCTTTTTTGTTTTTAAAGATTTCATTTTTTAAAAATTTCTTTTACACGTTTATTTATTTTTCAGAGACAGAGAGCATGGGCGGGGAAGGGGCAGAGACAGAGGGAGACACAGAATCCGAAGCAGGCTCCAGGCTCTGAGCTGTCAGCACAGAACGTGACTCAGGGCTCGAACCCACGAATTGTGAGATCATGACCTGAGCCTAAGTTGGACACTTAACCGACTGAGACACCCAAGCACCCCGAAACATTTTATCTTTAAGTAATCTCTACACCCAATGTGGGGCTTGAACTCACAACCCTGAGATTAAGAGTCTCATGTTCTACCGCGGAGCCAGCCAGGAGCCCCGGGATTCACGCCTTTCTGTACATCCACGAGCACCTGCTAAGAGCAGCGTCCACGCATCTCCCCCATGAATTCTCCACATCCTGAGGCAACACAGCCCAGCAGGCTCAGCGGTTCAGAGTGTTACTTCTTCATTAATGCATTAACGTGCTCAGTGCTGGGCACCAAGGGGTCCAGCAGAAGCCACAAAGCCCAGGATCCTGCTCTGATAAAGACCACCCTCCACTGAGGGGAAGAAAGCAATAAACAAGAAAGCACCAACTAGTGACAAGTGGAAGGCAGGGCGAGGTGACGGAGGTAGCTTCTGACTCCTCATCGAGGTCAATGACTCTGTCTCTAAGGTGGGGGCTGAGGCCCTCGGACTCCACTCTGGGTGGATCCCATGGCAGGGCCCGCATAGCCTCACGGCCAAAACAAGATTCCGCCTGATTCCCGAACACCCTGCAAGAGTCCGCATCGGCCTGTGCGCTCACTGGGAGGCAAAGGGGCGGCCCCCCAGATTCACCTGCTCCCTAGACCCCGGGGGTTCTAGGTCCCTGGAGGGGCTTCCTTCTCACTGATGTAGGAGTCCCCAGTGCCCTTTCTGATTTCAGCGAGGAAGCATTATTTTGGGTTTCGGCACGGGAGGGTTGACATGGCACGGCCTTGAGCGCCCACGGGAACGACAGAGTTTACTCCCCTGAATCAACACCCGGCTGGCGGTGACATCACCCCACCGGCCAGCCAGGCTGAGCCAGGCGGTGTCCCCCAGGACGGCACAGCGGCTCTACCTCCTCAGCCACCCGCTGACCCGGCCACCTCCCCCCTCCCCGGGGGTGCTGGCCCTGCAGGGCTCCCCACGGCCCCCTGAGAGTCTGGCTTCCCCGCGGGGCACTTCTCAGGAAGTACGGGGGAGGCTGCCCACACAGGGCCCTCTAGACTCAGCCCTGGCAGAACAGTGAACCCCATGACCTCATGCCTTGGGCTCTTCCCCCGGGACAGCTGCAACCGTGACGTCCGTGGCGAGTGCTGCTTGGCTCACGGGCAGCGCTGGCAATGTGGCGGAGGAGGCAGGCAGGGGGTCTACCTGGCAGGGGCCGGCACACCGCACGGTGGCCGCCAAGGATCCCGGTGCTATGAGGAGGAGGGTGGGGAGGAGGGCGGAGCAGCCAGTGGACAGAAGGCTGGCACCAGAGGCTGGGCGCAGCCAGGCGCAGCACTTAGAGACCCGAGCAGAGCCAGGGACCTGAGAGGCGCTCACAGAGCAGGCGGCTCGTGCTGGAGGGACACGCGGTCGGGCACCGGGCACGGGAGGGTGCGAGCCCAGGGCGCGAAGGGGACCGGCATCCCACGCTGACTACGGCCAGATGCGCAGATACCAGAGGAGGGAACCAGGCGAGGGGCTGGGTGTAGGCGAAGTCGGGCGCACGGCTGGCACGCGGTCAGCCAGAGCCATGGAGGGTCCGGTGCAGGCGGGTGGGATGGGGGCAGGGGCCAGGGCCGAGGGGGAGACTGAGCAAGAGCGTGAGCCGGCGGTGCTGGGACCTGCTGGGACCTGAGGAAGAGACACCACGGTGCAGGGCTCTGGCCGCTCGCAGTGGTCTCACTCCCCCTGCCCAGAGCCCTGGACGGCGCTGCCGTGAGGGGAGGTGCTGGCTCCAGGGACCAGCCCACACCGCCATCACCACCGGAAGGCAGGTGATGGGACCGCTCTGGGAATAATGACGCTGCCCCCCCCCCCAAGCGGGCCTGGCGTGGAGAATGAACCAGGGGCTGCCTGCACGGTGCCAGGCACGGAGTAGGACTTGGTGCGCCCAGCGAAGCTGGAGTGGGACCCCTGCGACCCCAGCAGCAGACAGGCAGGTGGGAAAGGGCAAGTGAGCTAAGGTTCGGTGGGCTGGGCAGGAGGGAATGGGACGGCCCCGAGACTGCTGGGTCTTAAAGAGACGCACCAGACACCCGCAGGAGGAGACAGAGCTGGACTGCGGCTGGGCCAAGCCTGGGCCCCAGGTCATGCAGCAGGCACGTGTCCCCACATCCCAAGAGGCCACCTGACCCCATCGCTCGCTGGCTGGGAGTACACACGGCCCGATAGAGATGGCAAGCCTGAGGGCCCAGACACTGGCCTTCCTTGAGGGGGTGAAGGTGTGGGGGTTGACCGGATCCTGGGTGGGGGGGCCCACTCACGGCTCCTGGTCACTCGCCTGCCCTTCCCCCTCTGAGCCGTCCAGGACACAGCGAGGACCAGGTGGCCTGGGACAGCCGCCCCAGCCGACAGCTGTCTCCAGCCCCTGGTGAAAGAGCTGGGGGGTGGGGGGGGGAGAGCAGCTAGAAGCAGCCGGTGCTCCAGCTGACAGGACCAGGAGCGATCCTGGAGCACGGATGACGGAGCTGGGCAGGCCGCCTGGGTGCAGGGGCCACCTGCTGTCGCCTTCAATCACTCCCCCCGCCCAGCCCCAGACAGCTGCTGCGCGTCTAGCCCGCATCAGCTGTGGGGCCAAGACCCGGAAACAGAGATGGCTCAGGCCCAGGTTGCCCTCAAAAGTCCAGAGCCCGGAAGGACAGTCAACCAAGCAAAGAACAAGAAGTCCCAGGCCTCTGCTGGTGAATTTGCTTTAGGGGCAACCTCACCCCTTTAAAACAGCCACGGGCTCCTTCACGTCCTGGCACCTACGAGCTGCTCCCAGGCCAGCAGACGGAGGGCGGGCTCTCACACCTTTAGTCTGGTTAGCCGAAAGAAAACCTTTCTTTCCACAGAGACAAATTCGATTTGAAGTACATACAAGCCCAGGAGATGGAATATATTCACTCGAACCCATATTCAGATGTAATTGAATTAAGTAACATTAAAGCCGAAATTTATCTTAGAAATATTATCTCCAACCCTTTCCCCTTTCAGAGATGACAACACAGTGGTCAGACAGAGTGGGGGACACGTCTCTCCAAGAGTAGGAGAGGCAGGACGTGACCAACTGCGAAAGCAGATTTGCTCAGGAAAAACAGTGAATCCTGGGGGTGTCTAGAAGGGCATGGAAGGCAGCCACAGAGGGGAGGCCTGGAAAGAGACAGTTCCCCTAACTCACGGCCAGGCCTGCACAGACGAAAATTACATTTTCCTATTAGTTGATGAAAGGATACATCCCCTTGAGTCAGGAACGCTCCTGTGATCGTGCCTTTCAGACCAGAAACACAAGGGCCACCGAATCCTTTGGTTCGAAGAAGAAGCCTCAGCAAAGCCTGTGCTGGCACATTCTGGGGAGCAGGCCAGTTCTGAGTCTGGTGACTACATCACAGAGTTTTAAGTTTTTTTAATGTTTACTTCTGAGAGACAGAGCATGAGCAGGGGAGGAGCAGAGAGAGAGGGAGGCACAGAATCCGAAGCGGGGTCCAGGCTCTCAGCTGTCAGCACAGAGCCCGATGAGGGGCTCGAACCCACAGACCACGAGATCATGACCGGAGCCGAAGCCAGATGCTCAACCGACTGAGCCACCCAGGCGCCCCATTTTTATTATTTATTTTTTGCATCACAGATTTTAAATCTTACTCGGACACAAAGCTATCAGGGGAAAAGGCTTCGGAGAACACACAAGGTTCCACGGTGACCATCTGTGCTCACGGACAAGTTTTACAAACCCCGGCAGACACGTGTGAGGAGAAGAAGAGTCGAGTCACCCTCTCCAGAAGGTGCAGGGCTTCCGCAACAGAAAGCACACTCCGGGCAGCTTGCAGGCACGCAGCTGTGTTAAGAGCAGGGGCCGTGCACCCACACGTACACGTGGACATACGTATGCACAGTCACACGCATATCCAAGTACCTGGGAGCACTGACAGGTGTCCTGCTGCCACGCGGGGGTGGGGCACTTCTTCACAAAGCCCTGCAAGTTGTGTAGGAATGACTTAATCATACTAAAACCCTGATGCTAGAAGAGATTATTTTAATGACCTGTCCCTCTGTCCTTTTCTCCACTTTGATAATCAATCTGCTCCTGGAAGCAGTATTTGGCACTGGGCGTAGGACCCCATGACTCTGTCCCGCTGCCTTCAGAATCCACCCCCGGGCCTGGGCAGCCTACAAGGTTTCGGGTCTCCGGGTGCACTCAGAGCTCAGGGTAAAAGTCTTCTCAGCGGAATCACTGTCACTGCTGGCCCTATACGCAACGAACAGGGTTTGCCTTTGGAAGCCACAGATTGTCCTTCTAGACTTCCGATTCCCCACCTCTGCTGGCACCTATTCTCTGTGCCCACCCACCCCTGACTCTAATGTAACTCATACTCCTGGATCTCCTTCCCCTTCCCAGCCACTGCCAGGAGAGGGTCAGCCTTACTCTGCCACATCCAAGGTCCTGGACCGCTGACCACTTTGGATGTTACTTCT
Organism: Lynx canadensis; assembly: GCF_007474595.2. Classification (NCBI taxonomy): domain Eukaryota; kingdom Metazoa; phylum Chordata; class Mammalia; order Carnivora; family Felidae; genus Lynx; species Lynx canadensis. The sequence continues at coordinate 62,907,187 of NC_044319.2, read as the reverse complement.
CCCTGGACCAGTTCTCTGGGAACGCCCGTGGGGTTTCGGGCCTCCACCAGGCGAACAGAAAAGATGTGTAGGGGGTTAGGTTTCCGGAATACAGTGAAATGGCCCTGCTCTGCTACACTCTCCAAACTGACGAAAGCTAGAAAGTCTGACCACAGCAGGTGCTGGCGAGGACGTGTGCGGCACTTTCAGTCCCCGCTGGAGGGAACGTAAACTTGAACTACCACTTGGGAACACAGCTTGGCAACCCCCCGCCCTACAGATGAAGATGAGCGTAACTAACGTCCCAGTAGCTCCCTTCCTACTTACACACCACAGAGAAATGCACACACGTGTGGGCCAGGGACACAGACGGGGACGTGCATGTACAGGGAGACTCCTGGGCTACTGTGAATTATAAAACTGAAAACACACCCCGTATCCATCATCAGTACAACAGAGCGATAGACCGTGGAACATTCACACAATAGACTACTACACGGCGATAAAAGTAAATGAACTACAGGACACAAAACCATGTAGGTAACTATTAAAAACAAGGGGTGCCTGGCTCACTCAGTGGGTAGAGCATGTAACTCTTGCCATCTGGGTCATGAGTTCGAGCCCCATGCGTGGCGTGGAATTTACTTAAAAACTATTGAAAACAAAATTGAGGGGCGCCTGGCTGGCTTAGTCAGTTGGGCATCCGACTTCGGCTCAGGTCATGATCTCATGGTTTGTGAGTTCGAGCCCCACGTCCAGGGCTCTCTGCTGTCGGCGTAGATAGAACCCGCTTCAGATCCTCTCTCCCCCTCTCTCTTTGCCCCTCCCCCGCTCACATTCTCCCTCTCTCTCGAAAATAAACAAATATATTTTAAAAATAAATGTTTAGGGGCTCCTGGGTGGCGCAGTCGGTTAAGCGTCCGACTTCAGCCAGGTCATGATCTCGCGGTCCGTGAGTTCGAGCCCCGTGTCGGGCTCTGGGCTGATGGCTCGGAGCCTGGAGCCTGTTTCTGATTCTGTGTCTCCCTCTCTCTCTGCCCCTCCCCATTCATGCTCTGTCTCTCTCTGTCCCCCAAATAAATAAACGCTGAAAAAAAAATTTTTTTTAAATAAATGTTTAAAAAAAACAACAAAATAAAATCTTAAAAAAACACACAAATGAGTGAAAGAAGCCTGACACACACATGTGTGCACACACTGACACACACAATTCTGTAGGACTCTTTATTTAGAGTTCAAAAACAGACAAAACTAGTGTATTTAGGGATGCATCCTTAGGTAATGAAGATGTTTAAAAAAAAAACAAGCAAGGAAGATGATTAACATAAAAGTCAGGACAGAGGTTCCCTTCAGGGAGGGGGTGTGAGGAGAGGCCATGTGGGGGGCGCTGAGCTTTCCTGAGCTGGGTGGTAGTTACATGGGCATTTGCTTTATAATCTTTTTTTAAGTTTGTTTATTAAGTTTATTTATTTTGACAGAGAGAGACAGAGAGAAAATGCAAGCAGGGGAGGAGCAGAGAGAGAAAGAGAGAGAGAGAGAGAGAGAGAGAGAGAGAGAGAGAGAGAGAGAGGATCCCAAGCAGGTTCGGCACAGACAGTGCAGGGCTCTAACTCACAAACCATGAGATCATGACCTGAGCCGAAATCAAGAGTCGGACGCTTAACCGACTGAGCCCCCAGATGCCCGGCTCTGTAATAATTTAAGCTGTACCCTCACCGTGTATGTACTTTTCTATGCGTGTGTTATTTTCACAATTCAGAACAACAGCTTCACCAAAATCGCTCCACGAAGCAGAGCTCTAGGAGTTGATTTTACCAAAAGGTGAGACTCGAACGGTTTAGATTCAACTTCTCTCTCCTTCCTCTTTCATCTGCAAATGGAGTTTCCATTCCTTCGTCCTCCTACATCCCAGGGGCGGGGATGCACACGTGTGCCCGCTCCCACTGCCAGGCCCTGATCCCACTCTGGGCAAGACGCCCCTTCAATCTGCCCCCTTTGTCCGGTCTGACCTCCGAAGCACTCCCCTTGGGCTTCCAGAATATCCAAAGACCAGGAGCAGGATTGTACTTCCATTCCTCCTGCAGAGCCCGGCTGCAGAAGGAGTGTTTTCCCCATTTACCCAACACCGTGCCTCTCCACCGACTGCAGACAGACAGTCAGCCAGCGCCAGCCGGGAGACGAGAGGCTGGCTGTCACGCCGGGAGACGGTGCTCTGCTCCGTGGGCCCAGGGCCCGGACCCATCTGTGACAACTGCCACGCCACAGCACCCTGCAGCCTTGGACTGCCTGCTGTGCGGAACCTCTCACTCCTGCTAATCCTATTTAACAGGAATTCTGGGACACAGCCACAGTTCTGCCTAGAAGTTCCTTTGGAAGAGCTATTGTTTTCAGCTCCAGTTAGGAAAAACTGATGCTTCCAGGGCAGATAGCAATGATTCAAAGCAACTTACGGGGCTGATTAGAAAGAGCCCCAGCCCAGGAGCCAGAAGGCCTGAGCTCCTGCCTACGTTTCCCTAGCACTTTCCACAGGCCTCACATCCTGCCCAGCTCACAGGGACAAATGTACGGAATGTATACGGGGTGGTTTAAAAACCATAATTGCTATATAAATATAGGGGATTATTATTATTAATATGAAGGGCCAGTTTTTGCTACTAAACATACCATGGTTTTAAAAAAGAGATCACTCTCAAAAAAAAAAGAAAGAAAGAAAAGAAAAAGGAAAAGAGATCACTCTTGCTGAAAGAACTAGGATCAATTTTGGCAAAAATCCAGTTATTGTGTGACTGACCAAATTCACCCACTAAACCCACTCCTCTCCTGTGCCGGCAGTAAGGGCTCAGCTGCTAACAGGCTGCAAACAGACCACAGCCCTTGAACCAAGCGCTCGGAGGCCCAGCGCCTGACTCTGGCCTCACAAGCACTATGCTCCACCCCCGGAGCTGTCTTTCCCAGGCTCCAGGCTGTTCTGCAGACAGAATGAAAACCAGGTGAAAGCGGAAGCGGCTGCCCGCCCTGTTCTATAAAAAAAAAAAAAAAAAAAAAAAAAAAGCAACCCTTTTTCAGAAAGGGCATTGCACATTTGGATGGTGCTGGATGCCAAGGGTTAAAGCACTTTCCAATTTCCAAGGACGACTTGGATCCTGGTTTAACTTCTTTTGAGCCCATTTGAAAGAATCAGGAGAAAGAATCCCAAGCCCGCATGAAGCCCTTCGATAGAAGGGTGGCGTTGACCATCCCCAGTCTCTCCACGCCAGCCGCCAATGCTGGGGACAGAGAGAGTGAAGACGAGGCCAGCTTCTCTTGGGAAGTGCCCTCAGCAAGAGTGGGCTGATGTGGTCCCGCTGGCCGCCTCGAACTGTCTGTGAACCTCAGGCTCCAGGGCCCCGACGCTTCTCATCAGACCTGGTAACTGAAGGGCTGGTGGCCATGGTCAGAAAACGCTCATCACAGCACAGGGGGAGTCAAGCCTAAAGACGGGCGGACAAGGAAGCGGCGTTCGCTTTCCGGGAACACTGGGGTGTAAGGAAGGGGCTGGAACCAACCTTCTCAAGGGCAACGTTTCATCACCCGCATCCCAGCGACTCGGACAGAGCAGCAGAGAGACGCTGCCCCCACTCACTCCCTGGCCATACCCCGAGCGCCTTGTTTTGTTTAACCATTTCAAAGTGTTTCCAAGATGATTAGCTCACTTTTTTACCCCCCGAGCAACCATGCAAGGTATGTAGGGCACCTCTCCCACTTTACAGATGGGGAAGGTGGGACACAGCCGCTGGGGAGCAGCCAACAGAGAGGCGCCCGCTCCGTCCTGACTCCCGGCCCAGCGAGCGCCCTTTCTGCCAAACTGGAGAGTCTTACCTTTCTCACATCCTGCAGCTGGTCTTCAGCCATCATGGGACCCCAGCTCCTCCATGAGAGCCCACCCCCAAAGCCCACTTTTTCATGAGGAATATTGGTCTATTAATCATTCCGTTACTAAACTTGCCGTTTACGGTAACATTCTAAAGATTGAACAGACCTAATTTTTTGAGTCACCGTTTCAGGTATCAGTTCAAGACGTGGATGCCAGGCAATGACACCTATGTAAGCTCCCGACCAAGAAGGGTGAGTGGGGAATGTCCCTTTTCTGGTGATTAAATGACTTATCTATGTGTCAGAGCACTACAGCAATGGAATGGTGTCCAGGTTACTGTGGTGTGTGAGCATTTCTCTCTCGCACCCCGACCCCCACACCACCCCCTGGAAACCATGGTGCCAGCCACACATCTCCCTGGAGCCCGGTCATAACCATGTGATGCCTGTCTGTGGAAATGACACTATCAGTCCGTTCTCCCAGGGGGGTGAAGAGCCTGAATGTTTTCCAGCGGGGAATATTACGCGTCAGTAACCGTTTTCACGTCTTTTTCCTCTAACGTGAACCGGAGACGCGTCACCACACAAATGCACGCACACGTACAGAGACAGAAAGCAGAACGGCTAAAATGACAAAGCAAAACCAGAAGAAGAAACGAACAGCCATACACCCAGAAGGGAGATGCCGCCGTCTTAAAACCGGAAGTGAGAGGCTTACTGCACTTTTACGTTTCATTTAGCTCTGAGTTCCCTGGAAGTCAAGGGGAAAACAGAAATACGATGGAGACACCTGGATGGCTCCATGGGTTAAGCATCTGGCTCTTGATGTGCGCTCAGGTCATGATCTCACGGTTCATGCACTCACAGCATGGGCCTACTTGGGATTCTTTCTCTCTCTGTCCCCCTCTCTCTGCCCCTCCCCGTCTTGAGCACACATATGCACACACACACTCTCTCTCTCAAAATAAATAAACTTAAAAAAAAAAGAAATACATTGATTATATGGTTCTTGTGTGTGAAAAAAGAAAGTATTTACATTTATATTTCATCAGTTCTTTGTCACCCACAATTTGGCATGAGTTTGAATGGGTGTTTTATGTATATGTTTTCTTCCCAAAGCACAGGACAGGTGAAGTCTAGTCAGGATACATGCTTTCTGAAAAAATATTGTGGGAAGTTGGAAATGCTTTCAGGCCTGATGGAGAGAAAGATACGGAAACCCAGAATCTTCCTTACCTCCTCCAGTTTATCCATCCGTCCAACCAGTTTGGTAGTGACAGAATGCAGCTTCAGGAGATCCAGACCATAGAAGGCTCCTTCCAGCATGTCTATGATGGTGGAAAGCTATGGAACGTGAGTAGCAGGTTAGTCGAGGGCTGGGGTGTGACACCCAAGATGAGACTTCTCCTGTCAGACCCCCAAGCTGGAGGCTCAACAGAGAGGCCACTGGCCAGGAACGGAGAGGGGGGCTCTTGGAAACTGGCGTTTTGTAGGTGGGAAGTATTGTGGCCCCTGGAATACTCAGATAAGAAAATGGAAGAATCCAGGGGTGCCTGGGTGCCTCAGTCGGTTAAGCATCTGACTTCAGATCAAGTCATGATCTCGCGGTTTGTGAGTTTGAGCCCCGCGTTGGGCTCTGTGCTGACAGCTCAGAGCCTGGAGCCTGCTTCGGATTCTATGTCTCCCTCTCTCTCTGCCCCTTCCCCGCTCATGCTCTGTTTCACTCTGTCTCAAAAATAAATAAAAACATTTTTAAAAATTAAAAAAAAAAAAAAAGAATCCTAGAAGAACAAGTGAAACAAGTCTACACATCTTCACCCAATCGCTCAGACCCCTTTTCTTCTGTTAGGTGTATGCCTGCTTGTCTTTCCTCTTAGACGCTGAGCTCCTTGAAAGTGGTGCCCCATCTTTGTTTCCCCAAGATCTCTAGCACAGCACCTGGCCCACAAGAGGTGATCCATAAATACTCAACAAAGTGGCTCATAAACTTCGATGCCTTGAGGATGTGCTCCTGAAATACCCAACCTCGTTGTCTACCCTGGGAGATACCAGCAGTTTTCCCTCAGCACTAAAACTAAACTAACCACGGGGTAAAAGAGGCCCCATGACCCATCTCTGCGATAGCATGCCATCGTAGGGCGCGAGCCTTCTCAGTGCTTTTAATGCTGTCCTTCCCGCCAGTACTCTGGGAGGACGGTGGCCGAATATCTGGTGATATCCAGGTCACCCAGAGCGCAGGCAAAGGGGCAGGTGAGAGATGCTTGAACTGGGCCTCCCTGACGAGGACCAGTCCCTGGAAGAATCTGCTGGACACCCTTCTGCGATTTCTGTTCCCCACCCGTCTCCCAGCCTTGCTGGTAGATGAAGAATTCCATGTCATGAGACACTTGCGTTCAGAAGCTCTCCTTCCTCCCCACCAGGGGAAAGCAGCTGAACTGGGGGTGAGAGCCGCAAAAAGGCATCTTGTTGGCACGCACTGGGATGATTTTCTGAGTGGCTCCCAATAGAAAGTTTTGCCTGCTGCTGTTCCAGAAGCCCCCAGGAGTCCAATCCTGTAACTGGGTGGTTCAGAGAGCGGCTTGACGGTGGGGCTGCGGCTCTGAGGCACACTGGATCCCGGGGCAGGATATTAAAGCACTGTCCTGCTAACCCCCGCTCTGCGAGAAGGGCATCCGTGACCGCCAGCTACCGAGCACGTACCAGGCACGGGCACAGAGGCAGCTCTTCACGTTGGTCATTCACGAACAGGACGCATGTCTACTGGCCCTGACTGCGTATCAGGCACCGTGCCAAGTACTCCGTAGGGTCATCCATCGGTTCCCAAAGCAACCCCCCAAAGCAGACGTTGTTATCCCCACTTGCTACTCAAGGAGACCAAGGTCGGGCAAGGCAGTTAGGCACCTTGAGTAGGATTACACGGCAAAGAATAGCGGAGCAACAATCTGAACCCAAGTCTGTGTGACTGCAAAACCAGGCCCAGGCCACCGCTCCCCCCTGCCGCCCCCCACTGCAATGAAGCGGGGAGGGCAGAGATCGGACAAAGCCCTCAGCCCACCCCTGCAGCAGCCTCAGGCAGGCCTGAGCTTCCCCCCCTCCCCCCACCCAGACCAGGATCACAGTCTGATGCCGACCCACAGCCGGCCCCAGGCCCCTCCTACCCTGGGTCACCCGGCCCGCGGGCTGAGGACTGAGGGGCTCGCCCCTCCGCGTCTCTCGCCTCTTTAGGGTGCGTGCTGGGCTGACAGTAAATCGTGGCAACAGCTCTCCGGGAGAAGAACACTGAGTTCTTCTGGCCCCCGGGCCTGGCAGTGGCTCCCAGGCCCGGCCTCCCTGGCTCCATAGGGAGAGGCAGGCACACTTTGCTGTCGGCATCCCCTTTAGACGTCCGGATTGCGAACGACCGCTTTGTCACATGACCAGCCTTGGACACACACAGTACTCCAGATGCCAGGGCCTGACCTTTACAGGCTAAGACACGTCCCATTTACTCAAAGGCCTTACAATCCCTGCAACAGCTTCTGCCAGAGGCCTGGGTCCCGAAGGCGTCCTCCCACCCCTGGCCTCGCCCCCACACCAGGTCCTTACCTTCAAGTCCCGGCTGTCTGCCGCCCGCAGCTTCTGGAGCCGGAAGTCTCCCTCGCAGGGATTGAGGGCCGACGGGGGTGCGACACAGGCACATTTGCAGGACGAGCCCGAGGTGATGGTTTCCACGGTGTAGAAGTCTTCCTTCCTGGAGGTCCCCTCGTTGACTCTCTGGCAGGCGTCTCGGCCCAGGGGTCTCACCACGCACTTGCACTGGCAGTCTGAGCCCTCAGACACAGCCTTGACCTTGTCATAGTCTCCCAGCAACTAGCAACAGAGATAAAGCAAGAAAGGGCTGGGTGTGCAAATACAGGCGCCTCTCAGCCCAGCACCTAGGAAGGCTCTCCATTCACCCTGTTGAATGTCCTGCACTAGCCCGAGACCTCAGACAACTCTGAACTGTGCAGGGAAGAGGTCATCAGAACACAATTTGCTGACTCTGAAATTTCCTGGAAGGCACGAGGAGTTCAGCTCTCTTCATTTGTCTTGGAGAGCTGTGTGCTTCTCAGGGGGCCTTAGCCTTTCATCATTTCAAGGAAAGAAACAAATGAGCCCCATCATTCTTCCAACGGCCCTTGCCTTAGCGGACATCCAGATTTAGATTAAAAAAGAAAAAGGAGAAGGGGCTAAAGGGAGGATTGGAAAGCTGATATTCCAATCTGAAGGCTACTTGCTTTGATCCTTGTTCACTCAGTGACCACATACTGCATGCCCATTCGGGGCTGTGCCAGGTAAACAGACAGGCCAGAGAGCCCACCCGCGGGAGCTCTCCGTGCAGGAGGCACACAGATCACAGCTATGCCAGGTAAAGGGTGGTAAGTGCCCTGACGTGATGATGCAGGGCAGTCGGGGGGAGGGGGCGCTCAACCTGGCGAGAGGGGCTCCGGCCACGCATCAGAGGAGACTTCCTGGAGGAAGTGGTATTTGATCTGGCCCTCGAAAGACGGCTTCAGTTTGGAAAAAGAGAGGCTGAGTAAGGTTTACGCAGCCTAGGGATTCATTTGGCTCCTTGAACAGCTTCTGAACCCAAACCCTAGGCCAAAGCCAGGAGAGCAAACTGGCAGTGGTTGCTGCTTCTACGATGCTAAACATTTCCTTCTGAGCCCTGGCCCCTGCCAGCCTCCCAAGGCTGGAAATCACACAGCAGCAGCAGCAGGCTTTCTGGAGCCACCATTCTGGGCACTTGCTCGGCGGGGGGGGGGGGGGGGGGGGGGGGGGGAAGCCTCCTTCCTCCTCTGCACAGATCCCGCATCCGCAAAGCCACAGGGGCCCCCAAAGCCTTTCTAGGCACCGGGAAGGGTTCCCTTCACTTGCCTAATGACCTCGGCAGGCAGGCACAGACCTAGCTGGAGTGGAAATGTTCCTGGGATGCTGTCGGGGGGGGGGCGGGGGGGAGAAGGCTTGTAATGTTTTTCTTGCAAAGGCTGGGTTTCTTCTAACACTAATATTTGCTTTAGAGCTGTTGTCAAATACAGAATGGCGCAGCGGGCTAAGGGGTAGCAGTGCAGGGTGACTGAAGCGGCCGGTCCTCAGGGGCTGACAGTAAATCGTGGCTGTCTGCTCTCTGAGACTCTGCCTAGATTCCTGCCGGAGCCCGCGCCGAGGCCCCGGGTGGATTCCTTCCTTTCAGACTCCGGTTTCAAGAACACTTGTGGATGGTCCTCCAGAGCCCCAACACGAAGGGTTTTCATGTCCTTTCGGTTTAGGGGACAATAAGAGGTTATGGGTGGCTCTAGGGATAGATAGCAGCCTAACTTCCCGAGGAAGAGGAACTGATTGTTCTTCCCCCGGGAAGGAGACAGGACCCAGAGCAAAGGCTTCTCCAGATGCAGGCAGCACTGAAGGCACCAGATGCAGCCATCCCTCATCTCGAGGATGACGGCAACTCCCACCACACGTCATCATGCTGAACGGAACACTCCAGAGAACTGTCCCTTCCAGTCACCTGGGCTGCAGATTGTCGGAAGACCTGGCTCTACCCACCTGGAGCTACAGCCGGAGAACCAGGGCGTGTGTGACCATCGAGTCAGATAAAGCGAGCCGAGTACTTTGTAAAGGGGCACTTGACGAAGCCGGTCCCTATCAGCTGTCACTCACCCCCCACTGACCACGCGCCAGAGGTGAGTGGGTCTGCATTTCCACCCTGCCTTCACCAACACACGGGGTCTCGTCCGCCGCCCCTCTGCGCGGGGCCACCTGCCACGCGTCACACCTGCAGCTGCTGCTGGGTCTCGACCCCGCTTCTCCCTGGTGGGTGTCTCACTCCGGGCCCGTCAAGTGCCTCCCCCTGGGGCAGCCGTCCGCCCGCCCCAGTCCAACGTGCCCGCCTGTTGTCACATTCCAATTCCCACGAACAGCCACACAGGCAAGACACGACCACACTTTCGCAACCCTTGAGCTAGAAACTAGGTCTGGATTATTATTGTCCGTTTACGTCCCTCTTTCCAGGGAGCTGCGCGGAGTCTTCCCTTCCTTCTCTCCTTTCTCCCGATTCGGTAACCTTGAAGTACCCGTCCCGTCCCCGGAGAAACGCAGCGAGGAGGGCACCGCGCACGCCCCTCCCTCCGGGAACGGGGCGCAGCGGCCGGCCGCACGCCAGCGACGACGGTCACCTCCGGTCCCCCCTCCACCCAGCGCCCCGGCCCGGGGGTGGCCAGGGCCCGCCGCCTACCTGCGACAAAACGTTCTCCTGGTTGTCCGCCTCGTTCTGCAGGGTCTCGTCCTCCGTGGGCGCCACCGTCGGCGCGTCCGGCGGCTCGCTCGTGCCGGCGGGGGTCACGGTGGCCCCCCACTGGGCCCGGGCCACCACCAGAGCGCCGCAGACGACCAGCAGCAGCAGGGGCTTGGCCATGAGGGACGCGGGCAGAGGGGCTGCGCCCGTGGGAGAGCGGCGGGCTCGGGCTGCGGGCTGGCACTGAGGCGGAGGGCGGCGCGGCCGCGGCCCGGGAGTGGCCGCTCAGAGCGCCTGCTGACGCTGGGCGCGGCTGAGCGCGGCGGGAGGGTGCGCCCCCGAGCCCCGGCGCATGTCCTCCCCGGCGCGAGCGGCCGCGACTGTGCGGCCCCGGCCGAGAGCGGGGCGCGGGGCGGGGGCGCGGGGCGGGGGGGGGAGAGGGGGCGGGGGGCGGCGGCGCCGGGAGCGAGCGCGGCGTCCGCCCGGGGGCTCAGGTGGCAGGCGGGGCGCCGGGGGGCGGGGCGGCGCGGAGGGAGGGAGGGGGAGAGGGCGGGGGCGGGGCCTCCATTGTGCGCGCGGCCCGCCCCTCCCGGCCCCGCTCGGCGCCCCCGTGGCCGCCGCGCGCGCGCCCCCCCCATCACGCTCCCCGCACCCCCGCCCCGGTGAAGTCTGGGGTCCCCCGTGCGGTTCCGGCCCGCGGCCGCGCGCCCCCCCCCTCCCCCCGAGCGGGAGGTGGGCAGGCAGCGGGCGCTCGCTGCGAGCCCGAGCCCCTGTCCTCCGCGCGCTCCTTTTATCGCCCCCCGGGGAGAAGGAGCCTTGCTCTCGGCGTCTCTCTTCCCGGACTGGGCTCGCAGCGCGAGCTCCGGCAGCTTTGAACTTAGCGCCACTGGTAGCCTGCCTGCCCGCCGCCGCGTCACACCCTGGCAATACCTCCACCCAGAGGATGGCCGTTGAACTCCCTGCCGGAGTGGGTCCTGGTTTGTGCGACTATCGAATACGAAGACCGCGACTGTCAATCGCGGACGCTCTGCGAGTCCCAGTGGGGGAAGCGGCTGCCCGAGAATCCGATGATTGTCCAAGGGAACAGCTCTTAGCTAGCTTCCTGCTTTGGGACAGGTGTCAGAGTCTGTCGCTACGTGATCCCCAAGAGGGCGTCCACTTTCAACAGCGTGCGATTATGTTACAGTGTCCCTTAATTAGTGTCCCTTTGGGGGGCGCTTGGGTGGCCCAGTCGGTTGAGCGAGGGACTTCAGCTCAGGCCATGATCTCACCGTGAGTTCGAGCCCCGCATGGCGCCCCTCAGGGCTTGCTGCTGGCAGCGCAGAGCCGGTTTTGGATCTTCTGTTCCCCCCTCCACCAACACTTTGGATCCTCTGTCCTCCTCTCTCTGCCCCCCCCATCCCCCGCTCATCCCCCCCCCCTCAAAAATAAACATTTAAAAAATTTAGTGTCCCTTTTGTGAATCTACTGTAAAGATTAATACTGTGTGAATTCAAGGAAAGGCACAGTGCCTTCCGGGACAACTGTCATCCTGAAAATATTGAACAGAGCCAGACCCCTTCAAAGATGTGAAAGGTGTCAGTACGCGTCTGGGGAAGTACAAACACCTTGCCTCTCACGCTAAGGAATAAGTTTCAATAGTCAAAGTCATGAACTAAGGAGCTTCAGCTCATGTAAGTGATGATAGTTGACAGACATATAATGATTGTCTTTATTAATGTTTAAGTAGGGGTTTTTTTTGTTTTGTTTTGTTTTGTTTGTAATCTCAGTTTGTGGACAAAAGTCCAAGGTTCTGGGTGTCTGGGCCTGTGGAAACCTCTCTCTCGCACAAACACACACATGCACATGCAAAGTACTCTGTGTGAGCTAGCAAATGTTTTCTGAAACTAGAAGGTAGTAAACATCCATAAAATACAGTTTTCAAATTCAGTTCGAATAAGTGTCGAATGTTGGCTAAGCGCAAGACAACAAACTAGGTTGCTAGATCTTTAGTGGGAAGATAAGAATGTCCGTGTTTTCCAGAAGGGGTGGGGTGGAAGTGAGGGGGTAAGCAGAATAAGGGCTCGAGTTGTAAAGCAGGGGGAGAGCATTGGCCAAGGGCGTTCAAGGAGGTATAGGCCACGTGTCATTGAAAGGTCAGGGCTTCGTGGAAGAGTGACGCTGGAGGTGTCTGGGTGTATGGAAAGGCTTCAAGGGAGAAGGTAAGCCAACAAGATATAGGCAAGAAAGAGAGGGCATTGTGGGCAGAGACACAAGCCTGAAGCGGATATTCAGATCTCAGACTGCTCGCTTCTCAGGGAGACTTTCCTGACTCCACCACCAGGGCCATTCCTACATTGTATTCTCCCGTAGCACCTGTACCTTTGCCCCGCAGCATTATGGGAATTACATTTTTCTACTCCTTCGTGGATTGCTTCAGTCACGCCTGTCTTCTCCACTGGAATGTAACCTCCATGAGGGCAGGGCTTCTGTCCGGGTTTGTTCAGCATTACAGCCCCAGAGGTTAGCCAAGTGCCCGGAACAAAGTAGACACTTCGCAAAACTGGTTGGATGAATGGGGTCTACAAACAGTCCGGGTGGACACATCCCAGGTACTTTCACAAAGACGGCCTTTGTATCTATTAGCGTGCATTTGACCGCAAGTCACAGAAAATCAACGGTGGCTTAATCACATATGCATTTATTTTTCTGTCATTCTAAGAAGACTGGAAGTTGGCCATTTTAAATTTAGTTCAGCAGCTCAGTGATGTCATCAAGGACCCACGCTCTTTCTGTTTTCCCAACTATTATTCTTAGGGTATTGGCTTTTGTATTTAATCACGCGTGGTGGAGGCCAGTCCTCGCTACCCCTCTGCCATTGTCTTTGGCCAGATACTCAATTCCCCAATCTTTCTTGCAGCTAGGGGCAGCCACGTGATTCGCTTCTGGTCAATAGAATAAAATAAACCTACAGAGACTAGAAAAGATATGTTGCCTCCTGATAAAAGAAACAAATTAGAGAGAGGAGCTTTCTGGTGCCCCCGTTTCTTGTGTTAGATTGTAGTCATGATGCCTGGAGCTGTGGCAGCCATCTCACGACCATGAGGCCTTTCTCCTATTGAACTGAAATAGATCTCCTTTGAAAGTTTCTTTTTCAGTTCAGTCCTGGGGCACCCGGGTGGCTCAGTCGGTTAAGTGTCCACCCCTTGATCTCAGCTCAGGTCTTGATCTTGGGGTCATGAGTTCAAGCCACGCATTGGGCCCCATGTGGGGCCCCATGCTGGGTATGGAGCCTACTCAAAAATAAAATAAAGCTCGAGCTGTCTGGGTGGCTTGGCCGGTTGAACATCTGACTCTTGATTTCTGCCCAGGTCATGATCCCAACGTCAAGGGGTTAAGTCCCAGGTCAGGCTGTGTGCTGAGTGAGGAGCCTGCTTGAGATTCTCTCTCTCCCTCTGCCCCTCTCCCCTTCTCCTCCTCTCCCTCTCTCCTTCTCTTCCCCACCCCACCAGCTCTAAAAAAAAAAAATTATTTTTAATTTTTAATTAAAATGAAGTTCAGTCCCATGGTCATACACAGAACACATCTAAGACCTTTCCCACCAGAGAGTTTTTCTTTCACTTAAATATAGAAGCTAAGTACCTTCTGGATCTCCTTCTTTCTCAAGCTAACTAACCAGATAACTAACTCACCTTATATATCCATTTTATTCACCTGTTTCTCAGACCACATGGTCTTTTGGACCCCCTATTATTCCAGTTTTTTTTTTCTCTAAGAGGTTTGAGTAGATGTTACAGCATATTGAAACCATTTTTTCTCTTTTTCCAAGCACTGTTATTTTATTACTGTAACCCAAGATTGACTTTGCCTTTTTGGCATTACGTTGCACCAATGATTCACATTAATTTATTTTTTTAATATAGTTTTTTTCCCTTTTCTTTTTGTTTTTAACATGAAGTTTATACTGGTTTCCTCCATCCTGTCCTTTCCAGCTATGTTCTTTTTTTTTTTTTTTTAATCCAAGTACAGACGTTTACATTTTTTCCCACTGATTATCATGATGCTTTTGGCCCCTCTTTTCACCCTGTTGAAATCTTGTCTAAGTTTTCCGGATTAAATAAGCACGATTTCTGTCTTAATTCAAATCATTAATTTATTAAGTCATAGTCATTCGAATACAGCTAGATTCTAGAGCCCTATACCCATAGAAAAAGTATTTCCTTATTGATACTACGTCCTTTGGTGTGTGATTGCTTGGGTAGTCGGAGGTGCTGGTGCCTGGCCCCCAGGGCTTCCTCACATCTACAAGCATTTCTCGAGAGACTTTTAGCACCTGCCTTTCAGAAATCAAGACACTGCCCATGGTGTTCCTTCCACCTGCCGGTCTGATAGCCTGATTTGAAGATCCTGAAGTGAGCTTGCTTTGGCTTTTGAACATCCAAGCCGATGTACTCAAATTCCTTAGGATCCTTTGCTAAACACCTACAGATTCGACTTCACTCGATCCTTAGCAGATGAGCGTCAAATAGCTATTACGCTCCCTGTTGGACAGGTGGAAACATCGAGGCATTATAAGATAATGAGGTGGGGGCACCTGCCTGGTGTGGTTGGCTAAGTGTCGGCTCTTGATTTCGGCTCAGGTCGTGACCTTGCGGTTTGTGGGATCGAGTCCCACATTGGGCTCTGTGCTGGTAAGCACGGAACCTGCTTGGGATTCTCTCCCTCTCTCTATGCCCCCCTCCCCCCTCAAAAATAAATAAATAAGCTTTAGGGGCGCCTGGGTGGCTCAGTTGGTTAAGCGTCCGACTCTTGGTTTCGGCTCTGGTCATGATCTCATGGCTCCTTCGTAGGTTTAAGCCCCCCATTGGGCTCTGTGCTAGCAGGGAGGAGCCTGCTTGGGATTCTCTCTCTCTGTCCCTCCCCCAGTTGTGCTGTCTCTGTCCCTCTCAAAAATAAATAAATAAACTTAAAAAAACCTTTAGGGGCACCGGGGTGACTCAGTCGCTTAAGTGTCCGACTTCGGCTCAGATCATGATCTCACAGTTCGTGAGTTCGAGCCCCGCCTCGGGCTCTGTGCTGACAGCTCAGAGCCCGGAGCCTGCTTCAGATTCTGTGCCTCCCTCTCTCTCTGCCCCTCCCCTGCTTGCACTCCGTCTCTCTCTCTCTCAAAAATAAATAAACATCAAAAAAAATTTAAATAAATAAACTTAAAAAAAAAAAAGGCAATGAGATGTACTGTAGCTACTCTGCCCAGAGTGCTTCCCATGTGCGGACATTATTTGGTATTCAAAATACTCCTGGGGTAGGTAGTGTCATCCCCTTCTACAAATGAGAAAGCAGGCTCAAAGATGGAAATGTTCAGAGGGTCTTGGAAAGGCCCGAACGTGCCACTTCAGCCACCTGGGACCCAGGGCCCTTATCCGGCAGGTTGCCGGGTCCCAGGAATCCCTGGTCAGCGGCTGCATCCACCAGGCCTCCCCAGCCAAGTCCGCTGCTGGCAAGAGTATCTGTTTTCCAGTTCATCTGGGAGCCTCTTGGCCTCGCTCTGAAATGTCTGCCTGTAGAAAACCAAGGCTCCATTTGCCAGGTGGGGCTGCGGCGGCTGTAAATGACCTGCCACCTAAGTGGGTAATTTAGCATATGCACCTGCCCCACAGCAGCAGAATCAAAGAACGGGACAAAATCCCACGAGCAACATCATTCTGCTGCCCCCCTCTCCTGGCTTGCTGCAGCGTGGGAGCCCTGCCAGGGAACTGCCCATAAAAAGCTGGAAAGGGGTGATGGAATGCTTGGCTGAAAGAGTTCTCCACCCCCGCCCCCCCACCACCCGACCCCCGTTCACCTCGCGTTGCTGCTCTCTCGGCTTCTTAGTTCGTCTTTGATCTTCCACGTTTTCTCTCTTCTTTAATTCAGTTTAGCTCACTTTTTGAACATACGTTAGGAGCCAGGTGCTCTGTGGCCTGCTGAACACGCAGATGAAGACGGCCAGACCCCTGCTTTCAGGAGCTCCTATGCTAAAGCTTATAGATGCGTAACTCTGGGGAAGCACACAAAAGAGCTTTCACTCCCCTCGAGGTATTTTAGCAAGGCAAAACGTTTTTCTTCCCTGCGGGAGGGATGGGAGCGTGTCTGGTAGGCAGGGAGGAGCCGTGAAGGGGTTTGGGCCCGGGAGGAGGGTGCCGTGGTCAGCTGGGCAGACCAGATGGGTTGATCAGGGCGGCGGAGAGCAGAGCGCAGAGGGAGAGGCAAGACGGCAAACACAGTTTTCTGTTTGCAGACCACCTGGCCTCCCAGGGTGGCCCTGCCTGAGCCCGAGTCCTGTGCTGGATGGGTCACTGCTCTGACTCAGAGAGGAGCGCCCTTGCCTTGTGGCGACCTAGGGAGGGCCGGGTGGACAGAGGCCCTCTGCCCTCCCGTGGGGTTTCCCAGCTCTGCTCTGTGGCACAGCTCCGGGAGAGACCAGTCACACCACAGTCCATGTGAATGGACCCCCCCGTCCCCCAAGAATCAGGCAGGCACAGCCCCCAACCAGGCCAGGGCAGGAACACTGCAGACAGCCTGCTCCGTCCTGCCCACCATCGTATCCCTGCCCTCTCTCACCCCCACCCCAGCCTCTCCCTCCCTCTTCTCCCGCTGCCCCGTCTTCCGTGATCACAAACAGAGCAGCTCTGATGCCGATAATGTGCGTCAGGCTGTGTGGCTCCCCTGCCTTCTCACACATGCCTAATGTGGCTTCAATAATTCTGCCCCAGTGGGGAGCCTTTACAGGCAAATACTCCCGGTAGAGGCAACTCATTGCCTTAAACCTGTACCAGGAAATAAATAATTGGTAACAGGTTTTGCTAGGGAAGTAACAGAGGGAAGACACTGGGAAGTTAAAGAGACTCATTACAGGGGGAGGCCTGGGCGGCTCGGTCGGTGAAGCCTCCCACACTTCATCTCAGCTCAGGTCTTGATCTCTCGGTTCCTGAGTTCAAGCCCCACGTCAGGCTGTGCGCCGACAATGCGGAGCCTGCTTGGGATCCTCTCTCTCTGCCCTCCCTCCTCCCCCACTGTTTGCACGTGCTCTTTCTCTCTCTCTCAAAATAAATAAATAAATTTTTTTTTAAAATCTTCGGAAAAAAAAAAACTCATTATGGGACAATCCCAGAGGTCTTGGACTTTGACACGAGGTCTAAAGGACTCACGTTTGTTGCTTATCATTAGGAATGAATAGAAGCTTGTTCGACAGAGATGGGAGAGGAACGTTCCAGGTTGGGAAATGCAGGCACGGGGGTTACAGGGAAGGAAGAGAAGGGGAAACAGGTGAGAACAGGGGCCAGATCACACGAGGCCTTTACACTATGCCGGGAGTTTGGAATTGAAGTCAAAGGCTACGGGGAGAGAGGGAGACAGAAAAACTGTCTCTAGAAGAGAAAGAGAGCATGTGCATGTGCACGGCAGGGGAGGGTTGACAGAAGGCTGGGGATATTAGTAAGAATCCTTAGTGGTCAGTAACAAAGCTTAGAAGGAGACTTATTATAAAGATACAGGAGTGTCTCACAGAACCCGAGGTCTCTAAGGTCAGTAGGGTCCATACAAGAGACAGAAGATGTTCAGCCACAGTTACGTGGAGAGAAGAGTAAGGCTTTCTCCTTCTCGGGGCCAATTCCAAATGCCCAAAGAAGGGAGTCCTATCTCACATGGTCAGGTACCTAATCCTGAATGAATCACATAAGGTGGGTGCCGAGGGGGTCAGGTAACTTTGTAGAAAGAAAGTGGGGAGAGGCGCAGGCCCCAGGAAGGACCAGACAAGTCAAAGGGGATCCATTGCACTCTTGCCCGTGGCTGGCTGGCTCTCTCTGTGTGTCCCCTCGACCTCCAAAGACGCACTTACTTAACATAAAGTAATCATCTTACAGGAAAGCAGAAATCTCTCTCTGTAAGAGACAATCCAAATCATCCTGCATAAAAAAAGAGAGAGAATCCAAATTAGTATCTAGGAATGTCAAAGGCAACTCTTCTGTGTGTCCACATCTCCAGGAGATATCTTTTCCAGCTTGGCGTGAAACTTGTCCAGATGTGACTTCTCACTAGGTTCAACCACAGCCAATAGCTCTCAGCTCGTTATAGACACTTCACTTGGCAGAATAGCCCCCGAAAATATTTAATCCACACACGTTCTCTTCAGGGTGCTCCCTTTCCTTCACTGGGGCACTTGAACAGCTTTCAATCCTAGCCTCGTCAGGCAGCCAGGGGCCGTGGGGAGCCCGGGCTCCGGGCTCAGGCAGATGGGCTATGGAATCTGGCCTTTCCACACTTACTAGTGACCTCGCAAGTAAGTAAGTGGACAGGTCACTTCCCCTCTGTGAGCCTTGGTCCCTTCATTCCAACATGGGAATCATGCAAGTACCATCCTGTGCTTACTATGTGCTCAGCAATGTTGCTTTCTCTACCCCTTGAGGAATGAACCCCACCCCCCAATTCCAATGCTAAAAATAATGAGAAATATAAAAATCGCAGGTGGATTAAGAAAGGTCTCGTGTTGAGCATCGAGAGGAAACCCAGACACGGATACGAAGGTGAAGGTTCACTTGGGAGCAAGAGAAGTGATTGTAGCCTGAGCTTTGGAGGGGCTTCAGAAGCACAGACCTGGGTTGATATTAATCCTGCCACCTATCCGGTGGGTGATCCTGGGCGAGTTTTCTCTCCTAAACCTCACTTTTCTAATATTACTAGGTTGTTGCAGCGATTAGAGATACATAAAAAGGCCTAGCCCGTGGCTTGCCATGTGCACAAATATTTGCTGAATGGTGAGCGGCTGCTAACATAGGAATCATTGATTAAATGCTAGGATATTATTATGCCTCTTTCTGATTTACTATGTGACCTTAGTAGGAACTCTGTGCCTCGATTTCTTTATCTGAAAAAGGAAACCGTCATTTTTTTTCAAATATTTATTTTTGAGAGAGAGCGAGAGAGGGAGCAGGGGAGGGTCAGAGAGAGACGGAGACGCAGAATCCGAAGCAGGCTCCAGGCTCCGAGCTGTCAGCACAGAGCCCCGTGCGGGGCTCGAACTCTTGAACAATGAGATCATGACCTGAGCCAAAGTAGGACGCTCAACCGACTGAGCCACCCAGGCGCCCCAGGAAACTATCATTTTTGATTCTCTGTTCCTTCCACCTGGGGATAATGGTTTAGGCAAACTGAAGTTTTTCCCTTTTGGGGGTTTGCTTTGTTTCAGGGACTAAAGTTCAACCAGGTCACTTTCTGAAAGTTGAACGATTCCTGAAGTGTCTTCAGCAACTGGGCTCTGGAGGCAGCTGCCAGCCCCTTGCTTTTGTTGGCCGGACAGCCCAGGCACATCTGGAGGCTGCCGTGGCCCAGGTCGGGGGCGGGGGGTCCTCAGGGGGGACCAGCGGCATAGCCTGGAGCTAGGCAGTGAGCAGAGCGAGGCATCCCTGGCCTGACACGGAGTCCCGAGTGAAAACCCAAGGGACCCCTCACTCCAGACGGGAGGAAAGCCAGCTCCGTGCTCTGAGAGCCAACCCTCCCGTCCAAGGAGAAGACACCTAAAATAGCAGCAACACGCTTGGAAGGAGAGGCAGCGCCACGGGTTTCCATCTCCCCCGACTTTCTCCCCCTTCCTCTAAGAAATTACTTTCTCCCATTTGAAAACCCAACTCAAGCTTGTTCCGATTAACCTTGGGGCTCCCCCGTCCTCCTCTTCCACCCATCGTTCCCGACCGTCCTTCACCCCATCGATGACACCCTGCTTCCCTCCCGTTCTGCTTGCAAGGAAAAAGCCACTCAGAACCATTATCTCAGTGACGGGTGTGGTTTCCTTCCTTCACTGGAGATTTTCAGCGTCTGAGGGTCGATTCTTCTTGACCTAGACTGGCAAGTCCAGTGACCTGTTGCCTTTGCGAAACTCCAGGGGGCGCCAGGCAGTGTAACGTCTGTCCTCTGGGGTTCAGGATGGTCTGCGCCCCTAAGTAAAGCCGGGTGCAGAAATCTTACGTCATCCTCACCACCGTCCTGCGCTTGGGTGGACGAAACAGAAGAAGGGAGGTTGACCTGCCCAGGGACAAGACTGCACAGCTAGTGAGGGGTCCACCAGCATTGACCTCAGGTCTGTCTGCCTCCAAGCTCATGCTGTGAATCACACCCAGCACATGTCCTCCCACATTTAACTTTTAAAACTCAACTTCGGCGTCTCACCTACACGCAACCTCTTCTTCTAGAAGCCCGTATTTCAGGTTCTCTGGCCACTGGCGTGCAAAGTGGCACATCTCTGGGAACACAACTGGCTGTAGCCACAAACAGGCCGGGAGATGTCCCGTCGGGAGACCCCGCTCCCTGTCACAACGCTGCCACTCCAGCTGTGGATGTGAACTCGGGAAGTCCTTGGCCTCTCTGGGAAGTCACGGGCCTAGTTTTGCCTCTTTGCCAAGAGAATTTGTTGGACTGAGTGATTCCCAGGGCGGTGCCTTTCAGCCCAAACATTCTGGATTCCTCAGTCCAAGCAACTTGATTTATTGATCCTCCCGTTGTGTGTTCTGAAACACAGTTGGCTTGAACGTCGCTACCGATTCTCAAAGCAGGTGCAGTTTTCTCCATCGTATAGGTGAGACAAACCGACACTCAGAAAGTAGAAGTGATTAGAGCAAGGTCACAGCGTCTGGATTGGAACTCGGTCTTATTTATTCAAAGCCAGTGCTCTGAAACACCCAACTACATCCAGGCTTTCTTAGGAAACGTCTAAAGGAAGAGTCTAAATGTAAAGCGTGAATTAATTTAATATCTATTTAAAGAAAAGGGTTAAGTCCGTCTAAGTGATATGACAAAAATCGCGAAGGTGGGGACTTTTACAAATGCCTGAGGTTTGGGGACCGCTGAATCAGATAAATATATTCCGATGTTCATTGGTTCCATGAAGACAGAGAGGACCACGGCCTCTTCCTGAGCACCTGGTACTGTGTCTCCAGCTCTTGGGCATTTGGAGCCCTTTGAAGGGGGGAAAAGAGGGGCGCCTGGGTGGCTCAGTCGGTTGAGCGTCCGACTTCAGCTCAGGTCATGATCTCGCGGTCCGTGAGTTGGAGGCCCGCGTCGGGCTCTGTGCTGACAGCTCGGAGCCTGGAGCCCGTTTCAGATTCTGGGTCTCCCTCTCTCTCTGTCCCAACCCACTCGCATTCTGTCTCTGTCTCTCTCAAAAATAAATAAACTTAAAAAAAATTAAAAAAAAAAAAAGAAATGAAAAATGAAGGGGGGAAAAGAAACAAACTGTGTATCCGGAAGACAACTGTGTATCCAGTATCTGTCAACATATCCCTTAGAGAAGGGCCGAAGTCATAGGTTGCAAGGTGGTTGGCCGAAGATGTATTTAGTTAGGCCAACGCAGTGATTGTTGTCGATTTCTGAATTTGTGATTGTTGTCGATTTCTGAATTTGAATGTCTTCAGTGACGGCACCCAGTCTGCTTTGCACAGACCCCACCTCCACGTGAGGTAGGTAACTCCGGGCCCCTGAAGGCATATGAGCCTGTGACCCCTGGTTTAAGGCCTTATCTTCCCCGAGATCAAAATCCTCAGTAGGGGGACTTCAGAGCCCAGAGCTCCGGGGAGCCACCAGCAGCGTGGATGCCACTAACACCGCGTGAGTCTCTAAAGCTTCTGTACCAGTCCTGCCGGAGACAAAGTCAGGACAGCAGTCAGGACCAGGAGGTGGCTATAAAAGGCCACAGCTTTTTATGACCCTTTGGGAGCTCAGTGGCTGCCTCGTGATTTTTCAGACTGGGAGCAGAGTGACACCTGCTGTCTGGTGTCGCGCTTCCAACCCAGCGGTTCCCCGTCTCCATCCCCACACCAGCTGCTCTTCCTCCCCCCACTCCCCTGTTCCGCTGCCTGCAGCCCGGTACTGGGCTGAACACGTCAGGGCCATTGGCGACGCTTTCTCCTCCCTCCTCTCCCGAGACCCCTCTGTTGCCACGGTCTGTCAGTTGGACTTAGTTGAGTTTGTGTGCCTTGCCCCTTCTTGTCACTGCCTCTTTGGGACTCATAAGTTCATCTCTGTCTTCCTAGAGTGGAGGTCCTCTGATGACAAGGATGATGTCATACTTGTTTTCTTTCCCTTAACAGAGCCTAGCACATTCTGCTGCATTATGATTGCTCGTTAAGCGCTTCTTAAATTGTTGGTTGACTCTTTTCCTTGCGATGAGGCTAATTTTTCCTTTATTTTCCCTTCTTTATTATTCTTTCTTCTCCTTCAATCTCTCTTGACCCAGGATGTCTCTTTTTGCATTCTTTTTTAAAACAATTTTTTAATGTTTATTTATTTTTGAGACGGAGACAGGCAGAAGGCGAGTGGGAGAAGGGCAGAGAGAGAGGGAGACCCAGAATCTGAAGCAGGCTCCAGGCTCCGAGCTGTCAGCACAGAGCCCGACGTGGGGCTCAAACTCACGAACCGTGAGATCATGACCTGAGCCGAAGTTCGATGCTCAACCAACTGAGCCGCCCGGGCACCCCTCTTTTTGCATTTTCTAGATTTTCCTCCCCATGTAAACTCTCAGGTGACTAAGGGTGGCCGGGAGCATTGCCTTGCTGATCTAGGTTCTCTTGAGGCTAGGAGACTGTGCAGTTCTAGAATAAATGAAGATCGTGTAACAGAGATAGTAATGTCCCCTGAACACTCTCTGAGATAGGTCACCAGGCTTCTTACAGAGACAGGGTAACCTTGGCTAGAGTGAGTCCAAAACGGACGAAAGAAAAATCTTTAGTTGCTGCAGACAGAAAGGGTATTTCATTCAATGACGGTCCACAGGGGCCCATGGCATCGTATTCCTAGTCAGTTCAATTTTTCTAGGGTTTTCTTTCTTTAGATGTTGTCCTCAAAGTGTCACAACCAGAAGACTATGCTCACAGAATTCAGCAGTAACTGAAGGAACACACACAGACACGAACTCCCTACCCAGGAGACTGAAAATGCCCCTCCCCCTTTACATCTTAATCCGGGGAACCTGTAAATGTTACCTTATTTGGAAAGAGGGGCTTTGAGATATTTTCAAGGATCTTGAGATGAGGAGGTTACCTGGATTCTGCAGGTGGGCCCTAAACGCCATCTCAAATGTCCTTATAGGTGAGAGGCAGAGGAAGTGTTGCTACACACGGAGGAGAAAGAGAGGTAATGAAGGGGCAGAGAGAGATTTAAAGTTGCTGGCTTTGGAAATTGGAGCAAGGCAGCCCCAAGGCAAGGAAAGCCAGCATCCACTGGAAGTTGAACGAGACAAGGAACAGATTCTTTGTTAGAGCCTCTGGAGGGAATGCAGCCTTCTGCACACCTTGATGTGGGTCCAGGGGAGCCGATTTCGGCCATCCGGTCTCCAGAACCGTGAGAGCCTACTTTTCTGTCGTGCTAAGCCGCCAAATGTGTCGCGATTTGTTACAGCAGCCGTAGGAGACTAATACGAGACCCCGGTGAAAAGAGACAAGCCATTCCCTTGATGATAAGTAACCACTGGTGGTGGGGGTGCCGGGGGGCATTTTTGCAGAAGTGGAGCACGAAGAACGTTATTATTGGAAGACAGAAAAACATCACTACTGATCTGGTTGTGAAAGACCCTGACATTCAAAGTAGAAATGAGCGATTTTAGACAGAGGCTAAACATCAGTTGTGATGGATAGACGTCCAGCCCACCCTTCCATGAGGCAGAAACAGCATGGGACGCTCAGAAGGGGATCGGCCAAGCCAGACGATGCTGCTGAAAAAGGGAAGTCGACATTGTTCCAGAACAGGCACGAGCCTTTGAGGCACACGTGGCTAAAGATTTTTCCACCTGCCTCGTAAGGAAAATTTTGAAGTTAATATCAACAAAACTCAAATGTTGAGCGACTGTGATTTTTTGCTTGACTAATTGCAACACGTAGTCCTTTATTCTTGTTTGCGATGTGAATTCAGTTACTTTCAATCAGTCCTCGTGCTATTTTCACAATCTCCTGAGGTAAAGACGTCCTCCCGGTGTCGTTACGGATGATGCTGGTCCCAGTGGTACCTGAGTATAGCCATCTCTGTCTGTCCCTCAGATTGCAGTGCTCTGGTTGGATAACCCCGATGAAATGTGCCCCTTCCAGAATGCTGGCTTTACAAGAGTTATTCCAGAGTGTGAGGGCAATCCATCCACTAACGCAAGAGTAGCAAGCTGATGGTTTCTGGGAAGACAGGGCTAAAGTAAGCTCCTTTTCTGTGACAGGAAAATATGAAATCCGAAATGTGGTATCTCCCTATAGGAAAGGAATCCGCTTTGCTTAAGTGGGAACAGGAAGGTGACTCCCTCTCCTGGCTGCACTGGAGTAATGGACAGCAGCTTTGCACTCCTGTTGGCAACAACTAGAAGACTGGACAAAATGTGAGAAACACCTGTGGTAGACGGTGGCCGGTAAGACCACATAGAACCGTGGTCCCGGAGAGAAAGGGAGCAAACACAGTAAATGCTACGACGAACAGTTTCCGGCCTGGAGGCCCTTTCTAGAATGTGGTACAGAGGTGGGAAGCCCAAGAAGCCCACGGCAATTTCACTGAGGTGAGGAGAGAACGTTCAGGCAGGTGAAGGTGGTGCGGGTACACGAAGCAGAGTGCCAGGAAGAAGGGAGGTAAAAAGAGAACGATTCAGCAACCTGCATAAGGTGAAGGCTTGCCTGGTTGCTGAGCTGTCCATGTGAATAAAACCCCGTGAAGGCCAGGCGAGTAAAAATCCGAGAGAAGGAGCAATGACCGGAGAGAGATATTTGATGAGCAAATCTCAGAATTCACATAGGATTACCAGCATGCCTTTGGTATCGTAGAAAGATACTTAGTCTTTGCCCCGGGCTCCTAGCCCAGAGCTCCTAAGACCCTTGGAATTTCCTGAGTTATAAGGGTAATAGGAGCGTCCTTTGTTCTGATGAGGTGACTATTGACAGGCCCCTAGACAGCCTCAGTATGAGGGATGGTTGCCAGGAAGACCAAGGCTTGATTAGAAGCTTAGAACTCTTGGGCACCTGGGTGGCTCAGTCGGTTAAGCATCTGACTCTTTTTTTTTTTTTTATTTTTTTTCTTTAACATTTATTTGTTTTTGAGACAGAGAGAGACAGAGCATGAACGGGGGAGGGGCAGAGAGAGAGGGAGACACAGAATCGGAAGCAGGCTCCAGGCTCTGGGCCATCAGCCCAGAGCCTGACGCGGGGCTCGAACTCACGGACCACAAGATCGTGACCTGAGCTGAAGTCGGACGCTCAACCGACTGAGCCACCCAGAAGCCCCAGCATCTGACTCTTGATCTCAGCTCAGGTCACGGTGTCATGGTTGGTGGGTTCCAGTCCCATGTCAGGCATCTGCACTGATGATGCAGAGCCTTCTGGGGATTCTCTCTCTCCCTCTTTCTCAAAGTAAATAATAAACTTAAAAAAAAAAAAAAAAGAAGCTTAGAATTCTTAGCCCCCCTGCCCAACCCCTGGGGATGGGAAATAGACTGGAGATTGAGTGAATCACCAATGGCCACTGATTTAATCATTTGCACCTACATAATGAAGCTTCCATAAAGACCCCCAAACGATGGGGTTTGAAGAGCTTCTGGGTTGGTGAACATATCGATGTGCTGGGAGGGTGGTGTGATCGGCCCCACACTGCTCCCCCATACCTTTCCCTCTATATCTCTACCATTTGGGTGTTCCTGAGTTGTTGTATCTTCGTAATAAACCAGTAATAGTGAGTAAGGTGCTTTCCTGAGTTTTGTGTCATTCTAGCAAATTATGGAACCTGAAGGTGGGGAGGGGTTGCGGGAACCTCTGACTTTGGAGCCACGTTGAACAGAAGGGTGGATAACCTTGGGACCCAATACTTGTTGCTGACATTCTGGTGGGACTGAGCCATGAAACCCGTGGAGTCTGACATTGTCTCCAGGTAGTTAGTGACAGAATTGAAAGGCACTATAAGACACCCAGTTGATGTCAGAATTGGTTGGCGTCAGAGGAAAAAAACTTCTCAATACCACCGAGTAAAGACTGTACAAAGTCTACCCTAAGAAAGCCTTTAAAAAAATTCTTACAAGATTCAAGGTAGTCTAAAAATAACCACATCTGAACACAAAATTAAGCTTTCATTTTTGGGGGTGCCTGGGTGACTCCATAGGTTGAGAGTCTGACTTGGCTCAGGTTATGATCTCACAGTTCATGGGTTTGAGCCCCATCTGCTGTCAGCACAGAACCTGCTTTGGATCCTCTGTCTTCCTCTCTCTCTGCCCCTCCCCACACTCTCTCAAAATAAATAGATAAACTCTAAACTTTCTTTAAAAAAAAAAAGGCAAAAAGGTACCCAGCTGGCTCAGTTGGTGGAGCCCGTGAGTCCTGGGGTTCTGAGTTTGAGCCCTACATTGGGTGTAGAGATGACTTAAAATTTTTTTTTAATCTTTAAAAAAGCATAAAATATAATCAACAATGTCCAGCATCTAATGAAAAAAAAAATACTACTGAACACACAAAGAAGTAAATGTGATCCATCCCCAAGAGAAAAATAAGTCAATAGAAACAGACCCAGAGTGGGGCTCCTGGGGGGCTCAGTCAGTTAAGCATCCAACTTCAGCTCAGGTCACGACCTCACGGGCCAGTCCATGAGTTTGAGCCCTGCATCAGGCTCCGTGCTAACAGCTCAGAGCCTGGAGCCTGCTTCGGATTCTGTGTCTCCTTCTCTCTGACTCCTCCACCCGCCCAACACTCACACAGTCTCCCTGTCTCTCACAAATAAATAAACATAAAAAATTATATTAAAAAAAACAGACCCAGATTGAATTAGTACACAAAATTTTAAAACATATATTTGAAATATGTTCAAGGGGCACCTGGCTGGCTCAGTCAGTAGAGCATGCAACTCTTGATCTCAGGGTTGTAAGTTCAAGCCCCACATTGGGTGTGGAGATTACTCAAAAAATAATGAAAATTGGGACACCTTGGTGGCTCAGTCAGTTAAGTGTCCACCTTCAGCTCAGGTCAAGATCTCGTGGTTTGTGCGTTTGACCCCGCATCAGGCTCTGTGCTGACAGCTCAGAGCCTAGAGCCTGCTTCGGATTCTGTGTCTCCCTCTCCCTCCCCCTCCCCCACTCTCACTTTCACTCTCTCAAAAATAAACATTAAAAATTTTTTTAAATAATGAAAATAAATAAAATATGTTTAAGATTTAATGGGAAAAATATATAGATTATCCCATACAACAAAAAATAAACAAAGCAACCCTTAAAAAAGTTTAATGTAGGGGGTGCCTGCCTGGTTCAGTCAGTAAAGCATGAGACTCTTGGTCTTGGCATTGTGAGTTCAAGCCCCATGTTGAATGTAGAGATTACTTAAAAATAAAACCTTAAAAAAAGGTCTAATATAAAATATGAGTATAAGAAGAAAAATCAAAGACATAAAAGAATCAAATGGTCTCTCTAGAGCTGGAAAATATATTCACCGAGTGGACTTAGAATATTAGAGGCTATAGAAAAAAGATTTGTAAACTTGAAGACAGCAATAGAAACAATCTAAATTGAACCTCAGAGTGGGGAAAGCTGGAAAAAAACACTAGTAGCCAAGTGACCTGTGGGACAATTTCAAGGGGCCTGCTATATGTGTGATTGGAGTCATAGGGTGGGGAAGAAAAATATTTCAAAATGCAAGAACTGAAAAACTTCCATTTTGATAAAACCTACAAACCGGAGCTAAATGAATCTCAAGTGAAATAAACACACACACACACTGCCCCCCACAAAAACCACACAAAGGAATGTAATAATTACATTTCTGGAAACCAATTGTAAGGACAAAAATCTTAGAAGCAACCAGAAGGAAAAAAAATAAAGGCACACAGTATATAGCAATGCAAAACACAAGAATTTATTGACTCCTTATCAGAAACAGTGCAAGGCAGGAGACGATGGAATGAACTTCTTCAAGTGCTGAAATTATTTTTTAAAAAAAACCCATCAACCTAGAATTCTATATCTAGCAAACATATTCTTCAGAGATGAAGGGAAAATCAAGACCCCTTTAGCGATTCAGAAGCTGAGAAAAGACGAGGCAGCTGGGTGGCTCAGTCGGTTGAGTATCCAACTGTTGACTTTGGCTCAGGTCATGATCTCACAGTTTGTGAGTCAGAACCCCTCACCGGCTTCTTCATTGACAGTGCTGAGCCTGCTTGGAATTCTCTCTCTCTCCCTCTCTCTGCCCCTCCCCAGCTAATGCTCTCTCTCTTTCTCTCTTTCAAAATAAATAAATAAATAAATAAACAAACAAACAAACTTGAAAATTTTTTTAATATTATAAACTCTAAAGCAACCCCATAAAAAATAAGTTTAAGAGGTATATAGCTAATGTATTAGTTTCCTGGGGCAACTATAACAAACTATTACCAACTGAATAGCTTAAAACAGCCAAAATTTATTCTCTCACAGTTGTAAAGACTAGAAGTCTGAAATCAAGGTGTCAGCAGGGCCAAGGTGACTGAAAGCTTTAGGGGAAAATCCTTTCTTGCCCCTCTCTAGCTTCTGGTGGTTACTGGCAAATGTTGGCATTCTTGGTTTATAGATGCCACACTCAATCCCTGTCTCCCTCATGTGGTGTTCCGTGTCTGTATGTCTCTGTTTTCTCTTCTTATCAGGATACCAGTCATGGGATTACAGTCCATTCTAATCCAGTGTGACCTCATCTTAACTGTATCTGCAAAGACCCTATTTCCAAATAAGGCCACATTCCTTATTCCAGTGGTGTTCCAGTGAACGTACAGTACACTGGATAAACGTCCAGTACAGCTGATAAACCCAAAGTGGAGATGAAATGGAATTATGAAAATAGTCAATAATATTACTTGATTATTAGAAAGTAGACAACCTCGTCAGGTGTGAAAAACAATCCAGCTAAGTCTTTATAGAGCTAAACTGGGCAACTCTTCTTTTTATGTCCGGTTCAGGCATTTTGGTGAATGGAAGACGTGGTTTATTTGTTTATGTATTTATGCCCATCTAGTACCCATTTCTTTACTTTTTTTCACCGTGCTCTCTCTCTTACCCACGTGACTCATCAGAAGGTAACACTATGCCCTGCTCAGGGTTAGGTCTTAACTGGTTGAAGCCACACAGGTTAGTCTCATTTCCATCGATGGTTGCTTATTTAGGGGTGAGCAGGTGACACAGTTCTGGCCAATGACTAAGCTCTTTCTGGGAGAAGTTATTCTCATTCCCAAGGAGGACATACCAGGAGAGACAATGCTTTTCCTGTCTCCGAATATCGTGTTTGAGTACCACATTTAGAACTGTTGCGGCCATCTTCCTACCAGGATTATAGAGACGAGGAGTTGGAGGTTGGTGAATCCTATGTGGAACTTCCCAACATCCGAATACCTTATGACAGAGAAAAAATACGAGTCCTTTTTGTTGAAGCCAAAATGAACGCGGATTTTCTGTGCCCGCTGCAAACTCACAGAATGGGTCTGCACAAGGCTTAGGCGAATAAGCCTAGATTTGTATTAGTCAGAGACGGATGGATGGGAGAGGGTTCCCATTCGTGGGATACAATCATGTACTATCTTTTCAAGGCCAGGAGTGAATCAGCAACTCCTACCAAAATAAAGACAAAGATTGTCTACTTGTGAGTGATACTGTCTTGGAAATCTGATATCTAATTGTAATTTCCTACGGACGTTTTCTTTTTTCTTGGTCACGTTGTCAGCCTACCTCTTCCCTCTACTCATGATCTTATCAACCACATATACTCATATATACATATCAAAATATCCTACATGTTGTGTAGACATAAGAACAGGTGAGGGTAAATCTGACATTATGATTGTCTATGTCACAATAAGGAAAAATCTGATGATACGTCTATCTTTCCATAATTTTTTCATCTTATATTTTCATTTTGAAAGTATTTTAGAAGTCAGATGTCAGAGTATGCTAGAACAGGGCTCATATTTACATTTCTGTTGATGGTTGCATTGCCACCCAGTGATCCCCTAAGTGATAGTCCTTGATTTTTAATGTGTTAAGATCTGATATGTTCTAATGTCCAAATGATAATTGGCCCGTGACTGTTATTTGTCCCATGTGACCCATGACTGTTACCACGGCAAGTTCTTCTAATAGTTTTTTTTTTTTAAAGTACTCTATGCCCAACATGGGGCTCAAACTCACGACCCCAAGGTCAACAGACGCATGCTCTATTGACTGAGCCAGCCAGGCACCCCTGAGTTCTCCTAATGGTTTAAGGACAAACCTTTTCTTCTGAAAGGATAATTCATGTTGCAACATCATATAGCCTTCCATTGGCATGAAGCATTATTCATATTTTTAGAGAAATAAAACTCCTGAATTACAGTGTTGATACCTAAAATGCAGCGATTTGGAGTTCAGCATGCCTGTGCCCTGTGACTCAATTCTTCCCGCGTTTCTCTCTATTTGAACTACTAGTAAGTAGCGGTATTTGGTCATCTACGACGGCATTCTGGATGATCTCCAACTACACTTCGTAAAAAAAAAATTTTTTAACGTTTATTTATTTTTGAGACAGAGAGAGACAGAGCATGAACGGGGGAGGGGCAGAGAGAGAGGGAGACACAGAATCTGAAACAGGCTCCAGGCTCTGAGCTGTCAGCACAGAGCCCGACACGGGGCTCGAACCCACGGACCGTGAGATCATGACCTGAGCCGAAGTCTGCCGCTTAACCGACCAAACCACCCAGGCGCCCCCCAAATACACTTTTTATTGCATATCTTCTTTCTGAAAGTGAAACAGAGGCTCAGAAATGCTAAGTAACGTTTCAAGGTCAAATAGCGTTTCAAGGTCAAACCATCAGAACCCTGATTTGAAGTTAGGTATGTTGGCTCCAATTCTAATTGCTCCTCCCCCTTGTAAGACTATTTCCCAAGTTGGCATACACACCGCTGGTGAGATGTCTGATAACCTTACGTGACAAGCGGGAAGACATTCTTATTTTAACAGTTGTCTTAGTTAACCACCTATTAGAAAGTATAATGAATTATATTTCAAATCTTTGATGACTCAGGCTTTTGCATGGGACAGGGGTTAAAGTAGCGAGTGCCATGAAAATCTCGGTCAGAACTCCTAAAACACAGGACGTGCTCTGGCAAGTATGTGGGTGTTGCCAAATTCCAGTAACTGAATCTTCTGTTGTAGAAAATTACTGATGTTAGAGACGGCATAGATCACTTATATGGCTTCTCATATAATGAGTGTTTGCATCCTTTTCGGCAAAATATCGAAGACTGTTCCAGAAACTCCCAGTTATTTGCAAGAGTAATAAGAAGGTTTATTTCTCATATAGAATCTATTATAGCAATAGAAAAATTTACTTCCTGCTGTAACCACAGGGAAGTCTTTTCCACTAGAGAACTGCATGAAGATTTAACAAATCCGTTAAAAGTGTCACGTCAATCCCATTATAATAAATTCTTTTTATTTCTTCAAGTTAGTTAATGTCCAGCGTAGGGGCGCCTGGGTGGCTCAGTCGGTTAAGCGTCCAACTTCGGCTTCGGTCACGATCTCACGGTTCAAGCCCTGCATCAGGCTCTGTGCTGATGGCTCAGAGCCCGGAGCCTGCTCTGGATTCTGTGTCTCCCTCTCTCTCTGTCCCTATCCCGTTAGTACTCTGTCTCTCTCTCAAAAATAAATAAAAAATAATAAAAAAAAACATACAGTGTAGTCTTGGCTTCAGGAGTAGAACCCAGGTGACTTATCTCTTATCATATGACACCCAGGGCTCATCCCAAAAAGTGCCCTCCTTAATGCCCACCACCCATTTAACCCCCATCACACCCACCTCCAGCAACCCACAGTTTGTTCTCTGTATTTAAGAGTCTTTTATGGGAGGGCCTGGGTGGCTCAGTCGGTTGAGTGTCCGACTTCAGCTCGGGTCATGATCTCACAGTTCCTGAGTTCAAGCCCCCCGTCGGGCTCTGTGCTGACAGCTCAGAGCATGGAGCCTGCTTCAGATTCTGTGTCTCCCTCTCTCTCTGCCCCTCCCCTGATCATGCTCTGTCTCTGTCTCAAAAATAAATAAAAACATTAAAAAGAAAAAAGGGTCTCTTATGGTTTGCCTTCCTCTCCATTTTTATCTTATTTTTCCTCCTCTTCCCCTATGTTCATCTGCATTATAACAAATTCTTGATTTCTTTTCTCGGATAGGTGGTGATCATAA
Source organism: Lynx canadensis (assembly GCF_007474595.2). Lineage (NCBI taxonomy): Eukaryota > Metazoa > Chordata > Mammalia > Carnivora > Felidae > Lynx > Lynx canadensis. The sequence continues at coordinate 62,874,930 of NC_044319.2, read as the reverse complement.
GCAATATTCATTTCATACTGAATGTTAGTAACTGTCACAAGAAAAAGCCCTCTTTTGTCTTTTCAAGTTTCAAGAAGAGCTTCAGGACTTCTAGAAGGAACCCATCACCCTGTAAGACAGTAGGCATGATTAGGACTAACATCTCACAAATATATTTGATCATTTAAAAAATTTAAATTTGGGGGTGCCTGGGTGGCTCATTTGGTTAGGAGACCAACTCTTGATTTCCGTTCAGGTCATGATCTCGTGGTTCGTGAGGTCAAGCCCCACGCTGGGGTCTATGCGGACAGCACAGAGCCTGCTGGGGCATCCTTCCCTCCCCCAACTCTATCTCTCTTTCTCTCTCTTTCTCTGCCCCTCCCCTGCTCACATTCTCTTTCTCTCTCAAAATAAATAAACATTAAAAAAAAAAACAACTTGGGGCGCCTGGGTGGCTCAGTCGGTTAAGCGGCCGACTTCGGCTCAGGTCATGATCTCACGGTCCGTGAGTTCGAGCCCCGCGTCGGGCTCTGTGCTGACAGCTCAGAGCCTGGAGCCTGTTTCAGATTCTGTGTCTCCCTCTCTCTGACCCTCCCCCTGTTCATGCTCTGTCTCTCTCTGTCTCAAAAATAAATAAACGTTAAAAAAAATTAAAAAAAAAACACCAAAAACCCAACTTAAATTGTTCCTTTCAAGACAAGCCTATGAAAGTATACCATGTGCAAAATCAGATGCACACATTCTTGTGAAACTAGAGTGGGATACGTGCCATGACTGTCTGGTCTTAGGTCCTTTTTATCTACACTATCTGCTATTGCTTTGATTTCTGAGCTGCCCAATAACATCGTTTCCTCCTATGTTCTCCCTGTACATTCACTTTGTGTCCTGTGGCTTGCTACACCCATTTACTACCTCTAGTTTAGTTTTTATAGATTCTTCAGGACTTTATACATAGATGATCATATTGTCTGAGAAATAAGGAATTTTTATTTCTTCCTTCCCAATCCATATACCTTTTATTTCTTTTTCATGCCTTATTGCTAGGGCCTCCAGTATGGTATTGAATAGACATGGGAGTGGACTTATTGCCAGTGTTGGGGTATGACATTGTGATTTGTAATAAGAAACATATATTTGGTTTTCACCCAGTTTCTGGTACAGAGTTCCTAAAACCCTTGGAATTCTCTAAGTAATGAGAGCAATAAAGGTCTTTTTTTGGTGAAATGATTCTAAGGGCAGGGCTGGTTTCCAGAAGGACCAACCATGTGACTAGAAGGTTAGAACTCTCAGTTTCACCTCTCTGACCACCGGAGATGAGGAGGTCTAGAAGCTGAGTCAGTTGCCAAGGGCCAACGACTTCATCAGTCATGCCTACGTAATGAAGCGTCCATAAAAACTCAACAGGACAGGTTCAGAGGATTTCCTGGTTGTTGAACACATGGAGATTTGGGGGGAGTGGCCACACCTGGAAAGGGGCAGATGCTCTACGCATTTTCCCACACCTCGCACTATGCATCCTCCTTCTGGCTGCTCTGAAGTTATATCCTTTTATAAAAAACCATCTAGGTAAGTAAAATGTTGCTACCCGTTCTGTGAGCCATTCTAGCAAATTAATCGAACCCAAAGAGGGGGTGATGGGAGCCTCTGATTTATAGCCATTTGATCAGAAGGGACAGGTGACAACCTGGGCTTGCAATTAGCACGTGAAGTAGAGCAGGGGAAGTCTTACCGGACCGAAGCCTTAACCTGCAGAATCTTACACTATCTCCAGATAGATAGTGTCAGAATTGAGTTGAATTATAGGACACAAACTGGTGTCTGAGAATTGTTTGGTGTGGGGAGAAAGCCCCACATGTTGGAATTGGTGATCAGAACCCATTAGGGAAAAAAGACATCAAACTTTCACCATAAGAAAAAAGTAAGGTGAAGTTTTCCTAGATTTCCTTTTCTATATTATCTGTTTAATTCCCCCATTAAATGGAAACCAATTTGTCAATAAATTTCATATATATAAAAAAAAAATAATTCCCCCATTAAGCTTAGTGTTCGGGTAGATCTAGTCCCATTTACAGATAAGAATACTGAGGCTCAAAGAAGTTATGTAAATTTCTACGATCATGCAGCTACCAAGAGGCAGTCAAGACTCCGATGCCAGGGCTGATTCAACTGTACCAATGATCCAATTTGTCGGCTGCCTGGTGCTTTACTCAATTTCAATCATTCAATGAGCTCATACGGTGTGCTTTGACAGTGCGAAGCACTGAACAAAAGTTATTTACTTGAATTCATAGTTTTAAAATTTAGGTGATTACCCTTGTGATCTTTTAAGGAAGGTTTGTAAGATATTCTTACACAGATTACTTAGAAAGATAAAAGGAAGCCATTTTACTGATGGAAATGTTCATGTTCAGTCAGGATGGTGCCTCCCATTAAGCATCAAAGAGATGCTGAGTTTTAGTTCTTTTTTTTTTTAAGTTTTTATTTGTTTACTTTGAAAAAGACAGAGAGTGAGTGGGGGAGAATCCTAAGCAGGCTCTGTGTTGTCAGTACAGAGCCGGACTGGGGGCTTGAACCCAGGAACTGCAAGATCGCGACCTGGACCGAAATCAAGAGTCGGATGCTTAACCGACTGAGCCACCCAGGTGTCCCTGAGTTTTAGTTCTCAAAGAATGATCTCCAGAGATCATCTGTGATAACAACTATGTGTTTGATGGCCCTATTTATCTGTATTGAGGAGCACGTACGTCTACATCAGAAACACATCCTATTCCAGGAACAGCATCGTTGATGTGGGTGATTGCCATTGTCTGCTTGAAGCATTATATCAGGGACGGCTCTTCCATTCTGAGTTTATTGGGAGTTAATTTATTCACATTTTAGGCATTTTAGATGAGGACATTTTGATTTTAGGTACAGACTCTAAAAACAATCTTTGTACATATGTATGTTCTAATCCATTCATTCTAAATTGAGGGGCAATTTGCAAAGAAGAAATCAGTTCATCTTTCTTCTTCAGATTATGAATAAATACAAGGAGGAAAGTAAAGATTGTCAGAAGACAATACTCCCAGAATGTTAGGGCTGAAAGAGACAGTGGCGGTCACCTTGTCATGTTACAGATGGGGACATTGAAGTCCAGAAAAATGTAAGCCACAGGCAGTCGATTAAGCATCTGACTTTGGCTCAGGTCATGATCTCACGGTTAGGGGGTTTGAGCCCCACATCGGGCTTTGCACTGACTGCTCAGAGCCTGCTTCAGATTCTCTGTCTCCCTCTCTCTCTGCCCCTCCCCTGCTCTCTCTCTCTCTCTCTCTCTCTCCAAATAAATAAATAAACATTGTTTTAAAAAATTTAAAAGAAAGGACCCTTTCAACTCAGAGTCCTTTGTTATTTTTCCTATTATATTTAGAATTTTATATTATTCCTACAAAAACTAACATTTGAAATATTTCATGCTATTCTCTCTGAATAAAGAAACACTTCAAATTAAAAACAACAGTTTTGGGGCACCTGGCTGACTCAGTTGGTAGAGCATGCGACTCTTGATCTCAGGGTCATGAGTTTGAGCCCCATGTTGGGCATAGAGATCACTTAAAAATTAAAATAAAATAAAATAGAATAAAATAAAATAAAATAAAATAAAATAAAATAAAATAAAATAAAAACAGTAGTTTAAAAAAATCAATTATAGGCCGGGGGCACAGGGGTGGCTCAGTCGGTTAAGCCTCCGACTTCTGCTCAGGTCATGATCTCAGGGTCGTGAGTTTGAGCCCCATGTTGGTCATAGAGATCACTTAAAAATTAAAATAAAATAGAATAAAATAAAATAAAATAAAATAAAATAAAATAAAATAAAATAAAAACAGTAGTTTAAAAAAATCAATTATAGGCCGGGGGCACAGGGGTGGCTTAGTTGGTTAAGCCTCCGACTTCTGCTCAGGTCATGATCTCACGGTTCGTGGGTTCGAGCCCCGAATCGGGCTGTGCTGACAGCTCAGAGCCTGATGCCTGCTTCGGACTCTGTGTCTCCCTCTCTCAAAAATAAATAAATAAACATTAAAAATAAGTTTATAAGAAAATAAAAAATCAACTATAGGCCAGTTTAATTAGAATCACTACTGCCTTTGAAGAAGTTTTTCTTCAGAATTCATACGCACGTTTTAATGAAACAAAACACTTTTGTACAACTGTTTGTGTTTTATAAGATCCGTGTTGAAATGCTACCACCTGTTTCCTAAAGGACCTGTGATTCCCCTGCCACCCTGGAGACCTTTACCCCCAGGGACTCCACCCATCTGCACCTAAATGAGCAACTCAACACTTACTCTTTTTTTTTTTAAGTAATTTTTTTTTAATTTTTTTTTTAATTTTTTTTTCAACATTTATTTATTTTTGGGACAGAGAGAGACAGAGCATGAATGGGGGAGGGGCAGAGAGAGAGGGAGACACAGAATCGGAAACAGGCTCCAGGCTCTGAGCCATCAGCCCAGAGCCCGACGCGGGGCTCGAACTCACGCACCGCGAGATCGTGACCTGGCTGAAGTCGGACGCTTAACCGACTGCGCCACCCAGGCGCCCCTTAAGTAATTTTTTTAATGTTTATTTTTGAGAGAGAGAGAGAGAGAGAGACAGAGTGTGAGCGGGGGAGGGGCAGAGAGAGAAGGAGACACAGAATCCGAAGCAGGCTCCAGGCTCCGAGCTGTCAGCACAGAGCCCGACGCGGGGCTCGAACCCACGAACCGTGAGATCGTGACCTGAGCTGCAGTCAGACTCAACCGACTGAGCCCCCCAGGCGCCCCAACATTTAGCTTTCTTGAGACAAAAAGTCAAACGTATAAAAATTGGATCCCTGCTTTAAAATTTAAAATGTGCATTGCCAACAAATGAAACATACATATTCAACTTTTGAAAGCTCTATGATAAGAGTATACCGAGCGACGTGAATATTTTCCGTAAAAAAAGGTTTTAATTTTTGTTGGAGGGTGATGGAAATCTTTTTTATTTCTGTCAAATCCACCAAACTGTAGCCTCTTAGCTGACAGTTGTTTTCAGCTAAGTCCCCAGCACATACCGGAGAAATACTTAGTCATGCTGATTAAAAATGCAGATTTCTGGTCTTACCCCAAATCACCCTTCTAGTTGGGGCCCTGGGACTTTGCATGTTGACACATTCTCCTCCCTACTCCCAGGATGATACTTACATGCACCAAGTTTAGATCATCAGCCTGGAGGACAGTTCTTTTTTTTTTTTTTTTAATGTTTATTTATTTTTGAGAGAGAGAGAGAGAAACGGAGGGCAAGCAAGGGAGGGGCAGAAAGAGGGGGGTGGGACGCAGAATCCAAAGCAAGATCCAGGCTCTGAGCTGTCAGCACAGAAACCGATGCAGGGCTTGAACCCAAGAACCATGAGATCATGCCGTGAGCTGCTTAACCAACTGAGCCACCCAGGCGCCCCCTGAAGGACAGTTTAATCTTAGTTTAAACACCACCAACCACACAGGGTGCTTGCTTCTTACTGTACTCTCTGGTGATGATCATGTAATGTCCACCGAGCTCTTGCTTCTCAACCCCTTATACTTAGAGCTAACTCAGTCTGTACTTACAGGTCAGTCCCCACCTAGGTTCTGGGATCAGTCTTGCACACACGTTCAGCGAGAATTTTAGAATCCACAGGTCCGTAGCCAGAGATAGGCATGGAGAGTGATGATTCAGTGACTTCGGTATCTGTTCTGGCCCCTCTCTCGTTCTCTGGGTTTGGTATAAAGCTCCGGGGAAGGGAGTGGGTGCATACCGTAGGATCCCCCTTACTTCTAGGGGGCCCGTTTCTCACTAGTTAATTAGTTCATTCTACAGAGCTCACCATACAGCCCTTGGACTGACCCTTCCCCTCCTCCTCTTTCCCAGGTCCACCCAAAGGGCCTGCTTGGGCAGGATTTTAGGCTTGGGCAATCTTTGTATCTATTTTTTTGATTGAGGAGGGAAGCATTAATTGTTATATCCCAAACAGAAGCAGTCTGTTTGGGATATAACGATTAACACTGAATTGTCCCTTAATGTAAACTATATCATCGAGAGCGTCTGGCTGGCTCAGTCGGTTAAGCTTCCGACTTTGGCTCAGGTCAAGATCTCCAGGTATGTGAGTTTGAGCCCTGCGTCGGGCTCTGTGCTGACAGTTTGGAGCCTGGAGCCTGCTTCGGATTCTGTGTCTCCTCCCTCTCCGCTCCTCCCCCATCACGCTAAGTCTCTCTCTCTCAAAAATAAACATTAAAAAGAAAACCAAGATTTTAAAGTCACTGAATCTGGGGGTGCCTGAGTGGCTCAGGTGGTTAAGTATCCGACTGCAGCTCAGATCATGATCTCTGGGTTTGTGAGTTGGAGCCCCTCTGAACTGTTAGCACAGAGTCTGGAGCCTGCTTCGGATTCCGTGTCTCCCTCTCTTTCTGCGCCTTCCCCACTCATGCTCTGTCTCTTTGTCAAAAACAAACATTAAAAATAAAAAAACAGGGATCAGGTCTAGGCTTTTTTTTTTTTTTTTAACGTTTATTTACTTATTTATTTAGAGATAGAGACAGAGCACCAGCAGGGTAGGGAGACAGAGGCGGGTAGAGAGAGAGAATCCCAAGCAGGCTCCTCACCACCAGCACAGAGCCGGATGCGGGGCTCGAACTCACAAACCGTGAGATGATGGTCTGAGCCACAATCAAGAGTTGGACTCCTGCCTGAGCCGCCCAGGCGCCCCTGGTCAATGCTTTTAAAGGTGTTTGGGGGAAGTTTGTGTTTCAAACATATTTTGATGGTTTTAAACATGTTTCATGATCTTTGAAACGAAAAGGTGATTCCAACACATTCTGTAAAATTGGGGTGGAGGTGAATCAGAGGGTTTTATTTCTCAGACGGCCTCCAGATCCTGTCGTGTGAGTAATTCTCCACTACTCGATTCTGCCCCTTGAGGGCACCAGAGACTGCTTTACGGTACAGAGACCGGCCCTTAGAAAGCAGACAGGTTCTGGGGAGCCAGGGGGCCATCAGCCGTGTGACCCGTGAGCAGTCAGTGTTTGGCCTGCCGGGATAGTCCTGCCACAGGCATAGCCCTGCAGAGTTCTGCATGGCAGGTAGATAATAGCTAAATTACTGGGGTCACGGAAGGACCCAGAAGCCTGAGTTCTAGCTCCAGCCATGCAATCAGCTAGCTGTGTGGCTTTTCAAAAGTCACTTACCTTCTCTGGGCGTCAGTTTCCTCCTGTCTTAAAAGGATGGGGGTAGAAGGAGCCAGCCCAAAAAGTGTCTTCCTTCAGTGTTTTAAGTTGCTGTAAATAATAAGGGAAAATGGGAAATGATAGAATAGTATAGATTCTTATTTCCTAAAACCTTTGAACGCGTCCCTGTCCTGGCCTCCCTGACTGGGAGCGAGAATGGCAAGGCGGCTGGGAATGGCGGTGACGTCAGAACTGTGAATGACAACATAGGGAAATGAGGCTCGGGAGATAAACTGGGGGTGGAAATTTCACAAGGTGTCCCTCATCTGGGATCCCGGCCAATGCTGGGAGCAGAATCTGGACAAAGATTAAATAACTTTTTTGTAACCATCCCCAGCTGCCTTGCTGTGTATGGAGGAACAGGTAAGAGGCACAGTATGACCCAGGCCTGCCCGGAGGGGGGGGGGTGGTCAGTACCACTCACCAGCCCCGTTGCAATGTGGGTAGTGGTGTCCATGGTATTCTGAGGTACCAATGAGCTTTCCTTGACAATTCATTTCCACTCCTGAGTTCTGTGTGATAAGGCACGTATGTAGCATTTTTCCCGAATAAATGAATGAGTGAATCAACGGATGGAAGAAAGAATGAGCATGGACAGGGAGTGTTGTCTGTGAGGAGAGAAAGGGCAACTCTGATTGAGGCAGAGCCCTCTGGGGTGGCAGAACCTAGCTTCTGAGCAGAGAGAACATGGCGGCCAGCCGACGGGGTGTAATTAGCTGTCCCAAGCAGTGCTTGAACGTAGGTCAGACGTAGAGTCCAGGGTGTGGCAGAGGCCCCTAAAGACACTCTGTGGGAAATGCGGACGATAGAGAGGATGTTCTGAATGTTGGAGAACCACGTTATCCCTCTGCTGGGGCAACATCAGACACTTCACTACTTGTTTTCTAGGGATGCCACACGGGACGTGGCTCAGTCAAGTAAGACAGAAGTCTGGGGAAGATGGCTTAGAGACAGAAGAGTTCATCACTCTTCCTGAGGAGCCATGAGGATGGCAAGGACCTTGTCTTTGATCTTGGCTTTGCAAATATGCCCCTTTCCACAAAGTCCCTCTTATAAAGGCAGATGGGTTGACCGTGGAGTGGAGTATGGGAGTCAAGGACTAAACAGAAGGAATGCATAGGGGGTGTGTGGTAAGGCGTGGAGGGCTCACCCTCTAGACCTGGCTCTGTGATTATGCTCATGCTCCATGAGTATGTGCTCTCCAGGAAACCCTATAACCTCCTTTGCCTTAGTTTCCTTACCTGCACCATGGGAGCGATACACGCACGTTCCTCAACGGGGTCTCATGAGGATTCAATGAGGCAGTAGAAACAAAAGGGCTTGGCAAACTGTGAGGAGGGCATGATAAAACAATCATCTAATTTTTTTTTTTTAATATTCATTTATTTATCCTTGAGAGACAGAGAGAGAATGAGCGGGGGAGGGGCAGAGAGAGAGAGGGAGACACAGACTCTGAAGCAGACTCCAGGCTCCGAGCTGTCGGCACAGAGCCCGACGTGGGGCTTGAGCCCACGAACCGTGAGTTCATGACCTGAGCCGAAGTCAGACGCTCAACTGACTGAGCCACCCAGGCACGCCTTATTTATTTTAAATGTTTATCCATTTGAGAGAGAGAGGGTGTGCATGCACGCAAGTGGGGGAGGGGCAGAGAGAGAGAGTGGGAGAGAGAATCCCAAGCGGGGTCCCTGCGGGGCTCGATCTCACGACTGTGAGATCATGACCTGAGCTGAAATCAAGAGTCGGACGCTTAACAGATTGAGCCATCCGGGCACTCCTTAACCATTTTAAAGTGTACAACTCAATGGCATGAAGTACATTCACAGGGTTGTACGACCATCACCACTACCGGACTCCGGAAGTCTTTCATCAAATAGACCCCTGTAATTCTCCATCACCCTCTCCTCCCAGCCCCTGCAATCTCTATTCGACTTTCTGTCTCTATAAATTTGCCTATTCCAGGTACTGTTTGTAAGCAGAGTCACATAATACTCGCCCTTTTGTGACCAACTTATTTCACTTAGCATAATTCCTCGTGGTTCATCCGTGTTGGGGCATGCGTCAGAATTTCCTTCCTTTTTAGGACCGGATAATATTTTATTCACATATTATTTATCCATTCATCTGTTGATGCACATTTGGGTCATTTCCGCCTTTTGGCTCTTGCGAATTATACTGCTTACAGCTTTTTTTTTAATGGAAAGTTCCAAACATGTACAAAAGTGGACAGAAGATATAATGAGCCCTTATGTATAACAATTACCAACTCCTCAACAATGATCGACTCATGGCCCATCGTGTTTCATCTGTATCTGCATCTAATTCTCTCATCCCACGTTACTCTGAGGCATGTCTCAAACATCACACCTGCCATGACTGTGTCCATTTCAAAGATGGGTCAGCTAAGGCACAGGGAGTCTAATGAATTATCTTACCAAAGTTAGAGCTCGTGAACAATGGGCTAGGATTGAAACTCAGGCACATGGGGGCGCCTGGCTGGCTCCGTCAGGAGTGCACACGACTCTTGATCTCCGGGTGGTGAGTTCAAGCCCCATGTTGGACATGAGCTTACTTTAAAAAAAAAAAAAAAGAAGAAGAAAAAGAAATATTAAAACAAAACAAAACAAAACAAAACAAAAAAACCTCTGTATGACAGATGGGCCTGTACTCCTGAGCCTTTGTCACAACTCTGCGTGTGTGTGTGTATGTGTGTGTGTTCTTGTATACACATATGCACCTGCATCAGGTCAACTTTGGGCAAACTTGTACACTGGGACAAGTTTGCCTCTGGTGCCTCTTACATCTTCTCCCACACCCGGATGCCGTGTGGAGTGTGGAACAGACAGGCATTGAGTTTGAAGTCTTCAGTTCCAAGAGTCAGTGGTCCCCACTCCCCAGGGTTGTGTGAGAATTAGATGAGATAAGGTCAGCGCTGGGCACCTAGCAGCCTGCCACAGCGGTCATTCTGTGTACTCTTCCCTTCCCTCCTGGGACTGGGGCGCCCGGCTTCCCTCCGCAGGAGCAGACGTCAAGAAAACACACACTGCCAGAGTGTGACTCTTGGAGGTCAGCGTGTCATTGCTGCTGGGGGATTTGTCTTGTGAAGTGGAAGGATTCTATCCTTTCACGTTGCGGTGCGCAGTGTCGGTGAGTACAGAACAGAGTGCTGAATCCTTTTTTTTCTCAATGTTTATTTATTTACTGAGAGAGAGACAGAGAGAGAGAGAGAGAGAGAGAGAGAGAGAGAGAACGAGGGAGGGAGGGGCAAAGAGAGAGGGAGAAAGAGAATCCCAATCAGGCTCCGCACTGTCAGTACAGAGCTGGATGTGGGCTCGAACTCACGAACCGCGAGATCGTGACCTGAGCCAAAATCAAGAGTCACGTGCTTAACTGTCTGTGCCCCCCGGGCGCCCCGGTATGATTGCTTCTTGTCCCTGAAATCACGGACGTGTGTGGATGTGTGTGCGCACAAATGGGTAAGACAGGCCCACGGACAAGCTCGGTTTCGTTCTCTGCTCCAGAGCGTGACGTTGTCTTTCTTTTCTGTAAGTAATTGTGACCTTTAAATACACAACCACGTTTTCTATCCCTTTTTCCTCTTATTGGTTTAATTTTTTTTTTTCAGCGTTTATTTATTTTTGGGACAGAGAGAGACAGAGCATGAACGGGGGAGGGGCAGAGAGAGAGGGAGACACAGAATCGGAAACAGGCTCCAGGCTCTGAGCCATCAGCCCAGAGCCCCACGCGGGGCTCGAACTCACGGACCGCGAGATCGTGACCTGGCTGAAGTCGGACGCTTAACCGACTGCGCCACCCAGGCGCCCCCTCTTATTGGTTTAAACGGGAGGAAAATGCCCTTTGTGGGGACCCCATCATTTTCTGGCCCGATAATGCAGAACCAGAGGAAGGAGGTCTGAGCTCACACAGGTCTTGCCAAGTTCTGCTCATCCCCCTCTCAAAGGGCCAAGCCCCTCGAGTTAATTTGGGAAGGGAGAGCAGAGCTCTGCGGACGATTGAACAGGGTTCCCCGGCTGACCACAGAGGCGTCTCGGGGAACCCCACAATGCATCACCTGCAGAGGAGGATGGGGGAGGGGCACTGCTGCCTCAAGTATACCCAGTGACAGCGAGAGTCTGGCCATTTCCTCTGCCTGGAATGCCCTTTTCTGCTCTTGCCCATGGACGTACTACAGTCCTCCAATGCCAGCCTGAAATATTGCCTCCCCCACGAAGCTTTCCCTACGTCGCCTCCCACCTTCCACCATGACGCACCCCTGGCTGCCATACAAAGTGACTTCTCTTACTCCGTTAACTCCTGGATAGGTCAAAGTGAGTTCTTCGAGAAGTGGAAACCTTTTTTTCTTTCCCCCTAATTAGGCTCCACACCAAATGTGGGGCTTGAACTCATGACCCTGAGATCAAGAGTCATTGAGCCAGCCAGGGGCCACAGAAGAGGAATCATTTGATCTATTTCCTTCTGCTGATCAGAGCTGTTCACAGCACCCACAGTTAGCGACCAACAATGTCTGTTGAGGGGCGCCTGGGTGGTTGAGTTGGTTAAGCATCCGAATCTTGATCTCGGCCCAGGTCGTGATCTCACGGTTTATGAGTTTGAGCCCCATGTAGGGCTTGGTGCTGACAGCACAGAACCTGCTTGGGATTTTGTCTCTCTCTCTCTGCCCCTCCCCGCTTTCTCTCTCTCTCTCTCTTAAAATAAATAAACTTAAAAAAAAAATGTCTGTTGAATAAGTGATGTGTCTCACAACGGCACACAGTAGGCACTCAGTAAATGCATACTGAATGAAACAACATCCATCTCCAACAGCCAGGAAATGTAAGAGCCTTTTTTCCCTGCCCTCGATGTTCAGATGGAAATCATTTTCATCTAATCCTTCAAGCTCTAAAATCTGTCAAAACTCCCATGAAAATAACCATAAAAATTGTCTCCAGAGGAACCTGAAACCTCACAGAGTACGTGTTCCATTAGAACAAGTGATTAACCAGAACTTTTCTGCTCATCAGTAGAACAATGACGGATACTCGCAGGAGTGACTCTGCGGTTCCACAAGAAACCCAAATACCTTAAGGAAGTGTTAACAACGTCTTCAGGAACGCGCTTTTTAAAAACCATTAAATTTGTTTGGTGTTTATTTATTTTTGAGAGAGACAGAGTGCAAGTGGGGGAGGAACAGAGAGAGAGGGAGACACAGAATCCCAAGCAGGCTCCAGGCTCTGAGCTGTCAGCACAGAGCCCGATGGCGGGGCTCGAACTCAGGAGCCGTGAGATCATGACCTGAGCCGAAGTCGGTTGCTCAACCCACTGAGCTACCCAGGCACCCCTAAAAACCCTCTTAAGAGGGGCGCCTGGGTGGCTTGGTCGGTTAAGCGTCCGACTTTGGCTCAGGTCATGATCTCATGGTCCGTGAGTTCGAGCCCCGCGTCGGGCTCTGTGCTGACCGCTCAGAGCCTGGAGCCTGTTTCGGATTCTGTGTCTCCCTCTCTCTCTGCCCCTCCCCTGTTCATTCTCTGTCTCTCTCTGTCTCAAAAATAAATAAACGTTAAAAAAAAATTTTTAAAAAAACAAAAAAAAAAACCCTCTTAAGAGGTACAATTCAGGGGCGCCTGGCTGGCTCAGTCAGAAGAGCGTGCGACTCTTCATCTCGGAGTCATGAATTTGAGCCCCACATTGAGTGTGGAGATTACTACCACTACGAAATAAAATGTACGATTCAGTGGCATTAAGCACATTCCCACTGGTGTACCAGCACCACCACTGGCCATCTCCAGAACTTTTTCATCATCCCAAACAGAAACTCTACCTACTAGACCATGAGTCCCCATCCGCACCCCTCCCCTGAGCCCCTGGTAACCTCGATTCTACTCCCTGTCTCTACTGTGTAAATGTAATCACACATATTTGTCCTTTCGTGACTGGCTGACCGTAGCACGTGTCCGAATTTCATTCCTTTTAAGGCCGAATAATATCCATTGTACATATCGACCACGTTTTGCTCACCCATTCATCTGTTGATGGACCCTGGGGTTGTCTCTGCCTTTGGGCTACGGTGACTAATACTGCCAGGAACACAGGTGTACAAATATCTGTTCAGAAATGTGCTTTGTATCAGAGTCTTTTTGTCCTTGGTAAAATCCTATATCCATGGTAACTTCCCACTAACCAGAAAATGGGACTCGTTAGAATAGTCCGTTCCTCCAGGACTTCCTGGAACATGTGTTAGAAGCGCCGTGGGCAGTGATGGTGTCTGTCTCACAGATGGACTCGGGCCACAGGAGGCAGATGACCGGGCACCAGCAGTGTGCCCGGCACGCGGTGTGGACAACCAGGTCTGCGTCAGGCAATCCCATCCCGCCCCCACCTTCTCCCCCACCCCGTCAGTGTCCCAGCGATTAGACGGGCAGCTTTTCTAGAGAGGTAAGAAGTCGAGGAACATTTGTTCTGAATTAAGCTTGGCTGCAGTTAAAGTGTTATCATGTATGTAAAGCTCAAATTACAGAGGCCACCTTGGGCCAGGGAATGGCACAGAGACCGGCTGCTCAGAGACCTGGAAATTTCTGAGGCCCCTCCAGCACTGTTTCAGGGAAAATGTTCAGAGTGGTGTGGAGGGGGGCCAGCTGGTGATGTCAAGGGATTTATAGAGGAGATTTCAAGACCTTTTAAGGGAATGAGGCAGTTGCTGACGACTGGGAACCGCTAACTGGGAACCACTAACGCCGTCCCCGGATAAGTCCCCAACCCTTATTATGCTACTTATCCTGAAACGCTTGCGATGTTTAAAGAACATCTTGTGCCACTCCCTTTACATGTGGTTCAAAAGACAACATTAAGTTCTGGGGAGGGGGTTTGGGGGATCAGAGTCTAGGGTAACTGAGACTGAGCTCTCAGAAGACATAAAGCCCAAAGTGGGTGATCTGGGACCTGGGAGGGAAAATTAAATGCCCAAACACACCTGGGTGCATTGCACATCTGTATTTTCCTTTCTTTCTCATTTTTTTTTTTTTTTTTAAACCACACTAGTCGGGGGTCTGGAGGAAACTTTATTTTTGTAAGCAGTTATAAAAGCTGCTTAGCAGCTTTGCACCTCCAAAGAGAGATCTGAAAATAAAATATTTACTTAACATCAGGGCACCTGGGTGGCTTAGTCGGTTGAGCGTCTGACTTCGGCTCAGGTTTGTGGGTTAGAGCCCTGTGTTGGGCTTGGGCTCTGTGCTGACAACTCAGAGCCTGGAGCCTGCTTCGGATTCTGTGTCTCCCTCTCTCTGTCCCTCCCCTTCTCGTGCTCTGTCTGTCTGTCTCTCTCTCAAAAATAAAGAAACATTACCAAAAATTTTAAAAACATTTATTTACTTACATTGCATTTCCAAGTGTTTCCATACTCTTCCCCAGTGGTCAGGGCTCCCCCGCCCAATGGTTTCTTATCTTAAGAATGTGGGTTTTATAAAGAGGAACCAAGATCGATTACAACGACAGAGTAGATTTAGTGGAACAGATAAGCTCCAATTTGAACAGCTGGGTTTACTTTTTTGTTTTAAATAGATAACGAAGGAAAATAGTCCCAGAGTTAGGAGCAGGGATCTAAGTTTGGAGGAATGATGGTGAAAGGCCTAAAACCAACTTTGAGCGGAGTAGAAAATTCTCCTTGCCATCAAGGAACACCAAGACAAAGGAATAGACCACGCGGAACCAAGCAGAGGACCCTACAGAATACTCAATGCCACCCAATGACAAGGCCCAACGCCCAAGTGGAATGGAAGGATTAGGAAGCATCTGGAAGTGAGCCGCGCGAAAGTACTTCGGGGCCCGCCACACTGAGGGGTGACCGGTTGCCGCTCTGTTTCCTTTTATTTCTGGGTGCGGAAGAACTCACTCCTGCGATCTGGAAAAATCCAATCATCTGCTTTAGCGCCAGACATTTTTTTCAATTGTAGCTCAAATAAAAGGGCCAGGGAACATACGTTTTCTTTTCCTTCTCTGAAGGGCGGGCCGGGGGGGTCCTCTTTCTGAATTAGCACCCGGGGTCCCATCCCAGTTTAGATGTTTCCCACGGGGGAGGAGCGCAATCCTGGAAGCCTGCGGGTGGAAGGCGCCTGCGCGCTGCCTCCAGCCTCTGCTTGCCTGCATCACCCCCAACGGCGCTCTCGGCTCCATCCATCTTGCAGGATTCTCCCTCCGGGGAGCTTGTCTCCTCACTGACTCCGAAAGACCCTTTGTAGATCAGTGTCACTGCAGACCCAGGCTCCACGTCTTCTGCGCTCCTTCTACTGTGTTCTTGAATTCTTTCCCTATTTCAGACCGGGCTCAAGCCTCATCTTCCTGAAGCCTTCCCTTCCCTCCCATGACCCTTAGAGACGACGCCTCTCCTATGCTTAGATCACCCATTACCTCCTGCCCTTAAAAGTATCTCATTACGGTGTATCCATACCTCTCTTACAACCCGCCGCCTCTCCGCCCATAGAAACTATTGTTAGATTTTGTTAAATATGATTTTATTGCCTTTGATCAAAAGGCTTTGTGGCGACAAGGTGTGGCATTAATAAATATTCCTCTCCTGAGATACTAAGCAGGGCCAAGAAACAAGGCTGTTAACTTGAATCTGAATTCAAAAAGCAAGCAATGGTCCCATAGTCAGGAGAGCTTAGAAGAATCTCCATGAGAAAGGACGGGCAGACCCAGCACGGCACTCAGCCCTCACGTCCTTGGAGTCCAAATTCAGTAGGCCCTGCTCCCTTCTCCAGATCTCATTCCACAAGTGTTCCAAGAGAAAGAAGGCAGTTAGGCCTCTTCCAGAACCTCCCAGAATGTCTCAAACCTTCAATACGGTTTGTTTCTTGCCTCTCGGGTCCAGGGAGATGGGTGGGGAAAGTGCTGGAGAAGGCCAGAAGGGGGGGGTGGGGGGGGTGTAGGTTCCTTGCTAATCGTGTCTTCCCACCGTGTTCCTCTCGGGAGGGGGGGAGGCACCAGCACCAGCACCAGCCTCCTCTTGGAAGTCGATTTGAAAGAGTACTTAATTTATAAAAACGTAATATACATAATTGTGTGGACAGAGAGGCTTGCCTTTAAAAGAAATAAATGGGAAATGTGACCTGCCCTTGGTATAGGGGCCTAGGTCACAGGAGTCAGTTTCAATTAAGAGGGAAAGATGATGTAGGCCAGCATCAGAAAATGTGATACCTTGTAGGGTAAGCTTTTTTATAGGGCAAACAACCCAAATTAATGCTTATGTAATAAAAGATCATAATAAACCATTGGATTAGACACCATTAGTGATAGAAGGATTTTTTTTTTTTTGGCAGAAAAATTACTTAATATTTTTATTGTCACCTTTTAAAATGGGCTGATGATTAGGACGCCTGAGTGACCCAGTTGGTTAAGCGTCTGACTCTTGGTTTTGGCTCAGGTCATGATCTCACGGTTTCATGAGTTTGAGTCCTGTGTCAAGCTCACTTGGGATTCTCTGTCTCTCCCTCTCTTTCTGCCCCTCCCCCACTTGCACAGTCTCTGTCTCTTTCAAAATAAATTAACTTAAAAAAATCCAGTTTAAAATGGGCTGATGAGCAGGTGATAGATAGCACAGTGTGATAGATAGAACACTGGACCAGATATTTTTTTTAAAAACCAGGTCTCTCATCCTGCCTTTGCCATTCATTAACTGACATCTTAGGCAATATGGGTCTCCGTTTCTCTGCTATCAAATAAGAGACTAAAAGGATCTTCAAGTAATGGCTTTTCCAGCTTGAAAATCTTATGCTAAGATTATTTTATCATGTATACATCGTAGGCCCACCCTAGGTATCTTTGCAAGTTCTTTATGTGAAACTTTCATTTGTTATTTATCAGGAATAAATTCACTACTCTATAAAGTAAAAACAAAAACACACACACACACAAAAACCAAACCACAACAAAAAAACAACTCTCCAGTCCTTTGTTTCAGTAGATTTGAGCTCAGATTGAATTCTGAACTGTGAGTTCTGAGTTCTCTCCCCTATTGCAATAGCCTTGAATAAAACCTTCCTTATCAATTGAGGAAAAAAGAAGGGGGGGGGGTGGTGGTGGTAATGATTTCTAGCTCTCTATGCCCCAGGAGACACTGTCGGGTTAAAAACAATAGCATGAAAAAAGAACCTTTTGTAGCTAAGTGTTACCTAATAGGAGGAAATTATTCTGTGTTCTTAACATTTTATATTATTTACGCAAAGATTTGATGCGTTCTATTCAGGTGTGCATCTGAGCAGTATTAGGCAAGCTGATACAATCTTTATTTTTTGTTGGTTAAACTCACAGAAGGATTCCCAGGACCTATTGCTCTATGACCTACCCTTCCCTCTCTCAGCCTTAGTTTCCGCATCTGTAAAATGGGTATACTGATCATACTTATCCCGTATGGCCAAGTGAGACAATGCACAGGAAGTGCATTGTAAAGCAGGTATTTTACGACCAAAAGCAAATCAATTTTCTCAGTTCCAAATATGTGTTACAGTTTGCTGTCAGTTTACTTATAACCCATCATCGTGTGATGAAAAGATTACTGAGGTAGGAGCTGTAGCTTACAGGGAGGACTAGGCGAACTACTTCATCTCCCTGGGTTTCTGTTTTTTTCATCTTTCCAACAGAGGAGCTGAATTAGAGGACCCCCTAGTAACTTCCACTTCTAAAGGGATTTAGGAATTTTTTAAAACACTTTTAAACAAAGTTTTAATAAAATTTAACATAGCAAGTATTATACGCTTAAGCAATTTACATCTTAATTAAATGTACTTCAGATTAAAATTGTGTTAAGCAGTTTTTAAATACAGAAGGATATGGAGAGTGATAAAACTTGATTCATTTAAAAAATAGATTTCGAAATGCTGTGGGAAATTCAATTATGTTTAAAGGTGCAAAAACAAGATTGAAATCACTGCTAAAAAATAAGGAAATTTACTTTGGATGCCCATTGTTTCTGGAAGAAGGGTGTTTTCAGGCCTGTGTGGCTCTGACGTATTAAATGGAGGCCAAAACAGAGAACAGGCCTCTCCTGTTTGGACCATTTCTTCTAACTGAAATGGAACGAATACAGCTTAGCAACAATACACATCTAAATAAAACACGGACCCTGAATTTGATGGGTGTCTCATTTGCAATAAAGAAGACTTTCATGGCAATCCAGGCCATGATGGAAACACCTTGTGTGTGACATAGAGTTGGATTTAAATTCTGGCTCCTTTCCTTTCTAAGTGTGTGACCTTGGGTACGTTCATAACCTCTCTGTGCCTCAGTTTCTTCATAAATGGGATGAACCTTAGGAGTGTTTTAAATATTAAATGAGATAGGGGCGCCTGGGTGGCGCAGTCGGTTAAGCGTCCGACTTCAGCCAGGTCACGATCTCACGGTCCGTGAGTTCGAGCCCCGCGTCGGGCTCTGGGCTGATGGCTCAGAGCCTGGAGCCTGTTTCCGATTCTGTGTCTCCCTCTCTCTCTGCCCCTCCCCCGTTCATGCTCTGTCTCTCTCTGTCCCAAAAATAAATAAACGTTGAAAAAAAAAATAAAAAAAAAATAAATTAAATATTAAATGAGATAATACACGTAAAGCTCTAAGAATAATGCCTGACACATAGAAAAAGCTCAACGCATATTAGCCACAGTGATTGATTCCATACATAACTACTAGAGGTCTATCTACTATGTAGTGGTCACTGTATTAGACCCTGAAATATCTTTGGGGCTTCAGCTTTTTTGTGTCTGGTCTACAATGTGTTACAGAGTTAGACAGGAAATTCCAAAAATTCAGCAGTCCAACGGGACCCAAGTAAATCTAGAAAGAAGGCCCTTTGGAGTCAAAAGACTTTAAATTCAGGAGGGAAAAGGAGATGTAAGTGAGGTAGTTGCTTAGGGTCTTGCCTTGAAGTGGTCGAGTTCTGATGCCAGCTTTTAGAGAGCACGTTACGATGCATGTTAAAACCACCATGACATTCAAAGAATCAGACATGCCCGATTAGATTTTCATGTTCTGTATTTATAAAAATGTTAGTGGTGCATTTCCTCAGTGCAAATGATTTTTGGCTCTTACTAATATTTATGTCTGTAGTAAAGTCTATACAGCATAAAGTAGGTGATGAATTTGTTCTAGTCATCAGTTTGCCTTTATTTAAGGGGATATCTCAGAAGATGCTGTATCTTGGCCAGGAATTTCAGCAGATTGGAAGCAGGCAACATATAGGAAAGGACAATTGTACTTTAGCACTAGGAGACAAAATGAGAAATACAATTATGGCGGTAATGCATTCTCTTATATAAATTTATCATGGAAATCGTCTAGGAAGCTATGCCTTTTGCAAGCCACATTGTGTTGCTTTGTGGTGATTCCCAGCCTTGCCTCTATGACAATCAGTGTTGTTTGGTTTGGGAGTTGTCTCGGGTGGATGTGTCCACAGGGCACCAAAAGCAGGTTTAAGATGATGAGTTCAACCATCATTCCTCCTCCTACAGAGGAGCTGACCATTTGGTCTCAGTGATCTCAGGCTGGACTGGCTTTGGCACCAGCTTTTGGGAGGTAATAATTTGAAGGCACGGTGATCATAGCTTTCATGGACCACGACCTATAATGCTTCACAGATAATCCTATGACCCCCTCATTTGCACATTGCGCATAGCAGAAGCACTTGATGTAAAGGAAAGAAGTAAATGGGTCTCTTCTTAACAACAGGCAAATAGACTGAAGTTTTTGCCAAAGTGGAAAGAACAGTCAGAAATAACTTGGGGGGCGGGGCGCCTGGGTGGCTCAGTCCATTGAGCGGTTGAGCACCCAACTTTGGCTCAGATCATGATCTTGCTGTTCATGAGTGTGAGCCCCACATCCGGCTCTGTGCTGACAGCTCAGAGCCTGGAGCCTGCTTGGGATTCTGCGTCTCCCTCTCTCTCCGCCCCTCTCCAGCTCGTGCTGTCTCAAAAATAAATAAATGTTTAAAAAAAAAAAAAAAAGAAAGAACTTGGAAGTTCACCTTATCCATACCCAGTTACAGAAGGTTTAATTAAGAAAAACAAAAACGTTGAGGATTCTCTTGTCTTTAGTATTCCTTTTGTGGCCTACCCCATTTCCACGGGCTGATGGCTTTTTAATATTACAACCATTCTAAAAGGCACTCCCCCCCACCCCGCCCCCAAGCCTGTATGACAGAAGTCACAAATCACCGCTCAAAGGAAGAAAAGGCGCCTGCGATGGGCCCCCAGTGAGCACAGTCTTGATTCTCCAGGGAAAGGGAACTCTCCGAATTCACGATTTGCACAGATCTGGGCCAGGACTGGGGCCTTCCTGGTAGAACATAAACACACGACCGTAAACACCGCCCCTCCCCCCCTCCAAAAAACAAAAACAAAACATCCAAGGCGCTGCTACCGCGTCTAACCCTCAGCAGCCCGGCCCCGAACGTGACCGTAAAAACAGCAGCGCGCTCGGGAGCAGGGCGCAGCTCGCGGGCCGGGCCGCAGGGCTCGCGGGCCGGGCAGGGCAGGCGCGGCGCTCCCGAGGACTTTCACCTGCTCGGCGGGCGGGCGGGCGGCGCGGGGCGGGCGCGGGGCGGGGCCTGGGCGCCCGCGGGAGGAGCCGGCCCGGGCCCGCCCCGCAGGAGGAGCCGCTCGCTGGCGGCCGATCCGGCGTCTCCGTGACAGGCACCCCGCTCCGCCGCCACCGCCGCCGCCGCCGCCGCCGCCGCCTTTTCTTCCTCGTCCGGGGCAGCCGCCGCGCCGGGTCCCGCTTCGGGCCGCGCGCCCACCGCTCCCCTCCCCCGGCCCGCCGCCTCCCGCCCGCTCCCGCCCGCTCCCGCCGCCGCCCTCCTCGCCCGCAGAAATCGCGCGGCCACAGCGCCGCCCGCAGCCGCGCCGCCCGCTGCCGCCCGGCCCTCGGCGCCGCTCGGGTCCCGGCTCCCGCGGCCGCCGCGCGCCCCTCCCCTCCGCTCCCCTGCCCGGTCTGGCCGGCCCCTTCCCGCTGCCGCCTCTGGAGGAGCCGGTCCACCGCGGGTCACCATGCCCAGCAAAACCAAGTACAACCTTGTGGACGATGGGCACGACCTGCGGATCCCCTTGCACAACGAAGACGCCTTCCAGCACGGCATCTGCTTCGAGGCCAAGGTGAGGGGTCCCGGGGGGAGGGGGCGCTGCCCGGGAGGGGGCACGTCCGAGCGGACGCGGGGCTGGAGGGGGGCCTTAATGTTAGGGAGGTGACTTCCCTTCTCGGGACTGAATTCCCCGGGCTCCTGCCCAGAACTGCTACAGAGCAGCTGCGAAGTTTGGGCGGTATGGCTTCGCCCCCTCCTCCCACCTGCAGACTCCCCCATCCTCACCTCCCGGGACTGCTCGACTTGCCGATCCCTCCTTCCGCGGAGGAGAAGCCGGCGGGGGAGCGCAGCCAGGTCCCCTGGTTCTTTAGAATCGCTTTAGGGAAGCTCTGGTGTTATTTACCTGCTGGGATCCCTTGGGAGAGGTGTTTTCAGGAAGGTCTTTTAAAGGGGGAATGCCTGCTTCCTGATCGAGGAAAATAATACCGGAGTGGTTTTTTTTTTTAAATTCCAGGTAACCGGGTCCAAGTGTCAGTCACTTCTTAAATGCTTGATTTGCCACGACTCCTTTGCAAGTGCCAGTCATTGAAGGGGGGAGGGGTGAAAGCTGCCCATTTGCTAGTTTTGTGGCGTAATGTTAAGTTTCAGCAGCCAGCAGGGAACCGCTGCTCAAGAATTTAGCGGGGATGACTGGAATTTTCAGGGCCGAGGCCGGAGCCCCAGCAGGTCCGTCCTTCGGGGAGGGGGCGGGGCGCAAGCCTCGGGACTGGACCAGTAGGTGCGGGATAAAGGCTGGCCCCCTGGGACGCACTTCCCCGGGGTGAGGCGTTCTGGTTTCTGCGATCCCAGCTGGGGCTCCCGCTGCCCATCGCTTGGGAAGAGTGCTTCTGCTCTTTCTTTATGCCGCCCGCCCCCAAAGGTCCAGGGTTTCTCAGTGTGCCTGTCACTGATAAGTGAAGGAAAGTACTGCCCCTCCGAGTGGGTTGTTTTTTAGGTTCTTGCTGGTTTTGAAAAGACAGTACTTCCGATGTGGAGGCAGTTTTACTCTTCGTTCCCTTTTTTTCCTTGATGACTTCGTGGATGCAGGGTGTGATTTCCGGCAAGGATGACTCTGTCAGGTGGCTTTTTCCTTCAATTTGTGAAACATCTTTGGAGTGTCTGATAGGCGCCCCATGCAGTCAGTTATCTTTAGATTTTTTTCCTTCTTCTGGAGATGTGTGACTTGGTGAATCTTAACCTTTTTTTTTTTTAAATCCCTCCGAATAACCTTCTCCCAGCCATATTTGCTAGCGCTAGGACCCCCCCCCCCCTCCCCGTCAAACCCTGCACAGCTGAACTGCTGGGTATGGCTGGGACCAGAGTGGGGCTGTGGCCGAGATCTTATCTTGCTTCTCCCGGAATAGACCTGGTTGGTCTAAGATGGGGTGTTTGGGTTAATTTTCGTCGAGGCCTGTTGCTTTGGTGAGCAAGTTTTTCATGTTAAAGTATGAAATTTTCATCACGGTCATCACTCAGTTTTCTTGGATGTACTGAAACTGGGGAATTGGCTTCGCCTTGTGTGGCTCACCAGTGCTCCACAAGAATGAGGGCAAGAACGGGGATCAGAATTAAAGTGTTCTAAAAACCTTTTTATTCAACATAAATAAACAAGTACATAAAATAAATCCTTTTTGTTCTTTTCTCAGTCTCTGCCTTTGGTCCCAACTGGGTCTCAGAACCCGGTATGCGTAAGAATCACCAGGTGAGGGGACTGAAAAGTCTGATTCTTGCCACCCCCCCTCCCCAAGTCTAATTTGCTACATCTGGGGAGTTGGGGAGCCTGGGACTGTGTACCTTTAATGAGCATTCCAGGTGATTTAATGCAAGTGACTGGGACCAGACTTTGAGAAGCATGGGGCTTGAGGCTGGCCTCCAGCTTGCTGGATCTTACCTTGGCTTTCCCCATATGCAGTTTTTTTTTCCCTAAGCGAACGCCTGGGGGCTGCATGACGTAGTGCCGATCGTTAGCAACTTCCCTGGGTTCACACGCAGTGGTGCTTGAGTAGAGGGGGTTTCACAGTTGGTCCAGGCGGTGTTCCCAATGCGGACCTGAGACCTAGGGGACCAAGGAGGCCTGCTCTGAGTTCTGCGAGGTAGAGGAGCGAGGGCGG